>NC_137172.1:119346160-120546160 GCF_951804945.1 Podarcis cretensis | reverse complement strand
TTTCCCATTTCAAAAGTTGACGAGATTTGCCCCCATGCCATTTATGCCCAAAACCATCATGCATTATGTTACTATGGATTCCTGCCTATGTGTTTGTTTTACAATTAAGCCTTCATCGAAGATAGCACAAAAACAGTCAAGCTCCATGCAGGAAGGTTATTACCCATTACTCACATTTTGAGTGAAATGAACCTGCTCCCAATATACCAGGCTTTTCAGCTCATTCCCAATCTTTCTATGTAATGGACAGCAAGGCAAATTGATGAAAGCAACTTGCCTAGGTAAACTGTGTTTCTTTAAAGTCCCCATAGCTCTTAAAAGGGAGTGGTGTTAGAATTAATAATAACAATAACACTAACAACAATAATAATTTTTTGTGGTTTCACACCATTAAGTTTGCATTTATTCAGCTGCAGTCATCTGCCCCTGTTCTTGCGGGTGACACAGTCAAGAACTTAACTTCAGAACTCTGCTTTAAGTGTGTCTCAAATAAGAAGCCATATAAGATATGACAAGGGAGCTAAGTCATTGATTTGAAGGTTTAGCAGCAGCTAAACCTTTATTTTCATAATATTTATATCTTACCTTTCGCCCAGCACATAACTAGGGATGGACCAATCTGTCAAATTTGATTCCTTTCAGTTTCTCACTTTTCCAGCCTGAAGTTGAGTTCTCCACATTTCTACACCAATTTACAATAGGTCCTATTGAAACTTCATTAGCATCTTAGTGCCAATGTCTCCTATAGACACATCTTCAAAAAAATAATAATCCCATATATAATGCATTCTGGTATGCAATTTTCACGAATATTTGCATGCTTATGTACACTTCACTCTAGGATGCACATTTTTATACACTTTAGCTGACTGGTAAGTATTGCAACATCGGAAGAATGTGACTTCTGAAGAATGGTTGTGTTTTGGTCCGTGTAGTAGAAACAATAGAAAGTGTGGTTTTGTGAAGTTTGAATGCAAACTCAATAGAATTTCTCTCCAATTCCTACAAGGCAGCATACGTGTCAGTTGGTAGAGCAAGAGACTCTTAATCTCAAGGTCCTGGGTTCGAGCCCCACATGGGGCAAAAAGATTCCAGCATTGCACAGGGTTGGCCCAAAATACCCTCGGCATCCCTTCCAACCCTACAACTCTGATTCCATGTGATTCTCAGATGGCCAGCCATTCGAGTGCTGACAGGATCCAGACCATAGCTGTCAACTTTTCCCTTTTCTTGCGAGGAATCCTATTCGGAATAAGGGAATTTCCCTTTAAAAAAGGAAAACGTTGACAGCTATGATCCAGACCTGCTTGGCAGTAGCAATGTACTGGCCATACTCTAGGACAGATAAAATTTTACCATTTTCTTGCCTGGAATCTAACACTTCACTAACATCTCAGAGCATTCCCATGATCAGACGGAACTACAAGTAATGTTGATTTACAAATCTAAACATTTAGTGGCAAAATTGTGGAAACAGATTTACAATTAGCATATCAGAAACTCTCTAATTTCTGCAGGATGTGTCTTAAAATAGAAACTGTGACAATGTGAAAACCAATTAAAATGGTCCTGATTCATTTCGATATCAGCTAACAAAACCTAGAAGCAGTAGCTCTGCAACTGTTCCAACAAAATATCTGTCTGGTACAAGGCCTATTTTACTATATGAATCACTACAGCAACTTACTGCAACACAATATAAAGCTCCACAAATATTATACTAAGATGATGGAGTGATCCAGATAGTAAATTAGGCAACTTAGCTACCTTATGAGATAGACAATCTGTCCATTTCACCCAATGTTATGATAGCCATGTTCAAATATATAAAAGGATGTCACATAGAGGAGGGAGAAAGGTTGTTTTCTGCTGCTCCAGAGAAGCGGACACGGAGCAATGGCTCCAAACTACAAGAAAGAAGATTCCACCTAAGCATTAGGAAGAACTTCCTGACAGTAAGAGCTGTTTGACAGTGGGATTTGCTGCCAAGGAGTGTGGTGGAGTCTCCTTCTTTGGAGGTCTTTAAGCAGAGGCTTGACAACCATATGTCAGGAGTGCTCTGATGGTGTTTCCTGCTTGGCAGGGGGTTGGACTCGATGGCCCTTGTGGTCTCTTCCAACTCTATGATTCTATGATTCTAATGTTGTCTCACATACAACTGGCAGTCACAAGGCAGAGGTTGTTCATCTTACTTGCTCCTTGACTTCCTTCTTAACTGGGGATGCCGGACCTAAAACCTGAGGCCTTCTGCATGCACAGCACGTGCCGTAATATTGAACTGTGGCCTTTTTCAATGATGCGACTAGGTAAACAAGCCTTGAGGAATCTCAAGTATGCACACACCATTTTTGCATTCTCCAATTCCCACCCCCCCACCCGACATCTTAAATTTGAATGAATCACAGCTTGCCATTTGGACTGACCAGAGAAATTATGGTTTGCCCTTACTTTACAAACCAGGATCAGTCCATGGTTTCTAATCCTGGTTTGCAGGGAAAAAGACAAAGTATAGTTTGCTGGTAAATTGGGGGGCATTTGTGGCATTGTTCTTGTACCCGTGGTCATGGTCTGGGTTTTGCCTGCATCATCCTACGGATAAATTCCACAAAATGGCGTCCTCCCACCAGGGAAGAAGGGGTGAGCAAAGATCTACATCAGGAATAAGGATGGAGGGTGGGATCAAATCAACCTTATCCGATGGTTGAAGTGGGAATCAAAGGCTGCTGTGGGAGAAAAGGGACCTGCTCTGAATCATGCTGGGGGGGTGCAGAGCCCTGGAGACCCCGGAGAGCAGCCCTCGCCATTACCTTGCTAGGGTGGGAGGAAATCAGCAGCACCTCCTATTTGCTGAGAAGAGATGGCATGGGAGGGGGCGATGCTGAGGAGATGGCAGCAGCTGCAGGCAACACATTCCTTGGAGGCTGGATCTGCTGCCCCTCTGAATCCTGCCACCTGAGGCAGTCACCTCACCTTGCCTCGTGGGTGGGCCAGCCCTGTGGAAAGCTAACCACGAGCTACCCTTATTTTCACAAATCTGCTTTAAAGTATATCGATGAAAGCAATGCAAATGAAAGTCAGCAAACTTTTTCAGCAGGGGGCCGGTCCATTGTCCTGCAGACCTTTTGGGGGGCCGGACTATATTTTTTGCAGGGGGGTGGGGAATGAACAAATTCCTATGCCCCACAAATAACCCAGAGATGCATTTTAAATAAAAGCACACATTCTACTCATGTAAAACACGCTGATTCCTGGACCGTCCGCGGGCCGGATTTAGAAGGTGATTGGCCGGCTCCAGCCCCTGGGCCTTAGTTTGCCTACCCATGTTTTAAACTACCCACTCGTCTCTGGGTAGCTCACAGTTTCTCTAGTAATAGTAGAAGCCCTTTCTGCAGACTTGGGAGACACTAGTAGCTTATAAAGTGCTGCCCTGTATTTCTTCGAGATGAGGTTGTAGAGGATTGGGTTGATACTTGCACTCAAGTAGAAGAGCGGCAATGCAAAAATATTGAAATACTGAGAGAAATGCATCATCCTGCTATCCTTTGAGTGGGTGTATATTATCCTCCCGACGTGGAATGGCAGCCAGCATACGACAAAAGCCAGGACCACCACAACTGCAAGAGGAGGGGGGAAAGGAGGAAAGAATTACTCTCTGCCCTGCCACACACAGCTGACTCTTGCCCTAATGGGCTTGCTCAAAGTAGGTGAGAAGTACACTTGTTTTCAAATATTTGGATTGCTCTTTGGCACACAGAATGCAGTTGCTGAACAGGGCTAGAATTGTTCAGCAAAGCAGGAAAGCACAATTTTCGGAATCAGATCAGGGCTAATTTGTGTGGGAAGTTACTCGCTACTGGTGCCTGCAATATACAGTGCTACCTTGGGTTAAGTACTTAATTTGTTCCGGAGGTCCGTTTTTAACCTGAAACTGTTCTTAACCTGAAGCACCACTTTAGCTAATGGGGCCTCCCGCTGCTGCCGTGCCACTGGAGCACGATTTCTGTTCTCATCCTGAAGCAAAGTTCTTAACCCGAGGTACTATTTCTGGATTAGCGGAGTCTGTAACCTGAAGCGTATGTAACCTGAAGCGTATGTAACCCGAGGTACCACTGTAATTGGCATCAGCAGTATGTAAGCAAATTACAAATTACAGAGAGAGAGTTGGAGGCAATGAAGTTGTCCCATTGACATAAGCACTTCTGTCTGCACAGTGAAAGTTCCCCTTCCTCTTTTCTCCCTAAGAAGGATTGGGAGAACCCCCAGAATAGATCTGGGAGATGACTGGGGGAGTGGAGGGAGGGGAAGTTTAATTGTGGGAATCCTTGCGGGGTGGGTACAGCCCATAAGCTGTAAATAGGTGGACAGGTATCTTCGAAGATATTCCCCACTATTATTTATGGGATTTTTTTATTTATTGAATTTATATTTCCATAATTCCTCCTGAAAGATTTGGCTGGTATCATGAAAAGAGATTACTTTTTAAATAGGTTGCAAATTAGTCAATAGTTAAAGGACTTGAAGGTGATTCTGCAAACAAAATCGGACAGTGTCAGATGGCTAGTGGTTGTCTGCTTCTGGGCATGCTCCACTTTCCCCAGCTGAGACTTCAAAGAGAGGCAATTCCGTGCAATGAAGCAGACAGGCAACACTTTAGTTTCAGAGGTTGTTTGCTGTTGGTAAGAAGCTGGGGAGCTATGTTTTATTATTACATTTTTGTATTGCATTAGATTGTTATAAGGTGTACATTATTTGTTTCTTCAGCTTGTAAACCGCCTTGAGTATTGTAAGATAGAAAGACTGTATACAAATTAAAAGTGATGATGATGGGGAGCCAGGGAGCAGAGCAGTAGCTAGGTGATCTTGCACCCATGGCAGCCACAGACAAATTAGCTCTTCTTTCTGCCTCTCCTCCACCACCACCTCCACCCATTCAATTCACCCTCTATTTAAAACCATTTCTTATGAGGCAACAATCAATATTTATATTTATGGACATATTTTTAAGCCGATTTTGCACACACACCCATCGCCTGCACCCCAGCGGGGGCCCACCTCACCACCCCCCAGGCTACAGCCCTGCCAGGGAGGGGGGTCAAGCTTGAGAGACAGGTATCATCTGCTTGCCTGCTCTCTGTATTCAACTTTTCAACTTTTATGCTTGTAATCAGTTACTACCAAAAAAAAACAACCCCAATCAAACCACACCAGTTTTCTCTGATTTATAAGATAAATGTCCCTGGAACTCGCTTCCACTTGAGGTAGAGAAGATGCCTGGCAAAAGCTTTGTGTGTTCCATGGGACATTAATTCAATGCATGGGGGTCTTTGTGGGAATCTCTTTGGTGTTTACAACAAAAGGCTTTTCTTCAGGGCTGTGGGTGAGTTTTTATTTTCTAGGAACTTCAGCGCAGCACTCTGAGCCATGCAACAGCTTCTTGCTAAACACTCATTCACACACTTGGCTGGTGACCGTGGCAGGGTACCCAAGATGCTCTAGGCACTCTTTTGGGTGGAGGCAAACTTGTGCATTGACTTTTGGCGTCTATAAAGAATCAGGATAGCTCTACTGCATTCTATGAGCATAGGGGAAATTCCATGGAGACTTGGACATGGAGGCACTAAGGCATTGTTCTCCTCACACCCTCCAGACTGCATAATGCCTCCCTCCCAATACTCACCCAACATGCGCACTGTTTGCTGGTGGTTTCGGTATGACGCCCCGCCAAGATGTGTCTTGTTGACCCGCAGAAGCTCCCTGACAATCAAACTGTAGAGGATGTAGAGGCAAAGGAAGGGCAGCACAAAGTAGCTGGTGGTGACCCAGAGCATGGTACCCAACAGCCCTGTCTGTTGGGCATGGTCTGTGGGGGCACACTCATACCTGGCATCGATGTCACTGGAGAAATTGCCAACCCGTCGAACTCCCACGAGGAATAAAAAAGGCGCAGCGGTGAGCAGCGCCAAGGCCCAGAGTCCCACCAGCAGAGCTTTGACACGCCGTTGGGTCACCAGGACTTTGGCCCGCAATGGGAAACAAATGGCGATGTAGCGCTCGGCCGTCAGGGCCGTCAGATGCAGGATGGAGCAGTAGGCGCACGCCTCGCCGGACCAGTGCCACACATGGCACAGCAGTGTACCTAGCGCCCAGGACTGTGCGTGCCACAGGCGGTATAGGTCCAGGGGCAGTCCAAGTAGCAGCAGCAGCAGGTCAGAGACAGCCAAGCTGGCTAAGTAGAGGCTTGTGGTATTGCGCAGATCCCGGGAGCAACCTGTCACAACCATGGTCAGGACATTGCCTGTTACGCCAAGAACCAGCAGCGCCAAACATATGGCTGTCACTGGGATGAGAGTGTGCATGGGCAGCAGTGGGCACAGGGACTTGCTGCATACCTCTGTATTCTGTTCTTGGTGTCCATCAGGACTGCTGATGTTGGCTGAGACCATGTTGCAGGCAGCTCTCGATTTGCCTCTCTACAGAGCATCCGGAGGAAATGCAAGCATGGCAGAACACTCAGATGGTGTCAGCGCTCCATCCTTTTCTTGGTCTGGTTTCTGACTGATGCTTTCTCCACGCTCTGCAAAATCTCAGGAGCAGCTTAGCTTTTCCTTGCGTAGGGAAATAAAGCGTCTGTGCTCCAAGCGTAGATTGATAGATACTCAAACAAACTCCTCCCAAATAAGTAGCAAATGGAAAATCATTGCTTTTTCACCTGTTCTTTATTATTTCATATCTTAGCAACAGGTGGGGCTATTGAGAAGCAGTTAGAAATCCCTCTCAAAGCCAATGAGTTGCAGAGGAAATAGAAACCATGTACAATATAAGTACCTGTAATGGTTTTAGGGGTTGCTCGTGCGTAAGCCGGTGCAAACACCTGGCTGGGTTGCCTGAGTGAACCTTTTCTGTCTGGACAGCCACTCACCCGTGGCTGTCTCAATTGCTGGCAGAATCCGTCAGTGGGCGTTTCTTAAACTTCTTCCAGCAAAGAAGCTCTTTGACGCCTAGTCTCCTCCTACTCTCTCTGCGCGAAAGCCTTCTGCGCAAGGAGGGCGTAGGCAGCGGAGGACCCCTACTCTCCCCGCTGGTCCCCGTCAAGGAGTCATGGGACCGCCTCGCCGCTTCCCCCATCTGCCCCCCTTCTCCACTGGTGCTACGCTGATTCTCTTCCCCAGAAGATGGGCTGCCTCTCCCAATCCCGGGACGCTCTCTGGAATCCCTCTGGATTTTGCTCTCTCCCTCCGGCACTGATGGCAGTTCCCTGACAGTACCCAAAACAAAAAAGAAATTTTGTTGTACATTCAGGGCTAACAGAATTATTACAGCACATCTTGGTTAGCTAGAGTCCACTGCATCAGATGTATATTGCTTTTTGTGGCAGTACTCCTTGGTATTGTGAGAAGTTGGGGTTAGGCTAAATGGGTTTTTTTGGGATCTCCTCCAAATCTGTGGTTTTATAGCTGTAGGATTTGATCCTCCAATAAAAGGAGACTGCCAAAATAGTCAAACCACAGAATCATAGAATTGGGACCACAAGGGTCATCTACTCCAATTCCCTGCAATACAGGAATCTCAGCTAAAGCATAAATGACCAACGGCCATCCAACCTCTGCTTAAAAACCTCCAAGGAAGGTTTTTAAGGAGGTTTCTTTGTTAAATAAGTGTTCCTAGCCAAGTCTATTAAGTAGCTGCTGTATGTACAATTGGAAGGTGAACTGTAGGCAGCGTGTCATCACACATGTCCATGCCTGGCTGGAAGTGATGGCATAAAGTCGTGTGCCTATAAAAGGAAACACAAGGCAGCCATTCTTGGGAAAGGGGATGGAAAGACAGAAGGGCCAGATTTGCTTCCTGAGAGAATTCAAAGCTATGTAACTTGATGGAGTTCAATCTCGGGGTGGATAGGAAGTAAATGACCTGGAAGAAGACCTGTGCCAAAGTAGCCTTGAAAACTTGCTGCAGAACCAAGTTCTAGAAAAAGTACAAGACAACTGGAATAGATTGTCAGAGCATCTTCTTCATAAACGACACCTGTCAGCATTCAGGTATCAGATGGAGACATGGTTCATAGAATCATAGAATCATAGAGTTGGAAGTGACCACAAGGGCCATCGAGTCCAACCCCCTGCCAAGCAGGAAACACCATCAGAGCACTCCTGACATATGGTTGTCAAGCCTCTGCTTAAAGACCTCCAAAGAAGGAGACTCCACCACACTCCTTGGCAGCAAATTCCACTGTCAAACAGCTCTTACTGTCAGGAAGTTCTTCCTAATGTTTAGGTGGAATCTTTTTTCTTGTAGTTTGGAACCATTGCTCTGTGTCCGCTTCTCTGGAGCAGCAGAAAACAACCTTTCTCCCTCCTCTATGTGACATCCTTTTATATATTTGAACATGGCTATCATATCACCCCTTAACCTCCTGATTGAAGATAACTTGCTATTAAAGACAAATCTATCAAATACACACTTTCTGAAACAATGTGATAACTGAAACACAGCCATCCTTTGACGTTAGCACTTATCCAACCAATGTTTACCAAAAAAAAAGCATATATCAGGAGAAAGAGTGCATAAAAATGAATACATTGGTGAAATGACATACAAAAATTTGTGAGAAAAATTGCTTGCAAAAATGTGTACATTAGTCAAAACTGCACCTAAAAATGTGTTTATTAGGAGACGTTTATTAGGAGAGGTTTGCATTAAATTGCTGAAGTTTCATGAGGATTTTTTAAAAATTGTAAATCACTGTAAGCAATGTGGAGAACTGCATTCAAGAACAGAAAACACGAGAGATTGAGACAACTGCAACTGTCAGATCCATCCCTGGACTTCTCAATCCAAACCTTCGAAAAGTTGATTTAAGAAGTCTTTGCACAAGTTCCTCTCCTCCCCTCTGCTCCATTTAAACTCAGTGGTACATTCTCTTGATGAGTCAGTTTCCCAACCTGATGCTCTCCAGCTGTTTTGGACTTCAACTCTCATCGTCCCCAGCCAGCTATTACAGTCCAAAGCAGCTAGAGGGTACCAGGTTGGGTAAGGCCTGTTAAGTCTGAAAAGATCCAGACCAGGCAGTGCCAGCCTTGGCTACTCAATTTATCCACACATAAAACCTGAGTCATGTGAGAAACAGAGGAGAAATGGGTATCAGCCCTATGTTTGTTGATTAAAAAGCTAGTGGTGAGGGGTGGGGTGGAATGGACAAATGCTATTATTGATTAAATTACTTTTGTTTGTGCATTTCAGTATCAATGTCCCACTGCAGTGAGACAAAAGATAAGGATGTACTGTACCACTCTTGAAACTTCTCTGCAAATTGACCTCTCTCAGGAGCAGAGGGTTGCCTCCAATTTCTGCAAGATTTCGCAGGCTGTTTGTTGCTATTTAGCAGCTTTTCGTTTTGGTGGCCATTTTGCCAGGCCCACATTTTTAGACCTGCTTGCCAGACAGCTTGCAAGTCAGTCAGAAGGTCACACCAAGCAAACAAGGGTACACACCACACATTTGTTTAGAGTCAAAACGCATTGGGTTCAATGGCAGCTGGGATTTGCTAACGTCACTTCCCACGGACTCCTGCCCCCTTTTAGTTTTTTTTTTTTTTTTTTTTTGCTACGCACATAAATTGCAGGCTAACTGTACTTGTGTAATCTCGCAGAGCAACATTAGTGAGAGTTTTGTAATTTTTGATGTTAATTTCAGAAGAGGCCTTCAGAAAACAGCAGTGAAGGAGGGCTTCCAAGTAAGTAGGGAGAAGAGCTTTAGGCTTTGCAGAATTTGCTGATCCTTCCCATCACTATTTTCTGCAAC
Source organism: Podarcis cretensis (assembly GCF_951804945.1). Lineage (NCBI taxonomy): Eukaryota > Metazoa > Chordata > Lepidosauria > Squamata > Lacertidae > Podarcis > Podarcis cretensis. The sequence goes on along the minus strand of NC_137172.1, from coordinate 120,536,359 downwards.
TCCACCTTTAATCTCAGCTTTTAAAGCCTTTCCTTTCAACATGTGTCAGACATAGTAGGTATCCTATGGCCACTAAAGAATTTCTCTTGTTTCTGAAAATGTAATTTGAAAAAAATCAATTTCTTTTATAAGCTACTGGAAATGATATGATTATCTCATGAAGCTGGCCTCCTAGACAGATTTGTGTTGATTAGCTGAGGTGAAGTATCTCAAATACTTGGTGTAGCTATTGATGTTGTTTTAATATGCTTTGTGTCTTAATAATATCATTACAATAAAATAATGGGAAAATAATATTCACAGCAGCCTGTTGAAAGGAAACTGTAATCAAATCATACATATTAACTATTCCATTGTCTCCTGAGGCAGATGGATGCCAACCACCTAACAAATTAAGACATGTGCTTTATTGTATACAGCAAGTCCATATTAAATTGTTATAATTTTGATAAAGCATACTTGTTTCAGCTTCACCAGAAAGGAGCTGACAAAGTTCTCTCACAGACCTCCCTAACTGCTCCCAGGTTAGAGGGCTTAGGAGTCTTTTGTTGCTCCTGTGCTTTCTGAGTCTCGCTTTATTTTCAGTCCTGCGTCCAATTCAGTCTTCAGTTCTAATAGCAGGGATGAAGGAACTTTTTGCTGGGAAGTCAAGCAGAGGAGGCTACTGGGGCAAAATTCCAAGGGGAAAGGAATTGGGAAGGGTAGGGAAGGCAAGTGAGTGAGGGAATGGGCAGGCAAGGAAGGAGGAGGAGGCAAGGCGGAAGAGGAAGCTGCTGTCCCGTTGCAGCTCTACACAGCAGGCTTGTCATAACTGCCGTGTAAAGTGGCGGAAGCAGCAGGGCAGTATCTTGCTGTCTTCCGGGCGCTTGGTGAGTAGACCAGTAAGCCTATTCACCAAAGCCACTCAGAGAGGGGCAGCAACTGGAAGAGGAAGAGAACCTGCTGCCAGCTCCCCTTTGCATAGCAGCGATAGTGACCCCGTCATGTAAAGCAGCAGTAGGGCGACAGCTTCCTCTTCCCCTTCAGTGCTGCTTCTCTCAGGTGCCACCCGAGGCAGCTGCCTCACCCTGCCTCATTGGTGGGCTGGTGTTGCAAAAATAAACATTTGGGGCCGAAAGAAAAACTCACGCAGCAAATGAGGGGGGAAAAGGGCTTTATTTTGCAAGCCAACAAAATAGGCACAGAGGAATAAACTCCAAAGTCTGCGCCCGACCCATAAAAAGGGGCACACGCCTTAATATACATTTCTGTTATCTCCTAAGGCAATGCATATGCATAAACTGAGGCAACTTCTCCTATCCTAGGCTACATCGCCCTATTAGCATGCCATTTATGGTCCTTACTTAATGAATATACATTGAGCAAATGAACAAAGAACTCTTTCTAAGAAGCGCCTTGTTGCACGTGATCTCTTTGCATTTCATTCTATATATGGGTATGTCTGAAGGATCAGGGCCTCCAAGTATTATGTATTGAAGTTCTCACGCTGGGCCAGCAGGGGGATACTGTAGATAGTTTTCACTCAGGTCTGCATATGCAAATAAGGAATTGAAAGTGATGTTCAGTGATTGGATAGTTACAGAAAGTTGTTACTGTTGCTTTGTAGTTGAGCTCTATATAAGCAGGTTGGCTGAACCCTTCAGTTCAGTTCTGTTCTGGCCTGTGAATAAACAAGAGCTGTCTGAAGAATCGCTGTGTTGTCTGATATGTTCACCCACAACTTAACACCAAGAATGTGTATCTGAGAGATAGAGCAAGGCCGACCATGGACGGTACAATAAGAACAAAGGCCGCTCTTAGAGTGTGGAGACAGGAGATCACCCCTTTCTTATGCAGACACCTTTGGAATGTGGTTTCACAAGATAAGGTACTACAAAGAAACAATAGGCAGAAGGCCTCTAGCCTGGCTAGTTAGCTGAGCTTATAGGTCTCTATGTGCACTACTGGTGCCCTGCCAATAGGGAAACATATCATCCTATGGACATGCATGGTTTCCCTGGCGAGTACTGCCCTCTGTGATCCTTAACCAGCCCTTATATTGCTAGTTAAACTGAGTGGCAGGCCTCCCCGCTCCACTCTTGCCCCCAAATCCTGCCTTCAGTCACATAGGCTTGGACTTTACAAAAACTGGGATCAAATTTTCAAACTTCTTTCAATGCAAGCTCTTCAATCTCTGTACAGAACAGTATTAGGCAACACACATCTAAGACTACTATATAAAAATAATAGCAACGATTCATTTGGAACACTACAGTGCTGCTGGTCCCCTTCCTGCCTAAAGCAATGTTTGAGGAAGACGATGCATTCAACTCATACGTGTACACAGATCAAAACAAGATGGGCAGAGAGCTGGCTAACATCCTTAAGCCAGGGTGACCCAACACGTGGCCCACATGTTGTATGAGGCTTTTGAGGCCTTTTTGGTGGCTCTTGCTAAATGCCGAAGCTACAGGGGACATGTGGCCGAGAATCCTCCTCGGGGACAGGATGAGGAGAAATGGTGATGAGGGAGAAAAGAAGATAATGAAAAGAGAGGTAGTGGAGTCAAAAGTGGCTCTTAAGTCTGTGAAGGAGGCATATAGGGAAGTTGTTTTACAACAGGAATATTTCCCAATCAAATGATGTAAGATGAAGCGCTGCTCAATAGTGGATCGCCTTTCCCTAAAACCAGCTTGTTCATCTGCTAGAATGTTCTCTTGCTCCAACCAATCCAAGAATTTCCTGTGTAAATGTCTTGCATAGAGCTTGCTGATGGTATTAAGTAGACTGAGTATTGGACTGAGTATTAAGCCGTTCTTTGACCCTTTTTTAAAAATGGGAACTATGACTGCCAGCCCTCAATCCGAGGGGGCTCATCTAAGTCAATTAATGCAAGTAAAAAGAGAGGCCAGCATAGGAGCCCAGAAGTCCAGATTGTTTTTAATAGCTTCTGGTGTAGCACCCTGCTTGTGGTTAACGCTTAGCTGGAATGAAATATTCAACACAGCAATAGAGAAATTAAAATAATAATTTATTTGTCAGACAAATAAATGAGAGGCACAGTGGTATATGGTTACCAAGCTCTGGCCTGGCCTCCTGCCATTATGGCCAGCACTTATATTTCCTTAACCCAGCCCCCTTGCTCCTCCTTTGGCTGCCTCTGTCCAATCAGCCTGGTTGAAATTCCTATTGGCTGTTTGCTAGAACCAATCACAAAAGATAGACCCATTTCCTATTGCCTTTTATGGGAAATAAAAAGCTATATTTATAATTGGCAAACAAGTAGCCATTAACCTCTACAAGGCACCTTAATTACCAGATCACCTTTGCCCCCTTAATTCTAAAATAGAGCAGATGGCTAAAACAGATGGTGGCTAATTTTATTTTAAACAGATGTCAGAGATCTTTGTGTTCACATTCTCAGCATCATCAATGAAAGATCTCCTTCTTTTGGAGGTCTTTAAACAAAGGCCTGACAACCATATGTCTAGAGTGCTCTGATGGTGTTTTCCTGCCTGACAGGGGGGCTGGGCTGATGGCCCCTGTGGTCTCTTACAACTATATGAAATAAGAATCCAACATTTCTTACTTTCTAAATCCTTTGCATAATTACATTTAAGCCAATATATTTAATACATAACATATATAGGTTTTTTTATAAGTAAAGACGTTTTCAAAGTAAGAAAAAACTTAAAAACACTTTCTTCAGAGAGAAGCCCCCCTTTCCCTATTTCCATTAGCTCTTGCCCTTAGGAAAATGTGGCTCAAGTCTCTAACGGGAGGCACAATAATTCTTACTATTTACCAACTTAATTGCAGCTTGATGGTACTCTGCAACATGCAAGGTCAGCGACCTCGCTCTCAGCCTTTTATGACCGCAATAAACCAGAGGGCCCCTCTGCCGAAGAGCTTGCCAGCTGCCTGCTGGTTTCCTGCCGAAAGAAACATTTGTGAATTTGAGCTCATTTCTAGAATACAGGAATCTGATCAAAATATAAGCCTTGATAACAATGCAGGCTATGATCAGATGCCTCACTGGTGGGATTAAGTCCTCCCCTGGGGCCTTAGTTGTGGCTACAAGCCTATTTTGATTTTGGACACAGATATGGGCGGCCATGTTGGAAGATGGTCTATAAGGTGGCCAGGATCTTCTTTCTCAGAGTTAGTAGCTGAATATAATTCATGGAAATACATTTCCCAGTTGGCTGAAGTAATGAGAAATTCCACCTGCTTTGGACTGCTGTCTTGTATCCCCGAGACTAAGTGCCAAAAGCTGGGATAAGACATCATTTTTTTCTTCCTGGTTTCTTTCTTTTTATATTCCAGTGGCTTTTTTATACTGCCTCTTTTTGGGTGGAAGCTCAGAAGCAGCTGCTACTGATGTGCTAGTTAGATAAGACGGGTAGGTAGCAGTAAAGGTTAGTGATTTTTTGTTTCTGTTTTTTGGTTTGCTGTTACACAGTCTTTATCAAACCATGGTTTGGCGTAGATCTTGTTTAGTCTTGATTCAGTACTGCCATTATTAGATAGAATCTGGAGTAGCTCCTGGGTAAGTTTGTTGTAGTTCTCTAGGAGTACATCCGGCATTTCAGCTTACACCGCAAATTTAAGATATTGACAGCAATAGGATGGCAATAAATCAGTTACTGACTGGTTTTTCTGTGCATTTCATTTAGTTCTACAATAGGTTCTGCCTTCTGGTGCTATATCAATTTGATGATGAGCCTCAGCATGGAGTTCTTGGGAAAAGTTATTTAACTGCAGTGAGATTGGAAAGTGGTCACTATCAAACCTTGGGAAAAATTCCAGAACCTTAGCATGGGCAAGGGCATGGGCAGGCTGGGGTACAGTGCAGCCCTGCTTGGCTCCAGTAACCAGGGCCAAGCTGGCATGCGGGCTCCGTGAACCCTCCATGCTCTGTGTATGTGCACCTGGCAGTGTGGGCTGGAGTGATGGATTCATTTAACTTGGTGGGATTTGGGTCTGAGTAAAACTACATCTTAAAAGGCAGAGAAATCACCTTGCCGACAAAGGTCCGTATAGTTCAAGCTATGGTTTTCCCAGTAGTGATGTATGGAAGTGAGAGCTGGACTATAAAGAAGGCTGATCGCCGAAGAATTGATGCTTTTGAATTCTGGTGCTGGAGGAGACTCTTGAGAGTCCCATGGACTGCAAGAAGATCAAACCTCTCCATTCTGAAGGAAATCAGCCCTGAGTGCTCACTGGAAGGACAGATTGTGAAGCTGAGGCTCCAAGACTTTGGCCACCTCATGAGAAGAGAAGACTCCCTGGAAAAGACCCTGATGTTGGGAAAGATTGAGAGCACTATGAACTGCGGGAGGCAGTGGAAGACAGGAGTGCCTGGCGTGCTCTGGTCCATGGGGTCACGAAGAGTCAGACATGACTAAACAACAACAAAAACTACATAGGATTACTCAGCGTTTCTCATTTTCCTCTTGGGTGGCCAAATGCATGTGAAGAATGTTGGAAATGTAAAGAAACTGAAGGTACATTCTTTCACCTTTGGTGGACGTGCCCAAGGATTAAGGCTTTCTGGGAGATGATCTATAATGAAATGAAAAAGGTATTTAAATATACCTTCCTGAAGAAACCAGAGGCCTTTCTCCTGGGCATGGTCGGCCAATTGGTGCCAAAGAAGGATAGAACTTTTTTTAAGTATGCTACGGCAGCAGCGAGAATACTCATCGCAAAGCACTGGAAGACACAGGACTTACCCACCTTGGAAGAATGGCAGATGCAAGTAATGGACTACATGGAAATGGCAGAAATGACGGGCAGAATCCGAGATCAGGGAGAAGAGTTGCTGGAAGAAGACTGGAAGAAATTTAAAATCTATCTACAAAAACATTGTAAAATTTCTGAATGTTGATGACATTGAAATGAAATGAATGGGTTCTAGTAAAAAAGGTAAAATAAGAACATGAAAGAAGGGATAGATATTAGATAAAAATCAGGAACAAACAATATGTGAAGAAAGATAATTAAGGATAAAATTAATAAGAAGGAATTTGCTAATTAATTTTAAATTGGAATACAAGAAAGGGGGTGTGAGGAAGTCAAGAAAATAAGTTTATGAACGGTAAGAAATTAAAGAGAGGGATTTTTGTTTTTAACTTTTTGAATTTTTTTTAGTGTTCTAATCTTTTTTTCTTTTTTTCTTGTTTGTTTGTTTTTTGTATTATGTTTGAATGTTTATATGCTCTGTCTTTTTTTATGTAACTTTTTTTCTTTGATAAAACTTAATAAAATATCATTAAAAAAAGTGAAGGTAGGTCCTGAACAGCATTAGAAATACCCCAGGCAATATGAAGCACTGCTTTCTCCTTTCCTATACAGTAATGCACTTGTCCCGCCTCTATCATATTTTATAGGCAGAAATTCAACAGGTTAAGCCTCTTCTGACATCGAAATACAATTATGGGGAAACCTTTTCCATGGAATGGTGAGGTGTAGAGGCCTATTGATATTAAGTGTGCTCATCAGCACAGGGAAGCCCACCATGCCCCCTGTATTCTAGGGAGCTGTGCGCTATGAAAAAGTCTGGACAAAGAATCAGCCCAAGGGCCTTTCCAAAGCACACCTATTAGAGAGAATCTTAGCCTTTGGCTTCCATCTAGTGGCTGTGTGCAGTAACAACCACTAGGAAATCAGGCTTACCGGTATTTCTGCCCTTGTGAATGCATCTACCAAAATGTTGGTTTTTTATGGGCAGAAAGCTGAGACGTACGTGTTTGGGTTCTGTTTGAGTCAGCGGGCTGCAGCGGGCCTTTAGGAGGCTGTGATGGGCCCTGGCAGGCCTACCCGCAGGCAGGGCGGATCTCATAGAGTCTACCTGCAACCACTGTGGGGCCTTCAGGAGGCTGCGGCTTGCAGCCGGAGCAGCGTTTCCCTGCCAAGCGGTGGCAAGAGCCCACAGGGTCCCAGGCACCCACACAGGGTCTGTGTCTCTTTGAAGAATGGAAGACAGGGTGGGCTTCTCTTGTACTGTTAATGTCCCTCAGTTGTTCTTTAGACAGCCATAGCTCAGCCAGGTTGTTTTGCATAAGCTAGCCCAGGAATTCCTTTACAATTTGCATTCTCCCTTCATATCACAAATAACCAAAATCCAAGCATTTATTAATTTCTATGGTTTAGGGAGCCCCCTCACTAAATCTATAACATTATCAAGCTGCTGAAATGCTGTTTCCATTCTAAATTGAGTTATTTGTGCCCTTTAACAGCTGTGCAGCTTTCAAGAAATTAAGCAAAGGGAGCCTTTTTGAACATAGGAATACAATTAAGGGGGAAAGTTTCACATGTTGATACTGTCATTTCCCCCCTTATTAGTTTAAGTTGTACAGAAGCCAACAACTGCAATGTGTGTGTTCGGTTTTGTGTGCGTCTCTTCTTCAAGGCTAAGAAAACAAGGTGAATCTCTTCTGAAATCTTAAGAAGTCAGTGAGGTGCGCTGTGCATAGGGCGGGGACATGGGTGTAGCCAGGATTTATTTGGGGGGGCCCCTGCAGATTTTGGGACAGATGCATATTGTGACGCAATTGGTCAGTCAGTTAAGTATTTTTATTTATTTACAGTACTTGATTGGGGGGGCATCTGCCCCCTGTCTATGCCCATGCATGAGGATTTGATGTGGTAAAATCCAATTTCAAAATCCTTTGAAGCTTTGCTCATCCCAGAATATTACAGGTTTACCAGACCTGCTCCATCAAAAAACTTTAAATACATATCTTCCAACATTTCTCCAATGAAAATAGGGGTGTCCTGTTGAAGAAGAAGAAGGAGGAGGAGGAGGAGGAGGAGGAGGAGGAGGAGGAGGATATCCCACCTATCCTAACCCGTTCCCTATATAGGGCTGCCTTCAAATGTCTTCAAAATGGTGTATAGTTACTTATCTCCTTGGCTCAGGGGTCAGATAATACAGTCAGAATAACTGTAATACTATACAAATTATAATAATAAGGAGATTTCCTGCCCACTCTTCACCATGAGATTCCATGGTTTAGTAGGAACAATGTTAAAATACAGTATAAAACCAGATAAAACTAAATGAGTAATAGTGCAATGCTATGCATGTATAAGGGATGCAGATGGCGCTGTGGTTTAAACCACTGTGCCGCTTGAACTTGCCAATCAGAAGGTCGGCGGTTCGAGGCCCCGCGACCGGGTTAGCTCCCATTGTTTGGTCCCAGTTCCTGCCAACCTAGCAGTTCGAAAGCACGCAGTGCAAGTAGATAAACAGGTACCGCTCCCGCGGAAAGGTAAACGGCGTTTCCGTGCACTGCTCTGGTTTCGGTGTTCCACTGCGCCAGAAGCGGCTTAGTCATGCTGGCCACATGACCCGGAAACTGTCTGCGGACAAACGCCAGCTCTCTCGGCCTGTAAAGCCTGCAACCCCGGAGTCGTTCTTGACTGGACTTAACTGTCAGGGGTACCTTTACCTTTATGCATGTATACACTGAAGAGAACCTCCCTGTGTTCAGCAGGGCTTACTCACTAGTGTTTGCAGTTAGGAGGAGGAGGATATCCCACCTATCCTAACCCGTTCCCTATATAGGGCTGCCTTCAAATGTCTTCAAAATGGTGTATAGTTACTTATCTCCTTGGCTCAGGGGTCAGATAATACAGTCAGAATAACTGTAATACTATACAAATTATAATAATAAGGAGATTTCCTGCCCACTCTTCACCATAAGATTCCATGGTTTAGTAGGAACAATGTTAAAATACAGTATAAAACCAGATAAAACTAAATGAGTAATAGTGCAATGCTATGCATGTATAAGGGATGCAGATGGCGCTGTGGTTTAAACCACTGTGCCGCTTGAACTTGCCAATCAGAAGGTCGGCGGTTCGAGGCCCCGCGACCGGGTTAGCTCCCGTTGTTTGGTCCCAGCTCCTGCCAACCTAGCAGTTCGAAAGCACGCAGTGCAAGTAGATAAACAGGTACCGCTCCCGCGGAAAGGTAAACGGCGTTTCCATGCACTGCTCTGGTTTCGGTGTTCCACTGCGCCAGAAGCGGCTTAGTCATGCTGGCCACATGACCCGGAAACTGTCTGCGGACAAACGCCAGCTCTCTCGGCCTGTAAAGCCTGCAACCCCGGAGTCGTTCTTGACTGGACTTAACTGTCAGGGGTACCTTTACCTTTATGCATGTATACACTGAAGAGAACCTCCCTGTGTTCAGCAGGGCTTACTCACTAGTTAGGTTTGCAGTCTGTGGTCTATGACCTGGGAGAATCTTTGCTCAGCCATGAATCTCCCTGGGTGACTTTGGGTCAGTTACCATCTCTCAGCCTAACCTACTTCACAGGCTTGTTGCGAGGATAAAATGGGGAGAACCATATGCACTGCTTTGAGCTCCCTGGAGGAAAAGTTGGTCTAAAAATGTAATAAATAAAATAAAGTGTAACAAAAGTTCTGCTTCTGTATTGATACGGAAGGGGGGGGGGCATGTCTTCTTCACCTTCTTCTTCGCTACAATATATCAATTTATTTCCAATTGTCAATGTCAAAAGGGACTAAAATCTATAAAATTCATAGAAAATCAATGTGCCAGTTTGCTCAATTTCTCTAGGACTCCATCACACCTCCCCTGTCCAGCATAATCCCCCAAGCAAGGTGTTAAGACCCTAATCCTGTCAAATCGCTCTGATCAGCCTTTCCTCCAGGCAATGTCAGGTAGCAGACTATGCATATTTGGGACCATTGTTTTCTCATCCCCAGGAAGTGTTTATCTGCGCATATCTCCAGCTCTGCATATTCCCCCCTCCCTCCTCCATATGTTAATCTGTGTAACCAAACCTCCCTTTAATATATTCATGATGTAATCTGTGTAACCCAACCTCCCTTTAATATATTCATGATGTAATCTGTGTAACCAAACCTCTCTTTAATGTATTCATGATGTGTTTTGCACTGTATTCTGGGACATGGAGGGAGTTTCAAAAACTCATGTCACCCCTTTCTCACTGTTCAATCTTGCCTTGAACCTGTTGCGCAATAAACTTGGATCTTCTGCAGTTTGCTCCTGTCTCCGGCTGAGCTCATTTTCCTCCGCAGGGACCCACGGACTTAGTCCGATGAGCTGGGTGGCAGAGCAGCCTCGCACCCAGATTTTTGCCGTAACAGTATATAATATGTCAAACTTAAAGAACTGAGGCAGTGTAGGGTACCAGTGTAGGGACGCAGGTGGCGCTGTGGGTAAAACCTCAGTGCCTAGGGCTTGCTGATCGCATGGTCGGCGGTTTGAATCCCCATGACGGGGTGAGCTCCCGTTGCTCGGTCCCAACGCCTGCCAACCTAGCAGTTCGAAAGCACCCCTGGGTGCAAGTAAATAGGGACCGCTTACTAGCGGGAAGGTAAACGGCGTTCCGTGTGCTGCTCTGGTGCCGGTTCGCCGGAGCAGCTTCGTCACGCTGGCCACATGACCCGGAAGTGTCTGCGGACAGCGCTGGCTCCCGGCCTCTAGAGTGAGATGAGCGCACAACCCTAGAGTCTGGCAAGACTGGCCCGTACGGGCAGGGGTACCTTTACCTTTACCTTTACCTTAGGGTACCAGCACCCAGCTTAAGTGATTCTCTGCAATGTCATGTTGTGCTTTCCTATTCTTTAAGTATGGGACGCAGGTGGCGCTGTGGGTTAAAGCCTCAGCGCCTAGGACTTGCCAATTGAAAGGTCGGCGGTTCGAATCCCTGCGATGGGGTGAGCTCCCATTGCTCGGTATCCCTGCTCCTGCCAACCTAGCAGTTCAAAAGCACATCAAAGTGCAAGTAGATAAATAGGTACCGCTCGGGCGGGAAGGTAAACGCCGCTTCCGTGCGCTGCTCTGGTTTGCCAGAAGTGGCTTAGTCATGCTGGCCACATGACCCGGAAGCTGTATGCGGGCTCCCTCAGCCAGTAAAGCAAGATGAGCGCCACAACCCCAGAGTCTGCGACTCGACCTAACGGTCAGTGGTCCCTTTACCTTTACCTATCTTCTAGATCGATGGGACGCAGGTGGCGCTGTGGGTTAAAGCCTCAGCGCCTAGGACTTGCTGATCGAAAGGTCGGCGGTTCGAATCCCTGCGGCGGGGTGGGCTCCCGCTGCTCGGTCCCAGCGCCTGCCAACCTAGCAGTTCGAAAGCACCTCCGGGGGCAAGTAGATAAATAGGGACCGCTTACCAGCGGGAAGGTAAACGGCGTTTCCGTGTGCGACTCTGGCTTGCCAGAGCAGCGATGTCACGCTGGCCACGTGACCCGGAAGTGTCTCCGGACAGCGCTGGCCCCTGGCCTCTTAAGTGAGATGGGCGCACAACCCCAGAGTCTGGCAAGACTGGCCCGTACGGGCAGGGGTACCTTTACCTTTACCTTTAAGTATGGCAATCGTAGCAAAAAGAAATACAGTATGACGATCCAAGCAGTATAGCGATCAAAGGAAAGGAGCAAAACTTTTATAAGATGTTGTAAAATACTATGTTAATGTTTAAATGAAAAGAAAGAAAGAGGTAATTTGACTAAGTAAATTTTATGTGAAATTGGTTTTGGAGAACTGCTACCACGGAGTATATGCAAACTCAGCTAGGGGGATTTGAGGAAGTCACTTAACAATGTTAACAAAAGTGGAATCATTACAGCAAGGATAAATGCTTGTTTGTCTGTTTTTGGTGTCTTTTTTGTTATAAATTGGAAAATTAATAAAAAAAAAAAAATTGGGGAGAAAAGCAAAACAACAACAATGGAAAGCCTCCACTGCCCCTGGCGAGACCATAGCGCCCTCTGACCGCCTGACGGCAAAAGCGTTGGACTTTGAACCGTATACCGGAAAGGCGTCGAGAAGAGCGCGTCGGGCGGAGGCCCTAACCGCCGCCGGAAGTGACGCGAGAAAGAGGATGTGGCGGTTCTGACCGTGGCGGTAGCAGCAGCAGCAGCATCCGACGCCGGGCGAAGAACCTGGGGACGTTTCTGTCGCGCTGCATGCCGGGAGACAATGGACTAAGTGGGAGTTGGGCTGGACCAAGGCGCTTCTTGTCGGCGGGGGGGGGGGGGTGTGTGCATCTCTGGAGTGAAGGAGGCGGGGGGAGTTCCAGATGGGCTCGCCCTGATGGCGGGAGGCCCCGAGTAACCCTCCGAGCCCCGCCTGGCCTGGCCATGCCCGGCCCAGCTGCCCCTGCAGGAGGCCTGAGGTAAGAAATGCCGCCGTCTCGGCTCTCGGGTCACTCCGGGGCTCGGCAGCCGGAAAGGTAAGGCGGAGCCTCGCAGCCCGGCGGCGTCCGCCGACCACCCCGCGCTTTTCTGAGGGCCTCTTTCCGCCTCGCTTCTCTGGTCTCTTCTTAACCCCCCCACCCCACCCCCCTACCCCTTATTTACCAGGCAGGCTTCTCCATGGAAACGGGGCCCCTCCCGTCCTACGAGACGCGGGCCCGTGGGTCTCCCGTCAAAATGAAGGGGCCGCTCGCCGTGAAAAGGAGGCGTCTGCCGGGGGGGGGGGAGAACTTTGTAACTTCTCTGTGGGGATCGTGTCCTATTGACCGTGTGGCTTTGGGGAAAACACGGGAGGAGGAGGAGGAGGAGGCGGGGCTGTGTGGGCTAAGAAAGTAGAGGTAAGGTATTTAAAACACTTATTTACACACATACACACACACACACACCCGCTCTTCAAAGTTAAAAATGTGAGAGAAGGTGGTGGGAGAAAGAGGAGGTAAGATAACGAAACACTTTCCTTTCCCCCCCAGTGAGGGACCATTTCTCTCCTCCTCTTCAGAGTCAGGGGAAAGAAACCACAAGGATATTGTTGGCACTCTTGAGACTCCCAGTTCAAATAACTTTCTTTGTGTATTAGCCCCGTTTTATGTTGTGACTTGAAGAACTTCATTTCAGTATGGTGCTGCCTATTGGCTTTTGTGATACTGAGCCCTGAAGAGCATAATGGAATATTATAAAACTGGAATGACTCTGGGTGTTCCAGTTTTCAGGGTAGTATTGTTTTTAAAGTACAACAACTGTTAGGTTTGAATGGCTTTTATATCTTACTCCAGTCCATTAAATGACATTTATATCTTACACCAGTTCATTGTTCCTTAAGATTTTGATTTAAGTTTCTACGTGGGCTAAAACATGACATTTTAATATTTCTCGCCACTGAAAACAAAGGGAAATAGTTTGTGTCTCTTGGTAGAGAACAACACGGCTGTCTAACGATCAAATTTCCTGTGAAGTACACTTTACAATTTTGTTGACAACAATAATTCATTGTTGGGGTTTTGAAAAGCTGGTCTAGGTTCTTCTTTTCTCACCATCTTGAGGTTTTTTTAACATGCTACTTCTATCTATCACACACACACACACACAGAGAGAGAGAGAGAGAGAAACACAAATATTTAGTTACTGTGGCAGAAAGAATTCACATATGAACTTGATGTAAGAGATTAGGCGTTATTTGTACTGTATTGTTTGTTCTAAAACCTTAATTTGTGACCAAAGTTGGAGTATGGGGAATGTAATAAATATTGCCATAGTGTAGGTGTAACAACCAAATTATGACTATTTTAATATGACAAAACTAATCTCTAATTTAGAGGCTTGTGAAAGTGAAATGGATGCTTCCAGGTGAACAATAGAAAAGTTCCAGCATGAATAATGTGTAAGAAGGCTTTAATATTTAAAATAGGTAAGGACACTCCAGAGCACATGGTATGCCATTGGCCTGTGAGGCTGACATAACACTAATGTGACTTTGTCCTAGGTGGCTTGTTTTCTTTAATGTAATGCCTATTGCTATTTGTTTATATAAACAGCTACTTAATAGTGTGTTTAAGACAGTATTCACTGTCGTAATACTGCAGGGTTTTTGTTTAAAAGAGAAAGGAGAAGCTTTTGAACACACACAACCTCTCTTATTAGGATTAATTTCCACAAATGTTTTTATTTTAGAGATTTTTATTTTAAATGCTTTTCAGGGCAAGGCTTCTTTCAAGATAGCTCACAGTCCATATAATAGAATACAGCAGAATAATTTTATCAATATAAGCATTGAAACCACTTTTGAAGAACAACATAGAATAAAAATAGATACAGTGAGAATCAAGATAAATATTCCCCATAATTGTTTCACATTACCTGAGATAGTGCTTACAATTTGTCCTTGGATACTTCTCTGATGGCTCAAGTGGCATTTTTAATTTCTTGTGCTTAAGTAAATATTAAGCATTTGCAGTTAAGCACATGCCCATATGATGTGAAACTCAGTTTTCCAAGAAGAAAGTTTCTACATGGGACCATTTGGCCCTTATGGCTTGGCCCTCCATCCAGACATAGTGGACTGCTGCACTCTGGACTACACTGGTTCTTTATTCAAAAGGTAGTGAACACTGTGCACTGTTTTCAGTTCCCAATGCCAAACAGGCATTGGAAAGGGAACGTTAAGAGAAGGGAGAAAGCCTACAAAATTCCAAGCTATTTCCTTCTCTTTCATGCTATAGGGCAGAGATAGGTTGAATTTAGTTTTTCCATTCCAGCATTCTGATATTACAAAGAGCCCTTCTAGAGCAGGCCAGCAGGTGCATCAGCTATAGCATCCTGCTACCATAGTGCCCAATCGGGTGCCTGTGGGACAAGCAGGATGTGAGCATAAAAGCACTGTCCCAACTTGTGATTCCCATCATCTAGTCCTGAATGGCACACTGCCTCTGACAGTGGAGATAAATCATAGTCATCCTTATAGTATTGATGGCCTTGTTATCCAAAAATGTGTCTAATCACCTTTTAAAGCCATCCAAGTTGGGAGCCATAACATCTTGGTGGAGTGAATTTCGTAGTTTCATTCTGTGATAGTGAGGGGAAGTTCCATTGTACAGCCCTGTGGAGTACTTGTGCCTGTGGAGCAGTTTAGTTGGGTACTAGGCCTGGGCGATATATCGACATCTCGCCCAGGACTGGTGTGAGGGGCAGACCGTAATGACAGCTTCACTCAGCTGTCAACTGTTGAGCAGGTCGCGCACAGTAACAGAAGCATCTGCGGTTGAAAACTGATAGTTTTTATTGAAAGATAGACGGATTATGTACAAAAACAGAATTATTTCACTTTGTTCTACCCACCACCTTGCTGTTCTCTCACTGCAGATTGCTCTCACTTCAGAGTGCAACTGCCTGCTCCAAACTGAGAGCAAATTGCCTTTATCTCAACTCAACTCCAATGTCCTTGAACCTAGACGTAACAATAGGTGTATTAGCCCTGAGCCAAGTACTACCAATTAACTGTTGCTGAAGGTACGGTATATTGCTGGTGAAGCCATCGCAGCTCCTGAGTCCATCTGCCTCCAGTGCCCAGTGCACTGAGGGAAAAACAAGCTGTAGACGGGCTCTGCAGACAGAGGGACTCAGGAGAGGCAGCGGTTTCACCAGTGATGTACTGCTGAATGAAACCGCCATCGCGGTCTGCCCTCATATTGGCAGAGGGAGAAACAAGTTGCATCTGCGAGACACCGATACAGCTTCTTCCTCAGTTTCTTTAAACTGCTTGGCTGAGGAGCATGCTGCTGCCCTTGCCTTAGCCAAGCAGTTTTATGGAGCCCCCAAACCACCACTGGCTCGCACAAGCCAGCGGTGTGTTGGGGGCTTCGTTAAAGTGCCTCCCCCCGGCCCTGCCCCTGCTTATGTGCAAGCGGGAGCAGGAGCATGGCTGCTCAACTGAAGAGGTGTGGGCTCTGTCACTGTTTTCCACTGCTGCTACCCACTCTCCAGTGGAGAAGTTTAAAGTAACTGCAGGTGAGTAGCAGAGTGGTGAGAGCTGAGGCAGTTTTTCCCTGCACCTCCCAGGCTGGAGCCAGTGCAGCTTGTTCAGTATCATGGTTTATCACCAAACTGTGATGTTTGGCTGATGATAAATCACGATGTTGAAAATCTAACGTCGCCCAGCCCTATTGGATACTGCCCGATACTTTTGTATAGGTAGCTGCCCCATATTTTTTTATATGGTACACTGATTTCTATTCCTTGCAAATAAAATGTGCTTTGTACAAAAATATAAGGGTTTTGTTTTTCTCTTTTTTTGAGCTACACTTACAGTCCGATATTTTTCTATATCGCAGGACAGTGTTGCCTATTAGGATCATTTGCTCACATTCATTGGTAGAAGTTTTCTTCTACAGCAGTTACCTGGGGGGAATAGTTATCATAAAAGCAAAATTGGCTATTGATTCCTGCCAGTTGCATATTGCCATGGGCTCTGCCTGGATGGGGTTTGTGTGGCTATAATTCCACAAGATGTTCCACTTTTAAAATGGAGCATTGTTGAACTGAAGCAGACAACCGCTAAAGAAATGTAATATCCTGTGTTCATGTTTCCATTACAAGTGACTGGAGGACAGTGGTAATGATTTCAACACTTCAAGTTTATACAGTGATGGTTTAGATAGAATCTAGTGATACATTATAGATGAGGTAAGCTTATGCTGGCTAGGCTAAGAACAGCATGACTTGTTTCTTTGTATGTGTATATTACTCATAAATCTAAAACTTAGTAAATTGAGAAGTAAATTTTAAGCCTTGATGTCTTTCTAAGAAAACTGTTTTAAGCCATCAACATGAAGTACCGTATTTACTAACATGCGCCTTTTTTGCGAAAATTAGCCATTGGGAGGACCAGGCTCAAATTTCTCGCCTCTCAATCCCTCAGCAAACCTTGCTTCTCCCCCTTCTCTATTCCCCATCCACTCTCTCCCCTGGAGGACTGGTGAGAATTGTTGTTGTTGGAAAAGACCAAAGTGAACTGCCCTGAGACCTCTGGGAATAATAATAATAATAATAATAATAATAATAATAATAATAGGATTTTGTCTCATGGGTAGTGTAAGGATAAGCAGTTCTGTGGACTGTGATTTTGTGTCTGAGTTCCAGCAAAAGTTTGTACACACTAGAATCCCTTCAATCTATTTCTGATGCCAAGATGCTTCTGCTTTAAAGCTGTTTAGGGCACAGAAATTCTACTGTATAGGAAGTAGCTGTAAGAACTCATATGCATACCTGTCTGTGATTGAGGTGTATTTGCATGGATACATTTGATAAGTATTGCCGTTTGACCTTGGTTGATTATGTTTCCACTAGAGAGGTAATGCAAGAGAATAAATTATGTAAAGCTCATCTGAAAACTAGTGAATGAAACTTTGCAAAAGATAACTTTAAGAATATCAGATTTTAGATTAGGTTACTGATAAGACTTGCAATTTTAATATACCTAAACTGAAATAATTAATGGTTAATATTGAGCATACTTCCCTTTTTCTGCACTATCTCACTCTTCAGCTCCTTGTATCCCATCAGTTGCTCTGGAGGGTTGACAGACCTCCATAGCAGATTTAGAGGGGGGGGGGGCTGACAGTGTTTGAAATTAGCCAGGGGTGTTTTACTACTGGCATGAATCCAGTTGTGAAATTGGAGATTTCTGGGTACCCAGTTGGCAATCACAGTTCAAAAACCTCTGCCTTACTCGATAGTTAATACTATTTCCATTTCCACCGTGTGTGTTTCTCCCTGCATACGGGAACAAGTGAATTATTGTAAGAGCAATATATCTCTATATTTCTATAGTCAAGCAATGTAGCTGAGATCATAGAACATAGAATTGTAATGTTGGAAGGGACCCCAAGAGTTATTTAGTCCTGGCAAATAGACATTCTGATTTGGTGACCACAACCTAGATTCAAGGTGCCATTATGTGCCTAGCTTATATACCTGAGTTTTTAATACAGGGGACTGAAGAGGGGAAGCCCCTTGCACTTGCTCTCATGATCTTGATTGTGGTAGTATTTTATACAAAAATACTAGGATGAGCACAGCAAAATACTTCTATTTAAGTTTTTATGAAATATTTGTGAAATACAATGTTTATCTGGTATAGGGAAATAAAGCAAATTAATGTTTAAATCAAGAAGTAATATGTATTGCATATGGAAAGCGACTTTTAAATCAAGGATACCTTTGTGTTATATGCCTTTGAGCTGTTCTGAATGGATTTGCACAGTGAAATTTCCTTGCAGTAGCTATTTCCATTTATTATTGAGTGTGAAGAAATGAGAGCTGTTCAGAAGAAAAACATTTCAATACTTTAGAGAGATAAGGATTGTTTCTGGTATTTATGTGCAGTTTTCATGTGAAATGGCTAAATAAATAAATATGCCTGAGCAACAATTTAGAGGTTGAATAGTCAAGGACAAATTCCATTACCTTTCATTAGGAAGAAAAATGTGAAGCTGTCAGAAACCTGGTTTAGTTCAACCCTTAAACCATAGCAACAGCTGCTTCTCCTATTCTAACTTCCCGCCCTTCCCCTAAGTAGAAACATTTAATATATTGCCTTTAAAAACACTGAAGATGTAGTTGTGCTCAAATTTATGTTTCTATAGTTGTCCGAACAGGTTCTCATTGGGTCGTGATTTCAAGCCCCATGTTGGGCAAAAGATCATTGCCTGGCAGGGGGCTGGACCAGAAGACCCTTGCAGTCTACAAGCCTATGATTCTATGTCTTTGAGAGTGTGAGCGGCTTTCAGAGTGGAAGCTTGCTGCTCATACACTAAGGTTCTGAACCTGGCAGCTCCCAGTACTTTATAAGTAGAAATATAAAAATATAGTAAGCAAATTAAATTTATAACTTGACCTGTTGATTCAAGTGGGTCATATAAGCAGGCTTATATGTGTGCTAGAAGTGTATTCCAATTCTAAACCACATAATTCAAAAATCACTATATGAGGTGTGGAATAGATATAAGAATTTATTAGAATGCAAAACACCATGGTGGCTGTCCCCGTTAGAGGCTACAACTGTAAAAAAGTTAAATATGGGGGAGGGGAACTGGGCCACTTATGGTGATTTGCTGATTGAAAGAGATAATCAGTGGAAATTAAGACCATATGAGGAAATAAAAAAATTGGTAAATGATTGGTTGCATTATCGTCAAATAAATGAAATGTTTAGAGAGGACAAAAAGAAAAATGGATTTGAATATACAATATCCAGGTTTGAATTAGATTTATTGAGTAATAAAGTAAAAGTATTGTCAAAGATGTATACGCTACCGTATTTTTCGCCCTATAAGGCACACTGGCCCATAGGATGCACCTCGTTTTTTGGGGGGGGGAATGAATTACAAAAATTTATTTTCCCCCCCCCCCAGCCGCAGGGCTGGGGCGGGGGAAGCTCAAGCTTCCCCTGACCCCAGCCCCCAGAACAGGCTGCTGCCCCAAGCCTTGCGCGCCTGGCGGGACATCCCGCCGGGCGTGCAAGGCTTGCGGACACCTACCCGAAGCACGGGGCATCCTCCGGAGGACGCCCTGTGCTGGCTGCAGGCTGCCGCCCCAAGCCTCACGCACCCGGCGGGACCTCCCGCCGGGCGCGCAAGGCTTGCGGATAGCTTCCTGAAGAGTGGAGAGCGAGAGGGGTCGGTGCGCACTGACGCCTCTCGCTCTCCAGGCTTCAGCGAAAGCCTGCATTCGCCCCATAGGACACACACACATTTCCCCTTCATTTTTGGAGAGGAAAAGGTGCGTCCTATAGGGCGAAAAATACAGTACTTCTGGATTGGCATGTAAAAGATGAAGAGGTTAAACCTGTTATGATTCATTGGGCAAAAGATATTGGTTATAATATACAGTTAGGAGATTGGGTAAGATTATGGAAAGAGGGAATGAATTTTACGGCCTGAGTTCGCTTAAAGAAAATGTAATGAAAATGATGTACAGATGGTATATAATGCCAGTAAAATTAGCAAAAATGTATAGAACAAATAATATTGGAAATGTAAAGGAAAAAGAAGGTACCTTTTATCATATGTCGTGGGTTTGTAAGAAAGTAAAGGCGTTTTGGGAAATGATATATAATGAACTTTAAAAAATGTTGAAATATACATTTACAAAAAAAGGAAGCCTTTCTATGAGGTATCATAGGAAGAGAAATTTGTAAGCAGGATAAAACATTGTTTTTATATGCAACAACTGCAGCGAGAATACTATTAGTCCAAGGATGGAAGCAAGAAGAATTACCAACCAAAGAAGAGTGGCAGATTAAATTATTAGACTATGCCAAATTGGCAAAATTGACTGGGAGAATTCAGAACCAGCAGGACCAGACTTTCCTGAAAGACTGGAATAAATTTATGTTGTATTTGAAAGACAGCTGTCAACAATTGACATCGTTAGTAGGGTTACAAGAAGTTTTGTAAGGATAAATTATCATTTATTATTAGGATTGGTTTAATTTTTTAAATAAAAGTAGATTTAATAATAATAAAATACAATTAAATTCAGGATTAGAAAATAAGTTTGAAAACCATTCCCGTGGAGGGGGGAGGGAGTCTCAGGCTTATATAGCCAAATATTTATGGTTTTACATAATGTTGTTGTGTTTGAAAAAATGTAAAAACCAATAAAAATTATTATATAAAAAGAAGTGTATTTCAAAATCCAAGAAGTCTTTTATAGTATTGAGATGAGGGTAGGGATGAAGTGGGATGGGAGAAGAATTTCACTTGTGATCATGTTTAGCTCTTGGCTTTTGAAGGCATATGAGTAAACTTGTTTACAAGTAGCTTTCACTTCAAAGTCAGGCACTTTTGTTGTTATGAGTAATTGTAATGCTTATTACATAACTCCTGTAAGGAAAACATTTGAACAAGTAGAAAAAGATGTGGGGTTTACTTAAGCTGTGAGTTTGCTTTAGCTCTATTATATAGATGCATCTTTTGCTGACTTAGTATATGAAATTTTCTGCAGGTTGAATTATTATTGGATGAAATCATTAATAATAAGAAGCTTTGATTAACATTAATATATTTGGGGCTAGAGAGTCAGGTTAACCATGTTTAAATAGCATAACTCAATGAATTCCAAGAGAACTCAAGGGTTGCAAAGCATTTCTGAGGAGAACACAAAATTATAACATTCAGGAGTCCTGGGTCATTGTGACTTGCAGAACTGGGTAGGGTGGTTTGAATTTTAAACAGTTTTTCTTTGTCCTTTGTATACATTTTATTTGTCAAGGGATTGGCTCTAGTATTGAAAGTACCGTATTTTTCGCTCTATAACACGCACCTGACCATAACACGCACATCGTTTTTAGAGGAGGAAAACAAGGGGAAAAACATTCTGAATGAAACAGTGGATGTATCATTTTTGGGCTTCATGCTGTGGCCACAGACATGTGATCTGATGGTGAATTTGGGGTGACCCAATGCAAAAATCCTGAGAATTCCTGTGGATCCATGCTTTGTAACCACGTTTTTGCACCATTGCAGCCCCAAGCAACAGTGGGTGCATGATTTGGGGGGGGGGCAGGCTGTAGCCATGGACATGCTATGTGATCTGATGGTGAATTTGGGGTGACCCATTGCAAAGATCCTGAGGATCCATGTGGATCCATGCTTTTTAACCACGTTTTTGCACCATTGCAGCCCCAGGCAACAGTGGGTGCGTGATTTTGGGGGGGCAGGCTGTAGCCATGGACATGCTATGTGATCTGATGGTGAATTTGGGGTGACCCAATGCAAAGATCCTGAGGATCCATGTGGATCTATGCTTTGTAACCACATTTTAAGTGGGGAGCGAAGGAAAAACAAAGAAGGGACATGAGAGGGGTGTGCAGAGAAGCAGCTGGCTAAGTAAGAATGCAGGAGAGGGATTTAACGGAGGGAGGAAAGAAAGGCAAAAGTTTCCCCCCCACCCAAGCCAGCCATCTCTCTCTCTCTCTCTCTCTCTCTCTCTCCCTCTCTCCCTCTCCCTCTCCCTCTCTCTCCCCCTCCCCCTCTCTCTCCCTCTCCCCCAGCAGTACCGGAGCACAGAGACGACACTTTCCCCTCTTCTTGCCTGGAGGGGAGGAATGCAGGAGAGGGATTTAACGGGAGGGAGGAAAGAAAGGCAAAAGTTTCCCCCCACCCAAGCCAGCCATCTCTCTCTCTCTCTCCCTCCCCCCCTCTCTCTCCCTCCCTCCCTCTCTCTCTCTCTCTCTCTCTCTCTCTCTCTCTCCTCCCCCCTCTCTCTCCCTCTCCCCCAGCAGTACCGGAGCACAGAGAGGACACTTTCCCCTCTTCTTGCCTGGAGGGGAGGAATGCAGGAGAGGGATTTAACGGGAGGGAGGAAAGAAAGGCAAAAGTTTTCCCCCACCCAAGCCAGCCATCTCTCTCTCTCTCCCTCCCTCTCTCTCTCTCTCCCTCCCCCCTCTCTCTCCCTCTCCCCCAGCAGTACCAGAGCACAGAGACGACACTTTCCCCTCTGCTTGCCTGGAGGGGAGGGGCTTTCCCTGCTCTTTGTTCCGTTTGAGCAAACACAGCAACGAAACAGAGGTGGGTGGGCAGTAAGACCCTGAGGCAGAATGCAGGAAAGCAGCCGCTTCCTCTTTTCAAGTTTCCCTTCTAGGAGACTCGCGATTTGATTTTTGCCTGCTTTTTCGGCTCCAGGGACCACACATTCGCTCTATAACACGCACAGACATTTCCCCTTCCTTTTTAGGAGAAAAAATCTGCGTGTTATAGAGGGAAAAATACGGTATATAAAATGCTTTGAAATGAAATGTGGTGCATACTCACTAGAAATCCTTTGTACAGACAACATATTGCACTAATTGTCATAATTGGCAGGAGAAGGGAGAACTCTTGCTCTACATGTTTTCATTATCTGAATGAGGTATACCAATGATTTTTTACTGCTGTTATAGTAACCTTATTAAGTAAGAAGGACACGGGGAATGAGTTGCTTTTGTTTATACAGTGGTACCTCTAGATACGAACGGGGTCCGTTTTGGAGCCCCGTTCATATCTAGAGGTAAACGCGACGGCACGTCTGCACAAGCGGCGAAACCCAGAAGTTACACGCTCCGTATTCAACCCGAGGTATGACTGTATATAGGGCCTAAACGTTTTAGGCTTCATAGTCAAAACTAACACCACAGATCTATTATTGTCAGTGCACACTTCTAAGGAAGGGCTTCAGCTGTGGTATCCTCCAGAAGGTCTGGCTTATTATTAACTTGCAAACACAGTCATTGACAAGAACCTGGGAGAGGAGGATGGAATGTTAGGAAACAGATATGTGTATACTGTAATATAAAAATTAAGTAACTTCTGCTTTAACAGGTTAGGGCAAAACAATATGGCAGCCTTGTTTACTTTCTTACAAAATTCTCATTTTTAACACCATGTACTTCAACATTATTTCTGTACGAGCCATGTGTGCTGCTCCAGCAATAGTAAAAACAATCTGGGCTTCTGTTACATGTATCTTGACTTTTTCCAGCTTCAGCAGGAGCGTGCCTGCCATTATAGGCAAAGCACTACCACCCATGTGTACAAGGAAGGTAGTGGCAATATATTATTTTTGCACAGTAAAGGTTGAACTGAAGCTAATAGTGGATAACACTTTGGAGCTGCTGTAGCTTTAATTTTATCTGTCGTTGCAGGTTGGGCTGAGATACTAGTATACAACAACTTGCAGTACACTTGATTGTTATACCCCTATTGCAGGATGGAGGGCTGTACTGAGAGATAATAGCTTGTAGTAATAGTAGTTGTTTAGTCGTGTCCGACTCTTCGTGACCCCATGGAACAGAGCACGCCAGACACTCCTGTCTTCCACTGCCTCCCGCAGTTTGGGCAAACTCATGTTAGCTTCGAGAACACTGTCCAACCATCTCGTCCTCTGTTGTCCCCTTCTCCTTGTGCCCTCAATCTTTCCCAACATCAGGGTCTTTTCCAGGGAGTCTTCTCTTCTCATGAGGTGGCCAAAGTATCGGAGCCTCAGCTTCAGGATCTGTCCTTCCAGTGAGCACTCAGGGCTAATTTCCTTACGAATGGGTAGGTTTAATCTTCTTGCAGTCCATGGGACTCTCAAGAGTCTCCTCCAGCACCATAATTCAAAAGCATCAATTCTTTGGCGATCAGTAGTAGTCCACTGTAATACTGCTGGTCAGATGGTGAGGCTACCAAAAATACCCCTTATCTCTTGGGTTGCAGCAAAGATCCTAAATTGTCCCCTTAGGCTTCCTCCCAGATCAAAACAAGCACTCGGTTATAGTTGTATGCAGAAGCCGCAAGTGCCATTAACTTGCATGCAGAACGGTTGCAATTTTTAGTCTTCAAACATTTGGCACATGAAGTAAGACCCAAGTGTGTATTTTTGGGTAACTTATGTTTCTCCCCAACCCTCTCAGCCACGGATTCAGCACACCAGGAATATACTGCAACACTTTGACCCACTTGTAGTATCATAAGTATTTGAATACTGTAAATAAAATAACTGAATGAAACCTATTGTAGATAGCTTATCTGTGAATTGATAAATTATGTCCCATGTAGTTAGGGCAAGTCGCATACCAATGGAATTTGTGGTTCAATAAGAAATTTGGGGCAGAGGCATGTTCTTTTAATAGCATCTTCAGACTGGATGTTAAGATGAACAATTAAAGTGAAGTGTTTATTGCATATTGTAAAATACAGTAAATTGCTTCCAGGTTTCTCTTATGTTATAGTTGACAGTATTTTGAACTCAGCATGTTGAAATAATTTCCCCCTTTTTTCTTGTAGGTGCAAAGTAACCTTCATAAAAGACTGAACCATGGAACCAGATATCATCCGAATGTATTCTTCATCACCACCACCACTAGATAATGGAGCAGAGGAGGAGGATGAAGATGAGTTTGGTGATTTTGGTGGGTTTTCCGATGCTGGAAGTACTGGAGCCTTTGACTTTGCATCAGATTACTCCAGTTCAAAGGAAGAACATAAACCTTCATGTAACTCTGATTACTCAGGCAGTGTAGATGGCATTATAGCTTTTACTACTGTTAAAGAGTTCCCTCTTGATAGTAAAAAAGAAAAATGTGAGTGTAGAAGTTTGGGTACTTCACTTGATGATATTTATGCAGAAGAAGTTAAGAGAACTGGAAAATTAGAGTCGTCATACTCTGAAATTATTAGGACTGATATGAAAGTTCCAAGTCAGGACCACCAAGTAGACAGCTGTAATGGTGAGAAACAGCCATGTCCAGAAGTTCTAACAAATGGGTTTGCAGCACTGGACACGGCAAATTCTCAGGAAGCTGAAGATACAGATGGTATCAGTGACTCAAAGGGATTAAAAATAATTAGCACTAATAGCTCTGAATTAAGTTTGGAGTCTATACCCACCACAGCAGAGGATTTTGCAGACTTTGCCACGTTCTCAAATAAACAAACAAGCCTGGTTGATGAAACAGGAAATAAAATATGCACAAATTCTAGTGAAAAAGAAGTGTTTTGTGTACAGGAAAGCAATATTATAAATGGTGAGGGGGAATCTATGAAGAAAGCAACTTCAGATCGAAGCTGTGAATATGGACAGATTTGCATTTCAAAAATTAATTTAGCGAACAATGAAGACTTCAAGGCTAAAGAGGACTGCACATCACTAGAACACAATGCCTTTATTTCTTCCATACACACAACTGTGAATTCAGTAGGCACAACTGAAAGTATTGGAGGAAGAGAGGAGTGTGACACTGGAAATAGTAAAGAACATACCTTTTTAAGGACCAATGATAATGCAGATACATTAAGCCTTAATGTAGGTGGAGTTCAAAGTCTTGGCTCTCATCCTACAGAAGAGAACATATGTGATTCTGAAATAGTTAAGAATGGTGAAAGTGACATTGAGCATGCGTCATGCAGTGGTTTAAATGAAGATGATTTTGGTGACTTTGGCACAGTCAGCAATGGATCCCTTGCTTTTACTCAAGTTTCTGCCAGCCAAGAACACTTTCAAAGCCCTTCTGAAGACATCAGTAAAAGGAGTAATGCATGTGGTGACTTCACAGATAGAAGTGATGTTCATCAGCGATCATCAAAGGGAACTCCTCAATCAAAAGAGATTTCAAGCAAGGATGAATGTTGCACAGATGATGCTGGTTCTAGCATGGCAGTTCAGCCTCTTGCAGAATTGGAAAATGGAAATGACAGTGAGTTTGGAGACTTTGGCTTAGGGGTAAAAAGGTTTCCAGACTCTGATGAGTTTTCAGCCTTCAGTTCTGCTGGTTGTAACCAAGCTACAGAGTGGAATGCTTTTGAGGCTGAGCAGAAAGAGAGCTGCTTGTGGGCTGCTTTTGAAGATGAGCAGGTGGTGGAACCTCATCCCATAAAAGATGTGTGGCCATCAGATAGGACAGGCACAACTTTTGATGATGAAGATTCAGTGACTCATACACCTAACAGTGTTTCTGTAGCATCTTTGCATGGAACCAGTAGTGGGAAGCTGCAGGACTTGCCGACTTCAGCTCGGGTAACTACCACACTTTGCTACTGATGCTTATGGTTTGCTTTTACAATTCGCTTTATTATGTAAAATGCACACACTTCATTTTACCTCTTACTTTTGCATTCCAATACTATGCATGTTTACTTCCAGCAAAATTCCATTTAAGCTTGAGGCCCTTTGAAATTTCCTCAGCATGCACATGCATTGAGCAGGGGGATGTTGCCCGTTTTCCTTTCCAGCTGCAATTCCTCACAGGGCAACAAATGCCTCTTAAGCAGAAAAGCTATTTTCTGCATTAACTCTGGTGAACCCCACAACCTCAGAAGCAGCTCTAGGGGTGGAGCATAAAGTCCAGCAGAAGGAGAGGGGCTGGTGTGGGAAACCTAGCGGGTCCACTTTGAATCATAACTACTATGTTGAGTTGGTTTACTCTACTGTGATTTTCCAAGAACACTTATTTTAGGTATACTTGGGAACACATGTAGCACAGGTGATAAATCTTTGTGGTCCTGTTGTCTGCATTAAATAATTAGAATTTTGGGTGGCAAAGACAGTTTCAGCCCAGTTGGACTTTCTGTGCTGTTGGTGCAGCACACACATACAAAGCTTCTTGCAGTTCCAACTGCTCTGTAACCAGACAATCCTCCTCATTTGATGGAAGAACATTTGATAATTTGTGATTTACTTTTTTGTCATATACAGATATGGATGCTCTTTCATTTTAAAAACCAGCCAAGTTTTGAAAGCATAGCAGATAGAGGTTATGCAGCTTAAAGTTTAATCAAGCGTCTACATGAGAGCCATTCAAGGTAGAAGCAAGCTATAGAACTGAATCTGAAGAGGAAATTGGATTAAGGTTGTGTTAAACTCAAGGGACGTTGTGAATAGGAAACATGCTGGCTACAAGTGCAAAGTTTTCCACAAAACATTAGGGATTTAGGGTCACTTTTCTCTCAGAAACCAGTAGTAGAAGAGGCTTTCTGCTAGCAGGATGCACCATTTTGGATCCAAGCCGTTTTAATGGGAATTTCAATTTTCATGTGTTCTATTAGCGCACCTTTGTACATAATTTATATAGCTGAAAGTCATGTTTCAGAAATGAAAGACTGTTTAAAACTATTTCTGTCACACACACCCCCTCATGGTAGCTGCAGAAATCACTGAGGTCTCCTTGCTCACCAGTTGAGTATTTCTGCTGCTATATGTAGCATGAAGGTTTTGATATATAAAGCCTTAAACAGCTCAATACCTAAAGGAGTTCATCTCCCCATATGAGCTAACCCAGATCCTGCAATCATCATCTGAAGCCCTTCTTGGTGTGTTCCCTCCCCAAGAGTTCCAGAGGGTGACAACATAAAAATGGGCCTTTTCTGTAATGACTCCCTATTTGCAGAATGCTCTCCCCCAAGGAGGCTCACCAACTTCTTCATTACATACCCTTAGGCTCCATGTGAAAACATTACTTTTCACACAGAGCTTTGGCTAATTAAACAATCTTTGGTGTTTAACTGTTGTGGGGGGCCAGGAGTTACTGTTTTGTTTCTTATTATGCTAAGTTTTTTTAATAAAAATACTGTAAACTGCCCTGTGATCCTTGGATGTAGGGTGGTATATAAATTTAATTAATAATAATAAGCAGAAGTTGCTGGCAATGAGTAGAAAGTTTCATCCAGCTGAATATGACTCTGAATGTTGGCAGGGAGCCAACAGATATACAGTGGTACCTCGCAAGACGAATGCCTCGCAAGACGAAAAACGCGCAAGACGAAAGAGCTTTCCGTTTTTTGAGTCGTTCCGCAAGACGAATTTCCCTATGGTCTTGCTTCGCAAGACGAAACGTCTTGCGAGTTCTTGCGAGTTTGTTTCCTTTTTCTTAAAGCCGCTAAGCCGTTAATAGCCGCTAAGCCGCTAATAGCCGTGCTTCGCAAGACGAAGAAACCGCAAGACGAAGAGACTCGCGGAACGGATTAATTTCGTCTTGCGAGGCACCACTGTACATGATATGATTTCAACCAAATCTGTGAATTGGCATTTGAGACCAGATCATATTTCACTACAGCTGGCTGGCCACCTCTTCATATCATTGGTTTTAAATTCCTCCTTGCAAAGGCATCAGAGCAATTTTAAATTAAAACCTCAGTTTTTGATCAATAGTGTTAAAAATACAGTAGGCCTTCTGTTTGGTTATCCTGACAAATAGGTCAATGGATAGTGGATGCAGGAAGTCTGAAATGTTTACCATTCAATTAGATTTAAATTAATCCAAATGATGAATGTAATTTAGTTTTACTTATTAAAACATCTATATGCTGCTTTCAGAAATATCTGAAGTTGTTTACATAAGAAAAATGACAATTGCTAAGCTGACTGGGGTGATGGGGATTATAGTCCAACAACATCTGGGGATCCAAGTTTGAAGACTTCAGTGCAAGAGAGTTACTTACTTTTAGGCAAAAGATAGATAGCTTCTTTATATTTTTTATATTCACTTATATAAATGGAGTTTTATGCTGGAACCATAATTACAGTGGTGCCCCGCAAGACGGAAAACCCACTAGACAAAAGGGTTTTCCGTTTTGGAGGTGCTTCGCGAAACGAATTTCCTATGGGCTTGCTTCGCAAGACGAAAATGTCTTGCGAGTTCCTGCGGGGTTTTTTCCCTCCCCCCCCCTTTTCTAAGCCGCTTATCTGCTTATCCGCTAAGCCGTCAATGGGCTTGCTTCGCAAGACGAAAAAACCGCTAGACGAAGAGACTCGCAGAACGGATTAATTTCGTCTTGCGAGGCACCACTGTATAATGATTGAGTAATGCTAATCTGAGAGAAATGTTTAACTCTGTATCATAATTATCAGCATCTTTGCTGGTAGCTGTTCCCCTGATCAAAAGCAACCCATGCCAGGAAAACAGTATGTTTTTAGCCAGCGTCATTATGACTAACCAGGAAGTAGAAATACAGAAAAATTCTGTGCTATCACAAAATTCTCAGAGCATTTGATGATAAAAAGAGAAGGAACCCATTCCAACCTTGTGATATAGTCGCCAGTTCATTAATTCTTTTGCAAATGGGCCTTGACTGATTTTTTCCCCTCCAGTTCTGCCGAAAGTAATGCCATTTCTAATATAATCAGGTGTTAATTGAGCTTTAAGAGAAGATCCATAACTTCATACATTTTCATACCTCAGCTAAAGTTTTCATACCTCAGCTATGTTAGCATATAGAGTTCATATGTAGCTGCCAAATTAAACTTTAGTTAAATAAATCTTTGCTTAGAACACAACTTTCATTGGCTTCTTTGCTCTTTGGGGCTGGGGGGGGGGCTTCCCCTGACAGCCCCAGAAGCTCTTAATAAGATTTTTTTTTTCTTGATTTCCCCCCCTAAAAACTAGGTGTGCCTTATTGTCCGGTGCGCCTTAGGAGCGAAAAATATGGTAACTGAGTACTGTGGGTATAGTTCTATGCCATTTAGTACTAATCAATAAAAGAAGTCCCATTTATCATTGTCAGTTTATTTTTATACCACATTTTCCTGAAGTAAATCTGTCCTACAAATAGTTCACACAAAAATTAAAGTCTTAATGCAATAATACAATAATAATAATACATAATAAGATATACAGTATCACTGCAACATAACACTACATAATTAATTACCAACAGTTTACAGTTCATTTAACGCACACAAAAATTTAAAAAGTCCTGTATACAGCTTGCCAGTAAGTCAAGTCAAAGTACCCATTAAGCCAGAGGATCCCAACCTTTTTGGTACAGTGGCCCACATGTCCAAATTTACTCAGTATGATGACCCATTGCTTTATTGTCTCCTGAATTTTGGGCTTCCAGAACTCCTCATATCGTAGTCAATTTTAAAATTGCTCCCCATCCTCCTCCTTCCTGTGCCCCACCCCCCTTGAATTTGCAATTAACTTTTTATTTAAGGGGTTTAATTTTAAAAAGTTAATAAAAATTTAAAATACATAAAAAAATTAAGTGTTTATTTTACAGGTGTTGTTTTATACTTGGAGTTTTTAAGAATTAAAACCAAGGTGGTGAGGCATAAGACAAAATTAGAGAGAGCAGTAATTGCTGCTGCTTCCCCCTTGCTGCAAAAATCCAAACCCACCTCATGCTTACTATGGGAGGTCAACTATGTCCTGCTGTTCCTCATTGTAGAGCTCAAACAATATAAATTTTCTATACAGACACCCACACTTCTTTCTGCTACTTTCTAATAACGGGAAGCGTTCCCTTGTACTAGGAAAATATAAAAGGTGGCCACATTATTCTTGCATGCAAATAGAGCACACACATACACTCCCCATGTGCATACATACCCCCCCCCCACACACACCACACAAACCTCTCCTTCTCTGCCTAAGTGCATCTCTTGTCCCCACCACACTCACATACGTACACATCCCTTTCTTTCACATGCACACACGCACCACCAATATGTATCTCACCAACAATTGTGCATACATACTGTTCTCAATCACAAACACACATTGCTTGAGGGAAAAACCCAACCCTGTCAGAAAAGGGGCAGAGAAAGCTCCTGCCACCAGCTGCGCCTGGCTGGCAGCAACAGCATCCTGAGCATGCAGGGAAAGCCTCCCCACTCCTTTCCGCCCCAGCCTTCCTTTAAAAAAGTAAGTGGCTGGCAGGCAGTAGTGGCACGAACAAAGATGACAGTGCTCCTCACTGGAGCATTCTGACAGGGCAAAAGCACTGAAACCTGCAACCAATTTGCACTTGCAACCCACTTGCAGGCCATGACCCTTCAGCAACCTAAAGCTATTCTCTGCGTTTAGACCCTGAACGGTCAGGTTGATCACTCCCCCACCAACATACCACACCAACATACCACAAAGATGCCTTGGTATGGGCTGGCCTTGCTTAACAGCAACGGGTTGCAGGCATGCTTCTCCCCCGAAGGATATGAGTAGATGCATATCTGCTCATCAGTGAGTCATCACAGCCCTCTTTAATGGTTCTGGTCAGCAATTTGGGGGCAGGGGTGACCCAATTTTAATTCTCTTCTTTCAAAGCAATTGATCAGCTGCTGTCAAATCTGAGAGTCCAACTTCATGTGGCTATCCCATATTGTATTGGGACACTGAAGTTACTGAAGGGCTGCTGAGACATGATGCTTTCAAGCAGTGTGAAATGCTGTTTATACACTACTATAGACAGTAGTGTTCAAATAGGAACTGTGATCATCACTGAGAGAACTGATGAAAGTCAGTGTTGACATGGTGACTGTATGGCATCAATGTTCTGAGCAAAATGCAGTGCCTCATAGAGCACGCCAGCTGCTTTATCTCAGGCATACATAGTTGTTCTTTACCCAATAGTTACTGTAGTGTAAA
Organism: Podarcis cretensis; assembly: GCF_951804945.1. Lineage (NCBI taxonomy): Eukaryota > Metazoa > Chordata > Lepidosauria > Squamata > Lacertidae > Podarcis > Podarcis cretensis. The sequence goes on along the minus strand of NC_137172.1, from coordinate 120,504,750 downwards.
GCATGCAGAACAGTTAACTTGTGATTGCTTTCTGTTATGCTTATTCAATGCACAGTGTGATCATCTATGAAAATTTGTCCTTTGCACAGTGCATGTTTGAAGTTTGCTGCTTTGACACAAAAGCTAGATGGGATTCTTAAAAGCAAAATAAAAATCTTAATGTGGAATCTTTAAAGGGGTAACTTTGTGGCATTGTATTTCCAATTAAGTGGTTAAAGTTCTAAAGATATTGATATGATTTTTCTCTTTGAAACTCAATGCATTTTCATCTTTAACCTCTCCCCACAGACATAACATGATTTCATGAGCAAAGGATGTTTGTATGTCCCCATATCTGACTAAGAGTTGAGGCCAACAACTCTCCTGAAATCAATTTAAGGCAGAAGTAAAAACAAGAAAGAGGCAAAGCACAAAGGCTGCTGAGATTGTTGTTGTTGTTATTTCTATTATTATTATTTCAATACAGCTTTATATTTTATAGAACAAATCTCAAAGCAGTTTACAACACATTAAAACATCAAATACAGCCATCTAGGAAAAAACCAAATCCAAGCTTCATAAACTAATTTTAGTGCAAGTTGATTCTGTGGAAATGGAAAGTGTAGTTAACACTCACAGGCATCCACAGAACCTGAATGGCCAAAGTCATTGAGCGGAAATTTGTGTTTGGCAGGATCCTGTGTGTCTCCTTGTCCTTGACTTTGCAGTTCATACCTGCGCCAGGTTAGAGGACGGTGCCCTTCTCAACTCCGATTTGGGAGTTGGGAAAGGGGGCAGGGAACTTCTCCAAAGTGTGGGAACTTACTTGCACGACTCTCTAGCTTGAAATGTAGAGGGAGAGGTTGCTTTGGTGCTAGGCTGCCACCCCATCAGGAGTGTCTTCACAGCACCAAAATGGAATCTTCATTCTTCATTCCAGAGATGAGTTGCACCTCCAGACTGGAGAAAGAAACGGGGGTTTGTCTTGTTGCCCTCACCAAAGACCAGTAGGGTACTTGTGAGTGGAATTGAGGCCCACTGATTAGTTATTTCCCAAAGCTATATCCATTTATTTGCTTGCTTGCTGTGTTTGATCTGTGCTTAGGAAATAATATCTAAAGTTGTAATTTCATATTCCCCTGACTTTTAAAAGCAGTAATTTGCATAATTTTCAACAAGTTGGTTTTGTCTGTTCTGATGCAGACAAAGCTGCTAAGTCGTCTAGAACGAATATTTGAAGCCTGTTTTCCTCCTGTAACTGTCTCTGAAATGGAAGAAGAGATTGCTCCTTTAAATCTCTTGTTGGAAATGGGTAATAAACCTGGGAGGACAGAGGAGACCTCGTCACAAAGGTATGGACCATTTTTAAATGTGATACATACACAGAAGCATGCAAGCTTTCAGTGATGTTTTCTGAGGGTGTATAGCAGTAATCTTCTAATGGCTGCAAACATCAATGGATTTTTAGTTACTGCTTGCATTTTGTTTTCTTTTAAAAAGCATAGTTCAATGTGGTTAGTTTTTAGTGACTGCTTTTGCTGCCACAGAATAATCTACTTGGTGGGTTTTTGTTGTACTTTAAGTGATGTGCAAATGAGGTAGTTAAATAGGATGTGGCTTATTACTTACAGTTATATTATTTATTAATATGTTGAATTCCAAGTAGACATCATTCTGTTTGCTACAGACATCGTTTTCTAATTATAAGTTAGAAAAATAATTGTTCTGAGAACCTTATACCACTGTTATCTCCCTAGAGGTTTGGTGTTTGGGCTTGTGTTTAATGGTTATAGTGTTATATGCCAGTCATTTAAAGATGCAGATTGAAGTGGTTAAAGCTGCTGAGTTTTAGCATTTCCTCCTCTTCACTGTTTCATTTGATGTATAACTGACTATGTAGGGAACTGCTAGATGTGTGGACAGAGCTTCAGGATATCCACGATGCATATGGATTGAAATATCAGTGGGGTGGCTCCCTCAGCAACAAAAAACTCCTCTGCTCTCTGGGAATCGACACAAGAAACATCGTGAGTTATCCGCAAAGCCAACTAACCAACAATTTCTTCCATTCTATTGGTACACAAAATAAGTGTGCGATATTATTCCTAAGAATGTTGTTGTTTATATTAAAATGTATTTATTCTATCAGTTGCCCAAAATCTGTTACTCTTGTGTGACATACAAAAATGACAAACAATTTCAAATTGTCCGTGTAATTTTATATAGTAGCAGTTATGCTAAAACAATCATTTCTAAATTTGAGAATATGTCTAAAAATCATGACAAGCAACAATTAATACTAAATGCTGCATCAGATAGTCAGGGACTCTTCAGAGGGGGGTGAGTGGGATTCTGGGGGCAGATGAGGAAGGGATAGTCTCATGTCATGAGTAGAACACAGCTCACATGACATTGACTGCAACCCAAAGATACTGCATGAAAATAGCTAACCATTGACCCAAAAATGAGTCTTGAGGCTAACTGGACTTCACAAATAAAATGTTTCAGTCTAATCAGATGGAAATTTCTTTTGTCTTAGCTCTTTACAGGTAACAAGAAGCAACCTGTTATAGTGCCCATGTATGCAGCAGGATTGGTAAGTTTTTTAACTGTTTTAGGCAGTTTCCTTAGAAAGCCTAGAATTATCTAAACTTTCTTGTCAGAAGTAATTGTAGATTTGGTATAATACCTACATCATGTTTTATAGTCCATAAAAAGAATGATAAGTATTTTGGTTGTTACTTAATATTTTAGCAAACTAGATAGATCTTAATTTTGTTAAACTATATTTAGAGGCACTAATATCACACACTTTGACTGTGGCTGGGCAGAAATGGGTAACAAATTCCTTTATGTTCCCTCCCTTATAGTCACTTTCAACCATTTGTCCTTTTTTTTATCTTTTTAAGTTATGTATGGTATAATCATCTTTTAATTATTAGTTTTTATCCCTTATCTGTTTTAAGTCTTATGTGTTCAGTTTATCTGTTTGTTTTATCTTATGCTGGTCTGTGACCAAAATAAAGTTTGTACTGATGCTAACAAATTTATAAAATCATTGTACGGCACCCCAGTGTTTTCTCTTGGTTTGAAGATCAAATAGTTCTGAACTACAATAAAATCAAAATAGTTCTGTAATACAGTAAATTTGGTTAGAAAATCAAAAAGTTCTATACTACAGTATTTTGTCCCTAAAACAAATTAAGAGTGGCTTTTTGTCATTTCTTTAACGTGAATTATAAAAGTAAACTTTAAATAATAATGCTAAGTAGTCAATCAGGGGAATATACAAAAGTGAATCCAGCATTATCATTGGAAGAATAATTGTTTGTTTCTTTGGGGTTTGACTAATTTTTGTTTTTCCTAAAGGGTGGTATTTGAGCAGATTCTGTGATGTCTTAATTTCTAGGGTATGTTAGAGCCTACAAAGGAACCCCTGAAACCAATATCTGCTGCAGAGAAAATAGCTTCCATAGGACAGACTCCACTTGCATCACCAGAGATGAATATATGTACAACTGATCAGTTCCAGGTAAAAAATAATAATGTTTTGTGGCATTGATGCCACCATCAAAGGGCTCTGGGCATATGCCTGTTGAGAGCTCATTAGTTTGGGGTGGGCGGACTGTTGCTTCTCTTGACAACTTGTATAGTGCACCAACGTCCCCACTCCACCCTGCCTTGAGGTCTTGTCCTCATGCCTGAAGAGTCTCATAGCTAGATCTCTGGCTGACTGCCAACAGAGAGGAGGCTCACACCTGCAAAAGGCTGTAGTGAGTTCTTCTGCCTCAACACTTTCTAATAATCTATAGCGAATGAGCTGTCCTGACCATACAATATACCTAAATAACAGCTTCCAGTAGATTAAAATGGTTATTTTCCTATACCTCTTCTTATGAATTTGCCCTTTTCAGTTTTAAGGCTGTTGTGATACTTATAGAAATCACATGCAAAGATTTTAATCCTTTCCCTATTGGTTTTAACCCTCTTGTGCTTTTGAAAGACGTGCCAGAGTTAAAAAAAAATAACACTTTCTATCCTTGAATGTTTTTCCCTCTCGTGCATTTAGATATAGATTATCTTTCCTAGTCCTGTTAAATTCTAGATGATTGGAAAAAGAACAAGTGATTGGAGGAAGTGATCTATAATCTACTTTAATTGAAATTTTGAACATAACCAAAAAGGATAATTGATACCACTTATTTTGTCGGTTTACATCTCTTGTGTTTAAAACCAAAAAAGGGTATCCAAACAGTAGGATGATCAGACTTGCTTCTTTCTATAGGAGTATGCAAACTACTGAGTTTTGCAGAACATGCCTCTAGAGCAGGCCTGCACAGCGTACATGGGTCACTTGCAACCTTCCAAAGGATTTTGTGCAGCTTGTGAAAAATGCTTTGTCCATGCCCGCTTGGCTCTGATGGGGAGCTGAGCACTCATCTTGCCCAGCTTCCCTGTTGCCCAGCCTACCCCTCTCTCATTGCAGGCAGCTCGCTCACTCCCCTTGAGGCGGAGGCGGCTGTGCCTCACGCACCTCACGCTTTCCCATCAAAAGCAACCTTCAAGTCTCAAACAGGACCTAGAAAAGCCCCCTTGCTGCACAACACCTGCCCTCCTCGTGAATCCTTCCTGAACCCCAATGAGGAAGGAAGGAAGGGGGAAAACTTGTAGGGAAGGCTGCTGAGAGAAAAGCCCTAGATATGTGCTAGCCAACAGGAAAACTCCCTACCCAACTGAGGTCATCCCCTGGGAAACGGCAGCAGTGCTCCCCAAAGGGAGCTTCCTTCTGCCTCCAGCTGAGCCCTCCACGGACCCTCCATAAGCACCCTGACAGATCAGCAGGGTGGGGGAGAAACATGGCACCCAAAGGACCCACCACTGGAAGCTGTGAATGCCATGGTGGCCATGCCAAAGAGGAGGCCACTGAGGGGCACTGAGACATTGAGCCACAAAGAAGGAAAACCTGCAGGCCACTAAACCAACCCGCTGGCAGATTCCCACCTCCCCTCCGCAGTTGAGGTTGCCCCCCCTCCAAGAAACAACAAGAAGTCCAAGTAGACAGTAGGGGCACCAAGAACAAAAAGGGAGGGGAGAGGTAGGTAGGTAGGTAGGTAGGTAGGGAGAGAGAGAGAGAGAGAGAGAGAGAGAGAGAGAGAGAGAGAGAGAGAGAGGAGGCAGAGAAAGCAAGAAAAGTACCAACAGTGATGAGAAAAAATACTTTTATTTTGGCCCATACCTACTGCCAAGTTGTGCAGGTCTGCTCTAGAGGTAGTTCTGATAAAATATTGCTATTTTTAATTCCATTCCCATTTGGAACAAATATTACAACAATTTTTTTCCCATGAAACATTAACATATATATATTTTTGAAGTCTGATAACTAGAATTAGATCTACATAACAAATTGCTTGACTCACCCTACCTGATCCAAAGCATTGTGTTGAAATTATGCATGATGTATGTGTTTTCTTGCCAGTTTTGGATTTGTTCAGAATATCTAGCGCTGGCACATAAATTCTCCTAGTTGTCACCAAATGTTTCAGGAGATGTGTAGATCGCTGAACAGATTAGATGAATTGGGTGAATAGACTGTGTGCCTCTCAGCAGAGGGCATCCATAATAGCAAGTTGGGAAATCTCTTCGTGATTTCTGTGTGTGTATTTCAGTGGCTAGCCCTTTGGTAAGTTAGAGCTCTAGTGTTTTATAAAAGTAAGCTTCAGAACAACTTCACATGCAAGTCTTAGAATCTCTCCTATCATAATTGAAAATTTGTGTAGAATGGTCGGTAAATGTCCTCAGCTGCGCTTTTGTCCATTGCATTTGCATTATTTAGATTGTTCTCTATGCTGTAATCATTATGAGCAGCAACAAGAGATGTAATGAAACAATCTGTTGGCACACTTTGATCCGACCTTGCTTTGATGCCTGTTCAAAAAAAGGTGATTCTGCAGTTCACTATGAATGTATAAAAGTAGAGGTAGCAAAAAGTAGAGGGGCAGCAGAAAATAAAGAGAGGCAAGCCTGTTTATGGTAATAACTAGAAGGCTTATTCTTGTAGATAATAATGAAAACTGCAGATAAAAATTATGAAAATTGTCACTTTATTAGGATTCAAAGATACCACTTCAGAAAGAAATTCCAGTAAGAGTTTTTGCCTTTTTTAAAAAAGATTTAAGTATAAACCAGCTTATGGCTCTCCTTTTGCGTAGAGAAATCGGATAAGAAGTACCTTCAGACAGCCCCCCCCCCCATTCTTGCCACAGCTTCCACACTTCAGTCCCTAAACCAATAGATTTAGTATACGTGTCTGTTGATTATATATGCCTGTTGGTTTAGGTTTGCCCATTGATGTGCAACCAAATAATACTTTTAGTTATTAATAACTTAACAATTATTTTAAGATTAAATAATTATTTAAAGAGGATCCCACTGAGCCAGTTTTATCCGTCTGAAGTTGCATATAACAGTTAAGTTGCGTTGTAAGTGACTTTAAGGGTTTTCAAAGCTGCAAAACTGATGATGCTGTTATAGGCAGAGGGGTTTTCAGATGGAACTCACCAGAACTGAGTTCCAGCAGCTCTTTGTATCATGCTGGTAGCTGTATAGAGGCACGGCGCCCAGAGCTGCGTGTAAGAGGCTTCAACTGCACGGTGCTTGTGGCTTTGTGTTGGAGGCCATGTGGTCGCATCAGAGGTAACATCGTAACGCATCCACAGCGCTGCCCCCCCAAAAGTGTTCTTCTCCCCCTAAAAAAAACTCATCAACTTAGGGTTGTCCGTCAAAAAAATGAGGAGTTCCTGCACTTCTTTTTCTAGGAAAAAAAAGCACTGGTTACAGGTGAGGCTGGTTCTGTTTCTGCTGCCCTGATCTTAAGCATTCCTGTCAGTGTTACCTGCCAGAGTGATAGCTCTGCAATGCTGGCATAGTATAATGGCCTGTTTAATTGTATTTTGGCAATATTTGCAACTCCCCATGAAAATTTCCAGACCAGGCAGTCTAGGAACAATCTGTAAACCATAGTTATTCTTAGGTTACATGAAACACTGTTTTTATGACTTCAGTTTAGTTTAGTTATTACCTCTGGCTCATTGTCCTTTGGCTTTTCAATTGTTGCTTTTTTGCTTGCATGCAAAAGAACTTCATGCGACACGTTTTGTTATGCTATGACCTGACTGTAAAATTTGATTTCTGACTTTTCAACTCTAGGAATCTCTACCACCTGTCCAGTTTGACTGGAGTAGCAGTGGCCTTACTAACCCTTTAGATGGTACGTCTCTCCGTAGAGCCTCTAGCACAAGAGCTAGAGTTAAGAAACCTACAAAGTTCAGACAAACATCTCTCTGCTGATTTATTTTATATATATATCTGTGTTTTTGCGTGTGTGTGTGTGTGTATGTACATACACACACACACACACACACACACACAAACACAGATAGATATATACACACATACACACACAATTTCTTAACTTTGGAAATTCAGGCTTTCTTTCTGTTTAGTTATGCACTATTTAAAGCAGTCTGTAGTGTTTAAGAGCAAGGTAATACACCATTTTGCTGAATTGGTGTTGCATACACGCAACCACATTACATGTTCTAAGAATGGAATAGTTAAATAATTTTTGTTTACTTTATAGCTATCGCCTCAACAAACCCTTGCCTGTTTAGACTTTTGTAAAGTTTGAAATGGCATAGTCAAGTGTGTAATTGGGCTTGCTTTCAAGCACAGTTTTTAACATAACCTGTTTGCAAAAGGAACAGTTTTTAAATTTTTAGTTTTAAAATGTGCATATATTTTATCAAAGCTTCAAAATCTAAAGGCCTCTAAATTTAAACTAGGGCTAGTAGATAGTGACATAGTTTCTTAGCCATTTGTTAATAATGCTGTTGAACTTGTCATAATTACTGGCCATACCAGTGACCTAAAAACACTGCTATACGATGTTTAAAGATGTGACCACATTTCGGTCCATATCAGAGTGCTGAAGGAAAGCCTGGATGGACTCTCTTGCTGTTGTCTGGTGTCTTATTACTGCAGTCAATTCATCTTGCTTTCTTTTAACAGTTTCTTTAAAATATGTATATTTGATTTTTCTGTTTCAGTATTAAAGGGGAACAATGTAGTTTGCCACCAAGGAGCTGGATGTAATGAGAACCATTGTTACCAATATTCATATTTTGTTTTGCTAACCTACTGACAATCTGCTACTTTAAGCTATAGATACAATTTGTCAGTCTCTTTAAATTATGTAGAGAACATATATGATTTTGAATTAGATGAATAGTTTGGAATTTTGAAAAATGTTTCCCTTTAATTAATCCCTTTAATCTGGATCTCTGGTTCTGTCCATTTTTCTAAACAATGTTGGCTACTTTTTAAGTTATTAGTGTTGAATTCCTTGCTGCATTTGTACATTAGAATGTACACTGACTTGTTAACATCTTTAGAACCTACAAACTAATATTGTAAGCACTATTATGTGAATTTTTTTTTTATAAAACAAAACTATGTAATGAGTACTAATTATAACTGGCATGTTCAAGTGTGTGTCTTACCCCCTTTTTACACATAAATCCCTCCCTTGGCTTACCTTCTATATGGCTGCCTACCAACACGGTCACTGAATTTCAAGCTAGTGGAGGTTCCACTCTTCTGAACCTTGATTTCTTTGGGCCCGTGGATGACAGTAGCTCTAGCGCCACCACCACCACCATCCCAGGTCAGCAGAGTGCTACACTGCAAATTTAATCTCTTAACATTCTTACTAAAAGCATGAGCCGCATTATGTGACTTTCCTACAAACAAGAAGAATGTCTATGCTCCACTTTTCTCTTAAGATGCCCACCTTCAATAGTTCCCCCTTCTATCATTTGCCTCCAGTAGTTAGTTAATACTATTTGGTTGGTACTCTAGAATGTTAAGCAAAGAATGGATTTTAAGAAATTTTAAGCACTTGAAATGCTTAAAACAATTTTAATTGTGGGCTAAAATCTTGATGTATCCCACTTGAAAATGCAGTTGGAATAAAATCCTAGTATTCCTGAGAATGTTGCTCAGTTGAAAAAAATCTTAAGACTATGATTAATGCACTTGCTTATGGGTCTCATTAATCTTAGTACTTAACATCTTCTGAAGATAACCAGTAGATGGCTGCAATTTCTTCTTGCAGTAATGAAGTTTACAAACAAGAGCTTGCACCTAGCTATTTTATAGATAAGCTTCGCTGTTGTCATTTAAGGCAATATAAATGTATTGTAGTTCTGCATGACACTTAATGCCTTAAATATTTTAATCGTTGAGTTGAAAAAACTGCAAATTTAGAAGAAAAGTCTGATTAGTTACAGCATATCTTTTTACAGAACAGTCTGTTTAAGTTTAATTCTCTTGAAAGATAAAGCTGTTTCTCACTTTACCTTGAATTATTAATCTGTTGGGAAATCAGAATGCAAAGAGATGTGGTTACTAAAGGAGTGGCATCTATTAAATCCTGCAGCTGCAGGATTATTGAACAAAGGTGGGGGAACCTGTGTTCCTTCTGATGTTGTGGTTCTTTCAACTCCTATCACTCCCAGCCTGCATCACCAATGACCAGGGATGATGAGAGTCATCGTTCAACAACATCTGAAGGACCACAAGTTAGTCATTCTGGAACAGAAGATGTGAACACATTTCCCATACCCTTGTACAGTCCTCTGCTTGGAGTTTATGTTTCTTGATAGAGCAGAGTTTTGCCCATGCACTTAAGGGATGGGGAGAACAGGATTCCATTATGATCTGTAGATATTTTTTTCATGGGTGGAAAAACCACGTCCTTGATTTTTTTTGTGTGTGTGAGGGTTCTTATACGTCATTGTCATGATTAATTTTTCACTTCTAGTGTTTATGTTTCAGAACTACTTGATCATATTTTCTGGAAGTCAAAAGTACAGAAACTTCTTGAGTTTTGTATGGTAGTTTGATATAAAACTTCACACACTACTTTTAAATCCATCTATGCATTCCACAGTATTGATGATTATTAGTAGACATTTTTTGGCATCTAGTAAAATACAGTTTGACTACTTCTGATACATTCATTTGAAGTGATTATAAAGAAGGCACCTTATCATTTATTATGGATTTTCATTAGAATATTGTCAACAAATTTGCAGATGTCATCATTGCTTGTAGGTTTTCTGGCTTGTTTCTTGGAAAGTCATTTGCTTCTAGCCTGCAGCTCTCTGTGTGGGTTATGTATGTAATTTTGTGTGGTGTGTGTGTTTTGCCTAAGCTAGGTGCTTGATCTAAACTTGGTTGCCTAAATTTCCTCAATCTCATTAAGGTTTTTATAAATAAACGCATTTTCTTTAAAAATCCTTTTCTTTTGTTAGCTGCCTTTTAATCATTTTGGTGAAAGGCGGTATATATTTTTTAAAATATATGCATTTAAAATATAGGTATATATTCTTTATGGGTATTAGTAGACACTTTTAGATAATATTGATCTATGGCACTAATTTTTTTAAGCACTTTAGTGAAATGATTGCAGTATCAGAACATGTAGTGGTAGTAGTTATAATAATCATATGCTAAGGTAATAAATTTCACCTAATGAGTGTAGTTGACAAGTGGCTTGAAAATACAAAGTGCTGCAACATGTTACAAATCCTTCTTAGATATTGGAAATTTCAGTTGTGATTTTTAAAATCTTAAATACTGACAGCTTTATTCAGTGGCATACCTTAATGGGATTTCAGAAGCTTTGTTTCTTGTAATGTTATTATTTCTGTATGTAACTCTTCAGAAGCCCTGGGCCTGTTGTATTTAAGGGTTCTGTAAACATCTGACAGTATTTCAAATGTATTCTGTATTTTAATTTGAGATTTGAACATGGGACTGTTTCAGTTGAATTGATCGCAAGGTTGAAGTGGATATGAGACGCAAGTGCTGCTCCATCTTTGCCTTAACCGAAGGATTCTCTACTTGATCATTCTACGTAACAGATAGTGTCACCCTTTAACCTTCATATGAATCATTTCTGATGAAAGTTTTGTTGTGGTATATCTTGGAGTCCTCATCAAAATTCTTTTTTAAAAATGGATGTCTTCCCATTTTTGCCATTTTGAACTCCTAGGTGTCTCAGCTTTAAAAAAAAAAAATATTAAACTGAATTCCATCAGTTTGTCCAATTATATTACATATTTCTAGAAGCTTGCTTTGAGATATTTCACTGAATCCTGAAATCCACTCTTTCCATAATTGTGTCCAAATAAAAGGTGAGAAACAAATAAGAAGGTTGAGAAATTGTTTATACTTTAGTGAAGAGGGGAAAAAATTGCATGAGGACTTCAAATACTCTCTACTTGTATGTTCTACAGAGACAGTGGAATGGAAATGGAAGTTAAAGAATCAATGTGTAGCAATTAAATAATGTTCTAAATAATAATGTAAAGCCTTGGAGGATTTTGGTATAAGAAGAAAATGATTATTCAAATTTGCTTTTCGCTCCTGGCTGTTATCTTTTATGCCAGTTTTATCTGCAACTCCAATTCTCTGAGTAGTGCATGATGAAAACTAGCAAGTTGTATCTCAATCACATATTAGACATTTAAGTAGCTCAGATGTTTACAGAAGATGGAAATACAGTATCCTAAATTGCAATTGAACATGTGACACTTGTTTCCATCTATCACTGATTATAATTTTATGCTATAAGGTGTGGATCCAGAACTGTATGAGTTGACAACTTCCAAGCTGGAAACCTCCAACTCCACCAGTAAAGTGACTGATGCATTCGCAAAGCTAATGTCCACAGTAGAGAAAGCAAGCACATCAGCAAGGTAAATCACTGTGATTAGTGACCCTTATTATTGGAAGTTAAAGCTTGTTCAGTAACTGCAGCCTAAATATCACCTAATGCATGAGTTCAGTTCCTTGATAGATCTCCTTAGATCTCTATTGCTGTACTAGTATATATTTTTCACAGATTCTATTCTGCTTCTAATGTCACAATTAAATCCATTGGATTGAAATGAGTTGTCAGAACTGTTGCTTTTAAAGTTTTCAGCCTATCCACAGTGGTATGCAGCCTTCTAGTGGCTCATCTGCACTGCTGAAAGCTCACTTGTAAGCCATAAAGCTGATGTTTCCCATGTTATAAACTGTTAGTGACAGCAGGAACATAGCTTCTAGCTGAAAGCAGAAATTGTCTTCGATGTGAAATGCCTTAACACTTTTGCGTATATATAAACACACTCTCTCTCACACACACACCCCAGCTACTGCATAATCCCTTTTCTTGTGCAATCCCTTCTTTTGTGCATAGCATAATAAGCAGCCATCACTTATTGACTAACTATTTCTAGGAATCTAGAAACAGAATCTGATTTGTTCCTATGTAGGGAATGGGATGAAAGACTGCGAGCAGGGATCCACTAGTCTGTAATCTGAAAGTAGGATAATGGACTGTGCTCGGGCTATGCTTGTGTGCTGCATCACACAAATCACATCTGATTTGTGTGTTACGCCTATTTGTTAAAACATTTATATCCTGCCTTTCCTTTAAAAAGCAAGTGTGTAATATAGAATAAAAGTACAACATGGACTTTTCAGATTGTGAATATGGTAGCACTGCTTCCCTAGGAATGTGTAGCACTCTTGTGAATTGCACATTATGTAGCTCCATGCACAGATACAACATGTGAGATGACTGTGCTGGTTGACAGGTGCTTGGATACTAAAGTAGTGAGTTGTGGCAACTTGCACGTGCTGTGAATACTCATTTTAGCAAAGATTTGAGGTGATGCAAAACATTGGCTTTCATTCAGTCAGCTCACAAATTCAAAAGTAGCAAGTTGTCATGAGCTAAACTGAAAGTATACAGATAACAGCTGTAGCAGGGAATGCATGAGGCTATTGCAGAAGTTAACAAATGGTACGTGTGTAACTCTTATTGCAAGAGCCCTTTACACATGGAACATTAACTCCTGTAATGGCCTCATTTTCAGAACTATTTCTCTGCTGTGTTACATTCAGCTGTTTGCCACTAGGGGGGAGTGCTAAGCCTTGATGAATCTTTGCTCAGGTCATTTTCAACTTGGCTTTTCATCAGTTCTGATATAAGAAAAGTGAAAATGCAGTGTGTCCTCCTGCTGACACTTTATTTTTTGTTTTATTTTTACTTACACTGTAGCCTTCAAAATAGAAAACTAAAGGCTTCAGTCTTTCATGCCAGAACATTCTTTGCCTCCACTGCTTCTGTACAATGTAGATATTACCCCCCCAAAAAAGCTTAACCTCATAATATTTTTGCCAAGTGCATAGGGAGTTGAAGACCTCTTTACTTATGCTGACTCTTCATAGGTTTGTAATGATTTGCCTGACCTGACTTTTTCAGATCTGGTAGAGATGGACAAGGAGAAAGGGGGTAAAATGTGAGTGAAGTACCAAAGGCAGGAGATGGGCAGTGAGAGATCATCTTGGTACAAAGATATAAAATTAGCATGAATGCTGCTCTTCCAAAGTACAAGAATTATTTGTTGTGAACATAAGTGTGATACACTATCCTGTGAATGTGTCCTTTATGTTATATTGCCTAATCTACTCTTAGGCATGAGTTGCACATAACATAGATGTTGCACGTGGTGGCAGCTGAAGGAGACTGTGGTGTTGAATCTTGTTAGACCCTGTCCTTTGCTCATGCCACTGTTAGAGGAAATTTTCCGGGTGGACAGAAACCTTTTATGTACTGTCCTGCTTAGCTTGTCTGTGTGGGTGGAGTTACTATGGAACAGCTGGGACCACGTACAAGTTTCCAGCATTGGACACATCTCAGTTGCTAAATAAATACTCACTTTGAATTAATGTTTATCCTCTAAACCACAAATGCAGCAGGGAGAGAGACAGGGAAAGAAAAACTATTCACAAGGATGTCTATTTAAGCGGGGGGGGGGTACCTAGAGCAGGAAGAGTTGCCATATTTAAAATTCCATCTCAGATTGGAATTGTGATTAAAGCCTCTGTGTTGCTTGTTGAAATGAAGGAATTTTAATACATTGTCTTTTTCACTTGAGAAAAAAAAAATCACGATGGCTTATTTCATTTCAAGAATAAATGTTAGAACAGTACTAATTTTATTAATAGAATACTATGCATTCCAAAATAAGGCCCTTCAATTCTTGGGAGCAGCTTCTTGGGACACATGAGAGGCTACAATAGGGAAGAGGGCATAGAAGTCCCATTCCACTTACAGTGTTTTGGATCTGAGCTAATGTATCCTAATTTACATATATATCAAAGGAAGTTCAGATCTATGACGTAAGTAGAATATGCTTATTAAAGATGACATCAAGACACCAACTCACTCAAATGAGGTTTATTCAGTCCAACCATAGCAGAATGTGACAAAAAACACTGTATTCCTCTTTTTTTTCCTTTTGGACAGTAGGAATTGTGGATGTTCCATACAGCCTGTTTATTCACACTGTTTGGTTCTTACCCTTCACTTTCTAGTGCTATTATTATTTTCTAACCACAAAAAGTCTAGTAGGAAAGATGATGAAAAATCCACTGGAAAGTGCATGATAATAACCCCTAGTTGACAAGGTCATATCTAGCTTCCACATAATTTGAGATTTCAACAGGGACTAGAACCTCCAGACACTTTTTATGTGATTTGGCATTCCTTCATGACACCTACCATCGTTTTCAAGAGCCTGGCAAATCTTGGAACTGTGTTTGATGATCTGATGAAGTTGATCGTCTTTACATGGACTTTCTTATTTTAACTCATGTAAAACCACTCATTCTACATGCCTGTTTCATAGTTTCGTTTGTCACTTTTTAATTTTTGTTGTTATTATGAAATGAAATAATAATATAATCTCTGCATAAATATATCCAGATGAATACTTAGTAAATAGGCAACATTTTATGGATGAATACTTAGTAAATAGGCAACCCCCTCAGATTTTATGTGAACATAATACACTTAAATTCTCAGTAAATAGCTAGTCTGGAAGCTCGTTGTGTTCACTTTTTCCATGTTGTGCCTCTTTACTATGCTGAAACTTTACCAGTCTGTCTGGGCATATTACATACTATGCAGCTATCTGCAAACAAGGCAGCCTGGATCAAAGATGTCTGCCTGCCTTCGTTAAACCTATTAGCGACAGGTTTTTTTTGGCTTCTCTCTTAAAGGATAACTATCTGGAGTCCCAGGGGCTACATTTCAGCCCCCTACATAGTTTCTAATCCCATTTTGCCCAGAAGAAAAGTAACAGAACAAAAAAGACTCATTCCCTGAATATGTGGCACAACTACTTTATTGTGCACAATCAAGGTACAGGAAAAGGGCTCCCAATACCTCACTGTGAACAGTGAAGGTCTGAGCAGAATTCACCCTTCTTGTTTTACATTCCTGTCAGAAAGTTGGATTTTGGTGTTTGACATCCTCATGGGAAGGGTAAGATTTGGGTTTGTTGGTTGTGGTTTTTTAAAGTACTTTAGAAAGACATAGCCTTTCTAAATATAGCAAACATTTTTATATGTGAACTGTTTCAAATTTCTGTGATGTTCCGTTGACACAAGATACAAATTTTACTTTTCACCCAGTAGCCGATGCAAGAACTGCCATAAATGGTCTGGGTCTTACTCTGTGAGTTTTAGTATTGGGCATATGAGTAGCAACTTTTTTGGAAAAGGTCAGCTCTTTACTAACATAGGAGATGCCCACACTGCACTCTTCTGATCATGAATGTGGCAGAGACCTAAGACATATTTTACAACATATGGGAGATGAGTCACATTTAGACGGTGTTCTCAAATTTCCACTAGGAAAGTATATTATCAAACTGGAGATCTAGAGGTAAGGCTCCCAATCAGTGAGTTTTGCTGTAATGCTATTAAATATTTAATTAGTTAGATTTGTTGTTTTACAGATTCAGTTCAGTCTTCTGGTACAGAGTCACTTTGGCCACATTAACTTTAAATCACAGCCATCTAAAAATAAGTATTAAATGGTGCTTTGGAATTAACAGGTTAATCTCTAACTTGCATGAGACCTATAAATGGTCTTTAAGTCATTTGATTAAATAGTTAAACTGAGTCCCTTGTCTGTGTATACAGGATATTTTACTTTCTGTTCTGAAAATGCAATACAATACTGGCACTTGTGAAGTTTGACTTTGAAACAGTATTTTATTAATTAATATTGTCAGTATACTGTCCTGAAAATTACCAATATTTGTACCAATATTGTTGTCAGTCTGTCGTCTGTCTCTCCCCCCCCCCCCCCATTTTCTAAAGACTGGGTTGAAAGAGATCAGCTCTGCCAGTTCTAGCAGATATTATTATAGAAATATGCTTGTATAGCCTTTCAGATTCACCTTCTTTTGTGGAAAAGTGAATTCTAAGCAGCTAATAAAAATAGTTTCTGCTTTAAGTGCAACACCACAGATGCAGTAGCCCATACACAATAAACGAATGTGGCGGAATCTCATCTACAAAGAGCCTACTCACTACTGATGTCTTCCTTCAGACACCTACCCTACGAAACACATGCAGAGAGCAATTTTGCCCAGGAGAGTGGTAGGCTCTGCCTCACTGGGCATCTTCAAGCAGAGACTTGGTTGCTATCTAGTGGGGTTGAACTACCTCTGGATTTCCTACATTATGACTGAAGTTGGATTATGTGGCTTACAAACCCCCTTATTGCCTTTTAGGGCTCTTTATGTTTAGAGAAAAAGTGGGTGGGGAAAACATTGTAGGTTCATAAAACTATGCATGTTGTGAAGAAAGTGGCTAGAGTTTTCTCCCTCATAATAATAGAACTTGGAGTCATCCAGCAAATTTAATTAGCAGTAGACATAGAAAAAGATAATTAAGTTTTGGAATTCACTACCACAGAATGTGGCTATAACCAATAGCTTAGAAGGCATGAAAAGGGAACTAGACAAATGCCTGGCGATATCAATGGCTCTGGGGCATGATACTGTATTCCTTACTCTGTTTTTTCTGCTAAGATGTACAGTAGGAATTGTGAACCCAGAACCCAGTTTCAGAGGGCAGTTTGCTGCTGAAGACCAGTTGTTGCAGAAAAGGTCTACTACCTTCAAGCTATGCTCATAACCATCCAAATGCCTTTGGGAAACCCACTGTGGGAAACATGGAAGTGAGCTAGATGTTCTTATGTTCATAAACTTAGAAGAAGCTGGTGCTACATAAGCACACATGCTAGAATGGAAAGTAGGTTTTATACATGGTTGGTCAAGGGAGTATGAATTAGGCTTATGTGTGTCCCCTTGCATTTGTGTTCTACTGCACATGGTGCATCTCTATTCATAATCCGACACCAAAGGAATCAATTGTATTACTTGTGATACTTTTCATACAAAGGAGAGAGACTGGCTTTACACCCCACAGTGTGAAGTCCTCTCAGAGCAGTGTAATTATATCCTCCTGAGCAAAGAAAGCAGGGTTAGTATCATTGCTTTGGAGCCATAGCCACAGGTTTATGGTGGTTACAATGCACGAGTTTGCAATGCAAAGCTATAATAAATTTGTTTCCTTATGCAGAGGCACTATGTATTTAGGTATCTTGAAGTGTGCATTGATGGCAATCTGCAGAAATGCAATATTTGTTAGTCTTAACCTGCACTACAGAACAAAGATGAACCCTGAAGATGTCACAAAAATAGAATGAGGGAGGAAAGTTTCTTGATTTGTAGTAGATAGAAATGTATAACAGTTGTATAATAGATTCTTTGGTTTGGCACAGAAATCATAAGAAGCCACTCAGTGAAAAAGTCCCCATAGTTTATCTACTTACTGGGTTGTGCATAATGGGAAATGAAATGAAACAGAATACATTTGGCACATTGCCACCCCCTCTCCCCTTTTCCTCACGAAAACTGGAGGAGTGGGGTGTACTACAACTACCAATGTGATCCTGACTCTGCAAATAAGTGTGAATGAATCTTTATTGATTGCATTTCTACTGTACAGTTGTTTACATGTTTGTAACAAGTAGGCGGTATTGCGTATGCTGGTTGTTGTTGAAAACCAGATAATGTATAGATTTTTTTTAAAAAAAGGCACTCAGACACACACAAATACATATTAATGTGTTTTTACTGCTATGTTAGAAATAATCCCAGTCTTAATTGGCTTGCACTCTGCCATCAAAATCTAATAATCTAGAATCTAGTCCTCATCAGAATCTAGTAAAGGGAAGAGGTAAATGCAAACATTATTAGCTGAGTGGTGCAAGCTTTTGTGTAATACTGCAATAAAGCACACTGGCACTTCAGAAACTCTCATAAAGTTATTCACTGCAATCCCCCACATGACCCATCTGTTCAACAACGTCATAAAAGGGGCCCGCATCCCTAAAACCTGGTCCTCCTCCAAGTTAGTCTCTATTCCAAAGCTACTCAAGGACAGCCGTAAGGTAGAACTAGACACTGGAAGGACCTATCAGAAGTGAACATAGACCACTGGTACCAAAATGCATGGGAAACCGCCCTACTTGAGAAGTTAGCCAACCAACTCTAGCACAGGGACAAACAAAGACACCTTCACCCTGGTGCGGCTCCTCTTCTTCACATACACAGCACAACAGGACAATGACCTATCCCTCCCTCTCAACAGCATATAACAACCTGCACACACACACACACACACACACCCCACAGATACAAACAAGCCACACTGCAATCAACTGAACACAGCCGACCAAACTCGGGACCCCCTGACCTCTCACATTATCAATAAAAAGAAATAAATACATAAACAAAGGACCTAGCCATGGGATGCTGATACAAACCCTCTACACTAATAATAGGCAATAGACCAAAAGAACAAGACCCCATCTCTCTTTCCCCCTTTCCCCCAAATGCAAGATGTCTATGACAAAAGTGTCTCTCACTAAATGTAAACGAACTGTGAAAAAGACTAGGAATTGAAAGTGGAGACAATAGATGCACCTTTCCCTCTTTGTCTGTTCATTTTGTAACACAAAAAACTTTAATAAAAACTAATTTTAAAAATGTATTCAGTATATTCCTTAGATATATATTTTGTGGGTAAACCAAGCTAGTGAAAATGCAGTTCTCTCCTGGCGTTGTTTAGGAATGTGTTCCTACAGGTATATAAGCTAGTATTATACTGTAAAGCAAAACTTATTGTGTTGAAACAATTAGAAGAAAAGAGACATTTCTTCAGTATTGCAACTACACGTAAGAGGGTATTACTTGAAGAAAGTACAGGCTAGATTGGTTCATAGACTGTTTCTGTGTAGCCATGTACAAACAGTAAACTTTTACCTGTGGGGCGGGCAGAGCAAAATGAGCAATTATTTGTGTTATCTTGAAATCAACCTTTCTACAGTCACCTGTGCTGACATTTCGCTTCTGTTCTATGCCATGTCCATTTAAGAATTCCTTTGTGAGTTGTGCTGCAAAAAGTCTGCACTTCTAAAATTGTAAACTAAGCACAAGATTCTAATGAAATAGGGATAACTGGTATCACTTTCGTCATTAGAAGTCTGAACTTTAGGGACTTTGGGGTTAGAGTGGACTGCAAGAAACACCAGGTTCTAGTCACAGTAACATGTTCTCTCTGTTTAGTGTTCATGAATTCCATTTCAAAAGTAGAGATTTGGGGGGGGGGGTTGTCTTATGTAAGGTTTTCTGTGAAAATAAGGGTATGCTCACAACCCTGTTCTGCAGTGGTTGAAAGGTATTTCATACTCTTAAGCTCCTGGATATGCTCAGGTACAAATTCTGTATCTTCTATAGGGAAACATGTTGGCTAAGATGACTTCCTCTATTCAGGTATCTTTCCACAGTGATTTTAACAAACATGATATAAGATTCAAGTGTTCAACAGATTTCAGATTCTATTTCCTTTCAGTTATGGATGCAGTAACTTAAGGGTTTTGATTTCATATTTAGTTAATAGGTAGTGGGATTTCATCCTCTAGCAGTTGTGTTAAGGACCTGTTAACATTTCAGAATGAAGCATTGAATTTACATGAAGTTCTGGATGTGAGGAGAGAACCAGTTTTCTCATTGCCAGGGTTGTAATAAGCCCCATATACTAAATAGCCACGTGAGGCAATATTAGAAGTATATGGCACAACTTTCCTTCAGAGAGGTTGCCTTATCTGAAGACCTTTCTCTAGCAATTCTGAGTAACTTTTCTTTTAACTTTTTTTTAATAGAAAGCCCAAAAAGGAAGAACAACTCAGTGAAGAGGCTGCCAAGGTGATTTCTAGCCTTCCTGACTTATCTTTCATGCATGCCAAGGTGTTGATGTTCCCAGCCACATTAACACCTTCAACAAGTTGCCAAGGCAAGGTAGACTAAGGTGAAGTAAATTGGACAATTTCCATTGATTCTTGCCCTAGCCCCCCTTTCTGGGTCCTATGAAGTGATCTTGCTTCAATTAAAAATAATTCAAGTTCAGATGATTTGTTGGTAAGCAGCACTAGAAAGGTATACATACTTATGTATATTTATTTACATATTGGAGTCCTAAATTTATATTAGACAAATGTAAATAACTGGAGAGGATTGAACCTTTTTTGAAGATTTATTCTTTTTTGTTGTGTTGGGGTGTAACCATTTTGTCTTTGTGGAATACACTGGTAGTGTCCTTCTTACAAAACTTTCTAAACAATTTTTAAAAATTGAAATTTCCAACTTTTGCTCTTCATGAAATTTCCCTTTGCCCCCCACCCCACCCAATTTAATAACTTACCCTTGATGAAAATCCTTCTACTGAAAGCTTTAAAGCTTACGGTCTTTCAGTAGTCTTCTTTTAAGCAGGCTGAACCTTCCCTTATTTTTCATCTCAAGTGGCTTTTTTCTTTTTTGCAGGGGTGGGGTGGGGCTAAGTGGTTGATTTTTTTGATTATTTTTTTTTTAGCTTTTTGACTTCTAACAGTGTGGATTTATCATCATTGCCTTTCAAGAGGTTTGCTATCAATTCTCTTTGGTTAAGTGATCACTGCCTAAGCACTTGATTCTCAAGATCTATGTGTTAATCAATTTGGTTTGGGATGGAAGGACCAAAACTGTCTAAATGTCTTACACTGAAGTATACCTGTTACATTTTTTTTGTTGTTGTACCACTATCCCTATATTTTGATTTTGCACAGTGTAAATTTGACATAATCATAGATTGCTATGGTTTAGGCTGTATGTACAGTAAAACTATGGGTTGTAAATGTTTGGGGAAATTCCTATGGAAAAAAGAGAATGCTATGTAGAACAACCTCTAACAAGGTTTATGTGCATGCCTGAGGTCTTTTTGAAATTTCAGTGTATAAATTTCCTCTTAGCTTACACAAAATAAAAAATAAAGTTATATAGTCTGTTAACGTGTGTAGTAATATTGTTTTTCTTCCTACTTTTACAGTACTGCCAAAGGCAGTAGGAATATCGCTTTTTCAGAGAGAAAAAGTCTACTTGCAGAATATTAACTCTGTACCTTAACAAAAAGCACTGGGTTGGGGGTTTTTAAGAGCCAATGCATTTTTTTGTTAACACATGTGGGAATGTGTTCCTTCTGTTGTACCAAAGTTGTCTGGAAAACCAAAGCATTTGGGCCCATGGCTGGAGTTCACAATGGAAGCTCACAAAAGTCTCTTCCTAGTTGGTAGGGCTAGGTCAAAGAGGTTGGTGGTCACTTGTGGGTTGCTCACCCACTTCAAAACTCTTCACATAAGGGGCACACTCATTGTGACATACAGGATAATCTATAACACTTCTGCCTTGTGCAGAGAAAAAGGTAAGGTTCCCTGCTAACTTTTTCTGTCCAGTACCATTACAAATATCCTTTCATAGAAGAGCAGTGCTTTGTAGTTTCTCATTTTGCCTTGCCCCCTGTGGACGCTTCCTAAAAACCCAGACACATAGTGAAGAGTTACAGTTATGCTTCAAGACAGTTCAGGCAAAAACATTCCTTTTTAAACCAGGCCTTTGACTTTTAACAATCTATGGCCTTTTAGAGTGGGTGGTGTGTTTTAATGTATTTTTTTCTCCTTGTATGTATGCATTTTTAAAAAGTTGTTTTGTAAGTTGTTTTGAGTTGTGGTATAAAAAGAGCTACTGATACATTTAATTTATAATTATAACACTTTGTTCTGTCTTAACACCATCCTCTCTTTAGTGTTGATTGCTTTTCAATACGGAATGAAATTTTTGGTTAATATTTTGCATTAACAATGTCTTGTTAAGATATTAACTCTCTTAAATATACAGGCACAGCCTTCTGAATGCCAATACAGTGGTGCCTCGCAAGACGAAATTAATCCGTTCCGCGAGTCTCTTCGTCCAGCGGTTTTTTCGTCTTGCGAAGCAAGCCCATTGACGGCTTAGCGGATTAGCGCTATTAGTGGCTTTTAGCGGTTTATCGGCTTAGCGGATCAGCTGCTAAGCGGCTTAGCGGCTTAGAAAAAGGGGGGAGGAAAAAAAACCTGCAGGAACTCGCAAGACATTTTCGTCTTGCGAAGCAAGCCCATAGGGAAATTCGTTTTGCGAAGCGCCTCCAAAACGGAAAACCCTTTCTTCTAGCGGGTTTTCTGTCTTGCGAGGCGTTCGTCTTGCGGGGCACCACTGTAACAGTAACATCAGATCATCTTATTTTATTTACAGTATTCTTTCTATTGCATCTCTTTCTTGTGTCCCAAATTGTTTTGCCTCTTCATACTCCCACCAATTGTGAAAATAGCTGCCCATATAAGCCACATTTTCTAATACGTTGTGGCCAGTAGGGCAGTGTTAATACAAAACCACTATGCAGGAAACCCCTGCAATGCTGAACTCATGCTTGTAAAAATCCCACTTGCTTTAACAATTTGTAGAATATATTCTCTATAAAGCTGATAATTCATTAGTAGTAATGTGTTCTAGCCTCAAACATCCTTACAACTATTTTTCTTTCTTCCCACTTCTAACAACCTGTGCTGCATGGTAAAAATAAGTGCTTTTGTTTCCATGCCCTAAAATATTTGGTAAAAAAAGAATTCACCCTAATGGTATAGCTGCAGAAAAGAACTATATAGCTATTGTATCAGGACGGTGGTTGAGAGTTAACTCAAGATTCAAGGCTAGTAGGATCAGCTATTGAAGGCTTTCCAGGAGGGGGATGGAGTAGGAATGCCAGCTGCAAGCTGAGAGCTTCTGTCTTCACACAATTGCCCTTAGTGGCAGCTGCCCATTTGTCTTGATGTGCAAGGGCTGGTGCTCCAACAGAAACAGGAAGGAGACGAGGAGAAGGAGGTTGACTGATCACTAATGTTCAAACACAGACCGTTAGCTTCTAGTTAGCTATCCTCTTTATCTTAAGTTCTCACTCCATCCCTGATAGGACAGACTTGTTACAGGCTTTCTGTTTTCATAGAGAATGGTTTATTCTTACGCAGATTCTCTCTCTGTGTTTAATATGTATAACAGAAAGAGTGAAAGTGGTATAGGACAGTGATGGGCAACTCAGTCCAGCCCAATTCCAGAAACACCTTTGCCATACAGCTCAGGTGCTATTTTGCATTCAAACGGGGTCAAGGCTCTTTACTGTAGATGGGAGCTAAGACCTTCAGAAACCTCCACTTACTATGCCCACAAGCACTAATTTTCTTCTGCAGTAGGAAGTGCTAATATTACATCAAGCTCCATGTGATGTTTCCGTTGGTTGGCAAGGAAAAAATACGTATACGAAAAGAAGAATTCCAGAATGCCAAGATCCAAGTTTGGGGCAATTACTCTTTGGTGAGATAACCCCAGCAGAGATTTAAATTTTCAAAATAAGCAGCAAAGCATGCAAATATAGGCTGTTAGACCTTTAAAATA
Source organism: Podarcis cretensis (assembly GCF_951804945.1). NCBI lineage: Eukaryota > Metazoa > Chordata > Lepidosauria > Squamata > Lacertidae > Podarcis > Podarcis cretensis. The sequence goes on along the minus strand of NC_137172.1, from coordinate 120,480,937 downwards.
TGCCTTTCTATGTTCCTTCAAAAGTTCTCTCTTCCCCCAGCATGGAAAAAGACCACATGTTTGGTAAGTCAGTCAGTAAAACTTGGCTTAGTTACAGTGGTGAAAGTTCCTAAATTATTGGCATAGGTACTCAAGGAAGGCTTGTTAGAGCCATCAGTCTGAACTTGGAGCAACCATCTCAAACCCTTTTACACATTGCACTTCTCTGGTAGACTGAAGGGGAACAATACGCTTGACTAGCTTCATCTCAAAGTGAGGTGTTATGATTTAGTTATGCCTGTGGTGTTAACCCCTTCATGTATTGATTAGACTTAAGCATGTTGGTTATATGAGGCTAGTTATTCCACAGTTTCCCATGTCTATTCCTCCACGGGGGAGAGAGAGACAACTTTGAGGGATAATTTTGAGTTGAATGGAATCATAAAAAGGAAAAGAGTTGAGCAGGTCCTCTCCCTGCCACTCATTCCCTTCACTCCTAACTGCCAAAACTGCTTTGCCAGGGTGGGATAAAATAAGGAGTGGGAAGGAAAGAAATAATCATTTGAACCTCAAGTATACCTTCCTCCCCTTTAGAACACCCCAGCCGCTCACTTGCATTTCACTTTTCCTTGACACGCTCACAGAAGTGATAATGGGAGGACCCTACTAGTCAGTCCTTGTGCCCTGTGCTATCCAAAACTCCTGGGGTTGCGGTGCTCATCTCACTTTACTGGCCGAGGGAGCCGGCGTACAGCTTCTGGGTCATGTGGCCAGCAGGACTAAGCCGCTTCTGGTGAACCAGAGCAGCACACGGAAACGCCGTTTACCTTCCCGCCGGAGCGGTACCTATTTATCTACTTGCACTTTGATTTGCACAGTGCTTTCAAACTGCTAGGTTGGCAGGAGCAGGGACCGAACAACGGGAGCTCACCCCGTCGCGGGGATTCAAACAGCCGACCTTCTGATCGGCAAGCCCTAGGCTCTGTGGTTTAACCCACAGCGCCACCCGCATTCCTATCCAAAAGTAGCTAAGGGGGAAAGTCCTTGCTGCCAGCACTACTAGTAACTTTTAGGGAACAGTGCCACCTAGAGACTGTATCCGAATATATCGATCTAGCCTGCACTTGATTAACTTTAAGGTTGCCAGTGGAGAGTTCATCAGAGCATACAAATGAATATGCCTTTCCTATGTGCAGTTACCATTCAGTGGAACATGCCCTACATTATTTGCCTTCAAAATCTGATGTTTTAAGGTTTCATGCACATGGAACAGTAGTACACCCTTACTTCTTGGAACACTTATTATGCAAGAAAAGGTATGGCTTTACTTCTTTCTTTGTGTATTATATACATTAACAACATGTGAAGTTGTGTTCTGCCTTAATTCACTTTTTAACATCAGAGTTAAATTTTTAATTTTAATTTAATGCTGATTTTTAATTCCAGCATTAGTACCAAGGAACATGGTGCTGCAGAAACAGAATGTCTGCTCAAATGTGGCTGCTGTACGTACAGTCAGTGTAGTGACTCTTTTGAGGGCTTTCTTTTATATACTTTTATCACTATCAGTATATTGACTATTCTCTATAATAATCAAGCACTTTCAAGCACACTGAGCACTTTCCAAGCACCAAGCACATGGCTTGCAAAGCCCCTTGCACAGAGCTTTCCAATTGCCTGACAACCAGCTGACCGCCAGGCTTTTTGGAAGCACAACACATTGACCCATGTCAATCACCAGATGCCATTATTATGTCAGGTAATTGACTGCTTAGTGCTCCTGATCACTTTTGAAAGTTGGCTTGTAAGGGGTGGCTTGACCCGCTAAGCCAAAAATGTTCCCTACCCCATTTACTGTAGTGAATTATGTGTAGCTAGTTCCTTTTCTGCAATCTGCCTCAAGACATGCAAACAAGATTACATAATTCTGCCAATTATATGGATAATGGAAATATTCCTATATCAAAGAAATATGTCTCATTTTTCTGTATTAAGAAATGGAACAATCAGACCGTTTGCTTGGTTGTTGTTGTTTTTTTTAAAAAAAGCAAATAATTTATGCTTGTTGCCACACAGAACAAAAGAGGGGTGGGAGTGTTCTTAACTAGCAACACATCTTCACTGGGAATTTGCAATCTAATTTTTGCAGATTAATAAAATTAGACATGTGGTTCTATTCAGCTTTATTAGATTCTTCTTACTCTTGTTTGTTCTTCACTTCTGCCTCATTTATTTTAATCCTTCGTGGCTTGCCTACAATAATCTTCCTACTCCCAGTTGGTTTGTGCTTCTGTCACTAAAGTTTGGCCACTGGAACCATTCAGGGGTGGTTTGACCCTGTCTGCAGTTATACTGCCCTTAACGGAAATCTCTTTTATACAAAAGGGCTTGGAACTAGTCAAACATTGCTCTTCTGAATGGGTTGCTGCAAGCCTCTAGACAAAGTGTACAGCTCTCAGTCCTCACCCTTCCTCAAATATTACACGATAATATATTTGGATTAGGCTAGAGATGTATGGTCTCTCCTTGGTGGAGAGTGGCTTAGAAGCAAGATGACCTTTTTACTCCAAAACTGGTAAGTAATTGCCAAACCAATTGGGGCAGCTCCTGAAAACAGCCCACAAGAAAGCAAAGCTGCTTTGAAGAAAACGAGGTGGTTCCCTGTGAGGTTGAGCTACTATCGCTTCCCAGCTTTCATGGGGTATCTTTTCAAAACGGCTCCCTAGCAAAGCGACTGAGTAACATTTTCTTAAGGAGCTGCTTTGAAAAAGGCCATAGGTCAGTGGTAGAGCATCTGCTTTGCTTGCAGAAGGTCCTATGTTTTTTAATGCTCCACATCTTTAGGTAGGGCCAGGAAAGAACCCTGCGTGGAATCCTGGGGAGCTGCTTCAAGTCAGTGAATACAACACTTAGCTAGATGGACTAATGGACTGGCTTGTTCTAAGGCAGCTGCCCATGGAAAACTAAGGCTACATCTGTGCCATACCTTTAAACAACCATTATATCACTTTTGAATTATGGTGCTGGAGGAGACTCTTGAGAGTCCCATGGACTGCAAGAAGATCAAACCTCTCCATTCTGAAGGAAATCTGCCCTGAGTGCTCACTGGAAGGACAGATCGTGAAGCTGAGGCTCCAGTACTTTGGCCACCTCATGAGAAGAGATGGAAAAGACCCTGATGTTGGGAAAGATGGAGGGCACAAGGAGAAGGGGACGACAGAGGACGAGATGGTTGGACAGTGTCCTCAAAGCTACGAACATGAGTTTGACCAAACTGGGGGAGGCAGTGGAAGATAGGAGGGCCTGGCGTGCTCTGGTCCAGGGGGTCACGAAGCATCGGACATGAATAAACAACAACAACATATCACTTTTAAGTCATGGCTTTCCTCAAAGAATCATGGGAACTGTAGTTTGTTAAGGGTGGTGAGAGTTGTTAGGGGACCCCTATTTCACTGAGCTACAATTCTTCAAGTGGCTTAACCATCAGCCTTTATTTCCATGGAATTCTGGAAACTGGTTCTGTAAGGGAAATAGAGATCTCCTAACAACTCTCAGCACACTTAACATAACTGCAGGTCACAGGATTCTTTGGCAGAAGCCATGACTGTTGAAGTAGCATGATAGTGCTTTAAATGCACACTGAGGATGTGGCCTCAGGCTGGGGAGCAAGAGTTGACCTTCACTCCATGTGGTAGTCTGCACAGATGCTCTTTTGTCATCCAGCTCCAACTTTAGCTAATTCTTCAGACAAAGTTTTAATTCAGAGTGGAGGAGAATTCAGGGACTTCTAATGCTGATCTCTTGCCTGGGGTTTAGCATTATCAAATGCCTAAAACTGATATCTGAGCCTTAGCTTAGCACCTCTAGATCGGACTAGGAATCCATCTATTCAAGGACTCGGTCTCTAAAGGTGGCCAGTTAGAGGCCTCTGTATATTCACAAAAGGGGCATCATCATCATAAATTATAATTTGTATGCCGCCCATCTGGCTGGGTTTCCCCAGCCACTCTGGGCAGTTTCCAACAAAGACTAAGAATACATCAAAATGTCACACATTGAAAACTTCCCTAAACAGGTTTGCCTTCAGATGTTTTCTAAATGTCAGGTAGTTGTTTTATCTCTTTGACATCTGATGGGAGGGTGTTCCACAGGGCGGGTGCCACTACCGAGAAGGCCCTCTGCTTGGTTCCCTGTAACTTGGCTTCTCGCAATGAGGGAACTGCCAGAAGGCCCTTGGTGCTGGACCTCAGTGTCCGGGCAGAGCGATGGGGGTGGAGACGCTCCTTCAGGTATACTGGGCCAAGGCCGTTTAGGGCTTTAAAGGTCAACACCAACACTGGTGACTATCATATTTGCAAGCATCTGAGTTTAAACTTGGAAGCAGCACCTCCTGCAGCACCCCTAAAGTAACGATCTGTGTCAAGTGCAAGCTGAGCATAAATGGTCCTGGATATTACCAGTGCCTGCATGTAACAAGGTCAGTAATCCAATTTGTAATCTGCATGTACCTTTCCCCCTCTATCCCATACCAAATGTAGTGGGTGCTCCCTATGGAGGATTGTATGGGATGCGGGTGGCACTGAGGTCTAAACCACTGAGCCTTAGGCTTGCCAATCAAAAGGTCGGTGGTTTGAATCCCTGTGACGGGGTGAGCTCTCGTTGCTCGGTCCTTGCTCCTGCCAACCTAGCAGTTCCAAAGCATGCCGGTGCAAGTAGATAAATAGGTACCGCTCCAGCGGGAAGGTAAACGGCGTTTCCGTGCGCTACTCTGGTGTCAGTGCTCTGTTGTGCCAGAAGCGGCTTGGTCATGCTGGCCACATGACCTGGAAAAACTGTCTGTGGACAAACGCCAGCTCCCTCGGCTTGTAAAGCGAGATGAGCGTTACAATCCCAGAGTCGTTCGCTACTGGACTTAACTGTTTACCTTTATGGAGGATCGTATGCTGAATTCATCTCTCGCCTTCCTTTCTGGAAGAATCAAGCATCTTTTTAAAACAATCCCATTCACTCTCCATGGATGGTGAAGGTGAATCGTGCTTGCCTGTTCCACACGCACAGGGAAGGCAAACAGCCTGAGGCGTGAATGAAAGTGGGCTTTAAGTAAATCACCCTGCAACAGTGACTTTAGCTAGGGTTTTCTTTCTTCCCCCTTTTTCAGCTTGTGATCATGTTACAGGACTGGAAATGGTTGTCTCCATTGTGAATAGCTCGTTAACATGGGCAATAAATTATCCCTTTGCTCAGCCTACACTGAAATAGTTTAAAAGAGAGAGACAGACTGATAATCCAGCTGCTGGTCTAAATGTGCCATCTCAGAACTGCTGTTGTGAAGGTGGCAGGTTTAAAGCCACACTGCGGAGTGAAGACTGGAATTCTGACAAACCCAGCCAGCCATTTCTGTCATCAAACACTTTAGCATTTAACTTTCTCTTCTTTCTCCCCTTCCTGCCCAGCAACTTCCTCCAGCAACACTCTCTCTCTTGTATATATCTGGAGTTGTCCCTCTTGGCTGGAAGAAAGAAAGTGATGGGGAGAGGAGACCAAAGCAGCAGGCTGGCAGTGTGAGCCTGTCTATCAGGAAGGCTGGCTATTTTCATACAAGAAGCTCCTCCTTAGACTCTGAAGCCGTAAGCCCAGTGAGTGTAAGAAAGTTCCATGGACCAGGTGAATGTGATCTGGAAGTTCAACAGGAACTTTCAGTTCAATCTTCTGGTACCTAATAAAAAACTTAAAAATTGAATCCCTGCAACTTGTGGAGGGGGCTCATGTGCCATTATGAGGCAAGCCAAGCTTGTACAATTGACACTCTTCTCTATTATTACTTCCTTGGATACTATTGAAATTATGCAATAGATAGGACTCCTTTCCTTTTCATTAAACGCACTGTTACCCAAGGAAAGGGCTTTTATTTACCTGTAGATAGGATCTCAGTTCAGGAAAATGTTAGGCTTACTTTGTCTTGAAAGTAATGGGAATTTTTAGTTGTGACTTACTGGTAAGTCCCACTGAAATCAATGTAAATTAAGCATATCTAACTTTCTTGGACTAAAATCTATCACATTCCAGTTTTAAAGGACAATGCTTGGCTTTATTTGTCTTCACTGTTCCAATTTACAATTGTGTACTGTTATACTGAAGATGCTCATCATAAGATTAACACTCATTATGTAACAAATGTAAGCTAATAATTAGTATATTCTGCACTGAATACTAAAACACTGAGAAAATCAAAATTTTAACATTTTATTTTATACTTAAACATTATAGGAGTCAATTGTTCATGAAGCTTTCCCCCCTTACTCATTAATTAATTTTCTTATTATTGAAATACAGTCAATAGTGTGTGTGTGAAATACTCAGAGTATACTGAGTGTTTCTCTGCCTTTGCTGAGCCTTGCTGGGTGGCGAGTTTTATCTCTCTGCTACATTATCGTGAATCTGGCTGGCTGGAATTACCGGTATTCCACTTCCTTGCAATCGCCATCCTCTGTTAAACAAGTGATGCATCTATCCACCACTGGCCTGCATCATCCAGCTGGCGAAAGATGACAAAGCTCCACTGCTGCCTTCAGTTGTCAGGCTTGCTTGCATCATTAGAAGATCTGGTCTAACAGGTTTGTCTGTTGTGAAATGGAAGAGTAGACTCTAAACCACATAAGTACAGTACAGCTGCCAGCATTCCCCCCCCCCCCCAATTCTGGCAGGACTCCTGTGCCACATTGGCAGGCAGAAACTTAGCAGGGGGAACTTTTTCTATCACTGCATCACATGTGACCTGCTTTATTTCTGTTAGGCATTATTATTATTATTATTATTATTATTATTATTATTATTACAGGAGCCCAACCAAATGGAAGATGACAATTCTAATAGCAACCATAGAGCCCTTCACTCATAAGACACAAACCAGCTTTTAACATGTAACCAATGGGTTCAAAAACTCAGCATTCAAAGACAGGCTGCCCTGGGGGAGCAGAGCACAAGGAATCTAATATATATATGCTTTGTGTCCACATCTAATCTTGTCCCTTTCTTAAATTTATTTATTGGTGTGTGCTTTTCTTATCTGCCAAATCTCAGGACGGTGGAGGGTGTGTGTGCTGTGTCCTGTTGTTTATCTAGTGGTGGTGGCACTTGACCTCCTTCTGATAGGAAATGCTATGCCGGGGGGGGCACAAAAAATTGGGGGTCAAGGAGGGTCAGTTAGTGGGGAGTGAGAAATGTCTCTGTTTTTATCTGAAGGGTATGCATACAATAAATATTAAAAATATTGCTTTATTTTATTTCACATACATACAATTTATAGGCTGCCCTGTAGCCAAAGTCTGGTCGCAGCTCACAGAGAATAAAACAAACAAAATTAGCAATCAAGCAGCAAATTTTGCAGCAGCGCCTTCATTTAAAGCAGAGGTTTAAAGAGAGCTCTCAACTGTTTATTTTTGTTTGTTGGTTTGTTGAAACAAGCCACTGGAATTGAGCTATTGGCTGAAGGGTGAGGCTTCACACAGTTGGCTTTTTGCACAGTTGTCTTTTTCAAGTGGCTGCGTTGACAGCAAGTCAAGAGAGGGAGAAAGCAGGTCCACGGTCTCCGAATGTGGTTGCCAGTTCTGGTTTGGTATTGCTGTGGGATTACTGTCTCGCGTGGTCCAAATAATTCACCAACAAAAAGGAAAGCGGAATTAGATGGGCAAAGAGGGTCCAACAACCCCTGCGCCAGTGGAAAAGATTCTTCGTAAAGTAATGGAAGCAGTTACCTTGATGAATAGGAAAAGGGGAGGTTGCTCGTCTGCTGCTCTGGGAGAAACCCACCCCACTCTTCTCTCCAAAGAGGACACAGGAGTTCAGAATCTACTTCGAATCCCTAGCCAGATGCCACTTTTATTTGCCAGAACCAGCTCCAAACACCTGCATATATCCCACAAAAGACGAAGCTCCAGGACACATAAAGGACTCATAATGATGGAAATCAGCAAGTGTCCAGAGGAGGGAATGTGTCCAGAGGAGGGCAACCAAAATGGTCAAAGGCCTGGAAATGATGCCTTATGAAGAACGGCTAAGGGAGCTGGGCATGTTTAGCCTGGAGAAGAGGAGGTTAAGGGGTGATATTATAGCCATGTTCAAATATATAAAAGGATGTCACATAGAGGAGGGAGAAAGGTTGTTTTCTGCTGCTCCAGAGAAGCGGACACGGAGCAATGGCTCCAAACTACAAGAAAGAAGATTCCACCTAAACATTAGGAAGAACTTCCTGACAGTAAGAGCTGTTTGACAGTGGAATTTGCTGCCAAGGAGTGTGGTGGAGTCTCCTTCTTTGGAGGTCTTTAAGCAGAGGCTTGACAACAATATGTCAGGAGTGCTCTGATGGTGTTTCCTGCTTGGCAGGGGGTTGGACTCGATGGCCCTTGCGGTCTCTTCCAACTCTATGATTCTATGATTCTATGATTCTAAGTGTAAAAAAGCACATTTTATTCAGTGTCAGCAGTGATAATTGAATCTGTACTACTCATCACCACATTCAGCCAAGTTATTCCATGTTCTCTATCAACAGGTATCTTAATCTTTTTATTATTATTCAAATAAAGAGGAATGATCACTCTGGAGCTTTGGATGATCACTTGCCAGCTTTGTTTGCACCTCTAGCATCCTGCTTTCCCTATGATATATTTCACTTGCCTCACAAAGAGGTCATCTCTTGCATGTATGTCATCTGGGGGGTGGAGGGGTAACTGCAAATGTGTATAAAAACAGCTCGAGGGCAAGAGGCAAAGTTGAGTGTTTCTATCCAAATCCAGTGGTGTGGAATCTTGTCATTTATTTGCAAATCAGATTTCAGCTTTGATTCCTCAGCCACTTCCCTATCAAATGCTCCCCCCCTCTTTTTTTTGACTGAGGATGAATATACAAGCTGTGGCAGTAGAAGACTTGAGGACTGAGTAGGCTTTCAGTCTGTTGCCAAATCATTAAATAAATCTTATTACCTTGACCAAGACTTGTAAGAATCCCATTCAGAGACTGCAGGGCTCTTTTAAAAGTGACTCTCACAAAAGTCAGTGATGGTTTAAAAGAGAATTAGACAAAAAAAAAAAATTCAATTTTTTAAATTTTCCAAAAAATGTTTAAGACAAACAAACAGACATACATACATCCTAATTGTAATTAAACCAATCTTAATAATATTATTAGGTGACTTCCTCAAATCCCCCTGGTTGAATTTCATTGTATATCATTTTAACAGTTTTCCAAAATCAATCTTCTCAAAAAATTAACTTGATCACTTAACATCTTTCATTCTTTCTAACCAACTTTAAACATCTTAATTCCTATCCTTACATATTTAAATCCTAAGCCTATCTAATATTTGCAAGCTTTTCCAATTAAGTTATCTTAAATAGTCTTTAAATTTTATCCATTCTTCCTGGTACTCCTCCTCCTTCTGGTCGCGGACTCTGCCAGTCAGGTCGGTCAGCTCCGAAAAATCCATCATCTTCATCTGCCATTCTTCCACTGTTGGTATTTCTTGTGTTTAAAAGAGAATTAGACAGGTTAACAGAGGAGAGAGGTATGGATGACTACTAGCCGGTTGCTGAATACCAGTTCCTACAAACCACAGCTGAGGAAAGTATTATTGTGCGCAGATCCTGCTTGCACGTTTCCTACCTGTAAAGGCATCTGGTTGGCCACTGTGAGGATAAGGATCCCGCCTAGATGGGCTCATTGGTCTGATACAGTAGACGTCTTATGTCCAACAGCAGTACTAGCCTTCTTGGTAAAAATTATTTCAAAATGCTGTGGGGTCCTGTGAGCAATGTCACTGTTGTTCTACCCACACTCATTTCTTTCTTTTTTTATCTCAAAAAAAATCTCAGCTGTACATTCTTCCCTGGTGTGCTATGGTGCTGCCATAAAGCACCTTTAAAGCCCTTCACGGCCTAGGACCCTCGTACCTACGGGACCGCCTCTCCCGGTATGCCCCACGGAGAGCCTCAAGGTCCATATCTAGCAACACCCTAGTGGTCCCAGGCCCTAAGGAAGTTAGATTGGCTTCAACCAGAGCCAGGGCCTTTTCAGCACTGGCTCCGGTCTGGTGGAACGCTCTGCCTCACGAGACCAGGGCCCTGCAGGATCTGATTTCTTTCCGCAGGGGCTGTAAGACAGAGTTGTTCTGCCTGGCCTTTGGCTTGGAGCCAATTTGATTCCCTCCCTCCCTCTTTTTCTTTTCTTTTCTTTTCCTTCTCCTCCTGCGATGAGGCTACATTTTAATATTTTAATGTTCCATTATTTTAATGTTGTATTTTATTTTTGTTTTTAAGTTGTAATCATTCATCTTGTTTTTATTATTGCTTGTAAGCCGCTCTGAGCCCGGCCTTGGCTGGGGAGGGCGGGGTATAAATAAAAAAATTATTGTTATTATTATTATAATAATGGGATAGACATAACCTAGAATGCTTAAGTGTGACTCCTGGTGTGCAAGATGAGCCTTACAAAGTACTGGCTACGTGGCTTGAGTAAGGTGCTTTTCATTGGTAATTTGATGAGTTGCTTCCTTATAGTTGGGTCAGGGCTTGGCAATATGCGGCCCAGGGGCCAGATGTGGCCCACGAAGACCGTTTTACCGGCCCACGAGCTGCCCCTGAACTGAGCTGCCCGCTCAGCAAGTCCCCCACGCGCTGCACTAAACTGGCACGGCACGGAGACTTGCCGAGCGGCACTGGAAATTGTGTCTGCGCATGTGCAGATACCGGAACTCGCATCTGCGCATTCACGCAGAGGTGTGATTTTCGGCGTCTGGGCATGCACAGACGCGATTTCCAGCTCCACAGATATGCGCAGAAGCGATTTCTGGCATCGCGCTGTATCAGTCATGCCCATGGACGATCTCTGTGGGAGTGCTCTGGCCCATAGCCAGTAAACCTTGCCAACCCCTGGGTTAGGTGAACATAATAAGAAGCTTGCTGGATCAGGCCAATGGCCCATCTAGGCCAACATCCTGTTCTCACAGTGGCCAATCAGAGATGCCCATGGGTAGCCAGTGAGCAGGCCCTGAATGCGGCAGCGGTCTCCTCACTTGTGATTGTGAGCAATTGGTGCCGTATTGGCCCGAATATAAGCTGCACCTTTAAAATTCAAAGGGTGAGGGGAGGGGGGGAAAAGACAATACCCAAATATAAGCCCCTCCCTTAAAATTCCGCAGGCACTCACACCCTTCCATTTTACTGTATGTCTTCTTCAGAAGCAATATCATAAAAGCTAATTTTCGTAAGGTCACGAATTTAAGCTGCACTTTAACTTTTCACCATTGGAATTGGGGGGGGGGGGAGTACGGCTTATATTCGGGCCAGTGCGGTATTCAGAGAAGAAAGAAGCAACTTTATTATGGTTTTTAACCATGTTTTGCAAACTTTTTTCAAATACCAGGTTCGCACTTAATGGTGCCATACGTCCGTATTTTCCAGACACGTCCTCTTTTTCAGAGGTAAAATCACCATCTGGGTGGATTTTTAAAATTTTGTAAAATGCCCAGGTTTTGATTTTTGTACCATTTGTTTGTGACACCGGCAGCCGGCAGAGTGAGTGACGTGGCGCAAACTGGGGCGACCGTCACGTGGCTGCTCTAGACCTCGTGTTGTTTCCAGTGGCCATGAGGCCAGAGGTGGCCTTCCCAGGGCCACTCAGCCTCGCATGGTCTGGAGATACAGCTTCTCGTGAGCAGGAGGTCCAAGATAGCAAAGGGAAGAGAGGGGAGGGGAGGGGAGGAGGGGAATGAGCAAGGCGGGCGAAGAAGGGGTTAGTGACAGGGAGAGGCTGCCCCAAATTTTTCTCACAAAATGTTGGAGGGGAGGGCATTTCATTTCATTTTTAACTGCCGTTATTAAATATTTCAATACACTTTTTCTCTTTTACTGCACACACACTATTACTACTGTTTTTCTTCCTCCCCCCTTCCCCCTGGCCCACCTACAAATGTGTCCTGGCAAATGCATCCTCTTTTTTACTCTTCAAAATATGGCAATCCTGTTTAACCGCTAGGGACCCGGGTGGTGCTGTGGGTTAAACCACAGAGCCTAGGACTTGCCGATCAGAAGGTCAGCGGTTCGAATCCCCGTGACGGGGTGAGCTCCCGTTGCTCGGTCCCTGCTCCTGCCAACCTAGCAGTTCAAAAGCACATCAAAGTGCAAGTAGATAAATAGGTACCGCTCGGGCGGGAAGGTAAACGCCGCTTCCATGCGCTGCTCTGGTTTGCCAGAAGTGGCTTAGTCATGCTGGCCACATGACCCGGAAGCTGTATGCGGGCTCCCTCAGCCAGTAAAGCAAGATGAGCGCCACAACCCCAGAGTCTGCGACTCGACCTAACGGTCAGGGGTCCCTTGACCTTTACCTATCTTCTAGATCAAGAGTAGCCAACGTGGTCCCCTCCAGGTGGTCTCCTCCAGACGCCGTGGGCCACAACTCCCATCAACTTGAGGCAGCATGACCAAAGGCCAGGGATGATTGAGTTGTAGTCCAAAATGTCTGGAGAGGAGCATGCTGGGTAGCCCATTAAAAACAACAATAGTAAAGCCACACTTCAGAAGATTCAAAACCCCTGACTTGAATAGGTGCAGAATACAATGTGCAAAAATGGGAGCTTATATTTCACCATCCTGACCAATTTGGCCGTCAAACCTTGACAAATGACAGCAAAAACACATAGACAGCTATGTGTATCCTGGCTCCCTCGGCCAATAAAGCGAGATGAGCGCCGCAACCCCAGAGTTGTCCACGACTGGACTTAATGGTCAGGGATCCCTTTACCTATTTAACCACTGGTCTTCCTTTGGATTTGCAACCACTAGCACGCATTTGCACACAAAGACAAATCTAGGATTTGTAATGAGATTAAAGGACCAGGAAGAGGCAAAGCAGCTGTGAGCTCCTCCTGGTGAGCCATAGTTTGGCTTACCGTGTCCTGTCAACCAACCCAAAGAAAGAGTGTGGAGGAAGTGGCACAAAATTCAACTTCAATAAACTGATGCAATCTTTTCTAGCTGTGTAAGGTTTTTATTGGTTGCCATATGTATGACATCTAAGAACTAGACACATGGCCAATATGAGAAGGTTTTTCAACATCTCCCTCTGAATCCTGCTGCTTGGGGTGTGGGGTGTGAAGATAGCAGGGATAGGAAATGTCTCCATGGTTTCTTTTCTGTGTCTCCTTAAAAATAATAATAATAGCAATGCCATTTATCTCCCTCACCCCATCCAACGATTCTTAAGCCAGCTCAGTGTAATTATAGTAAATGGTACAGTGGTACCTCGGGTTACATACGCTTCAGGCTACAGACTCCGCTAACCCAGAAATAGTGCTTCAGGTTAAGAACTTTGCTTCAGGATGAGAACAAAAATTGTGCTCTGGTGGCGCGGCAGCAGCAGGAGGCCCTTTAGCTAAAGTGGTGCTTCAGGTTAAGAACAGTTTCAGGTTAAGAACAGACCTCCAGAATGAATTAAGTACTTAACCCGAGGTACCACTATATAAGTGAACAACTCATTTCTCTTACTATAAATGTTCACAATAAATATAAATTATTTCCGCATATTGTAAAGATTAGGGCCTGGATGGTATAGTGACTAGGACAGGGGTCAGCAAACTTTTTCAGCAGGGGGCCGGTCCACTGTCCCCTGGACCTTGTGGGGGGCCATACTAGATTTTGGGGAAAAAATAAATGAATGAATTCCTATGCCCCACAAATAACCCAGTGATGCATTTTAAATAAAAGAACACATTCTACTCATGTAAAAACACGCTGATTCCTCGGATTGAGAAGGCGGTTGGGCCGGATCTGGGCCCCGGCCTTAGTTTGCCTACCCATGGACAAATCCCCACTTAGCCTTGGTGCTCCCTGGCTGCTCTTGCTCTCGTTCAGTTTAATTTACGTCACAGAGTTGTTGTGGGGATGACAGGGTGGACAATCTGTGAGCTCCTCAGATGTAGGGCAAGACAAACATGTAGTTAAATAGGCAAGCCAGGCTTTTAGAATCATAGAATCATAGAATAGAATCATAGAATCATAGAGTTGGAAGAGACCACAAGGCCCATCGAGTCCAACCCCCTGCCAAGCAGGAAACACCATCAGAGCACTCCTGACATATGGTCGTCAAGCCTCTGCTTAAAGACCTCCAAAGAAGGAGACTCCACCACACTCCTTGGCAGCAAATTCCACTGTCAAACAGCTCTTACTGTCAGGAAGTTCTTCCTAATGTTTAGGTGGAATCTTCTTTCTTGTAGTTTGGAGCCATTGCTCCGTGTCCGCTTCTCTGGAGCAGCAGAAAACAACCTTTCTCCCTCCTCTATGTGACATCCTTTTATATATTTGAACATGGCTATCATATCACCCCTTAACCTCCTCTTCTCCAGGCTAAACATGCCCAGCTCCCTTAGCCATTCCTCATAAGGCATCATTTCCAGGCCTTTGACCATTTTGGTTGCCCTCCTCTGGACACGTTCCAGTTTGTCAGTGTCCTGCTTGAACTGTGGTGCCCAGAACTGGACACAGTACTCCAGGTGAGGTCTGACCAGAGCAGAATACAGTGGCACTATTACTTCCCTTGATCTAGATGCTATACTCCTATTGATGCAGCCCAGAATTGCATTGGCTTTTTTAGCTGCCGCGTCACACTGTTGGCTCATGTCAAGTTTGTGGTCAACCAAGACTCCTAGATCCTTTTCACATGTACTGCTCTCAAGCCAGGTGTCACCCATCTTGTATTTGTGCCTCTCATTTTTTTTGCCCAAGTGCAATACTTTACATTTCTCCCTGTTAAAATTCAACTTGTTTGTTTTGGCCCAATTCTCTAATCTGTCAAGGTCGTTTTGAAGTGTGATCCTGTCCTCTGGGGTGTTAGCCACCCCTCCCAGTTTGGTGTCATCTGCAAATTTGATCAGGATGCCCTTGAGTCCATCATCCAAGTCGTTGATAAAGATGTTGAATAAGACCGGGCCCAAGACAGAACCCTGTGGCACCCCACTAGTCACTCTTCTCCAGGATGAAGAGGAACCATTGATGAGCACCCTTTGGGTTCGGTCAGTCAGCCAGTTACAAATCTACTGAGTGGACTATGGTAGCATAGTCAAGTCCGCATTTTACCAGCTTCTTTACAAGAATATCATGGGGCACCTTGTCAAATGCCTTGCTGAAATCAAGGTAGGCTACATCCACTGCGTTCCCTTCATCTACCAGGCTTGTAATTCTGTCAAAAAACGAGATCAGGTTAGTCTGACATGACTTATTTTTCAGAAATCCATGCTGACTATTGGTGATCACAGTATTCCTTTCTAGGTGCTCACAGACTGTTTGCTTAATGATCTGCTCCAGAATCTTCCCTGGTATTGATGTCAGACTGACTGGGCGGTAATTATTTGGGTCCTCTCTTTTCCCCTTTTTGAAAATAGGGACAACATTTGCCCTCCTCCAGTCTGCCGGGACTTCGCCTGTTCTCCAGGAATTCTCAAAGATGACTGCCAGTGGTTCTGAGATCACATCTGCCAGTTCTTTTAATACTCTTGGATGCAGTTCATCTGGCCCTGGAGACTTGGATACATCTAAACTAGCCAAGTATTCTTGTACTATCTCCTTAGTTATTCTGGGCTGTGTTTCCTCTGCTGAATCATTTGCTCCAAATTCTTCAGGTCGGGCATTGTTTTCTTTATCGGAGAAGACTGAGGCAAAGAAGGCATTGAGGAGTTCAGCCCTTTCTGTGTCCCCTGTTTGCATTTCACCATCTTCTCCTCTGAGTGACCCCACTGTTTCTTTGTTCTTCCTTTTGCTACAAACATACCCATAAAAGCCTTTTTTGTTGCTTTTAACCTCTCTAGCAAGCCTGAGTTCATTCTGTGCTTTAGCTTTTCAGACTTTGTGTCTACACGTGCTGGCTATTTGTTTGAATTCCTCTTTGGTGGTTTCCCCCCTTTTCCATTTTTTGTACACATGTAATGTAAATGACATTTTCCCAGTATCTGGAATATTGTTAAATGCAAGGAGCCTGGGTGGGTGGGTTGGATTCCCCTCTGTGCTGATTTCTCTTTCCTGCTACCACAGTAACCACCCCAGGAGAGCCATGTCAGCTCATGCCATGAGATAAAGAACACATGCAAACTGCAATAGTTCAAGCAAAGCCTAGCTTTTTAAATTTACTTCAACATGTTATTTACCATATCCATGACATTTTGCAGCCTACAATGGTTTGGTATAACTAGTAAAAACAAAACAAAAAAATCATTTCCAGCAGGGATCTATTCCATGCAGGATAAGTGGCTATAATATTGTTTCCAGGTTTATGTAAGCTACTGAGACAAAAACAAATTGTTGGCTCTTAATTGTGTGTGCCTATTCCAAAAGCAAGGATATTTCCATTTCAACTGCAAAAGAAAGACAAATGCAATCCATTTATAACTAGGGACGCTTCCACTTCCACATGGCCATCCTCCCTCTCTCCTTGCCCCCACACAACAACTAGTGCTCCTAAATAGATACCCCAACACACCTGAGCCAATTTCTTAATAAACTGGTGTTCCTTCCCTGTTTACTTAGAAGTTTAAACACTACGTTAGCAAAAAAACTATTGTTTTACAAGGTCCTATGATTACACACACACAGTCTGTGCTAAGCAGGCAAGCTTCAATGGGTGGCCTTTTGGGTGTTGTTGGACTACATCTCCCATCATCCTTGACCATTGGCCATGCTGGCCGATGCTGATGCGAGTCGGAATCTAGCAACAACGGGAGGGAAATCAGCGCTATTTTTCTTGGAAAAAGGTGCCGAACTCACAATGAATGCCTCCCTTGTTCTCTTATAATGGCAATGGCACTCCCCTGGGAGGTTCCAGTAAGTCCGGCTGAAAAAACCCTCTGAGGGCAATGCACTGGTTACTCTTGGTTAGGAACATAAGAAAAGGAGCCCTGATTTCTCAGACCAAAGGCTCATCTGGTCCAGCATCCTATTCCCCAAAGCAGCCCATTGAATGCTTCTGATCATGGAGGCAATATTAAGCCATTATGACCATACTCTCAGACTGTCCCTATTTTCCAGGGACAGTACCAGATTTACAGAGTCCGTCCCGGTTTCTGATTTGACCTGAGAATGTCCCACTTTTCCTTAGGACACCCCCATTTTCATCTGAGAAATGTTGGAGGGTATTGAGTTATTCAACCCTCAAGCCAAAAAGTTAAGTAACTATGCAACCTTTACAAGACATCTGAAGACAGCCTTGTATAGTTTTAGTATGTTTTTATATATGTTGGAAGCTGGCCAGAGTGACTGGGGCAACCCAATCAGATGGCTGGAGTATTATTATTATTATTATTATTATTAATAATAATAATAATAGAATAGGACATCCCTATTTTCACTGGAGAAATGTTGGAGGGTATGCACGACTCGTAACCATTGATAATTTTATCATATATGAATTGGTCTTTCAAAGCCATCCAAAGTTGGCGGCCAACACTTGATCTTGTGATACGCTTGTGGTGTACAGCTACTTTGAAATATGCTCTAAGCACAGATATTTCCATTCTTATTCCATTATAAATCTGTAATACAGAGTGCAGAAGTAAAACAACTGCTGCTATCACAAACGATGGACAATTTAGCACAGTGAACTTTTCATTATTATGAAGCCGTCCTGGATTTATTGAGGTCAGGTGGTGTTAAACATTGGAGCTGGTCAAGATCTCCCATTGCTAGACCAGTTGGAGAACTATTGATCAGGTTTCATGCACACCATAGTGCTGTGGGTGGGGAGAGGGGATGTGATAGATGCATCTCAGAATTAATACAACAACACTTACAAAAGCCTTAGAAGTTAGATTAGTATTATTATCCCCATTTCACTGAGAGGGAACTGAGGCTGAGAGAGAGAGGACGTAGTCAAAGCTACGGCATGGGCCCATGGCTGACCTAAGGTTCAAAACCAGGATGTCCTGCTGTAGCTTATGCTTTTAACCACTGTCCCAAGAAACTTTGGGGCTGCTGGAGAAAGGCTGGGTTAAAAATCTCAGCAGGATCCTGCCCCACCCACTTTCCTGCCAGCTGAGATCCACACATCCCTTTCTCGGTCCGCATTTTTGCCTTGCCTGGCCACCCGCACTAGACCTCGCCTCCAGGAAGCAGTTGGAGGGGGAACAGCTGCATATGTCAACACACAGCAAGGGCCTAGGATGGGAGAAAAAGAAATAAGCAAGGAGGGCAGCGCCCCAGAGAGGATAAAGGGGCAAGCGGAAGGCCTTCTTGGGATTTGTGGCTTTGAGCAGCTCTGTCCTGAAGAATCTGCAATAAGATATAGAGCGCGTTGCTTTGAGAAGGTTGGAGGAAAGCACCCTTCTGACCCAGACCAGCTGCATTTCAATTATTTTGACAGATTTAAGTTTCTAGGCCTGGAGAAGTGATCAGAAATGTGAAAAGGTGTCTGCTTTGAGTACTGCTGCTGTGAGTGCTGGAAGGAATACCTGCTCCGCGCTGCAATGCCCATTTCCACTTGGCCCAGGGGGCAGAGCCCAGACTCACCCTGGGAGGCCAGAGGGACGGTGCTGGAACAACTCATGGGTTGGGGCAACTGCCTAAAATGTTTTAAACGGTTTTAATTTTGGTTCCTCTGTTTGGTTTTTGTTGGGTTGTGATTGGTTAAATGTTAAGTTGGGGTTGGCGGAAAAGACACTTTCTCCATGTGGAATGCTTGGAGATTACCGGTACTTGGTGTTTGTAGTTGTATGCTGATCTAGAGGCAGAGTTTTATATATATATATATATATATATATATATATATATATATATATATATAAAATATTTATTGGTGTTTCAAAAAGTTACAAGAATAAAAAAGAAAGAAAAAGAAAAACAGAAAATACAAAATACAGAAAAATAAAAAATAAAAACAATTAAAAACAAATCCATCTTTCCATATCTTATCTATCATTTGCTTGTTTCCTTGACCTCCTCACAACTCCCTTTTTTGTATTCTAGTTCATTAGTTGTTTCAACAAATCCTTTCCTTCTTCGTTTTTATCTTACTAATTTATCTTAATATATTGTAACTTTACATTCTGACCTGTTAACAATCCATTTTTACTTAATCCTTTATAACATTACTGCTAAAACCACATACCGGTAGCTTCATTCCAGCATCCTTCTAACATTCCTTAATTTTACAATGTTTCTGTAGATAGACTTTAAATTTCTTCCAGTCTTCTTCTACCGACTCTTCTCCCTGGTCTCGGATTCTGCCAGTCATTTCCGCCAGTTCCATGTAGTCCATCACCTTCATCTGCCATTCTTCCCGGGTGGGTAGATCTTGTGTCTTCCAAGACTTCGCGATGAGTATTCTTGCTGCTGTTGTTGCATACATAAACAAAGTTCTATCCTTCTTTGGCACCAATTGGCCGACCATGCCCAGGAGAAAGGCCTCTGGTTTCTTTAGAGGCAGAGTTTAAAAGGCAAATATTACTGTTTATTTGACAAGGAGAGTTTGGTAAGGAAGGATTCAGGGTCCACAACTATTACAAGTGGGAATTTGGTGCTCTGTGGATGGATAGATCACCACAACTAAATGTGTTTGTGGAGGGTTATTGGTTTATTTTGTTTTTGTTCTGGTTTTTATTTTTATTTTTTGTGTTTTTATCTCGCACTTTTACGCTGTTGATCGCCTTGAGATCTTTGGACAAACAAACAAAAATGGATAAGCAATGGGATAATAGCAAGAAAGAAAGACCTTCTCTCCATGCTAAAACAAGTGCCACCTCAAACAGGTTAGTGCCACTCCCTGGTGGTGATATGGTTTCCCCAGGGGCGTAGGAAAGTGGGGGGGGGTCACCCCCCAGGTGCCATCATGGAGGGGGGTGACAAATTATCAAGGAACAATTATTGCTCGACTAGGGCAGTTCATAAAAAAATATTTTTTTGAAAATGCCTGCTCCACAGGTCTTATCTTACTACACTAGGGATTATATAGCTATCTCTGAAATTTCATGCGTATCAGTTAATATCTTGACCCTCCTCCACGAAAATAGCTGTTGACCGTTTTCCTATGTCGTGAAGGCTGAAATTTCAACAAAGCACATGTTTTTGCTAGACTCTTTTCGGGCACCTGCTAAAAGCATTCTTCTTTAATCAAGCATACCTAGATGCTTAGGAAGTTGAAGTAATTTTAATCTTAATATTTTAGCTTTTGTATGTTTTAAAGTAGGATTGTTAATTTTTCTTGATTTTACTGATGAGGGTGTTTTTTTGTTTTGGTAAACCACTTTGCAGGTTTTTCAAAACAAATTTTATTAAATAAATAAACAATAAATATAAATAAAACAACACAAGCCAAAACACAATCCATCCTGTAGATTTAAGTATCTGTCCATAGTCATCTGCTTGTTATCAGAGGCTCAGAATCCACATTCCTTTGTAAGAAAATATGAAAGAACGTAAAACCATTTTTGCAGGCAAAAAACATAAATCAAAAAATCGGGGGGGGGGGGATACATTTTCCGCACTGAGTACCACCTGACCTTCCTATGCCTCTGGGTTTCCCCCTCATTTTTAAAAAATTATAACAGACTGCAGCACAAGATTAGTACAGTAGTAAAGTTACTAATGTTCATGTCAACAGATAGTGTAGCCATGTGTCCTACTTTGCAAATGACAATCCTCTATTTGAAGGGCTGTCGGAGGCTAGTCTCTTATTTGAAGGAATATTCCAGGGGCGTTCCTAGGGCGCAGGCCCATAAAGACTGGAGCTTAAAGGTAAAGGTAAAGGTACCCCTGCCCGTACGGGCCAGTCTTGCCAGACTCTGGGGTTGTGTGCCCATCTCACTCAAGAGGCCAGGGGCCAGCGCTGTCCGGAGACACTTCCGGGTCACGTGGCCAGCGTGACATCGCTGCTCTGGCCAGAGCCAGAGCCGCACACGGAAACGCCGTTTACCTTCCCGCTGGTAAGCGGTCCCTATTTATCTACTTGCACCCGGGGGTGCTTTCGAACTGCTAGGTTGGCAGGCGCTGGGACCGAACGACGGGAGCGCACCCCGCCGCAGGGATTCGAACCGCCGACCTTTCAATCGGCAAGCCCTAGGCACTGAGGCTTTTACCCACAGCGCCACCTGCGTCCCCTAAAGACTGGAGCTTAGGTCCCCTTTAATTACACCCCTGGACTCCTCTATTTGAAGGCCTGTCCGGCACAAGCCCGCTTTAAAGATAAAGCTAAAGAGCCATAATAAGAGAAATCAACAATCAGTGGTCAGAACAGCAAACTGAGCCAGCACACAGATCACTTCATTGCAGTCTCCCCCACTACGGTGAGAGGTTTTTCTACTTAAATGGCTGCAATTATTTCTATATTCGTCTCTATACAAATAAATTAGCACATACTAATTTATGCAGATCTATTTATTCCCCCGTCCTTGTTGATTTGTAAGCAGCCATCCTATCAGTAAATATGATAACAGAAAGGAAGGCTGGAAAGCCTTGCCCTCCTTAAGATTCCTGACACTCCGTTAAGTGCAAGCTTACAATGGTAATTCCAGGAAGCATTATATTGGAAGTGGATGCATAGGGTATTTAAAGTTTTTAACATGTTCCAATGGGTTTCCACTGATCTCCCACTTATGAGGCTTCCAAGATCTTAAGAAATCAAGCACTTTAGATTTTGCGTAGTTTCATTCCAGTGCGTTGGCTATACAGTATTCCTGGCAGTGGCCCAAAAGCCGCTTCAAGCCAGTCCTTGTGCGAGAAGATGACTGTGTTGTTGGCATATAGAAAGATGGGAACATGGATGGAACTGAGCTTCAGGCAATGGCCATCCACCCTGCGTAAATGGGGTGCAAGGACGTTTAAGAAAAGGACGTTGAATAAATTGGGGCGAAGACGCAACTCTGTTTTACCCTTTTGTTGGCAATGATTTGGGGGGAGGGTTAGCCTGCCTGGTGGGGAGCATCTCACCTGGCAGCACGTGGAGGTGTGTAGTTTTCTGATGAGAAAGAGTAACCTGTCATCTGTGTCCAATTTGGACAGTTTGTTCCAGAGCAGCTTGTTCAGGATTGAGGCAAAGGTTACGTTTAGGTCCAGAAACACAGTATTTTGATGAGGAGCACCAGAGTATTTATTCACTAGGTGGGAAAGTATGACCCAATGATCCAAGGTGTTTTTTCCCTGGCAAAAGCCCACCTGCTCAGGGCCTGGCAATGCAAAATTGGCACATCCATTGGATAAACTTTCCCAGAAGATGTTTAGCATAGAGTTTCCCCTCTATGGAGAGGAGGCTTATTGGTCTGTAGTTGGATGGTAATCTGTGCTTTCCCTTATTGTATATTGTAACGATGATTGCACTCATCCATGCCTCTGGCATAAGTAGGACTGGAAATTGCCCTGCCTGAGAACCTGGAGAGCCTCTTCTACTTGGTCAATACCGCTACCTCAGACAATACTGAGGTAGATGGACCAGTATAAGGCAGCTTCTTTTGTTCTCATGTCCCTGCCCATAGGCCATGCTGGCTAGGACTGGTGCCAGCTAGAATCCAGCAATATTGGGAGAGACAGAGGTAGCTTCCCCTGTGGATTCATTTTTTAAATCTGCAAATACAGTGGAACCTCAGCTTACGTACGGCTCTGTTGTTGTTGTTTAGTCGTTTAGTCGTGTCCGACTCTTCGTGACCCCCTGGACCAGAGCACGCCAGGCACCCCTGTCTTCCACTGCCTCCTGCAGTTTGGTCAAACTCATGCTGGTAGCTTCAAGAACACTGTCTAACCATCTCGTCCTCTTGTCGTCCCCTTCTCCTTGTGCCCTCCATCTTTCCCAACGTACGGCTCTACTTACGTACGATTCCAGTTACGACCTTCAGTAGGTGCTTCGACTTCTGAACTTTCCTCTAGATATGAACAGAGGCCTTGCCAGCAGCCTGGAGCTTGCCTGGCCGGCTGCGGAGCAGCGCTGAGGCCTCTGCTCCCGGGGAGAGGGCCCCCATCCCACCCGCAAAGCTGTGGAAGAGGCGCTGCCTGCAAGAGGCACAGCAGGGCGCACTGCAGCCCCAAACCCTGCCGAGGAACTAACCTGAGGAAGTCCAGAAAAGAACCGGGCCTGGCAAGGAAAAAAAGTGACCCCGGCCAAAGTGAATCAGCTCTTTACTGACCCTTGCCCTACCCCCAGCTTGTAGCCAGGTAAGCCCGCCCACCCTCAGTGCACGTAAGAAAAAGTGCTTTTTTCTTTTTCATCTACAATACTGTCTTATTTTATAGTACAGTACATTGATTATTGCCTTCATTTTATGGATCTATGGTCTCGTTAGACAGTAAAATCCTTGTTAAATTTGCTGCTTTAGGGGGTGTTTTTCATCATCTAAAGGTAAAAGTAAAGGGACCCCTGACCATTAGGTCTAGTCGTGACCAACTCTGGGGTTGCGATGTTCATCTCGCTTTACTGGCTGTGGGAGCCAGTGTACAGCTTCCGGGTCATGCGGCCAGCATGACTAAGCCGCTTCTGGCAAACCAGAGCAGCGCACGGAAATGCCGTTTACCTTCCCACCGGAGCAGTACCTATTTATCTACTTGCACTTTGATGTGCTTTCGAACTGCTAGGTTGGCAGGAGCTGGGACTGAGCGACAGGAGCTCACCCCGTCGTGGGGATTTGAACCGCCGACCTACTGATCGGCAAGTCCTAGCTTCTGTGGCTTAACTCACAGCGCCACCCGCGTCCCTTCTTTCATCATCTAGAACAGATCAATTCACTTTTCCATTACTTTCTATGGAAAAGTGCCCACTACTTATGTACGTTTCTAGCTATGACCAGATCTCTGGAACGGATTATGGTTGTAAGCAGAGGTCCCACTGTGTAACTAACATAGGCCCCATCTGCACTATACATTCAAAGCAGTATCATGCCACTGTAAACAGGCATGGCTTCTCCCAAATAATTGTGGGAACTGATTTGTTAAGGCGGCTGGGAGTTATCAGGAGACTCCATAGTCCTGTCACAGAGCTACAGTTCCTAAAGTTCCCTGGGAAGAGGGATTGGTTGTTAAACTATTCTGGGAACTGCAGCTTTGTTGGGGAAGTAAGGAGTCACCTAAAATCCTCATTTAAACGAACTACAGTTCCTAGGATGCTTCTTAATATGGTACAACACTGCTTCAGATGCATAGTGCAGATGGGGCCCTAATCACTGTGTACACACTATACCCTTAAAGCACATTTGAAGCACATTCTTTCCCTCAAAGAATTCTGGGCACTGCAGTTTGTCAAGGGTTGCTGGGAACTGTAAACCTGTGGGGGTAAATTACATGTGTTTCGCATGTGCTTTGAAGGCGTTGTGCTTTTGGGACTGCAGGACTTTTGCATCTGTTACAACCTATGCCACCCATGTTGCCACAATAGCATACGACCGTTTTCTTCAAATCAGGAGACTTCTATGTTATGCCTGTTTTGAGAGTGAGGAAGCAGGGCCTGGGAGACATCGGGTGGTATCTTGTTTACATGAACCACCATGGGAGTGAATGCCACTGGAATTTTTGCTGCGTTGAGGTAATTCCCGATTATACTTCCTCCTGCCTACAAAGGTCCTTTCACCACATGGTGAAGGATCCTAGATATCTAACCTGCACCAACAGTGTTTTGATTTTGTTTTGTTGTTATGAGGGCTCATGTGGCTGTAGGGTGGGGTGCAAAGGTGAATAAATGAATGGATGAAGAGGAAGCCTGATGCCACTCCTGAAAAGGGAGGATAGAAAATTAGCTACACTTGTCACTTTAAGATTTCGGTATGTCTAGCAATGTAGCCTGAGAGAAGTGTAGAAGCAAGTCATTCCAGCCTTAGCTCATTTCACTCTCCCCTATTAAACACTAGCAAGCCAGATTTTAATTTTGCCCCTTCAAGATAAAAGTTGCAGACCTTCCAGAACTGAACAAGTATGCTAAAGTTCTCAAGGATTTGTATGTAGATTGAACCCATAGGCAATATAACCACTAGGTAAAGGCAAAGGGACCCCTGACCATTAGGTCCAGTTGTGAACGACTCCGGGGTTGCACACTCATCTCGCCTTACTGGCCGAGGGAACTGGCGTTTGTTCATAGACAGCTCCCAGGTCATGTGGCCAGCATGACTAAGCCGCTTCTGGCCAACCAGAGCAGCGCACGGAAACGCCGTTTACCTTCCCGCCGGAGTGGTACCTATTTATCTACTTGCACTTTGACGTGCTTTCGAACTGCCAGGTTGGCAGGGGCTGGGACCGAGCAACAGGAGCTCACCCCGTTGCAGGGATTCAAACTGCTGACCTTCTGATCGGCAAGTCCTAGGCTCTGTGGTTTAACCCACAGCGCCACCTGCGTCCCAATATAATCACTAGTCATGTTCTATTTTTCATCGCAGAAGGAAAGCAAGAAGGATGAAGTCTTGCAAGATCCCTTTTGGTTAACGAGCTTTGGTTATTTTGATCTCTGATGCTGCCCCTGAGCAAATTATTATTATTATTATTATTATTATTATTATTATTAATAATAATAATAATAATAAATTTATTTATACCCTGCCCATCTGGGGAAACCCAGCCACTAAGAGAATTTTTCCTCTAAAGTATGCTGAGATGTATTCCTCTGCTGTGAAATGTTGGTTATTCTGTTCAGGAAAGAGAGGAGTTGTTTTTGGATATTGTCTTGATCATTATTTTTATATAGGAGAAGATCTTGGTGCTTGGGGAATCACACTAACACCCAGATATTTCTTGAGTAAGTAAACAGACCGTAGCTTTTTAAAACATCAGAAAGTCAAATGGCACCTTAAAGACTAACAAGTTCATTATGGTATAAGCTTCATGGACCAGAGTCTACTTCATCAGATGCATGGGATGTTAATTTAATTTGGCAGATATTACATACACATGTGCATAAAGAAAAAAATGTTTGTAGTAAGGTCCAAAGGAAATGAAAGGGAAGAAATACTGATTGAGTTTATTGCCTTAAACAGTAAATGTATATAAAATAACTACGGTGCCCATTCACAACACTCTGTTGATGACAACAATGACATCCTGCATTGGTGAGCTAATTAACACTTGTAATTAGATGAAACCCCAGAACCTCAATTAAAGCCATAAGCAACAGGCCTAATTTGTAGGCTGCTAACAGTGAAATTCTATACTGTACATGTTTCCCTAGAATTAAGTCCCACTGAGTTCCATGTGTCTTGCTCCTAGGTATGTGGATATAGTAATGCAAACTAAGGCTGCAAACCTAACCCATAGCTGCAGTTTGATGGAGTGATACAGCCAGTAGCAAAACTTGGTACTTGAGCTGCCGGGGACAAAAGGTGGGGAGGGGGGCAGGAAGAAATGCCCACGGTAACACCTTCACTGTGCCAAGATTACAGCAGATCCTGAGCCAGCCAAGCCCCAACCCCATTTGGGTGGTCTTTACTATAGGGCTTTCCTGCTCTTGGTAGAGGCTAGTGGAGCACAACAGGGTTGGGAAGAGGGATCCTCCAGCACAACAGATTGGGGAACTGGACTGCACCAATGCAAACCTAAACCCACATACTAGGGGAAAAGTCCCACTGAAGATGGTAGGAACCCTGGATGGTTAAGTCCAATCAAAGGCAACTATGGGGTGCAGCACTCATCTCGTTTCAGGCTGAGGGAGCCGGTGTTTGTCCGCAGACAGCTTTCCGGGTCATGTGGCCAGCAGGACTAAACTGCCTCTGGCGCAACGGAACACCATGATGGAAACCAGAGTGCATGGAAATGCCATTTACCTTCCAATTGTAGTGGTACCTATTTATCTACTTGCACTGGCATGCTTTCAAACTGCTAGGTTGGCAGGAGCTGGGACCGAGCAATGGGTGCTCACCCCGTTGCGCGGATTCGAACCGACGACCTTCTGATCGGCAAGCCCAAGAGACTCAGTGGTTTAGACCACAACGCCACCCACGTCCCCTAAGTACATAAATTTATAAGTAGAGCACAAGATGAGGAATGCAAATTTGTATTTCTACCAGATAAAATGATCAGCTACCCAATATCAGATTTCCTTTTTTTTTTTTATAATAATTTTTATTAATTTTCCACACAAATAATAAAGAACAGTATAAAACAATACAACTTCAAGCTCATCAATTCATACCCTTCTTTCTTTGACTTCCCCATACCTCCCCATCCCTGCATCCTTGTTTAATAATTCTTTAGCAACCCTTAGGTCCATTGTCTTAATTCCCTTTCATAAAAATTTCTTAAGTTTTTTTTGTTTACTGCTGCAATTCTTTACTTCTTACCCCCTGACATCTTAACACTCCTCAATTTTGCAATTATTTTTAAGATATATTTTGAATTTCTTCCAGTCCTCTTCCATTGTCTCTTTCCCCTGGTCCCGGATTCTGCCCGTCATCTCAGCCAGTCCCATAAAGTCAATCACCTTTGTTTGCCATTCTTCCAGAGTAGGTAGTTCTTGCGTCTTCCAATACTTTGCCAGTAGAATTCTTGCTGCTGTAGTGGCATACATAAAGAAAATCCTATCCTTCCTTGACACCACTTGGCCCACCATGCCCAAAAGGAAAGCCTCTGGTTTCTTAGGAAAAGTCCACTTAAGGACCTTCTTAATTTCATTATAGATCATTTCCCAGAAAGCTTTAACCTTTGGGCAGGTCCACCAAAGGTGGTAGAAAGTGCCTTCAGTCTCATTACATTTCCAACACTTATTACTAGGCAAATGATAAATTTTTGCAAGCTTGACTGGGGTCATGTACCACCGGTAGATCATTTTCATAATATTTTCTTTTAAGGCATTGCATGCAGTAAATTTAATACCGGTGGTCCATAACTGTTCCCAGTCAGCAAACATAATATCATGACCGATATCTTGTGCCCATTTAATCATGGCTGATTTCACCATTTCATCCTGTGTATTCCATTTTAACAGCAAGTTATACATTTTTGATAAGTTCTTAGTATTGGGTTCCAACAGTTCTGTTTCTAATTTTGACTTCTCTTTCTGAAATCCTATTTTCCTGTCCTGTTTAAACGTCTCATTTATCTGATGGTAATGCAACCAGTCTCGAACCTTTGGCTTTAATTTCTCATAACTCTGAAGTTTCACCCTTTCGCCATCATATTCTAAAATCTCATGATATTTTGGCCATTTAGAATCCATATTAAGCTTTTTTACTTCCCTAGCTTCCATTGGTGACACCCACCTAGGGGTTTTACTTTCCAACAAATCTTTATATCTAATCCAAACGTTATACAATGCTTTCCTTACAATATGGTTTTTAAAGCTTTTATACACCTTTACCTTGTCGTACCATAAGTATGCATGCCAACCAAAACTATTATCATACCCTTCCAGATCCAAAATGTCAGTGTTCTCAAGAAGTAGCCAGTGTTTCAACCAGCAGAAAGCTGCTGATTCATAATAAAGTCTTAAGTCCGGCAGGGCAAACCCCCCTCTATCCTTTGCGTCAGTTAAAATCTTAAATTTAATTCTGGGCTTTTTGCCCTGCCAGACAAATTTTGATATGTCTTTCTGCCACTTCTTGAAACAGTCCATCTTGTCCACAATCTGCAACGTCTGGAATAAAAACAGCATTCTAGGCAATACATTCATCTTAATAGTAGCAATTCGGCCTAACAAGGAAAGTTTCAACCTTGACCATATTTCCAGATCCTTTTTAACTTCTGACCAACATTTTTCATAATTATCCTTAAATAAGTTCACATTCTTAGATGTTAAGTTTACCCCCAGGTATTTTACCCTTTTTGTTATTTCCAAGCCTGTTTCATTCTGAAAACTCTCTCTTTCTTCCATTGTTAAATTTTTTTCCAACACTTTCATTTTTTGTTTATTCAATTTAAAACCTGCTACTCGACCAAATATTTCAATTAGTTCTAATACTCTTTTAGTACTAGTATCTGGCTGTTGCAAAGTCAATACTAGATCATCTGCAAATGCTCTTAATTTGTAATGTCTAACTCCGACCTGAACTCCTTTAACCAACTGGTCCTTTCTAATCATGTTTAACAAAACCTCCAGGACTGATATAAAAAGCAAAGGGGATATTGGGCATCCCTGCCGTGTACCTTTTTCTATGGGTATTTCTTCTGTTACCACATTGTTTACAATTAACTTGGCCTTTTGTTGAGAATATATTGCACCTATACCGTTTTCAAAACCTTGGCCTACCCCCATCCCTTGGAGATTCTTTTTCATAAAAGTCCAACAGATATTGTCAAAGGCTTTCTCCGCGTCCACAAAAATCAGAACTGCTTTCCTGTTAATGTCAACGTCCAGCAGCTCCAAAATGTCTATAATGTTCCTCACATTGTCTGACATATGTCTACCTGGGAGAAAGCCTGTTTGGTCCTTATGAATCTCTTCTATCAACACTCTTTTCAATCTTTTTGCCAAAATGTCTGCAAAAATTTTGTAATCCACATTGAGTAAAGATATAGGGCGGTAGTTTTTGACCTGGTTCTTCTCAGTCTCTGTTTTCGGTATAAGTGAGATGAAAGCCTCTTTCCACGATTCAGGTGCCTTTTTCCCCTTCAAAATTTCATTGCAAACTTCCTTCAATGGTTGTATCAGCCATTCTTTCAGCATTTTGTAATATTTGGCCGTCAGGCCATCTGGTCCTGGTGATTTTCCCAATTTCATATTTTGGATGGCACCCTCTATTTCTTGTTCTGTTATTTCCTCATTTAAGATCCTTTTACTTTGTTCTGGAATTTTTGGTAGACCGTATTTTCTGATAAATTCTTCTATTTCTTGTTCGTTGATTGGCCCTTGTGCATACAATTTCTTAAAAAAACTTTGAAAACAATTGTTTATCTCATTGGGTTTGTAGATAATTTTTCCATCCATTTCTAGACTTGTTACAGTGTTCATTTTCTGCCTTTTTTTCAGTTGCCATGACAGAAGTTTCCCGCATTTATCCGCTGATTCAAAAGTTCTTTGTCTCATTTGCTTTATCTTCCATTCTATTTGTTGGTTCATAAGCTCCATGTACTGCATCTGATAAAACTTTATTTCTCTCAAAATCTCATGGGACTTTGGTTTGGATCTCAGCTTCTTCTCTCCTTCTTTTATTTTTTCTAAAATTTTTTCCTTCTTCTCATTTTGTTGCTTCCTCTTTATAGAATTTTGTTGAATTAGAAAACCTCGCATCACGGCTTTGCTTGCGTCCCAAATTATTCTTTTTTCCACATCTGTTTTCCTGTTGATCTCAAAGTAATCTTTTAATGTTTTAAGGGCCTTCTTGTGGATCTCTTCATCCTTAAATAGGGTGTCATTCATTCTCCATCTAAAGGATCCAGTTGTTGTTAGTTTCATCTCCATCTTCACCGCATTATGGTCGGAGCACGTTTTTGGACATATTTCTACTTTTTTTGTTCTTGACGCCAGACTGCTAGAAATCCAAATTTGGTCTATTCTTGTCCATGTCATTTTTGCTTCAGAGAAGAAAGTTCCCTCTCTCTCTAGAGGATTCCTTGTTCTCCAAATATCAATCAAGTCCATTGTTTCAGTCATTTCGAAAAAGGTCTTTGGTAGTCTCCCTTCTTTTGAAATCACTTGTCTCTGTGCTTTATCCATATTTGTTGAGACAACTCCATTCATATCTCCCATCATTAGGATTTTATAATCTAAAAAGTCAACTAATGTCTCATGCAACTTCCTAAAGAATTCGGCCTTCCCCTCATTTGGGGCATATACTCCAACAATCAAAATCTTTTCTCCTTGAATTTGTATTTCAATTGCCAGGTATCTTCCTTGTTCGTCTTTAAATATCAATTTTGGAGCCAATTTTTCCTTTGCATAGATCACCACACCTCTTTTCTTTACTTTGTCTGATGAGATAAATTCTTGACCAAGTCTCTTATTTATCAGTAATTTCCTATGTATCCTGGCAATATGGGTTTCTTGCAAACATATTATATCTAATTGTTCTCTCTTCAAAATGTGAAAAACTTGTCGTCTTTTTCGAGGAAGGTTCAAGCCGTTACAATTCCAACTAAGGAGTTGCAGAGACATTTTGTATTTAAGTAGCTGTTCCTCCAACTGCTCCAAGCTTCTGCTCTTCCTCCGATGGTGGTGGTAAAAGTCCAAATGACAGATTTGCTATATCAGGTGGTTCCCCCTCCTCCACAGTTCCTTTCTGCAAATCCTCCAGGTATCTCTCCAGAAATTGTTCTTTGTCCTGAATTGTTTTTATTTTAATCTTTCTTCCTTTAAAGTTAAAGGACAATCCTTGTGGGAACTCCCATCTGAATGGTATGGTGTTTTTCTTCAGCAGGTCTGCTAGGCTTTTATAATATGTTCTCACCTCTAAAATATATTTGGGAATGTCCTTAAAAATCTGTATTTGACAGTTTTGGATCACCAGTGCCTTTTGATAATGCAAGTTCAATATTTTATCTCTTTCTTCTTTTGATCTCAATGTAATTAGACAATCCCTTGGTTTTTTATCCTGCTTTCTGCCCAGTCGAAAGGCTGTTGTTATCTCAAATTCATCATCTTCCTCCCATTCCTCTTGCCAAAAAGCTATAATGTTCTCTGTAAGGAATTGCACAAGGTTGTCCCCTTCCCCTTCAGGAACCAATCTAAGTTTTAGGTTCTTCTCTTTACGCTGAAGTTCCAATAAGGAGAGGGCTGCATCATGCTCATTCACTTTTTTAATAATAGGCCCAAACTTTTCCCTTGTCTCTTCAGCCGTTGTTTTTGCACTTTCTGCAATCTTTCGTGTTTCTGAATTCTCCTGGATTAATCTATTTATAGAATCTGTGTTAGATTTTACACTGGCTGTATTCACATCCAGTCTTGTTGTCAACTCTGTTAATTTTTTAGAATTCTCTGTCGATAGCTTTGTCAGTGCTTCCAGGGATTGATTTATTTTAAGTAGTGCCTGAGTCATAGGATCCATAGAAGCTGATGTTTTTTCCTGTGCAGCTGATACAGTTCCTGATATAGAGCCCCTTTTCTTGTGGGATTGTTTTGCTTTCTGCCTTGTTACTATCTCTTCTGTAGGGGCACTCATATCCTCAAGGTCGTTTTCACAGAGTTGATTTCCAAGTGGAAAATCCCACTGTTACTTTTCCAAGTGCAACAATTTCACTTAAAACCCTCTAGAGGGAGCATTCAATTGTATCCAAGTGGCAAGGAGAAAGAAAAACAAAGAAGCAAGGAAGTATAACAGTAGCCAGTAGTTTCCAATATCCAAACCGTTGCCAAAATACAACAGGGTAGATCTGAGGTCCAGTAACTTTGTTACGAACAAAACCCCACTTTGCAAGGTTTGACAGTCCACATCCCGGTGTCTTATTTGGGCAGCCCGACCTGGGGGGGTTTGGCAATGGAAGGTCTTAATTTTCCAGTAATTTTCCAGCAGGTTAACAATGTCCCAATCCCTTCCCCCCTTCTCCTGCCAATCTGGGGGGAAGTTTAAGTCCGATGTCAGTTTGACAGCTTAAAAAAAATAGAAAGGTTCCCTTCAAATGCAGCTTGGTTTTCGTTGCTTTGTCTCTCATGCAGCTCCGGGAAGGCAGACTTCCTTAATTTATGCCTTTCCCGTTTTCAGCCAAATTTCTAATTTAATGTCCCGTTACTTTTTCAGTCTTACTCACGGGTGCTGTGGTCAAATTCCAATTGCAGGAAGGAATCGGCGCTCTCCGTTCATGGCGACGCGGCTTCACTCCGCTAGCTGGGTGACGACTCTCAGCACCGCGCTTACCCCGATGCCGCTCAGAAGCCTTTAAAAAGGCTCCTTCACAGTGCCGGGGGGCGCAAAAGGTGCCCACCGAATCTCCTTTGTTCACAGGCTCCGCGCCTGTGATTTTAGGGGTCCCCCGCTTGCCGTAGCGGGTAAGACCCGAACTAGCGAAGCAGTCCTGCCTCGGAGCTCGAGGCTCGGACCGCCATTAAACGCTGGCGCCGACCGGAAGTCCCAATATCAGATTTCCAGAGAGAACTCCCACGATGCTTCAAGCCTTTTAGCTAGTTCTGTGTTTCTGTCTCAAAATGACTTACGGTACCTTTTGTTTTCTTTTTATCTCTATTTTGTATGCAAGTTTTTTGTTTGTTTTTTGCAACATTCACATGCCACTTTTGACATAAAAATGCCAAGCTCTATTTCATAATACTAAATCCTGATTCAGCTTTTCAGTAGAAAATCTCATACGTTAAAAAAACCACTATTACAACATCTTGCCAGCCTGCAATATGTGAACAACTTGTTTGCAAGATAAAGTTCTTGTCCATCTGTCTGTCTCTCGAGCATCCTTTCCACCTGTAGGAGCTTGGAAGTTCCACCTGCCCCAAACTCACATTTCCACTTTCAAACTTTACGCACAGATCTCTGTCTCAAGAAACCATCTTTGAATAAAGAAGCATCAACTGGCCATCTTAGGCCATCAAGAAAAATGAGCATTATTTTATCATATCCAGATTCTCATCAGGTATTGCTTTGAGAGCAGACCATGGTAATAGACCTATTGACAAAGAAAGCAGACAGCAAACATTCAACAATACATTATACAGCGGTATATCTCTGTATGCTACCTTTTGTTCTCATGATGAAGTGTTTGTACTAAGTGGCTTATTGGGCAAGTCTCCCACTGAGGAGCAATGAGGGGATTTTGAACCTGCAGGAATAAGTTAGCATTTGGGTTTTGTTACAGCTTTAAATATATACATCCTGTTATATAGCATTACATCTGGAATACCTAGCAGTTGTTATGAATTGTAAATGAAACCTTTTGTCTTGGCACTGGGCTGTCTTTGCTGGATATTGCAAAACGCTGGTGTATTAGCTCATCCCTTTTTGTTAACCTCAGTCATATTTCTATCTCCTTTTAAAATTATGACCATGCCCCCTTATATTGTGACAAACAAGGAATGCATTCATTCTTGTGGACCCTGATCTGAAGAATCTTCCTTTAAAAGCTTAGTGCCAGGGGAAAAATGATAGACAGCTACAGCCACAAGCTCTTTGATCTTTACATAGCTTTTGATACCATCAACCATGGTATCCTTCTGGAATGGCTCTGTTGGTTGGGACTAAGGAGTGTGACATTGCTGTGGTTGCATTTCTCCTTGTAGGACCGCTACCAGAACATGGCACAAACTGGTGCCTGCTTGACTCCTTGACTTTAAGCTGTGGAGTGCTGCAGGCTTCTCTTCTGTTCCCAATGCTGTTTAACATCTATATATCAAGGTATTGGGAGCGGCCCTTCCAGCTTGGAGCACGGTGCCATGCCGTCAGTTTGCTGTTGAAACCCAGCTCTAGTTCCCTTTACCAGCTGAGTCAGATGAAGCTATGCATGTGTTGGACAGATGCTTGGATGCAGTGGAGGACTGGATGAAGGCCAGTGGGCTGAAACTGAATTGTGACAAGGAGGCCCTGTGGGTAGGGAATTCCCAACTCTGAGAATTGGGGAGCTTGCTTGTGCTCTGAAGGAACAGATTGTAGTCTGGTGGTGCTCCTAGACAATGGACCTAGAGCCATTGCTGTTGCTGGAGGTTCAAGTGACATTTGGGGGCAAGGGGTGCCTTTCACCTGCTATACAGCTGATTCACCAGCTTCTGGTAATCCTGAACAGGGAAAGTCTTACTACCGGGATCTACTGTTGACCTCTAGAGTGGACTATTGCAGTGCACTCTCTGTGGGGCTGTCCTAGAAGCTGGTTCAGAACCTACAGCTACTGCAGAACTTGACAACTAGGCTTCTGTCTGAGGTGGCCTACTGCAAACATATAATACCAGTTGGGGGGACCCTGTATTGGCTGCCTATAAGCTTCTGAATCTGCTTCAAAGTTTGTACTGACTGGGATACCTGAAAGTACACCATTTCCTCTATAGAGTTGCCATGTCTTAAGATCTACTGGGGAAGCTCACTTTGTTGTGCCACCTTTAGGCCCTGCCATATTCCAATGTGCGGAAGAGCCTTCTTGGTCGTGGTTCTTTGGTTTTGGAGCTCCCTCCCCTCTGGAAAATGACTGCTGCCTACTCTAAGTTTTAGATGCTTGCTGAAGACCTGCTTGTTCACCCAGGCTTTTAGTGGAATCTGGTGCTTTTATTGGATGCGTAAAAAATATTTATACAAACCGCAAATAACAAGCTTAACTTCAACAAGGCAAGGCAGGATCTCTGCATGGTGTTTCATGGCATGAGTCAAAGCAGAGACCCTTGAAGTGTTTTGTATGCCTTTGTGTGCCTGCAGACCAATGTCTGTGAAAAGCAAAGTATTGTCTCTAAGCCACGATGTGAGAGGGCAGAGCAGTTTTGCAAAATTAAAAGCTCTCATCTCCAGCTTAAGGAAAACACCAAGAACAGGAGAGGGAGGGAGGGTCCCCTCTGCAACCGATAGGTCTAGTTTGCAATTATAAAGAATTACAAAGTCACTAGTGGGGGGTTGGGGTCTCCTGTGGACTTTGGCTGAGGGAAGAGAGGGCAACCTGCTATACTCCCTCTCCACAACCCCAGCAAAGCTCCTGCTGATGAGACCGGGGGTTCCCTTGGCCATTTGCCCTTGGCCCAGGTACCCTTAACCCAAGTTCAGTGCTTGGGAATGAGCTTTCACCATTGCCCATTGTGTGCTGATCAGACCTCCTCTGTTGGCTGGTTTATACAATTCTTGTTCTGTGTAGTCCCAGTTCTAGTGTGAGGGGCTGTTCTAAGAAAGGCCTTGTGCTACTCTCTCCTTGCTAGTAAAGGAGGCACTGCTATCTGTATACTTGGGAGAGTGGGAAAACGGACATGCCACTCAAAGTGCAGGACAGAGCCCTCTTCTATACTTTAAATTTTAGGATTTTCTATTTAAAGACCGGGAAGGGGAACAGGGGAAAGTATGATGTGTATATGTATATGTATATGCAATAAACGTGTTGGCCTTACATCAGGCACTTGCTCCTCACTGCTCTAGTACTCAGTATGTAAGATGTGAATAAACTGGGCCACTCCAACATCTCAATCTCACTGAGACCAGCAGCCAGGGCAATGAAAATACTGGTTGACAATTCTGGTTGACAATACTGAAAATACTGGTTGACAATTCACCATTTCTTTCTGCCTGTTGCCAAACTCATTTTCCTCCCCCCCCCCCTTCCACTGCTCTTGTGTGTCTTCAAGGCTCACAAGATGATAGAGATCTGTGATGGGATCTCTTCTCCTCTCTTTACATTTTGCTAAATCAAATCTGAACGGTGGTGGTGCTGGAGGGATCGCGATCAGGGCGTGTTAACCGTGTCCCCTCGTGCTGCTTTCCTAAGGAAGTTCCTTCTAATGGGGTAAATAATAGCTTGGGGGTATTTTAATTGGGAGAATGGTGTGGAAGGAAGAGCTATATTCCTCTTCTCAACTGCTGTAGTTCTAGTCCAGACATTGCCACTCCTGCACAGGCTGTTTTGCAAAAATTGTAAATGTTGGGAAATCTGATCATGCCTTCTCCATCATCTTGTCTAAATTTGGCCCTACTTTGGCGGCACCTGTGTTTCATTTTCTGCCATTCTTTGAAGTGTCCTGCATTGCTGGTCAAGGGTATTGATTGAAATAAACATAAAATTCTTGTATAGTTATCCTTAAAAATATTTATGTTCTTAGCTGTTACCCATACTCCTAAATATTTAACTTTCTTCTCAGGCATCAGTTCTGTCACTCATTGTAAGTCTTTTTTATACTGCTCTGTTACATTTTTCACCAGTACTTTCGTTTTACTTTTATTTAGGTTTAAAACCCGCTACTTCTCCAAACTTGAGAATTTGTTCCAAAACCCTTGGTATGCTAGCCATAGGGTCTCAAACAGTTACCACAAGGTCAACTGCAAATGCCTTAAGTTTTTATGCTTTGTAATCTACTGTTATCCCTTTTATTTCTTCATCTGATCATATACTTCTAGCCAGGGTCTCTAAAACTAAAATAAACAATAATGGTGACAGGGGACATCCCTGTCTCGTCCCTTTCGTTGTTTTGCATTTTTCTGTTATTACATTATTTACTATCAGCATAGCCTGTTGGTCAGAATAGATTGCCTTCCTCTTCAAATTTCTCTAAGGAATGACTCTCCAAAATTTATCATCTCTATGGTCTTCTTCATAAAAGCCATGAAATGTTGTCAAAGGCCTTCTCTGCGTCTATAACCATCAGTGCTGCTTGCTTATCATTTCTAACCTCCATATATTCTATTATATCAATTATATTCCTTATACAGTGGTGCCCCGCAAGACGAACGCCTCGCAAGACGGAAAACCCGCTAGACGAAAGGGTTTTCCGTTTTGGAGGTGCTTCGCAAAACGAATTTCCCTATGGGCTTGCTTCGCAGGACGAGAATGTCTTGCGAGTTTTTCCGACTTTTTTTTCCCTCCCCCCCTTTTTCTAAGCCGCTAAGCCGCTTATCTGCTTATCCGCTAAGCTGATAAGCCGCTAAAAGCCGCTAAAAGCCACTAATAGTGCTAATCCGCTAAGCCGTCAATGGGCTTGCTTCGCAAGACGAAAAAACCGCTAGACGAAGAGAATCGCGGAACGGATTCTTTTCGTCTTGCGAGGCACCACTGTATTATCCTTCATCTGGCGGCATGGTAAAAAACTGGCCTGGTCCTGATGTGTGCGGGTTCTATAAAAGCAGCTTCACTTTTGTTGTGCATTGACTCTCCAGGATGGACTCATGGTGGTCTGATGGGACTCAAGGCTGCGGACTGCTGAGATACAAGTGTATGGACTGTGGTCAGGGCTCTGGCTGCTGCTAATGGACTCACTCTTGTAGATAACTGTAATAGTTAAGCATCTTAATTTGCCTGACAGTTGAAAGTCTGTCTGAAGCATGGTTGTCCTGTGAATTATCACTACTCCAACTTGGGTCTCTGCATGCTGGAAGCTGTGTGTCTTTACTGATCTGCTGAATGGAAGTGTGCTGGGCCTGATCAATCAAGTAGCTGTCGTTTTTATGGCAATTGGCACATCATAAAAAAATCCAACAGTCCGCTGGTTCCAGGAACTCTTCTCCTTGTGAGATTTTATGGATGCGTTGGGAGTTTGGACCCTGGGTGAGAACCCAAAGGCTAAGAGGGAGGGTGTGTCAGAAGGAAAACGAATTGATATTGATTTATATATATTAGTATCTTTGTACTGATGTAATTTTTTTATATTTTTGTAGTATTTTGTTTGTCTATTTTTGCTTCAGTTTTTTGTACACTGCTTAGAGTCGTCCGTGACTGGACCTAACGGTCAGGGGTCCCTTTACCTTTACTAGAGATATTTTTAATATATTAAGTGGTATAGAAATTAAATAATCAAAATAATATTTTTACAATATTCTTTTAGAGCTAGGAGAGCATTACAGAACAATCAATTGTACATAGCAGGAATTGTGTACAGAAGGACTATATATATAGTTGTTGATTATGTAGAAGGGATGCTGTAGCCAATGGGACCGGCTACTGATCTGCTTTTTGAAGATTGCAGCCTAAGGTTCCATAGGACATAAAGCACAAATCCCCAACTTCTCAATGAACCTATTACTGTACCTGAAGAAGGTGGCAGCAGCTTTGCTTCCTGATACGGCCCTGGAGTGAGCTGCAGACTTAACCTGTCATAACTTGCAAATTGTTCTGTTGACTTGCACTGTTCAAAAATCTTCCTCCTGAAATTATGCATGTCTGAGGCAGACAAGTTTTACCACTGGGTGGGGGAGGGAATGTAGAGAGTTATATTTCTGCCAACTTATGCTTGCAAACCTTAGGTCACAGTGCCTGCAGTCCGGAGGTTTTGAGTGGAAGCAGCAGCAGCAGTAAACCCCCCTCCTAGTTTTGTACATGAATGTTAATGTACAGTGAGTTGAGCATCTGCCTTAGGAACAGATTATCTGAATGCAGACGTTCCCACCGCCCCCCACTGGCTCAGTTGCCTGCTTTCATGGATAAAATACTCTGCATGAGGAAGCCAGCATGCATGACTGAAACTCTGGCTCTAAGTTTTCTTATCTCAGAATCCAAGTCACCAGTTATAAGTTAACTTCAGGAAGTTCACAGAAGGAAAATTTCCAATCCCTCCTTGCAGTCACTGAAGCTTCTTGAAGATCCTATCCAGAAGTGGGGTGTCAGGGGGCCCTGCTGAACAATGTGAAAAGGCATTGGGGGGGGGGGGGTTGATGAGGGAGGGGGAAGTTGCCAAACCCTGTGCAAGACCCACCCTCTTTGGGGCAATTTCCCCCCTTCCTCCAAGAAGCTATGCTTCCTTAGGCTAACTTATATTAGGATCCAAACTACTGTGTTTAAGCATGCCCATGGCCTGCAAAACCATTATTAGGGTGCAGAACATGATTTCTTGAAAATTTCAGGTTTTATTTGGCAGGGGGTAGGGGAAGAGTATAGTTCTCAGGATTGCAAAGGTGACAAGTCTGTCCTGTAATGTAAGTATATGAATGCGGCAGATCCCTAACACACAAATCAGAACACCGTTGATCCTTTTTAAACTGTTAACTACCATTGCAAAAGAATATGTTGCAAATAATGAACAGTAGTTGATAGTGTTATGAGTTGTGGGTGGGAGTTGAGACCCTTCTAACCCCTGGACCCAGCAAATGTTAAAGTATAAGCCAGGCTAGATTTCTGATGAGGTGAGGAGCCATTAAGAGAACAAAGGAAAGGGGGTCTCTGTGCGAAATGGCAAATGTGAGGGGACCCTCCCTCAAATCAGAGATAGTTAGAAGGACAAAGCCAGAGTTTGAAGTAGTTTTGAGGCTATGGTGTGAACTAGAGGAAAAGCAGCAAGCAGAGAGCCACATCAGATCTCTACTTGAATAGCTGTGGCTATGGGAGAAACAAGATCGATTTTTTGGGTGTTTATGCTGTGAACATCTCCATCACAGGCTTAGGTTGTGTATAAGTATAAATAAGCCATATATCCTAAAGACAACACAGTCTCTGCTGTGCCTCATTCCAAAAGGAAACACTAACCCTGGGTAAGTGCCGGGATCCCCTGGAATCTCACACTGCTTGGAGATTGGGGTGGCATGCAACAATATTTAATGAATGTGAACTGTATGTTAGTTTCTGGGACAATCCCCAGAGCGTTGGCATTCAAATAGTTGATTATTAAGGGCCTTGAGAAAGGAAGAAAAGCAAAATCCTAGCAAAATCCTAGAAACTGGGGGAAACCTCCGTTCATCTGCGTTTCACTTTCTCATGTTGCCAGCTGATAACAGGGCTGAATGGCCTTTTGTAGTCTCATTTTACAGGTCTCTTTTAGGGTTTGCTCTGGTAATATGTATGAAAGGTAAAAGGTAAAGGACCCCTGACAGTTAAGTCCAGTTGCAGACGACTCTGGAGTTGTGGCGCTCATCTCGCTTTACAGGCTGAGGGAGCGGGCGTTTGTCCGCAGACAGTTTGTCCAGGTCATGTGGCCAGCATGACTAAGCCGCTTCTGGCGAACCAGAGCAGTGCACAGAAAC
This sequence comes from Podarcis cretensis, assembly GCF_951804945.1. Lineage (NCBI taxonomy): Eukaryota > Metazoa > Chordata > Lepidosauria > Squamata > Lacertidae > Podarcis > Podarcis cretensis. The sequence continues at coordinate 120,440,538 of NC_137172.1, read as the reverse complement.
GCCGTTTACCTTCCTGCCAGAGCAGTACATATTTATCTACTTGCACTTTTGGCGTGCTTTCAAACTGCTAGGTTGGCAGGAGCTGGGACCGAGCAACAGGCGCTCACCCTGCAGCGGAGATTCGGACCGCCGACCTTCCAATCAGCAAGCCCAAGAGGCTCAGTGGTTTAGACCACAGCGCCACCCGCGTCCCCCATAATATGTATGAAGCATCTGTCTTATTGTGGTGTATGTCTAGAAACTGCTTTGAAAATGTTGGTGCACCTTTATAAACACTTACTAGCCTTTTAAGAGGAAGAACTGCAAGTTAACATTTGAATAGGTCTGAGAACTTAAAATACAGAGCCTTAACTAATTACAGTATTGACATTTCACAAGGACTGGAAACAAATTTTGAGAACTTCTTTCTCTGAGCAAGCTTCTTCTACAAAGTCAACCTGGAGAGCTAGGAATTTTTGAATAAAAATGATGCCGAAACGTCAATTGCTCTGTTTTCCTTTGGGCCACATCCATGTCATCTGGGCAGCCCAGAACCTCCACACACACTGCCCAGGCTTGTGCCAGGCAGAGGTCACTTTGGCATTGTTAAGGCAGCAGTTTGACTTCACCCGTGGAGGTGCACTCCATTGTCAGACAGGTGCCAACAGCTATCCTTGGGTACAGTATCAGCTGTAAATCCTATCTAGTCTCTTTAGTCAGCAGTGAAGTTGCCTTGGCGTATTTGTGGCTGTTCTACCCCCCCATCCACAAATCTCATCCACCCCCCCCCTTTGTTCTTGCACACAGTACGGTACTTTCTTTCCCTTTTGGCTCCTACTATATGAAAATACCGAACACTGAACCAAGGACAGCTGTGTTTCTTTTTAAACTGTTTATTGTATAATATAAAACTACAAAAGTAAGACTGCTCATTTCCATGTAATTTGCCCAACTGTTTTTTGTTTTGTTTATTACAGCTCATACCTACAAGTGAATACAGTAATCTGGTTTCAGATGTATATGTCTGCAATATTGCATAGAAAAGGCACAGCTCTAAGGTCTGTGGTTTGGGGGTGGGGACAGGGGGAAGAGAAAATACAGCCTTTTTGGCAAAAACAAGCCCTGTTTAAATAACCATGCACCAAACATGTTAGACTATTTACATATTTTCTCCCCCTCACCCCTGAATCTCTGCCTTCAGACAGTCTAGTATGGATTACACTGTTAAGCATTTATGAAGTGTTTTTTTTATTTAAAAAAAGCTTTTTAAAAAAACAAAACAAAACCCAGAATTTGCATTAGGATTATTTTTAGCATAACATTGAAAAACAAAAGGCTATAAAATGAGCTAAAATTTCCAAAATAAAATTCAGCCATAATATTATAAGCATTGTAATGTTCAAGAAAAGCAAGATACTGTTTGTGTGGGGGTGTTTCTTGTGGGTTTTTGTTAGAGAGAGACACACACAATTACATTCTAGAGCCAATAAATGATTTTTCAGGGGAGGACATTTACATCTGCTCTCTCTCTCTCTTTAACTGTAAACTTTTCAGTCAGGGTTTGTAAGACATCAGGAAAATCGCACATTGTACAATTTATTCTCACACTGGCCACTTTAGAAAAATTGCAATTGTATTATGCATCTCGCTGTAAAAATGAGCAACCAGTCAGGAAGGGCAATGTGTGAGGTAATCTTCACCCACACAGGAGGCTGGGATGGTCAGAAACACCACCACCATAAAGTCCCTGCATACGTAGGGCCCACTGGTTCCAGTGGTGCCCCGGCACATACAGTAAGGCCAGGCACTCACCTCTTCTTCCAGCAGGCAACCCATTCTGCAGAAGGAATAATGGTGGCAGGGAGATAATTCAGAGAGTACTGGCGCACACTTGTGGTTCTTTGGACCTGAAGCCTGGGAGCAAGGGCACAGCAAATCTACAAACTCTATTTGGTTTTGTAATGGTTTAGCATGACTTCTCTCTGAACTGTAGTTTAGTGAGGGTGCATAGAACTGTTATATTCCTGGATTATCTCTCGGCAACAGGAATGCTGGGGAGTTCTTACTCTCAAACTCAGGGTCTGTAGTGTAAGACAGGCGAAAGGTGATGTGCAAAATCTTCTGGCGTTCAGCTATCTTTTTAAAAGGTGGGGAGGGCAGGGAAAAGTTTTGTTTCACACCAGCACAAAATGCACTTCTGAAGATCTGTTACGTTCCTCAGCACTAATTCAACCTGTCTTGAAGCACACTTTTGCAAACCTTTGGAAAGTGTGTCTGGGATTGTTTTTTTATGTTTGCCCTAACAAGATCTAGTGTCTGCACTTGCATTAGCAAATTCCTTTGATGAGCAGCAAAAACAATATGAAGGCAAATGCTCATACTTTACTAGTGATAATATCCTGAAAACAGCTTTTGTTCAAAAAAACGCCTCCATTTTTGCCCACATAGGTTTCCTCCCTCAGTTTCACATACTGAGGCCAGTTGATCTCTGCAAGCCATGCAGCACTCGCAAGACTACCAAAGTCACTACAAGTTGCATTATCTATTCAGGGGGCAAGCCTCCAAACCACTGTATTCCTCTTCCCCCTGCTTAGTTTTGTCCTAGGAGGTTTTCCATGGCAGTGCCGGGACCCAAGGAAACTCAACTTTGTTGGGTCTGATCCACGGCAGGCTTCTTTCAATAGTGCTCTCTACTCATCAGCACCCTGGCTAGTACAGTGGTACCTCGGGTTAAGTACTTAATTCATTCTGGAGGTCCGTTCTTAACCTGAAGCACTTTTCTTAACTTGAAGCACCACTTTAGCTAATGGGGCCTCCTGCTGCTGCCATGCCGCCGGAGGACAATTTCTGTTCTCATCCTGAAGCAAAGTTCTTAACCCGAAGTACTATTTCTGGGTTAGCGGAGTCTGTAACCTGAAGCGTATGTAACCCGAGGTACCACTGTACTGCACATGCGTTTAAAATGTTTAAAGCCTTTAGAAAGTAAATAATGAATCAAAAATGTCTGAACATGCCTTTTTGCAGCAGATTGTACTACATTAGTCCAAAAAGCAGAGGGAAAGGACTGCCAACTTTTAGGTGCAATGTCAAGGCCAAACTCACTCGGCTCTGTTAATAGATTGTGCTGGTACACCCCACCCAGTTAAACTCCCTGGCCAAAGGAAAAATGAAAAAACCGCCTAACACTTCTAAAACGCTTTAAAAATATTTGAGGGGCAATTTAGCAAAGGTATAATCGACTCCTAATTTTAATGGATCATAATTGGAGACGTACATTGTTTCTTCTTGCGTGGTCAGACTGTTTTATCCTAATGACCAGTTCAGCAGTGCACTTTGAAAGCTGGCCTGAAACCTCCTCTCTCGCTATGCTAGTGCCCTGCTCAACAATAAGCTAGGTGCCAGGTCTTTGTGTGCATGTTTACAGTGATCGGCAAGCATACTCAGGTGCCTCAGATGATGCTGCCCTAACACACCTGTCCGACTCAAGTACCAGTGCGAGAATAAATTGCTTAAGGTCTCTAAAGGGGCAAAGCCTCAGAGAAACCAAGGCCATGCTGGGCTGCTGAAAACAGGATCTGGCCCTTTTAAAAAGTAACCAAGAATACAAAACAGCTCAATTTTTATAACTAAGTCTATAAACCATTTTTTTCTTTTGCATAATTCTATCCAACCAGATCTACTCATAGTAGAAAGGGAGGAGTAGAGAAATGGGGGAAGAATCTTGTGAATGACATGTATCCTGAATAGAACCCAGTTATTCTTCAAACCTAACTTTCATTCCCCTCTCGTATGGATTTACATTCCTACCAGAGAATACATTCCTACCATACATTCTGTACATGTTACAATCCAGATGTTGTTAGCTTCACAATAAAATAAATATATTTACAAAAGGAAAAATAAGAAGGAATAAATAACTTATGGAAAACAAAATGGAAAAAATTACTTCAGATTCAAAAAAGCTCTTTTAAATTCTGCTCTCTTCTTGTAACTACATTGCACATGAGTGTAAATAAAAATCCCCTAGTATTCATGCCTTTGGGGGCGGGGGAGAGAAATCGTAGCCTGTTCAAAGTTGGCCCTTCAAGAAATGTGAGTCACACTGGGGAGAAGGCTATCCAGGAGCAGACATTATTTCAGTTCATATATTCAAGGGCTACAACGCATTATAAGAAACACTTGGTCATTTGGACACAAAATACTATAGAGAAGTTGCTTTTCCTGGTCACATATGCCACCCATTTGCTCCAAATTATGTTCTAAGATAGACTTCAGCTACAAAAGTTATAATGGATTCACTGTGCAGGGTATAAGGGCCAGTTTTTGAAAAACAACTTACTGCTTTGCTCTAAAAACGATGTTCCAACATGTGGAACTTGTTTAAATTCTTAGCTAGTCCAAAGAGGAGGACAGTTGTTTCTAAGTTAGTGTAGAATCAGATTTTAACAATGGTGAAAGCACTTATTTTACATTGCTGTTCTTCTTAACGATGCTTACAACTGTATGGATTTTAGCCTGAACTTAATATTGCACCAGCAGAGAGATGTTTGGAGTAAGTTTAACAATTGCTGAGCCGTGCCTGTAATGCATGTGATTACTCTCCAGTTTTCAATATCTGCACCCAAAGCTGTAACTAGTAACTTGGCTGGTAGCCTGGGGCACAGAAGCATCATCTACAGTTCAATCCCAGAGAGAAGGTTCTATAACTGTGAAGTGAACTGGCTCTTTCAACTTCAGAATACTCTGGTGCTGCACAATTCTAGCGCAGATGTGGATAGGTCGATGGGCCAGTAGAGCGTGCCGTGGGCTAGTAAATTTTTTGGAGTTAATGTTAAGGCTAGACTCCACCAATACACAGTTTTGTGTGACCGGCTAATTTATATTTATGGTTTATATACCACCAGCTGTATACATGGATCTAGATGAGTTATTAGACCCTGTCATTAGGAGTTTTGAATGGCTCACCCTCTGCCATACACACCACTGATGATAAGCAAAAGTATTCTCTCAAAACTTCACTTATTTCACACTGAGTGACACTTTTCAAAATATTAAAAACTAATGGCCGAATTGGGATTTAATCGATGCATTTAGCTCAGACAAGCAATTCTCTATTTGCCAAGTTGGTTGGTAAGGGAAGGAGAAGCCGAGTGTGCATGCCACATAATACATTATATGCATTTTAAATAAATAGAGATGGCCTGTTCTAAAGTGCCAGTTTTATAAAGCTGCCTTCTTAAAGGCAGACAAGACACATTTTTTTAAATCCATGACAAGAAGTGAGCAGAACTGACTGAATATGGCCAAATTACATAAAACATAATTTAAAAATTCTTAAATAAATATAAAAGTTATTCCTAAAGAAGCCATATGCATATCAACAATATAGTTTGTAACCTGCACTCAATTAAGTACCATTTAAAATTAATATGCCATAGCAATTTCAGCAACAGGCATGATAGATAACATTGCAAGTTTTCTTTAAAATAAATGTACATCACAAATGAAAACAGAGGGGGTGGGAATTGCAACAGTAGCTGTAATGAGAAGACTGCAGTTGGAAGGGAGACATGCATAGAGAGCTGCAGTTGTCGAGTCAAAATAAAACAGGTAACACAGTCAGTTCAAGAAACCAACCCTAGAGAAGACACCAAGAGTTCGCCATGGGACAGGCTCCAGTTCTGACAGCAGAGGATATTTGAGTGAGTCCACCCATTGCTGATAAGAGATGATTTCACTGCAGTAATACTGAAGTTTCTTTCTTTTTTTCCCAGCACTTGTTAACACAGTGAGTATGTTCTAAGAAAAGGCGAAAGGTAAGACTAATTCAAAGGAATACAGTATATTCGCGTTACACCATTTCCTCCTCCCAAGACCCCAAAACACATTTCCATGGAAGAAAGCGTCGCTGACTTCAATGTAACTTACTTTCAAAGTAAGCATAGCCAGTTTATGCAGCCAAAAAAAAAAGATTTTTTTTTTTAAAAAAGGCTAGACACATTGTTGTAATATGGTTCCATTTAAAAATAACTGCAATTTACTAAGTCATGACATTCTAAGACTAGATGCAAATACAATGGCTGCAATCCAACAGAGAGTTAAGCACACAGAAGGCCATTAATTTGGATCCTAAATTTTTGCTCCATGACCAGCTCACATAATGGGCCTTTCCCAAGCAAATGAGCTTAAGGATGCTTAATTTTCTGTTAAGAATGTGGTTGAAGTCAGGTTTTAGTATTTTAATTTTTTTTAAATGCTTCATTTCATGATTAAAAAAAGACATTCTTGATCGTTTTAGGGTGGGGCAGGGAGGGAGGAAGAGGGAATTTAATCAGAATGAAGTTTCACAGCTATTTCCTGCCAACTGTTTGACATCAGTGTTGGAATAGACATGGCTCTAAGGTTTTTGTTAAAATCACAGTAGTACGCGGTAGGGAGCAAATATTTGTGAAACTTTAAAAGGGAAGAGCCCTTGGCCTTTTCCTTCAAGCATGTGTGTCTGGATTCGGGGAGGCCAACTTTAGAATGATTTGATCCAAATTTCTCTTTGCACCATTATACACATATAAAACACTACAAGTCTGTATAAAACTACAAGCAGTTCTTATACATCAGAAGGTGTATGCAGGAACTGGGTGAGCAAATCCTACCAAAATAGCTATTTCCTTTTTTTGTGTGTGAGTATAAACAGCTTTTTGTTTTTTGATTTTGTTTTTTGATTTTGTTTTTTTAAGAAAAGACCCCAATATCATAAATTGCAGAATCTGTACAAAAATATAAAATAAATTTGGGTAGCAGGTATTTTTCTTTTAAGAGCCATGTAAATGCAACATTTAAAGAGGAATAGTTAATACCTCTAAAAAGGCTGAATTGCTATGTCAACCTAGACAGGGCTAAAATGCCAAAAAGTTACAGCGATTATCTAAATAATATTTTCACCTCTTGCAGTAAAACTTATAGAAAAAATAGACAAATATGCACATGCAATTTACAGCTTTTCCCCAACATAATCCTTGTGCTTAGCTTTTACAATTCATTTTTTTTGTCAAAATATTAATATTGTTTACAATATGCATCCCCCCATATCAGGATTTCAGGTCTCCCTTGAGGAACCACTTTCAAAAATACATTAAAAGTGGTCATACATGGATGAAGGCACTCCAACTCTGCTTGAAGCAAAAACTAGTGTGATCCTTTTTAGAAAAAGACAAGCAAAGATGCATGCAAAGTGGTGTGTGTGTGTGTGTATGTGTGTGTGTGTGTCTGTCTGTCTGTCTGCGTAGATTTGTAAGAAGGGAGAAGGTTGTGAAAATACTACCAAGTGTTTATACTGGAACATTTTTTGTAAAAAGTTGCTATATTTTAAGACCCAACAAGCACCTCCATTATATGATCCAGTTCTGTTAGGTCCATTTTGAAAGGCTGATTGGGGGTTACTGGCTGGGTGCTGTAGGGAGCCAGAGTTTTTAGGAGGTCATCTGCAGAGACAGGAGCCATTTTTGAGGCAGCCCCCGTAGTAGATGTGCAAGGGTCAAAATCATACATAGAAGTATCAATGTCAGCAAAGAGAATATCATCCAAGGTCAAGTCTGTAAGAAAACCTGTAGATGTTGTGATCTCAAAATTGCCAGGTAAAGAGTCCATTAGTTTAGGTTCATTTATTCTGTTCTCCTGGACTCCCTCGGACTTCTGAATGCTGGATTCACTGGAATTCTCTTTAGAGTTATCAGACGCCGTCATTTCTGTTGCTGTAGCTGCTACTGCCTCAGCGGAGGTAGGTGTTGGACAGAGCTCCTCAATTTCATCCAAGGCTGAGGAGAAACTGTCCTTTACTGGTTGGATAGTTGGAGGTGGTAGTTTTATAGGACCATCTTGTAGGATAGCCTGGGAAGTGCAAAAAGTGTCATCCTCAAGCAGAGAGGCAGGGGTGAGGCAAGACTCCAGTGGCGTAGTAGTGCTTGCTGAGTCAGTGGGGTGTACTGGCGGGGAGGCCAGATGGCTAAAGGCAGGCTGAACCTCCCGGAAGTTTTCTCCAAGAGGGTCTGGAGGCTGTGAAGGGGTGATGAACACAGGCCTTAAGCTGCCTTCCTGTTTGAGTTCCTCCTGGATTCGCCTCAACATGTTGTTAATTAAAACTGTCTTTTGCAAGCTTGGCTCTGTTAATGGCCTGTGGTTATAAAGTTTCATAAGGGAAATGTTGAAGATAGTCTGGCGCTGTAAGGTGTAAGACACCTTCGATGGACCATCGGTAGGAGACACCACTTTGCCTTCCAGCCCATCTTCATGCTCATCAAACTTCCGCTTTCCTCCTTTCCCCAACATATATCTGAAAAAAAAGGGGGAAATGATAACTAAGCAAAAAATAAATACATGCAACATCCATATCTTGCTTTAAGAAAAGTCCTCAGAACTGCACAGAAACTGTGGTCTTGGTCTTTTTGTAATTTATTAGCGTGACAATGCACAAGGCATTTGAAATTTTAGAGAAATTGAAGTGCTTTCGCCCTTGAAAGAAAAGAAAAAAGGACCCAGCTCTCTATCAAAGCAGCTTGCCATGCGCACCTGAACTCTGCCAAGTAGCAAAGCAACAGATTCACACACATTATCAAAAGTTACAGTTTCTGCTCAGGCATGCAGAATAGCGCATACTGAGGAGATCAGTTAGTTTCAGAGACGGAGATGTTGGGTATCATATGCTCTCCTCACCCTGCACCCTGCATGGGGCATAGAGAAGAAAGAGAAGCCAAAACTTTCTCTATCTGGCATGCAGAAGCCACTGAGAACCAGGGAATGACACCCCCCATCCCCCGTCTTCACCAGGTTATCCTTGAGGGAGAAACCAGACAGAATTCCTGGTTATTCTAGGCTCTTTTTCTTGCCTTTAATCTAGCACTTGTCTAATTTAACTTACCCCTAAACACAAACCAAATATGAGTTGGAAATCAAAGTTACTCATGGGGTTTTAACATCAGAATAACTGAATGGTGTAGATATGCATGTATGTGTGTGTGTCATAGTAATTAATTTGGAAAGAGAGAAATCCAATCTGCACTGGTTCTGGGACCCTAATGCAAAGGGCCTTACTCTAAAGTAAGGTCTAAGGTACAGATTCAGAGACATTTCTGCTCAGGTTCTCAAGCCAGAGAACAAACATCCTAGAGAGAACCATCTCTCTCTTTCATGCTGCTAACATTTGATGCCATCACAGTAAGCATCCACCTTGAAATATTAAGGAGTTGCACGTAGGGTAAGCCCCATGCTACAGTTTCTTTGCTACTGACAAAGCTTAGGTGAGAAAGAAACCTTAACAAGTAAAGGGCACTGGAAAAAGAGCTGAAGGCCTCAACATTCAAATGCAAATATGTGGTTTAAGTCACATGAGAGGAAGTAAGAGCAGGAAGTGCCTTTTGTATTGTGGCCACATCTCAGAATCAGATGTACAAGGACATTAGGTTCCTCAAGCAGCTTAGGATCGGGGGACAGAACTGTGGCCTGCTCTGCACCCCCTCAGTCAGCTTGGAGCCTCAGGTGCAGAGGAAGATGCTTCCCCATCACCAGTGTTGATAAAAGTCAAGTGCCTGCCTGGTCAACTTATCTAAATAGAATGGGAAGGGGATGCCATCTTATCCTTTGGCTCAGGCAAGGAAATATCCTGGGCCTGCCCTGCAGAATTAAAACAGTCCTTTAGGCTCACTGGTTAAGCCCATTCCCTGAAAGATAAGGAAAATTTTAGCTATCAGGGCTACAGAAAAATGCGGAAGCTGAAACTGGTTTCTGCTAATTCAGTAAGGGACTCCAAACTGATATAAACTGATAATCACAGGGTGGGACGTCCTCACCTAATACAGGTACAGCCTATGGGCGTAGCCAGTTTTTTTTTTTTTTGGGGGGGGGAGGACTTTTGTTGGGGGCAGAACCAACGTGATCAGTCAGTTAGCTAAATATTTCTATTGTTTTACTTGATCGGGGGGCAGCTGCCCCCCCCTTGGCCACGCCCATGGGAAATCTAAATGTTGTCCCATGATATTGTGCAGTCCATTACTAAACCACTGAAATAACATGAAAACTGGCAGAGATGCCACCTGCAACAAGTGTGCGCCAAAAACAAAACATTGTAATGCGCATCATTTAATCCTAATGTAAAAGTTGGATGTGTTGGTTGCAAAAGTAGGAATTTTGTTACTCTGGGATTTGAGATTTCCTGTATTCTTCTGCTAACAGGACACAGACAGAGGATTTAGCTTATAGCCTCTTAAACCCTTATGGTAGCTAACCTGTGGCCCTCCAGGTGATGTTGGACTCAAACTCCCATCAGTCCTAGTCAGTTTGGCCAAGAGTCAGGAATGATGAGGGTGGTAGTCCAGCAACATCTGGAGGGTCAAAGGTCTGCTACCTCTGCCTTAAGGCATCATGACACATTCCCCTGCAGTTAAAAGGGGTGATCTGTAGTCTATTGCCACTTGTTGGCAGTTGTTTGGAGAGCTGAGCTTATGGAGAACTGCTTACACAGATTCAGGCGCCATGCACAGAGCAGATACTAGGCAATTCCTGGTCTTCTGAATCTATTCAGGCAGGGACCCATGTCTGACTGCTTCTGGAGAATACGAGCTTCCAGCTGAAATAAGAAGTTGCTCACCTCTGCTTCATCTAGAATTTGAAGCCTCAGTCCAAAAGGTCTGTTAACATATAATTGTGTGCCAGTCATTCAAGCTTAACAACCTAGAGGCATACAATCAACATCATTTGGGGTCACTTGCCTGCCCACCTAACCGATCCCTGAATTTCTTCTTCATCTAGAACACAGCTGCACACATCATACGTGCAGGAATTTTTTCTTCGGCTCCGACTGTTGAAGCAACTGCAGTGGCAAGAGCCCCCAGGCTGTAAAGCTTATCCCCCCGCAAAAACCCTCCCTCCTCCTCAAGACCTCAGTGAATAAGGTACACCGTCCTTGGAACTGCAGCTGCAAGAGTTCTCTTTGGAGTTATTCCAAAGCAGAAAATACAAGCACGCACAAAGCATTCCCTCCACAGCACACACCCTAATGTAAATTAGGATGGGAATATTTATCAAAACACTACCCTGGTAGGGGGATGTAAAAATGACACGCAAGCGCCAAAGATATTGATAGGGTTGGCTATTGTCCTTCTATCTCTGGAAGGGAATGCCATTGCTAGTTGTAGGTTTGGGCTGCCTCACCAAACAGAGAAACACAAAGCTACTCAGGAAGGAGGAGGTTATAGGTAAAGAACTAAGTGTTTGCTTTGTAACCTTAAGAAATGCAGCTGAGCTAGAGCAAAGAACACCACTGGGCCTAAGGCTGGTCTACATTCATTGGGAAGGACACCTTGTGAGCTCTTCTGATGGTGGCACAGATGTGCCCCAGGAACTTGCTGCTCATCCCCCACCCTTGACAAATCACAATCTGCAAGGAGAGAGAGGAGGATGTCAGGTGGCATAAAGAAGAGGCTTCATTTACAGCTTCCCTGGGATCTTGGCTGTCCAACAGCTAGATCTTCTGCCTTTCACTTACAGCCTGCAGGAATCTGTCCTATAACTCTGGGTCTGCTTTCCACCCCAGTTGTACAATGCCTCAGGGTTACAAGTGGTGGTAGATTACATTTTTTAAAAGCAAACTAAAGCCTACTAAAAGGTAAAGGTAAAAGTAAAGGACCCCTGGACAGTTAAGTCCAGTCAAAGGCGACTATGGGGTGCGGTGCTCATCTCGCTTCAGGCCAAGGGAGCCGGCATTTGTCCACAGACAGCTTTCCAGGTCATGTGGCCAGCATGACTAAACTGCTTCTGGCGCAATGGAACACCGTAACAGAAACACTGTTTACCTTCCCACCAGAGCGGTACCTATTTATCTACTTGCACTGGTGTGCTTTCGAACTGCTAGGTTGGCAGGAGCTGGGACAGAGCAACGGTAGCCCACCCCGTCACACAGATTCGAACTGCTGACCTGATGTCCAGCAATCTCACCTGTGTCCCGCCCCTCTTGTAAGACATAGGCCTCGGGCACCAAACACTGCAACGGAGTGAAGATGAGCTGTCCTTAACAGATAAAAAATGGGTGTGCATTTATTATGCAGAAATGCTCCTCAGCACTGCAACTCCATGATGGCCACACATACTTGTTCTCAAGCACTAGTGGGCAACCTCAAGTCCAGGGGTTGGGTGTGGCCCTCAAGGACTCTCTGTGTGGCCCTTTAGGACTTTCGCTACACTACACTCTCACCAGGCCTCCTCTGTACACCCTGTAGGTGCGTTTACCAGGCTAGAATATGCCCTCTTGAGTCCCTGAATGAATGGGTGGGGGGGGGGAGAGGAGAGATCTTGCTCCCTGCATGCTTTATATTTGCTAATCAATCACACTGAAGCACCCCCACCCTCCTTTCTCAGTGCTCTTCTGACTCTACAATGGAATCCATTTCAGTTAAAAGCAGTTTATTTTCTGTGCCACAAGTGTGCTGTAAATTCTTTGTATCTGTTTTGCCTTGCATTCGACCATGTAAGCTGCAGCTTAAGAATGTATGTGCAGTTCACTGAATCAAGCCACTGAATGAGCTACACTCAAGAATCGTAGCAATCCTAAAGCACCTTTTAAACAGTGCAACAATATCCCTGGAAGATGCCACCATCTTCACAGTTTTCCAATTAGGACACTCCTTTTCAAACAATTTCTTCACTCGCCAACAGCACACTGAATGCCAATAGTTTTTAAGCTGTCAAATAAATACTCTACAGTGAGGGGCAAGTTCTTTTATCAGGCACAGGAAGAAAAGCTGAGAGAGAACCAAGTCTACAATCTGAAGTATACTGAGCAGGAAGTTTAGCCCCACTGAATTCAGAGTACAGTGGTGCCTCGCAAGACGAAATTAATTCGTTCCGCAAGCTTTTTCGTCTTGCGAAGCACCGTTTCCCATAGGAATGCATTGAAAATCAATTAATGCGTTCCTAGGGAGACCGCCTTCAGACCAGATCCGGGGACAGTCTGTCCCCGGACCTCTTCTGAAGGCTGGCGGGGGGAAGAAAAGCCCTTGTCCCCCCCCCCAGCCTTCAGAAGAGTTCCTGCAGGGCTGCCTAGGCTGCGGATAGCAGCCTGCTGCCCGGTGCGAGGGACGCTCTGAAGCAGAGCGCCCCTCGCGTGGGGCAGACATTCACAGCTTGGGGAGCCCTGCGGGGAACTCTTCTGAAGGCTGGAGGCGGGAGAAGGGCTTTTCTTCCCACCGCCAGCATTCACAACAGCCTTCTGAATGTTGGCGGTGGGGAGGAAAACCTTCCTCCCACCGCAAGCCCCGGGAACAGAGGAGAATCGCTGCGCGCCTTCTCCTCTGTTCCCGGACTTCCCACCGCAAGCCTTCAGGACAGGTGCTGCGCTTCCCCGCTGTCCCCGGAGATTTCCCTATGGGCTTTCGTCTTGCAAAGCAAGCCCATAGGGAAATTCGTCTTGCGAAGCCGCTAAAAAATCGGAAAACCCTTTCGTCTTGCGGGTTTTTCGTTTAGCGAGGCATTCGTCTTGCGGGGCACCACTGTAGTCTACTTCAGAGTAGACATATTTTAAGAGCCAGGCTACAAACTTTTCAGGGACGCGGGTGGCGCTGTGGGTAAAACCTCAGCGCCTAGGACTTGCCGATCACATGGTCAGCGGTTCGAATCCCCGTGGCGGAGTGCGCTCCCGCCGTTCGGTCCCAGCACCTGGCCACTTAGCAGTTCGAAAGCACCCCCGGGTGCAAGTAGATAAATAGGGACCGCTTACCAGCGGGAAGGTAAATGGCGTTCCGTGTGCTGCGCTGGCTCGCCAGATGCAGCTTTGTCACGCTGGCCACATGACCCGGAAGTGTCTGCGGACAGCGCTGGCCCCCGGCCTCTAGAGTGAGATGAGCGCACAACTCTAGAGTCTGTCAAGACTGGCCCGTACGGGCAGGGGTACCTTTACCTTTTTACAAACTTTTCAGTTTAGAGAGAACACAAAAAGTCCAGTGTCTCTGGAGTAATTCTTCACAGAGAAAAAAAAGGGGGGGGGGAGAAAAGAATGCTATAGTAACTCCTAAACATTTTGTGAATCTTTGTACTTTTGTCCATTTACTGTATTTATCCCCCCCCCCCCGATTTGAACTATAAAATGGTGATTTTCTTGAGCCAAAATGAGAGTACCCCTAAACATTTTTTTTTTTAAGAAAAACGCACTGAGTAACACTATTAGGAAACCTGCAAGTTTTTAAAAACTTGAAGCTTCTTATCTGCCTTCCAAGAATCGAAGGTGCATGAGGATGCTGCGATTTAGCACTGGTCCCCAAAAGTGAGATTTAGCTCTACCTCCACAAGAACACCAGCATGGAATGTTCTCTCTCCCCAGGGAGACACTGGGCATGCTGAGAGCCATCAAGCATGCATCTGGAGTGCTGCAGTTAATTCTTTTAAATGGTTCTTATTTTTATATGTAAGCCGCCTAGAGTCCCATCAGAGAGAAAGGTGCATTACAAGCAAGCTGTTGTTTTTAAATCACTTTTGGGTTTTTCTTCTTCTTTTCGATCATAACATAAAGAGACAACATCACAAAGTACTGGATCATTAAAACCTGTCAGGCTGTGCCGATCAATGCTGTGCCATTAGAAAAAACACCAGCTCTATAAAGCAAAGAAACCCACTTTGGTTATTGAAGGTGACAATATGGGTAGCAAATACATTGTGCACTACACTCTACTTTCTACGGTTGCTTTGCCTCAAGTGTTTAAAAGAGCTGATTTCTAAGAACAGGACTTAAAGGTTTATTACGCAAAAAGTTAAAATGCCTTCTCTTTTTTCTTAAAAGAATCAAGCAAATTATAGCAGATTCTCTCAGGATTGCTGTGGGGGTTGCGCTAAGCTTTGTAGTGACTCAGCCAAGCCTTTCCTGTACACAGGACTGTTTACTTTCACATATAATTCATTCTTCACTGATTTAAAAGAAACATGCTCAAAATTGAACCTTTCTCACTTACAACAATGCAAAGCCACTGCTATGGGCGAATAATAGATGGCGATGAACACACCTAAGCAGTTCTGCACCCGCTGAAATGTAGGTAGTGGCCATTTTCAACTTCACATACTATAACAGTGGAAGAGCAATGATCTGCCAGCTTGAATCCACTCTGAACTCTGGAGATCTCTCATCCAACACTCATCCTTCCCGGTGTATAAAGCCTCTCCATGATGTTAGCCAAGGCATGCCTGGGTTACACTTACCCAAAATATGCCTTTTCAATAGCTGGAGCTGGCTGAGCTACTTCAGTCACTCCCAAGTTCTTAGGCCAGCCCAGGGGGAACCTTTTCCAACATAATACCCACGATATATCACAAGCTGTTTTTGAGAGCCCATTTACATTTGTTAAAAGCTTGCCTCGTCAAGTTTGTTTTTATGATTCCTTTTGTCATACTGAAGTATAAGTATTTGCACTCTAAGGGGGAGGAAGATCAAAATTAAATAAGAAAGCCAAAGATTCACGAGAGGCAAGGCAGAAATGAACGTTCCTACAATCAGATTGTAGGGGAGGGAGGAGAGAGACAAGAGACCTTCAAGCACTGAGGGGGCTTCTGCTCCTATGCCTGCTTGCTTCTTCCCACATGTGGAGCAAAGGAGCAAAACCATCCCACCTGTTCAAACCATCGCTGATTTTAAACTATAGTTTAACGTGCGCGCGAAGCAAGCCTCTGTTGCTCTTCTGAACAAATATTCAACATTTCACAGCTGTGTTTCAATAAAACAAGAGATATCAGGAGACTGCTTACAAATCTCATTTGACCTATATTATATCACAAATGTGGATCCAACGGGTGTCTATGAAACCACAGGCCCAACAACTGAAGAGACTCAATATGCAAAGAAGTGTTTGTTTATTTATTTATTTATTTATTTAATTTGGCTGATAAAATACAGCATGCTCTGTTCAGCCAGAGACAGTTTAAATAAACCTTGCCACCCCAACCCCACAAAACACAGATACCAAAGTTTCTTTAAGCTCACAATATATGCCAACTGCACCACCACAAAAACACCCCACCACAAGCTCTCTGAGATACTGGAGTCACTAGTGCCAAAAAAGGCTATAAATTTTGGCACAACCATGTCCTACTAGTATTGGATGTAGCACAGGGGGCAGAAAACTTTTTCAGCAGGGGGCCGGTCCAGCGTCCCTCAGTGTCACCAGTCCAGCTGCTGCATTTTGGATTAATTGTAGTTTCCGAGTCACCTTCAAAGGTAGCCCCACGTAGAACGCATTGCAGTAGTCTAAGCAGGAGATAACTAGAGCATGCACCACTCTGGCCAGTCTGCGGGCACGTAGGGTCTCAGCCTGTGTACCAGATGGAGCTGGTAGAAAGCTTCCATGGACACGGAATTGACCTTTGCCTCCATGGACAGCTGTGAGTCCAAAATGTCTCCCAGGCTGTGAACCTGCTCCTTCAGTGGTACGGTTGCCTCAGGACCAGGGAGTCCCCCACACCTACCCACCTGTCCCCCCAAAACAGTACTTCTGTCTTGTCAAGATTCAGCCTTAATCTGTTAGCCGCTACCCATCCTCCAACCGCTTCCAGACACACACACAGGACCTTCACCGCCCACCACATACTGATGAATACCCAGCCCAAACCCCCTGATGATGTCTCCCAGCGGCTTCATGTAGATGTTAAAAAGCATGGGGGAGAGGACGGAACCCTGAGGCACCTCACAAGTGAGGGCCCAGGGGTCTGAACACTCATCCCCCACCACCATTTTCTGGACACGACCTAGGAGGAAGGAGTGGAATCACTGTAGAACAGTGCCATCTCTCATCTCCTCTAGACGGTCCAGAAGGATGTTATGGTTGATGGAGTCAAAGGCCACTGAGAGATCCAGCAGAACTAGGCAACAGCTTTCACCTTTGTCCCTAGCTCACCGAAGATCATCAACCAGCATGACCAAGGCAGTTTCAGTCCCGTGCTAAGGCCTGAATCCCGACTGGAAGGGATCCAAATGGTCCGCATCCTCCAGGCATGCTTGGAGTTGTTCAACAACCACCTGCTCAATCACCTTGCCTAAGAATGGAAGATTTGAGACTGGGTGATAATTGGCCATATTGGCCGGGTCTAAAGTTGTTGTTTTTTTAAGAAGCGGTTTAATGACTGCCTCTTTCAGTGGGTCTGGGAACGCTCCCTCACAGAGAGAAGCATTCACCACCCCACGAAGCCCATCGCCCAGCCCTTCCCGGCTTACTTTTATTAGCCAGGATGGGCAAGGATCAAGGAAAGAGGTGGTTGGTTTCACTCGTCTGTCCACATCCTCGGAGGTAACAGATTGGAACTGATTCAGATTCCTTCCCAAACGGATTATTTCATTTCTATTTTGCATTCACGTGTGCTCTGAATCAGATTTGGGGTGGGGGGAGCCCTGCTGATCAGCACATGTGTGGCCTTATCACTGCAATGTACTAGAGGTCGCTTTGTAGGGCTTTTTCTGAACAAGTCATTCTTGGTCTTTGACTATTTTTGCTCCTTTAGTCTTTCCCTGATTCTTGGGTATTTTTTATTTTTTTGCCACATCATTTGCAGAGACTACAAATGAGAATATTCTGTTCGTCCTTAAAAAGTGTGACAATTCTTCATCCCGAAAATGAACATTTGTTCAACTATATGCTCCTTTTGAACTTGTGGTATCAAAATATCTGGCCCATATAAGTGCTAAAAAGAGAAGTCTCTGGAAGCATTTTATGCAACATGGAATAAATTTTACAGTGGTAAAGGTAAAGGTAAAGGTACCCCTGCCCATACGGGCCAGTCTTGACAGACTCTGGGGTTGTGCGCCCATCTCACTTAAGAGGCCAGGAGCCAGCGCTGTCTGGAGACACTTGGCCAGCGTGACATCGCTGCTCTGGCGAGCCAGAGCCGCACACGGAAACGCCGTTTACCTTCCCGCTGGTAAGCGGTCCCTATTTATCTACTTGCACCCGGAGGTGCTTTCGAACTGCTAGGTTGGCAGGCGCTGGGACCGAGCAGCGGGAGCGCACCCCGCCGCAGGGATTCGAACCGCCGACCTTTCGATCGGCAAGTCCTAGGCGCTGAAGCTTTAACCCACAGCGCCACCTGCGTCCCTACAGTGGTACCTTGGGTTAAGTACTTAATTTGTTCTGGAGGTCTGTTCTTAACCTGAAACTGTTCTTAACCTGAAGCACCACTTTAGCTAATGGGGCCTCCCTCTGCCGCTGTGCCACCGGAGCACGATTTCTGTTCTCATCCTGAAGCAAAGTTCTTAATCCAAGGTATTATTTCTGGGTTAGCGGAGTCTGTAACCTGAAGCGTATGTAACCCGAGGTACCACTGTATTTTGTTTCCCCTGGAGCATGATTATGCTCCTCCACCAACAAAAATGCAAAGTAGGGCTTTAGGTTAACTGCAGTTTGAAAAACTATATGCTCTTTTTCTGACTGTCCCATGGAATGCGCTCACTATTCCTGAGATGAAAGTCACAAACCCATTATTGCCCTGGGATTTACCCTCTTGAAGGCTCCCTCCAGGCTTTTATGTAGCAAACCTATGCAACGTGTATACACTTGTGATCCTCACAATAAATTTGCAAACTGTGGGCAACAAACCTTGGCTTCCACTCGTGGTTCGTTTGGAGAGAAATAAACCACAAGTTCGGACAACTTGACAAGCCCGACCACAGCTTGTTTCCTGGCAGCTTGAAGAAGGGAAGAAGATGAGCAAAGAACCTACAACTTCAGCAGCACAGCTTGTTCACATTAAACCAGTTTATTTTAGGTATGGCTTAATGTGACTTGCAAACCGGGTCACAAAGTGGGGAGCTTTTGCAAATTTGAAGAATTAACCTTTTGCAAATGTAAAGAATCAGAGGCTTAAAGGCTCCGATTGTTATGATTGTTATCCTCAGATAGCTGAACATGAAAAAGCAGCCCTGGAATATGACCTGCTGAGAATGTTTTTGTCTACTACATGTACAGTGGTGTTACACCAGTATTTCCCCCTGTAGTATACTGCACAAAGTGTGGGCTACATACAGACATGCACATACACCTTGAAAAGCCAATTCTGATACTAGAAGAGATGCTTGTGACTCTCTGTAATATCACGTGTGCAAGTTGGACAGAAGCAGATGCCAAAATGAAGGTCAGTTTCTTCCCCTCCTGCACGGTGACATAATATTAATTATGGTTTTTCCACCTTTCAAGGCTCCTCTCCCCATTTCCATAAATGAAGTCTATATTAGCTATGCTTTCCCTTTCCTCTGCAAGGAAACTATTATTTATTAAGAATATATTTTTTTAGAATTGCATCAAAATTGGCTCCTTTTCAGTTCTGGGAAATAACTATGGAGCCAGAGAACAAAGGCTTGTTTAGTAGTGTTCATCGGTTGTCACTGTAAAGATTTCAGGGCTGCCAAAAACCACACATTGGAGAGATCTGCTGCGTTTAAATTTTTAACACGAACCAGTTCTCCAAATTTACTCAGGTGTGGATGGATAGGTGGAGTCAGGCAGAAATTTATCAATCTGAAGCCATAATGCACGCAAACACACAGGGTAAGTTTCTAATCCCCCATCCTCTATGTTGGCAGAAATCCAATTTGTGTATGTTGCTCTCTGAAGCTCTTTTGATGATTGGCCTGTAAGTGTGACACTTACTGGATCTGGAGAACACCCACCCACCCACCGTTACTTACAGATGCAAAATTGCAACAAAAATCCCTCAAAGCTTCTTGGTGGGGAAAAAGCTAGGTACTTTTTAATTTATGTGCCAAAAAACACTTATTTATGAGATACTGCACACCAAATTTAAAGAGATGGAAAATTGACAGACAGCAAATAAATTAACGATAGTTCATCTTAGAATATTCCACAAGGGTCTCAATATCAATCTGACATGTGTTTTGGGCCACCCTGCGGAAACTACGAGGGTGAACTCTAGATCAGGGGTCAGCAAACTTTTTCAGCAGGGAGCTGGTCCACTGGCCCTCAGACCTTGTGGGGGGCTGGACTCTATATATATTAAAAAATGAACAAATTCCTATGCCCCACAAATAACCCACAAATGCATTTTAAATACAGTGGTACCTCGAGTTACATACGCTTCAGGTTACATATGCTTCAGATTACAGATTCCGCTAACCCAGAAATAGTGCTTCAGGTTAAGAACAGTTTCAGGTTAAGTACGGACCTCCGGAACGAATTAAGTACTTAACCCGGGGTACCACTGTAAAAGGACATGTTCTACTCATGTAAAAACACACTGATTCCCGGACCATCCGTGGGCTGGATTGAGAAGGCAATTGGGCCAGATCCGTCCCCTGGGCCTTACGTTTGCCTACCAATCCTCTAGATCTTCTCCTTCCTCCATAATCATGGGAAAGTATTTCAGAGTAGCTACTTCTGCCTTGAATTCCTCAGACATCGCAGGATTTGCATCCTGATTTCAAATGAGGCTATCGACATATACAAAGCTAAGTTTTTACCCTGAAGACAGATATATAAATATATATCTATACCTGTAGTAAGAAACCTTATTTTAGGAAGGGAAAAGTTTGATTCAGTTCAACTTTATCATGTACGATATAGGCTGAGTAACCTATAAATAAATAAAGTTATTGCAAAATGCTTGCACTTGAGAGTAATTTCGGGGGGGGGGGGAGAAAACAACTCTGGAGAGCTCCGAAGTAGTAACGTCTATTGTAATTGGGTGGAAAAGGGGAAGTCTTTCTTCACACAAATAAGCAATGCAATTACATGGCAAGTCAATAGAATAAGGCAGCTAACACGCTCCTGCGATATTTTGAAACTGTAACCCGATACTACTGTTTCCATCCTCCAGCTTGCTTGCACTCCCTTGTTGCATACTGTACTATTTGAGGCCCAGAGGGCAAAGCGAGTGCTTGCTGTTTATTAATGATCAGAGGCTGCAAGACCGGGGGGGGGGGGGGGCATGGGGCGGGGGAATGTGCACCAACACTGCCATTATTACTACTTTCTCCAGACTTTAAGATCACAGACTACTGAAACTTCAGCAGAAAGCAATCCCTTTGCTCCCAAACAAGATTTTACTGTAGTAACACACACACACACACACACACGAAAATAAACAATTCAAGCAGGCCTGCTCGCTAAGGTTTTTGCAGGAAGCATATGTTTCTATTAAATTAGAAACAGTTTCTACCGTTGTCAGTTTGCTAAAGGAAACCTCTCCTCCTGAAGAAGAGGAGCTTGTTTAATGGTTTTGACAAATTGCGCTTACCTGACAGGGCTATGTCAAATAAAGCTAAGGAGCCCTCTACTAAATATATCCTTTCGAATAAATTACTGCCTCATTTACTAATCCTCTGAAAGAGGAACAGGTCTTGTACACTAAAAGACTCAATTGTTCCTGAGAATGTTTATAATATTAAGGAGTAGTACCAAGTCCTCTTGCACAAAGTGTAATCAGACCCACCTCTTTTAGGTTGCTAAGCTATTGGAAACTACACTGGGAAAAATAGACTGTCCTGCAGGATGGGACTTTGAATACTATGGCTGAAATCAAGAGCAAGTCAATCTGAAAATACTAAACAGCTAATGCATAGAATGTTTCCCCATTGAAATCAGGGCAAACTTGTAAAAGTAGAATACTGGCACATAAAGCAATTATTTTTATGGGGGGGGGGAATGAACTGGGGCAGAGTATTGATTACATATCAACCGAATCTCTCATAGAAGCACTATTGGTGTATGTTCTACCTTGCAGAAGCATAACCGAAGTCCTGAAATGGCAGTTGGAACACAAAACTAACAGAAATGCTATGATAGAAAAATGCAAAGTTGAACCTTGTTTACTTAAGTGGTGTTCTTCATGTGTTCAGAATCTGACTGCTGAACATCAAGACTGGACCACTGCATACTGACACCACAGGATTAGAAAAAAAACAGTCGAGCATATGCAATCTTAAGGCTAGATAACTTCAACTACAGTTTTGTTTACTGTGTCGCTAAATGTATGTGTGTATGTGTGTACCCACAAACTAGGCTGCCCACAGATAATCTGCAAAGCTGTTTTTCTAACAAAATGTTGGGAGTAGTGACTAGAGTAGTGGAGAAACATCTCTCTCTCTCTCTCTCTCTCTCTCTCTCTCTCTCTCACACACACACACACACACACACACACACACACGTCTCCATTTGGCAGTTCAATGGAAGCTGCCAATCACAAATCAGATTATACTACATGTGTTTATGCATGACTATGCTGTACATTTCATGGCACAATGGCTTTACTTCTGGAGTAAAGGACTAGAATACAGGTAACGAAGCAACAGTATCTATATCCTTTGACCATATAGATGCACACACAAATGGCACAGGACCTAAACATATACTATGACTAATTTCATGCCATGATGAAGTTTCTAAGATGCGCCAACACTTTCTGTCTTCCTGTTGCTACAGACCATCATTGTAATTTCTGGAATTTGGACTGCTTCAGGGATAGATAATCCAAATTAAGCAACTCCTCTTAAAGACTCAGTAGGTAAAAGTCTTTAACAAATTACTTTTTGTTCCAAAAGCTAGGTAAGGAACCATTCTGACCAGGCAGGTGGTGGTGGTGGGGAGATTGCCTATTTAAAATCAAGACAGCTTAATGGAGAGGCAGATATGAAAAGATCACAAAATACTCTTTTTAATTATGAATAAACTTTGCTGGAAGAGGCAGTTTGATCACAGATTACACGTGAAATAACGTGGAAAACTTTCAAGGCAGGCAGCAACAGCAAAGCCCCCTAACCTATCAGAGATGTTCTTCCTCTTTTAAAATGGTATGCCTGAAAAAAACACAAGATGCTGGGAAATGCTTTAGCCCTTCTCAGCAATTACTAACCAGTGGGCCATTTGGCTGAATGGAACCATCTTCAGCTTGCTGAACAAAATGTCACTATTGACATGTGTTTCTCTGACTGGTGTAGTCTCTGCATCTTTGGGCTCCATTCTCCCTTGCAGATATCCACTTTACATAAAGATTAATGACAGTTTTGACTTCACAGCAGGGAGACAAGAGCCCACCCCCCACATCCCTTTGCGTTGCAATGGGTGATCCCCTCCCCCTTTCCTGGTATTTATAATCACTTGGCTGGAGCCTTTATTTTTCAACCGTGCTGCAAAATCTTTTCCCTAAAGATACCTTGTTTTCCCCCTCACATTGTAGACCCTTAATAAAATACACTGGGGTGTGTGTGTGCGTGAGCGGGCGGGTGTGTGTGTGTGTGGAGGACTAACTTTAGACAGCAAGAAAGCTCTGCTCAATCAGTATATTACAGCTTGGGGGGGGGTAGTTTGATCAATGATGCAACTCAAGCTAATTACTTCTCACCACCAAAAAAGCTGCAGTGACTGATTTACAAGATTTACTTTTAAGCCAAATGCATTAAGGATCAGAGCACCAAACAAGTGTCACACCAAAAAAGGTAAGTTTTAGGTACACTGTATAAACTGCAAGCATTCTGAATGGTTCTGGCAAACGTTATTGCCTAGTCTCTTGCTACTGCACAGATTACAACAAGGAAAGCGTTTCCATGGGGTTCCTTTTTGCAGGAGTTTGTCCTTGTCACTTCAGAAGCAGTTTTCGGCATTTCTTGCCTTCAGCCACAGTCTGCACACAGCAGCGTTATTAGACAAATGTAGCATTAAAAATAAACAAACAAAAGAAAAACAGCTTTGTGAATCTTCAATCATAATAATTTATGTAGCGCTTTTAGAGCGTTTAAAGCACTTCACTCCTTGCAATCCACACAAACACTTTATAAGAGACTATTTCCCCCATACTGCAGATGGGGGATGAGAGCGAAAGAGTGGACCTCAAGGCCACTGAGATGAGTTCATGTCTGAGGCCAAGAAGAGAACCAGGAAATGTCCCATTTTGTAGTTCAAACTCTTAAGGAGAGAGATCACCGACTGGTTTTTTGTTTTTTTTGTCCTCTTTTAATGTTTGGCCAAATGGAAGGGGCCAAATGTACCACAATAGCTTAATAGGACTCCTCCTGACCAGAGAGTATTTCAAATGATAAATAAGTGTTGCAAGTTTGCACAATGAGAATATTAAAGCCAATGTAGAGAACAACTAAGCAAACAGTTAACAGTGAAAAATACTCCTGGCCCAACTGACCCATTCAGTCGTTTTGCAATGGTTTCTGTTTTCCTTCGTACATGCAGGAATGAGGGAGGCAACTACCAGATTGCTTCTGGAGTGGCACAACCACATGCAAACATCAATTTATTCTACCTGTTCTATTCTGAGAAGTTTCTGGGGAGAGAATGGATCTCAGTTAGCTTAGGATTTCAGGCGTTTGGAAGTTTTGTTTTCTGTTCAATGGGAAGAAATCAGACCCCTAATGGCTTAGCAAGTTAAATGCTTATTATTATTATTATTATTATTATTATTATTATCATCATCATTATTTTAAATGAGAAGGAGCAGGGGAGAGAGATGGACACCTGACAGCTGACCTTCTCGGTGGTGGCACCGCCCTGTGGAACACCCTCCTGCCAGATGTCAAGAAAATTATCTCACTTTTAGAAGACATCTGAAACTTTTTCCTGTTTGATGTCTTAAGGTGTTTTTATTTGTTGGAAGCCTCCTAGAGTGGCTGCGGCAACCCAGTCAGATGGGTGGTAGAAGAAGAAGAAGAAGAAGAAGAAGAAGAAGAAGAAGAAGAAGAAGAAGAAGAAGATGATACATGGAAAAGAAGAAGAAGAAGAAGAAGAAGAAGAAGAAGAAGAAGAAGAAGAAGAAGATACATGGAATATGAAACCAATTTTACACTGTGAATAGGGATGGGCGATGTCAGCTTTTCAACATTGCTATGTATCACCAGCCAAACATCACAATCTGATGATACACCGTGAGGCTGAAATGGAGGCAGGAACAAGCTGCATTGGCCCCAGACCTATGAGGCGCTGGGCTGAAATTGCAGCCGCTCCCAGGTGGTTTAACCCTGGCACCTCAGGGGCCAATGCAGCTTGTTCATCTCACTGGGCGATGGGGGACAGAAAGAGTTCCTCCACCCCAGGGCCTGGTGCGAACAAGGTACAGAGGCCGGCCTCCCTCAAAGGTTTGCTCGAGCGGGTGCTCTGCATCTTTACTCCCGAGGTGACCAACCACCCTGGGAGGAAAGACGCAGCCCACCCTCCTGGGTGAAGGCAGCCAGGTGGCAGCCAAGCACGCAGAGCCTAAAAGGCTCCATTCGCAGGCTGCCTCCACCTTCACTTGGGCAGGCTACCTCTTTCTCCTGGGTGGAAAAGGTGCCCCCCCTGTGAAGGGGCGAGGGCTGAGCCCCCCTCCCCGATACCCACCAGTTCTAAGGCGGCACCGGCTGAGACTGCCACACAAGCACTACAATTGTGCAGTGGCTTCTGGCACCATTGCCACAGGCAGACGGGCTACTTCTTCCTCCCGGGAGAAAGAGGTGGCCCGCCAGCCGGCTGGTGAGTCACAGGCAGAGCCCCGCCCCCCAGTCTGGGGGTGGCTTGATCAGCTGAGAAGCAGGCTTTCTTAAACCACCCACTTCTCAGCTGATCATAGGCAGGGTGGGGGCATCAATAAACTGCGCCACTGAGGCGCAGACAGCAGAACAATTTAAAGAAGCCCCCTGGTGGTATGAGGGCCAGAACGCAATGCCTGCCTCACCTGGCTATATAACGCAGGTGAAACAGCAGCCGCTCCTGAGTCCCTCTGGTGGCAAAGGGATATACTACCGCCGGGCGAAGCAGCCATCGTGGTCTCGCCCTCATACTGGTCCTCAGAGATGTATCAATACATTGCCCAGACCTAACTGTGAATCACCCTGAGATCTATGGATGAAGGGCAGTATACACATTTACATAATAACAGTAATGCTGGACAAATGAGGATGAATGCGGGATTTTTCAATGTATTACGGGCTCTTGCGCTGTTTGAACTATAGTGCACTTGCAAGTTTTGTCTGAGAAGAATTTTGAAAACTCCGATAGGGAACTTAGGCTGATTTATTACAATTCCACACCAGCCAAACAACTGAACTCTAGAAAGTACAGGTACCTGAATGTTAAGCCACAGTGGGCTGTAGGGGAAGTGACCTGCATTAGGATGGGGCATTGTGGCAAGGGTTAAAGGTAAAGGTAAAGGTACCCCTGCCCGTACGGGCCAGTCTTGACAGACTCTGGGGTTGTGCGCCCATCTCACTTAAGAGGCCAGG
The DNA here is from genome assembly GCF_951804945.1 of Podarcis cretensis. Classification (NCBI taxonomy): domain Eukaryota; kingdom Metazoa; phylum Chordata; class Lepidosauria; order Squamata; family Lacertidae; genus Podarcis; species Podarcis cretensis. The sequence continues at coordinate 120,414,335 of NC_137172.1, read as the reverse complement.
GGCCAGCGCTGTCCGGAGACACTTCCGGGTCACGTGGCCAGCGTGACATCGCTGCTCTGGCGAGCCAGAGCCGCACACAGAAACGCCGTTTACCTTCCCGCCGGTAAGTGGTCCCTATTTATCTACTTGCACCCGGAGGTGCTTTTGAACTGCTAGGTTGGCAGGCGCTGGGACCGAGCAGCGGGAGCGCACCCCGCCGCAGGGATTCGAACCGCCGACCTTTCGATCGGCAAGTCCTAGGCGCTGAGGCTTTAACCCACAGCGCCACCTGCGTCCCTGCAAGGGTTACTTATCACAATAACTGCCAGCAGACAGTTACCATTTTGTGCTTCGTAAAACATGTTCATTTGTCCCATCTTTGCCCCTCAAAGTCAAGGGGGAGACTGAAGCTGTGTACACCTTTAAAGAGCCTTCAAAACACATTCCTTCCCTCAAAGAATCCTGGGACCCATAGTTTATTTTTCCCCAGAATTGCAATTCCCAACAACACCAAACGAACTACAGTGGTACATCAGGTTACATACGCTTCAGGTTACAGACTCTGCTAACCCAGAAATAGTACCTCGGGTTAAGAACTTTGCTTCAGGATGAAAACAGAAATCGTGCTCCAGAGGCGCGGCGGCAGCAGGAGGCCCCATTATCTAAAGTGGTGCTTCAGGTTAAGAACAGTTTCAGGTTAAGAACAGACCTCCAGAACAAATTAAGTTCTTAACCACTGTACAATGACCAGAAGTCTTTGAGGGAAAGAATGTGCTTTGAATGTGCTTTAAAGGTACAGCGTAGGATGTGCGCAGTTTGGCAAAACATTTTCTGCTTCATTTTGCCGTACAAATCACTGTGACAGAAAGATTTAAGTTAGAGCCACTAACCACTTGCCAGAGCGAGGAACTACATACTGTACTGTAAACTGAACAAGTCCCCAGAGGGAGGAGAACTGGAGGCATTTACAAGGGAGAACTGGCAGGTGCAAGGGGTGGGTTGCTTAACCCTTTGCCCTGACCCTCCCCTGCAAATGACCTCCAATTATTTGATCCCATTTTCCCTCAGCCGGACTCTTACACAGAGGGGAAATGGCCTGTGGGGACGGTTGGTCTTCCCACAGCCCCCACAACTACAACACTTAAGTGACCATGTGTTTGGAAACCCTCCCTCATTGCCTCTTCTCCCTAATAATATTTCTATCAGCATGGGCTCTCCTACCAGCGTCAGCCATTTAAACAACCAAGGCCATCCTGTGAGGACAGCAGCCCCTTAAAAAAAGTGGGGTGGAAGATCCAGATGTAGCCTGGGCTGGGGTTGTTCCTTCCTGTGTCAGCAGTGACAGGTTACCTCCCATAGCCACGAAGAGGTAAGGAAAAACAAGACTATGTGCCGCCACCAACCAGTAGCACCCAATTTTGCAAGCAGCCAGTCCCTCCCACCCCATGGAGGGAACCTGGCTGGGGCTGGAATACCATAGGTCAAGCCTACGCCCGCGTTGGCCTTGTCTATGCCTCCCTCCACAGATGTTTTGACTGACTAGCTCAAAAACATTTGCCGCCTCCTCATTCAGTTGAAGAAAACAGGCACAGTTGCATTTGGTAGAACTGTCAGTTATACACATCACTTAAAGCCACTCTCATCATTGGAGCAGCCAACCCCAGCTCTGCTTTGATCCTCTTGGCTTCCAAAGCTGCTTTGCCTGTTGGTTTTCTTTCTGGCCCTGCTCTGTTAACAGCAGCCTGGCGCAAAGAAATTAAGCAGGCCAAGTTCTTCCTAACAGGAAGATGGCACAGTAAGTGAAGGGCTGCTTGCTTCATTTCTTTGTACCAAGCTCCTGCTAATGAAAGGGGGAGTCGCAATTGCACTTGCTAGCCCATAGCTCACAGACCCTTGTTGTTCTCAAGCTGCTTATAGGGTTGCCCACTTTTTGTGCATGGCAGGGCTTCCAACGCCTCCAAATGCTGAAATGTAATGCATGAAACCCTAGTGGCCTTCCAAGGCCCAAGCCTTCACATGTATTTTTGTACTCTACTGCTTGGCTTTTCCTTCAGTGCCACACCTTTGCCAAGCAAACCCCTTCATGCCAAAATCTCTTGTTCCTTAAGGTGCCACAAGACTTTTTGTTGTTTTTGCCACAACAGAGTACTATGGCTTCCCCTGTGGAAGTTGTTTCCTCAGATCTCCTGATTCTCTCTCTTCCTACTGCTAATTGGTTCTGCTTCCTTCAAGTCTACTGGCACCCAGCCAACATCCTTCGCTGCTCAGTCCTCTTATTTATCTCTCCACCCCTCTTCCTGCCAGCAGTGTGCACCTCATGTAGAAGCCTTCTCTATGTACTCCTCACTGGCCCCTCCTTTCCTCCATTCCTTATCTGCTCAGCCTATTGTTTCCTCAAGCCCTTGCCTGCTCTGGGTATGCTTTGATCTGGTTTCCATTTCTGAGTCCAGTGCTAACTCTGCAACCTTCCTCCCAGCTCCCTTTCCTTCAGCTGTCCCACTTCCAGGGTCTCCTCTTAGTAAACCTATTTAGGCAGCCAACATCTCCTGCCTCTACAGCCAGTATGACATTTTAGTTCTAGTCCAAGTGAGCTCTCACTTCACTCACAGAAGACTATCTATGAACACTCCACAATGCTTCCACCTCTTCTCCAGCGTCATACGCGGCTCCCTTACTCCCAACATAACCAAAAATTCCCTTGGCTAAAAAGTCACTGGGGATCCAAGAGAGAGGAGGCCCAGCAGGGAGGAAATACTCTCAGGGACAGAGTCCACAAGCAGCGGACTGGCAAGCTGGGACCTGAGAAAAGGAAAGTGGGAAAGTGAAGAGGCAGAGGAGCAAAGCAGCCGCAGCAATTATGACCAGAAAACTGATGGGCAAGGAAGCTTTGAAGACTTGGGTAATGAAAGCTAAAGCAACCAGCATGTGTGTAAATGACAGGACCAAATTCCATGTGTTGTTTTCAGTTAACAAGCCAACTCTCTGGTTGTAGGCTCCTACCTTTCACAGCCAGGTAAGAGTGATGACCTGAACTTTCCTTAAAAAACAACTAGGCACATGGCTCTAAGGCAGCCTTGGAAGATCTGTGGGCAACAAGCTGTGTCCTTGTGAGCCTCAGTTCCTCATATGCAGAAACTGGTTACCCTCTCACAAAGAATGGGCTTCCCCTCTCCATGCTGTCACATCCCCTGCAGGCCCCACATGTCAATGCTGTCAGGGACTATGTGGTCAACCGAGACATCTACTGAAGGTATGGATGCTCTGCCATGGTTCCAGCTCACAGCAAGAACTTATGCGGCTTCAGCAGGGACTCCCCATTGCAAAAATGCCCCCAAGTGTGGAGAGCACAGCAGGCTGGAAGGGGGCATGGTGGCAGGAGTAGAGCCCCCAGGGACAGTCCCCCTTTCTCAGTCTCTGCACACTTAAGAACATTTCAGCAAAAATGACTGAAGGATGCTAATGTTTAATCCAAGCACTCTGTTGTGTAACTAATTGAATATACATATTTTTATGCCGTGTTTTATTACTTTTGTACACCACTTTGGAATACACACACATGCACAGAGTACGCAAGTGCCTACATTAAATTTTAAATACTGGATTTCATAATTAAGTCTCTGCTTGACAGAAGTCATTTTCTCCCTGATGGGTTATCTGTGGAACACTGTGTAGTTATGAAGACATCATGGTACGGTTTAGGAGGGTGGCTGTGGTGAGAACAAAAGTTGGAAAAATGGCCATCGGGGAAAGAAAAAGTTGCAAAGACATATGCAAATTCTATAGCAAATTCTCTGTTAAGAGGGAAGCAACATGAGTGACTCATCCCCCTCTCCCGCCCCTTTCCTTTTTTTACCAACCATATGAATCAACTCTTAGTTTTACTGCATAGTTAGGAGGAGGAGGAGGAGAAAAACTAGAGCACACCATGGCAGTGTGCATCATGTATATCATATTACATTAACACTTGGGAACAAGAGCCAGCTACTTACGTTTAAAAAACAAAACCAAAGAATACGCTCTGGCTGAAGGGTTATGTGCAACAAATACAGTAAGAGAAGGAAATCAATCAGAAATTATCTGCTCCCCAAGCAGATGGAGAGGAAAGTGGGACGCAGGCCTGATTTCTGATTCACAGAGGAAGAAGAATTATGGCCCTTGGGGGGAGAGGGGTGAACTAAAGAAACTTTCTGACCACTATACAAAGCAGCAAGTCACTTTTCTGTGATAGAAGGCAAAAGAGATTAAACGCAGCAGCACCCTGCAAATAATATTGCAGGCTGTTGAGACAAAGACGAGTATGAATGGCTCATCGCTGCTTCATGCATGTTCTTAGTGTCCTGCAAGGCCTATCTAACCAACACAGCCAGGCTACATGCTTTGGTATAAAACTGGGGTCAGCAACCTTTTTCAGCCGTGAGCCAGTCCATTGTCCCTCAGACCGTGTGGGGGGCTGGACTATATTTTGGAAAAGAAAAAAATGAACGAATTCCTATGCCCCACAAATAACCCAGAGATGCATTTTAAATAAAAGCACACATTCTACTCATGTAAAAACATGCTGATTCCCGGACTGTCCGCGGGCTAGATTGGGAAGGCGATTGGGCCGTATCCGGCCCACAGGCCTTAGGCTGCCTACGCCTGGTATAAAATATTCAGGCTGCCCATGCTCCTCTGGGCAGAAGTTAAGAATGTCCCCACCATTCCAAGGAATGAATGAATGAATGAATGAATGAATGAATAAATAAATAAATATTATTATTATTATTATTATTATTATTATTATTATTATTATTATACCCCACCCATCTGGCTGGGTTTCCTCAGCCACTCTGGGCGGCCTCCAACAGAATATTAAAATACAATAGTCTATTAAACATTAAAAGCTTCCCTAAACAGGGCTGCCTTTAGATGTCTTCTAAAAGTCTGGTAGTCGTTTTTCTCTTTGACATCTGGTGGGAGGGTGTTCCACAGGGCAGGCGCCACCACTGAGAAGGCCCTCTGCCTGGTTCCCTGTAACTTGGCTTCTCGAAGAAAGGGAACCACCAGAAGGCCCTCGGAGCTGGACCTCAGTGTCCGGGCAGAACGATGGAGGTGGAGACGCTCTTTCAGGTATATAAAGTGCACTAAAAAGAAAAGTGCACTATGACAAGTTCTATATATTTTTGTCTGCTTTATCTGAATTTGAGAAAGTTCTATTTAGCTGCAAAAAACCCAACTCTTTTATGAGGAGATGTTAAGGGGGCACTATGCTGACAAATCTGGATTTAAGAACTTCATTTCACAGCTACCTGCACTTTAGTAAGAGGAACCCGCCCTGGGGCATTCAGAAACTAGTCAGACCTGCTGACTGACAAGCTGTACACTCTTCAAACAGGCCTTCCTTCCAATGCCGCCCCCCCCCCAACACATCCACACACATTTCCCTGCTATCATGGGTGTTTCTCTATTGCTGCTCATTTTATAAAGGCAAAAGAAAATACTTTAAATTCAGTGTAACAGCTGAACATCACCACCAGTAAATGTTACACCAGTGTAACATCACCACCAGTAACTGATTCAGAAGTCCAACTAAAGAAAGTAAAACTAATGATCATGTTGCCTTACAAAACTTTTCGAAGCTTTTCAGCACAGTTACCTCACACTACATAAAAAGTCACACCTAACAGATCTATTAGTTCAAAGAAAAATATTGTGCACACATATTAATTAAAACCTTAAATTACAGAGGAAGTAGTTATACAGCAGCTAAATGGAAAACAACATCTTCAAAAATTAAAAGCAGTGGGTTTAGATTAGGTGTGTGGCTTTTTTAACACATATTTTATTAATTTTGTTTAGAGCAATTATATCTAGTCCACTTCTTTTCATATGAATACTGCCCGATGCAAGAAACTTTAGTTATCTCAAAGCATTGCAAACTGCCCAAGCATTCTTCAAAATGTAAAACTTTTGGAATCAGAACTCATACATTTCCCAAACCTCCAGCAATTAGATGTTCTGCAGCACCACTCTACCTGATACCCAATGCAAACTTCCCTGGGTATAATGCCTGTTGAACAGTGTGTCATAACTCCTGGATAATTTGCAAAGGATTGTACCATAAATGAGTGAGACTGCCTGACATTTCCAGCCATGGTTCTTTCTCTGCCTCAGCATTAAGGAACTGAGCCCTTGTTTAATAATCACGACACACACACACACACACACACACACACAAAAATATGTTAGGACCATGGGAGCAGCAATTATCATCTACACCAGTGAATGTCTAAGTTTATCAGTGCAGATTTCAAGTGTTAGAAAAGGTGTAGACAGTAGTCAATTTGCTATCATAACTACTGTGCTCAGCAAGCAACTTCCACACCATCACAGATGCTCAAAGGTTCCTAGCTTCTCCTCTCTGCAGGGCCCACAAGCTAGCTTTCTGAAATCTAGGGACTCTCTGAACTCCTAAAGAATAAAACAGAAAATTCCCCAGCACACTTCTCATGCGCCCTGGACGTGACAGAATAAGGAATAAGAATTGTGTGACCAAAAATCAGCTCTGGTCATGTGTTCCTATACAATGAAATGGGTACAGTGGTACCTCGGGTTACATACACTTCAGGTTACAGACTCCGCTAACCCAGAAATAGTACCTCGGGTTAAGAACTTTGCTTCAGGATGAGAACAGAAATCACGCGGTGGCGGTGCAGCAGCAGCGGGAGGCCCCAATAGCTAAAGTGGTGCTTCAAGTTAAGAACAGTTTCAGGTTAAGAACGGACTTCCGGAATGAATTAAGTACGTAACCAGAGGTACGACTGTACTCAGTTGCTCCTGCGCACAGTGATCTCATCAACTTTTTAAGCTATGGGAAGATGTGCAGCAAAAAGAAAATCTTACCTCATTATGTACTGAAAATGGATCTGGCTGTGGAAGCTGATGACTACTTTATCACATGGTCAGCAATAATAGCTGAGCTCACCAAACAGCCATGCTGATATTCAGTCACATGACCCAACCGTGGGCTTTCTGAAAGGAAGACACCGGCCCCATAACCTTTAACAAAAGGTATTCCAAATCCACACCAGCGTGACACAAACAAGAAATGCACCCTGTAAGGTTCACTACAAAAGACTTGGGAGAGCAACAGGTTGGTGAAGGCTGAGATGGTGACAGATTACCGTATTTTTCGCTCTATAAGATGCACCAGACCACAAGACGCACCTAGTTTTTGGAGCAGGAAAACAAGAAAAAAAATATTCTGAAAGCAGCAATCCCTCTTGCTGTTCTGGCTTCTGGGATAGCTGCGCAGCCTGCATTCGCTCCATAAGACGCACACACATTTCCCCTTACTTTTTAGGAGGGAAAAAGTGAGTCTTATAGAGCAAAAAATACGGTATTTGTTCCTGCAAGAGCTTTGGGTAGGGCAAAAGTTTGTTAGACTTTCTGCCAACTGATGTGGAGCTGGAGTCCTAAGCCATCCATTTCCTGTAGCACCAGAATTTGAAGAGACAACCCAGCCAATATCTGCTCCCCCTCACGTGAGAGCATTCACCAGATGATCTGAACATTTAAGTAAGTTTGAAAGAGAGATCCTTGTCGGTGGTCTCATTTCAACCTCTGTCAACCTGCTTTCAAACCCCTTAATATCTCCTTTCTCCAGCCATGGTGGAAACCAGAGGCTGCTGGGAAGACACACCGAGTTTCAAGCAGAAGCAACTTAAGCAATTTATTGTCCCAGCCAGGAATTGAAATCTGCTAGTGTACCATGAAAACCACACTTGACTGTTAAACGCCTTTGAGGGCATGGGAGTTTGCATGGAATTGATTTGATGGGTCAGTTGTTTACATAGTGCACCAGATCTGCACAAAGCTACATGTGTCCATGCGCAGCATGTGCTGGTTTCCTGCTACCTGCACTGCAGACCAGGGAGAGGCCATGGGTGAGCACACTGTCCACATAAAGTGATGGCAGAACCTCACACTATGTGGAGTGGCTTTCCCTACCTTCATTCTGCATGCCAATGAATCAATGAATTTTTGTTTCCTGGATGATTAGCTTAACAATTAGCAAAAAGAAAAAAGAAAGGGGAAAATGCTGATTTTACAAGTAGGAGAATCAGCTGTGCCTGTGCCCTAAACCTACTGCCAGCCTGCAGCCATTTAAACTGAACCTTGCACTCTTTTCCCCTTTAGTGCATTAAATGATCTTTGGACTCTGTAATCAGAGCCTGCTGTTTCTGGCACAGTTACTTTCCCCCCCTCTCTCCCCCCCCCCTTTTTGGCCAAGAAGCTGTTGCAACTGGAGCCGTCTCCATTTGTGCTATCTTTTTAGACAGAAACTGTATTTCCAAAGAAGGCACTGAAGAGCCCTTATAAGTGGGTCATAGGAAAATTGCCCACATTTTAAATAACAATATAATCTCCCTTCCGATATACAGCATATGAATATACATACATAACGTCAATGTAAAAATTATTCACTAGTAAATATTGCTGATCACATATCAGCACCAACTGTCCAGCTACTTCCAAAATATGCAAGGTATAAAATGAAACTCTGTAGTGTTTTCCCCACCAATGATTCATACCAAGGGTGAAGAAAGCACAGTAGTCATCAGCAAAGTGGTTCAACTGGCTATTGCATAAGACAGGTTGGAGGTGAAACTTCAAACTTTTTAGTCCCGAGTTTGGAGAAGACTGCTTTGAGTATGTACACCAAATTCAGCCAGGATCCTACAAAACAATGACTTCAGTAAATCTGGTTTTTGGTGGGGTTGCCATGTGTCCAGATTTTGCTGGACATGTCCTTTTTTCCAGAGGCAAAATCACCATCTGGGCGGATTTTTAAAATTTTGCAAAATGTCCGGGTTTTATTTTATTTTTGTACCATTTGTCTGTGACACTGGTAGCCAGCGGAGTGAGCTACATGGCGCAGACTAGGCAACCTTTATGGGGACACTCTAGGACTCATGGCATCTCTGGCGGCTGCCAGGCCTGTCCCGGGGGCCTTCCCAGGGCCACTCAGAGGCCGAAGACAGCAAAGGTAAGAGAGGGGAGGGAAGAAGGGGGCGAGCAGGTGGGCATGGAAGGGATCAGTGGCAGGTACAGGGTGAGTGAAGGGGGTGCAGGCTGGTGGGGGGGGGTGCCCCGAATTTTTCTCACAAAATGTTGGAGGGCATGTCATTTTCATTTGCAATTACTATTATTAAATATTTCAACACACCTTTTATTTTTTACTGCACACACACTAATACTACTACTACAGTATTTTTATTCCTTTCCCCTCCACACCCCAGCCCACCCGCAAATGTGTCCCGGCAAATGCGTCCTCTTTTTTGCTCTTAAAAATACAGCAACCCTATTTTATGGGTGGTACATATTATGCAATTTCCATCACTGCTTGCTACAGCTCCGTAATCTGGGAAATATGGGGTGAGCAAAAAGGAATAAAAGGAAACAAAGCGTGTTTTCTTGTGCAGCCCAAACTTATGCATGTATACTCAGAGGTAAGTTCTACTGCTTTCAGTGGAGTTTGCTCTTAAGTATTCACCAGACTTCACATTAAGTTAGCCTTCATCTCAGGTTTGCCTTAAAAAGTCACATCTAAATGCCAATGTATTTGAACAAGTTTCCTCATTTATTTATGGCAACTTCAAAACGAAGAGAAACAGCACTGGACACACTAAACAAATCATATTTGGATTTTTAATGCACATCATACAAATTTTAACAAGACTGCATTTTTTAATTGCTCCTGATGAAGCCAATCTGCGATTTTTCATTATAGAGCTAAATGAAGTAGTATCAGGCACAAAAAAAGAAAAAAAACTCTTGCAGCTGTTAAGATGCTACAATACTTGTTTGTATCCTAGGGAACACTACCACTGTCCAGACTCATGTACCTGTCTAGAACTATTATTATTCAAGTCACTAGTTTCTGATATATCAATCTGTATATACAGCGCAGCACTTTTTATTTATTTACAGAAAAACATTTTTCAAAATTAACTCTACAACAAACTTGACCATATGAAAAGGCTTGACAATCCAAGAAGAGAAGCCTGCACAATTCTCCTATCTGACAGCTACAACAGTCTAGAGTTTGGGAGCAGTGCTGCCCCCCACCCACTTTTATTCTTTTCCTTCAAGACCACCTTGATACAAAGGTACATGTTTCTGCAGATGAACTTTGAAAATCATTTCCCTGTCATCTCAACCAAAGGAAACCAGAAGAAATTAAGACATACATGACCTGGCTCTGGCACTGGGTCTTCACTCAAAGCATTTACGAGAACTTCACAGAAGCCTAGGAGAGCACCTTTAGTGATAAAATTGACAGCATTCGGTTTGATTTTTGAAGAGCAACTGAGTTGCTTATCTTGATTCAGAATCTTGAATGCTAGATGGGAAAATAAAGAACTTCCAGGGAGGGCCCTTGCTAGGTGAACCTGCAGCCACCTGAGCTATCCATTTCATTTTGCGCTGCTAATTTGCAAGAGAAGTCCCTGCCACAAAACATCTTGTATCAAGAAAAACAAGTGTGTATTCCATGAGAAGGGTAGGAAACCAACCAAGATACTAACATGCATTCAGTATTTATGTGCTGTCAATGACTGGAGAAGCTAGAATCTACTAGAAAGTGCAAAACAAATCTTAGGAACAATAATGCTTACTAGTTTCCATGTCAAAGACCAGCTTTGGCAGCTAGCACTGCTTTTAAGATGCAGAATATCTCCATGAAAAGACACCCACATACAGACATCACCATCACAATGTCATGCTGAGACGCCAAAGCATGGAATACCATAATCTAGCTCTTTTAGTAACCTACCAGAACATGTAGGCTTACAACCTGTCTCACTTTAAAGAATTTTAGTTCCACCTACAAAAACCTTCTGCGTTGAGCCTCTTTTCCCCAGTTCAAAGTGTCCTCACCAACACAGAATCACCCTCACTTGGGGTCTGCCAGTTTGTTTCGAAATAAGACCCTCAACTTTCCCAGCTCGAGGTTCTGAAACGCCCACCCTACTTCTTCCTTTCCTCCAGGACCAGAAAGCAAAATTACAGGGTACAGTTTCCAGCGAATGTTGGTCTGCAGCACATACTGAAACTTATCGGAGAGCAAAAGCAAGTTGCACTGTAAACATGGCTCGGAGAAACTCTTAAATGCGCCACTCATACACCGACGAGGAGGGAGAGAACAGGAGAAATTCGGAATAGGCGCGCGCACACGCACACACACACACACACACACACACACCTGCTCAAAGCAACACGGGAACCTCCGATCCGTCTGCACATTTGGACCCTCAACCGTTTCCAAGGAAGAAAAGTAACTCAGCCGACCTCTTTTCCCTGCACATCTCTCTGAAGGCGGGCGGGCGGGGGGGGAGAGAGAGAAAGGTAGTTCTCCGGAAGGTTACAAGGGGGAGCAAACCATGCAACCGAAAGGCAGCGCTTCCTCGGCCCCCTCCTGCCCCTCTCCCCGCCACCCGGGTCCCCTTCTGCCTTCCTTGCCTCACCAACCGACTGGGGAGGGGCTGCAGCCTCCGGCTTCGCCTTCTTCCATCGCCACCTCACCCTCATTTCCCGAGACAACACAGTTTGCTGGCCGAGTTCTCAGCATCTCCTCGATCCAGTGGATCCCCGGGCTGGGCAAAGCGAGACCCCCCCCTTCCTCCTCCTCCTCCTCCTCTCCGGTTCCAATCTTTCCTTCCGAGCCGCGAGTTGCACTTACCACATGCAGTTCCTCCTGAGAGCGGAGAAGCATCAGGGGCTGCTCCGGCGCGCTCCTCCTAATCTTCCCCCAGCTCCATATGTCGCTCTCCTGGCCCGCAGGGGGGGGGGGCTGGGGCTGGCGGGGGGCAGGAGGAGGAGGAGGAGGAGGAGGAGAGGCGTGGGGGCGGGGAGCCAATGCAGCTCGGGAAGGATTTAAGCCTCCGCTTTGCTCGGGCTGCGGCGGTCACGAAGCATTATACAATGGAGGAGGAGGAGGAGGAGGAGGAGAGGCGGGGAGGGAGCAGAGGCGGCGAGGGGGAGGAGAGGCGGCAGGCGCTGCGAGAACAGCAGCAGCCGCAGCCCCGGCCAGGCAGAGCGAGCGAAAGGAGGAGAGCCTCCCCGAGCTCCTTGCCCTTTGGCTCGCTTGGGAAGCCCCGCCTCTGTCCCCGGGCGAGGCGGGCGCGTTCAGCCGCTGGCTGGGCTCTCCATCCCGCGACAGCAGGCCGAGCTGCACCCGCGGCCCCCCTGGCGGGGCCAGCAGGCAGGAGGCGGAGCCGCCCAGCTCCAGGCAGCGCTCGCTTCCCTGCGCCTTTCGTGGCGGGGGCCAGGCGGGGCCGGAGCAGCCGGGCTCACGCCAAAGCTGCCGGAGAGGCCGAGCCGGTGAGCGCCAGGAGGAAGGGCGGCGGCGGCGGCAGCGAGCGTCTCCGTCTCCTCCCCCGAGCCCACCCGGCCTCTCGTCCGAGGGAGGCAGCAGGCGTCCTCGCCGCCGCCGCCGCCGGGCGATCTCAGTGCCGGTGGGTGAGCTGCACTCTGCGTATGCCCAGTGGCCCTGCGCCGGCTTCCTTCCTCGCCTGGGCCAGCTCTGGAAGCAGCCACGGAGGCTGCGAAGGAGCCTACCTGCCTCTAGATCCACTTGTGAATGCTCGGAATGAATGGAGGGGCGCGCACGGTCTCCTACGGAGTCCGGCTGCTCCAGGCGACACAAGGGCTTTCTCTAAGACGAAGCCAGGCCAAGGCCAGTGGTGGGGAGCGGGGGGGGGGGGCTTGTAGCCTGACTCCATCCCACTGGAGATGTGGGGCGGGGGCGAACTTGGAAGCTGAGCTGCCTTCCGCAAGAAAACACAAGACGCGCAAACAGGCGCCTTGCAGCAGCAGAGCCTCTTTCCAAAGGCAAGCAAAGCAAGCGAGCCAGGTGACTTTCGTTTCCGGGGCGAAGAGCGGGGGGTGGGGTGGGGTGGGGTGGGATCCAGACAGCTGGAGAAAGACAAGGAAACCGGCATCGAGGCAGCGGTGTCTACACGCACGTGGCCCGTGACAGCTTCACGTGCACACGTTAAAGTTGCAAGCTTGGTGGCGAGGAAGGGCGCTCGCTCCATTGACAAACGCGCTAACTCACACGCACGCACATACAAAGCAGTTCCTAAATTGGGCGCGCGCGCGCACACACACACACAAACACACACACACCAGCCTGCCTGCTTGCTTGCTTGCTTGCTGAGCAGAGAAAACCACAACTATGCTAAGCACGCGAGCTATTCAATAACTTGAAACTGGTCAACAAGTCAAAAGTGGAGCAAGACTGCGAGTGCGCCTGGAAGCGGCGGCAGCAGGAACTCTGCAGAAGGAACAACAGCTGGGCTCCCCCTGCAAGCCAGGGCAGCGATCAGGGGAAAGGGGGGGGGGGCGCCGGCCTGGCTGCTGCTGCTGCTGGCGAAAGGAGGAGAGGGCCTCCCTCGGGGGCATGTGTGCGAATAGACGGAGGAAGCCTTGTTTTTGCCGCTCAACCCGGGCCGGACCGATCCACTATGTTCTCTCTTTCTCCCCAGCCGTAGGTGAGCGAAGTGGACCCTCCCAGCCATTGCATAACCCGGCAATGCCCGCAGCCGCGTAAAAGGCCGGCGGGGAGCGGCGGCGCTGCTGGCGAAGCGGCTGGCTGGCCTCTCTCGCTTGCCAATCCAGCCAGCCCGCTGCCCTGACAAGGGAAGCTTCCCCGGTTGAACTTCGGCTCGCCTGGGGTAGATCCCAGCACTAAGGAGCCAAACCCAAAGCCAGTCGCCTTCCGCCAGTTACACCTACAGGGAGAAATCATGAGAGGCACCCCCTAAGTACGGTTATACCAATGGCAGAGCGGTGGGGTGCGCTGCGTTTTGGCAACATTTCGTATCTTCCCCCCCCCCCCCCCCTGTCTAGGCAATCCAGGAGATAACGGCTTTATGGGATGGTGTTGAATACAAACAAGTCTGGGGGGGCAGCTTATTTACCCCTTTGGGCAGCAGTTTGGCAAGCTGGTTTAAGCACCCTGGCCCTGTTCATAGCTGCTCATAATTTCTCCCAGTTCCCACCACTCAAAATGCCTATTGGTTATTCCCCCGCCGCCGCCGCCGCCGCCCAAGTACGGTAGAAGGAGTAGGCGGCAGCTGCGTCACGAAATCAGTAGGAAGAAACCGGTGACCGATCTTCCTTCATCTTGGAAGTTTGTTCTTAAACCTGGGAAACTAAATCCAAGAGTTTTTATCTCCCCCCCCCACCAAAAAAAATCTCAAAGCCTTTCTCCTTGCAATTCCGCGCGCGCACGGAAGTTTTAAAGAGGTTTGTAATAGGTAATGTAGTGAGACTTTAGAGTTATATAAGTTGTTTTAAAATAGGATGATAAAAGGCAATTCGTGCACCTTGAAATGTTGGCTGTGACCCTGAAATCATGCCATCATGCTTTGCCTTCGCACAAGGTATAGCTAGACTGTGGTGTGTCCCCCCACAAGAGGCAGAAATGGCCAACCTCAGTTTGCTATGTATTTTTATTTATGGGGGGGGGCAGCTGCCCCCCCGCTTGGCTACTCCCATGTGGCTATAAAAGAGGACTGTGCAAATTCATGGAGGATTAATAACCACGATAGCTATTTGCAGCCTCTGCTGTCAGAAGCAGTTTGCATTTACATTTTGTTTTAGCTTTATATCTCTTTCGATTTTTATATGGTAAGTTTGCTTTGAACTTAAAAGGTAGAGGGACCCCTGACCATTAGGCCCAGTCGTGGCCGACTCTGGGGTTGCGCCACTCATCTCGCTTTATTGGCCAAGGGAGCCAACATACAGCTTCCGGGTCATGTGGCCAGCATGACTAAGCCACTTCTGGCGAACCAGAGAAGCGTACGGAAACGCCGTTTACCTTCCCGCTGGAGCGGTACCTATTTATCTACTTGCACTTTGACGTGCTTTCGAACTGCTAGGTTGGCAGGAGCAGGGACCGAGCAAGGGGAGCTCACCCCGTTGTGGGGATTCAAACCGCCGACCTTCTGATCGGCAAGTCCTAGGCTCTGTGGTTTAACCCACAGCGCCACCCACGTCCCTTGCTTTGAACTTAAAAAAAGGTAAAGGTACCCCTGCCCATACGGGCCAGTCTTGACAGACTCTGGGGTTGTGCGCCCATCTCACTTAAGAGGCCAGGGGCCAGCGCTGTCCGGAGACACTTCCGGGTCACGTGGCCAGCGTGACAAAGCTGCATCTGGCGAGCCAGAGCCGCACACGGAAACACCGTTTACCTTCCCGCTGGTAAGCGGTCCCTATTTATCTACTTGCACCCGGAGGTGCTTTCGAACTGCTAGGTTGGCAGGCGCTGGGACCGAGCAGCAGGAGCGCACCCCGCCGCAGGGATTCGAACCGCCGACCTTTCAATCGGCAAGTCCTAGGCGCTGAGGCTTTAACCCACAGCGCCACCTGCTTTGAACTTACATTTCATTAAACAAAAAAAGTGACTATATGTGTCTAATGACTGATAAATAAATAACACCCATTGCTGGGAACCGCAGGTGGGGGAGATGCTGTTGTGCTCAGGCCCTGTTTTTTTTGCGCTTCCCACTGAGACACTTGGTTGGCCACTAGGATGACTAGGATGCTGGGCCGTTTGGTTGCTGGCCTGCTCCAGCCATGCTCTTCTGCTATGCTGCAGCTGAAATAATTTCATTGGTTGTCAATTAGCTAGCAGACCAAGTTCAAGGTGCTGGTCCCGATGTGTGATGCTAGAGTCTCTATTATATTTTTAGTGCCTAATGAAAACCTTCCTTTTCTAACAAGCCTTTGTATTAGTCTAACAATATTTGTATTAGTCTTGAAACTGTTTTGATACATGTTTTCATTGTTAAAGTCTCCCCTGTTTAATGAAGCTTGAGGATGTTTTATAAGAAGCAATTCATAAATTAAATAAATATCCAAATGCACACATGCCAGCCACATTGGAGAAGTACAAATTAAATAAGATTTCCTCTTGCTGCAATAATCTGCAAACTGATTTTTGATAAATGGTTCAAGAACTGAATAGTTTTGACAAACTGATATGAAAATTAACTAGTAAGCTGGATAATACAAGGCAGAAGAAGCTGGCTTCTCTACCTGCTTTTTTGAAAACAGCTTTTCCTCTTGATTTTTTTTAAAATCTTCAGTTTATTTTTCCATTATAGTGATATAATCAAACATTGAAAGCTCATAAAAACAAGTGCATTTTCATGAATTTGAGTAATTTATTATCAGTGTTGAGAATAAAGATTTGTTTGTTGTTGTTGTTGTTGTTGTTGTTGTTGAATTCAGACTTTATTGGGAGCAGAATTAGGACATTCTGGAGGGAGGCAGCAGATATGAGCATCCCTGGTTGAATTTAAGCAAACATAAAATGAGCTATATGTTCCATATATTATACATGTACTCTCTCACACACATATGCAGACAAGTAAGTCTGCATCACCAAATTTAGAAGCAAAATGACTGCCAGAAATCATCAGGAGAATGTCAGACGTAGCCTGAACTCCCACTTCCATTTTGTTCCATTACAAGCAAGTGCAAGGCCAGTTTCAATGAACTAATTAACACATCAAACATTCTTTACACTTCCATACCCACCCTGTCTCTCATTCCATTTCAAAATACTTACAATTTAAAAAAACCATGAATGAAATACAGGCAATTTCCCATTTACACGGAGGTTGTGTTCTGAGGCACCATGTACATCAGTGGGACATGCTTAAGCCTGCCCTGTTCTGGCCCTACTCCCTTGTGCCCCAAACAGTGCAGGTGTCAGCAGTCGCATGCATGCCGGTCGCATGCAAATGGGGAGTTGCCTATACAGTGCTACCTCGGGATACTCACACCTCTAGTTGCGCATCCTTCAGGATGTGAACGCGGCCAACCCGGAAGTATTTTTCCAGGTTTCGCCGCATGCGCAGAAGCGCTCTACCGCACCTTGTGCATGCGCAAAAGTGGCACCTTCAGTGGTTAATTCCTCAGGATCCAACTGGAGCTCCAGAACAGATGCCACGTACAACCAGAGGTACCACTGTATATCAAATTCTTGTAGGATGTATAGAGTTGTCAAAACAGCTCACCTAGTCTCATTCAAACTGCCTCTCTCCACGAAGAGCCCTCCTCCATTGATGCAGCCATGAGTTTCTAGAAATTGTTATTGTTGTTGTTGTTGTTATTTCATCATCTATGAATGCCTTCCCATACAACATCCCAAAGTGATTGTCAAGGAACTGCCATCGGAGCCAGAGGCGGAGGGAAGGCTCCAGAGGGATGCCGGAGAGGGTCCCAGTAGGGAGAGAGGCAGCCCATCCGCTGGGGAAGGAAATCAGCGTAGCACCAGTGGAGGAGGGGGGCAGATGGGGGAATCGGAGAGAAGGCTCCAGGACTCCTCACCGGAGACCAGCGGGGAGAGCACGGGTCCTCCACTGCCCACACCCTCCCTGCGCAGACTTCCGCGCAGGGAAAGTAGGAGGAGACTGGGCGTCAAAGAACTTCTATGCTGGAAGAAGTTCAAGAAACGCCCACTGACGGATTCTGCCAGCGATTGAGACAGCCACGGATGGGTGGCTGTCCGGACAGAAAGGGTTCACCCAGGTAACCCAGCCAGGTGTGGCGCCAACTTACGCACAAGCAACCCCCTAGAACCATTACAGTGATTTAACAATAAAACATATGTAAATGCAATATAAAGATAGTGGTTGCCAACAGTTCAGGTCAGAGTCCACACCTAAGTGCCAGGGGAGAAGGGGCCATGCATGTATTCCTGGGGTTTGCCAGGGTATGGCTGCTTGTACTAGAGCAGTGTTGCACTGTGGTAAATAACCAGGGCCTCAAGTGTTCTTTAAACAAATAAATAATAATAATGTGGTTTTATTTATTTTATTTTGTACTAGAAGTAAAGTATTTAACATTAACTCTGGAAGTGTTCCAGAGTTGGTTGCCAGATGTGAAATATATTGGCATTATTTTCAGCTCTCCTACCTCATTAGAGGAGGGAGGTGGGCAGAGAGATGAATGGATGGATGCAGGCAGGCAGGTCCTGGCAAGGCAGAAGGAAAAGTCTGAAGTGGAGCTTCAGCCCAGCACATATACCGTATTTTTCGCTCTATAACACGCACCCGACCATAACACGCACATAGTTTTTAGAGGAAAACAAGAAAAAAAATATTCTAAACAAAACAGTGGATGTATGATTTTTGTGGTTCATGCTGTGGCCACAGACATGTGATCTGGCGGTGAGTTTGGGGTAGCCCAATGCAAAAATCCTGAGGATCCATGTGGATCCGTGCTTTGTAACCACGTTTTTGCACCACTGCGGCCCCAGGCAACAGTGGGTGCATGATTTTTTTGGTGCAAGCTGTAGCCATGGACATGCTATGTGATCTGATGCTGAATTTGGTGTGACCCAGTGCAAAAATCCTGAGGATCCATGTGAATCCGTGCTTTGTAACCGCGTTTTAATTTGGGAGGGAAGGAAAAGCATTCAAGGGACAAGGAGCACGCGTGGGGTGGGTGGAGAAGGATACTGCTAATAATGAAGAAGAGGGGTATAAGGGGAGAAGGCTCCTCTCCTCTCCCGCTTTGCTCCTTTAAAGCAAGCAGGCTCTCTGTCCCTCTCTCCTCCCCAGTCAGCAGCTCTTCTCCCACTTTGCTGTTTCAAAGCGAAGGAAGGGGAACCATGGATCCTCTGCTCACGACTGCAGCAGATCCCCCCCCCCCGCTATCCGTACGCATTCGCTCCATAACACGCACAGACATTTCCCCTTACTTTCTAGGAGGAAAAAAGTGAGTGTTATGGAGCAAAAAATACGGTAGTTGAATTTGTGTAAGTTTGATGTGCGTAACATGCGGCATGACTGTATTCTGCTTCAGACCCCAGCAGCGAAAAGCACGCTAGAGCCAGAGGAAGTGGTATGTCAGGGACTGACAGGACTCTGGTGAGTCTGCCCTGGGGGGAGAGGATCTGGAGCCTGACTTGGGAGAGGGGGGCAATGGTCTGTGGGCACCTGTACCAGCCAGCAGGCAAGAACTGGAGGCAGGGGGAGCTTCTGGGCTGGAGGAAGAGGCAGGCCAGGCAAGTGAAGGGCCGGGTGCTTTCCCACCCTTTCCTTGCACTACCGTCTCACAGAATCAGGAGGGAATGTAAGCAGGAAGAAAGGGCTTCCACAGAGGCAGAGTCTCTGTCTTAAGTGTGCATAGCCTGTTAGGGGAAGGTACTGATGGAGGGGGGCTTCTTCCTGGTTGCTGCAACTGCTCCATAGAGTACAGACCTGGGAATAGCTGCCTAGATACTAGATTGGGGTGTGGAGGTCTCCAGAGCCTTAGAAGTGACTGTAAGTGTAAAAATTGGGAAAGATGGAAAGGATTTGCTGAAATAGCTAATCGAACTAGAATACAAAAAAAAGGGAGGTGCGAGGAGGTCAAGGAAACAAGTAAATGAAAGATAAGTTATGGGAAGGTTCGTTGTGTTTTTTAATTGTCTCTATTTTTCTGTTTTTCTGTTTTTTATAATATTTTTTTTCTATTCTCTTATTTCTTTATTGTGATGTGTTGTTAAGTTTTTGTTTAACTTGGAACTATCTCTTTCTCCTTTTGTAACATTTAAAACTTTAATAAATATTATTTTTTTTAAAAAAAAGAAGTGATTGTAAGTGTTATATTTGACAATAAAGAGTTAACTCTGCCTGGTGCATTCCTTTGACATGGTAATGCATATACTGCCCCAGGCTTGCAGGCTGCCCCTTCCAACTCTGAAGTTTTTGGATGTGGAAGGATGAGACAGAGGTCTTTCTCAACTGTACTAACCAAAGTTCCCCATTAGAACAAACCACAGTTCCCTATGTTGGGGCACATACTAGGATTGAACTGTGGTTTGACATGCTACTGTATTAAGTAGCCAAAATTCCCCAAGAGCAGAATGTAACAGGGAACTGCGGTTAGTTCAAAAGTGAAAGCTTTTTTTATCCTCTCTTCACATGTATTAAGGGAGGAAATGTGAGCACAAGTCCTACCTCAAAACCATGGTTTCCTGTTACGTGCGAAACAGGCCAATCTGTATCATATCCCTTAAAACTGTCTTTGTTGTTGGGATAGCCCTCAATATTCCCTTCCAGATAGCACATTTAATTGCTATTCAGGTTGCTACATGGAATGTGCTTACACAAATGTTCCAGGTAAAACTTGGTATTTTTAGTGCTGTTAATTAATCTTGAGCCTTACTGCTTCCCCTCCCCTATGCTGGCACCATTTTATGAAAATGCTTGGTTGGTTAAAAATATAGATCTTTGTGGATGTTTTGCTGCCTTGCTGTACAATTCCACACCTGGGAATTCTCATCCTGCCATGCTCAAACATGCATTTTCTTTAGAAAAGGGACTTGCAGGAAGGCAAGGCAACAGCTAAGCACATTTTTGGCACGATTGTTGTGCAAAAAAAGACCCTGTGGACGCAATCCACTGATGTTTCCTAGCACAGGCCCCACCAAACTGTAGCACTTATAGCTATATAATGTGGAAGTATATGCTGCGTAATGGTTGCGATCCAAATGAAGTTGGCTGGTGCACAGTTGAGTAAGCAGCTCTTTCCCTGAATAACACTGCAAGAGCTCACTTGCTTGTTTATCATGTGTTTAATAAAGGCCTTCACAGACCTAATGCCACAGACAGAACTTTCCAATCGCCCCACGTCCCCTGAAAAACACACAAAACTTTTCAACATACTCATTTAGTCCAGTTCTGAGGCATGACCTGACATGCCAGCCCAATGGATTTAAAATTGGTGGTTGCAAAATCATAATGGAACCATGACTGCCTAAGTGTAAGCTACAGTGACAGTGTGGCATAGTGGTTAGGGTGCTGGGATAAGACCTGGAAGCCCAGGGCTGAAATCCCCACACAGATAAGAAGCTCGCTCGGTGACCTTCAGCCAGTCACTCACTCCTAGTCTAATTTGCCTCACAGGGTTTTTGTAAAGATAAAACATAGAGGAGCCTTGAGCTCCTTGGAGGAAATAATAATTTGTCGTTGTTATGTCTCTACCATACAATAACAACAAATAATTATTACAGTTGTTACAAGCCACAGGGCATGCAATGCAACTAGTCTCATAGTTTTGGTAAGTGTGCGTGCTCTTTCAGACACCCTGGTCAACAGTTGGAAAGCGCTCTCTTTGCTGGCAGCCACTGCAGGGGAAAAAAACCTCTTTCTGCTACTTGGAGACTGAAAATGCTGTAGTATTTGTAGCATAAGAAACCATGGTGTCAGCTGAAAAGAGACTGCCTCCACAATAACAGAATACAGTGGTACCTCGGGTTCCATACGCTTCAGGTTCCATACGCTTCAGGTTACAGACTCTGCTAACCCATAAATAGTGCTTCAGGTTAAGAACTTTGCTTCAGGATAAGAACAGAAATTGTGCTCCAGCGGCGCGGCAGCAGCAGGAGGCCCCATTAGCTAAAGTGGTGCTTCAGGTTAAGAACAGTTTCAGGTTAAGAACGGACCTCCGGAACGAATTAAGTACTTAACCTGAGGTCCCACTGTACATGTATTGATAGCCTCTTTCTTTTTCTATACAACGTATTTATAACTTTTATAGGGTGTTGAGTTTGTTGGTGTTGAAGTGAGCAGGCACTCATTTAAAAGAAAGTGAACACACCCCGCTTGCCTTTATTTATTCGTTTTTGCTAGGTGCTTCTGAGCATTGATGGTGTCAACAGACAAAAAATGGTGTGTCCAATGCAAATCATTTCTCTCCCCGTTAAATTACCAAGTCAAGCTTCTCCTTTCTCAATGAAGCTACAGCAAGGATACATCTGTTTGAAAGGAGCCTTTAGAAGTTGTAATCACGCTGTTCCTCTCTCCACCCCCACCCCAACTAGCAGTTGCTGAGTAGCTAAGGTGGTTCTAAATAAAGAACTGGAGTCAACAACAGGAAATAACTCCCACAGAAAAAAAGAGGCACACACAGAGAGAGAGTGAGAGAGAGCGCAGAATACAAACTCTCACAAACCCTTGCACACAGCTGGTAATGACCTTTTTGTTCTACACATGCTGCATCTAAAACCATTGCTTTTCAGAGCATGCCTTTTCATCAAAACAAGTAAACCTGTCACTGGCAGCAAGGTCTCTCAAGCTCCGCCCACCCAACCCTGCCCATTTGTCCTGCCTCTTCCACCATGTCAGCTGCACACATGACAATGGTCGGGTGTGCTCTCTGAAAATAAGACATGCTTCTTTTTAAACTTGTGCTTTTCTTTCCAACATGTTCTCAAAAGGTGAAGTAGGGGCGGAGGTGGGGCGAGGCAGCGGCATAGCGTTGGTTGCTGGTGCCCGGGGTGGGTGCGCAGGTGTTGGGGATGGCAGCCCTCGTGGCCAATGGAGTGACCCCAACCCCACCGGAGCAAAGTGGGGCCACACTGAGCTGCCTGCTGGCCTGGCTGGCCGACGTGGCCTTGGGGTCACTGAATGCAAAAAGAGGCAGGGTTACCAGCTTCCACAAGAATGCAAGAAGAGCTTGCTGGAGCAGACCAGTAGGGCTGGGCAATATCTGGGTTTCAACATCATGATATACAAATATACAGTGGTGCCTCGCAAGACGAAATTAATCCGTTCCGTGAGGCTCTTCGTATAGCGGTTTTTTCGTCTTGCGAAGCAAGCCGATTGACAGCTTAGCGGATTAGCACTATTAGCGGTTTAGCGGCTTTTAGCGATCAGCTGTAAAGCGGCTTATCAGCGGATCAGCTGATAAGCGGCTTAGCGGCTTAGGAAAAGGGGGGGGAAAGGGGAAAAAACCCGCAGGAACTCGCAAGACATTTTCGTCTTGCGAAGCAAGCCCATAGGGAAATTCGTTTTGCGATGCGCCTCCAAAACGGAAAACCCTTTCGTCTAGCGGGTTTTCCGTCTTGCGAGGCGTTCGTCTTGCGGGGCATCACTGTATCAGGATGTCTGAAACTAGTATGGAGCTATGTGGAGGCATTGGCTGGCTTCACGGTTTCCCCCACATTGTTATTTTTGCATAGCCTGCGTGCGTGCGTGCGCGTGCGCGCACACACACACACACTTCATGATATATTGCCAGGTCAAAAATTATGAAATATGGACTTCAAATTGGTTTGGGACAATATATTGATATGTTGCCCAGCGCCACAGAACAGTGGCCTATTTAGTTCAGCAATTCTGTTCTCACAGTGTCCAATCAAAGCCCACGGACAGTACACGAAGAGCAAGAGCACTCTCCCCTCCTGTGGTTTCTAGCAACTAGAATTCAGAGGCATAGCACCTCCAACAGTGGCGGCAGAACACATCCAACAGGGTGAGTCGTGTCCATCGCTTTAAATTCAAAAGCTATTCTGCCTCCCCCAGCTTGGTGCCATTCCAGATGTTGGATTCCAGTGTCCTTCAGTTTCATCCAACATCGAAAATGGTCTGGGATGATGGAAATTGTAGTGCAGGAACATCTGGAGGTCACTGGGTCAGGTG
Source organism: Podarcis cretensis (assembly GCF_951804945.1). Lineage (NCBI taxonomy): Eukaryota > Metazoa > Chordata > Lepidosauria > Squamata > Lacertidae > Podarcis > Podarcis cretensis. The sequence goes on along the minus strand of NC_137172.1, from coordinate 120,390,888 downwards.
CCCTCCAGACTGAAACAGAGGAAATCTGGAAACATCCAGCAACATCACCTATAACAATTTTCTAGGGATATTTGGTAGAACCCTCCACAACTCGGCAAGAAAAAAATGCAGTGAGTTTTTGAAGCAGCATAAAATCTCCAGGGTTTTTGTGTTTATGAAAGGGGAAGGATCAAACTCCTGCATATACCTTGGAATAAGAGACAATGAGCTGTCCATGTAACGAAGAGACAATTTACTTATTACAGAATGCTAGTTAGGGTTCTCCAAAGGCAAATCCAGCACTTACGAGAGACTGCAAAGCCTACCACTTTCTCAGAAAATCTTGAGATCTCTTCTGCTGAATGTTCTTTGGGAGCACCTAAAGTCATATTAATAATGCACTTCTAAGTGCCTAATGCTTTTTTACTTTCTGTACCATTTACACTGATGCAGGTCTTTCTCCCCTAGATTTATAGCAAAATGGTTGCCATCTTCACAAAAGATCCATGCTGTTCTGGATCTCCTGGGGAAAGCCAATATTATTTGGCCCCCAGTTTACCTGGTATGTAAAGCAGAACCTTAAGTGCTATTGAGATAGATCCAGTGAGGACAATACTATCAGGAGTAATGAGCTATACTCTCTGGCTAACTGTGAATGATCCACAGGCCTGGAGTTCCATTTCCAAATTTAACTGCAGCCTAATTGTTCTGTGGAGTCAGTAATCAGCCTCTTGACACACCCTACTGAATTGCCCGAAGTTAGCAAGCTGTTTAATACTGCACTGCCACGAAGCTCCTAGTGCAAAAGGGACTGAGCTATTAATGAATGGGAAGTGAACCCTCAGTCTTATGAGGAAGCGCTAGCAAAAGAAAGCTAGTTCACTCTGCAGGTAGGAAATTTCTGCCCATCAGAAATGACTGATGAGCTGTTTACAATGGGATGCAAAAAAACTGAGAAACATACAAAGATAATCATAATCTCTCGAAACACCATAAAGTCTACAGCAGCCCTATGTTTTCAGAGCGGTGTTCATTTACAACAGAACCGCAATCACCATTTGAGCCAACATACCAGAGTAAAAAAATGAACATATTTAAGACTTTTGTCTTCTGGGTTTCTGGGGGTTTTCCTGTTGTTATTCTTTCTCTCACAGCTACAATAAACCTACTATTAAAATTAAAATTATGGACTGGTCATTTCTTCGTCAGAGGGCAAATTTAACAGGGGATCAAATACTCCCCCCCCCCAACTGTATATATTTCACAACATTTGAAAAAATGCACCACCCATGGTGGATTGTTCTAACCAAATCACAGTACTCTTTTGTAGGCACAGATGCATTCTGCCCCAAGATCAAGAAGGGCCGGAATACGCAGGAAAGATGGTCTTAATGCTACCCAATCTGCAGCTGGGAGATGACCTGGAATCTGATAGAAGGGAAGAAGCAGGAGTTTGAGAAGTTGGCTCAGAAGAGGCAGAAAACGAGAGGATCGGATGGGTAGCTAGATGGGTCAAGAAGAGGACTCTTTGGGTTGTTGAAGTTTTTTGGGCTGAGATGGTGATGAAACTTGGGTCAAGAAGATGGTATTTACCGGTAGGTATGCCTTTGCACAAGTCTTTTGATGAGGCCCTCCAGATGTGATGAGCTTCCAGCCCCTATCAACCCTGGCCATCGGTCATGTAATAGGAATTTTATGGTCTTAGATATATGGTAATGTTCATAAGTGTACCAACCAAGCACATACATAGATGAGCACAGGAAGGCCAACCTGGAACCATTTTGATTCCTAAATTGTTCCAATGTTTTCTCTACAAGGTCAAAATGGGAAACCTCCCCATTGTCTCTTTCCTCACAAATCCTGCCTTACGGACACATTTAAGATATGAATAGGGTGTGAGCCTTTGACCTGGCCCAGGAACTAAGTATTTATCATTACAAAAGACTGGCCAGGCTACCCAGGAAATCCAATCAAGTAACCTGCCAGACAGGAGATAAACAACATTTAAATTTCTGTTTAGACCGCCTTTTCTGTGATGTAGGTATGATGTATCTGAGGGGTGGTCTTAGGTTACACCCCTTCTGTGATGTATGTATGATGTTTCTGGGGGTGGTCTTGATCTACAGGGTGGCAATTTCAAAAGTCTTTATAAGGCCTTGCACACCATTTTTCTGGGTCCTCCTCCTTTCCTGCGTGTGAGGGGAGCACCCTGTTGCAACAGATCAATAAAGATCAAGCTTACTAGCTGCTTTGCTTCTCAATATTCTCTGGTTGGCCTCTGTTATTCTCTCCTACCAATAGGGAACCTATGTAAGGACTCTATATGGGCTCTTGGATACCCCATAAGGGAAAAGGGCAATTTTTGTTTACAACAGTCATGCTGGCTGGTGCTGGCAGGACCTAAAGTCCAACAACACCTGGAGACTCCCAGGTTCCCCACCTAGATAAAGCCTACCTCTTTGAAAAATGTAGTTCAGATAAAAGTTATTCTAGCACAGCTGACCACTGCCCTCTTGCCCATTTCTGTCACTTTGCACAGTTGTCAGGTCTAGCTACTAAATGTGGCAAGTGCTGCGTTCAAGCCTGAAGGCATTTTGACAGCTGGACATGTGCCTTGCAGCTTCCAAGAAGGTGTCAGCCCAAGTATCAAGAGTGTGCAAGCAGTGGAAGAATGCCCACTAGGAGGGAAGATGCAGGCAGCTTCCGAGTACAAATAAGAGAAACAGGACATTCATTTAAGGTCTCTTTTATGGTATCTGGGAAGCCCAAATGGCAAGATTTCTCTTAAGTGAGTAAGTAAAACAAATATTCCTCTAGGCTGCCTTGCTTGCCTACTGTAGTCATAACAATGTTTATCTTTATATTTCTCTTTACGTTAGTTCCAAGGCTGTATGATTATTTGTCTGTCCAAGGCTTATTTGTCTGTTTTATAAAGGGATTGGTAAGGAAATAGCTTTATTGTATTATTAGTATTTTGTACTGTGCTTGATTTTTATTCGTTATATAAGGGGTTTAAAATTCTGTTTTGAGAATTATTTATTGTCTTTGAAATCTCTTTAATACACTGCTTGATTTCTTTTGTGTTGTATTTGACCTTCACTTTGCATATTCTCTATATAGTCATACCTCAGAAGCTGAACAGAATCCATTTCGGAAGTCCATTCAACTTCCAAAATGTTCGGAAATCAAGGTGCAGATTCTGATTGGTTTCCGATTGTGCACGCATGCTGAAAACAATAGCAGAAGCCACACCGGACGTTTGGCTTCCAAAAAAAGTTTGAAAACCGGAAGACTCACTTCTGGTTTTCAGTCATTTGGGAACCAGAACGTTCAACTCCCAAGGTGTTCAGGAGCCAAGGTATGACTGTATTCGATTTTTAAATTCTACATTGGACTTTTTGTTTGATACTTGAACACTATTTTGTAAGTGGTTTGATATTCTTCTGGACCTCTGCTTTGTATAATGTTCTGCAATTCTGTTAGATTCTTATTTTCTGTAAATTGCTTTTGAATATAAAGCAATTAAGACATTTTATAATATATTGCAAGCACAAAAGTCGAGGAAACTAAGCATGTTCATTAAGCAAGCATGCTATTGATAGCAAACTACTGAATGCTGCATCAACTGGCAAAGCCTTTCAGTGCAGAGTACCGTATTTTTCGCTCTATAAGACGCACCAGACCACAAGACGCACCTAGTTTTTGGAGGAGGAAAACAAGAAAAAAAATATTCTGAATCTCAGAAGCCAGAACAGCAAGGGGGATCGCTACACAGTGAAAGCAGCAATCCCTATTGCTGTTCTGGCTTCTGGGATAGCTGCGCAGTCTGCATTCACTCCATAAGACGCACACACATTTCCCTTTACTTTTTAGGAGGGAAAATGTGAGTCTTATAGAGCAAAAAATACGGTATTTACCAAATAATCTTCACCAGCCTTTTTGCATGACTGGTCATAAGCAACCAACATACAATTCCTACCCTTCCTTGGGAAGACAAGTTCCTTCACATTCTTAAAATGAAAGTATGAATGTTAATCTGTTTGTTTGTTTGTTTGTTTGTTTGTTTTAAAAAAGGTTAACCATCAGAACCCATTTCCCCACCACATACTTGCAATACATAGTAACTTAAACCCCTGACAAAAATGCATTTGGAAACCAAAGTCTGCTTTGAACCATTCTAGCCAATCTGACTAAACTTGAAACATGCAGGCTTGGGAAATTTGTAAGAGAGAGAAAGTCAGCTTTATTTGGCAAGCAGGGAACTGGCTGCCAGGAGAACATCAAAACAACAATGAAAACAAAATACAAACTCGGGAGTGACACTTGGTAGCTGTTCTAGCAAATCTCTTCGGAAAACTTTGGGTTTACAAACCAAAACACTGCTTCAGTCTTTTGTTGCAGTTGTAAAACATAGATACCTACTGCTATCAGCCGCTGCTGAGAGCTACGGTGTTATCACTGAAAGCAGATTTTTAAAGGTATTAAGCTTTTTTCCTCCTTTCTCAGCAACTAAAAATCTAGGAGGAGGTGGCAGTAAGTTGCTTCTACGTTGCAGGCCTTGATGGCTGTCCTTTCAAAATGTGACACAAAAAAAGAATCAGTCATGTTTATAAGCTTGCAGATTCTTAGCAGAAATTCTGTTAACATTTTTTTAAAATGCTGTGTTCCTGCCCACTTGCGCTGACACACACAAAGCCTTAACAACAGCAGTGATTCACGGTCGGTTCCAGTCATGCTCACAAGTGATGTGGCACATTTTCGGTGCCTCTGGTATTTGCGTAATTGAGCTTCATTTGCTCTGCCCCCAGCCTGCGAGGAGTGCCAAAAAAGCAGCAGTGTCATCTGCCCACAACTCATCCTCCTACCTGCCTGATGGATGATGCACGCAGCACGACACAGGATGAGGAAGGGAGAAAAATAAGGATGACAAAAGCTGCATTTGCTGATCAGAGAAAGCTTCCTGAATCAGAGCGGGGGAATAAGAATGAAAGGCTGATAACTATGGATTAGAGTCTCTATTAGACACACAAACTTGCAACTTGTGTGTTTAACATATGCCATTTTCAACTTTACACAGTTAAAGTCTGGCTGGTGGAAAAACACACAAATTAAATGCACAGAAGGCGGAGAGCTTAAAAGCTCATTTTGTGCTGGGTTTTTCTGGGAGGCTCTTGCAAGATCTCAGATGGCCCTGCAAGATCTCACAAGAACCTCACAAAGCCTAGTAAGTAAGGCAGAACACTTAAAAGCAGTTCCAATGAGTTTTTCGTATCCCCGGAACAAAACCCTCACTCAAGTTGTGAGTTCCCTGTATTGTAGCAAAATTACCTGTTTTGAACAAATTAAATCTGTATGCATATTGTGGCACAACTCGGACTTATTTACTCCATAGTAAGTCCCATGGAATTCAGTAGAACCTACTTCATGATAGGTGTGCATATCATCTTTAAACTTTGTGATTTTGGAAAGAAAATTCAGAGAATCTTTGGAAGTCACTTGCATCAGTTCCACAAATATTTATTGGTGATGTGTTTCACTTCATAGCAGGGCTTTAGGAAGTGACTTGGTCAATAAATCCATCAGGGCAATGGGTGGAGAAGGGTGGATCATGGACTCTCTCTCTCTCTCTCTCTCTCTCTGGTGTGACCTTGTGCATCCCCCAAACATTCACCAGCTCCTCCAGAGAACTCTGTGACCCCACATGCCACCTCCCATTAGGTGCCTAGAAGATGGGAACCAGCATGAGTCTGCTTCTCAGGAAGAGCCCCTTTCCGTGGGAGAATCCCCTAGCCAGAGTCCCCAGGGAAAGGGGAGGAAGGCAAAACGGACTCACGGCATGTCCAGACTTCCAGCATGAAACTTGAATGGCAGAACAAGATGTCAGCATGAACTTCTGGGCACTTGGCTTTTGCCCCGTTCTACCAACCAATGGGCACAGTGGCAATTTTCCTTAACATAAAAAGGTAAAGGTAAAGGACCCCTGACAGTTAAGTCCAGTTGCAAATGACTCTGGGGTTGCGGCGCTCATCTTGCCTTACTGGCCGAAGGAGCCGATGTTTGTCTGCAGACAGTTTTTCTGGGTCATGTGGCCAGCAGGACTAAGCCGCTTCTGGAGAACCAGAGCAGCACATGAAAAAGCTGTTTACCTTCCCACTGGAGCGGTAACTATTTATCTACTTGCACTTTGATGTGATTTCGAACTGCTAGGTTGGCAGGAGCTGGGACTGAGCAACGGGAGCTCACCCCGTCGCGGGGATTCGAACCGTTGACCTTCTGATCAGCAAGCCCTAGCCTCAGTGGTTTAGACCACACCACCACCCGCGTCCTTAACATAGTTACCATTAATACACTTTTCTCTGATAAAAAGCCTAGGGTGTTATATCGATCTGGGGAGGAAAGACTCTCAACTTCTATGCAACATGGTATCCTTTTATTGACTTCATTAACACAATCGAACATGGTTTCACCCTCCATCAACTCATGGAGATACTTTAATTTGATTGCCTTTCTTGGAATGTCTAAAACTATCAGCTGCTATTTTTCTTTCTTTCCTGTACTAAGCTCTGTTTTCCTTGTATGGGTATGTTTTGTTGCTTGAAATTAAAAAATAAATTTTAAATCTTATTTTTTAAAAAGCCTAGGGTGTTAATTTTTATTTATTTATACATTTTCCATAATTTGATACATCCACTAAACAGTTATTATAATTTATCCTACATTCTTGGGCTGCCCACACACTCCTCAATTCTTGTTACCTGCATTTCCTTAATCGCCACCTCTTCTCTGGCTGCTTTTAACTGCAACCTACTAGTTATTATATTTCCTTATATAGTCTCCAAAGTATTCCCACTACTCTCTTGTGTCCGATTCATCCTGATTCCTCAACTTTACAGTCAGCATTGCTAATTCCACATATTCTATTAGTTTATTCTGCCAGTCCTCTTTTGTAGGACTATTTTTATCCTTCCACCTTTGGGCATACATTATTCTGGCCGCTGCTGTTGCATAATGGAAGGGATTAGGTACTTCCTTAGGTATTTCACCCTCTGTTATACTCAGCAAGAATATCTCTGTTTTGGGGGGAAATGACAGTCTTAACATCTTTTTAAATTCTGAATATATCTCCTCCCAATATACTTTGGTTTTCTTACACCCCCACCACATGTGTAAGAAGGTCCCCTCACTCTCTTCACACTTCCAACATAGTTTAGTTCCTTTTTCAGTACATTTTTACAAGTTTACTCGGGGTGAGATACCATCTGTAGATCATTTTTTGTAGGTTCTCTTTTAGAGTACAGCATGCTGAGAAGTTTATCGTTGTTTTCCATAGCCTCTCACAGGATACCATATCTATGTTGGGTCCTAAATCAATTGCCCATTGAATCATGGATGTTTTTGTTGTTTCTTCCTTGGTCTCCTATAAGATTTCGTAAATTTTGGAGACTAATTGTTCTTTATTTCCCATTAGTACTTTTTCAAGTTCTGAGCCTTGCTCAGAAAATCCTCTTCCTTTGTCTTTCTTAAAAATCTCATTTAACTGGTGATATTGGAACCAGTATTTAATCCAATTTTGTATGTCTTTTCTCTTTTTAAATTTTTATTCTCCTTCTTTAAATTCTATGATATCTTTGTAGGTACCCCGTTCTCCCTTTGTATTTGTCCTTTTTATTGATAGTGCTTCCACAGGCGATAGCCAGCATGGCGTTTTCCTTTCTAAAGTGCCCTTATACCTTAACCAAACTGAATAAAGGCTCCTTTTTATTATATGGTTAAAGAACCCTACAGTGTTAATTCTACAGGTACAAAATAGGCAAGTTGAGAGAATGCTAGCATCATATAAGGAGGCCACCTACGCTTGAGAATAGCACTCAGCTTTTATTATTTTTAACATACATGTTTCTAGCCCTCAATGAATGAAGGTAGGCTTGTAAAATGTATGCATGAACAATGCCTGATGAAATCAGTGCTTTTGCTGAAAAGAGACATCAGTAGAAGTCGTAGTTCTGCTTCCAAGCCAGCAGTAGCAGAAATAAAGAAACTGTACACACATTTGTTTAGTTTGCATGCTTTAGAATTTTTTTTGTTGTTGTTATACATTGGGTACGAAGCCTGAATTATGAGGAGCAGAAACACATCCTAAATAAAAGCCACATGCAAATGTTTCAAGTTTGTTCAGATTCAACAATATAGTGCTTCATGTAGTTGCTAAACAGTCCTCTTTATAAATATCTGAAACTTGCTGTCATCCTTTCGGTTCAGTCAAATTTAGGTTTATTTATCTTTTTGAATATTTATAATCTGCACTTTCATAAAATATATCAAGGCAGCTTACAACATGCAAAATACAATAAAGTTAGTCTGAAATATGAACACTACTGTAGAAAAAAGAGTAATTTGGGACGCAAGCAAAGCGGTTATGAGAGGATTTTTGATACAACAGAATACGATTCAAAAGAGAGTTCAAAATGAGAAAAAAGGTAAGATCTTGGAGAAAATAAAGAAAGGAGAGAAGAAATTGAGAGCGAAACCAAAGTCGCAAGATGTAGCCTACCTTTATTTCAAGCAAGGCATTTGACAAGGTGCCCCCTGATATTCTTGTAAAGAAGCTGGTAAAATGCGGTCTTGACTATGCTACCACTCAGTGGATTTGTAACTGGCTGACTGACTGAACCCAAAGGGTGCTCATCAATGGTTCCTCTTCATCCTGGAGAAGAGTGACTAGTGGGGTGCCACAGGGTTCTGTCTTGGGCCCGGTCTTATTCAACATCTTTATCAACGACTTGGATGATGGACTCAAGGGCATCCTGATCAAATTTGCAGATGACACCAAACTGGGAGGGGTGGCTAACACCCCAGAGGACAGGATCACACTTCAAAACGACCTTGACAGATTAGAGAACTGGGCCAAAACAAACAAGATGAATTTTAACAGGGAGAAATGTAAAGTATTGCACTTGGGCAAAAAAAATGAGAGGCACAAATACAAGATGGGTGACACCTGGCTTGAGAGCAGTACTTGTGAAAAGGATCTAGGAGTCTTGGTTGACCACAAACTTGACATGAGCCAACAGTGTGACGCGGCAGCTAAAAAAGCCAATGCAATTCTGGGCTGCATCAATAGAAGTATAGCATCTAGATCAAGGGAATTAATAGTGCCACTGTATTCTGCTCTGGTCAGACCTCACCTGGAGTACTGTGTCCAGTTCTGGGCAGCACAGTTCAAGAAGGACACTGACAAACTGGAACGTGTCCAGAGGAGGACAACCAAAATGGTCAAATGCCTGGAACCGATGCCTTACGAGGAACGGCTAAGGGAGCTGGGCATGTTTAGCCTGGAGAAGAGGAGGTTAAGGGGTGATATGATAGCCATGTTCAAATATATAAAAGGATGTCACATAGAGGAGGGAGAAAGGTTGTTTTCTGCTGCTCCAGAGAAGCGGACACGGAGCAATGGATCCAAACTACAAGAAAGAAGATTCCACCTAAACATTAGGAAGAACTTCCTGACAGTAAGAGCTGTTCGACAGTGGAATTTGCTGCCAAGGAGTGTGGTGGAGTCTCCTTCTTTGGAGGTCTTTAAGCAGAGCTTGACAACCATATGTCAGGAGTGCTCTGATGGTGTTTCCTGCTTGGCAGGGGGTTGGACTCAATGGCCCTTGTGGTCTCTTCCAACTCTATGATTCTATGATTCCTGGTGAAGGCCAACTAACCCTCAGGGGCCTGGGGAACCACCAGAAGTGTCCCATCAGAGGAAGTGAGAATATATAGGGTCATGCTTTGGAACTGACTATGGGACCAAGTTGGGTACAGCTTTGTTAATTAGCACAAAAACTTTGAACCTGGCCCAGTAGCAAGTTTCTCAGCAGCAGAGTAACCTGTTGGCCAGGATCTGTTCCTGTGAGAAGTCTGGCCGCTGCATCGTGCACGAGTTGCAGCTTCCCAACCAGATACAGTGGTACCTCAGGTTAAGTACTTAATTCGTTCTGGAGGTCTGTTCTTAACCTGAAACTGTTCTTAACCTGAAGCACCACTGTGGCTAATGGAGCCTCCCACTGCCGCTGCACAATTTCTGTTCTCATCCTGAAGCAAAATTCTTAACCCGAGGTACTATTTCTGGGTTGGCGGAAACCTGAAGCGTCTGTAACCTGAAGCGTATGTAACCCGAGGTACCATTGGACTGTACAAGGGCACCCTTCACAAAGCTAAAAGTGGCCATCTCCTTCAGCCTTACCCCCACATCCCAAACCTACTCCCAAAATTTACGAAGGCATTACACTAAGTGGCAATTTCTGCATGATGGGTTAGGCCGCAACTCACAAACACATTTCATTGGTAGATCACATTTTCGGATTTGCTGTGTTTCTGTAAGCCAGAGAACCTTTCGTGGCTTTTTCCATGTGGGCGTGCTAGAAATCAGATTGGCATTAACTTCCTTCATGATAAAGGCACACAGTTCTTCAAACTTATGCACCATTGCACCTGTAATTAACCCTCAACACACACACACCCCAACCATAGCTTTTATTCTTCCATGACGGAAAGGCAACTACTTTTTCTTTGTTTTGTTTTCTCTACACTTCCTGCATTGGATAATGGAACCAAAACAGACAGTAGCAAGGACAAGAACAAACTTCCAGGCTAAGAGGTGTTTAATAAGATATACTTCACAAGTAACAATACTAACACACATCTCATAGAACTCAGAATATAGAGCTGGAAGGGACCCGGAGGTCATCTAGTGTTCAACCCCTTGCTGTTTTCAGCCGCAAGGACAAAGGTCTTCCAGCCCCATATTATAGGTTACAGGAGTCTCTTCTCTGCCTGCCATACTTCATACCCATTTATTCTGCATGTTTCTGCCCAGCATTGGATTCTGAAATGGGATGTTGCTCAACCAACTACAACAGTTTCCTAAGAATATTTTATCTCACCGTGCATCTGGCTCTACTTGTTATCAAACAGCTGCAACTGAAACACATTCAGCTACATCCACCAGCTGGACAGGGAGCTGGGGGAGGGAGGGAAGAAATGCAGGGCACATTTTGTTTGGTGCCTGTGCAAATGTAATTAGCAATGTTACATATATGTGCACTATAAAGAACAAAACAAAAAACAAATTAGTCTAAGCCCCTCCCTCAGATAGTTAACTCTGAGTGACCAAAAGGAGAGTGCTGACACCAGATGAGTTTTCCCAAAAGGTAAAATATGGGAAAGGGTTTCACCAGGAAGAGATTGTGAAACAGGTTATGTACGAAGCAGAGGGGGAAACATGGTGGAATCTCATAGCAGAAAAGCAGAGGTATCGTGCTAATGGTTAAATTCTAAGGTAGCAAACCAGAAAAGTCCACATCAAGGTCCCAGTTTGGGCAGAAAGAAGCACACATGCAATCCTCCAATGCAAGCATACTCCTGGGCACCCATGTTTTAATCCCAACTCCTGCAGAACTCAAACCATCTAACCAGCAAACAGTCTTTCTGGAATTGGCAAATGGCAAGATTGTGTGTGTGTGGTGTGTGTGCGTGCAGGGGACAAATACAGGCCACATCTTTCATGTGATCCATTGGGCTGTTAGATCTCTAGATCACTTGGGATTTATTTACTGATTTGTATCAAGGTGGTTATGGTGGGAGATGAAGGATTTCCAACACCGAGGGGAACAGAGCTGAGGAGCTCTGCTCCATCTGGTTGGCATGCAACACGGCTGCTCCAGCTGCTCAGACACAAACCATTCCTTGTGCTGTCACAATTGTGCTGCAGCAGCATAAAATCAACACAATATACACACAAAAAAGCCGACCAAGGGGACCAAGTGAGAGCAGGGAAGGAGAGTTTTAGTGTTAAACACCTAGGTTAAGAGAAGATACAGATGACTCATTTCAAGGTCAAATAGCTCCACAGGGCTGCTTAAAATCACAGGTATTAAAAGGCTGCGTTTAATTCAAGGAAGGAAGGAAGGAAGGAAGGAAGGAAGGAAGGAAGGAAGGAAGGAAGGAAGGAAGGAAGGGAAAAGTTATGAGGCTCATTAAACTTACAGACAAACAGGAGACCCAACCAATTTATAACCCCTTTTTGTAGTGTTCTTCAGGGTGAGTCAACTGAACTAAAAATGCTGCTGGTCCAGTGGAAGTCCAAGGACATCGTCTTAGACTTCAAAAACGAGGACAGCTGATGAGCTAACAAAAAGAAATGAAGAATAACAATGTGCTATACTTCTGTGGCTGCACCTTTGATGCAAGGAGGGGGAGATCACAAATCAATACAGTGGTACCTCGGGTTACAGACGCTTCAGGTTACAGATGCTTCAGGTTACAGACTCCGCTAAACCAGAAATAGTACCTCGGGTTAAGAACTTTGCTTCAGGATGAGAACAGAAATCGTGCTCCAGAAGCACAGCGGCAACAGGAGGCTCCATTAGGTAAAGTGGTACCTCAGGTTAAGAACAATTTCAGGTTAAGAACAGACCTCCAGGACGAATTAAGTCCTTAACCCAAGGTACCACTGTACTCCCCTCATCAAAAACTGCTGCCAGGAAGAAGGGTTCTAGTATAGCACTGCTATGTGCAGGGAAGTTTTAAGGCAGGGAAGCATTTGATCAGGGGATTTCCCCCATCTCTATCTTGTAGTGGCATTGTCTCATGACAGCTGCATCACATGCTTTTCTGGAATAACTTCTGCATCTTCCTGTACATGCCATATTCTTAACCTGGCACCACATTAAAACACACTGGAACAAATGTTCTCTGTTATGCAGAGGCATGGCAATGTAGTGTTTACAAAAAGCAGCCGTAGTGTCAATGTTCTTGCCCAACAAGTGTTCCTAGTTACATGATTCAACACACAGGTCAGACCGCCTTTCAAAGTGAAAGCACCGTTTCAAAGCTAGTTGTGTTACAGAGCTCTTGCCACTAGCCATTAAGAGAGCTCGCACATGGCGGTGGCTTTCTGTGACATGCATTATAATAAAAAGACTGAGCTGAACTCCATTTTAGAGTAACAGACCAAGCTTGGGCAGAGGTCAAAAGCAAGACTACTGTTTGATAAATCTTGTTAACTTTCTGGCATTGAAGAAACACTTCAGATGGAGGAGCATGTTATGGTAAACAGAAAAAGCAGTGTTAGAAACGGGGATAGAAAATGGCTTCTGGGACCTGGGTTGTGGGCGTCAAAACAGAATGTCTAGTCACCATTTTATTTGGGGGGGGGGTGTCAACAACATTTATTATTTATTATTTTGATAAGCATGAATACGCAATTCACATAAGTGACACATTGTTAATATCGCATTTTTAGCAGAAATTGTTAATACATGTTCAATTTGGTGTTGACAATAAAAATGCTGGTATCATACTTCAGTTTTCAAAAAACTGTGTTCTTTATTGTTCAAACTCCTTAACATATTGTATATCCTTAACCTATACTTTGAGGCTTCAAAGCACATACATTTCATTAATCCTTGAGCGTCAGCCAGGCACACACACACACAAAAAAAATGGCACCCAGACCTTTTGAGGAGCTCGCAAATGGAGAACCTTTAGGCACAAAATGTGCCCTGCTAATTTTGAACCCTGCGAAAAAGGGCAGGTAGATTTCTTAGGGGCAAAAGGTACTAGTTATGGCTGCAATCCTAAGCCCAGTTACTAGGAAGTAAGAGCCATTGAATAGGGTAATATTTAGTTCCAAGTACACAGAAACATAAGAAACTACTTTACACTGATTCAGATCATTGGTTTATCTAGTTCAGAATTTCGACACACTGACTGGCAGCAAAATTCCAGGATTTCATCCAGGCTCTTTTCCATCTTGACCTGGCAACGCCAGGGACTGAACCTGTGAGACTTGCGTACCATGGCTCCTGCCCATTAGTATGCTAAGGTTAAGGATTTGTCGTCATGTGGCAATTTCATTTTTCATTTATATGGCTCTTCCAAAGAACTTCACAGCCTTGATCTTGCTCACTCAGTAGTTCTGTGAGGCAGACACTGTGGTTGTTACCATTTTACAGATGGAAAAACCATGCTAATAGAGAAGCGCTCGATGCCACCCAATAAGTCTAGGTGCAGTAATCTAAGATTTCCAAAGGTTTATACTGTATGTCAGTTATATTCTCCCTGGAAACACCTCTTATTTAAAGGGAACCTTGTTGTTTCACTCATGTGACAAGAAGAAGGTGGAGGCTGAGACACATGGATAAATAAAAAGCAAAATATTTTCTACAAGCACATAAACGTAGTCTGCCAAAGCCAGGCAAGCAGTCCGTCCAGCTCAGTTGCGAGCCATGTTGGGGTATTGCAGGGTAACTGGTCTCTTGGAACCAACTCTACAGCTCTGTGACTCTATCTTCCGCAATCTATCTATCTAAAACTTGCCTTTCCAATATGTGTGCACTACAATATGCTTTGAGGTTTTTATTAAAAATATAAAGCGGCATAGAAATTAAAAAATAAAATAAATGAAAATGGTTGCTTGCAACAAATAAGAACCGCGTTTCACAATAAAATCCAATATCACGACAAAATAGGATTGAGACAAGCGGAACAGATAACCACCAGTAAGTCTTTGCCAACTGGCACAAAAAAAGAGGGGTGCCTCCCAGCACTGGGGGGGCAGAGTGCTCCACAATCTGGGTGCAGCCACTGAGCATGCCCTGACTCTTGTGCCAGTCAGACAAGCCTTCACACAGCCCCACAGATGGGACCCAGAGAAGGGCCTCTCCCAGTGGGCAAGCCAGCATGGCAGATGTTTTGAACATGGCAATACTGTGGAACAGGACTTGTTTCTTAGGCATCAGGCCTTTTCATTAAAAAAGCAATAACCCACTAACCGTATTTTTGTTGCATGTCCACAGGAGTTTTAGTCACTTGCTCTACAGCCTATGGATCTAGTTAATTTCTTAGTGAAAACATTAAACAACCGTGTTTTTTTAAATGTTGTTGGGTGGTGGTCTTTGTTTTTTGAGACTAAAAATGAGTATGTTAAATACATTTCAATAGTTATCTTAGGTGTCACTGGGAGTGCTGGGGAGAAGGGCTGGTGGGATATTCTCTTTACCTTTTCTGGAGGCCTTACTACACTTTTATTTGGATTTCCAGAGGGGGAGCCATGTTGGTCCATTGCAGGAGACTTTTCAAGTCACCCTGTGGAGACCTTCCTCACACACAAGAGGCCTGGGCTCTCTGAAGTCCAGAGACTTCAAACTGGGACGTCGAATTGTCCAATAAGCTGACATCATTGTGACATCTGGAGACTGACAGATC
The DNA here is from genome assembly GCF_951804945.1 of Podarcis cretensis. NCBI lineage: Eukaryota > Metazoa > Chordata > Lepidosauria > Squamata > Lacertidae > Podarcis > Podarcis cretensis. The sequence goes on along the minus strand of NC_137172.1, from coordinate 120,375,654 downwards.
AGCAGCTCCATCCACCTGTCAAATTTGGCCTAGGTCTGGCCCATGGAGGTGGGGAAGTTTTTTGTGCTTAGGCCTAAAGCGCACCCCCCCACACACACCTTGTTCCATACATGAACCATCCACCTCAGAATCTAGCAGTGAAAGCCAAGCATTTGAGCACTAATTGGCACACTTTCAAAAACTGATTCTAATTAGCCAGTTCATTCATGAAAAATCTGCTAGTTGATTTCCCCCCACTTCAGTTTGCTGTTTACAAAATGGCTCTCATGTCTAGATGATTAGATCACAACCCACTTGTGTACAAAGTGATGCAAAAGAGATATGTTTAACTTGCTAAATAAAGCCATTGCCTTCTGAATAGAGAATGCAACTTCACTGAAATATTGTAAGAGGGCTAAAAGGTGCCTAACTGAAATCTACAGACCTGGAAGTCCACATATGAAGAATTCTGAAATTAAATATTGGCAGACAATACTCATTCAGCATCCATACTTACTGTGTTTTGAATGTGTCTTACGTGACATAGGATGGACATGAAGCAGTGGCCGTTACTATTTTTACTGACAGGTACTGAAAGCTGCTGAGGAAGGCATAATCTTCTGCCACCATTGCATCTTCAGAAATGTGCAGTGGAATTTAGGCTTCTAATTGCTTTTTTGGCTGATAGGTTTATCTTTCTTTTCAAATGCTCTGCCATTATGTTCTTTAGTTGCTGTATATAAAACTTTGAGATTGTATCTTTAAAGGAAGAAGCACATGTGAGCCTCAGTCTGCGCACTTCTCATCCTCTCTGGCATGGCTGCAAGGAGACCAGAATATTTCACTTCCCATTTTTTGTTAAACACAGTTCAGTGTTAGGTCTGAGCCATAAACTTTACTATGGTTTATTGATTAAAAAAACAGCTTAATCCAAGGTCTGAGACTGGCTGTGTGTGTGTGTAAACTATAGTTAATTCTAGCCACAGTTTGTCCAGGTGGAAAACACTTAACTAAGGTTACTCAAGAACAAAAGTGAGACAATAAACCATAGCATGTCACTGCATAACAGAAACAATAAACCACAACATACCTTTCCATCAAAATACAACCTGCATTGCTAAAGGAAGATCCAAATTTGAACCACACCACTTATTAGATTACCAAAGGCAAGCTACTCTATCTTAGCTTCAACATCTCCCTCCCTCCCCAAGCTCTACAGCAAAGAAACTATATGGTTCTGCTGTAGGTAAAAGGTAAAGGTAAAGGACCTCTGGACAGATAAGTCCAGTCAAAGCTGACTATGGGATGCGGTGCTCATCTCGCTTCCGGCCGAGGGAGCCGGCGTTTGTCTGCAGACAGTTTTCAGGGCCATGTGGCCAGCATGACTAAACTGCTTCTGGTGCAATGGGACACTGTGATGGAAGGCAGAGTGCACAGAAACACTGTTTATCTTCCCATTGCAGTGGTACCTATTTATCTACTTGCACTGGTGTGCTTTCGAACTGCTAGGTTGACAGGAGCTGGGACAGAGCAACAGGAGCTCACCCCATCGCATGGATTCGAACCACCGACCTTCTGATCAAGAGGCTCAGTGGTTTAGACCACAGCAAAATAAATATTAGCATGCTGGCCTAATTTAGAAGGCAGTTTAAAATGATCATATTTGATTGCTTTAAAACTCTATAAATGTTCTAAAACTCTATAAATGCTCATGATTAATTAGCAGATAAGAAGAATACAGACTAAAGAAGCTGGGTACGCAGGGAAGGGGACTAAATGGGAGAAATACACACATAGTTTGCAATTGCCCACCATATTTGAGAAGGATTGAATGCAAGGGTTGGAGGAAACGGTTACTAACCTCAAAGTCCATTCTGCAATGGAATAGCAAGGGAAGCTGTGGGCAATCAACTTCCTTGCAAATTTTCAAGGCTGGACCAGTGATCACAGAAATGCTTTAGGTATGAGCTTCAGGAAAGGCTTTTTAATTAGATATTGCTAGACTGAGATATTTTGACACCTGCCCTTTTGTTGGAACTGGGGAAAACTTAAAAATGCAACTTTAACATATGGGCCTTAGAACGAGAGACGTGCGTACGAAGTCAAAACACTGCGGCCTGCTGCAGTTAAGTGAAGAGCAGAATGGAGAGATGCAGCCAGGAAACTCTCTGCACCTCTGAAAATGAAGTCAAGAACACAAAGCCATGCATTGCCTCTTGTCTCAGACTGCAGTTACCCTCTGCACGCAGCAGGCAAACATTTCAAGGACCTGGGCTACGATTTATTGTTGCTAACAAGAGAGCACCCTTGTGGTCATGCTTTTACAATGGCAAAACAAAGAACCAGCTGGGATCCAGAATTTATTCCCCCTCCTCAGCTGACAAAAGTACAAGAGCTGTTCTTCAAAACACACACAAAGCCAAAGAAGTTTGTTGAATTTAGCTCCTTTATCAACTTTAATTATGTTGATTTGCAGCATCTAAAATGTCTGACTAGGTGTCGCTTAATCTGCTAGACAGACTAAAATCACATAGCCAAAGCTGTTTCTTTTCCACCGTCCTCTCTGCTCCATCCATTTCTGCATTTGAAAGTCTCACTACAGTTCTCCTGCTTGCCAGCTTGCAAGCTGATGAAACACCAGGCCTAGAAACAGCTGCTTGAATCTATGTCAAACTGCATCTGGCACCCATCTATCTTCCAACCAACCAGCTATATTCACTTCTGAAATCATACCAGAGCAGATCACATAGTCCCACCCCTCGCCCCCTTGAGCCACAGAAACATACCAGGCCTTTGTCTTGTCGCTAGACCTATTGAAGCAATTTATTTGCTGATTTGCCTTGTGTTTTGCAGGCAGAGATCTACAACGGAAGGGATGAACTGAAATATATACCTGGCAGGATGTGTAGGGTAAACGGGAATAACCCACTTACAAATAAAAGTCCCACCAAGTTCTCCCAAGCTCTCATTAAATCCAGTTTTTGGCTTAAACAGAATGTTTAGGGGTTTTCCAATGGAGACTTTCTGGTGCCTGCAACTCTCAGGCAAGGAGGGGAGTCTCCTGTACAATTCTCAAATTGTTGTCATGGCCATTAACTATACTGTGGTAGAAAATACCCAGCAGGGCTGCTGAAGGTTTGCTATGTGCTGGCTCCAGAGAGGTATTAACAAAAAGCCCCCAAAGGCCTCACACTAAATAAATAATTTACTATTGTCCAAATATGAAACTTAAAAGATTAAGTCAACGGCATTAAAATCTACACTCTAGGCACACATTTTTATTTAAAATTAAATCCATTTAACATTTAATCCATCACATTAAACAGGCCAGATCCTTCCAAAAGCATTTGGGAAAGCTAAATTCCATCTCCCCTAAAAAAAAAGTGAACAGCAGCACAGTTAGACTCTGTGTTTTGCTACTGTTTTCACACAAGGGCAGTGGTACATGAGTCAGTAGTATAACAAAACCTTTTGGGAAGGAACAGCAGCACATGGATAATGTGCTCATTATCTGGGAACTGGAAGTGCATAGAGGAACCTAGTGTTCCAACTTTCTCAGGGAATTGTGGTTTCTCTGCGTTAAGGCAGAACAAGTCAGCCACAATAAATCCCTCAAATCAGTATTTCCCAGTTTTCTCATCACTGAGGTATACTTTTTTTGCCCGCATTAAAACTGGAGGCACTCTCCATCCAGACAATCCATAAGTTTAAGAGCGTATGCAAGAGTAAGAGGCCAAAAGGAACTCTGGTTCTTGTGTTTTGGTGTAAGCTACTGTTCTGAGCATGCTGCTTCAAGGGAATGCCCCACTCAAGCAGAGACTCAGCAGTTGCCCCCTGGGCCAGTTTTGCCTCCTGCCAACACTATCTAGGCTTGGCTGAAAAGATGCCATTTCTCCCCAAATCACAGACAGTGGCCTTTGTTTGCTAAAGGTGAACAACCCAGCCTTTTGTTTCTCATCAGAGGTCTGTAAGGAAGATGCCAATAGTCTGGGCAGTGAGTGGGCAGATAGATGCTTAGGAGGAACTGGGCTGGGACCACAGTGTGCAAAGGCCAGAAAGCTGATCCAAGCTGATTTTCAGCTAGCCAGCATGCTATTATCAAAGCGAACCATTCACAGTGGGATCAGGTGTTAAACAGGGTTGTGTCATTGCCCCAACTCTATTCATTATTTTCATTGCCCTGATCCTACACTTTGTCAAAGGGAAACTTCCCTCCAGAGTAGAAATCACATATCAAACAGATGGAAACCTCTTTAATCTGAGTAGGCTGAAAGCAAAGAGTAACTTCCGTCATAGAGTATGCTGATGACAACGTAGTCTGTGCTCACTCAGAGGATGACCTCCAAACCATCCTAAATATATTTGCAGAAGCTTACGAAAAGCTTGGCCTATCGCTCAACTTCCAGAAAACCAAAGTGCTGCACCAACAAGCACAAAACAACCCCTCTGCAGTGCCACAAAACCAACTCAATGGTGTAATGTTGGGAAATGTTGATCACTTCTCCTACCTGGACAGTTATCTTTCCACAAGGGCTGACATTGATGCCAAAATCCAGCATCACCTGAGCTCTTCAAGTGCAGCTTTCTCCTGATTGAAGTGCAGAGTGTTTGAGGACTGGGGCATTTGCAGGCCCTACACCTGTGCAAATCTGGTTAAGATATGTCTTCCCATTCTTCTGGATTTCCTTAGAGCAGTATCTATGGATCTCCGTTGGTTCCTTCTTTCTAGAGTGCTTACTAGATATGTCTTAGGTCCAGGCTACATAAATCATGGATCATGTGCTATTATTGTGTCTGGACTGTACCACTTTAGACCGTTGAGAGTCGTGGCGGCATATCTGCCCATCCCACAACCCAACATATAGAAAATTGGCACGTTAGAGAGAGTAGAATTGTTCTCCCCGATATATGACTTTTGTGTGCAAGGAGAAGTTTTATTTGGGAGAGCATATACACGGCTGATATGCCTATTTTCATCATACAAATGCTGGAGGGTATGATGCAGTCATGTGACTGTAAATGCAAGATCACATGACAAGTACAGTGCAGGAACAGTTTTAATACGAAGTCTGCAATAATGTCTGTTATTTCAGAGCATCCTGGCTCCATAGAGGAAATGTTCCTGCTTATGTAAAGCTCTATAGATCCTATAATCTCTGAAGCTCCTACCAACTTCTGTTTCTTCTGAAGTTGATCAGACAATCTCATGCATGACCTGAGCATTCTCCGTACTGTGTCTTTGTTTTGCCATTTTATATTGACGTGTGAATTGTCTGTCTATCTCCTATTTGGACAGGGCTTTTACCCACCTCTTCTCTTGTGGCACAAAGCCCCATGTGCAGTGGAGGGGAGGCATGTGCAAAGAGTATGCCAAACTAGGTGGCATTAAAAGGCAGGAATGGCCTGCCTAATTTGATGTGTAAGGAAAGGGATTTGGAGGAGAGGAGAGGAGCTATGTGCAAACACACAAGCAGGACTTCGTGATGATTTGTGCAGCAGCTCTTTGGGAGGATTAAACAGCAGCAGAGGGGAAAGGTCAGGAGGCCCACGGTAGGGAATGTGAGAGATAACCGAGGCTCAAGCAAGGACTGTCAGCAGAAGGCACAGTGGAGAAAAGAAGGGCACAGAATATCAGGGCTACAACCCAAGATGAGGCAAGACATGCTTGAACTTTCTTTGCCAGTGCTTCCAACTTCTGAACTCTGGGCTCTATTCTCTTACCTGTCCTAGCTCCCAGGTCCTCGGTCTACCCCATGACCATCCCAACTCCAGGTATATTCACATTAGTGGCTTGAAACGCAGTAAGGCCATTTCACGCCACGTGGCCTTCTTGGCTTCCTTGCCCATGCAACCCCCCTAGAAATCCAACTCATTTACTGGTCATGCATTCTGCATGTGAGGTGGCTGTTAGGGTATGTTCAGATTGCTACTTACTCCTCATCCAAGTTTCTAATTAGACTGAAACCAGTTTGAGAGGAAAAAATGCGCCAAACAACAATACAGTGGTAGCTTGGTTTAAGAACAGCTTAGTTTATGAACAACTTGGATTAAGAATGCTGCAAACCCGGAAGTAGGTGTTTTGGTTTGTGAACTTTGCCTTGGAAGCAGAACATGTTTCGCTTCCTGTTGACTGTGTTCCATTTGTAAATTGAGTCCCCATCTGCTATGGGAAAGCATGCCTTGGTTTAAGAATGCTTTGGTTTAAGAACGGACTTCCGGAACAGATTAAATTTAATAAATTCATAAATCAAGGTACCAGTGTACTTGCCAAGAAATGACAGAATCGCTATAATAATAATAATAATAATAATAATAATAATAATAATTTATTATTTATACCCCGCCCATCTGGCTGGGTTTCCCCAGCCACTCTGGGGGCTTCCAGCAAAAGTTTAATTAATCAAATATTAAAAATTTCCCTAAATAGGTCTGCCTTCAGATGTCTTCTAAAAATCAGATAGTTGTTTATTTCTTTGACATCTGATGGGAGGGCGTACCACAGGACGGGTGCCACTACCAGAAGGCCCTCTGCCTGGTTCCCTGTAACTTCGCTTCTCACAATGAGGGAACTGCCAGAAGGCCCTCAGCGCTGGACCTCAGTGTCCGGGCAAAACAATGGGGGTGGAGACGCTCCTTCAGGTATACTGGATTGTATGGATTGTGGCATATAAGAAGCATGGAGAACAACCAAAGACAGAGTGAAAGACAAGCCAAGGAACACACACACACACACACACACACACACACACACACACACACACCATGCAGGCAAAAGTTACAGCACAAACTGCCACGGAAGATGTTTCCTTTTGCTGTGTCTCATCGAAATACTTCAGTGCCCCCGAAAGGGTGTGTTTCAATCTCTCTCTCTCTCTCTCTCTCTGCAATGCACTATTTGGTGCATTTAACTGAACACACTGCTGGAGAATCGAGACAAGCCGTTTTAAAGCCAAACCTGCATGTCCTTACAAAGTACTTAACCAACAATGTGATCCTAATGCATGCTTACTCAGAAGTAAGTCCTACTGTGTACAACTGAGCATATTCCTTGGCAAATGTGCTCAAGACTAGAGCCCAAGTTTCTCTGTCCCGAGGGCAAACATGATGAATGGCGTCCTGTGAAAAATAAAATCTAGCCTGCCTCAGTTCTAATGGCTGCTGAAGTCTGGAGTCAGCCATGCTCTGGCAGGCTTTCCAGGTCTCCTATGAAACTGAAAGGCTGGCATGTATGGAAAATATTATGTTTGCATAGATGGGCTTTTCCAGACTGCTAACTGAAGGAGAGGAACCAAAAAAGATGAAACCCCTTGTTATTAAAAATCCTGGCATAAATAGATGAAGCAATGACTCCAAACTGGCAATAATAATAATTATGAATGTGTATCTTATGTATGTGGGACATGGGTGGCGCTGTGGGTTAAACCACAGAGCCTAGGGCTTGCTAATCAGAAGGTCGGCGGTTCGAATCCCCACGACGGGGCGAGCTCCCGTTGCTCAGTCCCTGCTCCTGCCAACCTAGCAGTTCGAAAGCACATCAAAGCGCAAGTAGATAAATAGGTACCACTCCGGAGGGAAGGTAAACGGCGTTTCCGTGCGCTGCTCTGGTTTCACCAGAAGTGGCTTAGTCATGCTGGCCACATGACCCAGAAGCTGTATGCGGGCTCCCTCAGCCAGTAAAGCAAGATGAGCGCCACAACCCTAGAGTCTGAGACTGGACCTAACGGTTAGGGGTCCCTTGACCTTTACCTATCTTCTAGATCAAGAGTAGCCAACGTGGTCCCCTCCAGGTGGTCCCCTCCAGACGCCGTGGGCCACAACTCCCATCAACCTGAGGCAGCATGACCAAAGGCCAGGGATGATTGAGTTGCAGTCGAAAATGTCTGGAGGGGAGCATGCTGGGCAGCCCATTCTAGATAATTAAAAACAACAATAGTAAAGCCACACTTCAGAAGATTCAAAACCCCTGACTTGAATAGGTGCAGAATACAATGTGCAAAAATGGGAGCTTATATTTCACCATCTTGACCAATCTGGCCGTCAAACCTTAACAAAAGACAGCAAAAACCCATTCACATTCTCTAATGTGGAATTTCTGCTTAAATGCATTTATCCATATTATTTCAAAATCTAGGTTTCTTTGAAAGCATTCAATGTGTTCCTCCTTTTTAATTTCTTTAGATTACCCTGCAGACAAACAGGCAAGGAAAAACAGAGAAGTCTGTCAAGACCTTAATCTAAAAGTGACACACTATATGTTGTTCAGCTGCTATAGAACTACTCTCTCTAATGCAATGTTCACTGTCAAACTGAGAACACCGTCAGAAGCTTATGTTGAGTGTTTACACTCACTAAATTATCCTATCTTAGATTTTGAGGCTGCAAACTGCTGCCCCCCCTTTTAGGTAGCACACTAAATAATAAATACCATTGAACGCTATGATGTTTCAGTGTCATCAATGTAGGACAGAAATCAGAAGGGAGTCATATTTAATTGGCACCATGTGGCCGGTTTCTAGGTATTATGTTTGAATTCGAAATGTGGAAAAATGGAAGACTCATACGCATCATACATGGTTTATAGCATCTTATGTGAAAACAGCCCGTGAGATTTTCCTTCTGTGTAACTTGCCTATATTGTGGGGGATAGCTGGAAGGGAAGATACAGTAGAGCTGCTGTTGAAACAGGTCCTTTGCACACAACATGCAAAGAAAGGAATAAAAAGGTAAAGGTAAAGGACCCCTTACAATTAAGTTCAGTTGCGGACGACTCTGGGGTTGCGGTGCTCATCTTGCTTTACTGGCTGAGGGAGCCGATGTTTGTCCTCAGACAGTTTTTCCAGGTCAAATTGTTATTTAAATGTGGCTGTCCCTCGAGGGACGTTAAAGACATAATTATACTAAATAATTGCGTGGTCAACCTTTTCCAACATTACACCATTAGGTTGGATTTGTGGCACTACAGAGGGGTTGTTTAGTGCTTGTTGGTGCAACACTTCAGATTTTTTGATGTTGACCGATAGGCCAAGCTTTTCATAAACTTCTGCAAAGATATTTAGGATGGTTTGGAGGTCATCCTCTGAGTGTGTGTGTTTCCCTTTGACAATGTGCAGGATCATGGCGATGAAGATAATAAACAGAGTTGGGGGCGATAATACTACATCCCTGTTTAACACCTAATCCCACTGTGAATGGTTCACTTTGAGAGCCATTGTTATCCATGATCTGCTGTCATATTATTGTGGAGGAGCCAAAGGATGTTCACAAATTTATTTGGGCGGCCAATTTTCAGAGTGTCAGACTAGGACTATCTCACCTCTTAACCTACTTCGGGTTGAGGACAAAAGGAGGTGTCCATTGCCCTGAGCTCCTTTCAATGAGAGCCCAATATAAGTGAAATAATAAATGTATCGCAGGACCAACTGTTCACCCAGTGAACTTCATGGCCGGGTGGGACTTTGAACCCTGGTCCCCCAGGTCCTACTCCAACACTTTAACTGCTACACCACACTGGATGAACCTTAACATCCCCTTCCAACAATAACATTCCATCACATTGTGCACCCCTCTCCACCCCAACCTTTATTCATATCCTTAAAAAAAAAGTCTCTGCTTTAAACCCTTAAAAAACAGAACACCTCTCTGCAGACTCTGTGACCCCTTCTCACCAGCAATTGGACAGGAACCAGATCAGTGGCTCTCAGACTTTTTTCTCTGGGCCACACTCTCAGAATAAAGATATGCTTGCACCACACCACAATTTTTATTGATAAGCAATACACTGGAAAACACAACTAAGATTAAACAAAATAAAAAAATTCCTTCCAGTAGCACCTTAAAGACCAACTAAGTTAGTTCTTGGTATGAGCTTTCGTGTGCATGCACACAAAAGCTCATACCAAGAACTAACTTGGTTGGTCTTTAAGGTGCTACTGGAAGGAATTTTTTTATTTTGTTTTGACTATGGCAGACCAACACGGCTACCTATCTGTAACTACAACTAAGATTGTCCTCAGTATCACTTGATTCCCTTGCTTTCATTTTGAAAAGCTATCTACCCATACTCTGCAAATAATTTATATATATATATATATATATACAATACTACACTGAAATGTTTAAATGACCTTGAATCTTCCCACCACCCTTGCCATCCTCTCCTGCCACACACTTTGAGAATCATTGAACCAGATGGCACACCCCGGGCAGAACTTGGATTCGTTACTTTACAGTTGAAAGTAAAATCCAGGTTTGGGGATGGGGTGTGCGTGGAGGCTGCTGAACAAAAATGACTAGAAGGACATCACATAAGCAAAGCAAGAGTGTGAGTAGTCCTCTTCCTCCCTCCCCATACCATATTTCACAATGCAACTGCCACTGAAATCCATGCCTTAAAAACCAAGCCCACAATGTAATAAGATACAGATGTGGAACTCTTGTTTTGTTAAGATCTTGTACTGCTGTGCCTTCTGTCACCCCAGCAGCACATCTCAGAATACACATACTAGCGTCTGTGAAGAACACGGAACTATTCTAGCAATTTAACAGTTGATGGCACAAAGCAGAGATCAGCTTGAATATTCCCACTTTCTGCTGAACAATACAGCCAAAACGATTTCAAGTGCTGCAGGTATTATGCTCCTCTTAGCACTTTCCACCCTCCCTCCACCTCTAGGTTAGAAACAGTATTGGGAAACTAGACAAAAATCCTCACCCACCTTCTTCTTAGGCAGGAAGAACCATATGCACAAATATAGGATGGGGGACACCTGGCTTACTAGCAGTACATGTGAAAAGGATCTAGGGGTTTTGGTGGACCACAAGTTTAACATGAGTCAACAGTGTGATGCAGCAGCAAAAAAAAGCTAATGCTATTCTAGGCTGCATCAACTGAAATAATAGTGTTCAGATCAAGGGAAGTAATAGTATTGCTCTATTCTGCCTTGGTCAGAGCACACCTGGAATACTGTGTCCAATTCTGGGCACCACAGTTTAAGAAGGATGTTGACAAGCTGGAACGTGTGCAGAGGAGGGCAACAAGATGATCAAGGGGCTGGAAACTAAGCCTTATGAGGAGCGCTTGAAGGAGCCGGGTATGTTTAGCCTGGAAAAGAGGAAATTGAGAGGAGGTATGATAGGCATCTTCAAATATCTTAAGGGATATCATATGGAGGAGGGAACATGCTGGTTTTCTCCTGCTCTAGAGGGTAGGACTTGAACCAATGGCTTCAAATTGCAAGAAAGGAGATTCCGACTAAACATTTGGGAAAACTTTCTGACAGTAAGAGGTGTTCAGCAGTGGAACAGACTCCCACGAGAGGTGGTGGATTCTCCTTCCCTGGAGGCTTTTAAGCAGAGATTGGAGGGCCAACTGTCATGGATGCTTTAGCTGAGATTCCTGCACTGCAGGGGGCTGGTCGAGGTCCCTTCCAACTCAAAGATTCTATGATTCTTCAAATATATGACATTGCGCTTCTCCTCCGAATGCCAAGCGGATTGTGTGTGCTTTCTTGTTTGTTTCTAGTACAGTCAAACCTTGGTTGTCAAACATAATCTGTTCCGGAAGTCTGTTTGGCTTCCGAAATATTTGACAACCAAGGTACAGTTTCTGATTGGCTGCAGGAGCTTCCTGCACTCAAGCGGAAGCTGTGTATTTTTTTGCTTGATACACCACCATGTCACACAAAAATTTACATGGTGGGAAAAAACTGCATGCCAGGGTTATGCCCGCCCCCAGATTTTGACACACAAGCAGTAATGGAGTGATCATGAAAACTGTCAAAAGATTACAGTGCACAGAAGTACCGCTCCTCCGCCCCCCGTGAATTTTTGAGGCTGCAAATGGATATTTTCTGGAAACAACATGAAAACTAGTGTTAAACTTCTGCTAGATTCCACTTCTGCTTTACTTCAGGAGATGATTACCATTTTTGCCCTGCTGAAGGTAGGAGGAGTTGGCAGGTAACACGAGGACATACAATGACACGCAAAGAGCCCAAGATAGGAGGGATGTGTGATTGACACAAGGCGAAGTTTGGATAAATAGGGGCTGCTTTCTCAGGGCAACAACATTAGTAATATCTGAAAGGTTAATTGTGTGAATGATAACGGAGCAGGCAACAAATCCCGGGCTAGGCAAATGATACACTTGATCTCCACAAGGATTGGTTCCATGGCAGGCCTGGGTCCTGGGCTAAGGATCTTTACTATGAAGCAAATGGCTGCTTATACATATAATGTCTCCTGTTATCAACTACACCAGAGCATTCCAAACTTTTCATGTTGGTGACACACTTTTTAGACATGCATCATTTTGCAACACAATAATTCAGTTTCACTAGCAAACCAGAGGTTAAACTAACTCCTTTCCAGTGCCAGGAGGCGTGCAAGGAGTGTCCACGTGACACCTACACACAGCAGCCAACAGACTAATGTGTCGCGACACACCGTTGGGAAAGCTCTGCCCTACACCTTCCATTGATAGTTCATTTGCTCTGGCAAATTATGTACCTCATTTGCATGCTTGCAAAGAAAACTTTACTTGCCAAGTGTTGTGGTTGGGCAGCTTTAATAAAGCTATTATAGGCTTTACGTAGTTTGCTGACAGCTGTTTTGCATCATGTAACACACCGCCACAAAACTCTTAGGGCAACATGATTTGGAGGCACCCACCCAAGGGCCCATCTAGACACTGAGAGCCAGTGTGGTGTAGTGGTTAAGAGCGGTAGTCACGTAATCTGGGGAACCGGGTTCGCGTCCCCGCTCCTCCACATGCAGCTGCTGGGTGACCTTGGGCCAGTCACACTTCTCTGAAGTCTCTCAGCCCCACTCACCTCACAGAGTGTTTGTTGTGGGGGAGGAAGGGAAAGGAGATTGTTAGCCGCTTTGAGACTCCTGAAGGGGAGTGAAAGGCGGGATATCAAATCCAAATCCAAACCACAAAATCCAATGCACACCCTTCCTTTAACTAATGATTACACACAGAGAGAAAGAGACAGACAGACAGACAGACAGACACACACACACACACAGAGAGAGAGAGAGAGAGAGAGAGAGAGAGAGAGAGAGAGAGAGAGAGAAGCTAAAAAAGCCAATGCAATTCTGGGCTGCATCAATAGGAGTATAGCATCTAGATCAAGGGAAGTAATAGTGCCACTGTATTCTGCTCTGGTCAGACCTCACCTGGAGTACTGTGTCCAGTTCTGGGCACCACAGTTCAAGAAGGACACTGACAAACTGGAACGTGTCCAGAGGAGGGCAACCAAAATGGTCAAAGGCCTGGAAACGATGCCTTATGAGGAACGGCTAAAGGAGCTGGGCATGTTTAGCCTGGAGAAGAGGAGGTTAAGGGGTGATATGATAGCCATGTTCAAATATATAAAAGGATGTCACATAGAGGGAGAAAGGTTGTTTTCTGCTGCTCCAGAGAAGCGGACACGGAGCAATGGCTCCAAACTACAAGAAAGAAGATTCCACCTAAACATTAGGAAGAACTTCCTGACAGTAAGAGCTGTTCGACAGTGGAATTTGCTGCCAAGGAGTGTGGTGGAGTCTCCTTCTTTGGAGGTCTTTAAGCAGAGGCTTGACAACCATATGTCAGGAGTGCTCTGATGGTGTTTCCTGCTTGGCAGGGGGTTGGACTCGATGGCCCTTGGGGTCTCTTCCAACTCTATGATTCTATGATTCTATGATTCTAGAATGAATCAGTATGATTCTCTTGAGTAGAAAAGTCCTGCTTGTACAGTGGACCCTCAGGTTATGTTACCTTCGAGTCACGTAACTTCCGGGTTGCGAACGCAGTTTCAGCGCACGCGCATGTGCAGATTCACTCTGCGCGCCGCACGCATGCACAGAAGTGCTCTATCATGCTGTGCAAGTGCGCAGAAGCGGTGCCTCATGTTGCAGACTTTTTGGTGTATGTACGGACCCCCAGAACGAATTAAGTTCGTGGCCGGAAGGTCCACTATACAAGGCTTTGCTTTGAGATTCAAGGTAGGATTGCCATACGTCTGGATTTTTCTGGACATTACCGGGATTTCAAAGGTGGGGGAATTTCTGAAAGGCAGCACTTTTTCTTGGATCTTAGGCAAGTAAATCCAAAAAATGCATTTTTTTGGCATTTTTGTAAAAAAGAAGTGGTTTTCCCTTTTTGAAATATGGCAACCCTAATTCAAGGCAGAATGGTAGAATCACCCTAATGAAACACGAAGATGAAAATGAGAATGACAGTTAATTTTTCTCATACATTTTTATCCTGCCCTTCCTTCACAGAAATGAAGGAAGCATACTGTACAATCTTCTTCCCACCATCATTTCTTCCTCACAACAGCCCTGCGACGTAGATTTGATCAAAATATAGTGACTGGCCAAATGTCACCTAGTGAACTACATGGCAGAGTGAGGATTAGAAGCCAGGGCTACATGGCCCATCCAACAGCCTAGCTCAGCCTTTCTCAATCTTGGGTTCCTAGATGTTGCTGGACTACAACTCCCATCATGTCTAGCTAGCAGTGATCTAGGCTAGTGCTCAGGGATGATGGGAGCTGTAGTCCAGCATCTGGGCACACAAGGTTGAGAAAGGCTGAGCTAGACCATTGGATATTCACAGTGGATCAGGATTATATTATGGAAAGCAATCAGCACAGTTGGGCACAGAAGCCAGGATGCACAGTCTCTAAGTAGCATAAACTGAAAGCACACCCAACTCTGCTCTACATGCTGCTCTCGTCCAAGACTCTTAACTCAGGAAACTTTGGAAGATGGCCCTATGCAGAATACTAGGGAAAGACACATTTGTTCAGTTCATGGCAAGCCAGTATTAGATGAGAAACTCACAAATGCCACAGGCGTTTTTAGAACGTGTACACCAGTTTAATACAACAAGCATCAGCCTTCAAGGATTTCCCCTGTGTTCAGTTTAAAGAGCCAGGCTCAACATTTCAGATATAGTTTCATGGAATTATAGAATCGCAGAGTTGGAAGGAACCATGATGGTCATCTAGTCCAGTGTTTCCCAACCTTGGGCCTCCAGCTGTTTTTGAACTACAATTCCCATCATCCCTGACCACTGGTCTTGCTAGCTAGGGATGATGGGAGTTGTAGTCCAAAAACAGCTGGAGGCCCAAGGTTGGGAAACACTGATCTAGTCCAATCTCCTGCTGATTAGAGCACAAATTTCATGCAACAATTGTGGTAACTGGCCAAATTAGTACCAAAACCACAAATGCTTTGCATATTGAAGTTCATCTGGAAAGGGCAAAAAGCTCTCTCTCTTTTTACATTTGTCAAAAGAGTGGGAAATAAGATGTTCACAGATGCACAACAAGAAGAAGAAGACCACCCATTAAGATGAGGTTATCCTAGTCCACTTGTCTTCTAAGGGGACACACTGTTGGCTCCCCTTTACATCCAGCTGCTTCTACAGATGTCAAACAAAGCTCTTTCATTAATATAGTCTGCAGCCAAAAAAGCAAGGAGGGAAGAAATGCCCAAACTGGAGTCTCCAATAGGAAAAATGTAAGAAGAAGAGTTGGCACAAGACCTTTCAGCACTATGCACAGCCATCAAGAAAGCAGAAAAACTTTCCAACTATCAGCTCAGTTGGTTAGAGTGTGGTGCTGATAATGCCAAGGTTGCAAGTTTGATCTCTGTATGGGACAGTTGAATATTCCTCGGGATCCCTTCCAATTCTACAATTCTATCATTCTATGATCACCAAGACCGCACATGAGAAAGAGAGACGGGGGGGATGTCTGAGGAGCTGAGGTCCAATTGACCCCAAACACCTCAGTAACAGTAGGAGTTTCATATGGATCCCCCTGTTTTACTCGCTCTTTCATGAACCAATATCACATAAAGCCCCAAACATCTCAGGACCAAGTTACTTAAAAGACCTCCTGCCCCTGTATAGACCTGTCAGGTCATTTAGATTGCCCCAGGAAATTTTACTCATGCTACCACACCCGACAGAATGCCATAGGGTGGTGACCTGGAAATGGGCATTTTCTGCAGTCACCCCCATTATACTGTGGAAGGCCCTTCCCTCTGCCTTCTACATGAAGCAGCAACCAATCATTGCTCCACACATCATACAAATCTGTATCTTTTCGCCGAGGTTTTCCCTGACCGACGAAAATCAAATTCAGAATTCTCTGGATACCTCTTTTTATATGCTGTTTTACTGTTTTTGCGTTGTGTTTTTGTTTTAATTCTTTACTGCTTTATGTTGTGGGATTTTTTTTTAAAAAAAATGTTAAGTGGTTTATTAATGTAAATAAATAAATAAAACATACTTATTTTGACTGCTGTGGATGCAGAAGGTTCCCCATTGCCACCAATGTGTCCATCCCAACATGTTCAGGCACAGAACTGAATTTAGAAGCCACCACTGCCAGCATCTAAGAAGGGCAATTTCTAATACCTTTGGATTTGTTTTAATACACATTCTAGATTGCCCATTAGTTGTCAAGTCAGTCATCCTGTCAGTTATTACCTGGGCTAGACAGTCCAGAGTTTTGCAGGTGCCAACTGTGTAATACAAAACCACTTTGAATTCCATCCAGAATGATACTGGCTAGTAGCCAAGGGCATATGTAGAAGCATAGTGTGCAAAACACCCCACTTGCCTCTCTGTCCAACAAACAGCTACATAAAAAGTGTTGTTTTGCATTATACTTGAAATAAGCTGCCATCGTATTTCACCTCTGTAGAAAGGAAATAGCTTCACCTTATCCGGGCTGAGACACAGGCACGACTTGCATTCATAATGAAGTCTCACATGGGAAAAGGCTCACCCCAATGCCTGTTGTGGTTATACTTCCTGTACAGGCAGCTGTGCCTTGAGATCCCCTTCCAGCAATTTCTCTGTACTTTAGGCAAGGAAAGAAGTGCTGCCACAATCACTCACACTTAGGACAGAGGGGTGTCCCATTGCCTCTCGCTGGACCTGCAGCAAGAACTCAGAAAGTCACTGCACTGCTGCGACAATGACATACCTGGATTATACTGGTGCCACTGGAGTAATTGCAGAAGCAAAAATGCAGAAGCACATGATCAGGGCGTTTTCTTTTTGTTACCAAAATGCTTTTGTTTCTGTTTTGCTGAGAGGCGTAAAGTTGTAAATGCTGTGAGTATTTTTCATAGTCCATGAAAGCTTATGCTGTACAGTAATGAATTTGGTAAGTCTTTTTCAGGTACTACAATACTTAATTCTGTTGTACCTTATTTCATGTGTTCCTTTTTGGGGTAAGGAGGGTTGTTTTAGGAATTGCACCAGGGCTCCGAAGAAGAAGAAGAGGAGGAGGAGGAGGAGGAGTTTGGACTTGATATCCCGCCTTTCTCTCCCCTTAAGGAGTCTCAAAGCGGTTCACAATCTCCTTTCCCTTCCTCCCCCACAACAAACACTCTGTGAGGTGAGTGAGTGAGACTTCAGAGAAGTGTGACTAGCCCAAGGTCACCCAGCAGCTGCATGTGGAGGAGCGGGGAAGCGAACCCAGTTCACCAGATTATGAGTCCACAGCTCTTAACCACTACACCACACCGGCTCCCAACCATCTTAATCTGAACTTGAGCCCTGGTAACAACATGGGGCAAGGAAAAGGCTGGAAAAAGGGGGGCCTTCTCAGCCTCTAGTTGCCATTAATGCTGCCAGAAAGCATTATTCAACACATTGCCTTGTGAGACCAAAGAGGGGAGGAGGGCTGTGACATTCATGCCCTATAATTTGACATTGAACAGGCATCAGCCTGGCCATTACTGGAAAGAGAACGCTGGATTAGATGGGACTTGGGCCTGATCTAGAAAGGCAGTTCAGGTGGGTAACTCTTGAAACTTAAAGGAATTTGTTTTACCAACTTTGTTTCTTCCACGCTATCTGGAATACTTTGCCACTCATGGGATAACATATCAAAATACCCCCCTCTGCAAAATGTCAATTTGCAGAGTTGGATAACACAGGAAAAACAAGGTTCAAACAACAAGTTTAGTAAGAAAAAGATGGTCCTCTTTACTACTGGAATTATGTTTGGAGAACTTTGCAGCTACATGTGGACTACAACCATCAAATGCATCCGGAAGAATAATTACAGGGTGGAGTGCACTAGCAGACATTTACGGCTGCTATGAGGGATTTAATTTTTTTTTAACGCAATGATGATGCCGCCAGGAAATGGGTTGGGGTAAGGATGGGGAGACTGGTGAACGACACGGCAACTGTCAGGAAACTCACTTGGCCAGAACTGTGGAAAACAAGAGTAGAGAATGAAATACCATGAAGTATAGCAGAAAATACTAGAAGCCCAGTATTGGAGCTCACAACACTGGACAAACATGAGGTCTGGCTGTCTAGGGGTCCACGGGCTCTCCATCCTTGAAGAACACTTTCTGCAAGGGAGAGGAGAACTTGAAGTATTTCTTATTAAAAGCTATAAGTCAGACTTTTTATTCCCTTTTCTAACTGATCCAACCATAAGAACCAGTCCATTCATTAGCTCTGTAAAAGGAAGCATGG
Source organism: Podarcis cretensis (assembly GCF_951804945.1). Classification (NCBI taxonomy): domain Eukaryota; kingdom Metazoa; phylum Chordata; class Lepidosauria; order Squamata; family Lacertidae; genus Podarcis; species Podarcis cretensis. Next base: position 120,357,170 of record NC_137172.1, on the reverse strand, counting down.
AGAGTCCATTCTTGGCTGGTGATGTTTTTCAATGTTCTTATGCACAATTCAGTGCCATTCCAAACTAACCATCCTTTCTATGCACACTTTTTATCTCAAAATGTGCGTTTCAATGTTTTTAGACGTTCAAACTGCTATGAACTGCACATTAAGAAAGGTGCAAAAAATAACTGGATCGCTGTTTTGATTCCCACATTAGTCCAAGAGGAGTAAGCCATTTTCTTTAGGAATGCACAAAGCTCGGTGGAAAGCAAGCGCTTTTTGTACCAGAAGGGAAGGTGACGGCACAGAAATATGCACTCTATGAACAGCAAGACCAAAAGCATATTCTGTAGGGTAAAGGAAAACTCATCAAGATATTGCAACTCTAGATGTTTGCTAATAATATTGTGCTGCAGTTTTTCAGGTGAAGATTTTCCCTAGGCTTAGTGTTTCAAGCTATAAAAAGGTAAAGGTAAAGGTACCCCTGCCCGTACGGGCCAGTCTTGACAGACTCTAGGGTTGTGCGCTCATCTCACTCTAGAGGCCGGGAGCCAGCGCTGTCCGCAGACACTTCTGGGTCACGTGGCCAGCGTGACGAAGCTGCTCTGGTGAACCGGAACAAGAGCAGCACACGGAATGCCGTTTACCTTCCCACTGGTAAGCGGTCCCTATTTATCTACTTGCACCCAGGGGTGCTTTCGAACTGCTAGGTTGGCAGGCGCTGGGACCGAACGACAGGAGCGCACCCTGCCGCGGGGATTCGAACCGCCGACCTTTCGATCGGCAAGTCCTAGGCGCTAATGTTTTACCCACAGCGCCACCCACGTCCCTCGTTTCAAGCTATACCCACTGCTATTTGCTTAAGATTCAGGAAGGCAAAATGCAGCACATTAAGAATTCTCCAGAACAAGCAGATCATTTTAATTTGGGCAGTGGTGGTAGTGGCAGATAAGGCTGTACAGAAGTTAGCTTGCAGGACAATAAAATGCAGGTTTGCAACAGGCTAGCTTTTACAAAGCAATCTTTTTGTCCCAGATTATATTTTGTGACCAGGAGCAGAAAGCGACTGCTTCAGATTAGAACAGGAGCTCTCACAGCACACATCACACACACACACGACACACACACACACACACACACACACACACACACACACACACGAGACACACACACACACACACACACACACACACACATTTGTGCTACAAATAAATATAAAGAAGGTAAAGAGACCCCTGACCATTAGGTCCAGTCGTGGCCGACTCTGGCGTTGCGGTGCTCATCTCGCTTTATTGGCCGAGGGAGCTGGCATACAGCTTCCGGGTCATGTGGCCAGCATGACTAAGCCGCTTCTGGTGAACCAGAGCAGCGCACGGAAACGCCATTTACCTTCCCGCCAGAGCAGTACCTATTTATCTACTTGCACTTTGTGCTTTCGAACTGCTAGGTTGGCAGGAGCAGGGACTGAGCAATGGGAGCTTACCCTGTTTTGGGGATTTGAACTGCTGATCTGTTTGAACTGCTGATCTGGTTTAACCCACAGCGCCACCCACAGCACAAAAAGTTTTGCATTTGAAGCAGTGCTCCAAGCCCCACTTACTTGGGAGTAAGCACCATTGAAGTCAACTGATGTTCCTTCTGAATAGTTAGGACTGCACCGTTAATCAGTTTCTCGTTTGACTAGTTTTTTGGAACTGTGGCTATAGGCAGGAGGCTCCTGTGTCCAGGAGGTCTGACTTGACAGACGTTAATGCTTTAACATGCCTATACAACAACTCAGCCAACAGGAAAGAGAAAATGCTTTTCATAAGATACCTGCTGCAAAGCTCCCCTAAAACAGTTTCACACTACAAAAGTTTGGAGTGGAGAATCACTTCTGATATGTGTGACCCATTCACTAGCAAATATACACAGTAACAGAACATGAGGGAGGGTGAAGGCAAAAAGGGCTGGTTTCTTTAACAGCATCAGTTCTGAAAAATAAACAAAGCCACACACTTGGAGAAGCAAGGTTCCTCCTTCAAGCCAGCAGCAAAATTGCAAAACTCTTCCACTAGCTACCCTGCTGATTCCCAAGTGTTTCTCCATCCCCCAAGCTCCTGAGTTGTTTAGGTCAGGAGGAGCCTATTCCCATCTATGCTCTACAGAAGAAACATATTCTCTCCATCAAAAGCCATCCAGGAAGTATCTTCGCTTAGCTCTAGAAACAGGCAACTGACCACCTGCAAACAAGTGAGTTAAAGATCAGCATGTTCTCTTTATCAAAAAAGGCACGATAGTGTTTCCACTACAATATTATGCATCATTATAATTATTTTCATGAACTCAAAATTTCCCCCCTTGGCTAAAAATGTTGCTGTTTCCTGAGTCATGGCCGTGGGCAGTGGCACTACCACACACAGGAATCCACCCAGATTCACAGTCGGGAAGTGGAAACTGGACTAGGACTCAGCATGCATACAGTATATGGCTTTTAGCTTTGTCTATAGCAGCTGTAAAACAGCCAAGTGGGTGTCACTATGACATCACTGCTGCTTATTTACATGGTAATTTACAGGAGACAGCTTACATGAGACAAGCTGGTTTTGAAGAAGGGTCTGATCTGGTGTGGAAACTAAACAAGGTTGTGTATGGTCTTAAACAGAGTGCAAGGTGCTGGAATGACTGTTTAAACCAGAATCTTGTAGAACTTGGGTTCAACAGTAGTACTGATGATCCCTGTCTGTATACTAAAGGGTCAGGTGATGCTTATATGATGGTGGTGGCATGTTTTGATGATTTGCTAGTGGCAGGGAGTTCCACACACAAGCCACAGGAGTTAGCAAATCAGCTACATAAATGGTTCAAACTGAAAGCCTTAGGGCAGGTCAGTAATTACTTAGGAGTGGTACAAAAAAATGCCTGATGGAAGTTTTCTATTAAGTCAAAAACAGAAAATTATTCATTTGCTGGAGCAGTTTGGAAAGCAAGACTACAATGGTGTTCGAGCTCCTAAGACAATAGATTTCCAGAAAACAGAGTGCAACGTGCTATTTGAACATTCAGATCTCTGGGATCCCACAGCTGGTTCTCCCCTGGTCTCCTCGCTGGCCCAAGTGGGACTAATTTAGCCAGCTAGCCCTCGTGATCATCTAATGTTTATTGGATGGATTTTCCCCCTAAATTGATTTTTAGTTCTTGATTTTATTGTTATTTATGCTTTATACCGTATTTTATGCTGGGGGGGGGGTTGTAGCATCAATTAAGTGTTTTAAATTTGTTGTTAGCCGCCCTGAGCCCGGTTTCCTGAACCAGGAAGGGTGGGGTATAAATAAAAATATATTATTATTATTATTATTATTATTATTATTATTATTATTCAGCCATTGGTTCTCTGCTTTACCTAAGCCAGTGGTCCGACCAGTGGTCCAGGCCTGACATTGCCTGTGTTGTAGGTATTCAGAGTTGAAAAGTGGCTAAGCCTAGTTCAGCTGACTGGAATGCTGTAAAAAGAGTACTTATGTATCTGAAAGGTATTCAAGACATGTGTTTAAAATTGTCTTCACCAGAGTCTGAAATGACACAGGTATATTGACAGTGATTGGGGATTGTATAACAACCTGGAAATCAACAAGTAGGGTAGTAATAACTTTTGCTGGTTCGCTGGTTGGGTGGAAGTCCAGAAAATAAGGATGTGTTGCAACTCCTTCATGTGAAGCTGAATTTTATGCTTTATCCAAAGCTTGAAGTGAATAAACTTGGCTCATTCAGGTTCTGAAAGACCTGGGGTGCATAATAAATTTGCCAGTCAAAAATTCGTGAAGATAATCAAGCTTGTATAGTGATGGCAAATTCAGAACTCATGACATCAAAGACAAAACATGTGGCAATTAAATTTTGTAAATGTGAGGGATCGTGTGAACTGGGGAGTCGTCAAATTAATTTACTGTGAATCACAGGAGAATCTGGCAGATTTGTTTACTAAACCATTATCTGCACCACGTCACATGGATTTAGTAGCGAAACAGAGAAGTGTAAATAAAAATACTCTTTGTAACTGTGTGCATTCTACACCCAGAAAATTTGAAGGGGTGTCAAGGATTGTGAGTTTTATGGGTGCAGAACTTTCTCAAAACATGCTTGCAGCTGTTGTTTATCTGGTTAGTCTGTGAGTCTGTAGGGCTCAAGGTCACCGCTCAGAGGTGAGGAACATATCTCCTGCCTGCAGAGCAGTTCTGAGTCTCTCTTTTATGTTCCCAATCTCTCCTGTCTGTTCTTTGCTGCTTTTACTGGATGTGCTCTTATTAGCTGAAGTTTTTGAACCTTACTGGGGATCCAGTAACATACTGGACTTTATGACCATTTTTACGCTTTTAAACTTCAGCAAACTATCGCTGAAGAATTCTGCTGCCTGTGTGTGTGTTTTACTTTGAACTATATGCATGGGAGTTGCAGTTCCAGCTCCTGTTAGGTAAAGGCTAAAGGGACCCCTGACCATTAGGTCCAGTCGTGGCCGACTCTGGGGTTGCGGCGCTCATCTCGCTTTATTGGCCAAGGGAGCCGGCATACAGCTTCCGGGTCATGTGGCCAGCATGACTAAGCCGCTTCTGGCGAACCAGAGCAGTGCACGGAAATGCCATTTACCTTCCTGCCAGAGTGGTACCTATTTATCTACTTGCACTTTGAGGTGCTTTTGAACTGCTAGGTGGGCAGGAGCAGGGACCGAGCTATGGGAGCTCACCCTGTCGTGGGGATTCGAACTGCCGACCTTCTGATCGGCACATCCTAGGCTCTGTGGTTTAACCCACAGCACCACCTGCGTCCCTTCCAGCTCCTGTTACTCTGCTGCTTTCTGTCCATGCCCTGGAGTTGCTGTGCTCAGGCATGGAGATGGGTGTGTGTGTGTGTGACTGACCAGTCCTGTCAACACAGGGTACCTCAACAGTTGAGTTGAGCCTGGATATTCAGAAGTAGCAGGAAGTATGTGAACTGGCCACTCAAAAAGGAATAGGGACCTAGAGAGAAGACAGAATGACTTAAAGAGGACGTACCCTGGCAGGGCAGATCTGTGTCACGTTAATATTTTGACAGCGGTGTTGTAAATTGCTCGGGGACCATAATTAAAGACGGGCAGTTCAGAAATTGAGTTAATAAAACAAAACAAAACAAAAGAGGAGTAGCAAAAGTAGCAATAATGTACAAGTTCTGTGCCAGTGCTAATATTACATTCCACAAGGATGTATGTGTTCTGAGATTATTGATTTAATAATAATAATAATAACAATTCAATTTATATACTGTCCTTTATCAAAAGATTCCAGGGCGGTGTACATTAAGAACATATTTTATATTATGTTCTTAATAATAATAGAAACATAATACAAAGCATAATAATAGACAGCATAATAAAATAATCATAATAACAGTGTGGTCCCCCCACCTTTAACAGGCCATAGATTATTTGATGGCTGGGTAAAGAGGAATGTTTTTGCCTGGTGCCAAAAGACATGTAATGATAGTGCCAGGTGAGCCTCTTTGGGAGACCATTCCACAGTCAGTCAGGGAGCCACCAAAGAAAAAGCCCGTTCTCGTGTTGCCACCCTCCTGACCTCTCGAGAAGGGGTGACATAGAAAAGGGCCTTAGATGACAAGGTAAAAGATTTACATGATCTGAAGAGAAACCAGAGCGCAAGGTCTGGGTCAGTTCATATGGGGATAGGCAGTCCTTAAGGTATTGAGGTGCTGAGCCATGTTCCTCAAGTGGCCCTTCTTCTTAGATTATTCCCTTGACTGCAGTCAAAAAGTCCCTTGTGCATTTAGAGCTGGTGGATCATTACAGTGGTACCTCAGGATGCGAACGGGATCCGTTCCGGAGCCCCGTTCACATCCTGAATAGAACGTAAGATGTGACGGTGCATCTGTGCGTGCGCGGGTCATGTTTTGCCACTTCCGCGCATGCGTGTGACGTCATTTTGAGCGTCTGCGCATGCGTGAGCGGCAAAACCTGGAAGTAATGTGCTCCGTTACTTCCAGATTGCCGTGGAGCGCAACTCAAACACGCTCAACCCGAAGTACATTCAACCCGAGGTATGACTGTACTTATTCCAAGTTTAACCATGAGATTTGGAACTAAGCTTAGGATATTACTCCCCAGCCTTTAAAAAAAGAAAATCCCCAAAATTGAATCAAACAAACTCACTCCATTATGTTTGCGAAGCATGAACTTATCCTCATCTCTAGGATGTGGTCATTCCAGCTCAAGTTTGGAACAGGTCAGTGATGGAAAGGGTGGAAGGTCTCACACCATTCTTCAGAGAAACAGAGATCTTCAGTTTCCACAGCATCCAGTCTATTTGGCTCCTCTCTTAGTCACTTAAAAACCACCCATTGCCAAAATAAATGCTTTACTACTAATAGATGGAAAGCACTGCAGAATTTATTGAGTGCATACCTCTCCTTGCCTACTGGAAAAGGATCAAAACATCAGCCCTTTTGTCTTTATGGTAATCAGCCATGCCATCTTGAGCTGGGAGCTAGCTGGTTCCTGCAAGCAGAGATGGGTCAAACTCGACCAGCGAAGATTGGCACCCACTGCAGCTGGTGAGGCAGAGGGAAGGGCAACTCATGGTTGGTGGGGCCAGGGGTCACAGTAGGTGGAGGGCCAGATTTAGGTCTGATGAGGCCCTAAGCTACTGAAGGTAATGGGGCCCTTTATATGTCTAGCTGTCCCTTGTCAACAACAAATTGTCACTATTTTTTGTGTTGAGTACAGTCATACCTCAGGATGAATACGCTTCAGGCTGAGCGTTTTCGGGTTGAGCTCTGCAGCGACCCGGAAGTAACAGAACGCGTTACTTCCGGGTTTCGCAGCTCACGCATGCGCAGACGCTCAAAATGATGTCACACACATGTGCAGAAGCGGTGAAACGCGACCCGTGCAGACGCGTGTTACATTCGTTTCAGGATGCGAACGGAGCTCCGGAACGGATCCAGTTCGTATCCAGAGGTACCACTGTATATGCTATATGGTAATTTATGGACCTAATAGGTATTGAAAGCCATTTGCACATAACAAAATATGTATTTTATCAAAGGAATTGTTGAACTGAAATACAATTAAGAAGAAGTATATTAATAGTGAAATACAATTAAGAAGAAGTATATTAACAGTGAAATAATTATTAAGCTCTAACTGTATGTAGGCTTTATTTTATTTGTTTTTTATCTTATATTTTGGAAATGTACATCCAGTTTTTTTTTTCATTTTAAATTTTTTTGGGCCCCCAAGAGAGTGCTATAACTTGTTTAGCTTATACGTAAATCCGGCACTGCCCTCCTGCCCCATTCAAAGGCACTAAGAGTTCAAGGCTGCAATCCTCTGCATACTTAAATGGCAGCGAGTCCCATTGAACTCAGTTGAAGGTATTTCTAAGTAGGTTACACTGGATTGCTTTGCCTATACAGTCATACCTCATGTTACGTTTGCTTCAGGTTGCACGTTTTTAGGTTAGCGACCCGGAAGTAACGGAACAGGTTATTTTCAGGTTTCATCGCTCGCGCATGCGTGCAATATGACATCATGCCATGCGCAGAAGCGGCAAATTGTGACCCACATGTGTGCAGACACGGGTTGCGTTCTTTTCAGGTTGCGAATGGGCCTCCAGAACGGATCCCGTTCGCAACCAGAGGTACCACCGTACCAAGAGTTGTCAACCTGGTCCCTACCACCCACTAGTGGGCGTTTTAGAATTCTAGGTGGGCGGCAGGGGCTTCTATGGCACAAGCTGAATCCTCCTTCCATCGAGCACTGGGGGGTGATAAAGAAATTTTACCATTCAGAAAGATGCATTAGTGGGCGGTAGGTATAAAAAGGTTGACTACTCCTGCCCTATACATCCAACTCTCTCTTATGCACAAACACACAATGAAGGAAGGCCACAGAACTGGGTTTCCAAGCAAGCAGACAGTGTGTGCAGATAGTGAGTTATTATAGTGTGGGGAAAGAAGCTAGGAAGAGTGGGCTGAAGTTCTGGGTTCTGAGGAGCCCTGGGGTGAACACTTCTAGGAGCTCATAGCAAACAACTTATCCTGGAGCAGCCCCTGCAGAAGAAACCACCATGGAAAAAATAAGCCATTCTGCTAGTGAAGCCAGCAATTGCATGATTGTATAGCTCTCTCCAGAGAAGATATAACAGGTGAAGTATGGATATTGATTTATGAGTATTAGATTATGTTAGTAACCATTTACTAGAATGGGCATTATGGCTTATCCAACGTACATTATGGGTGGTTTACATTTTTGGGCAGTGGCCATTTTCACAATCTCAGCCAAGCTGTTAGTACTGGCATGGGCCACGGCCAACATTACATAAACACACACACACAGGCCACACAACTGGCAATGTATAAGCAAAAATTTGGTAGGTGTTCCTTGATATAAAACCTGAAATCTTATTTTTCAGCTACAGAGCAGGTTAAGGTAACAGTAAAGGGACCCCTGACCATTAGGTCCAGTCGTGGCCGACTCTGGGGTTGCGGCGCTCATCTTGCTTTACTGGCCGAGGGAGCCGGCGTTTGTTCATAGACAGCTTCCAGGTCATGTGGCCAGCATGACTAAGCCGCTTCTGGCGAACTAGAGCAGCACACGAAAACACTGTTTACCTTCCCGCCGGAGCAGTACCTATTTATCTACTTGCACTTTGGCGTGCTTTCAAACTGCTAGGTTGGCAGGAGCAGGGACCGAGCAACAGGAGCTCACCCCGTCACGGGGATTCGAACCGCCGATCTTCTGATCGGCAAGTCCTAGGCTCTGTGGTTTAACCCACAGCGCCACCCGCGTCCTTTACAGAGCAGGATACTTAATAGTAAAATCAGCAGCCATGGTATAATGTGCTTTCAAAGGAGAAAGGGCTTTCAAATGAGAAACAAAACCAAGTATGGCAAGATGCTTTTTGAAACCTAGGCAAGTTTCTGAAGTATTTTGAGACTGTGTGTGGGTCCATACAAGCTCCTGTTTGTGTCTAAAATAGCTTCTTGGTTTGTAGCCAGTCTTTCATGAAATGTAGTCACCTAAGGAGCCAGTAACTCTCAATAGCGGAACACGAAAAAGTTAGATATAAATATAACTAAGGAAACATCTGAGCAAATAATGATAAGGCACAGAATTCCCCAAAAGGAAATCAGTTTCAGATATTTATCATCAGGTGATCTAGAAGCTGTTGCCACATAATCTCAAAGATTGAAGGCAGATGGGCAGGATGCTTCTCAAAAGTCAAACATTAAGATCTTTCCCCAAACCAGGTAAATTCTCCATTCTGCATTCCCCCATCAATAGCACAATATCCGCCCAACCTTTTTAAATACACTTACGCACCCAGATCTAGTGTGTAAATTACAAGTGGATTAGAGACTTCGGTTCCACAGCAGAGATAGTCCCATATCCTACAATGGAAGTAGTTCCATGTGAAAATATATACCTACAGGCAATGACCATTTTACACTTATTCAGTGTGCACACGATTATGCATGTGCGCATTGCTGCAACCTGGAAGTGGGCAAAAAAGGGGGCAGGGTGGGACGTCAAAGGCAGGCTTATACACAGTTGGGGTCAGGAATGCAACCCCCACACAAGTGGGGGGCTTGCCTGTACACATAAGCCTAGTTCAGACGTCATAGTAAACCACACTTAATGGTTTACTGTGAACGCACCCATCAGGGCTGTTTTGGTCCTCATAGGGATCGTACTTCATTTTGCTCAAACCAGCCATGATGAGTAAGCCTGAGACAAGCCTTAGGTACAGATTTTATTTTCTTGGGAAGAAAGCAAACCACAATCCCTAGTTCGGACATAATGCTGAGCAAGAAGTCATTGTGTATTTCCTTTGTGCAGTAGAAGGGAAGAGCAAAGCAGTAGAGATCAGTGCATTAACAGTAAATCATTAACTACCATGATAAGCAAATTGGGCCATAGTGAATAATGCAAGTTAAGATACAGATCTCTGATTCTCACCTGCAAGAGGGAATGCCTCTTCTGAGGTGGTGCTTGCTCTGACACACATACATGTACCAGCTAAACTTAAATAATGTCCTTTTCCTTCAGAACTAGTGTTTCATTCATATGTAAATCTAAACAAGCTTTGCGCAGTGGCAGTATCGTAGCCAATGAGGTTAATCCGAGGCGCGATTATTGCTAATTGAAACATATGTAAATCTAAACAGGTTTGGTTAATTAAAACTCACCAAGTGACAATCCTAATTAAAATTAGTTTGAAGAAGGAGTCTAGATTTCTGCCAAAAGAAAAGAATACTAAGTTTCATGGTACAGCTACATGTCCATATGGACTACTGCAATGCGCTCTACGTGGGACTACCTTTGAAGGTGACCCAGAAACTGCAATTAATCCAGAATGTGGCAGCTAGACTGGGAGTGGCCGCCAGGACCATATAACACCAGTCCTGAGAGATCTGCATTGGCTCCCAGTACGTTTCCGAGCACAATTCAAAGTGTTGGTGCTGAGCTATAAAGCCCTAAATGGCCTCGGTCCTGTATACCTGAAGGAGCGTCTCCACCCCCATCGTTCAGCCCAGACACTGAGATGCAGCACCGAAGGCCTTCTGGCAGTTCCCTCATTGTGAACACTGAGGTTACAGGGAACCAGACAGAGGGCCTTTTCGGTAGTGGCGCCCGCCCTGTGGAATGCCCTCCCATCAGATGTCAAGGAAATAAGCAGCTATCCTATTTTTAAAAGACATCTGAAGGCAGCTCTGTTTAGGGAAGTTTTTAATATTTAATGCTGTATCGTTTTTAACATTCGATTGGGAGCCGCCCAGAGTGGCTGGGGAAACTCGGCCAGTTGGGCAGGGCATAAATAAATTAATAAATAATATTATTATTAATACAAAGTTCAGATAAGCTATTAAGGCTGAAGTGGAAGGAGATATTGCCAGTGTGGAATCTGGTCAGCTTTGCAGAAACCACAACCCATACTGGATGTGTGTTTACAACTCAAAAGCCCCAATTTACCATTTTGCTTTTTAAAAAAGCCTTTGGTGTTCTCTCAGACCAGGGATGGGGAACCTGTGACCTTGCAGGTGTTGCTGGACTATGACTCAAATCATCCCTGACTGGGGCCGGGGGCTGATGGGAGTTATAATCCAACAGCAACTAGGGGCCCTTTTATAAGAGTCACAAACAACCTGATCAAGGTCAATAGGAAAAAGAATTGAAGGAACAGTGCTGTCTGAAGTAAGAAAGCCTGTGGAGTTTCTTGTCCTTGGTCTTTCCCCTCATTTGTAGGTAATGACATCTGCAATAATAGTTTTGAATCAAATGTGTGCCCTTGCATTCCACCTCTTCCAAACAAGGATGAGGGGGAAAGGTAGAAAAAGCGAGCTGCTATCTCGGTCTGTTGCACTTATCACAGGCCTGCGGTCGCTGAAGGTCTGCAGCTGGCAAGGCACTGCAGAAAGTTTAAGAAACTGGCTTTGGCCGGCAGCTGTTACAGCTCCTTACCCCCTGCCACTCATAGAAAAGGGAGAAGGAAATAAGCCTTGAAGAGAAATGAGAAACATCTTTTCTTTGTCAAGGTAGGATTCCCTCCACATCCACCCCACACCCTTTGGCCTCAAATCTGTTCTTTCATTTACACAGGCCACATAGAGGGGCAGCTTCTTAAAAATCCCTCCATGCCTTTATCTTGATTTGCAATTATGATTTTTCAGAGAGAGATCCAAAACACACACACACACACACATTTTTAAAAAATGTAAAATCCTGACAGTTAAGTCCAGTCGCGAACAACGCTGGGGTTGCGGCGCTCATCTCGCTTTACTGGCCGAGGGAGCCGGCGTTTGTCCGTAGACAGTTTTTCCAGGTCATGTGGCCAGCATGACTAAGCCGCTTCTGGCGAACCAGAGCAGTGCACGGAAATGCTGTTTACCTTCCCGCCAGAGCGGTACCTATTTATCTACTTGCACTTTTTGGCGTGCTTTTGAACTGCTAGGTTGGCAGGAGCAGGGACCGAGCAACGGGAGCTCACCCAGTCGTGGGGATTCGAACCGCCGACCTTCCGATTGGCAAGACCTAGGCTCAGTGGTTCAGACTTTAGGCACATCCAAGTGACATGCGACCACCAATGCACAGGTTCCTTGGGACCCAGAAGGCGTCAGAATGGGGGTGGAACGAGGGGGTATATGCTTATATGCACTCCACTGACGGGCACAGGGGCCGGGAACAGAGCCCCTGTGAGAAATGGTAGCTGCTAAAAATCAGCTGCTTTGTTGATACATATTGTGCCTCCCCCTCTCTCTGCTGAACAGTAGCAAAAGCCCATGAGGTTGCCAGCACTCAGCCAGGGTCTGTGGTCCATTGGAGAACAGAGACACGGTGGAGTTTTTAAGCAATTGCAGCTTTAAGAAATATGGTTTATTAACTTATTTACACCTTCAGTCTGCATAGAGGGAGTCCAGATCTTACAGCTTGGTCATTTCAAGAAGGATGCCTTCCCCCACAGCAGTGCAGCCGGCCTTCAGCCAGCCTGCCCAAAATGGATCCCAGTCTGTTCCTCCTTCTTCCTCCCAGCAACCCTTGCTCAAAACTCATACGCAGTTACCCTGGCAAACTTCCAAGCCCGTTCTCTATTCACACCTCAGATGAGGTAGGTGGGGTGAGAATAATTCTTCTGCATTGCCAATGGCCCTCAATGGTCCTCAATGGTTCCTTAATGGCCCTAGCTTAGCCAGGTTGCTTTGCATAGGCTAGCCTTTGGTTTAAGTGGACTGCCTCATTCACACAGATTAATGTGTGCATTTTCTGTGCCTGGATCATGTTTCCCCACCGGGTTACCTCCAGATGTTGTTAAAACTAGAACACCCATCATCCTTGCCCACTGGCCATTTTGGCTGGGGCTGATGGGAATTGGAGTCCAACACTGGGTTGAAGAAGACTGGTCTGGCCAGGCCACTATACCTAAGAGGATGATAGGCAGGGGAAATGCTACTGCCAGCAGAGTTGCAACCGCCTTTCTTAGGAGCTGGACTAAGATCCTTGATAGTCTTTATGGACAACCTTAGTAGGAACAGTGCAGGCTTCTGCACTGTCTGGACCTGTAGAGCAAAAGATCATGCAACTGGACAAAACGAAAAGGAACAACGCCCCCCCCCCCGCGCGCCCCAAAAGAGGACAAATAGAGTAGACATTACTAGTTCATGGGGGAGTGAAAGTTGCTCATTGAGGAAAGCTGGCACTCTCTGCAGAGCAGTTATATGGTTCAACTATTTACTTTGCATAATTGCCTGGAGACTTCAGACATCCTACAGGTGGATGCGGACACAGCTGAGACAAAAGTGTCGGTATAGATAGCATTACAAGCTTTGTCCAATGTACAAGAAACTCCAGCAATGAGACTGGGCTATTGCTGCAAAAATGACATTTTGGATCTTTGCAACTGACATCGTTAAGCCACTTCACGCAATAATACTTTTGAGATGGGAAACGTGCTTAGTTGCACTGTGTGGGGAGGCCATGCACACCTGTTCCCCAACATCCAACCCTCATATTCTGTAAACCTAATCTTGGAAGATGGATATCCAAATATGAATATGACAGTCCAGGAGACAAGTTCTGCATAGGCTTCCTACATTACGTGAAAACACATCTCCTGAGTACCCTTGCTTCAGGGAAAATTACTGTGGTGTATGACGTAGCGTCCCATGGACTGCAATGAGATCAAACCTCTCCATTCTTAAGGAAATCAGCCCTGAGTGCTCACTGAAAGGACAGTTCGTGAAGCTGAGGCTCCAATACTTTGGCCACCTCATGAGAAGAGAAGACTCCCTGGAAAAGACCCTGATGCTGGGAAAGATGGAGGGCACAAGAAGAAGGGGACGACAGAGGACGAGATGGTTGGACAGTGTTCTCGAAGCTACCAGCATGAGTCTGACCAAACTGTGGGAGGCAGTGGAAGACAGGAGTGCCTGGCGTGCTCTGGTCCAGGGGGTCACGAAGAGTCGGTCACCACTGAACGACTAAACAACAACAACAAATGATGTAGCCCATTGGGTTGCAAACATCTGACAAGGCACAGGAGATGTGTGAGACCCAATATCCAAAGGCATTTATATTGGGAAGCAGGTATGAACTGTTCTTCAATTGGGATTTGTAACCAAACTTTGTCTGTTGCCAGTGGTTACTTTGCAAGAGGCTCAGTTGACTCCCTCCCTCCACGAATTAAGGAGGCTGATCAAAATCTTCCTTTTAAGGAAGGCTTTTATACTTGTTTTTCTTGCCTTATGGTATTGTTTTACTTTTGTTGTTTCTGTATTTATTGAACCATTTTATTGTTTGGGAAGCAAACTTAAGCTGTTCTTAGCTTTTCTTATTTTATCTATAAGCTGCCTTGAGTCCCTATCAGGGGAAAAAATATTATAATTATCTAATCATATATTTATATAATAATATTCTGCAGGATCTATTTTTTTGCCAGGAAGCAGGATAGATGCACACACACACACACACACACACACACACACACACAGAGGATAGCACCCACCATCACATCTGAAGCAGCAAGCCAGCTTAGAAATGCTGGAGAGGCTGCCTGGCAAAAAAGAGGAATGGCTGGCGGGCTCTGGAGGAATGGCTGGGGATGCTGCTTTCTGGCCTCTGCTACTTGAGGTGGGTTGTCTGTCTAATGGTAGGGCCGGCCCCGGCACCCAAATATTAAATGTTTTATGAACTGCATAAGCAAGAGGAGTTGATTCAACCTGTGGAGCATTTATGAACCTCCAGTTTCAGGCAGGCAAGTAGATGACACTTTTACACACAATTTTCTGGCCTCTGTTATCTTAACTCCATATGTATGTTACAACTCAGAAAAATATCTGAATGATGTAGGTTGTTTGGTCATATCTAAAAGACAAGTGGGGACAATGTAGGCTTAGTTCTCATGTCTAGTCACAAGCGGTCACTAGCCAGGAGCAAAATGTGACTGACACCTGGCTAATTTTGAACACTGGTTTGGAACGCAAGCCAAACAACTGAAAACAGCCATACTCACTGGCTGGCTAGAAGGAGAACCAGTTAGAACAGTAATTAAGTCTTAAGAATGAGTTTATAAGGAGCAATGAGGTATTTCTCAATCCAAACATTATTTTCATTGTTACATGTTATGGTATCTATTGACTGCTCTCAGTTTTCTTACAGTGCGCACTGCTAACGCATATCTCCCACCCATCTTTATTTTCTGGATACATTTTCACATTTTGCATGATAACATACAGTGTTATTATGCCAACCTAGCAGTTCGAAAGCACGCCAAAAAGTGCAAGTAGATAAATAGGTACCACTCCGGCAGGAAGGTAAATGGTGTTTCCGTGCGCTGCTCTGGTTTCGCAAGAAGCGGCTTAGTCATGCTGGCCACATGACCCGGAAAAACTGGCTGTGGACAAACATTGGCTCCCTCGGCCAGTAAAGTGAGATGAGCACCGCAACCCCAGTCGTTTGTGACTGGACTTAACTGTCAGGGGTCCTTTACCTTTATATACAGTGGCACCTCTGGTTACGAACTTCCAGGTAAGAGGAGCTCATTACCCAAAGCGTCTGTAAGGAAGACGGTACGTAACCCAAGTTTCCACTGTACTTGGGAATTAAACTTTCCAATAAAACATATAAATTCTGCAAGGAGTATTTTTGGCACAATATGTTGAACAATAAGAAACAATAAGAAAATCTGTGTGTACATTCACGTTTTAGGCTGCAGGACACCATACAGTATTTGCAAATTTAATGCTTCTAAACTTCTTCAGCAGAGTAATTTCCAATAGTCTCCAGCAGGGTGTAGCCGGGGGGGGGGGAAGCTCCCCCCCCCACTTAAATCAAGTAAATAAATAAACATACTTAACTAACTGACTAACTGTGTTACAGATAACTCAGTTCTGCCCCCCCCCAACATAGTGCCCGCCCCCCTAAAATACATCCTGGTTATGCCCACGATTCCCAGTGGCTTGCCTTACCCATTTTTTCCTTTTTGCTTATGGCGCGCTGTGAACCACATGTTCAATTAACATGAAACAAGCTAATATTGTCAAATACTGGAGGGCATTGCTGATCACTCATAATTAGACTGTAATCACTGCTTGTGTACTCTGCTTAAAAGAAAAAGCCCGCTTCTTCAGCCAGTTTAAAATTATACAAATTAAATAAAATGGTGCATGTTCTTCATTTGCATAATTTATCCTGCTGCTGTTGCTAATCAGGGCAGGAATAAAGAGCTATGAAAGATGCTAAAACCGTATCCCAAACAACTGGAGGTCTCATTCCTTAGTCCCTCTGGCTTTAGAGATTTCGGGGTTCAATATCCAAACACTTCCTATCCTATCATCACAGCTGTAAGAGCAGTAAAAGAAAGAAAACTGAGTTTCGCAGAGATCTGAATAATGTCCCTACTATTACATTATGCGGGACATGGGTGGTGCTGTGGGTTAAACCACAGAACCTAGGACTTGCCGATCAGAAGGTCGGCGGTTCAAATCCCCGCAACAGGGTGAGCTCCCATTGCTCAGTCCCTGCTCCTGCCAACCTAGCAGTTCGAAAGCACGTCAAAGTGCAAGTAGATAAATAGGTACCGCTCCGGCGGGAAGGTAAACGCCATTTCTGTGTGCTGCTCTGGTTTGCCAGAAGCAGCTTAATCATGCTGGCCACATGACCTGGAAGCTGTACGCCGGCTCCCTCGGTCAGTAAAGCAAGATGAGCACCGCAACCCCAGAGTTGGTCACAACTGGACCTAATGGTCAGGAGTCCCTTTACCTATTACATTATGCACATTTTCTTTACTCATGTGGATGTCATAGAATACACACACATCTGTATGTAAAGCAGATTTACAATGGAAAACATTCCAAATAACACAGCTCATTTCCCAACACTAAAGGCAACATGAATACGGGAACTTCCAGATGGGAACCTAAAAGTGGGCGCAAGTCAGTATCTTTGCAGGTGTTCATGAAAACAGCAAAGCCAAAGATTCTCCAGACCACTGAAGGTCTCTCAGTCCTTTTAAGGTGGTCTTTCTCCTCATATCCCATCATATCCCCCTCCACATGGAGGTAGTGGAGCTTAGAAGTGCCCTTTCCCCCTCACTTGTCAGATTTCCACAGCAGCGAATAAAGCAGCTCATAGGGAAGTTTTTAATGACTGATGTTTTATTTTAAATTTTTTGTTGGAAGCTGCCCAGAGTGGCTAGGGAAACCCAGTTGGATGGGTGGGACATAAATAATAAAATTATTATTATTATTATTATTATTATTATTATTATTACATAGTGGTTCAACCTGGAGCAGGAGGAATCCCAGGGTCATGGCAAAAACAGGCCATCCTCATCTGAACACCTCAAGAAAATTGAATAAACAGGACAGGCTGCTTATGCAGTAAAATACAGACCTGGAAGTGCTCCAAGTTCACCAGTTACCTTGTCTACCTCATATATCAGATAAAGCAATTTCTCATTGACCTATATGGGTAACAGTGTACGGTATAATACAGTGTTTACCAGTGTGAGGTGCCTGGGGTACTGCAAGGCACAGGGGAATGTTTGCTGGGGAAGGGAGGGGAAACTACAGCTGACTGGTCTTTTAATTAGTGATGCTGGTGCTTGTGACTATAACACACTACGACAGCTCTTAAAAAAACTTTTTAAAAGCCCTAACTGAATGGCAAAGCACCCCCCCAAAAAAAAAGGTAGAGATAGCTTTTTGCCTTATATTTGTGAGAGCAGATTCTCTGAAATCTTCTTTGGTGGAGAGGGGAGGGGTACCCTAACAGCACTAAGTACAGTAGAGGATTTTCTCGCAATGCAAACACCAGCTTCAGAAGACACTCTCATGCTACAGTTAGGGAGGAAATGATTAAATTTATCCTTTGCCACAGCAAGCATGCCTGTTAATTATCAGCCCTCCTAAAGCAATTTCCATTTTGAAAAATCTGAATAGTAAATGCAAAGGTGCATTTAAATGCACACCTATTTTGGCTCTTGAGTGCAGAAAACATGCACAGGGATGCGCTGCCAGAGGACTATCAAAGTGCTTGGTTATGTTTTTTTCATCCCAAGGCTGCAATTGGATCCGCATTTACTTTGGAATAATTCCCATTGACCTCACTGGAGCTTAGCATCAGGTAAACATGCATAGGTTTGTGATGTAGAGAGGGTCACCATTCCAAGTATTAAAATTATTTGGTCATTCAAGAAAGGAGAAGAATCAGTACCATCCACCCCAACTTTAGACTATCACATTCAGTTTTGGTTATGAAACAAAATAAAAAAAATCCTTCTAGTAGCACCTGAGAGACCAACTAAGTTTGTTACTGGTATGAGCTTTCGTGTGCATGCACACTTCTTTAGATACTTCTTTAGCATGCACAAGAAAGCTCATACCAATAACAAACTTAGTTGGTCTCTAAGGTGCTACTGGAAGGAATTTTTTTATTTTGTTTCAACTACGGCAGACCAACACGGCTACCTACCTGTAACTAGAGTTTTGGTTATGGAACAGGTAACATGGCAGAAAAAAAGAATAGGGCCAGTTCTGAATTAATGTAAAGTTAATTGCTTTAACTTATTAACATTTGAAGTGCTGCATATGAAGACAATGTGAAAGTAAAAAAATTAATAAGTACAACGAAACTGATTAATTCATCAGTGCCAAAAATTCAAATTGCAGTATTGCAAACTCTATTTCTGCCTCTGGAAAAGTGAATTAAGTAATACAGAACAGCAGAAATAGACCACAAAACAACTGTTACACAGCAGAAACCAGAATTTTAAAAATAACATAACCCACATTCACTAAAACAAAAAACAAACAAAATCACTATGATAGACAATATAATCAGAAATTGGCCTATTATTTCTGTCATTAGCCAATCCATTTTTTATCCTGGGTCCTCTAAAGCACAGCCAAAGATTATCAATCCCAATGATAGGCTTTCAGCAGCTTGTCCAGCTGAAAATCTCTCAAGTTGTGCTGCTATCAGCCTTGCATGAACTGACGTCAGTCGGTTGTTTACAAGAGGTGGGACGCTGCCAATTTCCGCTGAACTGAAGACAGCAGTCTCCTGCCTCTCTCAGTTGTTCAGAAGCAAAGAACAAGTTCCTTTTGTGTGTGATGCCCATGAGAGGCTGAATATGTGCAGAGATACAAACACACAGCAAAATCTTGTGCCTTCAACCACCATCTAATCAAAACAAACACAACTCTGTATACAACGAAAGTATAATATGCACTGAATTTCCCAGTGCAATTGGTATTGTGACTCAAAATAAGATCTACACAAGGTATATATGTATAGTCACCAAGAACTTGAATATATATATATGCAGTCTTGCAAATTGCTATTCAATATAACTGAGAACAAGAGTTCAATAGTTCAACTATGGAGTAAATCTTCTAGATAAGACTGTGTACACGAAGGACCCTGGTCGACGAGACGTCCAGGTACAGTCTTCACTTCATATGTATTCTTCAGGACAGTTGAGATATATTGATAAACATCAAGTTCATGCTCATTTTTGGGTCAGCTTTTGATTTGCATGGGTGCTCAGCTCCTAGAATAATGCCACCATCTAAGCAAGTTCTTCCAATGTCAAATTTAACTTGCCAAACTAGATGTTCTGCTGCTAAAAAACAACATCCCCATTACCCAAACATTTTCAGAAATTAAAACAGCAGCAGCAACACCCCTTCATATATACACACCACAGCAAGATTCACAAAAAACCCTGTTGGCTGGAACACCCAACATGAAGGTGTTAGATGTTTCAGATTTCTGTTTTAAAAGTCTCAGACTCCCCACCGCCACCACCAGTAATCTAATCACAAAAGTAGTAGCAGGATAAAAATAAGATTGCTAGCATTCTGCCCTAACAAACATAAGATTTACAGGAATTCCTTTAAATAGCAAAAGTTTGTTCCTACATTAGCAGCAATATGGCATGCAGATTCTACAGGAGGAGGTTAGTCTAAGAATACTGTATAATAACCTAAGAAGGTTTCTCATTTCCCTCCCCGTTACCCTGTAAACAAGATGATTTCCCAGTTGGGCTTACTTAAAGAAACTGGGACTCTATTTTCCTCCATTTTTTTAAAGCTAGCTTTTCCTATCATGACTGGAACCACTATTATCCAAATGGGACCATTTCACTGTTATCTTACACTGAAAGGCTGAACTGGGCAGGGAGCAGACCCTTCAGATCTGAAGGAGGTACGTGATGTATCAATGCCATTTAATATACTGTATTTTATATAGTATAATATTCCACAATAATATGTCCTTAAAAAGCCAAGAGTAACCTTCAGCATTTTGATCTTCACTCTGGCATAACAGCTTTTTGTTGTTTTTTTTTTAAAAAAAAAAATATTTATTACTTTTACAAGAAAAAAAGACAGAAGAGAAAAAACAAAAGAGAAAAAAAAGACAATATAATACAATATATAAACAATACAAAACACAACCTAAACCCATTAAACTAAACCCATTAAACTAAACTAAACCAAACCCACTCCCTAACCCTAACCCTAAATGAAGCAAAACAAAAACTATTAAAAAAATAAAATAAAATAAAATACATCCCCCCTTTTCGATACTCTTTCTTTCATTCCCTTGTTTCCTTGACCTCCTCTCACCTCCCTTTTTGTATTCCACTTCTACTAGTTATTTCAGCAGATCCTTTCCATCTTTCTCTATTCTCTATCATATTATAAATAACATATTTTTTTAACCTTATTTTAACATTAAAACTAAAATACTTATATATGCTTAACTCCTTATAACATTTCTGCTAAATCCATAAAATATCAATCCACCATTTTTCTATCATTCATTAATTTTTCGATATTTCTATATATAAACTTTAAATTTTCCAATCTTCTTCCATCAACTCCTCTCCCTGGTTTCAGATTCTGCCAGTCCTTTCCGTCAATTCCATATAGTCCATCAACCTGGAGATCTTATGTCTGAGGCTCTTAACTCTTTTCCAGGTCCCTTCTGCAGATCTTCATATTCTTTAATGCTAGAGAGCAAATCTCGAGAGAACTCCATCTTAACATTACTTTTATTCCTTCTGGACAGTTCAGCCAAATTTCCATAGTTGAAGCTAGGGTCTATACAGTGTTTCAGGACGTATTTCAAGATTCCTCCAAATGCAAAGGCCCCCAAAACTTCAATCTCCTCCAAATCCAAGTCCATGTCCCAAAAGTCAATTAATCCCTGGATAGAGGGATCTTTCCAACTTTCCTTCTTCAGTCCAAGCCGGGATCCAATCCTCAAAATCTGGCTTTTTCTAGATTCAATCATAAAAGGCCTCAATTTATAGTCCTCAATTTGCTTCTGTAGAACTAAGGATCCCGCTTGTGTTATTTTAGGTTCAAAAACAACGACTTTCTCCTTTTCCTCCACCATTTGTTCTGCCAAAGTAGGTTCCTGTGCCAGGTCCTGAATTATTTCTGTGTTGGTGCTCGCTTTTTGTCTCAAATTAGTCACTTTCTGTTCCAAATTATCAATTTTAAAAGTCATGTCATCCGTCTTTTTATGAAGCTCTTCCAGCAAATAGTTTATCTTACATAATGCAGTCACAATAACTTCTTCTATCAACATTTTGAATGGTACAAGGTCAATCTCTGGTTCTCAGAATCCTTATCTTGCAGTTGTAGAGCTCCCAGTTACACTCCTATAACAATTTCAAAGGCTCCCTCTAGAGGGAAACAGTCTCCACTTGTATCAGTTCTTTCAAGCACAACTCAAGCAATAAACATAGTTTCGATTTTCAGTTACTTTTCCCTCCATTTTAAATGCAGAAGAGGACAATGGAAACAGTATCTTACTCTTATTTCAGCTAGCTGTCAAATCCGTTCTGTCAATAAACCCGTTCCCAAGTTCAGAGCTGTGGTAATTTGATTTTCCCCTCATTCCTGCAGGCTTACTAAGTTAAAAATTTCCCCCCTCTTCACCTGCTTCCAAGGGAGGGTTTGTATTTTTAACCGATGGAGATTTAATCCTTTGTCAAAAGCTTTCAAAGACTTTAGCTTGTAACATCTTTGCTTCAGTCTGTTTACAAAAGCGGAAGGCGGACTTCCTGTTTATGACCTTCCCGCTTCGGCGCCAAATTAAGGTACTTAAAGATCCAATTCTCTGTTCTACTCACGGATAGTTGTTTAAAATCCAATTGTCCACAGGAAAAAGTCAGCGCTCTCCGGCAACAGCAATGTGGCTTCACTCCGTGAAAGAAGCAGTCGATTCAAAGCACCACGCCACTCACCCCACGTCGCTCCGGATCCCCGAAACAGGGTTTCCCCGCGAGGAGGGGAGGCGCAAAGGGTGCCAGCCGAATCCCAGGTTCACAAGCTTCTCCCGCTTGTGATTTCAATGGGTCTCCGCCTTCGCCGTGGCGGTCAGACCCTGTTTTTCATGGAGTAAGTTCCTCCCGATCGGAGGAGCTCAGCCATTGCCGGAGGCGCCAACCCGGAAGTCCTGACATAACAGCTTTGAGGATTTTTAATAGGCAGCATGTGGACAATGTCCATGAGGTCACTAAGAGCAAGTAGCACTCTCACCCTCAGCAATTTATTATAATTCATATCTATTCCGTTCTTCCTGTAAAAATCTCAGAGAACCTTACACAGGCTCACAGATGTTTTCCACTAAGGAACTGTTCACATCTCTTCTGCTTTCCCACTTTTAGAATTAGGTACTCCCAGATAAAACTCTGCAGTTTTCTTCAGCACATTCATATTTCCCTTAGGTACAGTGGTGCCTCTGGTTAAGAACTTAATTCGTTCTGGAGGTACGTTCTTAACCTGAAACTGTTCTTAACCTGAGGTACCACTTTAGCTAATGGGGCCTCCCGCTGCCGCCGCACCGCTGCCACATGATTTCTGTTCTCATCCTGAAGCAAAGTTCTTAACCCGAGGTACTATTTCTGGGTTAGCGGAGTCTGTAACCTGAAGCATCTGTAACCTGAAGTGTCTGCAACCCGATATACTACTGTATTAAGATGAACAGGGCAGAAACTGACAGCAACCAGGTCTGATAAGTTTAGTAGTGAAACGAGGCCTGGTCCACATGATGTGGTCGAGTGCATGAACCACTTCAGACATAGGAATGTAAAAAGCTGCCTTATAATTGAACTACAGTGTAACCTCGTGTTACGTACTGCCCTCCTTACAAATGCTTTGGGTTATGAGCTCCACTAACCCGGAAGTATATGCCCCTTGTTGCGAACTTTGCCCCGGGATGCCAGCGGAAGTTGCGCACCAGCGGCGTGGCAGCAGTGGGAGGCGCCATTAGCGAAAGCATGCCTCATGTTAAGAACAGTTTCGGGTTACAAATGAACCTCCGGAATGGATTAAGTTCATAACCGGAGGTACCACTGTACTGAATGTGATGATAATGTCCAACACCACGATGAAGGTCAACTAGGCTTGCCTGTTGAGCACACTGCTTTATGGAAGTCAGTCTGAGTAAGTTACAACTGCCAGGAGTGACACCCCAATGCCTTCCATAATGCGCTGCAACCAGAAGATTTCGGGCATCACATAGCAGGTCAGTCTCAAACAAAGACGTGTTCTCCCAAGTCCACATTCCCAGCATGTCTGCCCTCCTGTCTTAGTGACGTCTGTGCTGACTTAGTCATGTCCACAGAAAAGAAGATGGAAGGATCCCCAAGGACATGCTCTATGGGGAGCTGGCTTGAGGCACCAGGCCCCTTGTCTGACCCTCTATGCATTACAAAGATGTCTGCAGACGTGACCAAAAGGCTGGCAACGTCAACCCTGCCGTGTGGGAATCTCTTGCAGGTGACTGCAGTGTTTGGAGACAGACAGACAGGTCAGGTATCCACAGCAATGACCAGAGGAGGAATGACCACTGGGAGGAGCACAGAGATAAGAAACGCCATGGCGCATCTGCAGCAGCACAACTGGACGCTTTCATCTGCCCCGGCTACAACAAAACATGCATCTCCTGCATCGGTCTCTACAGCCACAGCAGGCACTGTAACCTTCCAACTGTTAGACATCAGCCCCAAAGGCATACTCGTCCACTGTCTCCTGAGATATGCCAACAATGACTGAACAATGATTGAGCTCAGGACTGTCTGCCTTGCCTGCCAGTAACTCTCCAGGTGTCAGACAGGGGTCTGGCGTTTTGGAGTACATTGTCAGGAATATGCTGGTAACACACACCTCTGCTTACCTCCTTTATCCACTGCAGCTGAAGCAGTGGATGTACTGGAGCTTTGCCTTGCCTCAATAATGGACTGGATGAGAGCCAACAAACTGAAGCTCAGTCCAAATAAGACTGAGGCATGGCTAGTGGGTGGTTCCTCACACCAAATGGGGTTGCACGTTCTCTGAAGGAGCAGGTATGCAGCTTGCCGGTACTTCTTGATCCATGGCTGTTGCTTGAGGCTCAAGTGGCTCTTGTGGTGCTGAGTGTCTTCCATTAGCTTTGGCTGGTGTCCCAGCTGTACGCCTATCTGGACAGAAACAGCCTAGCTTCTGTCATCTATGTTCTAGTAACTTCTAGGTTAGATTACTGCAATGCACTAAACAAGGGGCTGCCTCTGAAGGTGGTTCAGAAGCTTCAGCTGGTGAAGAATTTGGCCGACAGGTTGCTCACCAGGGCAAGAAAGGTTTGAGCATTGTACGCCAATCCTGGCCTGACTGCACTGGCTGGCAATTAGTTTCCAGACCCATTTCAAATGGATGGTTTTCATTTATAAAGCCTTAAAATGCTCAGGACCACAATACCTCAAGGACCGCCTCTCCCCATATGAACCAACCCAGACCCTGAGATCATCATCTGCAGCTCTTCTTTGTGTGCCTCCTTTATGAGACGAGAAGGGCCTTTTCCGCAGTGGCTCCCCCTTGTGGAATGCTCTCCCCAGGAGGCTCACCTGGCAGCTTTGTGACATATCTTTAGGCACCAGGCAAAAACATTCCTCTAATCCCAGGCCTTTGGCTAATTAAACTGTGTGTGGGGTTATTGTTTTTGCTTGTTACTATGTTGCGTATTTCTGTATTTTCATGTTGTAAACTGCCCTGTGATCTTTAGATGAAGGGCAGTATAGAAATTTAACAAAACAAACAAATAAAATAAAATCATGAGGACAGGGACTTGTTTGTAGTAAACTGTAAGCCGCTCCGGGAGCCTCTCTGGGGGAAGGATAAAAATATATCTATTGTATTCTCCTTTCTAGCATGCCTTCACTAGTGATACATTCTAGTCCAAAAAGCCCTTCATATAATCATACTTGTGACAACACCCAGATTCTCTTGCCAGAGAAAAAAGCAGCAGGGGGTGGTGAGAATCGTGTCAAGTCAGGGGCAGAATATCTTCATTCCTATTGGATTGTTCTGACTAAGCTAGAAAGACTGGAAATTTAATTAGCCGAAATTAATAGGTATGTTGAGTGAGTGATATTTAGCCAAGATACAGCCGATGTATTTTCGCTAAAGCTACAGCTATTTCAGAGAACAGCTTACACTGCATGAAATTATCTGGCCAGTTTGTACACACATACAAACACAAAAACACACATTTTAACCCATAGCATTCTAATAAGTTAGCTCTACATTATCCGGCCTGCATATTGGTAATGTTTTTCAGCTTCTGAAAAGTCTGAGTAAACTGAGGTTGAAAATAGTTGAACACAAGGCTGGCAGGGGGAGTGTATGTGCCAGAAAAAAGGCAGGCCTTCACCATTTACATTAACTGTAAGCTTGCAGTGAAATACCCGCATCAAAAAATAGTTAAGTAATCTTACAATGTCTGGAGAGTGGGTGTCTGAGCTGGTGGCTGGAGACATTAGGTTCAGGCAGATTCTAGAAGGTCTTACGAGCTGTTCAATCTGCACAACAGGGACTGTTACAAACCCAGTTTGGGGCAGAACCAGATAGTGAACTTAATAATAATAATAATAATTTTTATTTATACCCCGCCCTCCCCAGCCAAGGCCGGGCTCAGAGCGGCTTACAAGCAATAATAAAAACAAGTTGAATGATTACAACTTAAAAACAAAATTAAAATACAACATTAAAATATTGAAACATTAAAATATTAAAATGTAGCCTCATCGCAGGAGGAGAAGGAAAGGAAAAAAGAAAGAGAGGGAGGGAGGGAATCAAATTGGCTCCAAGCCAAAGGCCAGGCAGAACAACTCTGTCTTACAGGCCCTGCGGAAAGAAATCGGATCCTGCAGGGCCCTGGTCTCATGAGGCAGAGCGTTCCACCAGGCTGGAGCCAGTGTTGAAAAGGCCCTGGCTCTGGTTGAAGCCAATCTAACTTCCTTAGGGCCCGGGACCACTAGGGTGTTGCTATTTATGGACCTTGAGGCTCTCTGTGGGGCATACCGGGAGAGGCGGTCCCATAGGTACGGGGGTCCTAGGCCGTGAAGGGCTTTAAAGGTCAAAAGCAGCACCTTAAATCTGACCCTGTACTCCACCGGGAGCCAGTGCAGCTTGAAAAGCACTGAGTGAATATGCTCCCATGGCAGAGACCCCGTGAGGAGCCTCGCTGCAGCATTCTGCACCCTCTGGAGTTTCTGGGACAGCTTCAAGGGCAGCCCTGCGTAGAGTGAATTACAGTAGTCAAGCCTGGAGATGACTGTCACATGGATCACTGTGGCCAGGTCGGGGCGGGAAAGGTAAGGGACCAACTGCTTGATGCGGCGAAGGTGGAAAAATGTCGCCTTGGCTGTTGTTGTAACCTGCGCCTCCATGGAAAGGGAGGCGTCAAGGATTACACCCAAACTCTTAACGGAAGGCAATGGCACTAATTGGGCCCCCGCAAGAGAAGGGAGTTGGTCCCTCATCCCCATGCCATCCTGACCCAGCCATAGGACCTCTGTCTTTGAAGGATTTAGTTTCAATCGGCTCCCTCGAAACCATCCAGCCACAGCTTCCAAGCATCTGGTCAGTGTGTTCGGGGCCGAGTCGGTGTGGCCATCCATCAGCAGATAGAGCTGAGTGTCATCAGCATACTTTAAACAACTTTTTAGTTTTTTCTGTTGCAAAGAAAGGATCCCGGGTTATGTGTGCCAAAATCTGAGCAAGGCTGTTGTTTAAAATTCCTATACAGTTCCACCCCCAAACTGGGTCTGTAGCAGGAGGAGTCACTCAAATGACAGGAGGTCCCAGGTTCAGTTCTCCTTTTGGGACTGGAGATCCTGCCTGAAATCTTGCGTATCTGCTTCCAGTCAACATGGACCAGTGGTTCTCAAACTTTGGTCTCTGGGTCGCACTTTAAGAATAAAAATTTCCTTGCCCACACCAAATTTTTTTGGTAAGGAATACACTGGGAAACAGGAACAACTCCAAGCAGTGCTTGATTTATAACACAGAACACAACTACTTTATAGTATGATCATGGGACATCCAGAAGGTATCAAACAATGCAGCTGCATAAGAACATGAATCATTCCCAAAATAAAATTATAAATGAGCCTCTTGCAAATGTACCTTAAGTATGCATAACAAACTCAATGAGAGGTGTGAGCTTGCTTTTGCTGGATAATCTCATTTACAGTGGTACCTCGGGTTAAGAACTTAATTCGTTTTGGAGGTCCGTTCTTAAACTGAAATTGTTCTTAACCTGAGGCACCACTTTAGCTAATGGGGTTGCTGCTGCATGATTTTTGTTCTCACCCTGAAGCAAAGTTCTTAACCCGAGGTACTATTTCTGGGTTAGCGGAGTCTGTAACCTGAAGCGTCTGTAACCCGAGGTACCACTGTATATTAGGTCTAATTTGAGGCAAATAAGATCTCATCTCCTCATCAACACAAAGAAGCCTTTCTCTTTTCTGAGCTTTCATATTTGTCAGAGTTAAAAATCTCCGTTCACAACAATATGTCCTGGAGAACTGTACAGGAGAATAGCCAATTCTGTGGAGGAGAGGCATGGATACCATCTCCAGTATTATATACAAAAAGAGTTCAGTGGCACACAGTTTTTTGATGCTATATTATACTATAGTACACTGC
The DNA here is from genome assembly GCF_951804945.1 of Podarcis cretensis. NCBI lineage: Eukaryota > Metazoa > Chordata > Lepidosauria > Squamata > Lacertidae > Podarcis > Podarcis cretensis. The sequence goes on along the minus strand of NC_137172.1, from coordinate 120,329,180 downwards.
AATGTTTAAATGTTTCTTTGATTGTCCTTGAACCTTCTCCTGCCGCACCACCAGTATGGCACACCCTTTGAGAACCCTTTGAGAAGCACTGATGCAAACAATGTGAAGCTACATGCAGTAACAGCCTGACTGGCAGTGAGCCCATGTTCCATGTTATAGACAGGAATCACAAGGTCTCTTCGCGTCTCTGGAGCATGCTGGGCTGCAGTATACCTGTTGACCACCTGTCAACAGCTTTCTTAGTGCCATATTGAATAAAGCATCTCCACCCTAATGCAGCAGCCCAGGAAAAGCGGGGAATGTGGGCAGCAATTCCTGGGGCTTCAAGAAGAAAGGATGTCTCTATCCTTTCAGTTTCTGTATCTGGAGCAAAAATGCTTTTTCTTTAGTTTAGTTTATTTATATATATATTCACACATTCTGAAGTGTCCTGAAGCCATTTATAGTTAAGAAAATGTGAGATAGGAAATGCCGAAGATAGGCCATAAAACATAAGGTATCCAATAGAACAGCACAAAATATAATTCATTTCAAGCAGTAAATGAATTATAGGGTAGTTGTGAATTCAGTACAACAAGTCAGAAACATGTAGCCTTTGGCTGATTGAACTATCTATGGCCTTTTAAATGTGTTATGGAGGGCTTTTCCTTTTTGTTATTGCATTGTGTATTTTGTGTTTTTTTATGTTTTGATCTGCCCTGTGATCTTTGGATGAAGGGGTATATAAATTTAATAAGTAATCACAATTGCCATAGCCTTTGAAAAAATGCACCAGAACCCCTTCATCAACAAGCAGCGATGGTGTGAGCATCGTCCAAGTTGGCTATTCTACTCCCCCTCCCCCCAAAAAACTGAGACTTAACATTCTATGAAGACAAGAACGAGCCGTCTCAAGAACAGCTTCTTCTCCAGAGCGATCTCGACCCTGAATGGGAAACCTGGACTTTGAAAGTCATCTAATCTTCCTTGCTGTATTATACTGTATTGTTTTAATTAGTGTTTTTATAGTTGTTCTGATTTTAAGTGGAGTGCCCTACCTGGGTGGATGGAGCAGCCAAGTAATTTCGTTGTCCCCGAGAGGGGGCAATGACAATAAAGATATTATTATTATTATTATTATTATTATTATTATTATTATTATTATTATTATTACTGTTCAGTCCTTACTGAACTCTTGGGCAGGAAAGTCTGCCAAAATCATATATAGTCAAAACACATTGGGTGCAATGGTGGGTGGGATTGCCAAAGTCTTTTCCCCCCAGATGCCCGATTCCTTTTATTTATTTTTTAAAATTGCCAAGTGCATAAAGCTGAATGTGCACAAGTTGTGTGTTTACTGTACTCTCTCTCTCTCTCTCTCTCTCTCTCTCTGTCGTTCCTTCCCCTAAAAAGAGGCTGGGCTGCATACAGCAGTCATAGCACTCCTGGATTTCTCCAGTCAGGAAATATTAGCTGCTGGTTCTGCAAGCATATAAGCTGCAAGCCTGTTTTGGAAGATGTTCTTCCTGGCATAAGCCCCATTTGGCACAACCCCATTTATTTTCTTCAAAAAACTTATATATACTGTCTTTCACACGGGTACATTTCAGCATAAGACTAAGTGCACTAAAATTGCATTTTAGGTAAAGATAAAGGGACCCCTGAACGTTAGGTCCAGTAGCAGACAACTCTGGGGTTGTGGCGCTCATCTCACTTTACTGGCCAAGGGAGCCGGTGTACAGCTTGCAGGTCATGTGACCAGCATGACTAAGCCGCTTCTGGCGAACTAGAGCAGCGCACGGAAACACCGTTTACCTTCCCGCAGGAGCGGTACCTATTTATCTACTTGCACTTTTTGGCGTGCTTTCGAACTGCTAGGTTGGCAGGAGCAGGGACCAAGCAACGGGAGCTCACCCCGTCACGGGGATTCGAATCGCTGACCTTCTGATCGGCAAGCCCTAGGCTCTGTGGTTTAACCCACAGTGCCACCCGTGTTCCTAAAAAATTAAATTGCATTTTAAGATACATTAAAAACAAAAAAGCAAACAGGGAATCACCGAGCAAAAAAAGAAATTAAAATCCAATAAGTGTTCAGGTGAACAAAAATGTGGGTGGGTAGGTAGAAATTGGGTGCGTCTTGCAGAGAATTCTCCCCCCTCTCCTTATCCTGAAATGCCCTCCTACCCATTTAATCCACTTGCATATTTTTTTTTCTTTTTTAAAAAAGCCCAGTACTTCAGCTCTTAATACTAAGCTTTACAGACACAATGTCCCTTTCTTTAATGAAATTACCATTTATTTCAAAGCCACTATCTCCCATCTCCTCGTGGTGCCCCATGATAGCTCATCATTCACTGGACTTCACTTTTGTGATGAATGAGAACCAGCAACACATGCTTTCTAACAGCTCTATTTAAACGAGCTCCACAGTTGAAACAAATCATTCCAACAGCACTTCTGAATTATGCATGGAACCATTCAGAAGCTAAAGGCAGAATATTCTTCAACGTTCACAGGGTTTAAGATCTTCAGACAGAAATTACTCAAGGCGATGTAAGCTCTCATTATTGCCAAGTCAAAGTTCTACCAAGGCATGGTGCTTGTGTGCTCTGCAAGAAATGTTAAGAACTATAGATGGCTAGGGATCACTGAAACACTCAAATCTTTGTGGTGGGGTACAGTGCTCAGAGATCATTGCTATTCCTTAACTTTTCATAAGCAGCACATACGGGGACACACAAATGAAGTTCTGTTTGTCTTCAATACAGTCATACCTCGTGTTGCGTTAGGTTCATGTTGCGTCTTTTCAGCTTGCGAACGCGGCAAACCTGGAAGTGTATACTTCTGGGTTTCGCCGCATGTGCGTGCACAGAAGCATTCTGCAGCGTTTGGTGCGCTTTGCACATGCGCAGAAGCGCTCTATCGCGCTGCACACATGGTTAGAAGCAGCACTTTAGTTACAGAATTTTCGGGGTGCGAATGGCACCCTGGAACGGATCAAGTCCGTAACTAGAGGTACCACTATACTGGTCCACACCTCACCTGCTCCTGAACCCAAACTCCATTTTCTCTATCTATCTATCTATCTATCTATCTATCTATCTATCTATCTTTCTCTATCTCTTTTGCACAGAACCTGTAGTTTTATTATAAATCTTTTACAACAGGATTGATTCCCTAGAATGCATTACAGGATCTACTGTCTGTCACTCCTAGCTTGGTGGTTTTCCAAATTTTTACCTTGAAGTGCACTTGATTTTTACACTGATTCAGATGCTGTAGAACCCACCCACCCATTACAAAAATGCTGCACACTGCAGGGAGGGGAACACAGGTGTGTGGGAACACGGGAGAACCACAACTAGTCAGCTGATTTAATGACCTGGCAGCACGATGGGAAGAAGAAAGATGATCTCAACAAGGGGTGTAGCTGGGACTGGGACATGCTGGGGCAAGATGGGGATGGGGAAGGAGAGGTTGGTTTAGGAAGTATGGGATGATGGAGGATGGCGAGGGGATGGGGGTCAGTGCACAGGAACCAGAGCAGCAGAACCCATCACCAGAGTCAGATGGGCCTCTGTCTCCATGAACACAGTGGGCTCTGAGGAAGGGAGCAGTGGGAGGTACACTCTAGGAGACTGAGGCAGGCAATGGCCAACAACCTAGCTCACTGGCTGGCCAGATGGGGCTTGCTAATTCTGGGAGGAGATATGTGATTCTTCAGATGGAGTACCACCACAGGTGGTACTGAGGTGGCCCACAGGTTAGAGCAGCCTTTCTCAACCTGTGGGTCCCCAGAAGTTGTTGAACTACAACTCCCATCAGCCCTAGCTAGCAAGGCCAGAGCTCAGGGATGATGGGAGTTGTGGTCCAACAACATCTGGGGACCCACAGGTTGAGAACCAGGTTAAAGGCTTGCAGTTCTAAAATAAGAGCTTCTCTCAAGGTTGCCTCCTTTGGAAGAAATCACAACTGGCAGAGGTCCTAGTGCAGACAGAAAGAATGGGAGAAGCGGTTTTCCTCCCTTCAAAAGACAAAGCAGCAGATGGGTCCCTATCCCCAGGAGCAAGAAAGTACACAGGGGGCAAAATAGTGACCAGAGGGATAGGGAGGGTGAGGAAGAGGCTCAGACTCCTCACTCTGCAAGTAAACTGTGCCCAAACATGGGACCAATTCCACCAGCCAACAAAATCAGGCAGGATTAACCCTCCTCACTCTAAGTGGACAAACACTGTGTTAATGGACAGAAAGCCAAATGCATTGGAATAAAACAAGCCCAGATTCAGTATTTTCCCCCTAGAAACCGGGGGCTGTATTTAATCTTGAGTGCAAAATTGCACTTGTATTTCACAGGCAAGATATTTGCTGGAGTAGAAGCATTCAGAAAGTGCAAAGAGAAGCCTCTCTCGATGGCCAGGATCCAGCTTGCTTGTTCAAAGCTCCAGCATATGATGGGAGGCCCAGAGGGGTGGAAATAGACAGCAGACACAGCGCAGCCAAGGATGTGAATATTCCGATATTACAAAAATAAGTCTTAACATTTTTTATATGTTGGCAGCTTTATAATCCAGCCTTTTCTCTCTCAGACACTCAAAGCAGATAACAACACAGAAGGTGAAAATGCAAAGCATGGGGAAGGGACAGTGTGTGAATATTGTGCAAAGCTCTTGATTTGCGTACACACACAAAAATTATAATAGGAAATAATTTTAAGTATTAATAGAAAAAATGTGGAAATAACAAACATTACAGAACAATGTTTTTACAAAACATGAGCACTGACAGGGTCAAGCAGAGTTGTTGGCTCATTTGACAATGAGCAGACCTATAGGAGTAATTTAGATGTTAGTATTATGTGGTTTTGTACATTACCATTACATTTCACATAACTTCAGAGGGGTACCCGGCGGTAGTTGTGTGGTGAAAAGTAACTTACTTAAATGTTATCCAGCAACAGCCATTCCATCAGGCTGGCGCAGAAGGCAAAAAGGGAAGCAGGTCCAGGAGCTGAGAGATCAGCAATGATCAGCTCCTCCTCTCCTTGAGCAGTTTCCATTCCAGCTGGTCGATTCAAGAACCCTGTTACAAAGCTCTAGTGTCCAAATTTGCTTTTCTCCTTCTCCCTGCCCCAATCCCTTTTTCCTGTTTTGTTGAGCAGCACCAATAATATCTTTCTGTTTCTCCAGTCTTTACTAGCTCCAGTCTATTTACTCACTTATTTACCGTATTTTTCGCTCTATAAGACGCACCAGACCACAAGACGCACCTAGTTTTTGGAGGAGGAAAACAAGAAAAAAAAAATTTTGAATTTCAGAAGCCAAAACAGCAAGAGGGATCGCCACGCAGTGAAAGCAGCAATCCCTCTTGCTGTTCTGGCTTCTGGGATAGCTGCGCAGCCTGCATTCGCTCCATAAGACGCACACACATTTCCCCTTACTTTTTAGGAGGGAAAAAGTGAGTCTTTAGAGCAAAAAATACGATATATTTTTATATACACATTTCTATGTCACCCTTCTAGTGCCTATGCAGTACACAGAGTGGCTTGCAACTATTTAAAATCACAATTGCATTAAAAAAAGTGCAGTAATAAAATACCATGCTGAAGTATTGTATGTGTCACCCTCCAGCATGCTATGTCTTTGTTAATTTTGTTATGCATATCCTATTCAAATTCAGGCCTTGCACTTCCGCAATTAAGGATAGAATACATTTTCTGCATGTCTTCATTTACTGACTGGATTGCTTTAGTGTTCTGGGCTAGTAGACACAAAAGTGCATTTTAACCATTCCCTTGGTGTATGAGGGGACAGTACTGTAATCCCTTCCCAAAAAATGTTATTTATTTATTGTACTCATAAGCAGCAAGAGAAAAAGTTGTGGAAAGGACTGTTTCCCTTCCTAGCTTTCCAAGCTGGTTCTTCCCCGTTCACACTACTAGAAGAAACACCCAGTACCAAGCATGTAGTTAGTCCCCACATGTCATTGTAGATTTGGCGTATACTGTAACAAACAAAACAAATAGTCTGATACAGGTCTCAGCAGATGTCATAAGGAAGAAGAAAAGTAGAAAAGTAGATCTAGCCATTTTTCTCTTCATAGCTATCCTTAGATTCCACTATTGGAATCCATATGCAAATCATCATCATCTCCCTTCTCAACAGCTGTGTTAACACATAATGCTAAGCTAGATCACAGCTTTGTGCAAGTTACCAAGGAGGTGAAGGGGCTTTCTCCTTCTTTTGCAGCCAAGGCTACAAATCATGGTTTAGTAGAAGAGACCATAACCACAATCCCTGGTTTGGATAACATGCTAAGCCAGACTTTGGTTCAGCTACCAGGCCAAGTTGAGCTAAAAGGATCAAGGAGGAGCAAAGTGAGTGTGAGCTGCTCTCCGGGAGCCAACACATTTCACGAACCTGTTAAGCCAGCGTTTCTCAAACTTCGGTCCCCAGCTGTTGTTGGACTACAACTTCCATCATCCCTGACCACTGGGATGTTTGAGAAACACTGGTTTAAGCCATAGTTTGGCTTATTGAGTCATGTCAGCCAGGCAACAATCATGAAAGACATACGAGTTGTCCCTTTGCAGACTTCATTTCACAGATCTTCATTTTTCAAGAGGCAGCTGGTAGAATATAAAATCACTACAGAAACTACGAAGTTAGTGGGGGTGAGGGGAATCAAATATGTGTTTCTCTCACCTCTTTTCATACATAGTTTGTGTGCTATGGTGCTTCTAATTCACAAAAAGAGAAGGAGCGTGGAAGGGAAGTGTGCAGAAGGGGGGAGGGGCAGGAATGCCAAAAGATCCATTAAGCCACAATAAAAAGGTGTGATTGTGCATGCATGCCCCTAGACGAAGTACAGAGCTTCATATTCCCAAATAAAAGTCAGGATAATAAATATCCACCATCCCACAGAGTATGCACATGTGTGTAGTAACAGAAGCATTATGGATGAATTAGGTTTATGATTTTCAATTACGTATAGTAGCAACACCCAGACACCCTAGAGGACTGTGAAAACGTAAAATGAAGCAAATACTTGCCTCCAAGGACCACACCGTCCGCTTTTTGGAGACTGGAAATTCCTGAAACAGCTACTGTTTCATCTGGCATATATACTAGTTACCAGCTAAAAAGGCCACTTTTTCAAATATAGCACATAAGCAAAATTCTGCTTCCAGACTCTGTGGGACGCAAAGGAGAGCATAACAGCAGCAGGAAAGTCTTGCTCATTCTTCTTTACTCCTTGCAAAAAATATTCAAAGCAGCAGAAACTTTTTATTAAGAAATGCCACAAAAGGATTGCTTAAAAGTAAGGAATAAGAACCTAGAGAAGAGCACATATGGCGTCTTTGCAATAGGGATCCCCTTCATATAGATCCACTTATAAAGTCCTACCCTATTAAGCCACCAAGACATACACAAAATCAAAGGGGAGCTTTTGCAAAACACCTCAGGCGATGCTCAAGAATGCTAAAGAGAACACTTCCAAGTCTCCCCCACATGTACTCAAAACATCTGAACCACACTTGTGGCTTTCATCATCGCTTCAAGAAGCACTACGTGAAAAGCTCCAATCACAGCAGAGAAATTGTGTATTAGAAAATAGCCCTGTAATTCACAGCTCAGGTGAAGAACAATATAGCCAAGGATTGTACGATATAGTCAACATTGCACTAAACTGTTTTAGTGTAGGCTACAATTTCCACATCAATTTGTCTACCCCAACCCCAAGTATCAGCCACAAACCCTCCGTGAAGAGTATTAGGGGGCATGTTCTAGGATGTGCTTTTTATGAAGGGAAGGCGTGACTGTGAGCAGAGCCATGCTGCACAGCCCCATATCATGTAGATCAGCCCTCCCCCCACGGCACCCACATTTACAGCACAAAAGTCTGTGTGGAAGTCTACACAGATGTACATATAAATGCTTCCACGGGAATTCCAGCAACTCCCTCTCACATTGCCCAGCATACTCCATGCTCCAGTCTCCTTCTTCCTCCTGCACTAAGTAGCTTACAGCCAGCGAGTTTTCCTACACCGTAAGGTTTGAATCCCGTTTCTACTTGCAGGATGGTTCGTGGGCTTAGGTTAGCATAGAGGAAGAGATCAGCCTTGACGGTTCCTTGCAGCTCCCCCGGGGCTAACAGCAGGGCAGCAGGGGCAATTCTTGCCAGGACCATGGCAGAAGTGTAAAACCTCTTTCCCATTCACACACCTATCATTAATCAAGGGGTGTGTGGAACTTAATATGGTTCCTAAATGTCGCCTTTAGCTTAATGTATAGTTTGGCTCGCAGTAGATTGTAAAGACTTACATATTTTGTTTTGCCTGAAAAGATTTACATGCAAAGTGCACATTGAATATGTTTATTTCCAATGAACTGAACACATGCATTTTAAATACTCACATTGAGCGCACATGGCAGTGTTGCAAGTGTGGAAGGTCCTCAAACTCTGATTTTATGCAATGTCTCGATGGTTGGGTCTGCCAGCTTCCTTCAGTATGCTAGCAAATTGAAGTTGTTTTTAACAGCTCTAGCTCTTGTGTATAAGAACCAAAATGCACAATTGTAGCCCCCCCCCCTTGGGTAATATAGTTTGGCCTCACTATATACTGGTCATCACCCTGAATGTTAAAATAAAACCTTTAAAAAGTTGATTCTACATGAAACCAGCAAGTCAATGTGTAACCCCTAAAATCAGCAAAGCAGTTCAGAAAACTTGTATGAATGAAGTCTGAGATTCAGGCACAAGGTTGCTTAACCGAGTCGTTCCCAAACTGTGCATCTTTCAAACACAAAGTATTTATGCAATATTTCTATTGATAGGTGGGCAGCCATTTTTAAAATGAACAAAAAAGTGCTACTCCCTCAAAAAGAGGCTGAGAACTGCAACTTTACACGATTTATTGTTGAGGCCTTGACTCCTTCAACACAGCCGTTTTCAGTTTAGTACAATCTGCTGCATCAGTACTTCAAGTACAATTGGATCATTATTTCTCAGAACGGCAGAACCATCTGCCCTCAAGAGCAGGTTGGCCTGTTGTGCTGCTTTGCGGACCAGTGTTGTGATCTTGTCTCCTTCCAGTGAAGAGGCAGGCCCAGCTCAGCCAACTGATGCAGAACTAAGGGTGGGATAGACATGCTTTTCCAAGAGTGTGCCTCAGCTATCATAAGTTTTGAACTGCTGGCTCAACTGGGCAAAAAACACCACATACACCAGCTTCCACATTTGTTAAACACAATGGTTTGTATTCAGCACAGTGCTAAGCCTCCCATCCGCACAAAGATTTATTGGGCGATATCCAACTCCCTCATCTTGCCAACAAAAGATTTACACTCCTCCTTCTGCTCCTCTCCCCTTAAATTTGATCTGGGGTTCTCCCCAAGACTCTGGATAATTTTGGGGGAGGGACCAGGGCATATCTGGTTGGGGAGAGGAGGGGCTATGTGTTAGATAAACCAGCCATGTTTGTTTGGTCACAATGCCTGCCCCAGTCACATATTCTTCTACTTCTTCTTCTTTGGCGATCACTCGTAGCCATGTAAGATTGTCTTCCATAAACACGGTTTTAACAATGAGTTTGTAAATGACTGTGGAGGCCAATTCAGGACCCACACGTCCTTCTACATTGGTTCCCAGGCAGGAGTTGATCACGGTGTGAATTTGCCAAGCGTGCCTTCCTCCTAGCACGTTTCTCCCTTGCGTCCTGATTTCGAGTGTCTTCAAAGTCCATGACACCTTTGGTAAAGGTTGTTCTCCAACTGGAGCACTCGCAGGCCAGTGTATCCCAGTCATCGGTGTTCATACTACATTTTTTAAGATTTGCCTTGAGACAGTCTTTAAACCTTTTTTGTTGACCACCAGCATTACGCTTTCCATTTTTAAGTTCGGAATAGAGTAGTTGCTTTGGAAGACGATCAACAGGCACTTGCACAACATGACCAGTCTAACAAAGTTGATGTTGAAGAATCATTGCTTCAACACTGGTGATCTTTGCTTCATCCAGTACACTGATATTAGTTCGTCTGTCTTCCCAAGTGATGTGTTAAGATTTTTCGGAGTCACATATAAAGCATGCAGGAAGAAGAGTGGTATTTTTTTTTTTTTTACCATAAAAGGTGTGCGTCGCTGAGGGAGAATTGAACCCTCCCCACAACCAAGCCAGCTCCAATGCTGCAGCCATTTTCCTCCCAACCTGGATGCAATACTAGCAGTGTGCTGAGCATTGACATCTCAGTCAGCAGCCACTGACTGGCCAAAGGTCAGGTGGACAGTGCAACCCCACCATGCTGTCTGCACGTGCCCCCATCCAATACACAAGCCGAGGCAAGGCTGCTGGCTGGCAGAGGAGTTGAACCATCTCAACAAAATAACAGTTCAACATTTTGACAGCCCCATTGCCTAAAGTTAAGTTGCCTTCCTTCAAGAATGTGCCTATCCTGTAACTGGCTAGCCCCGGTAGCCTGCTATCACTCAGAGCTACCTGGGCACAGAAGACCAAAAATAATGGCATTACCCCCGTATCCCTTTGTCCCTCAACCAACTCCAGAGGTGCCATTCAACTACGTTTTACACAGCTCACGCCCACTGAAAGTGACAATGACTAAGTTAGGTCCATTAACTTCAACAGGTCTACTTTGAGTAAAACTTTGTTGAATACCAAACCAGAAGAATAAGTTTTGCCATGCTGATTTGCACAGTATAGGATTAAACAGAACAAACTTCTGGTTTAGGGTTTTATTTTCTTTTTGACCGTGCATACTTACTGCTTCTCCCCCTCCCTTGTTTATACAGTGGTACCTTGGGTTACAGACGCTTCAGGTTACAGACTCCACTAACCCAGCAATAGTACCTCGGGTTAAGAACTTTGCTTCAGGATGAGAACAGAAATCGCGCGACGGTGGCACAGCGGCAGTGGGAGGCCCCATTAGCTAAAGTGGTGCTTCAGGTTAAGAACAGTTTCAGGTTAAGAACAGACCTCCAGAACGAATTAAGTTCTTAGCCTGAGGTACCACTGTACTCCTTTTAAATTAGCCTAGGCTGCAGTCATGAAATTAAAAGACACCTGCTTCTTGGGAGAAGATCAATGACAAACTTAGACAGCACCTTAAAAAACAGAGACATCACCTTGCGGACAAAGGCCCACATAGTTAAAGCTACGGTTTCCCTAGTAGTGATGTATGGAAGTGAGAGCTGGACCATAAAGAAGGGTGGTCGCCAAAGAATTGATGCTTTTGAATTATGGTGCTGGAGGAGACTCTTGAGAGTCCCATGGATTGCAAGAATGTCAAACCTATCCATTCTTAAGGAAGCTGAGGCTCCAATACTTTGGCCACCTCATGAGAAGAGAAGACTCCCTGGAAAAGACCCTGATGTTGGGAAAGATGGAGGGCACAAGGAGAAGGGGACGACAGAGGACGAGATGGTTGGACAGTGTTCCCGAAGCTAGCATGAGTTTGACCAAACTGTGGGAGGCAGTGGAAGACAGGAGTGCCTGGCGTGCTCTGGTCCTTGAGGTCACAAAGAGTCGGACATGACTAAACGACTAAACAACAACAAAAGGCTGCATTGATTTCTGAAGACATTCTTGGGCCATTTGCTTTCCCCTCCCCAGTGTTGCTTAGACCATTTGGGCTATGGTTCTGTTTCAGAGTGCCTGGGAGATTAGCAGGGGTGATGCCAAGCAACAGACTTTGAATCCAGCAGGTAGTCCCTCTACATTAAAGTAGACCACTGAAACCTTCTCATCTTGCCCTTTATGACAAACCAACTGGTGATGGCAAGAGGAAGAGAAATTGGATGGCTGTCTTACCTTACTGGGATTACACTGCCCTTCATAGTCAGTGGATCTAAAAAAGAGTGGCCAGATATCTCAAAAACGTACTGATGGTGACCAAACAACACCCCTCATTTTATCTACAGCATAAGAAACCAAATAAGACTTGCCTTCCTGCAGGCCATTAACCGAGTCTATAAAATAGCCCCCACTGCCCCTGTTTCATTATCATTATTCTAATCATGCTTGTGGTGTGGCACAAATCCAGCAAAATCATTAGAAAAGCCAACCAGACAAGCACCAGGGAGTGTGGGATACATGCGTGTGTGCGTACAGGCACACATATACCACATCACACAAGGAGCTAGCTTTCTTCTAAGAAAATGTCTTCCAAAATAATAATAATAATAATAATAATAATAATAATAATAATAATAATAAACACTTCTTATAATTCTCCAGCGCAGTACAGTAGTCTTATTAGTTTCAGCTACTACCAGATCCTTTGAGAAGGCAGGGAGCATCATCCAGATCTCCAGAGTCATAGAAAACTGATTCCCACAAACATTTTTGAGTACAGTGGTACCTCGGGTTAAGAACTTAATTCATTCTGGAGGTCCGTTCTTAACCTGAAACTGTTCTTAACCTGAGGTACCACTTTAGCTAATAGGGCTTCCCACTGCTGCCGCCACACAATTTCTGTTCTCATCCTGAAGCAAAGTTCTTAACCAGAGGTACTATTTCTGGGTTAGCAGAGTCTGTAACCTGAAGCGTCTGTAACCTGAAGCATGTGTAACCCGAGGTACCACTGTATCAGAGCAAGTAGACTCTTTGGAGAGCCACATTTTATTGTGAACACCACCAGAACGGTCTTGTTTTCAGAGAGGTCTCCACAGCCCCCTAACCTCCTCGTCTTTGCAGACTTCACATGGCATCAAACACACTCAGAGTCTGATTGGAAATAGGTAGAAATGCCCTTAAAAAGGAAATAACTTTTTGACAGCTCTAGCCTCAGGCAATTAAAGAAGGTGCCATTGAAAGGAGAATGCCATGCTATTTAATAAATTATGCTCAACACACACACACAAGCTTTCCTCATCACAACCTGAACAGCAACATGCACTCCTTGTCCACAGCAGGTACTACAGTAATCAGTTTGGCATCCAGAGATGAACCCTTAAAGGAAGCAACAACAGAGGCCAACAGAAGCAAACAAGCAATCCATGAGGAATGACTGGCTAAACTAGAAATGTGAGGATTCCAGCACACATGTGCAAGTGATTCATCATTTGAGATGGGAGTAAGTACAATTTTGGTGCCTGTATAAAATTTACAATATGTAATTCTAACTAGCAGGTATAACCCACCACACACAACACAATTACTATGGCAACCAGAACTTTTTGTGCTCCTGTGCCACGACCACAATGCATTGCCTGAAGTCCTTACAGCAACCTAATTTTGAATTGCAGTTAGTCATATTTTGACAGCACTGCTCTTCCTGCAAATACGATTCCTTGCCTACTGTCAGCACATAGTTTTGCAGATGTTCAGGGAATAGAAAAAGGCAAGAACCTCTGAAGAGGGGCTTAGCTTCACAATCCCAACCGCTTCCAAAAGCAAAAGTTTGGGATTTCCTTGATTACAAGGAGAAGCCATGGCAATCTGGCTTTTACTTCTTAAGAGTTATGTGCTGCTGGAGATATATAGAGGGATTTGGGCAGTGCTAGGGAGAAGTGCCAGGCAATATTGTGGATAATGTGGAATTTATTTGTTTACCTCTAAAAACCCTATCTGCCTTTCAGGGATTGTTTCTAAAGAGCACTCAAGCCTTTCTTAGCGTTATACTGGAGCCGCAAACATGATAGCAAACTTTTGCTCTAATTCAAATCAGTCTCACTTAATAAGTAGGAAAACCACAAGATTTTGATTTTTTTAAAAAAATCCTTTTCTTAGCATGGTAAGCTAAGAATGGTTAAGTTGGGGAGGAGAAACTGGGAACTCTTCCTCCTCCTGAACTGAAAGCACGAAATAAAAGAGGACACATCCACTACAAAACGTACACACTGGACTGGGCCACACCCCACCCAGCGCTCCCTCTGAAATGTCAGCAGGGACGATACTATTAATTTTCCAACTTGGTGAACTTTACTTCTGCATGCATCACCAGTCCAGTAATAGGAAGATTTTCTCTTTTCTGCAAGTTTTCTAGGCCCCGTCCAGAGCCAGAGCTCACTTTAAACAAGCACCATGAACTTCCACAGCAAACCTCTTTGTGAACCCGGCCTGATCCGGACCACAAACCCCAGCCCATCTCCTCCCTTCCCCTCTGCACCCACCTTTGCAGCACTGCCCGCCCCCCCTCCCCCGGCCAAGTCCTCTTCACCAGCACTGCCCACCAACGAGATGGATTGGATTTAAATCAAATCAATTTAAATCACGATTTAAATCACTAGTCAGTAACACTTGATTTACCGTATTTTTTGCGCCATAACACTCACTTTTTTCCTCCTAGAAAGTAAGGGGAAATGTCTGTGCGTGTTATGGAGGGAATGCCTACGGGTGGCATGCCTACGGATTTTCCTCCTCTAAAAACTACGTGCGTGTTATGGTCAGGTGCGTGTTATAGAGCGAAAAATACGGTAAATCTTTATTCTTCTTCTTTTACAGAAAGGCATTCCTGCTGGTATAATCTTAATATGTACAACCAGATGAAGGTTTCGGTTTTTTTGCATAATAAATTTCCAGAGCAGTTTTTACAGTTATAACAAAAATTGCTGATTTGGTTATACTATTAGAAATACATAGACAGATAATTATGAAATTATTGTGAGGTTTAGTAAGTTAACAGTTTACATTTGGACAACTTTTCTGCTGCACTTTATTGGAAGGAGAAAAATAATCATTTTCTTAATAACAATTTAAACAATTTATTTAACTAAAGCAATGCTTTTAAAGGCTGCATTTTGCTAAAGCTTGAATTCTACTTTGGTCACCTCACCTGTGCTGAAACTAGTTCCTCACCAACAAAGTTAAGCTTCCCTAGAATCCTAAAACATAAGATTTTTGTTTACTGCATAAACTATTTGGCAGTATCATGAGCCAGAGAGCCCCTAAAGGCAACCAAGTCTGTTTAATTAATGTTAATTACTAAAACATCCCCATCAGTGACACAAAGCATAGCTATGAACACTCAGTCACACAAGCCAGCGGAAACATGATGAAACAAACAGAACAATCGCTCGTCATTCCAAAAGCTTCAGATATGAGTTTCAGGAGATTTCATTTAAAAGATGTAAATACACGGTAGTAGAGCTCAAACCCACTTAGCAAGACAGGTCGCCTTCTTGATAATCTGTTAGAGGCACAGCTTTCTGCCTAGACAAGAAGCAGCTCAGTAGTGTGAACATTTTGGATAATACTGTCTTCTAACAACATCAGACCAAAGCTTGATCTATCAACCTTGCTTAGATGCTTGCTTAGTTGTTTGATTCAATTTACACAAAAATCAGCGATAAAAATCTGTGCAAATAACAGGCTTAAAGGTAAAGGTAAAGGTACCCCTGCCCGTACGGGCCAGTCTTGACAGACTCTGGGGTTGTGCGCCCATCTCACTTAAGAGGCCAGGGGCCAGCGCTGTCCGGAGACACTTCCGGGTCACGTGGCCAGCGTGACATCGCTGCTCTGACCAGAGCCAGAGCCGCACACGGAAACGCCGTTTACCTTCCCGCTGGTAAGCGGTCCCTATTTATCTACTTGCACCCGGAGGTGCTTTCGAGCTGCTAGGTTGGCAGGCGCTGGGACCGAGCAGCGGGAGCGCACCCCGCCGCAGGGATTCGAACCGCCGACCTTTCGATCGGCAAGCCCTAGGTGCTGAGGCTTTAACCCACAGCGCCACCTGCGTCCCATAAATAACAGGCTTACAGGAATATAATTAATCAAAATTCCTTCAAGCTAATTTCAATGTGATATATATATATATATATATATATATATATATATATATATATATATGTACACGCGAAAGAAAGACAAAATGATACACAATTAACATTCCTCTAGACCTAGAAAGGGAAACAAAACTTATTGCATCACCACATAAATATCTTCCAGCACTATTGTACTGAGTCATACCACTGGTTCATCTACCTTAGTAACAGATGAACGAAAAACCAAGACAGAACCAGGGTTGAGATCAAAGTAAGTGATCAGGAAAATAAACAAAATGTACGTTACAAAATATAGCATAAATAGATGCAATCTCTTCATTATGCAAGAAAAACAACAACATTAGGATAAAATAAACCAACTTCAGTATATGTATCGAAGCTTCAATATGTCCAATGAGGCTGGAAAAAGAAATTGGTACAGATTTTCATTATTAATATAAGAGACAAAGTCCCACCCCACTCCCAAGGAAGAGTCCGGTTTAGCTTTTCTAGATAAGAATCTAACATGCCAGGTAATTGTTTTTCGTAAGACAATGTTCCTTACGTTGTGCCACCATGTTGAGCTACCAACATTTGTCAATTACCTAGCTCAGTTTTGCCTAAACCAGGAATGGGAAAGAGGATCTTTCCAGTGGGCTGGATCCTGAGCTCCCCCCCCCCCCCGGGCCATTTTGAAAGGTAAGTGAGGCAGCCCAATATTCAATCACCACCTGATTTTTTTTTTCAAAAAAAGTGAATCAGGACCACACTAAGCGCACTCCTAATTCTTTCCTTCCTTCCCTCGCAACCTGATTTGAACACAAGCCTCGCTGCAAAGGCCTGCCAAAGTGGGGTTCCCAAGAGCAGCCATTCCCAGCTGGGTTGGCAAACACTGCCATCAGCTGAACCTGCAAATCCCACTCTGGCGGAACTAGTGGAACTGGTAAGCTCCAGAATGCAGTCCATCCCATCCCGCTTACTACATTTTGAAGTAAGTGAATTCATAGAATCCTAGAATCCTAGAGTTGGAAGAGACCACAAGGGCCATCGAGTCCAACCCCCTGCCAAGCAGGAAACACCATCAGAGCACTCCTGACATATGGTTGTCAAGCCTCTGCTTAAAGACCTCCAAAGAAGGAGACTCCACCACACTCCTTGGCAGCAAATTCCACTGTCAAACAGCTCTTACTGTCAGGAAGTTCTTCCTAATGTTTAGGTGGAATCTTTTTTCTTGTAGTTTGGAGCCATTGCTCCGTGTCTGCTTCTCTGGAGCAGCAGAAAACAACCTTTCTCCCTCCTCTATGTGACATCCTTTTATATATTTGAACATGGCTATCATATCACCCCTTAACCTCCTCTTCTCCAGGCTAAACATGCCCAGCTCCCTTAGCCGTTCCTCATAAGGCATCGTTTCCAGGCCTTTGACCATTTTGGTTGCCCTCCTCTGGACACGTTCCAGTTTGTCAGTGTCCTTCTTGAACTGTGGTGCCCAGAACTGGACACAGTACTCCAGGTGAGGTCTGACCAGAGCAGAATACAGTGGCACTATTACTTCCCTTGATCTAGATGCTATACTCCTATTGATGCAGCCCAGAATTGCATTGGCTTTTTTAGCTGCCGCGTCACACTGAATTAATACATATTACCATCCAAAAATGGGAAAGCAGGTGCTACGGTCTTTAAACCTGGAGTCTAAAATTATGTAACTATACCACTGGCTGGGAGGGGAACAGGAACTAGCAGAAGTTGGCAACACCCCTCCCACTTGCACAAGGGGGGGGGATGTATTATGCAAGGGGCTTCGAGACTAGAGCCATTGATTCTTATCTGATCCATCACACAAAAAAATAAAAGGATCTAGTCACAACTCTGGTGAGCAAGATGGAGATTGGGCAAGTGGGGGGGGGCAGCCTAGGCTGCTGAGCTTTTTTTAGGGGATCTTCCCAAAGTTTTTAAGCTTTTTTAAGGGGCATTACAGACATTACTGGGCTTCTGCTTTTCAAGAATTTTTCTGGATCCCTTAGCTACGCCCATGCTTTACACTTACCTACATTGCATCACAATTCCCATTTTGTTAACCATTTGAAAAGATCCTTTTGGAATAACTTATAGTTATTTATTATTTCAATTTATATCCCCAACATGCTTCAGCAACAATTAAAAGTGTGAAATCCAAACCATGCTATTAAGTTATTTAAAACTTGGTTTTTCAAACCACAAATTCAGTTCTTTAAAAAACTGCAAAATCACAACAACAGCAACAGACTCCAACAAAACATTGTGTTGAGTCCAGAGGGGGCGGGAATCATATCTCCTTCAAATGTGGTTTTAATGGACATTCTCAGTCTAAACTGAGGAGGCCTGATGAACTTCCCAAGGAAATAATTCTATCAATTCTGTACCACCAAGAGTATATTCCAAGCTTCTTCAACCTCGGCCCTCCAGATGTTTTGAGACTACAATTCCCATCATCCCTGACCACTGGTCCTCCTAGCTAGGGATCATGGGAGATGTAGGCCAAAAACATCTGGTGGACCGAGGTTGAGGAATCCTGGTATATTCTGTCTATGCTGGTCACCCTAAGCCAGGGGTTGTCAACCTGGTCCCTACCACCCAATAGTGGGCACTTCAGGATTCTAGGTGGGCGGTAGGGGGTTCTACAGCACAAGCTGAATCCTTCCATCAGTACTGGGGGGCGGTAAGGAAATTTTACCATCCAGAAACATGCATTAGTGGGCAGTAGGTATAAAAAGGTTGACTACCCCTGCCCTAAGCTAACAAACTCAGAGCAGGATGCCATGCATTGCTCTTCAAACGTTCATGTGGAAGAAGATGCCACAATTCTTTAAAAGTCAAAAACAGCTATTCAACTTGTGCCTAGAAATTAATCAGCCAGTGTATATATAATTTAAACACAAATGTTACATGCTCTTATGCCCTATCCTGCACTATGAAGTGATTTGATGAATTTTCTGGATAGCCTTAGGTGACATCACCCTAAAGAAGAAGAAGAAGAAGAGGAAGAGGAAGAGGAAGAGGAAGAGGAAGAAGAAGAGGAGGAGGAGGAGGAGGAGGAGGAGGAGGAGGAGTTTGGATTTGATATCCCGCTTTATCACTACCCTAGGGAGTCTCAAAGCGGCTAACAATCTCCTTTCCCTTCCTCCCCCACAACAAACACGCTGTGAGGTGAGTGAGGCTGAGAGACTTCAGAGAAGTGTGACTAGCCCAAGGTCACCCAGCAGCTGCATGTGGAGGAGCAGGGAAGCGAACCCGGTTCACCAGATTACGAGTCCACTGCTCTTAACCATCACACCACACTGGCCATGTGGTATAATGCCCATGCCATTTAAAATAGGTTGCCAAGGTATTTATGACAGCAGCTACATCCCCTTTCTCCAGGAATGTCCACAGCTTGATATATCATCTGAACCTGACAAAAAGTGATCTTGGCCACAGACACCATGCAGGAATTCAAAAGATTTCCAGATCCTGCAGAACAGGCAACACTGTGCAGGTACACTTTAAGGGGTAATTGCAACCCCCTCCAGAACGCAATACACCAACAACTAACTCATTCAAACCGTCCACTGTTAACATTTGCATCATGCCTGAACAGAGTTTCTGTTGCTGACTCCAGATAGCCATGTGTCAGGGAACTGCCTTCGGAGCCAGAGGCGGAAGGAAGGCTCCAGAGGGATGCCGGAGAGGGTCCCAGTAGGGAGAGAGGCAGCCCATCTGCTGGGGAAGGAAATCAGCGTAGCACCAGTGGAGAAGGGGGGCAGATGGGGGAATCGGAGAGAAGGCTCCACGACTCCTCACCGGAGACCAGCGGGGAGAGCACGGGTCCTCCGCTGCCCACACCCTCCCTGCGCAGAAGACTTCCGCGCAGGGAGAGTAGGAGGAGACTGGGCGTCAAAGAACTTCTTTGCTGGAAGAAGTTCAAGAAACGCCCACTGATGGATTCTGCCAGCGATTGAGGCAGCCACGGATGGGTGGCTGTCCAGACAGAAAGGGTTCACCCAGGTAACCCAGCCAGGTGTGGCGACAACTTACGCTTGAGCAACCCCTAGAACCATTACACAATGCAAGGTTTTCAATGCTTCATCCAGTTCAGATAAAAGGAGAAAGTAGTGCTGAATGTCAAAGGAATATTGACATCGCCACAGTCCAAACCTCTAGGAAACCTTCCCCAAGCAATTTCACCTGAACGTTGGTGAACATGGGAGACAAGCAAAATCTAGTGGCACAAACAGGACATATTTAATGGGATGCATCAGCAGCCGTCCTCAAGGAACACTGATCTAAACCAAGGTAATTTACATCGTTCTTTTAAATGACAAAGAAAAAGGGATTGTTTTAGAATAACTGTATCAAAATCGAATTTCCATCTTTCATGTATGCCCAGAAAAGCATGCATACTAATTGGTTGCTCATAAAACATATCTGTTTGCAACTAAACAGAGCCTTCATACTATCCAGAAAAAGAATATTCCAGTCATGTAGCTCACATGACATTTTACTAAGAATTTTATGTATGCCCTGGTGAGCAATTGTGAAATTAAGGAATGCTGTCTGGCTCACCTTCCAGGATCTGTCCAAAGGGAGCACAATTCCCTTCAAAGAGCCTAGAAATGAATCAGCGAGGGTGGTATATATTATTGAACACACGTGTGTTTGGATGATGATATGGAGGGAAAGAGTATCTATGTGACTGCATGAACCTGGGTGACAGAAAGAGTAGGGGAAGGGAATTGATTGAGAACTAATTTAACAATATGTTATTTGGGTATGATTTTTGGGGGGACTGATTTTGGGGGGGACTGATTTTGGGGGGGAATGTTTCTATTATATAATAATAGATCTGCTATTACATTATATTTTTTCTTGTGTGTGAGCAGGTATGTTATAGCATCATGTAATATGCACAACTCACTGGATATGAGTGCTCACTGGAAGGACAGATCCTGAAGCTGAAGCTCCAATACTTTAGCCACCTCATGAGAAGAGAAGACTCTCTGGAAAAAACCTCAGATGTTGGGAAAGATGGAGGGCACAAGGAGAAGGGGATGACAGAGGACGAGGTGGTTGAACAGCGTTATAGAAGCGACCAACATGAATTTGATGACATTCCAGGAGGCAGTAGAAGACAGGAGTGCCTGGCGTGCTCTGGTAAATGGGGTCATGAAGAGTCGGACATGACTAATCGACTAAACAACAACAATATGCACAAACAAAATTCTACACACACAGTTATTTCAGGGGCCCCAATAGTACAAAATTCCTGGATATAGCCCTGCCTCTGGGGCAATCACAGCAAGCCGAAAAAGGTTTCCCAGCTCTGAAGTTTTCCCACATTCCTTCATGGACAACATGCTTCATTGACAGGAATTCCCTGAAAAACTGCATGTGAGAAAAAGTGCAGGGGGAGGTAGCATCTACAACTTGCCCATTCCCTGTTTCAATGATCAACAGGGTAGTTAGTTGTGTTAGCCAAACATTCTCTGACGGTCATCTGGGAATCATCTATAACAGTGGTTCCCAAATAGCTAATTACTGAGGACCCCCTATTTTTCAAAAGCTAAGCCACCGATCCCCTACTTTTGAAAAGTTTGACAACTCTATGGCAGTTACCTCTGCAAAGCAATTTTTTGAACAAAATACGGGGTAGCCCCTAATAAGTGAAGGATTTTAGGTATAATAAAAAAAACAACAGACCAGGGCTGAGAGATACAGTGGTACCTTGGGTTACATACGCTTCAGGTTACAGACTCCGCTTACCCAGAAATAGTACCTCGGGTTAAGAACTTTGCTTCAGGATGAGAACAGAAATCGTGCTCTGGCGGTACGGCAGCAGCCGGAGGCCCCATTAGCTAAAGTGGTGCTTCAGGTTAAGAACAGTTTCAGGTTAAGAACGGACCTCCAGAATGAATTAACCCGAGGTACCACTGTATCTGGTTTTCAATATTGTGATATATCAGCAGCAAAGCATCGCAATATTCCGATATATCACGATGGCTGAAATTGGAGATCAGGCGTGGGGATGAGGGAAGGAGAAGCCACACAAATCTGGTGGGTGGGGAGAGGAGAGGAAGTGGAGTCTCCTCCACTGCGTGATTTGAGTGGGAGGTAATGGGGATGGGGGGTGCATTAGGCTGCCATCAGTGGGGCTTCCAGCAAAGATGCACATTAGGGGCTCCAACCTGTCCCCCACATTGGGATGGGGGACCCCCTGGGTGCATTCCGTGGATCCTGGGGTCCCCATACCCCCTAATTTGGAACCACTGATCCATATCCATCAGTGAGTGGAGAAAGGTAATTCTAAGAGGCGCACCAACTTGCAAGGGCAGCAACAACCCACCTTCACTGGACTGTGTCTGTGATTTATTTGTAGGCGAGCTGACAACACCCACCCAACCAAAGAGCACAATTCTCCTAACCAGTGCATAACAAGAAATCCAAAGCAAGTCTTTTTTTTATATAAAGAAAATATTTTAGAGGATTTGCTTAAAAGCCCGGGCAGACCTACATATTTAGTTTCATGACCGAAGAGCCAAAATCATCCATTTCAAAATAGAACAAGTGGAGTTTGCAACAAAATGTCGCAGTGTAGAATGCTCTTCCTCAGGGTACTTCATTTCCCATTTCTCCTGGTTTTTCCATTTCACTCTTGACCTCTTTCAATCAACCACCATTTTTAGTTCACTGAGCATGCTCAGTTCTCAATGGGCTGTTCTCTCCCCCACCCCTGCTTTTAAGGTCTTTTAAAATGTATTTCTGCAAGCTGTGGAGTTCCCCCAAGCCAGCTGATACCTGCTTCTTATGCATGGATGGTGTTGTTTTGGCTACATAATCAATGACACTTGCTTCTAAAGATCATAAATAGGAGGAATATGCTGTAAAAATTGGCAGCACTGAATATTAGGGTTGCCACCTGTGCTCTGGCAAAATACAGGATAGGACAGGGGCCGTTGGTGGACGATTTCTTTTTTTCACCTGGTGCTGAAGTGACTTCAAAGCAACCCACCACAATCTATTGCTGCCTAACAGGATGGCCCCTCTGGAATTTGTGACACATGCACGTCCGCGCGCACAGACACAAATTTGTAAACATCTCTGTGCTTGGGTACCCAGAGCTTAAATACAAGACTTTTCATACACCCTTTTCAAGCACATGTACTTGGCAGAGAGAGAGAAGACCTGAAATACAGGACAAAACTGTATCAATACAGGAGAGGTTGCATTTTACACTGGAATACGGAACAATCCCGTATTATACAGGACAGGTGGCACCTCTACGTGAACATGAAGGAAATCATACATTATGCGGGGATGGGGGAAGCATAGCAAAACTGTGACTGGTTAAAACAGGGGCAAAGCATTTTCACTCTTACTCAGCTCCTGAGAGACATCTGATCACACAATACTTGCAATTAAGGCTAAATTCACAGGAACATTAGGTACTTTCTGCAAGGGCTATGCAAGAAGGAGAAGCATATATCTGTGATGTGCACACAGTTGATAAATACAACTGCATAGCGTTCCTCCTCACTCAGAATGATCACAATGAGTGAACTCATGATGTAGAGATACCCCAGTTCTTCTTGGCTTTGACTCCTGCTGAGCAAACAGCCAACGCATTGCTTCCTCTGGCAACATGTCCATAACATTCACATTAACTCTTTTATAAGGAGGACTACAGACTCCTGTTCCTTCTGTACTATGCTCTCAGGATCATTAATGAAATAGTTTTCAACGTTCTCAGATCTGGGACACACTTTTAGCCTAAACATGCATTTGGAGATCCATTTCTTTCTCTTTTTTTAACCATATATTTGCAGGGTGGACCAACGAGCTAAACCATATTAAGGATCAAAGGTGCATTCCCTAAACAGAAGTCACTGCTTACCTGTAACTGGTTTAAATCAAAAGACTGATAGCATTGGGTGGGTAAGTGAAACTGAAGGTTCATGGCATAATGACAGAGGCATTGTGAAAGTAATACAGTGACCCGAAAAAGGCAAGGGATGCTCAATAGCTTTTATATAAAGACTGAATAATAATACTAAAATAATATTTAAAACTGGTGATGCAGAGGCACAGACACACATTTGGAGAATGTCTCCAAAAATGAGCTAAGTTAGCAAAGCATCACTGAAGTTACTAAATAGTATACCACTAAGCCCGACCTTACACGAACTATTTATGCACACACCACACAGGCCACCACAGTGCAAACGCAGCTTCACACCACAACTTGCTCAATGGAAAATGACCATAGTGTCATTGTTAATACCACTGCTTCTGACATGCCAGAAGAACAGTCATGTATGTTGCTCTAGCCAACATCCTTAGCTTTAGGGCATTAGTGAAACATTCTGAATCTTTTGATTGTAAAGAGTAAAGGAGTTGAGGATAGTAGTTTAGTAAATGCAGCACAAAGGAGACGCTTGCAGCAGCAGACCGAAGGGCCCATGAAGTCCAACATCCTGCTTCCTCCAGCCGCCAGCCAGATGTCTTTTGGAAGGCTGCAAGCAGGCAATAGCCTCCCCCCCCCCTCGGACCCAGTGCTCCTTAGCAACTGGTGTTCATGAGCATAACTGCTTCTGAAACTGGAGTTTCCATATACCTGTCATGGCAAATATCCACCCAAGAAAATGCACAACAAAACAGCTCTAAAGATGCATTCACCTAGGGAAGAAATTTAGTGCATAACCTCTTTTCTGCCAACTGAAAGCTATCCGTTTTCATTCTGGAGTGATCAGAAGCATTTTACACAGTCAAAAGAATGCACTATGATTGTAAACTTTGCTCAAGCATCTGAACGCAAGAACAATCCCAGCACATCTACATTTTGAATCTGAATGGAACACAAAAAAGTACATTAAAACCAAAGAGGGTTGAAAAGGGCCTAGCAAACAAAACAAAGTATATGTGGTATAGCGTGTGTTTTTTTTATTTAAATCAGGACCTATGAGCCTCAGAAATAAAGGGGACAGGCAATGAGGAATGTCTTTATTTTTAAAAAAAAACAATTCCATGATGCTCTCAGTCCATGCTGCTTTGTTGATAAAAATTGTATACAGGTGCAAAGTTTCACTTTTTAAACAATTATTTTCTACAATGTCAAAATAATAATACCAACACTCCTCTTTCCCTACCCACCAAATGATGGTGATAGATGCTTACTAAATGTTGGTTACATATTGCTATTTGTTGACTTTATTTCATATACATTCCTAAGAATTTGGATTGGGGGTCAATGACACCTTTCTAAGCTCAGAAGTCTGAGGAGGAGCCCTGATTTAGGTGCATATCTACCATTTCACACCACCAGACAGTTATCAATTTCTAGTATTATATAATGTATAATAGAAGGTAGAGGGATAGGAGAAGTCTTGTTAGTCAAAAGAAAGAAGGAAAAAACCAGGTTTAACTTTTAGAGCAGTTGGCACAAACCCAGAATAAAGTTGGCCATTAAAATGCACAAAAACTGCTTAATTCCTGCCATCCAGCCTGTCATTTCCCTCCCCCTTTCCATTTTACACAGTGCAACGAACAAATCGAGAACATTGTGCTCTTGAGCAAACGCGTTTTAAAAAACACACAAAACATTTCGTACTCACCCTTTCCAGAGGAATTCAGCAATCCAGGCTCATAAGGGAGGGAGAAAAAGAGGGGGATCAACTAAAAAAGGGGGGGACTGGGGGAGGGGGGACAAACACGAAAAAAGACACAAGGAAGACAAACAAGAGTCTTTCCAAGGAAGGGGAGAGGGGGGTATGATCCCAAGAGTGGGAAGGGGCGACCCAGGCTGGCCAGGGGCGAAAGGCATGCGCCCCCTCCCCCCCCAAAGGTGCTGAAGGGGCCCTTTTATTTGGATTTCCTTGGTCTATCCCATCACTTTGCAGCGGCGCCTCTGCCAAGGACCTCCTAGCCAGGGAGGGAAGTTGGCCCTGCAGCGGCAGAGGAGGATGTGACACTGTAGCGAGTGCAAGCAGCTAGCCATGTATCAGCAGCGAGGGAGAGAGGGAGGAGGAGGGAGGAGGAAGAGGAAAGAGGAGGAGGAGGAGGAGGAGGAGGCGAGAACGGGAGGAGGGCTGGCCGGACCCGGAGCAGGAGGAGCCCCGTCGCCGCCGCCGCCTGTCTGGGGAGGCGGCGAGGAGGAGGCGGGCGAAGAGAGACCTCCGGGGCCAGGCACCCAGGCGGCGGGGGGGGAGCCTATGCCCAGCGCCAGGGCCGGGCAAGCCAGCAAGCCTCGGGCGCCTGCTTCCTCCGCAGAGTCTCCTGGGCGCTGAGGGGAGAGAAGGGGCGTGAGAGACAGAGAGAGACGGTGAGGGAGAGCAGGCAGCCTTGCCCCCCCCCCACCACCTCCGCTCTGTTTCTTCCCCAGTCCGTACAAAGTGGGCCAATGCCGTGTGGGGAATTGCATGATAGGCAAGGAGAGACCGGCCAATCAGGGGGGGGTGAGGAGGGGAGGCCGAGGAGGGAGGCTGGTCAGGCTTTGCCCCGCCCTCTAAGAGAGGCGTCGTGGAACCAGGCGATGGGGTGCAGTTGGGGGGCACCCGGGGTCATCTAGTCCACCCCCTGGGGGAGTCGACGCTAGATCGTGGAATTGTAGGGCTGGAAGGCACCCAGGGGCTCCTCCAATTTAGCCCCCCCCCCGCAATGCAGGAGTCTCAACGAACATCTCCATTGGCAAATAGTCCCCCAACTTTGGTTTCAAATCCTTGCGGGGAAGTAGAGTCCGGCGCTTCTCACGGGAGTCCGTTCCACTGCCGAGCAGCTCTGACTGCCAGATGGTTGCATTGGTGCTACTGGGTGAAGCAGAAGGGAGATGCACTGTGTTGAAATGGTCCTCCCCCTCCTGAGGGGGTGGGCACAGGAAAAGAGGGGCAAGGGGCACCTGAGGGCTGAGCCAGCCCCATGCATGCCCACTTTTTTGTTTTGTTTAGTTATTTAGTCATGTCCGACTCTTCGTGACACCATGAGGCCAGGTGATGTGACGTCAGGGTCCACAAGGACAGCACATCCTGGTGTAGAGCTTTATTCAGAGCCAGCTCACCCATGAAGCCAGGTGAGACGACCATCTCAGGTGGCAGCAACTGCCAGGGTAGCCCACCCCAATGTCAGTTTCCCCACTACATCCCCTTGTTCCCGACAGAGATCTTCTTTCACTCCTTTCCTCCCTGGTTGGCATTTGGGAGCAGAGGGGCTCCATCTTGGGGTCCTGCTAGCTAGGGGACAATGGGAGTTGTAGTCCAACAACATCTGGGGACCCAAAGTCTAAGAAAGGTTAGAGTGTTGGACTAGAACCTGTGCGCCAAGGGTTCAAATCCCCACTCAGCCATGAAGCTTGCTCTGCCAGTCTTGGACCAGTCACCATTTTCCAGCCTAACCTAGAGGAAGGGGGTGGGGGCCATGTAGATGCCACCTTGAGCTCCTTGGAGGAAACAAAAGGTGGGCTACTAAAACAAGAAATAAATAAACTGTCTTTGATTTGTTTCCAGTTTTGAAGGTACCATAGAATGGCTACCTGAGGCATTGGATCACACCCCTTGTACCCAGGGTTCATTAGTACTACTGCTCTTGTGCAAGGCAGCTTTTTAAAAAAGAATAATACTGCTTATGGAACTTCTGATGAGAAGGGCAGTAGCAATTGAAAGGACAGGACAACCACACATAGTGTGAATACATCCTATGAAGCACTGCCCACTAGTGTGGATGGGAAGAACAGATTTCAGCTGAAAACGCTCATCTGTAACAAAAGTGCACAAAAGCATACATGAAACAATCAGGTCTGTCCAGCCCATGTGCACATTAATGCCCAGGTGTGTACACAGCCCATAAACCATTTTGTTTGTGCTTGAGTCCCTCCTGCAAAATAGTCACTGGCTAGGGGCACCCTCTGTGACTGAAGGATTAGAAGAAGTATGGTTAGCAGGGCTTTTTTCCAGCCGGAACTTGCCAGAACTGTTTCCGCATTTTTCAGGTGGGCGCCACCGCCATTCCAAGAGAACGAGAGAGGTGTTCGTATGATGAGTTCTGGCACCTCTTTTTCTAGAAAAATAGCACTGACTGTTAGGATAAGGTAAAGGTAAACCTGACTATTAGGTCCGGTTGTGGACGACTTTGGGGTTGCGGCACTCATCTCGCTTTACTGGCCGAGGCAGCCGGCGTACAGCTTTCGGATCATGTGGCCAGCATGACTAAGTCGCTTCTGGCGAACCAGAGCAGCGCACGGAAACACGTTTACCTTCCCACCGGAGCGGTACCTATTTATCTACTTGTGCTTTGATGCGCTTTCGAACTGCTAGGTTGGCAGGAGCAGGGACTGAGCAACGGGAGCTCACCCCGTCATGGGGATTCGAACCGCCGACCTTCTGATCGGCAAGTCCTAGGCTCTGTGGTTTAGGATAGATGGAGCTTATTTGTTTGTTCGCTTGCTCTGAAATCTTGGTATCCGTCTTTTGGCAAGTTAAGCACTGAGGATGCAGAAAAAGATTTACTAGGTGGGAAAGGAGACGCAAAAAAGAAAAAGCACATGCCCGTTTTTGAAAAGCAAAACGGAATAAGAAAGCAGGTCGCCTGCACTGAAGTCAGAAAACAAGCACTTCCAGGGAACAAGAGAGGATTGCCAGAAGGGGACGGAAGTGGTCTGCCTTGGAAATGGAGAGGGCCCACAGGGGGACCAAATCGCCTGTCATGAAGAGAAAGTGGGCTGTCTCCAAGCCTGCAGTAGCTTGGGAGGCCTGAGGGAAGGGAGCGCTAGTAAAGTGTGCTTCAGAGAGCAGGGAGTGGGGGTGGGGGGAGTGTGTGGTTTTTCAGAGAGGGAACATTGGCAGGAAGGCTGCTCTTCCCAGCCAGAGCTCCCTGCTGCTTTCAGAGGAGGGGGGGCCACACAGACCCTTCCTTGGCCTGTGAATTGCGAAGATATGTGGGATTTGTCATGGGCGTGCAGCAAGCGGCTTCCTAATTACTGGGATTGCACATTCTGGTAACGGATCTTGAAACGCTCGTAATTTATTGCACATCTGTTCTATCTGATATATGTGGGCTGATTGCAACTAAGCTTAGAATGCCTAATTCTCCACACCCCTATCAATATTCTCAATTTGTCGTCTTCTTCTTTTTATTAAAAACAACAAAACCAGGATTGCTACAGGTCCATATACAGGTCCATATACATTGTTATTAGCATGCATTACAGAAATGGCAGCACAAGCCAATAATACTGGAACTACAGAAAGCTCAAGTTGATGCAAGTGTGAAATTGTAGCTTCGAAAGACAAAGTCATGGACAAGTTCCATTTATTGCTGATTTAGACATAAGCAATTACAACACAGCAAAAAAGTATCAGACTTTGTACAGACCCTCTGGGGGAAAAGGAGTGTAACTATACAAACACACAATAGAGAAAGGCCATTAATTAATAAGGCTAAAACATTGACTTACCTAATGCAGTTTAAAACAAAGGGCTTAACAAATTCAGCTCTTGTCTTCCAAATGACCATAGCTAAGAGGGCTGCTCAATTAATAACACAGCTTTCTTTACCATCCATTGGATAAACACATTTCTTTCAGAGTGCTGATCTTAAACAAGTTTGCACACACACTGAACTTAATCGAATTGCACATCTTTATTTTTCCAGATTTTGCACCGCAACAGTGAAAACTTTGCTGATAGAGGGGAAAACTGCTTGTTGGTGATATTTATTGTCTCTGGACTTAAAGAGTTTTTATAGACCTTCAGTTCCTCATCATTTGATATCTCAACATTCTCACCTGGCTCTTGTCGCCCCCCCCCCCATCATATATATGTTCATAGGTATTACGCACACGCACACACACACACACAAACACACTCGATTACTTCAGCTATGTTAATGGCAGGGGTGCCAACTTAAATGAAATACGGGGGGATACTGTATAATCAATCACAAGATGCAGCACACACACACCATTTGAATGGCAATGCCCATAAACTTGGTGGGGGGCGGCCCCTTCAATATATTATTGTGGGAGGGGGAGTGAAGAGATCTCAACCCCTAGGAGTCGGCTTCTATGGTTAATGGGCCTTCACAGGTCTAACTCACCTCAGTGAACGTGGGGCTACAGATCTCACAGCAAACGTCACCTCAGACCCAGTTTTTTCCTGTGGAGTCAGCTCACACATTTGCAGTAGTCTAGTGACCTTATGTGCTTGAATGTGTGAACTGCCTCTGCTGGAAAGTGCTTTACTGATGTTAGGCAATATGACTGCTCACTGTGGTGTTTTACACTGACTTCAAGTGATGAGCGGGGTCTCTGTGAACATACCTGTCTTCATAATACCCAAACAATAAGATTTTGAAGTTGACAAATATTTTTAAGAATGGTGTTAAAATAATTGTCAAACGGTATCTTACTCCTGAAGATCATTCTCTCCAAAGGTTTGCACCCTCTGTTTCCTTAAAGGCATCAAGTTCAGGTATTTGCCAGGGTCCCATGACTGGTAAAGGATTCATGTTTTCTTCCTCCCTGTTGCCTAAATTGGGAGCGGTTGTTACCTTTATGGGTATGTTCACATTTGCTGTTGCATTTACAGTGTTCTTTGTGTCAAAGAGTGTGTGCGTGTCTTCACCTAGCAGGCATAACCTTTTAGGTTTCTCCACCCTGGAACACCTATTTATAAAGCTGTTGTTGTGCATGCACACTCATCTGTGCATGTGAGATGGCTGTCTCAAATGTTTGCACTATGCTAAAGTAAAGAAGTAAATGCAGCTTAAGTTTTCTAGTCAGATTGAAGCTGGCTTGAGGAGGAAAAAACGCATCAAACAGCAGTATTTAGCAATAAACTATAGGATCAGTATGGATTGTGACTAATGTGGTGTGAACACAAGTTTCAAAAGCCAACATTAGGAGCACACTGGATGCAGAGTAAGTGGTAATGTGGACATACCCTGAAACATTTTCCAAATTGCATCCTCTCTTTGTTATAGTTTTATAGAATTTGATAAATTACCATCTTTTAATAGTACGCAAGCAAGTGCTGAGGTGAGGTGTAGACTTCTGCATTGTAAAGGTAAAGAGACCCCTGACCGTTAGGTCCAGTTGCAGACGACTCTGGGGTTGCGGCGCTCATCTCGCTTTATTGGCCGAGGGAGCTGGTGTACAGCTTCTAGGTCATGTGGCCAGCATGACTAAGCCGCTTCTGGCAAACCAGAGCAGCGCACAGAAATGCCGTTTACCTTCCCACCGGAGCGGTACCTATTTATCTACTTGTACTTTGACGTGCTTTTGAACTGCTAGGTTGGCAGGAGCAGGGACCAAGCAACGGGAGCTCACCCTGTTGCGGGGATTCGAACCACCGACCTTCTGATCGACAAGCTCTAGGCCAGGGGTCTGCAACCTTTAAGACAAAAAGAGCCACTTGGACCCGTTTCCAAAGAAAAAAAACTGGGAGCCGCAAAACTCGTCATTATAAAAATAACTTTTTTGTCACTTTTTTATTATTTCTTTGTTTGACCCCTCAGAATTACTCCTCCTCATAGAAATAAACGTTAAATTAACAAGTTACCTTTTTGTGTGTGTCTGTTCTTCACTCCCCTTCAAAACAGTGACCAGCGTACATGCCCCCTTTCAATGCAGTGACCAGCGTACATGCCCCTTACAATGTAGCGGGTGGGCGGGCGGGAAGGTGACGTCGGGACGGTGTGTGACCAACGCACGCACCGCCCCCATGTGACGTCACAGCCAGTACAGCGCCCGCCACAGTGGGGAGTGTCGGGGCGCACAATGCGCCTTCTCCCCTCGCTAGTATCCGCCCCGGAGCCGCGGCAAAGGTGTAAAAGAGCCGCATGCGGCTCCGGAGCCGCGGGTTGCAGACCCCTGCTCTAGGCTCTGTGGTTTAGACCACAGTGCCACCCACATCCCTAGAGACTTCTGCGTTAAACAAATACAAATTCTATAAACATGGAGGAGAAAAACAGGAGAAAGTGACTTGACAAAGATTGAAGCACCAATAGTGAGTTTTCTAGATAGACCCTTCAACAAATCTTGGGCAGAAGCCTTAACTGCAGATTTCTTAAGGGCTGTATTCCAACAATAGCAATCAAACCCCCTTTACATTTAGCTCCAGTGATTCTGGACGGGCCTGTAAAGTAGATGTTTAGTGAGTGGCATGAGATGTTCCCTTTTTTGCTCTTCACTCTGTGAAGCATTTGAGGGCTGGCCACAATCTCAGCGGGAAGAAAAAAGGGCAGGCGGGGGGACATTGTGGGGACCTTTGCCAGCTGAGAAAGAAACAGTGAGCAGCACCCAGCTGCCAAGTGGCCTCACAGTGCCGCAGCTGCTTGTCTCTGCTAAATATAAAGCTCTAGCTATCAGGGGCAGGGGGACTGGCTGGGGAAAGTTTGGCATGAAATGGCAAAAGGTTTTGAATCCTGCACCAAATCCTCTTGGCTGGGCCAGGGGTTTGGGGAGCCATGCTCAGAAGGGAACAGCAACATTTTCTAGAGGTTGAGAGAAGGACTGCCAAATTTTGGGTTTCCCAAATTCTGGCGCTAAGGTGGAGCCAAGGAATGGAGAATGGATGGAGCCCATCAGAAAGAGAACAAAGAACAGGTGCTTTCTCTGTATGCCTATGGCTGGCAGGTACACTGGACAGAAGTGGGCTCCTGCCATCACTAAATGTTCATCACCCTTAAAATTCACATCCTCTGCACTGGAGTGGGAAACCTTTTCAACCTAAGTGGGCTGGATCCGGAGGCCACCCACCCATTATGTAAATCCCTTTAGGGCCTACAACTATCCCCATAATTCACGAAACTTTGCACAAATTACTCTCATGGTTTTTAATCAGCATAAAGAAATAACTGTTTATTCTGTTTATCATTTTGACATTCAGTGCACTGAAGATTTACAGTACACACATAATGCAACTTGCCTTGCTAACTATCACCTGTCACTTTTTATTTACATTTATCACTGCCTGACTGCAGACAAAATAGAGCCTCTTTGTAAAGCTAACCATAGCTTTTGATATCTCCTAATGATGAGTTTCTAACTAATTACCCATTTCTAGCAATTTTATATGTGTATGTGCTGGAAGAATGAAACCTTTGAACAGGTCATTCTGTTGTGCTTTGCCAAATGATGAAGGGCTCTCACATTCTGGGCTCCTGCAAAAAGCTCCCAGCATCCCTGTCTATTGGCTGTGCAGCTTCTGAAAGTCCACAAGATCCTAATTCCTGCTGTATTCCCTACACCAGAGTGGTCCAACGTGCAGCCCAACGGCTTTTTTTGGTAGCCCTCCGCAACACTGGACGCCGCTCCGCAGCCCTTGCGCTTCCTTCCCAAAGCCTAGTAAGGGAGATGCTGGGCTTTGGGAAGGAGATGTGAGACTCTGACAGGGTCAACGCTTTCACAGCTCTGGGAAGGGGGTGGGGAGGGTTCTACCAGCCTGCCAAAGCCTCATGCCTCCTTCCCAAAACCTGGTGCCTCTTCTGAGCTGTCTTCTGTCTTCACACAGCTACAGCTCCCAGGATAGTTTAATAATCCATCTCTCTTCCAAGGAAACTCAGATTTAGATGAATGGCTTCAGAGCTATATCTAAACATTAAATTTAGGCTATGTAGATATTAGTTGAAGGGACGCGGGTGGCGCTGTGGGTAAAAGCCTCAGCGCCTAGGGCTTGCCGATCGAAAGGTCGGCGGTTCGAATCCCCGCGGCGGGGTGCGCTCCCGCTGCTCGGTCCTAGCGCCTGCCAACCTAGCAGTTCGAAAGCACCTCCGGGTGCAAGTAGATAAATAGGGACCGCTTACCAGCGGGAAGGTAAACGGCGTTTCCGTGTGCGGCTCTGGCTCGCCAGAACAGCAATGTCACGCTGGCCACGTGACCCGGAAGTGTCTCCGGACAGCGCTGGCCCCTGGCCTCTTAAGTGAGATGGGCGCACAACCCCAGAGTCTGTCAAGACTGGCCCGTACGGGCAGGGGTACCTTTACCTTTACCCTTTAGATATTAGTGATTAAAAACACAGCAAAGTTGTTTGAAATCACTTTTTTATGTTGCCGTGCAAACTAGCGATGGGGCAGTTAATTTTTTTTTTTTAATAATATTTATTAAAAATTTTCCAGAATAAAAAGGAAAGATAGCAAGAAAGAAAGAAAAAACAAATATGATTTACACTTGGTTTCAGTGGCATCTTTCCCGGACTCGCCCCTCCTCCCCCTCTTGTATTCCATTTCCCTTAAATTGATTCCACAGATTCTTACCCCAAATTTTAAAACCTTATTTGTAATTTTAAATAACCCATTTATTCCAAATTAATTAATCTTATTTATCTTAATGAACCATTTCTCCTTATATTTTATATAATTCCCTAAGATCGACCCCATTTCCCTTCCACGAATTCCCCTATTTTCAAACAACAAACATGAAAAAAGAAAAGAAAGAAATAATATATAATTTTACAGCCTTTGGATTCCAAATCTCTCCCCCCCCCCCATTCCCCGGTTCCAATCCCCAAAGTTCATCCATTGTCTACTGCCAGCCTGGTGTATCCACGTCTATATCTCAACTCCACTTTGCCATCTTTTGATAGCTTTTAATTTCAGAAAGTCAAATCTCGAAAAAACTCTCAGAAAAAGTCATTGTTCTTCCATCCAGACCTCTATGTTTAAGAGTCTAACTTAAATTCTATTTCTTGGTCCTTTTAAAGTCTGGATGTTCCAAATACTCCGGCTTCAAATTTGGTCCAGCTCTTATTCCTCAGGTTGCTTTTTCCTGTTCTGCTGCAGAAACCTTCTAATTCAGAAACTTCTTGTTCTCCACAGAGGCTTTTGTTATTCAGGAACATAACTTGCGTCAAGTCCCTTCCTTTCTTCAATAGATAAATCCATTGTCTCCTTTAGTATAGAAACCTCTGTAGACAAAATAATGCTTCGTTTTTGCAGCTTTCCCAAGAGATAACAGATCCTGCTCAAATTCATAGTATTTTTCCACTTGCTGCTACTGTTGCAATGTCCCAGCCTCCCTCTAGAGGGAATATGGTAACTTAATTTCTTTCAAAATCAGACCCAAAAGTCAAATAACTTGTTGCCTTTATTTCCAATAATTTATGTCCAAATTGTAACAAATCTAACCAGCAAAGCCATCATAACAAAGTTCTCTTTTATTTTCCTGCTTTGACAGCTACTTTGACAGCTGTCAAAGTTTCTGTGTCTCTTCACCAGTCTCTCATAGCGGATCGTTCCCGGTTCCCGGGGGGTTGCATTTTAGTTCCCACAAATCAGTCTTCTCCTCCAGCACAATTATTGTAATTTCCCTTCGTGAAGTTAAAATTTTTTCTCAGGTAAACAAGTTCATCTCTCGATCTTAGTTGTCAAATCCTTGCGTTGAGCCATCTACAACAGGGGGGGGGCGGACTTCCTTTTTGCACTCCACCCGCTCGCTCCAAATTCAAAGATCAAATTTCCCTTTTAAGTCCAATCAATTTACTCACGGGTTGTTCCTTTTAATCCAAATCCGAAATTTTCAAAGAAGAAGTCGTTGCTCTCCGCCGAATGGCATGCGGCTTCACTGGGCAGGGGAAGCATTGGACTCACAGCACCCCCCCGTCACCCGCTCCGCAGCCTTTAAAAAGGCTCCTTCGCGGGTTGAGGGGGCGCAAACGGTGCCCGCCGAGTCACCAAGTCCATGGGCATCTCCGCCCATGGTTTTTGAGGGTCCCCGCGTCGCCGGCACGGCAGTACCCGACCCCTACCCAGCCGACTCCCTCCGGAGCTCGGAGGGAGTCCGCCATTCGGCGATGGCGCCGACCCGGAAGCCCCGCGATGGGGCAGTTAAGCTGCCATCCAACATACATTACCTGATTTGTGTCTATTCACTGAATCCACCTGTCCATATGCAACAGCTGCCTCAAATGTACACACCTCAGCTTAACCATGGCTTTCATTTTCAAATCAGATGGAAGCTGGTTTGAGGGAAAACATGCCAATTAGCTGTATTTCTCAAGAAACTACAGAATACAGTGGTACCTTGGGTTACATACGCTTCAGGTTACATACGCTTCAGGTTACAGACTCCACTAACCCAGAAATAGTGTTTCAGGTTAAGAACTTTGCTTCAGGATGAGAACAGAAATCGTGCTCTGGCGGCAGCAGGAGGCCCCATTAGCTAAAGTGGTGCTTCAGGTTAAGAACAGTTTCAGGTTAAGAACGGACCTCCGGAATGAACTAAGTACGGTACTTAACCCGAGGTACCACTGTACAGCTGGGTTGTGCCTAATGTCACTCTGCTTCAGACATCAGCAGTGTGAGCACATTGGACCCAGAATAAACGGAAATATTCACACAGCGTCCAAACTCAGACATTGTGTGCAGAGCTTGCTTTTCTCCTCACAACACCATTTATTCTGAGAGTTAAAAGGGGAGTGTCTTTTCCCTTTTATGACAATTCGAATTCTACTGTGTTTTGCTTTTTGAATTTAAAAACAAAGGACCACACTGCTGTTTGAACTGGAGAAGGCATTTTAAGGGCAAAGAGAGATAGGAGCCTCCAAGACGCCAAACGCTTCCTGACGACACCACCTGGGCAGCCAGTGGTTTACCTCCAGTATTCTCCTCTCTCTCCCTGGGCCGCGACCTTCAACAGGAAGGAGTTATGAAAAGACTACCTGTGCCCCAAGGCTCTTCAGCTATCTGCCCAGAGTCTCATAATCCCATCAGTCTTGCTGCTCCATAGCAGTCGACTCAGTTCTATCAAGAAACTCTGCACGTTGTCCTGCTGGTCGAGCTGTGGGCCACAAACTGCTGCGCCTTCTCTTTCAGCAAAACAACCAGCTTGCACTTGCTACAAGTGTACTGTTGCATGTTCTCTGGCAGAAGGACCAAAATGGCACAGGTGTCTTGGTCCTATGCACACCGAGAGACAGTGCTCTGGGCCTCCCCTTTAAACTCCCCTGCTAAATGCCCGTACAAAAGCCCCTGTTTGCAGGCTCTGTTCGTGAGCTCACAGAAGCTGCAATGGTCTCAGTTTGACTACTGCTGAGTTGCTGTACCTTTTTGTTAAACTCTTGTAGCCCTGGGGAAAGAAAGGGGTCTAACAAAACTTCGCTGAGGAGAGGGTCTTTATCTGATGTAAGGCAGATGTTTAACCAGCATAGAAGATATCTCGCCCAGGCAACAGTCTCTACCTTGTGTTGACCTCCCTCTAGACACAAGGCCACATACGGTACATAGCGTGGGACAGTAAAAATCTTGAAGAGGAAAGCTGCCTGCACCCATTCTACCAACTGGGTAAACCCTGGCGGCCAGACTGGAATACCATAGAGCAATTGAGCTATAATTTTGGCGTTGAAGACCTTAAGGGCAGAAGGGATATGTGAATTACCTCTTGTTATGAAAAAATGCATTAGATATCTTACTGGCATTCACCGCCGTTGCACGGTGCGTGGACCAGAGAAGCCTATGATGGAATTTAATTCCCAGATAGTTGAATTCAAATACCTGCTGATGGGTTTTCCACCAAATACCTAGCTATAGCTCTTGCGTGAATTCCCCAAAAACCATTATTTTGCTTTTGTCAAAGTTCATGCACAATTTCATGATTGGTTTTGGATCTTTGTATGTGATGCCAATAAAAGATTTGATGGTGATGATGACTACTGCTGGCTGTTAACTTTTCCCTCTGTTCACTTCAGTTCACTTTAGTGTTTTGAGATGAAAACACAAAATACATAAAATAAACAAACCAATGACAAACACCATCCCCTCCCCCACAACAAACACAGTTAAAAGGCCCTGTCCATGTGAATCAAACAACACCAGAGAAGGCTCAGGATAGATCAATCTAATAATAATAATAATAATAATAATAATAATAATAATAATAATTTATTATTTATACCCCGCCCATATGGCTGAGTTTCCCCAGCCAATCAAGTGTTAAAAACAATACAGCATTAAATATTAAAAACTTCCCTAAACAGGGCTGCCTTCAGATGTCTTTTAAAGAGAAGATAGCTGCTTATTTCCTTCACATCTGAAGGGAGGGTGTTCCACAGGGTGGGCGCCACTACTGAGAAGGCCCTCTGTCTGGTTCCCTGTAACCTCACTTCTTGCAATGAGGGAACTGCCAGAAGGCCCTCGGTGCTGGAGCTCAGTCTCCGGGCTGAACGATGGGGGTGGAGACGCTCCTTCAGGTATACAGGACCGAGGCTCACAGCTCATACACATTCTGATCACCTTTTCGGTTTTTAGTCTTGTGGTCCAGTACTTCCTGGGGGCTTGCTAGGGAGCAGCACCAGGTCGCTCAAACCTGAGTCTTTTGTGTTGCATTCTAAATCTCTCTCTATTTTCTACTTTCCTCCTTGGTTTCAAACTTAAAAAATAAATAAAAATAATTACCTGGCTGCTTAGTGTGTTGCAAGGCACAGTGCTGATGAAACCCCACCCAATATTTTAATTTGCTCAGACACTCAAAAGTGCATATAAATTAGCATATGTGAATTGTATGCAAATTCGTGCCAACTTGGGCATGTGCCCTGAGTCTCCTACTTATCTAGCAATGCTCCTGAGTCCAGTGTTGCTGCAGTCTTCCTGGTGACAAGAGACAGTTGCTCCTAGCGTTTGCCCTTCTTGGAGATTGAAACATAGAGGTAGGACAACAGTTCAGGCAAACAATTCAGACATCCTTCCTAGCTTTGCACAGTATGGTCTGACCACTGTAACACCACTGCTGCAGCTTCTCCTTTGGTTTTATCTTGCCCCTGCTGCCACTTCTCAACTCTCAGATCCATACCTGCAGAATCCTGCCACCCACCTCACAGCAGGTAGAAGGGGCTCAAGAACTGCCCATCCGTTCTGGAAGCGGAGATGGCCTGCTGTCCACTTGGGATACGTTTGATTCCCCTTAGATGGTTTATCATGAGGGATGGAGAGAAGGGGGCAGATTATTTAGAGCAGGGGTCAGCAACCTTTTTCAGCCTTGGGCTGGTCCACTGTCCCTCAGACCATTTTGGGGGGAAATTTAAATGAATTCCTATGCCCCACAAATAACCGAGAAGTGCATTTTAAATAAAAGGACACTTTCTACTCATGTAAAAACACTCTGATTCCCGGACCGTCTGCAGGCCGGACTGAGAAGGCGATTGGGCCGCTTCTGGCCCACGGGCCTCAGGTTGCCTACCCCTGATTTAGAGCATGAACCTTCAGGATTCATTGTGCACATCCCAGTCTTCCCTGGCCAGGATTTCCCCAACATCTCTAGTTACAACTAATTGACAGCAGAGGGAGCACAAGTGTAGTTAAGGCTTTCACAGCTGCTTTCTCCTCCTGTACAAGCATCCTCCTCTGGCGATTAAGACCTTTGGGTGGGATTCTGATCCAAGCTCTATCTCATGCGGA
The DNA here is from genome assembly GCF_951804945.1 of Podarcis cretensis. Lineage (NCBI taxonomy): Eukaryota > Metazoa > Chordata > Lepidosauria > Squamata > Lacertidae > Podarcis > Podarcis cretensis. The sequence goes on along the minus strand of NC_137172.1, from coordinate 120,290,102 downwards.
GCCTGGAAGGGCCATGATGGACCTAATCCAGCACCTCTCTTTCCTCAGTGACCAACCAGATGACACTGCAAAGCCCAAAGCAGTAGGACCTCAGTGCAGCAGTACTTTTCCTGCTTCTTTTCCCCTGCGACTGGTATCCAGAGGCATGGAGGGAATATATATCCTTACAAAAGTTGGGTGCCTGCCCCTTTCTCTGTTGAGCAGTGGAAAAAGCCAGGTGGGGTCTGTGCTCCATGGAGAATTGAAGACGTGGCAGAGACTGCTGTGACTTTAAGAAATATGGTTTGTTCGCCCATTTGCACCTTCAGTCTGCATGGAGGGAGTCCAGATCTTGCAGCATAGTCGTTTCAAGGGGTGCTTGTACCCCACAGAGTCCAAGGCATCTCTGCCGTTAGCCCTGCAGCCAGCTTATCCCAAAGATGGATCTAGGCTCTTCTTCCTCCTTCTTCCTCCCAGCACCCCTTGCCCCCTGTGCAGCAGTTAACCATGGCAACCTTCCAAATCCCCATCTCTGTTAACACCTGGGGCAAGGGGGAAGGAGTTCTCTTGTATTGTTAAAGGTAAAGGGACCCCTGACTGTTAAGTCCAGTTGTGAACGACTCCGGGGTTGCACACTCATCTCGCCTTACTGGCCGAGGGAGCTGGCGTTTGTTCATAGACAGCTCCCAGGTCATGTGGCCAGCATGACTAAGCCGCTTCTGGCGAAACCAGAGCAGCGCACGGAAACACTGTTTACCTTCCCGCCGGAGTGGTACCTATTTATCTACTTGCACTTTGACGTGCTTTCGAACTGCTAGGTTGGCAGGAGCAGGGACCGAGCAACGGGAGCTCACCCCGTATGGCAGCCATATTTAAAGCACATTCAACACCATGCTAATACTTATGTCCAATGTGTCTCCCCCCACCCACAAGAGCCCATATGGGGGGCAGGAGGAGAGGAACTTTCTGCTGTGGCTCCCACTACTGCAACTCTTTAGTTGAATCTGGCCCATAATGTGTATAGCAGTCTAATATGAATTGGCCGACTTTCTCCCCTGCAGCTGCGTGCTTTCTTTCTTTGTTTGTTTCTTTGGCCAGCCTGACTCCCAGCTTTTCTCCGGATTCCCAGAGCTGATGCTTCTGAATCGCTCCTCTTTCATTCCCCCATTGAAAGGCTGCCACCAGCCCTGATCGTTGTTTTCCAGAACTGCATCATTTGCTCCAGCCCCATGGTTTTATAGCTCAATCAATATTTTGGTTGCTTCAAGCAAGACAGTGACTGTAAATTTTGCCTCAAGTGGTTTCAGGAGATACACACACAGACATTTAGTTAGCATCAGCTAACTAGCATCAGCTAATGGAAGGATTTGTTGAGCACTTTTAATCCAGAAGGGTCTTTGGCTTGTAAGATGCTTATTTTACCTCAGAGCAGTCAACCACCAGAACACAATAGCTACAAATATCATTTACACATGATTAATTCACTTTCTCTCCAACAGCAGCTAAAGTAAATGTCCTGAGCCCAATTCCTCTCCATTGTCCATCCCATAGAGAAGTTGTTTTCACCTACACAAAGCTATCATGAAATGCTATCACATCTATGCCCTCGGACAGTGCTGTGCAGGTACACAAGCAGACCACACAAGGACAGAGGAATGGAACAGGAAGCAGTTTCGGCTGAAATATTGGGAAATTTTGGAGCAAGAAGGAGACAGATTAAAACTGCAGAGTTTTGACAAACTAAAAAACAAAGTACGAGATTGGCTTCATTATTATCAAATAATGGAGGTTTATAATTTGGACAAGAAAATTGGCTTTCAGGTGGAAAAATCAAAATTGGAAACAGAATTGTTAGATCTTAAAACTAAGAATTTGTCAAGAATGTATAACTTGCTGCTTAAATGGAATACTCAGGATGAAACGGTGAAATCTGCTATGATTAAATGGGCACAAGATCTTGGACATAACATTATGATGGCTGACTGGGAACAGTTATGGACCACAGGTATGAAGTTCACGGCATGTAATGCCTTAAGAGAGAATATAATGAAAATGATGTACAGGTGGTACATGACACCAGTCAAGCTTGCAAAAATTTATCATTTGCCCGATAATAAATGTTGGAAATGTAAAGAGATTGAAGGTACACTCTTTCACCTTTGGTGGACGTGCCCAAAGATTAAGACCTTCTGGGAGATGATCTATAACAAAATGAAAAAGGTATTTAAATATACCTTACAGAAGAAACCAGAGGCCTTTCTCTTGGGCATGGTCGGCCAATTGGTGTGAAAGGAGGATAGAATTTTTTTAATGTAGGCCACAACAGCAGCAAGAATACTCATCGCAAAGTATTGGAAGACACAAGATCTACCTACCCGGGAAGAATGGCAGATGAAGGTGATGGAGTACATGGAACTGGCGGAAATGACTGGCAGAATCCGAGACCAGGGAGAAGAGTCGGTAGAAGAAGATTGGAAAATATTTAAAGTTTATCTTCAAAAATATTGCAAAATTAAGGATTGTTAGAAAGATGTTGGGAAAAGGAAATTATGTGGTTTTAGTAGAAATGACATAAAGGATTAAGTAAAAATGAGTTGGTGAAAGAGAGAATGTAAAATTATAGTATATTAAGAGAAATTATTAAGATAAAAATAAGGTTGGAAGGATTTGCTGAAATAACAAATTGAATTAGAATACAAAAATGGGAGGCGTGAGGAGGTCAAGGAAATAATTGAATGTAAGCAAGTGATGTATAGGTTTGACTTGGTTTTTTTAATCTTTTTTCTTCTGTTTTCTGGTTTTTGATGATTTTTTTTTATTATTGATTGTTATTATTTTCTTTTTTTCTGTAATCTTTAAAACCTTAATAAAAATTTATTTTTTTAAAAAAGGAACAGGAAGCAGTTTCTTCACCCACATATAAACACCAAAATGCATATTTCATTGTGCTGTAGCAGAACGGATTCAAAAGCAGTGCTGTGCGCTGACACCAGAGTACTTTGGACTTCTGCCATATCACTTAATAAAACCTCTTCAGGGCTATGGGCATTTATGTTGAGAAACAACAACACAAAACCCTCCTTAAAATAATATTTTGCATCAGATAACCAAAATTCAGCACCTGCAAAACAAATGTTTCCTCTGTCTCTGAATGAACTGAATGCCTATCTATTTCCTTAGTTTGCACACTTGTTTCTGCTTGTGATGGCCAAAGGTGTGAGCACAGCTAGTGTGTTCCTTTTGGTACCTCTGGAGCAGGCTTCCTCAACCTTGACCCTCCAGATGTTTTTGGCCTACAACTCCCATGATCCCTAGCTAGCAGGACCAATGGTCAGGGATGCTGGGAATTGTAGTCTCAAAACATCTGGAGGGCCGAGGTTGAGGAAGCCTGCTCTAGATCTGCTCTAGATCTTACTAGACAAATGACAGCAAATCTACATCTGCTCTAGATCTTACTATGCACCGAATGAAGAGAAGGCAGAATTTATTAAGAAGTTGCATGAGACTCTAATGGATTATTTGGATTATAATGTAATTATGATGGGAGATATGAATGGCGTGGTTTCTACAAATATGGATAAAGCACAAAGACAGGTGGTCTCTAAAGATGGGAGACTACCAAAGACTTTCTTCGAAATGACTGAAAATATGGACTTGATTGATATCTGGAGAACAAGGAACCCTCTTGAGAGAGAGGGAACCTTCTTCTCCGAAGCAAAAATGACATGGACAAGAATTGATCAAATATGGGTTACTAGTGGGATGGCTCCAAAGATAAAAAAAAAGTAGAAATCTGCTCAAAGACTTGCTCCGACCATAATGCTCTAAAGATGGAGATGAAATTGACAACAGCTGGTTCCTTCAGATGGAGAATGAATGACACCCTATTTAGAGACGATGAGATCTTTAAAAAGGCCAAAAAAACTCTGAAAGACTACTTTGAGATAAATCTGAAGACAGAGGTGGAGAAAAGAGTAATTTGGGACGCAAGTAAGGCCGTGATGCGAGGTTTCCTAATACAACAGAATTCCTTAAAGAGGAAAAAACAAAATGAGAAGAAAGATAAGATTTTGGAAAAGATAAAAGAAGGTGAAAAGAAACTGAGGTCAAAACCAAAGTCTCATGAGATTTTGAGAGAAATTAAATTTTACCAGTTGCAGTATATGGAATTGATGAATCAAGAGATAGAATGGAAAATTAAACAAATGAGACAAAAGACATTTGAATCAGCAGACAAATGTGGGAAACTTCTAGCATGGCAATTGAAGAAGAGACAAAAATTGAACCCAGTCACAAATTTGGAGGTGGAAGGAAAGAACATCTATAAACCAAATGAGATTAGTAATTGTTTTCAGAGTTATTTCAGGAGACTGTATGCACGAGGGCCGGAGAAAGAAGGAGAAATAGATGATTTTCTTAAGAAATATGGATTACAAAAAATTTCACAACAAAGTACAATGGTCTTGAATGAGAAAATAACAGAACAAGAAATAGAGGGTGCCATTCAAAATATGCAATTGGGGAAATCTCCAGGACCAGATGGATTGACTTCCAGATATTACAAAGCTCTGAAGGAATGGTTAGTACAACCACTGAAGGAGGTCTGTAACAAAATTTTAGAGGGGAAAAAGGCACCTGAATCGTGGAAAGAAGCATTTATTACGCTTATACCAAAAACTGAGACTGAAAAGAACCAGATTAAGAACTACCGCCCTATATCATTACTTAATGTGGATTACAAAATATTTGCTGACATTTTAGCAAAAAGACTGAAGAAGGTGTTGGTGGAAGAGATTCATAAGGACCAGGCTGGCTTTCTCCCAGGGAGACATTTGTCAAACAATGTGAGAAATATAATAGACATTATGGAATTGCTAGAAGTTAACATTAATACGAAGGCAGTATTAATATTTGTGGACGCGGAGAAAGCCTTTGACAATATTTCTTGGAGTTTTATGAAGAAGAATCTCCACGGGATGGGGGTAGGTCAAGGTTTTGAAAATGGTATAGGTGCAATATATTCTGAACAAAAAGCAAAGTTAATTGTAAATAATGTGGTTACTGAAGAACTTTCTATAGAAAAAGGGACACGACAGGGGTGCCCAATATCCCCACTACTTTTTATATCTGTCTTGGAGGTTTTGTTAAATATGATCAGGGGGGACCAGCTGGTTAAAGGAATTCAGGTCGGAGCTAAACAATATAAATTGAGGGCTTTTGCAGATGATTTAGTATTGACTTTACAAGAGCCAGACACTAGTACGAAAAGAGTTTTAGAATTAATTCAAATCTTTGGTCAGGTAGCAGGATTCAAGCTGAACAAGCAAAAAACTAAAGTCTTGGAGAAAAATTTAACAACAGTAGAAAAAGAGAGGTTCCAAAATGAGACAGGATTAATGGTGGCTAAGAAAGTGAAATATTTAGGGATCAACATGACATCTAAGAATGTGAATCTATTTAAAGACAACTATGATAAATGTTGGACAGAAGTAAAGAAAGATCTAGAGATATGGTCAAATTTGAAACTTTCCTTGTTAGGCCGAATTGCTGTTATTAAGATGAATGTATTGCCTAGAATGCTATTTTTGTTTCAGACTTTACAGGTTGTGGACAGAATGGACTGTTTCAAGAAGTGGCAGAAAGACATATCTAAATTTGTCTGGCAGGGCAAAAAGCCCAGAATAAAATTTAAGATATTAACTGATGCAAAAGACAGAGGGGGGTTTGCCCTGCCGGACTTAAGACTTTACTATGAATCGGCAGCTTTCTGCTGGTTGAAAGATTGGCTAGTTCTTGAGAATACGGACATTTTGGATTTGGAAGGGTTTGATAATAGATTCGGTTGGCATGCATATATATGGTATGACAAGGTTAAAATTCATAAAGGATTTAAAAACCATATCGTTAGGAAAGCATTGTATAATGTTTGGATTCGATATAAGGATTTGTTGGAAAATAAAACCCCTAGGTGGCTGTCACCAATGGAAGCTAAGGAGGTGAAAAAACTTAATATGGAATCTAAATGGCCAAGATATGGTGAAATTTTAGAGCAAGATAGTGGGAAAATTAAATTACAGAGTTTCGAGAAATTGAAGTCTAAAGTAAGAGATTGGCTTCACTATTATCAAATAATGGAGGAGTTTAAACAAGACAGGAAAATTGGCTTCCATTTGGAGAGATCAAAACTAGAAACAGAACTGTTAGAACCCAATACTAAGAATCTATCAAGAATGTATAACTTGCTGTTGAAGTGGAATACATTAGATGAGACAGTTAAATCAGCTATGATATAAGTGGGCACAAGACTTTGGTTATGACATTATGTTTGCTGACTGGGAACAGTTATGGACCACCGGTATAAAATTCACGGCATGCAATGCCTTAAGAGAAAATATTATGAAAATGATTTACAGGTGGTACATGACCCCGGTCAAGCTTGCAAAAATTTATCATTTGCCCAACAACAAATGCTGGAAATGTAATACGACTGAAGGTACCTTCTACCACCTTTGGTGGACTTGCCCGAGGATTAAGGCCTTCTGGGAAATGATTTATAATGAAATTAAGAAGGTACTTAAATGTACTTTTCATAAGAAACCAGAGGCATTTCTCCTGGGCATGGTCGGCCAATTGGTGTCAAGGAAGGATAGAACGTTTTTTATGTACGCTACTACAGCAGCAAGGATTCTCTTAGCAAAGTATTGGAAGACACAAGAACTACCCACGCTGGAAGAATGGCAAGCGAAGGTGATTGACTATATGGGATTGGCGGAGATGACTGGCAGAATCCGTGACCAAGAAAAAGAGACAGTGGAAGAAGATTGGAAGAAATTTAAAGTATATCTTAAGAACTGCTGCAAAATTAATGAGGGCTAAAATGTCAAGAGAAAGGAAAATATAGAATTACAGCTGTAACCGATTAAGTATGAGAATGAAATTAAAATAAGAAAATGCTATTATTTGATTGACGTGAGGAGTTGTTGGAAAAAAAGTCTAAAACAGGATGCAGAAAAGGGGAGGTAAGGGGAAGCCCGGGAAGCAAGGTTAATGAAAAAGAGGGTTTGAAATTATACATGTTTATATGTTTTTGTATGTTTTCCTGTGTGTGTTGTTTTGTTTATAATTTGTGTTGGAAAATCAATAAAAAATTATCATAAAAAAATATATATATATAAAAGTCAAAGCCCCATCCTTTCCCAGAATCCCTGGTCAAATCCTGAGGTCAGTGATGGACAGGATGAGGGTGAATAAACCAGAGTGCTGTTGGCTGGTGTGGGATTGCTTCTTCTAGATAAACACTTCCCCATATGTGAATGGATTGGTTACTCAGGGATTATGGAAATTACTCTGCACATCCTCAGCAGCATTCAGCCTCACCTATTATTATTTTGTATGCTCCAGATTTGAGCCTTGCACTGAATGAAAGTTGAAATAGATTTGAGTTAGTCTCCAATAAACTCAGGGCTCATCCACCCATGAGGCAAGGCCACCTCTGGTGGCAGAATCCACTGGGGCAGCTGATGTTGATCTTTCCCCCCACTTATTCCTGATGCAGATCTTGTCTCACCCATCTCTCACTCTGGTGGGGAGGGAGACACGATTTTGGGGGCCTGATACAATAGTGGTCTCCTATAGATGTTAGTGTCTAAGGACCATTTCACACATGTATACTCATCAGTGCACGACTTCAATCTCAGGAGATGACTTGTTGTATCTCTATCAGGGATATATTATTACAGATAAAACTATCTGCTCACATCACCTCATGTGAAATGCTTTCAAGGGAGCCAAGTCACACATTAAAGGTAAAGGGACCCCTGACCATTAGGTCCAGTCGAGAGAGCTGGCATACAGCTTCCGGGTCATGTGGCCAGCATGACTAAGCCGCTTCTGGTGAACCAGAGCAGCACACAGAAATGCTGTTTACCTTCCCGCTGGAGCGGCACCTATTTATCTACTTGCACTTTGACGTGCTTTCAAACTGCTAGGTTGGCAGGAGCAGGGACCAAGCAACGGGAGCTCTTCCTGTCAAGGGGATTCAAACCGCCGACCTTCTGATCAGCAAGTCCTAGTCTCTGTGGTTTAACCCACAGCACCACGCGTGTCCCTCAAATAAAAAATAAGTCACACATTAGAGGGCAGTAAACAGTGTTTCTGTGCGCTGCTCTGGTTCGCCAGAAGCAGCTTCGTCATGCTGGCCACATGACCCGGAAAAACTGTCTGCGTACAAACACCGGCTCCCTCGGCCAGTAAAGCGAGATGAGCGCCACAACATCAGAGTCGTTCATGACTGGACCTAACGGTCAGGGGTCCCTTTACCTTTTTAAAGACCTGAACTGTAGAGAAATCATGGGACACACATGCATGTGTGAACCAAACTTAAGAATATGCATCAGTATTTATTAGGCTTTAATCATTCAATCATATACATACTTACTTGGAAGTAAGTTGGATCTAGTTATGCGCAGGCATGCATAGTCTGAGGATACCTGTACATCTGGGTTGCAGATGGCTAAAAAGCTGTACATTTAACCAAAATAAACAAGCGTAAAAATGTATTTGAGCCAATAAAATCATTTTTGTGACATGAACAATCCCAAGCTTTTCTCTTTAATACAAATTATCACTCAAAAAAAGCAGCTATTTCCACACGCCCATGTTACAAGCTAAAATATTTTGAATATCAAAATGGGATGTTTAGCACAGGTTTAAAGAAAGTTGTGGGGGTTTGAGGTGGTTGCTTTTTTAAAAGCTTCCTTGTCCCCATTTTTCTGCTGGACCAGAACAGTGCCTAACTGTTTAACTTGTGGTTAAGGATTATTTGTGTAGGGCACTTCTGTAGGTAAAGTGTCATGTATTTGGCAAGGCGCCCACAGAACACTGTGCAGGATCTCTGGTTACAAATTGCAGCTGTATAACATAACAGGAAATGTCGGGCTTGAAGTTATTCCACTGGAAAGATTAATTATTTGGAAAAATAGCTGTGCAGCAGCCTGATGTATTTCTGGAGCAAAGGCAAGTGACACCATTTTATAAATGCATAAGACAATAGAACCATTTTGGAAAGCACACTTTAAACGCTACCGACTTTTCTCTTCTGTGACAATGTGCGTCGGGTTAGAGCTGTCTGTGTGCGTCTTTCTTATTCTCAGAATTTAATTGGAGGCAGAACTCACCCAGACTCAACCCAGAAGTTATTTTCCATGAGAGAGCTCAGTCCTGGAACACGTGAAGTAGCAATTAAGAAGATGGTGCATCTGTGAATGGGCAGTGCCACTCCCCATGGAGGAACTACTGCCAGCTACCATTCTTCTGAGCCCTGGGAGCAGGAATATCATTTCAGAATATATACCAAGCTACCAATTTCGATGCTAACATTGCTTTTATGAATTTAAGGACTGATAACGCCAGCATCATGCCCAAATACATAACTGCCCTGCCTGGGAAGTGAATTGGATACAGCATGGACTGCACTAGTCAGATAATTCATCCCCAAAGACATAGGGACACCAAGCTTTGATCAGTGGCTGTTCTTCTTGTATATACTGTCTGCAGTGAGGTAGGGAAACAAATTGCAAGTGTCTGTAACCTTTTACCTTTTATTCAACATTCTACAGGTTGTTTGAGTGCTAACTACAAAAAACAACAACCCTTCCTTCAATTAGTTTTAAAGAGGGAAAATGGTATATTGACATGTAAGATGACACTGAATCTCAACATGTCACATAATTGTGACATAACAGGACCTCTCCCTGGACACAAATTAGTAAGCATTTTACATAGTTTTGCATGAAACAGAATAGTTCGGTTTAGAGATCTTCCCTTCCCTGAATCATGCCCATTTTATTTCACAGGAGACAACACCTTATTGCTCTGACAAGAATCATCCAGAGCTGTGAAGTAAAAGTTCAATGTGAAGCAAGTTCATCTGCATCCATTTTAGAGCTGTTTAAGAGGAGGCCGTTGTGGGGCAGTGTCGAAAGCATGCCTGCGATCAAGATTCCTTTTGCGTTTGTGTGTGCTCCCAAAGGGAATGTGGTTTGGATGAGGTAGGGGGAGGCAGAGCTATTTTAAAACCAGCACAACATGCCACTTAATAAAACTTTTCCACCCAGAAGTCACTGAACTGAAATCCACTTTAGGAGCAAAACGTTACTGTACCATTAATGCATTTGCTAGCAGGATTTTGCCCGAGGCTCTGATCAACAGCTGCCAGCCAAGGTGTTCTTGAGCTACTGTTCCTGCTAATTTGAAATCCCTACTAGAGAAACATCTGCAACCATCTATTTTGGGTGGATTTTGGATGTACTCAGGAGAAGTTTGGCATTAAAATCTACCAAAAGAAAAGAAAAAAGAGAGAATAGATGTTTTCCTTTTCCATTGTGGAAAGCTTAGCTGGTTTTCCTTAAACAACAACAACAACAACAAGAATAATAATAATAATAATAATACAGTGGTACCTCGGGTTAAGTACTTAATTTGTTCCGGAGGTCCATTCTTAACCTGAAACTGTTCTTAACCTGAAGCACCACTTTAGCTAATGGGGCCTCCTGCTGCTGCCGCGCCGCCAGAGCACGATTTCTGTTCTTATCCTGAAGCAAATTTCTTAACCTGAAGCACTATTTCTGGGTTAGTGGAGTCTGTACCCTGAAGCGTATGTAACCCGAGGTACCACTGTAATAATAATAATAATTCAAATGTCCCTTTTCCTTGCTTTTCCTATGCAGTTCATCAAATAAAGGGCCTGTTTTTTCCTTACTTGCTGAGCCATCGGTTAAATATCTTAGGCTATTATGCCTTTTTCTAGAGGAAAATGAACACAGTAGGTGAATGGTTTCTTGGTCTGGGAAGGAAGAATTCTCAATCTTTTGGATAGGGTTGCACTAATCCTGAAATGATTGAGAGGACTCCTTAATCTAGCACTGTCACTTATGGTACAGGTATCTCCAGGGATGAAAAATGCTCACCCCACCCTCCCCAGTTTAGGATGACACATCAGCTGCAACCTCTTCTGGGCAGGAAAGGGTCTTGGTTAATGATATATTCTTCTCTTGGCCAGCACTCTGCCAAATGTGCTGCACTGCCTCTCTAAAGAATTAACAACCACAAATTCACAATGAAACTACAGATTAGAAATGGGCATTCCATTATATAAATGGGACTGCAGCAGATCATCTCTAAATAAATAAATAAGCTTTCATGCTTGAGGCAGAAAATCCATGTAGCACCAACTCACAGCAAAAACAATAATTAATTAAATATCCTTTATTAGTTTTCATAAATCAAGTAACTAACAATTTGTTGCCTCAAGATTCTTATATAAGCAAATCTTAAAAATAAAACCGGTATAAGGTATGTGCAAACACATCAATTCCCCCTCCCCCAGATGCAAATCTGTAGGATGTGAGTACTCGAGCTAGCTTCTCTCAGACTCCAGGAAGGCATTCACAATTATGAAGAAACATTAATGTGCTTTTAACGAAGTGATCAAGAGAGTCAAGCTTGCAACTATATGACGATGGTGCTTGGAATCTTGCCCCAAAGATGGCAGATGTGACTCAGATCTTCCGGGTTAACACTGAAACCAAAAGCAAACAGGTGTTCTGAAGGTCAAGTCCTGTCCTTCTGCCTGTGCTAACAGAGTATGGCTCCCAGGCCGCTAGGACATTGATTTTCAGGCTATGCCAAAGTGCCATGTGTTGACTGCAACAGGAAATTATTTTCTGTAATTTATTGTCTATATCCAGGGTGCCAATCAAAGGCCAAGACTGGAAAAGCTACATGGTTGAACAGGTGGCATATGTCTTGATGGATGGAGTATGCATGCACATTCAACTGCCTAATGGCGTCCACATCACCCAGAAGATTGTAGCCACAGGAATATTAAAAGTTGTTCCGTTATCTAGAAAGGTCACTTCCTGGTTCACATGGAGAAGCCATTTTCAACAGAGCCCAGGGACGGAAGCGCACAGCTACATTGAGGCAGCACCGGGTGTTTAAATTTCGCTCCCATAACAATTTTGCACCCAGGGTAACCACCCCTGTGGCTCCGCCATGCTATGCTGATGGGAAATTTTGCTTCTGCACATGACTCTGGAAAAACCATTTTAAGCTGAGACATTCCTTCATCACCCTAGAATGTTCAGTTCACCATGAGTTCATGAGACATTGCATCCTGACCTGTTCTTAGTGCTTGATTGACCACATCTACAGATGAATGCTATATATTAATCATTAGTAATTGTTTAAGTTTTGCTATACAGTGGTGCCCCGCAAGACGAATGCCTCGCAAGACGAAAAACCCGCTAGACGAAAGGGTTTTCCGTTTTTCAGGCGCTTTGCAAGACGAATTCCCCTATGGGCTTGCTTCGCAAGACAAAAACGTCTTGCGAGTCTTGCGAGTTTTTTCCCTTCCCCTCCTTTTTCTAAGCCGCTAATAGCACTAATCCACTAAGCCGCTAATAGGGATGCTTCGCAAGACAAAAAAACCGCTAGACGAAGAGACTCGCGGAATGGATTATTTTTGTCTTGCGAGGCACCACTGTATCAATCACTAGTTACAATTTAATAAGGAGGTTTTCACGCCTGTCCAATTCTGTGTTCCCTTTCCCAACCTTTAATCTATTGATGATTGATGCCTATATGCAACCTTTTCTTTGTACTTGTGTTGACCAATCAGCAACAAGCACATATGTGGCAATGCTGTAATATTCAATAAAAGAGACTCCCCGAGACATGCTCGGGAGATGCCTCCCATATGACACCCACCACTCGTCTGTCGTTTATTTCAGCCCAACACTATGCTACTCTATTGGAGTAACTGAAATTAGCTTTTATCAACCCAATTCTTCCACTTGCACGGAAGGTACCAAGAGTGAAAGATAACCTGGCAGTCATGGTTCTTTTCCCTGCTATGTTCATTGGCTGTACGCGTCCAAGGGAAGCAGCAAGCTAGACGGTTTGTGGTGCATAGAGTACTAATGAACAACAAGCTATTGCCATAAAAATTCAAGCTTCCTTCAAGAGCACGAGGGACTTCCAGATGGGTGATTATTTTAAGGCTGGTAACGCATGGAAGCTCTGCCCCCAGCACCCACATGACATCACTGGCGCAAGTCCATACTTCCAGTGGCAGATTTAGGGCTCTGCAAGAGGTGAGCACACACTGGGCTCTGAGCAGAGGAGGTGCAGTCTCAAAAACCTAGGAAGCAAGGTGGTGGGCATTGGGAAGGTGGAGGCAGTGACAGGTTCCTAGAGTCCTCCCACCTAGTTACTGCCTTCCCACCTTTGGGCAGGCAGTGAGGGCTCGGGGGGGGGCACCAAATTCTGACGTTGCACAGGGCGCCATAGTACCCTTGTCTGACACTGATACTTCCCCCTCTATTTAATCCAAGCTTGTGTTTTCCAGAGAAAATTCAGTAACTTGAAAAACTACCACCACCAGTTCTTGAGGACTTGTTTGTGATAGCTGAATGACCCCTCTGGAAACACCCAGTGAAGAATGAAGGAACTTTAAAACTGCAAGAACAGCCCTCCATCCTTCTTTGGCCTGCCTTCTCTGCATTTGCCGCTCTGCTAAGGCAGCGCAGTGCATTTCCACAACACACTGTCAACACAATCTTTCATGCACAGCTCCTTCTGGGTTCTGCTTTGAAGAACTGGGCTCCTCCAAGAATTGTCCCTCCAGTAGTTATTCGACTGTAGGCAAGGCAACTGTGCAGAACCAAGCTGTGGCGCTGCTCAGTACGTCAACGGGTGATATCCAACAATGACTGTCTGCTGGCAGAAGGAAAGCTCTTGGTGGTCTTCTCTCCCCTAGCAGGACGCCATGCTCCAGTGGGACCCACTAATCCTCTGGAGTAGATTTAAAGGGTGGGGTGACATTGCCAGGTGCTTCCCTCCCCGTTATGTTGGCATATTCCCTTCAGTCAGCAGACTGAATATTGTCAGGTGTAGCTTCTCATGCAGGAATTAAAAAAGCAGCACCTGCCTAAACTCTCAGTTCTGACCGGTGATTAGGCTAGACTAAATGGCCTTCGCGTTCTTTTATAGTGGAGATGCTAAACAGAAAATCAAAAACCTGGCTTTGGTCTTTCCGCTGAACTGCTGTACAGTGAGACTGAAGTCACATCCACACCACATATTTAAAGCAAATCCAATACGCATTTAAAGAACATGACTTCCCACAAAGTAGAATACACAATGTGACACTAGATGGCAATGGTATTTTTTCAATGTATTTTTTAAAATGCTTTTTTAAAAGAAGTATTTTCAGAAGGCGTTTTGTATGTGTGTAGATTCCACCCCAGTATCAGAGAAATCATTCAAAGAAACCCAAACAGTGATGGCCTAATGATGCCAGCAACTCTTCCAGGTAGGTCTTGCTCGGGGTCAGCAAGGTTTACCTTGCCTGGGCCGGTTCACTCCAGCGGAGATCACGTGCGCGCGCCGTGATTTTCGGCGTCTGCGCAGACGCGGTTTTCGGTGCTGCGGAAGCGAGTCCCCGTGCTGCAGCGGTTTGGCGCAGCACGCGGGGACTCACTGAGTGGGCGGTTCGTGAGCCAGTTAAACGACCCCTGTAGGCCACTTGTGGCCCATGTGCCTTAGGTTGCTGACTGCTGGTGCGGTTGCTTGTGAGGCCGTTGTAAGGACTGAAGATCCCTGCCTTTCCACCACTATCTAAGACTGCTTCATCTTCTCTATCTTTGCTCCACCCTCTTCATTTCTCTGCATGTTCTGGGAGACCAGGGTGGAGAGGAGCTGGTCACAGCAGAAGGGGGAGACTCCCTGGATTCTTCAGCAGCCTACCCCCACTCCTTTCCTACCCCCACTTCAGCCTCTAATTCCGGGCTGCTCTCTGCCACAGCCTCTTCCTGTTAAACCCTGTTATGTCTTCTGCTTCCGAAACCCCTTCCTCCCAGTCTTCTCTTCTCCCTCTGACCACTCATTGTTGTCCCACCACCAAACCCCTGGCTCTGAGTCTTCTTCCCCTGGGGGTTCCCATTTGGTGCCCCCTGCCACTGTTCTGCATCCAGCCAATCCACGACAGAATGCAGCAGGACGTGCTTAGACTCCACCCACACAGGGTGTAGCAACGCTATCTCCGCCCAGCAAGACTTAGCTCAGAGATAGGATGAAACTGAAGATACTAACAGATGCATTTTGGAGAGTTAAATAGTCAGTGATTAGGTAGATGTTCCTGCATTGATATCTAGAACCTGGAATTTCCTAGGTCCTTGAAAAGCTAAGCTCAGCTCTGTGCTCCATGCACCCTGCATTACCCCTCCCCCAGCCTGCATCAATTAGAATGAAGTTCTGTCAGCATCAGAGCTGAATCTCATAAGATCGCAGAGATCACTTCTCGGCTGGACATGAAAATTCATTGCACAGTTTATCCAGAAATGGCAACAACCAGTTTGATGAAGAGTCACAACAGCTTCCTGAACGAAGTAGAATGAAATGGCTTAGCAATCAGACATGACTGTTCACATCCCAGCACCAGTGTCATTTGTATTTGCCAAAGCATTCTATAGTTCTTTGGCAACCAAACAGCTGAATGCATGTAGAAAATCTATCACTAAGCTGATAGCAGTCAAGCGCTCTGCACTGGTGAATATGCATCCCATGCAGCAGTCAACTCATCTAGTTTTGTGAGCAAGATTTCAATTTATTTATTAACAAGCGTTCAAACTCGCTTTATTCAAACTTTGACGGAAAACATCTTGCAGCGTTTAAAAAGAAAAAGAGGTTCACTCTTTCTGCATTTCACCCTCCATCCCTGCTCTGCTGCCCTGGAATTCACTGTTGGTTTAGAAAAGGACCTGTGTGTATTCGCTCTGGTTTCTGACAGGACTTTTCATTCCCTAGTTTTGGGCAGGGATCAGGCCTGAGGTGAACTTGCTTTCCCTCCATGTCCGGCTGGAGATAAAGCGTTTTTTCCTCCCCTCCAATAATGTTCGCGTTTCTGATGCGAAATGAGAGAATAAGGCGGGAAGAGATAAAATAGACGGCAGAATATCAGCAGGACACGGAATGCGCTGGCCTGAGGCCCTTCAGAGGTTTTGGGTGCATGGGAGCTGCAGTCCAAATGTCTGGAGGGGCCCATCTTGACAAGAGCCATGCTAGAGCATCCACTGGGGGGGGGGGGCAAGCATGGCAGGGAGTAGAAGGGACATCCACTGGCAACAAGAACAGTTAAGATAAAACTTCATGTTTAAAAACACCAAAGCAGCGTTTCCCAAACTTTGGGTCTCCAGTTGCCCTTGGACCACAACTCCCATCATCCCTAGCTAGCAAGACCAGCGGTCAGGGATGATGGGAGTTGTAGTCTGAAAACAGCTGGATGCCCAAGCCTGGGAAACACCAAGCTCCAAAGCCACATCTGCGTTATGCATTTAAAGCAGTATCGTAACCACTCTAAGCACTCGTAGTTTCCCCTCAAAGAATCAAAGAACTGTAGCTTGTTAGGGATGCTGAGAACTGGTAGGAGCGCCCCCCCCCTTACTTCTTAAGAGAGAGGTTTAGCAATCCATCCCTCTTCACAAGGAACTCTGGGAATTGTCGCTCTGTGCACCCCTAAACTACAGCTCCTGGGTCTCTTGGAGGGGGGCTAGTTAAAAAGCGGCATGATACTGCTTTAAACACACAGTGCTGGTGAGGCCTAAGTAAAAAAATTGTGAGAGCAACTTCGGCAAAGCTCCACTGACTTTCCATGAGAAAGATTTTAAAAGCAACGGGGGGGGGGGGAGGGGGAGAGACTCGTGGCTGCCCACAACCATCAGCTCCAGCCAGCATCACCAATGGTCAGGGCCGACAGCAGCTGTGGTGCAACATCCGGAGGGGTCACAGGTCAAGCGTCTCCCTCGCTGGAGTCAAAACAGGGCTTTAAAAGCAATTCACTTGGAGCTGAACAGGACCCCTTTCTTATTCTGCCCCCTTCCGCATATGACAACCCAACACTCCCACCCCGGATCCCACCCCATCATGCCCCACATGGGGCAGGAAGCAGGCGGAAAAAAGGAGGGAGCCAAAGAGCTGAGGCCGCACTGCCACCCTGACACGGGCTTTTAGGTCCAAGCCAGGCGCTCCCAGCCTGAAGGAGGTCCCTGAGCACGTTGCAGTTTCTGGGATGCTGCCGGTTGCCTTTTCGCTGCTCCCTCGGAGGCAGGATGCTAGCCCAAGCCGCCCTGAATGCCCCGGATCCGCCGAGCCAGCTGTATGTCCTTGGGGTGGAGGGTGACCCGCTTGGCATGGATGGTACAGAGGTAAGCATCCTCCAACAGGAAGACAAGAAACGCTTCGGCGGCCTGGAGGGGAGAGCAAAGGAGGATGGGGAGAGAAGAGAGAGCAAGTGGGAAGGGTGCAGGCAGTTGGCGGAGCCCCCATTCCCCCCCCCCATGCTGTTTAACATCTACGTGAAACTGACGAGATTAATAATATTAATCTAACAACCAATAATAAAATCAGCTAACAACCAATAATAAAAACAGGTTGATTAAAATACAATTTAAAAGATTAAGATACAACATTAAAACATTAGGATGCAGCCTCTACACAGGAGGAGAAAGGAAAAAGAAAGAGGGGGAGGGAATCAAACTGATTCTAAGCCAAGGGCCAGGCGGAACAACTCTGTCTTACAGGCCCTGCGGAAAGAAATCAGATCCTGCAGGGCCCTGGTCTCATGAGGCAGAGCGTTCCACCAGACCGGAGCCAGTGTTGAAAAGGCCCTGGCTCTGGTTGAAGCCAATCTAACTTCCTTAGGGCCCGGGACCACTAGGGTGTTGCTATTTATGGACCTTGAGGTCCTCCGCGGGGCATACCGGGAGAGGCGGTCCCGTAGGTACGAGGGTCCTAGGCCGTGAAGGGCTTTAAAGGTCAAAAGCAGCACCTTAAATCTGACCCTGTACTCCACCGGGAGCCAGTGCAGCTTGAAAAGCACTGGGTGAATATGCTCCCATGGCAGAGACCCCGTGAGGAGCCTCGCTGCAGCATTCTGCACCCGCTGGAGTTTCTGGGACAGCTTCAAGGGCAGCCCCGCGTAGAGCGAATTACAGTAGTCAAGCCTGGAGGTGACCATCGCATGGATCACTGTGGCCAGGTCGGGGCGGGAAAGGGACCAACTGCTTGATGGTGCTTTTTTTGGAGCACGTTGTCAGCAATAGGCTGACGGCACATGCCTCTCCTCCACATCTACAGTGGATGGCTGGACCACCGTCTTGCCCCAGTAATGCAGTGAATGAGAGCCAACAAACTGAAGCCCAATCCAGATTAAGACTAAACGGGCAGTTCCCTAGACCAGATGGATGAGGGGTTGCCTGCCCTTGATGGCGTTACACAGCTCACTGGGCATGGTTGGGTTTGGGGCCATTTACTTGTGACCCCGGTTTGAGTGATAATTACTCAGGGTTTTTTACGGGGCAGCACAAAACGCAGCACCAAACTTTGGCATCAGTTTGGGGAGGGATCCTTTGCTATCGCTTTAGGCTCAGATGTCCTCAGTGCTATAGTGCTTTCTTTACATATTTTTAGGCACCAGGCGAAAACGTTCCCCTTCAACCAGGCCTTTGGCTGATTAACCAATCCATGTTAGGTGATGGTGGGTTAATCCTTTTCTATTATGTCATGTCTTTTGTGTTTTTATGTTGCTAACCACCTTGTGATCTTCACCTGAAGGGTGGCATATCAGTTTAATGATGCTGGCTGAGGTTGATGGCAGTGGGGCTCTTTGGGGTCATAGGTTACCCCACCCTGGTTTAGCAAATCCACTCCCATCAGCTTGACCCTTCCGGCTGTTCTCACCCCCAATTCCATGGGGGAACGAGACGGGGCTCATGCCCTCAGGTTACTGCAGGCAGCCCCACAACTCTGCCCCCCCCAACAAAACAGCTGCCAAATGTCTGCAGGGGGGAGGGGCCCTGCCCTAAATTGTTTCCAGAGTTTAAAAATCCTGGACACGTAGTGAGAGATTTTACTTTCTTGTGCTTCCTGATCTCTGCAGATGGTGACAGCAGCCACAAAATTAAAAGACGCCTGCTCCTTGGGAGAAAAGCAATGACAAACCTAGACAGCATCTTAAAAAGCAGAGACATCACCTTGCCGACAAAGGTCCATATAGCTATAGCTATGGTTTTCCCAATAGTGATGTATGGAAGTGAGAGCTGGACCATAAAGAAGGCTGATCACCCGAAGAATTGATGCTTTTGAATTCTGGTGCTGGAGGAGACTCTTGAGAGTCCCATGGACTGCAAGAAGATCAAACCTCTCCATTCTGAAGGAAATCAGCCCTGAGTGCTCACTGGAAGGACAGATTGTGAAGCTGAGGCTCCAATACTTTGGCCACCTCATGAGAAGAGAAGACTCCCTGGAAAAGACCCTGATGCTGGGAAAGATGGAGGGCACAAGGAGAAGGGGACGACAGAGGACAAGATGGTGGGACAGTGTTCTCGAAGCTACCAGCATGAGTTTGACCAAACTGCGGGAGGCAGTGGAAGACAGGAGTGCCTGGCATGCTCTGGTCCAGGGGGTCACGAAGAGGTGGACACGCAGTGTTTCCCAACCTTGTGCCTCCAGCTGTTTTTGAACTACAACTCCCATCATCCCTGACTAGCAAGACCAGTGGCAAGGGATGATGGGAATTGTAGTCCAAAAACAGCTGGAGGCACAAGGTTGGGAAACACTGGACTAAACAACAACAAGGGCCAGCTCCCTTTGCCCCCAGTCCGTAGGGAGGGTCTGCTGTGGGGCTGCAGCGGCAAGAGGCAAGGGAGCCTTCTGTTCTCATGCAAATGGCATCGTTTCACGGCAGGCTCGCAGCCTGCAGGAAGGAGATCCGAGACGCCGGCCAAGAGGCAGCCAGCCAGCCGGCCCCTCCCTCCCTCCCTGCGCACCCCAGATCTCCGCCCTTACCTCCTGCAGGGCGAGCAAGGCCATGGCCTGCCATTGCATGTCGACCCCCCGCGTGTAATCCAGGCAGATCTCCCGCACCACGCGGGCGAAGGGCAGCTTCCGGATCAGCAGGTTGGTGGACTTTTGGTACTTGCGGATCTCCAGCAGGGCTCGCTGGCCCGGGCGGAACCTGCGCCGGCGGGGGCGCGGGGGCTGTGGCGCGGCTGGGGGCGCCCGCTGCCGGCGGGGCGAGGCTGGGGGCGCCCGCTGCCGGCGCGGAGAGGCTCCGGGGCGCCTCCCCCTCCGGGAGGAGGGCGGGGTGGGGGGGCTTCTCCCCGCGCGCCTCATGGCACCTCCGGCAGCGGCGGCTCGGGACACCCTCCTCGCCTCCCCCGTTTGAATTCTCGCTCTCCAGCTCCCGGGAAAGCCGCCCGCCAATCCGCTGCTCGAACGCCGCCGTTCGAATCATCACAGCCAATCGGATGGAGCGGGGGGAGGCGCCTGGGGCGGGAAGTAGGATCCCGAAGAAAATAGTCAATGGGGGTCCGGGAGCGGGGGCGGGGCAAGTGGGCGGGAGGTTTTGCTACGTCCCGGCAAGCGATTGGTTAATGTTGGAGAGAAAGGCAGGAGGTTAGTCCAATAGAAGCTGAGAAAACAAACAAACAAACAAACCGACAAACAAAGATTTCGAGTTAAAAGGCAGGTTTTCAGTGGCATCTCAAGGCATTTGCGGAGCTCTTCTGCAATAAATGTACATTTATTGAATTTAAGCCACTTGATGCTGCTCTTTTATTGATTGATTGATTGATTGATTGACAGATGAAAGATAGAAAGGGCTGTGACTCATATCCCAGAGAAATTTAGGGGAGTCAGGTTACCTCAGAGTTTCAAAAAGCCTTTTCATTTTTTTAAAAAATAGTATTTATTCAAAGGGACGCAGGTGGCGCTGTGGGTTAAAGCCTCAGCGCCTAGGACTTGCCGATCGAAAGGTTGGCGGTTCGAATCCCTGCGGCGGGGTGCGCTCCCGCTGCTCGGTCCCAGCGCCTGCCAACCTAGCAGTTCGAAAGCACCTCCGGGTGCAAGTAGATAAATAGGGACCGCTTACCAGCGGGAAGGTAAACGGCGTTTCCGTGTGCGGCTCTGGCTCGCCAGAGCAGCGATGTCACACTGGCCACGTGACCCGGAAGTGTCTCCGGACAGCGCTGGCCCCTGGCCTCTTAAGTGAGATGGGCGCACAACCCCAGAGTCTGTCAAGACTGGCCCGTACGGGCAGGGGTACCTTTACCTTTTTATTTATTCAAATTTTAAAAATTACAAAGATAAAGAATAAAAGAACAAAAAAAAAAGAAAAGAAAAATGACAGAAAAAACACAAACAATTGACAAAAAAAGAAAAACAAGTCAAACCTTTACATAACTTTCTTTCTTTTGCTTATTTCCTTGACCTCCTCACACCTCCCTTTTTTGTATTCTAGTTCAATTAGATGTTTCAGCAAATCCTTTCCAATTTTGTTTTTATCCTAATAATTTATCTTAATATACTGTAATTCTCGTCTTTCACCAATTAAAAAATAAATTTTAACCTAATCCTTTATATCATTTCTGCTAAAACCAATTACTTCATTCCAACAACCTTCTAACATTCCTTAATTTTGCAAAGTTTCTGTAGATAGACTTTAAATTTTTTCTAATCTTCTTCCACCAACTCTTCAACTTGGTCTCAGATTCTGCCAGTCATTTCCGCCAATTCCATATAGTCCATCACTTTCATCTGCCATTCTTCCCGGTCGAAAAAGCCTTTTCAGGTATTGATACAGAGCTGGCCCGAGACATTTTGGCTCCTGGGATGAATCACACAATGGCACACAGGCCTTCCAGAGAAGATCAAGGAGTCGGGAACAAGGAGTGGAATAAAGAGCTGCATCAGGAATGCGGGGGGGGGGGGGAGAAGGAGTGAAGATCTACACCAGGAACAAGGGCTGGGGTGTCAAATCAACCTTACCTGAAGTTTGAAGTGGGCCCCCACTCCAAATCACACTGGGTGGGTGCAGATGCCAGGATAGCGCCCCGACCTGGCCACAGTGATCCATGCGATGCTCATCTCCAGGCTTGACTACTGTAATTTGCTCTACGTGGGGCTGCCCTTGAAGCTGTCCCAGAAACTCCAGCGGGTGCAGAATGCTGCAGCGAGGCTCCTCATGGGGTCTTTGCCATGGGAGCATATTCATCCAGTGCTTTTCAAGCTGCACTGGCTCCCGGTGGAGTATAGGGTCAGATTTAAGGTGCTGCTTTTGACCTTTAAAGCCCTTCACGGCCTAGGACCCTCGTACCTACGGGACCGCCTCTCCCGGTATGCTCCACGGAAGACCTTAAGGTCCATAAATAGCAACACCCTAGTGGTCCTGGGCCCTAAGGAAGTTAGATTGGCTTCAACCAGAGCCAGGGCCTTTTCAACACTGGCTCCAGCCTGGTGGAACGCTCTGCCTCATGAGACCAGGGCCCTGCAGGATCTGATTTCTTTCCGCAGGGCCTGTAAGACAGAGTTGTTCCGCCTGGCCTTTGGCTTGGAGCCAATTTGATTCCCTCCCTCCCTCTCTTTTTTCTTTTCTTTTCCTTCTCCTCCTGCGATGAGGCTACATTTTAATATTTTAATGTTTCAATATTTTAATGTTGTATTTTAATTTTGTTTTTGAGTTGTAATCATTCAACTTGTTTTTATTATTGCTTGTAAGCCGCTCTGAGCCCGGCCTTGGCTGGGGAGGGCGGGGTATAAATAAAAATTATTATTATTATTATTATTATTATTATTATTATTATTACTATATTTCTGGGGTCAGCAAATGTTTTCAGCAGGGGGCCGGTCCACTGTCCCTCAGACCTTGTGGGGGGCCGGACTATATTTTTTGGGGGGGGCAAAATGAACAAATTCCTACGCCCCACAAATAACTCAGAGATGCATTTTAAATAAAAGCACACGTTCTATTCATGTAAAAACAAGCTGATTCCTGGACCATCCACAGGCCAGATTTAGAAGGCGATTGAGCTGGATCCGGCCCCAGGGCCTTAGTTTGCCTAAAGGTAAAGGTAAAGGTACCCCTGCCCGTACGGGCCAGTCTTGACAGACTCTGGGGTTGTGCGCCCATCTCACTTAAGAGGCCAGGGGCCAGCGCTGTCCGGAGACACTTCCGGGTCACGTGGCCAGCGTGACATCGCTGCTCTGGCCAGAGCCAGAGCCAGAGCCAGAGCCGCACACGGAAACGCCGTTTACCTTCCCGCTGGTAAGCGGTCCCTATTTATCTACTTGCACCCGGAGGTGCTTTCGAACTGCTAGGTTGGCAGGCGCTGGGACCGAGCAGCGGGAGCGCACCCCGCCGCAGGGATTCGAACCGCCGACCTTTCGATCGGCAAGTCCTAGGCGCTGAGGCTTTAACCCACAGCGCCACCTGCGTCCCTCTTAGTTTGCCTACCCATGCACTATTTCTTCCTGGCTGGGAGACCAGCATCGCCTCCTGTTCACTAAGAGGCTGGTGTAGAGGCAGAAGATCCAGCCTCCGAGGCGTGTGCCATAGCAGTTGCTGCTGCCACAGAAGACACTGATTCATTCCTTGAAGGCCAAATCTGCTGCCCCTGTGGATCCTGCTGCTAATCTTGCCTCATAGGCCGGACATTTCTTGATAGTTGCTGGGTATGTCTCCCAAATCTGCAAAGCCTTAGTGAGCCTGCTTGAACTCTTTTTTGTCAAACCAAAGCCTTAATACTTAGCAGCAATGGTTTACGATAGATCAATATGATGTGTAGCCTATTATTCTCAGGCTTGACAGGAACATTTGCCTGGTCCATTAAGAAGGCTTGCAAACACGGGGGACCTGCAGCCTGGCGTGTCTGGCTTCTTGATTTCCCCTTTAAAGCCCTGATTCAGAAAATAACTGTGGATGTTGAAAAAAGGGAACAGGTTGAGAGTTGGGGCTACTTAAAGAATTAACCCTGGTATTAATTACAAAGATAGTCTGTCAAACGTTTGAAACTGCAAAACACAGCACCTGCCCCAGGCCCTGATCTCTTGGGCAGCAGGAGACAGACGGTTTAGTTTTGTAAAGTAAAAAGCCCCAAGCATGTCCTGATTTCAAGGCTGCACAAAAACCCATTGCTCCTTGGGCCTTTCTTTACAAAAGGAGGGAGCAATCAGGTGACACCCTGAGGGGTGAAGTAGGGAAATCCAGCTGATCCTCAGGAGTTATGAGATGGTTGGAGATTTTCTTATTTTCTCCCAACCCCATTTTTTCAAAGTGTTTTTGTTTAAAGATAAGACCCATTCCAAGTGGCCTTTAAATAAAATTCTTTTAAAAAACATTTCAATCCCCCCCTTGAAATTCCATCCCCTGGAGCTTCAACCACCCCTTTCTGACCTTTGAACTATAGTATGTGTTTGTGGGAGGGGTTATTGGTATGCTTTTGTTTATTACCGTATTTTTTGCTCTATAAGACTCACTTTTTCCCTCCTAAAAAGTAAGGGGAAATGTGTGTGCATCTTATGGAGCGAATGCAGGCTGCGCAGCTATCCCAGAAGCCAGAACAGCAAGAGGGATTGCTGCTTTCACTGCGCAGCGATCCCTCTTGCTGTTTTGGCTTCTGAGATTCAGAATATATTTTTTTCTTGTTTTCCTCCTCCAAAAACTAGGTGCGTCTTCTGGTCTGATGCATCTTATAGAGTGAAAAATACGGTATGTATTTTGTGTTCTCATTTTGAAATGAAGTCGCTCCAGCTCTTTGGTGATTCTGATAATTTTCTGCACCTTTTCCAGCTCAGCAATATCCAAACCACGCAAGACCCCATGCGGACCTCATAATCCTTCTTTCAGCATCAGTAAGGGGAGGGCAGAGAGAGGGCCGGGCGGGTCTTCCACCTGGGCTAGTAGTAAGGAAGGAGGCAGACAGGTGGGGGTTGGCTGAGGGCAGGTGGATGTCAGTGGGGCAGTGCCCCATTTCCCCTAATGGACCAGCCACTTGACACATTCCCCCTCTACAGGGAAAGCAATCTTTAGGCGTCCTGCGTATTGTCCGAAGAGCTGGTCAAGCGAAGAGTACACCGATGGGGCAGTGAAGACTGCCATTCATGAATTGCTCGGCCAGTGTCCTTGCAGGAAAAAGGGCACCTGCATGCCTGTTTTCAACCATATGAATGACCAGGCAGTGGTGAAGTACCGTATTTTTCGCCCTATAGGACGCACTTTTCCCCCTCCAAAAATGAAGGGTAAATGTGTGTGCGTCCTATGGGGCGAATGCAGGCTTTCGCTGAAGCCTGGAGAACGAGAGGGGTCGGTGTGCACTGACCCCTCTCGCTCTCCAGGCTTCAGGAAGCTCTCCGCAAGCCTTGGGAGCCCGTCGAAACTTCCCGCCGGGCTCCCAAGGCTTGCAGACAGCAGCCTGTTCTGGGGGCTGGGGTCAGGGGAAGGTCAGGCTTCCCCCGCCCCGTGCCTGGGGGGGGAAATAATTTTTTTTTCTTTATTTCTCTCCCCCCAAACTAGGTGCGCCCTATGGGCCGGTGCGCCCTATACGGCGAAAAATACGGTATATGCACTAGCCTCCCAGGGTGGGCGCATGGGGCATGCCCCCATGGGTGTGGAGTGTGGAGGGAGCCCGCTGATCCCAGCCTGGTTGGGTGGGCTAGAACACTGCCTGGCCAATGCTGTTGTTGCCTCTCCTCTCGCCTCCCCCCCTGCCAATCACGCTTGACCCAGGAGTAGAGCCCCTGGGTGCGGCTCAGCTGCTCATCGGGGTCAAGGGCTGGGCGAGCAGAGGGTGTAGAGCACCAGTGCGCCTTGCCGCCAATGGGTGGGTGTCAGCATCCTGGGTGGGAGGAGGGGGCTCTTCAACACTTCCGGCACAGGTTGCCATACACCGGGGGTTTTCCGGACAATTTGCCAATTTTAGAAAATTCCACCTGGATGCTATTTTTGACAGATGAATCGAGGCTATGTCTGGGAAATTCCAGGCATAAGGCAGACCTGCAATTACTGAATATAGATCGCTGGTATAATATAGTCTGGCAAAGAGCCACAATGGAAAAATTGTCAAAAATTGAAGGTGGCAGAAAAAACATACCTGTGTGGTATGAACTTATTACTTATACAAATGAAACAAGACAGGGATGGAAAACAGCTACAAGTTATACTGCAATATGGCGGAGATAAGCAGGCAATATTCTTTAGTTATCTCCTACTATTCTGTGTTTTCCAAACTGATTGACTGAATACTCCATTGAACTGCTTTAGTGTCATCACTTCATTATTTTATACTGTAAAATAAAATGTTTTGCATTAACCCACTAGTGACCCGTTGTTTTTGTTAGTCTTGGCATGTTTTATGTTTGCACAAAGAAGTGATAATTAAAAAAACACACACCTTAAAATCAACAACAACTCCCATTATTCCTGACTGTCGGCCATGCAGGCTGGGACTGATGGGACTTGGAGTCCAACAACATCTAGAAGACACCTTACTTTGGCTAATTCCAGGATAGTGTTGCTGAGCCACTGATGGCAATGAGTGCTACAGCTCTTTCAGCCCTGCCTGGTAGGAATCTCAGCAGCAGTGCCTTAAGTGCACAAAGAGCAGAGCTGAAAATGAATATTCTGGAGAAGTGTCTCACTCTCATGATTCCACGAATTTTCATTATACAGTGGTACCTCTGGTTACATACGCTTCAGGTTACATACACTTCAGGTTACAGGCTTCGCTAACCCAGAAATATTGCTTCAGGTTAAGAACTTTGCTTCAGGATGAGAACAGAAATTGTGCTCCGGCGGCGCGGCAGCAGCAGGAGGCCCCATTAGCTAAAGTGGTGCTTCAGGTTAAGAACAGTTTCAGGTTAAGTACGGACCTCCGGAATGAATTAAGTACTTAACCCGAGGTACCACTGTACAAGGAACTAAGGGGAATGCATTGCAATTCTTCTGTCTTCAGTATATACAAAAATTCCATATTCTGTACATTAGAGAAAGAAAACAAGATGGAAACAAAGCAATTCCCATGATGGGGCCTAACAGGGAGGGGGAAGGTCAAGATTAAAGACTGAGTGGCATAGCATCTGACAAGTTGTGACACAGCAACAATGGCTCTGGGGATGCTTGTGTTGCATAGCCAGCCCTATACTTTCTGAACTGTACTGCTCTTCCATCTCAGAATGGGCCAATGACAAAGACACTCTATACAGAGAAATCCAAATCAGGAATAGAAAAGGTTGGGGTTTTTTACGGCGTCGTACAGCTGCTCTCTGCCTTGGAGATGACTGGGAAGTTTTTAATCAATAATCCTCTGTGAGTGCTATAGTCTGACAGAGGAGACATAATCCAGAGTCCCTGAACAAATCTCGTGGAGATTCGCTCTTAAAGAGAAAATGAATGAGGTTAAGCAGGGATTAGTGAGGCTACAGCGAACATCAGGTCTAAGCACGGTCACAATAGTGTTTATATGTTTATTTATAATAGCCATTTTTTAGTATAAAAATCAACTCATCACACACCCCACCCATGGTGATCGTCAAGGACAATTGATAAAAGGGCATTGACAGATCAGCAGAGTAGGCATAACTCTGGCACATACAAAGAAGAGGGTGGAGACTAAAATATTTGGTTCAGATTATGTCTTGTTAATGGAGAAGTCTGAGGGCTCCCTTGGACAAAAAACAAGGACACCAGCCAGGAATACCAGAGCAAAACAGCAGCCAGTAGGCTTGGTCTTTATTGAAGACTGTTGCGACAGGACTCCCACCCGCCACAAGGTGGAAAAAGATGGAAGCCTCAAACAAAAGAGCCCCCAAACTTTTATTAGCTGCTAATCCCCATGTTACACACACCCCAACTACATCACGGTTACATCATGAAAGGGGAGGTCTGGTGGCAGTAATCTGAGCATCCTGGACCCTGCCCCATGGTTCTCCCTGCCCTCCATCAAGTGTGACAAGTGTTTAGTGGAGACAAATCACAAAAGTGATTGTGCTGGTTTTGGTAGTGGGCTGTATGTGTTGATTAGCAGTTTCCAAGTGCACAGCGGAATGATGAGGAATACGTGCCAACATGCTCTATTATTGCTTTATTTACATTTCAAAGCTGGTAGATTACAGAAATGCATCTTTACTCTGCCGAAGCAGAAAAGGCATCCTCTCTCCTCTGAAGCACGGAGAGAATCACACTGAACTGCAAAGAACAGTGAAAAACAGGAAACCAGTGTACGCCACATCCAGCCTCCCCTTTCCCGTGGGAAACATAACAGCAATGCTGTCTGTGGAATGTAAACATTGTCTTGTGACAAGCCTTTCGCTGCACAGTGAAGAGAGCAGAAACCAACATCCTCCCCCTTTCTGTGAACACCACTGGGCAGCGTGTTCGTACAATATCAGTACAAACCCAACTTCTGCACATAGGTACAGTGTTGATCCTTTGATACAATCTTGGACAATACATCAGCAGGAATTTCATTACCTGGCATATAGGACACCGTTACGAGTCCCTTTTGAATACGTTCCCTAGCATGTTGCAACTTCAATTGCAAGTGCTTCGTGCTTTGCTTACAACCTTCAGAATTCAGCAAAGCCAAACATGCTTTGTTGTCCTGGTAAACCTGGATTGGACATTTGACAGGAATTTTCATGTCTTTGCACAATTGTAACAACCATTCACAATCTTTGAGTGAATAAGACAGTGCATTCAGTTCAGCTTCACAAGTACTTAAGCTAACTGTTGTTTGCTTCTTGCATGACCAATCAAATAGACCCTGATTGTACATGTAGCAAACTCCAGACATGCTTTTCCTGTCTGTAGTGTCACTTCCAAAACTTGCATCTGCAAATATCTCAAGACCACCAGACTTCTGATTGTTAAATCTCAGTCTGTAATGCATAGTGCCTTTCAAATACCGCGCTATGCGTTTCAGAGCTTTCCAATCCTTAACAGTAGGATTGTTGACTTGTCTGCTTAGCAAATTACAGCTAACAGCAATGTCTGGTCTTGAACATCTGGCAATAAAGTTTAGCTTGCCTAGCACACTTCTGTACAGTGTAGTGTCAGAAAATGCTTCTTCAGTGTCATCTACCTGATAACCTGTTGTCATCGGTGTGTCTACAGGGTTAGCATCCATCAGGTTTAGTTTGCCTAACACATCAGCAATTTTCCGTGACTGGTGTACTAGAATGTTACCATCTTGATCTCTCTCTATTTCCAGAGATAGGTAGTTGTTTACCTCACCAAGATCTTTCATGTCAAAGCGTTCCTTCAGTTGAGCTAGGGCGTTATTGTACATTGTGACATCATCCCAAAAGAATAATAAATCATCAACATAAAACAAACAATACAGTTTCTTTTGCCCCTCCTCTTTGACAAATACACATGGATCAGCTTTCCCTTGTTTAAAACCTAGAGAAAACAATACTTCAGTGAGTTTTGTGTGCCAACACCGTGCACTTTGTTTGAGACCATAAAGGGACTTTTTCAGAGCACAAACAAATCCCTGTTTTACCTGTACGCCATCAGGTGGAAGCATATAAAGAGATTCACCTAGAGATCCGTACAGAAAAGCTGTATTCACATCATGGTGACTAATGTGTAGATTCTTCTCGGCAGCTAGCTTGAGCATAAGCCTAATGCTCTCATACCTCACTGTGGGTGAATAGGTCTCGTGATAGTCTTCACCTGGTACTTGTGCAAAACCTCTGGCTACCAATCTGGCTTTGTGTCTGACTATCTTGCCATTTTGATCAGTCTTCGCTTTGAAGACCCATTTGCTTCCAAGCAGTTTCATTCCTGGAACTACTGGAACAAGTTCCCATGTTTTGTTCCTTTCCAAGGAATCAAGCTCAGCCTTCATGGCATTTAACCATGGCTCAGCTTCCTTTGAATCCAAATCCTGGATCTCTTGGAAACTTGAAGGTTCAAATACCTTCTTGGAGCTTTTAACAGCTGTTACTGCTATCTTAGCAAACTCATCAGCAAATCTCTTTGGAGGTCTGCCTTTTGTTGCTCTTTGTGACCTGCGAATTAGCCTTAAGTCTTCAACACTTTCCTCTTCCTTCTTAGGAGAAAAGCGACCTATTGTGAACAATGGTTCCTCCAATTCTTGATCAGAGCTTTCAGAGGGTCGCATAGAGGCTTTCGCACTCTTGAAATCCTCTGAATCACCCGATTCAGTTTCAGACTCAGAATCAGTTTCAGTCTCAGAATCAGAACTTTCATCAGTGGGTGTGGGTGGTTGTGGTTGCTTTTGACTATCCTCAGTCTCATCACTGTCATCAGGATAACATTGGAAAATTCCCACATTCTCCCCCCACTTGGCATTGTACTCAACACTTCTTGTGAGCTTAATAGTCTTAGAGTCAGTCATCCTTATTCTGTAAGAACCTTTCTCATAACCTAGAAAGATACCATGCAAACCACGCTTGTCTAACTTGGAGTTTTGTGGTGAGTGAACCCACATGTCAGAACCAAAAATTCTCATGTGTTTGATGTATGGCTTTTTGCCAAACATCTTCTCATAGGGAGTACAACCAATCGCTGAAGATAACCTGCGATTATAACTGTAAGTGAAACATGAGAGAGCTTCGGCCCAATAACTCTCTGGAAGATTGGCATCATGCAGCAAGGTTTTTAACCCTTGAAGCAATGTCTGATTTGCTCGTTCCGCAAGTCCATTCTGCCATGGCGAGCGAGGACTAGACAAATCGTGTTGAATTCCTTTCTCAGTCAGAAAAGCTTCAAACTGCTGAGAAGTGAATTCCCCCCCGCGATCAGTGAAAAGAGTCTTTACCTTCTTACCTTGCACATTTTCCAACCAAGCACAGAATTCCTTGAACCTAGGAAAAGCCTCTGATTTCTGCTTGAGATTGTACACATGAATATACCTGGAAAATGCATCAATGAGAACCATGAAGTACCTATTTCCACCCAAAGAGGGCGCTAGTGGTCCAACCAAATCAGCATGAACAATTTGGTATGGTTCTGTAGCTTGCCTACTAGACACCTTACCTTTTGCAGCCATTTTCACCTTGTTTGCTGCGCATGCCTTGCACTTCATGTGGTACCTGCAGGGTTTAATAGTCATACCTTCAACCAAGGCAGGCATTTTCGATACTGCCTCAAAACCCAAATGACCAAATTTTCGATGAAAATCATGAATACATTCTGCATGCAAACATTTGTTAGAACCTGCAATGCAACAAGTGTCATCCTGCACAACATCATCATAATACAAAACATATAAACGATCAACATATTCAGCATACAATACATAATCATTTTTCTTTGTGATGATGCACCTTTTGTTCTTAAAGGAAACGTCAATGTTCCGCTCATTCAGCTGTCCAACGCTGAGCAAATTATGTTTGGCATCTGGCACATAAAGTACATTCTGTATCGATAAGTCCAAACTGTGAAGAACAACAGTTCCGTAGCCTTTACTGGGAATTGTGTGGTCATCCGCCTGGTGAATCGCACCTTCCTGCGGTGTAAAAGACACGAACAGTCGCTTATCGTTGCACATGTGATGGGTTGCCGCTGAATCAACAACGAAGAAAGATCTGGATGTCTTCTGGACCTCTGCAACTTTTGGAGTGAAGCGTGAGACCATTGCTTTGGGCTGCGTTGTCCTGGACACCGGACCTTTGCCTCTGCTTTGGCCTTTTCCACGCGATGAGCTTTCGCTGCGCTGCTCTGTCTTGGCCCTGGGATATCTGCATTCCCTCTTCATATGGCCTAGACGTCCACAGGAGTAGCATTTCACTGCCTTCAAAGCTTTGGCGCCATCTGGTGGTTCCACTGCACTATGGGATGACGTCTGTGAAGACTCCCCCTTTCCCATGCAGCTATCACCCTGGCAATCTGCTTCATTCTGAATCATGGCAGTATCACAGGCTACTCTGAGCTGAGCATGTGGCTGATTGGCATCAGATTCCCCACGTGCATCAGCCAGCCTTCTGCAGCTAGCCATCTTATGCAGCTTGTTAAAATAAAACATAGTAGATTCAGCTTCTGTCCTCATGTATGCCTCCCTCAAAGCGTCCCAAATTTCTCTGGCTGAGGTCTTATCACGCAATAGACAGAGCTCTTCTGGGGATACTATCAATGTAAGAGTTCCCCTTGCTTTGGAATCTTTAGCTTCCCATGCATCTGTAACTGGAGCTGGGGGGGTGTCTGTAATAACCTCAAACAGACCCTCTTTCCGCAGAATAGCCTCTGCATAGATAACCCAGTCCGTATAATTTTTCTTATTGAGCTTGGGAATCCCACAAGCATCCTGAAGGGCCATCATGACTCTGGCATTAGCCTTCTGCATCATCTCTGCTGCTTTAAAGCAAGCTGCTTTATACAAGCTGCGTCTGTGCTGCTTCAAGCCTCATTCCAAAGGCAAGTTCAAAAGTGCCTCCCTCTGCTTCCCTAAAATCATGCTGCGTCACTGTTATCAGCAGCTGCTTCAGCCCAAAAGTTACTTTCGATTTCGCCAGCATAGCCATAGCCGCTGCCTGGTCCCGGCAAACGGACATAAAAGTTCAAAGTCCAGCCATAAAGCCATTAAATAGATGCTGGCAGGCTGCCCGGAGCAGTAGCACATACCTCATCAATCATCTTGACGCGCAGATACCGTCCGATCCGTCCCTTTGCATTCCGATCCTTTTGCCGGCATCAGATGACTGCGTCTTTGCTCCTTTGCCAGGAGCCCGATTCGACTTCTGGAGTCCATAACCAAAATGTTGATTAGCAGTTTCCAAGTGCACAGCGGAATGATGAGGAATACGTGCCAACATGCTCTATTATTGCTTTATTTACATTTCAAAGCTGGTAGATTACAGAAATGCATCTTTACTCTGCCGAAGCAGAAAAGGCATCCTCTCTCCTCTGAAGCACGGAGAGAATCACACTGAACTGCAAAGAACAGTGAAAAACAGGAAACCAGTGTACGCCACATCCAGCCTCCCCTTTCCCGTGGGAAACATAACAGCAATGCTGTCTGTGGAATGTAAACATTGTCTTGTGACAAGCCTTTCGCTGCACAGTGAAGAGAGCAGAAACCAACAGTATGTGCATGATATCTGCTGGAGGGGCACCCCCCCCCCCGCAACCTATACATAAATTCCTGCAACAGTTTAAAAAGTTCCGTTTCATTCTGCTTCAAAAGTTTTTGCATTTTGTAATAGAAAGATGCCTTAAACCATTCAACAATCTTTTTTAAAAGGTAAAGGCTGTTTCTTATGTATTGAAATTACCTTCAGACAGTTCAAATAAGAATCTGGGGAAAGAATTAATGTGAATGAATGGAGTTTCTTTTACAATTCTGGGGAAGCTGGAAAAATATTGCTGACTGGATTTTCCAGTGCTGATGTCTCGCAGTGAACGAGTTTAATGTAAAGTGGGATGTTGATGGAACTTAACATAAAATGAAAGTTGGGGAAACAAATAGTTATATTGCACTTCCCAAACAGGAAATCGTGGGCTGTACCCAATGGTTGCATGAATGGAAGGCTGTTTTGTGTAACTTTGCTTTCCAATGCTCACTACAAGTTTCCAGTTTTCAGGTCCATTCTTGCATTCTTGCTTCCAGTTGATAGTGGATGAGGACTTGGGAACTTCATAATTGAGTCTTGAATAACTGCTCCAAGGTCAGTTTCAGTTCCTGCACTGGAAATAGGCTTTAATCACTATATCTTGCATTAACTTTCCCCTCTTTTCTATAGTGAAATAGCACTATTCTTCTATTATAATTTTTTTTTAAAACCCTATGGGAGAAAAAGCACAACAGAATTTGTTTACTCAACAGAAATTGACATTGGAGCAATTAAGTTATTCAACAGGCAAGTATGAAGCTGTTGTTGTAAACAAAATCTGCCCTTATTCCTTTATGGGATACACAAGAGCCCTTATAAAGTCCTTTGTAGGTTCTCCATCGGTAGGAGAAAATAACTGAGGCCAACCAGAGAATACAGTGGTACCTCTGCTTACATACTTAATTCGTACCGGAGGTCCGTTCTTAACCTGAAACTGTTCTTAACCTGAAGCACCACTTTAGCTAATGGGGCCTCGCGCTCCTGCTGCGTCACCGCCGCGTGATTTGTGTTCTCATTGTGAAGCAAAGTTCTTAACCCGAGGTACTATTTCTGGGTTAGCGGAGTCTGTAACCTGAAGCGTATGTAACCTGAAGCGTATGGTACCCGAGGTACCATTCTACTGAGAAGCAAAGCAGCTAGTAAGCATGATCTCCGCACGCAGGAGAGAGGAGGAGGACCCTGAACAATGGCAAGGCCTTATATATCCATTTTGAAATTCCCTGCCATGGAGCTCCTGTTGTTCGGTCCCAGCTCCTGCCAGCCTAGCAGTTCAAAAGCACGTCAAAGTGCAAGTAGATAAATAGGTACCACTCCAGCGGGAAGGTAAACGGCGTTTCCATGCACTCTGGTTCTCCAGAAGTGGCTTAGTCATGCTGGCCACATGACCCAGAAGCTGTACACCGGCTCCTTCGGCCAATAAAGCGAGATGAGCGCCACAACCCCAGAGTTGGTCACGACTTGACCTAATGGTCAGGGGTCCCTTTACCTTTACCTTTTGCTTGGTACATTTATGAATATATATATATATATATATATATATATATATATGAATGACCTTAAAAAATTATTACACTATTCCTCACTAATGTCCCAGCAAAAGACAACAGGAACAAATAAAAGGTGTAGGAACAACAAACTGGAAACCTTCATTTAAAGGTACAAGAGCCCTGAGAAGTCTCAATAGTGCTCTGGCAGAGACTACATTAGGCTGGTGCTGAAATTGCATTTAAAAATTAGGCCAGTGAAAATCAAGAAAATACTGGGATATGGTATAATGTGGCCAGATACAAAAAGAAAGAAAGACAGCAAAGGAAATGACTTCTGCACCTTTAACAGTTGTGTAGAGCAGGGAGTTTCAGCAGAGCTCCATCTTCTGACATTTCCTCTCTTCAGTGACATGACCTTGTTAAGGAAAATTCTGGGTTGAAAGACTACTCAACAGCCCAGCTCATCGGGGTGCAAGTCCCCCGTGGGTCCATGCGGTCAGTAAAAGAAGAAAATTCCACTCCAAGCAATTTGGAGCAAAACAGCAGTCAGTAGACTTAGATCCTTTATTGTTGCGCAACAGGTTCAACAGCAGCGAGGGAACCCAGAGCATGGGGTGAAATTGATTTTTAAAACTTTCCCTCCATATCCCAGAGTACAGTTCGCACAAGATCATCAATACATCATTGCTACATCACTAACATGTCACAAAAGGGGAGGGTTACACAAGATTAGCATAGGCAGCTATGTCAGGGCAACACCCAAGTATAAGATTAGCATAGGCAAACATGTCTTAAGTACCCACCACCCAAAGTACAATAGAACTTCCTTTGCATGTCTGGAGCCGGAGGCAAGTCTGGTGATGAGATCTGGCTTCCCTTGGAGACCAATGAGCCCAGCAATTGTCACCTCTGGGCATTTCCTGGGGTAGGAGGTGTGTATACATGTCTTCAAGCTTGGGGAGGTGGAAGGGGAAAGAGTCATTTTTCCAAGGGCAAAATGGTGTCGGAATGGAGGAACTTGGCAAAGGGGTTGATTTTATATGATTCATAAAGCTAGGTATATTCCTTGAGCTGTCAAGTCGAAAGCATACATTCAGGCATAGTATTTGTAACATTTAACAACTTTAAAGATGTGCGCCCTCCCCCCCCCCCCGTTAATTTCCGTCACAACCTCTTCAATGACACTACATCATCAGGATGCTCTGAAAAATGTGAATGAAATAAGAATAGTAATTGCAGTGAAAAAGACAATCTTAAACCTGAAAATATTCTCTCCTACAACTGTAGCACATACATATGGACATATGCTATCTTAAGTCAAACTTCTTCAATATTTTTCCTTGGTTGAGTCAAGCCATGCAAACAGCAGAATCACATGCAGTATCTCTTTCCAAACTGTACCATTTCAGGCTGCAAGCGGATTGTCAGATGTCTGAATGTCTCCTTAAGTTGAACAAAAAGAGATGAATCTCTGTGCTGTACATAAAAACAAGCATGCTAGGAAGAAGATATATGCCTGTCTCTGCCACTAGGTGTCACTGCACACTTGTCAACAAGCTGTGAGAAGTGGCTCATTGGTTTTCACATCCCCACCCGGAAAATGGAATGTTTTGCTGGTGCAAGGCATTGTGCAGGGGGACGCACACCCCTAAACATCTTGTGAATCTAAGTTTGACCTCATTGAGAGGCAGTATTTCAATATGAGTAGGAAAATGAGAGTACCCCTAAACCTTTTTTTTTTAGAAAAAAAGCAATGGTGCAAAGGTATACAGTTCAGACTGTTTGCGTAGGCCGGTCCTTTTTCTTCTTCCATAAACACGGTTTTAACAGTGAGTCCGTAAGTGACTGTGGAGGCCAGTTCTGGATCCACACATCCTTCCACAGTGGGGACATTGGTTTCCGGGCAGGAGTTGATCACGGTGTGGATTTGCCAAGCGTGCCTTCCTCTTAGCACGTTTCTCCCTTGCGTCCTGAGTTCGAGTGTCTTCAAAGCCCATGACACCTTTGGTAAAGGCTGTTCTCCAGCTGGAGCGCTCGCAGGCCAGTGTTTCCCAGTTGCCAGTGTGGTGTAGTGGTTAAGAGTGATAGACTCGTAATCTGGGGAACCGGGTTCGCGTCTCCGCTCCTCCACATGCAGCTGCTGGGTGACCTTGGGCCAGTCACACTTCTCTGAAGTCTCTCAGCCTCACTCACCTCACAGAGTGTTTGTCATGGAGAAGGAAGGGAAAGGAGAATGTTAGCCGCCTTGAGACTCCTTTGGGTAGTGATAAAGTGGGATATCAAATCGAAACTCTTCTTATACTACATTTTTAAAGATTTTCCTTGAGACAGTCTTTAAACCTCTTTTGTTGACCACCAGCATTACGCTTTCCATTTTTAAGTTCGGAATAGAGTAGTTGTTTTGGAAGACGATCATCAGGTATCCTCACAACATGACCAGTCCAACGAAGTTGATGTTGAAGAATCATTACTTCAACACTGGTGATCTTTGCTTCTTCCATTACACTGATATTAGTTTGCCTGTCTTCTGCTCCTGAGACAAGCGGGTACAGCTGTAAGATAGTGAAGGAGGAGCTGGCAAAGCAAAGACAGGGAGAAGCAGAAGCAAAGGCAGACTATGGCGCCAGGGAATGTCGCTGAATCCAAAACATCCCTCCACAGGGGCTAGGACCTCTTCCTCCCATCTTTGGCTTCTCCCAAATTGACAGCTGCTGGGACAAACGGATGACAGACGAGAAGGAGAAAGTTGGCGACTGTATGCAAAAAGTCCAGCCTTTAACAACTCATTTGGGAAATAATTCGGTTTTACACCTTTCAAATGTTTTTAGATGTTTTTAACTTTTACAAATATTTTATTAGTTTTTAAACATTTAAAATACATTCCTATTTTATTTTTTATTGTATTGTTTTTAAAGATTTTGGTGTCTGCCATCCTGGGCTCCATTGGAGGGAAGGGGGGAATAGAATTTTAATAACAAACAAATAAACGAAATCAAGCCTGATTTTCAACGAAGTCCAAAGCAGCAAAGGGTCTGAAAGAGAATGAGGCCATTTGGAGCAGGGGATCCTGGGGCTCTCAAGAGAGCTTTCTCTCTCTTTTCATCTTGCACAAGGGACAATGAGCACCGCCTGCGGCTCCTACAAAGTGTGCAGCAACGTGACACGAATGAAAATGGAGCACATGGCTGGAGCCATTTCCCACTCCCCATAAGGGTGAGCCAAGGAATGACCATGGAATAATAAGCTCAAGGGAGCCGGCGAAAAGTTACATGGAGAAAACAAAAAGGCCATAAGAAAAAAGAAACCTTCGGAAATCCACAGTTGGACAATACCTTTATTAGGACCAACTAAAATGCGGCAAAATAGTGCACAAGCCTTTGAGTTATCCAGAGCTTTACATTGGGCTAGATGTTACCCTGCTTTTTTAATATCTACCCTGGGGAACTGAAAGCTTTCTGGTTATTTTGCAGCATTCAGGTTGATCCTAATACATTGGTATCTCTAGTTACGGACTCAATTCGTTCCAGGGTGCCGTTTGCACCCTGAAAAGTCCACAACTAGAGCGCCGTTTTCTTCGCATGCACGTGGCGCGATAGAGCGCTTCTGCGCATGCGCGTGTGGCGAAACCCAGAAGTATACACTTCCGGGTTTGCCGCGTTCATATCCTGAAAAAAAGCAACCAGAGACTGACGCAACAAGAGCCACGGCTGTAAAGGTATTGTCCAACTGTAGACTTCAGAGTGAAAAATTAGTAACCTCTCAGGTTCTAAATAGAAAGGAAGGAGGACAGGAGTGTTTTTCTGAGGGTGAAAAATACAAGCAAGGTGTTTAGCAAATCTGCACCAGAATACTTGAACCCAAGACACTGAGGAAAATAATTTCCACTTGAGAGGAGGACACCTAACAGAAAAGTGAGGAAGAGGCACAGAAACAAGCAATGGCCAGGTGCTGCTCAGCCTCTCTTTTGTAGTAGTAGTAGTAGTAATAATAATAATAATAATAATAATTTATTGTTTATACGCTGACCATTTGACTGGGTTTGCCCAGCCACTCTGGGTGGCTCCCAACAGAATATTAAAAACACGATAAAACATCGAACATTAAAAACTTCCCTAAACAGGGTTGCCTTCAGATATCTCCTAAAAGTCAGATAGTTGTTTATTTCCTGGACATCTGATGGGAGGGTGTTCCACAGGGTGGGCGCCACTACCGAGAAGGCCCTGTAACCTCACTTCTCGCAGTGAGGGAACTGTCAGAAGGCCCTCGGAGCTGGACCTCAGTGTCTGGGCAGAATGATGGGGGTGGAGATATACTTCAGGTATACTGGGCCGAGGCCGTTTGGGGGTTTAAAGGTCAGCACCAAGACTTTGCATTGTTTTCGGAAACGTACTGGGAGCCAATGTAGGTTTTTCAGGATCGGTGTTATGTGGTCTCAGCAGCCACTCCCAGTCACCAGTCTAGCTGCCGCATTCTGGATTAATTGCAGTTTCCGGGTCACCTTCAAAGGTAGCCCCACGTAGAGCGCATTGCAGGAGTCCAAGCGGGAGATAACTAGAGCAGGCACCACTCTGGCGAGACAGTCCGCGGGCAGGTAGGGTCTCATCCTGCGTACCTGGTGGAGCTGGTAGACAGCTGCCCTGTACCGCAGGCCAGGGGGTCTGGTGGGCCAGAAGGTGGGGAGACCCCCCAGGAGGTGGAGCGAGAGCCACTGAAGGGCAAAGTCAACTAATTCCAGGTTTATCTCCATCCTTTTCCTGCTTTGTTCTACAAGGGCAACAGTGCGACAAAGGCAGAGGAAGCTGCCATCTGGTTGTAAGAACACAGGCAGCTGCGGGGTCCAGATCTGCAGTCCCAAGCCCTTTCAAGCACTGCGGACCAAAAGACAATGCTGTTGTTTTTGTTGGTCATATTCTAGCCCTGCTTTATAGTCATGACTTTTCAGACGTGTTTGTGACCATGTCTCCTGTGTATTATGTCAGCCAGGAAAGGACCAAGTGTGCTTGGCAGCTGTTATAAAGCAATCTGCATTCTTTATTTTTTAAAAAAACAACAACATAATTTTAACTTGATAATTATGGCACACTGTTTTAATTTATGTATAGCTGGTTGCTGTGCTATTTTTCTAGAAAAAGAGGTGCCAGAACTCACCCTGAACACCTTCTTTGTTGTCTTAGAATGGCAATGGTGCCCACCTAGAGGTGCTGGAACTGAGTTCCAGTGAATAGAAGCCCTGCCTGGCTGCTGCCTTGAATATTATGACAGAAGAAATTAAGTGTTAGATTCTTAGTTTTTACATTATTTTGTGATGGGTTTTAGCTTTTGTAATGAATACATATTTTAATTCTGGTTGCAAGCTGCCCTGGAGATATCTTTATGTGTCTGTCTGTCTGTCTGTCTCTATAATTACGACAGGATGTAAATCTTGCTAAGAAAAGAAATAACAACAAATAAATGTTGTTATGTACTAAGCTTGGATCCTAGAACTATAGGCAAGTAGGATCCTAGAATGCGACAACTGATTGGCTTGCAGGAAAAGACCAATCAGGCTCCAGGAGGGAAGCAGAATCAGCCAATCAGACGGGACTCATTGTGCAAATCCTTCTTGAACCACAGTTCAAGAAGGACACTGACAAACTGGAACGTGTCCAGAGGAGGGCAACCAAAATGGTCAAAGGCCTGGAAACGATGCCTTATGAGGAACGGCTAAGGGAGCTGGGCATGTTTAGCCTGGAGAAGAGGAGGTTAAGGGGTGATATGATAGCCATGTTCAAATATATAAAAGGATGTCACATAGAGAAGGGAGAAAGGTTGTTTTCTGCTGCTCCAGAGAAGTGGACACGGAGCAATGGATCCAAACTACAAGAAAGAAGATTCCACCTAAACATTAGGAAGAACTTCCTGACAGTGAGAGCTGTTCGACAGTGGAATTTGCTGCCAAGGAGTGTGGTGGAGTCTCCTTCTTTGGAGGTCTTTAAGCAGAGGCTTGACAACCATATGTCAGGAGTGCTCTGGTGGTGTTTCCTGCTTGGACTCGATGGCCCTTGTGGTCTCTTCCAACTCTATGATTCTATGATTCTATGAAATAATACATGTAAGAGCCTGAGATTTGGGGGGCAATTCAATCACTGTTTTACAAGCTGCAATAAAGAGCATGAAATAACTACAGGACTCTGAGTATATTACAAATGTGCTTGGTGTAGTTTTGAGTTTTGAGAACAGGAATGAGTAGGAGCAGGATTGACCAGAGAAGCTCTTTAATGAAGTGGGCTTTTGAAGAGAAATATGCAGAGTGTAACCTATCGGCTCTTGATGTTCTAGCGATAAGGGGGAAACGGGGAAAATGATGTATTCAGCAACGTGAATCTGGGGCAACTGAGGACAGTCATGCCTTATTAGACAGAAAGAAACTCTGTGAGACAGGCTAAGGCCGAGCCAAGGAAAGCAGTGAGATGAAAGCAGAGAATTTGGACTGGATATGAAAAGAGACAAGAACAAGCGGGAGGGCGAGGGGCGGGGATTTGATGCCTAAGTACACTGAGGACTGTTTCACACCAAGGAGTGGCGAGGCTTTCTTGGGGAATCTGGGACACTGGATATACCCTGCCTTATTGCAAGATTAGACAGGCAGTCAGGGGAGCCAATTTGAATAAAATATTGGGGTGGAGGGAGAAGGAACCTCAGCCGTTGGCTCCTATGCAGGCAGACGTAGGTAGTCTATTTTGTCCTTTCCAGTTCTATGATTCCAACAGGAAAGGAAGAAGGACCTAAGTTTTGGCACTGTCAACTCCAGGCTGCCCATTTGTGTTTTGCTCCAAACCAAGGCTGCCAGTCTGTGCAGGAGAGATAACAGGATGATGTTGCAAGGAAGAAACAGATTAAAGTGTGAAGGACTCATATAAGTAAGATACAACGTGTTTGGAAAGCACAGGAGGAGGGACGGAGGAGGGAAAGGAGCACGACTCCTTCATAAGTGTAGTAGAAGCATCAGTATGACTGAAAGGAAACACCAAAAGCTCTTGAGCTAGAAGGATGTAATAATGCAGGGCTTCTGGGTGACAAAAGACAGGGTATTATGGAGAGGGGTGTGAATTGTACTTTTAAAACAAAGTTTGGTGGTCAAATCAAATACACATTGTGTAGGAGAAAATGTCCTCCTCAGCTTTTGAAATATAAAGCCTTCAATGGCACAGGACTGCCATACTTGACGGACTGCCTCTCCTCATATAAACCGTGCTGGACTCTGTGTTCATCATCTGAGGCCCTTCTTCATGTGCCTCCTCCAAAGGGTGGCAACATGAGAACGGGGCCTTCTCTGCAGTGGCTCCGTTTGTGGAATGCTCTCGCCAGGGAGGTTTGCCTGATGCCTTCATTACAGTGGTACCTCGGGTTAAGAACTTAATTCGTTCCGGAGGTCTGTTTTTAACCTGAAACTTTTCTTAACCTGAAGCACCACTTTAGCTAATGGGGCCTCCTGCTGCTGCTGCGCCGCCGGAGCACGATTCCTGTTCTCATCCTGAAGCAAAGTTCTTAAACCATGGTACTATTTCTGGGTTAGCGGAGTCTGAAACCTGAAGTGTCTGTAACCTGAAGCGTCTGTAACCCGAGGTACCACCGTATATATTTTTAGGCACCAGGCAAAAACTTTCCTCTTCAGCCAGGCCTTTGGCTGATTAATATTCTACAGTCTTTTAAATGTGTCTGTGGGAAAGGGGGTTATTGTTTTGCTGTTTTGTTTTTAATTATTTACTTTTTTAATCCTGTACTTCATTCTATGAACCGCCCTGAGATCTTATGATGAAGAGCAGTATATAAATCTAATAAATAAATAAAATAAAGTTATGGTATTTTTGTTTTAAAGGGGGACGCAAAACAGTTGTTAACTCTTCAATTGCAAGATAATTTGTCACTTTTTCAAAATGTATTTATTGGAGTCTGCCTCTCTGTCACACGACACAAAAAAGATACTGAGGCCGGAAGCAAATGCTGGAATGGGAGGACGATTCAGTGGGCAAAGCATGAAAGGCTTAATCTCAGGGTTGTGGGTTCAAATCCCACGTGGGGCAAAAGATTCCTGCATAATAGGGGAGTTGGATTCGATGTCTCCCATGGTACCTTCCAACTCTACAATTCTATGATTTAAGCCTGACATTAAGGGAGGTAGCTACAGCCAGCTCTTTCTCCCCCCCCCCAAATAATCTTTATTAGTTTTTCAGTTAGATACTCCACATACACATACTGTATTACATTTTACATTTATACTTGCTCTTCAGAGCTGACTTCCCTCCTTCCTTCTTCTGGTTTTTTATATCACATATAATTTTATTGCATTATTTTCTTCCATTTTATATATTGTTATTCATTTTCCATATTTGTCCAAAAACAACTAAGTCCTCACATTTATACAATTCTTGTTGTCTGCCTGTATTCATTTACCACGGCTGTTAGTTATATTAGTTTCCTTAAACATTTTGCTTCTTATTATTTTCATTATCCATCACTTTTCTTAATCTTTCCCGTTATGAGGTTTGTTTCCAATTCTGCTGGTTTTACTGTTTCATCTTATCTTTCCTATATACAACATCATTTCCCCCATTCTTTTTGAAATGTTTCCTCGCCCTGTTGTCGAATTTCCCCTCTTAGTTTGGCTATTTCTGCATATTCCATTACCTTCTGTCGCCATTCTTCTACTGTCGGTAATTGCTGCTGTTTCCAAACCTACAGCCAGCTCTTTCATGGGGCTCCCAGTGGCAGGGCCAGCCCAAGACTTGTTGGTGCCTGAGGTGAACCACAAAATGGTGCCCCCCTCCCCATCAGGGAGGAAGAAGAGAGTGAATACCTACTGCAGGAACAAGGGGCATAGCTGTCAATTTTCAGATTTGAAAATAAGGGATCAGCAGCCTCACCTGTCCCGGGGACAGTCTACGGGATATCTAACAATCTGGGATAGCAGCAGGAAGCAGCAGGAAACGGTGCTGGAATAAGGGAATTTCCCACAAAAAAAAAGGAAGGTTGACAGCTATCACAAGGGCTGAATAAAG
Source organism: Podarcis cretensis (assembly GCF_951804945.1). Taxonomy (NCBI): domain Eukaryota; kingdom Metazoa; phylum Chordata; class Lepidosauria; order Squamata; family Lacertidae; genus Podarcis; species Podarcis cretensis. The sequence continues at coordinate 120,246,628 of NC_137172.1, read as the reverse complement.
AGCTACATTGGGAGCCTGAGGCAGCGGTCTTAACTTGACTTATTTCCAAGTCAGTAATAAGTATGTGACCTGGCATGTAGCACTCTTTGCAACTGCTGCTAGGAAAATTAGAGCAAATTATATAGCCAAGGTAGCCACCAACTGTAAAGGAGATGAATTTATTTGACCCTATCTAAAGGTAAAGGTACCCCTGCCCGTACGGGCCAGTCTTGACAGACTCTGGGGTGGTGCGCCCATCTCACTTAAGAGGCCAGGGGCCAGCGCTGTCCGGAGACACTTCCGGGTCACGTGGCCAGCGTGACATCGCTGCTCTGGCGAGCCAGAGCCGCACACGGAAACGCCGTTTACCTTCCCGCTGGTAAGCGGTCCCTATTTATCTACTTGCACCCGGAGGTGCTTTCGAACTGCTAGGTTGGCAAGCGCTGGGACCGAGCAGCGGGAGCGCACCCCGCCGCAGGGATTCGAACCGCCGACCTTTCGATCGGCAAGTCCTAGGCGCTGAGGCTTTAACCCACAGCGCCACCTGCGTCCCTGACCCTATCTACATCAAGCTATATTCTAGCTTTATCACCAAACTCTGAATATAATTGTACATTGTATTAATTAACATTATTTTTTAATATATTAGTGGCCATGTGATGTTAGCTTAAAATTTTTATTGTTTAATGTCTTAACTTGTATATTAAGGTACTTTTATAGCTCTGTTTAGAGTAGGTAATGTCTTGATATAAATCTTTTAAGTTTTTTGTATCAATCCAGTATATATATTTTTAATTGTTGAATGATTCTGTGTACATTGCGGCAGCCTTTGGTTATGTGCGATAAAACTGACTGACTGACAGTAATTAGGTTCGCACCCGCATCACTTCAGCCATTCTGCGATATCTGCTGCTCCCAGGCAATGCTGTGGTTGGCAACCCACACTAGTGCTAGACCTTTCACCTGCCTCTTTTCGATTCTAGGATCCAGCCCACCATTTGTTCCCCAGTAATCCCTCAGCCGTATCCTTCCCGGAATCTCGGGTGCTATTGGGAGAGAGGTATCCCCTGTCCGAGTATTTTCCTATCTAGAATCATAGAATCATAGAATCATAGAGTTGGAAGAGACCACAAGGGCCATCGAGTCCAACCCCCTGCCAAGCAGGAAACACCATCAGAGCACTCCTGACATATGGTTGTCAAGCCTCTGCTTAAAGACCTCCAAAGAAGGAGACTCCACCACACTCCTTGGCAGCAAATTCCACTGTCAAACAGCTCTTACTGTCAGGAAGTTCTTCCTAATGTTTAGGTGGAATCTTCTTTCTTGTAGTTTGGAACCATTGCTCCGTGTCTGCTTCTCTGGAGCAGCAGAAAACAACCTTTCTCCCTCCTCTATGTGACATCCTTTTATATATTTGAAAATGGCTATCATATCACCCCTTAACCTCCTCTTCTCCAGGCTAAACATGCCCACTCCCTTAGCCGTTCCTCATTCACTCTAGGAATGAAGTAGTTGTAATTATGTGGCCCTACAAATTTTCCTCCACTGGTTGATTTGGCCACAGTGTTTATGTCGGCAAAAAACATTGGCTATGTTAAAAGGTGCAAATGTGTCTTCTGCATTGTTTTGTTGCCCTTTGGAATGGGTTTTTCCCTTGCTCAGCATTTTACTAAGCAATTCCATGAGTGTCAGCAGACTACACTTTCCAGAGTTCAGCTAAAGGGAAAAGTTTTAAAATTCAACAGATGGATAATTAGTCTGCTGTTTTATCCATATTCTACATATACAGTGGTACCTCAGGTTAAGAACTTAATTCGTTCCGGAGGTCCGTACTTAACCTGAAACTGTTCTTAACCTGAAGCACCACTTTAGCTAATGGGGCCTCCTGCAGCTGCTGCGCCGTGGGAACACAATTTCTGTTCTCATCCTGAAGCAAAGTTCTTAACCTGAAGCACTATTTCTGGGTTAGCGGAGTGTGTAACCTGAAGCGTATGTAACCTGAAGCGTATGTAACCCGAGGTACCACTGTATCATCACCATTCAGATCATAGCCTGCATCTCATCTACCTGTGGCTACATTGCAATCTTCGTGTCAAATCTACGTCTGTAAATTCTAACTTGGACTTTCCATATCAAGTGATCCAACTTTTTTACTTCATGCCATCCAAATTTCAATTTTCCATCTCATCCCATTTTTGAGTTATGAGGGTTTGAAATTTCAAAAAAATTGTAATTTTGGCCTAAACAAAAACCTTTAAAGCTCAGCCAAGGATTGAGATATGCCAAAACTAAAACCACCAAAACTGAAACCTGTGCAACAAATGCTCTTGAAAAGTGTTTGGTGTAAAGTATAAATAATGGAAGAATAAATGTTTCCAGGCACATTTCATGTGTAAGTCATCACCCCCTTAATTTTGTTTGATATGCATGCAATGTTCATGAGATGAAGTAATAACAAGAATTCTTTCAAAGTATTAATATTTTTTATAATGTGATCCCATTGAGAACTCAAGATGAGATCTTGCAGGAAGCTCTTAGAAATATTAAATACAATTTTTTTGGAAAAAATTAATTCTATTAATTTTTTTAATGACTTTTTAAAGTTTTACATTTTGTAACTTACATTTAAAATTTTAAGTAAGTCCATCATGTGACATATCATATTAAAGCCCATGAAGTTCTCAAGAGATTGGTGTTTTTGTGTAGTCCAGAATCAGTGATACTCAGAAGAGACAGATAAATCACGAGGTAGCTTTGTGGCAAAGTTTTTGATGAGCTGGACAGATATGGGTTGGACCCTAGCATATGAAGAATTGGTGACTGATCCTGGGGGGGGGGCGCTAGGGGCGCCTTGAAAGATGGCGGATATTAACATAGATAGATAGATTCTTTATTGTCATTACACAAGTGCAACATTGCACAAGTGCAACGAAATTGGATGCCATCCCTTAAAAACAACAAAAGCAAAACAACAACAACAACCAAACAAACCACATTCCAGCCACACCCACACCCACACCCATCAAACTCCCAGATCACACTATCGAGTTACAGCATTTAAAAAGGCCACAGCTCTTGGATAGAAACTATTTTTCAGTCTATTTGTCCTTGACTTGATGTTTCTATATCTCCTGCCAGAAGGCAGTAGTGCAAACAGACTGTATCCCGGGTGAGATGCATCCTGCAGGATGTTGTTTGCTTTCCTAAGACAACGGGAACCGTACAGTTCTTCCAAAGATGGGAGAGGATGACCAATAATCCTTTGGGCTGTGGTTATGACCTTCTGGAGCACCTTCCTCTTCCTAGCTGTACAACTGGAGAACCAGGCACAAATACAGTATGTGAGAATGCTCTCTATGGAGCCTCGGTAGAAGGACACCAGCAGTCTCTCACTCAGATTGTTCTTCTTTAAAAGTCTGAGGAAATAAATTCTCTGCTGGGCCTTCTTCACCAGAGCAGTGGTATTTGCGCTCCAAGTCATGCCCTGATCGATAGTCACTCCCAAAAACCTGAATTCCGCCACCCTCTCCACCCGTTCCCCTTTGATATACAAGGGCTGAATGTCCGCCTTTTTTTTCCTGTAATCCACCACCAATTCCTTGGTCTTAGCCGTATTAAGAGCCAGATTGTTCTCTCCACACCAAACACAAAGCCGCTCCACCTCGTCCCGATAGGCGGACTCATCCCCTCCTGAAATGAGCCCCACCACCGTAGTGTCATCAGCAAACTTGATGATTTTGTTGCTGGGATAGATGGCTGTACAATCATACGTATAGAGAGTATAGAGCAGGGGACTCAACACACAACCCTGTGGTGAGCCGGTGTTAAGGCTAAGGGCTGTGGACATATGTGACCCCACTCTAACCCTCTGAGAACGTTCTGACAAAAAATCCAAAACCCAGAGACAGGTGGAGTTGGAGAGTCCAATCGCCTCTAGCTTGGACACCAGTCTATGGGGGAGGATAGTGTTAAAAGCAGAGCTAAAATCCACAAACAGCAGCCTCACATAACTCCCCGGCTGCTCCAGATGGGACAGAGCAGCATGGAGAGTGATAGTGATAGCGTCTTCCGTGGATCTATTTGCCCTGTATGCAAACTGGTAGTTGTCAAAAGTTGATGGAAGACAGGAAATTATATGACGGCGCACCAGTTTCTCAAAACACTTCATGATGATTGGAGTCAGTGCAACTGGTCTGTAGTCGTTCAAACTACTGATTGTAGATTTTTTAGGCAGAGGAACAATAGTTGACGACTTCAGGCAGGGTGGGACAATAGACTGGTGTAAGGACTTGTTGAAGATCTTAGTAAAGACCTTCGCCAGCTGATCCGCACAGCCCTTCAACACCTTTCCCGTGATGCCATCAGGTCCAGCAGCCTTCCTCGGATTCACCATCCTCAATACCTGTCTCACCTCATGCTCCTCTACAGTGAATGAGGGGCCCCTATGGGCTGGTGGCTGTAATACCGGCGTCTCAGGTGGCTCCTTCTCGAAGCGAGCAAAGAAAAAGTTAAGCTCCTCCGCCAGCAAAGGGTCACCATCGACAGCACCAAGGTTAGGTTTGTAGTTGGTAATATGCTGAATCCCCTGCCACATCTGTCTTGTGTTGTTACTCCTTAAATTATCCTCAATCCTCTGCCTATAGACCAGTTTTGCCCGTCGAATACCCCTCTTCAAGTTTGCTCTTGCCACACTGTAAAGCTGCACCTCGCCCGACCTGAAAGCCCTATTCCTTTCCCGCAACAGGCACTGGACCTCTCTATTCATCCAGGGTTTCTGATTGGGATAAAACCGGATGGATTTATTTACTGTGACAGTGTCTGTGCAGTGATTGATATAGCACAGAACTGCCGCCGTGTGCTCCTCCAGGTCTGAACGATCGAAAATATCCCAATTGGTTCTCTCAAAACAGTCCTGCAGCTGGTGGATAGCGCCTTCAGGCCAGATTTTAACAGTCCTTGATATTGTGGGAGCCCGTTTCCTGAGTGGGATATATGCTGGTACCAGGAACAGAGACATATGGTCGGACTGGCCCAAATGTGGCAGCTGTAAGGCCCTATAGCCGTGATTTACATTCGAATAAACTTTATCCAGTGTCTTGTCCCCCCTTGTGGGACATTTCACATGCTGATAGAGCGTTGGGAGCACTGTTTTAAGTTCAACATGATTGAAGTCTCCCGCAATGATGTGCACAGCTTCAGGATGCTTGTCTTGCTGGCTGCTGATAAGGCTCTGCAGGCATCCCAGAGCCAAGTTGGCATTGGCATCTGGTGGCACGTACACACCAGTTAGCATAACAGCTGTAAACTCCCTAGGGAGATAGGCTGGTCTGCATTTAACAGCCACATATTCCAAATCCGGTGAACAGTAACTGCCCACGGTCTTAGAATTATTGGACCAGCATTTGTTCACATATACACACAGCCCCCCTCCTTTGGTTTTTCCGAAGTCCATGCCTCGGTCATGACGATGTACCACACAGCCTTCCAACTGAATAGCCGTGTCTGGTATGGACGGTTGAAGCCATGTCTCAATGACAAATAAGACGCAGCAATCTTTTACGAGACTGTTCTTTGCTGCCAGCAGCCTCAATTCATCCATCTTGTTGGCAAGAGATCTCACATTAGCAAGAAATATGCTAGGGAGTGGTGGTTTAGATGGACTCCTCTGCAATCTTACCAGGACGCCGGCCCGACAACCCCGCCTTTGCCTCCTGTCTCTACGCCGCCTTCGCCTCCTCCCTGGAGGCATAGTAATCCATGGAGAGCCCGGTGGCCTGGCTACTCCCACAGGAGCGTTATCTGGGCGAAAATAATCAGCTCTCACAGCTTGTTCACACTGTAACCCGACCTTCAGAAGTTCCTGCCTGCTATAAATCTTTCTTGCCCGGCCAAACATACTCAGAACAAGTAAAAATAATGAAAACAAAACACTGAAAACAAAACAAAACGCTGAAAACAAAAGGAGAGCACTGAGCCGCAGCGTCTCTGCGCGCCGCCATCAAGCAAACATCTATCCAGCCCGCACGAGGTAATTAGAGGCTGATTATGGGGAGTAAATCAGTCTCCCTAACATCTTTCCAGGGGGGAGAGATGCAGTTATCACCCGCGGTTGCCGTAAATCACCCCCGATTTCGGAAGAAGGAGGGGGTGAGGCACTGGGTGTAAACCCTCAGCGGATCTCGGAACACCTCCGAAGCTACTTTCAGGAGCGAAACTAGTTGCGTTACTTAAAAGGAAAAATTTGGTGAAAGATAACACACATGCTTCAAGAGAGGCAGAAGGTTTTTATCTGCTAACAATTTTACCACCGAAATGAAGAAGACTGAGACAGAAGATTAATCAAAGTACTACAGACAAGCTGGTATGTGGATTGCAGTGCAACGGAACTTAAAGGGGGGGGGGAATGACTTTTTATCTTTTTTCCCTCTATGTGATTACTAATAACCCTCCGAGAGGATCCGTCACAGCAACTAATTGGCAAATGGGACTGAATATGAACTGTGTGGGAATGATATAAATTTCCTGTAAAGGATTTGGAAAGAAGGGCTCTCTCTGTGATGCAGTTAAAATGGAAACTGGATACGAGACCTGTGTTGCAGGAGGTTTTGGTCTTGGGGGAGGGCGAGCCGAAGATTTATTTCTTTCGATGAGATTGTGAACTGGAAGGGACAGCCCTCCTGGAAAAAGGCTAATTTACGATGCAACAGGTCAGGAAAGCTAAAGAGCGAGCTTTAGATTGTATTTCATCTGAACGACAAGATGGCGAGTGCTTGCTCGAGCGGAAATGCCTGGATTATTGGGATTTACGAGAGAGCAGTATAAAGTCCACACAGAAATACAAATAAGACTGTTTTTTTTCCAACCCACTTGCGGAGTAATTCGGAGGCGAAGGAAAAGGAAAATGTGTAACGATAAGGATTGAGAAGAGGAGACTGAAAATATCATTCTTAACATGAAGGCAGCAGAAAACAGTTGAGGATTGGACTCCTGCCGATCGAGAAGCATGGGTACCCCCCACAAAAAGAATTTATAATTTGGCAAATAATTGGATTATATATGTATTGTTACAATTTGGACTAATTGGTTTGATATGTTTAATTTGGTAATATGAAACTTAATAAAAATTATTAAAAAAAAAAAAGAATTGGTGACTGATCCAAGGTTTTTTGGGTGAATGGGCTCAAGTGCAGGCGTGTTCTGGTACCTCTTCAGAGGCTGAAGAATAATGATCAATAATGAGCAGCAACTTACTATTGACTGTTCTCATTGCCAATGTTTGTTACTGAGTGGGGGACAAGCTGTGTGTGTTGAAATGCTGACAGTTGTTCAATGTCCTAGCCAAGAGCTTTAGTTCCTCAATGATTGTGTCAAACACAGGAAGTACCTCAATTTACAGGTGTACAATGCCCACAAAAACTAGCAGGCTTAGGTCAATGGGTTTTCACTTGTTTATTTAGCCCACTCTGGACAAAGTCCTAGCAGAGGAGCCTGGTTGGTATTATTAATGGTCAACTGTTCAGATTTCATGGTAGAATGATTGTTTCAGATGACAAAGTGCAGCAATCCATCAGTTGTTTGCCCATGGTTTTGATCTAGCTGGAGCCTTCCCATGTGGTCTTTCACCCCTTGGAATCTGCACTTGTTGAACATCTTACTGATTTACAAAAACTGCATTGCTACCATACCCTACTGTAATTCAGATGTTTTTTGGTTTTTTTTCAAAATAATTTTTATTAACAAACCAATCAAATCAAATCACATTAATTCCAAATTACAAAGTCAAATTTTATTTTTTTTGTTGGGGGTACCCATATTTCAAGTTCGGAAAGGGATCCAATCATCTTGTTGCTGCTGCTTTGATGTCCACAAATCTGTCCAAATGATGTTCACAATTCTAACCAATCCTTTCTTGTTGTTTTCCACATATTTCTTTTTCTTTGTGACCTCTGATAGTCTCCACAAGCGAGTTGAAACCAATTGTAGTCCTGTGTGGGTTTTTCCATTCATCCAAGGGTCATATTCAGACGGCTGCCGCTTTTCATCGCTTCCATAAATAAACACACTCTTGCCATCTACTCATTAATCTTCACAGGTCTGTCACTCCCTTTCTCAATCTTCTGAGGAGGTTCTGCCAGAGATCCCATATAAAAACAAATCCATAGCTTCCTCCTCCTCAGTCATCAGTCTTTCGACAGAACCTGCAAACATGGCGACTCCCTTTTTATTGCTGCGCCATTCCAAAAGCCCTTATTCTTTTCCGGATCTCCGTACGTCAAACTTTTGGCTAATAATTCATTTCCACACAGTTTTTAATCGTCTCGCTTAGGTCAGTTATGGGACGGTTCTTTTTGGGGAGGGGTTCTTGGGTAATCGCATAGAAGAAAAGAAAAAATCCCCCCCATCCAGTCCCATTCCGACATACCAATGCTTTGATGAATCTTCTTCATGATGAATTCCTGTTAAACCCAACCCATAGCTCTTGCTTCACAGAGGTCACTTCAGTTAGCAGTCTTAACTCCCATTCTTCACTTGAAATATGTGCATTTGCTTCTTCGCTAATTGTTTAATTTGAGCTCCTGCAGCCAGTTCGCGCGATCAGAGACAGCGTTCAGGAGAGCCGGCTCCCACGGGGGCTGTGTGCCTAGTGCCTTCACCCCCTTCTTTCAAACTCGGGGGTGATTGATGGCAACCGCAGGCAAGGCAGTGTTTCCCCATTCCCTGGGGTAAACAAGGGAGGCTGCATACTCCAATATCAGCCTCTTAATGACCCCGTGTGAGCCGGAGAGATGGTATTGTCGGCCATCTTCCAATGCGCCCCTGGTGGGCCCCCTGTAATTCAGATGTTTATATCTTATGTTGCTTCACAAACTCTCTTGTCTGCCACACTCAATTTTTAAAAATACAGTGGTTCCCCGCAAGACGAATGCCTCACAAGACGAAAAACCCGCTAGACGAAAGGTTTTTCTGTTTTTCGAGGCGCTTCGCAAGACAAATTTCTCTATGGGCTTGCTTTGCAAGACGAAAACGTCTTGCGAGTCTTGCGATTTTTTTCGCTTTCCCCCCCTTTTTCTAAGCCGCTAAGCCGCTAATAGCGCTAATCCGTTAATAGGGTTGCTTCGCAAGACGAAAAAACCGCAAGACGAAGAGACTCGCGGAACGGATTCTTTTCGTCTTGCGAGGCACCACTGTAGTATTTGGTTGTATACACACAATCATTCAGTCTGAAGCCATGGGAGGAGGTGTGAGAAGGAACTTTCATTCAACTGTTTCCCCCTCCCCAAAAAAAGCCACCCCTCACCAAATTTACCAAGCAGCATGAAACCCTGACATATGAACATGGCCTTAACTTTGATCCAGAATTGGCCATTAAGTGTCTGGATTGCAACTCATCATTTCCTGTCTCAAGGTGCTTTGAAAGCTTTCCAGGAAGTGCCGCAGATTCACAAAATTGACTTTGTTTTCTCACTTCTCTCCATGGTCAACAGCAACATACCCCTTCCTCTTACAACACACGAGTTTTCTTCTGTGTGTTCATTTCAACGAAATATTTTTCATGTTATTTTCTTCTTTTCATAGTGCTGCCCCTTCTTACTAATTCCAGGACTGGGGGAGTGTTTGTTTTCTGTGGGTTTACTTTAGTTCAACTTTCTTATTTGGTGTCCATTCTTCTTTCCTCAGCTGACAACCCACTCCCCTTGGCTATTTTCCCAAGCCTTTAAAGCAGGGGTGTCAAACTCAAATTCATCGGGGGCCGCATCAGCAGTTTGGTCACCCTCAAAGGGCCGGTTGTATCTGTAGGACTTACAGTACAGGAGAGAAGGGTTCAGGCAGCCATTGGATCTGTCACATCAGAGGATGGCATGCGCTCAATATAAAAACAAGTGGAGGTTTCCTGAATGCATGTAAAGTGGAGGTTTCCTGTGTGGAACTGCCGGCGCCGCTAGAGGGCAGACGTTCTCTGGCTTGTAGGCTGCCGCGCATGCGCTGAAGAGGCGGCTTTCTTGTGTCAAAAAAAAGCGAGAATAAAAGGTGAAGGCTGGTGGCCGGCGGTGGCTACACGGGCCACATGACGAGGTCTGGCGGGCCGGATTCGGCCCGCAGGCCTTGTGTTTGACACCTGTGCTTTAAAGCTTTCTGCATCTTTCCTGTCCTTTTCAGATTTGATTCCCCCCTTTTTTTCTTGATCCTTTAGTGCTTTGTAACATATGAAGGGATATCACATGATCTGATGGGCTTTAATTTGGGACAGTCCATATTCCCAGTAAGGTTTTTTTTAAAAAATCAATCGTTTTTAAAATCCTATTTTTCCATTCATTAATTTCTGTGTCAGGTTTTATCTTGGAGCCAAGGTCTTTTAAGTGCATGCATAATGTGACAGAGAGGCTGGAGTACGTCTCTGATGTGGGCTAGTCAGGAAGGAACCCAGAGCTGCTTTGGGGGAAGTCAAGGCTTTGAGGTTCTGTTCAATCATGTCGGATACGGTTAATCTCATCCCCTGCTCTCCCAATATCTATGACATAAATGTCTGACCCCTGGTGGGCACAGGATGCAACCATCTTCAGATGCTGTGTGGGGATCTGAACCCAGGTCCTCCAGGTTCAACACTCTCACCAACTACACTACACAGGATGCCAGCCTCTTGGGCCATGCTAGCAAGAGCCCAGCCAGACTAATGTAAAGGTAAAGGATCCCTGACAGGTCCAGTCACAGATGACTCTGGGGTTGTGGCACCCATCTTGCTTTACTGGCCAAGGGAGCTGGCGTTTGTCCGCAGACAGCTTCCGGGTCATGTGGCCAGCATGACTAAGCTGCTTCTGGCGAACCAGAGCAGTGCACGGAAACGCCATTTACCTTCCCACTGGAGCGCTACCTATTTATCTACTTGCACTTTGTGCTTTCGAACTGCTAGGTTGGCAGGAGCAGGGACCGAACAACGGGAGCTCACCCCGTCACGGGGATTCGAACCGCCGACCTTCTGATTGGCAAGCCCTAGGTTTAGACCACAGCGCCATCAGTGTCCCTCCAAGACATATAGTAACATAATAAAACTTCAAACATTAAAAACTTCCTGATGCAGAGCTGCCTTCAGAAATCTTATAAAAGTGGGACTCTGAAGATTGTGAACCAAATCACAGTCAAGTTGGGGTAGCTGAACACAATGTATCTCTAACATAGAAGATCATGCCACCATCTTTGTTTATTATTTTAAAGCCTCTTTTCTGGGAAAGCTCTTCCAAAACAGCTTGCATTTTTTTTTAAAAAAAATCCACAATGGGTGAACTATCACTAAACAAGCCAAAAGAAAATAAAATACAACAGAAGATTTGCGGGAGCATTTATGGCAGAACAACATTTGAGTTTTGGGTGGTGGTTGTGGGTGTCTCTGAACATACTGAGTAAATTAATCCCACATAATTCATGATTTCCTTTTTCCATGAGCCTCTACAACTTCTTTCTGGGGTTACTTACTGGATGCTGAAAGAGCCCATTGGGCCATGATAACTTGTTGTTGTTGTTATTATTAAGGGATAGTTTGCTAATACTGGGAAAGTTGAAATGCTTCAAGATTTCTAAATGATTTAATTATCCAGAGAGTTCTATTTCACATTTCAGGAATCCCCTTTAAGCTTCTGGCAGGTTGCAGAAAAAGGAGAAATGGAATGATAGGAGACTCCACCTGCCTCTGAGAAAGTCTCCTTTTGTGGTTGTGAAGTTTCACAATCATCTAAGATAACAGAAAAGGCTGAGGTCAGACAAGAAGAGCTACACTGACTTCCATATCCATACCCTCCAACATTTCTCCGATGAAAATAGGGACGTCCCATTTCATAATTATAATTTTACTACTTCTATCCCACACATCTTACTGGGTTCCCCTAGCCACTCTGGGAAGCTTCCAACATATATAAAAACATAATAAAACATTAAACCTTTAAAAACTTCCCTGTACAGGATTGCCTTCAGACATCTTGGGGATCAGAGAACTCCATACCCTCCAACATTTCTCCATTGAAAATAGGGACACCCTAAGGAAAAGTGGGACATTCTGGGACCAAATCAGAAACTTCTCTAAATCAGGAATGTTCCTGGAAAATAGGGACACTTGGAGGGTCTGCATATCACATTGTTTCCACCCATCCTCATACCCCTAAACAGCAAAGTGGATTGTTTCCTCAAAATCTGTTTCCTTTCTTCACTTCACTTTCTACCACTGAATGATGAAACAATTTGCCAGCTCATTGCTTTCTTGCAATCTCTAAAGTCTGGTTCTCATCCACAGGTCCCACAACTGATCACCCCAGCAAAGTTTTCCATTTAAAATCCAACACAGGGGGAGGGTGGAACTGTTGTGTGGCCAAAATGACTACTGCTAAGACCTTAACAAACAAGCTCAAACCTTCCCGTTGTGTTTGGCTTGGCTTGGCTTGCTCTTTGCATTTTCAAGTCATAGCAATGAAAGGCTTTTTTAGCATTTTTTAGCGGAAGCTTTCTGCCCTCAGTCCTCCATCTGCCCTCCCCTCTTGACCTCTTGCAACAGAAATTTCTCCAGTGTTTTTGAAATTTACCACTATGACCATGCTTTGCATTTATTATAGCTTTATTGTAATTTGTGATTAAAAACAAGGATTAAAAAATGGGAGCAGACTTTGCAAGAGGATCCCTCCCCCTTTAATCACTTTGCAAATTTGTAGTTGGAGAGCAGTTGTTCAAGGGATGTGTAACGTGTTTCCATCTTGTACATCCAACTTAAAGGTAAAGGTAAAGGTACCCCTGCCCGTACGGGCCAGTCTTGACAGACTCTAGGGTTGTGCGCCCATCTCACTTAAGAGGCCAGGGGCCAGCGCTGTCCGGAGACACTTCCGGGTCACGTGGCCAGCGTGACATCGCTGCTCTGGCGAGCCAGAGCCGCACACGGAAACGCCGTTTACCTTCCCGCTGGTAAGCGGTCCCTATTTATCTACTTGCACCCGGAGGTGCTTTCGAACTGCTAGGTTGGCAGGCGCTGGGACCGAGCAGCGGGAGCGCACCCCGCCGCAGGGATTCGAACCGCCGACCTTTCGATCGGCAAGCCCTAGGCGCTGAGGCTTTAACCCACAGCGCCACCTGCGTCAACTTACATTCAACTTACATTCATCCAACTTACATTCATTTAAAGGTCTGCAGTGTGGGCCTCCAGATGTATGAAAAGCAAAGCATCAGTCTCATAAACTTCTCTTCCAGAAAGGCCTTTTAAAAATCCCATTAGCTTAATTGTGTGCGTCAGTGTTGTCACTGAACAGAGAGCTCAAACAGCATGGGAATGGGATTAGGATTTAGCTCCATCCATACCTTCCATTCCCTAGCATAAAAAATAAATACACTCTTTTGCACTTACAGCATGGATATTTTCACACCAAGGATCCTTGCCCCTGACTATTACATATTGCAAAAGATTCAACTCAACCCAAAGGCAGTAGCCCTTCCCGGGCATACATAAAAGCCATTTGGGGGGTTTGTCCTTTTTATCAAAGCCATGTCAGAAAATCCACAAATGTGCCACCAGCAGTTCAAAGTGAACTTTGCCAGCTGCAGCCGCCAAAAAAGTAGGTTGTACATAATAGGGCATTTCTGTTTGGTGTGGTTTTTCTAAAGGAGGAGGCCACTTAAAAACAAGCATTTTATTAAATCCTGGGCTAAATGTAATAGCTTACAATGTTTGGATTCCCGAGGGGCCTTGTTCTAGGCCAGCCCTTCTGAATGTCTGTGTTACATGCAATTTAAAGAAAAAGAAATTGTACCCAGACACAACTCAGAGAGCCAAGTTAACTACAAGAAAGAAGATTCCACCTAAACATTAGGAAGAACTTCCTGACAGTAAGAGCTGTTCGACAGTGGAATTTGCTGCCAAGGAGTGTGGTGGAGTCTCCTTCTTTGGAGGTCTTTAAGCAGAGGCTTGACAACCATATGTCAGGAGTGCTCTGATGGTGTTTCCTGCTTGGCAGGGGGTTGGACTCGATGGCCCTTGCGGTCTCTTCCAACTCTACGATTCTATGATTCTATGTACTTGCGCCCTAAGGTCTACCCCCTGCCCAAGTTGCCAAGACAGGGTCTGGATGATGATGATAATGATAATTATATGCCACCTATCTAACTGGGTTGCCCCAACCACTCTGGGTGGCTTCTAAGGAGGATCAGGACCTTATCAAAGAGGGTAGGGTAGGAGGTTTAAATCCTTTGTCCCCTGATGTGCCCTACACACTGCAATCTTCAGAAGGAAAAAGGCTCCTGTTGTTAATTTTATATATATTTTATGAATGCGGCAGTACTTTGTAAATCCTATAAAATGACTTTTGTTGTAAATGTGCTGATTAGCTTTGTTGTTGTTTTGCTTTGTGTTATGTAGATTGTAATTGGTTTACTGATGATTTGTAATCATTATACTGATGATTTGTTAATTATTCTATGTGATTTATGTCGCATTTGTGATGGTCTATTCTGCTATTTTTATTTTTTGTTTGTAAGCAGCTATGCGGTTCATGGGAATGAAAAGCGGCAAAGAAATACCTATAATAAATCAATTAAATCAAATCAGGCATCATAGGCAAGTTGGCCTCTTGATGATAGAACCATGGAAGGCCACTTTGCTTATAACAAACCCAAAGAAAAAAGCAGCATTGTGGGCAGGAACTGGAAAGTCAAGGAAGAAGGGTGAGATAAGGAAGCAAATCGGCAGAGAGCTCAGGAAGGGTCATTGTAAAGGAAGACAGGCCTGAGAAACAGCAACGTAAATGAAGGATATGTGCAAGAGGAAAAGAGGGGACAGTGAAAAGTTTGTGCACAGGAAGGATAGTTTTGTTCATGGTCACCAATTCACCGCCAGTATTCGGATGACCTGCTTGCTGTTGCACAGATTAGGCGACAAGGGTAGCAAGGTAACAACACTGGTTGACTGCATGGGTTGTTAAAGGTAAAGGTAAAGGTACCCCTGCCCATACGGGCCAGTCTTGAGAGACTCTGGGGTTGTGCGCCCATCTCACTCAAGAGGCCAGGGGCCAGCGCTGTCCGGAGACACTTCCGGGTCACGTGGCCAGCGTGACATCGCTGCTCTGGCCAGAGCCAGAGCTGCACACGGAAACGCCGTTTACCTTCCCGCTGGTAAGCGGTCCCTATTTATCTACTTGCACCCGGAGGTGCTTTCGAACTGCTAGGTTGGCAGGCGCTGGGACCGAGCAGCGGGAGCGCACCCCGCCGCAGGGATTCGAACTGCCGACCTTTCGATCGGCAAGTCCTAGGCGCTGAGGCTTTAACCCACAGCGCCACCTGCGTCCCCTGCATGGGTTGTTACAGGTCTTCAAAGCTCCCCAAGATGAATCTTCTTTATCTAGTTTGTTAGTTTTGGAAGCAAAAATTGCACCACAGTTGGGTTTTTTAATTGATCACTTGAGAGAGCATAGCCCACAAAGGTTAATGGGTCAGAAGCTCATTTCTGTCAGGGTTTATTTTGCAGATGCAAATCCAAAACCCAACTATCTTCTTTCTCTGCAAACTCTTATTTGTGCAATACCTGGCCAACACACTGCAGAGAACACTGTGACTTTGTGGAAATTAAATATTCACCTCAGATCAATCAATGTTTTCTGTTATGTTTATCCACAATGTTTGGGTAATGAAGTAATATCTGCTCAGCTGTCTGAAACTACTTGAAAGCAAGGCTGCATTTCTCAAAATATGTTTCCACAAGGTGTGGGAACCTAAACAGATTCAGACCATTGGCAGGGAGAAAGGATCAAGTGGGATTATGATAAAAATTATAAAAATGTAATATGGGGAAGTTAATAATTGCTAGGCTAAGGCAGGATGTTAGGAATGCTCAAAGACCCTGATTTTAGTGAGGGTCATCATTAATTCGTACACCACAAATCTGTATTTTTTGGCCAAAGGTGCCAAAAAAACCCCCACCTGTGCACCTTGACATTAGATGGGAACACAATTTGTGGCAAAATGTCTCAGGCTGGTCCTGGTGACTTATTATCAACCTGCTATGAAAAATGATGAAAAATCATAATTCAATAAAAAAAATTGTAGAAGAGAATTTGTGCCACAGCGATTCAAATATCTTGGCATGAGGTTATAATTCTAAAATAGAATTAGCTCTCCAGCGGCCAGTACACACCATGTACCTTCCCCATTACCCAGTTCATTGGATGGTTAATTATAATAACCTAAGGTTACCAGATTTTTATCAATGAATCCGGGGACAATTTTCAACTTCAGTAGGAATGATAGGATTTTGTCAGGGGACTGCTTTGTAAATCTGGGGACTGTCCCTGGGAAACAGGGATGTCTGGTAACCTTATAATAACCTATGTTCTAGAAAGGCTATAGATCACGACACAAAGTGTTATAGATCATGACCCAAATAAGCATCTGCTTCCAGGTAGATGCTTATTGTGGAATGGGGGGTTCTCACGCAAGCAAGTTTTCCAGAGGGTCTACATGATTGGCATCAAAATGCCAGCCTGTATTTGCCCTCACCCCACGTAATCTGGAATTTCATATTCTGGGGGAAATCCAATAAATTAGCAAAAAACCCACAACCCACCCCTGTTGCCAATGAACCATTTATGATATCTGAATTATCATCATCATCATCATCATCATCATCATTTGTTAAATTTGTATTCAGTCTGAAGATCACAGGGCAGTTCACAACGTGAAACTAGAAAACGAGAACACAGGTTACACGATAAGACAAAAACAGAAAGAAATTATCTCCCTCTTCCCACAAACACATTTAAAAGGAGGTAGGATGTTAATCAGCCAAAGGCCTGGTTGAAGAGGAGCGTTTTCCCCCTGCGCCTAAAGATGTATAATGAAGGTGCCAGATAAGCTTCCCTGGGGATAGCATTCCACTCCACAGAAAAAGCCTCTTCTCATGTTGCCACCCTCCCGGCCTCTTGTCGAGGAGGCACACAAAGAAGGGCCTCAGGTGGCGATCGCAGGGTCTGGGTTGGATCTTATTACCTGCTTATGGTAATAAGCATATCTGGAAGCCCCCTGCCCCCCTGCCTTTCCGCTTTGCTCATTCAGTGGCTCCCTGCCAGGGTGCCCAGCGGGAGAGGCCAAGCAGAGGCGGCGGCTTCCGGTCTGCCCTTCTACTTGCTCAGGTGGAGGCCCATGTGCAGGCAGCCAGGTACACTTGCTCTGAGCCTCGAAGGGCTAAGCTGGCTGCGGGGTGTGTGTCTGTGTGTGCTTTTTCGTTTGAGTTTATAACTTTATTCTAACAAGACTGCTGCCCTGCGCCTCAAGCAAGCTCTCTGGGCAGTTTAATGCTTGGTCCTGGTCCTGCTGTGCTACCAGGAGTCTGGAATGCCTCCAGCTGCCTGAATGCTCTCCAGTGCCCTGGAGAGCACCAGTCTAGTCAGCGGCGTAGCGTGGGTTGTCAGCACCCGGGGCAAGGCAAGTAATTTGCGCCCCTAAGCCCCTGCCGCTGCCAGCTTCTTCTTGCTGCTGCCTGGGCTGGTCAGGTGTGGTTCTCTCCCGCGCTCAGTGCTGCGCTGGGCGGCCGCTGCACTGTCCCTCCCCCAGATAGTCCCTCCCTCGCTCTCTCTCCGCTCCGCACCGCAACGCACGCCTGGCACCCTCCCCCTCCACAGTGGGTGGCGACCCGGCAGCTCGGATCAGATTCGCACAGCCAGCACTGCAGTGAGAGAGAGTGAGTGAGCCAGGTAGGGGCAGAGAGCTGCGAGTGCGAGTGCGCCCCCCCCCAAATATTGCGCCCAGTGCGACTGGCCCCCCCTGCACCCCCCACGCTACGCCACTGAGTCTAGTCCCACTTTCCAACTCTGGGAGAGAGTGGAGGCAGCGGCCACAGTCCCTTGCATCTCGTGGCGGTGCAGCGATTGGCACTGGGTACACTAGGCCCAGTTGCCTCTGCCTCACCACCCAGAGGGAGAAGAGAACAGAGACAGCGGCTGTTCTTTGCAGCTGCCTCTCCCGTTTGCTTGTCTGAATTGGAGACCAAGGAGCAGTGGACTGTGGGGAGCAGCTACCATCATCTCTGCCCTCTCTCTGGGCAGTGCAGTGATCAGGGTTTGGCTTTAATAATAATAATAATAATAATAAATATTTATACCCCACCCTCCCCGGCCAGAGCCAGGCTCAGGGTGGCTAAAACCAGTAAAATTACAGTAAAAGCATAATAGGAACAAAAAACACCAATTTAAAATACAGGTTTAACAGGCCCAATCTTCCTCTCCTCACCACCTCGAAGGGTAGAGTGGAGACAGCTGCTTTTTGCAGTTATGGACACTGGGGCCCAAGCGATGGCCAACCATAGGACCACAGGAAGCTGCCTTGCACTTGGTCCAACCAAGTATTGCCAAACACTGCCTAGAAGTGGCTCTCCAGAGCTTCAGGAAGGGGAAGCTGGGGGTGTAGACTGGGACCTTGCACATTCAAGGCAGGTGCTCTCATCATGGAGCAGTGACTCTTCCCCATCATAAAGGTAAAGGTAAGGGGATCCCTGACCGTTAGGTCCAGTCGTGGCCGACTCTGGGGTTGCGGTGCTCATCTTGGTTTGTTGGCCGAGGGAGCTGGCGTACAGCTTCCAGGTCATGTGGCCAGCATGACTAAGCTGCTTCTGGCGAACCAGAGCAGCGCACGGAAACGCCGTTTACCTTCCTGCCAGAGCGGTATCTATTTATCTACTTGCACTTTGACATGCTTTCAAACTGTTAGGTTGGCAGGAGCAGGGACCGAGCAACGGGACCCATCTCGGGGATTCGAACCGCCGACCTTCTGATCGGCAAGTCCTAGGCTCAGTGGTTTAACCCACAGCGCCACCCGCGTTCCCCATCATAGAATCATATAACTGTAGAGTTGGATGGGATCCCAAGGGTCGTCTAGCCCAACTCCCTGCAGTGCAGGAATCCAGTGGCGTAGCATGGGGTTGCAGGGGGGGCCGGCCGCACCGGGCGCAACATCTGGGGGTTAGAGGTAGGGTTAGGGGGCACAAATCCACGGGTTAGGGGGTGCAAATTACTTGCCTTGCCCCGGGTGCTGACAACCCACGCTACGCCACTGCAGGAATCACAGCTCCTTCACCCAAATGAAAATGCTAAGAGGAACTTTTTGCTTCCGGAGGCAATAATAATAATAATTTTTTATTTATACCCTGCCCTCACCAGCCAAAACCGGGCTCAGGGCAGCTAACAACCAATAATAAAAACAACCATAGCCGCTTCTTGCCACTGTCGTGCGTGGCCACCTAAGGCACGGCCATCTCGGGTCGCCTGCTGGCTCTCTCCCTGCAGGTGGGTCCAGTTCCCATTGCTTGTCTGCTTTGGGGGCTGCGGGCGGGGAAGAGGGGGGGCTGCTTCCAGAAGCTCCTCAGAAACCTCCCCGGGGCTTCCCGTGACGCCCAGTTCGGGGGCAGCGCCCCCGGGGCGGCCTCCGCGGCCATCCCAGAGGTGCCAACCTGGGAGCGCGCTCCGCCGCTCGCCGCAGCTGACGCACGAAGGTGGCCCGCACTGCTCTCAGGGAATCCCTTCTGGGATTGGACGGGATTCCACGGGATGACCGGCGATTGGGCCCACGCCGCCGAATGAAGCGGTCGAAGGCCGAGGGCCCGCAAAGGGCCGCACCATTGCGGACCGCGATATTGGCACAGTTCGCCTTGGACCACAGGACCATCCTTTGACCTTTCTCCGGCTTTTTCAAGCCACGCTGCAAACAGAGGACCGTCAGGCGACCAGATTTTCTCCTTATTATTATTATTATTTGGGAATTTCTTATTTTAAAAGCGTGCGGCCATCCAAATACGCCCCCCACCCCCGTCTCCAGAAGTGGTTCGGCCTCATTATCCCCCCCCGCCCCGCCCGGCCATTCTCCGCCAGCCGCTTCATTCCGCTTCCACGCGCCTCGGAGAGAAGGTGACGCGCGCCTCTACCTTCTGTCGCCTCCGTCACCATTTATGGGGAAAAGCGGGGGGAGACCGGAGGCGCCCAAAATAAAACTGTAACGGCATTCGGCACTCCGCCTCCCCGGTGGGATCCCGTACAGGCAAACGAGGAGCCGAGGGGGAAAGCGGGCTCCAAGCGCAGTCGCCGCTCCGGCTTTCTCTGCCCCCTGCCAGCCTAGTTGGCTCCACCCTCTCGACAACTCCCCCCCACCCCCCCCCCCCCGGTTTCTTGCTTCTTTTTCGGAGTCCGGGGTTCGACCCCTCCACTTGCAGCGCCATGAGCCGTACCAAAGAAGAGGGGAGGGGGCGCGTGTGAGGGGAGGAGGAGGCTTCCGCGTGGGAAGGGGCGGCGGGAGCAGCTGCTGAGCCCAGACCGCCCTCGCCTTGCATCATCCTAGAGGCGAGGAGCGGAGCCGGGCGCCGCTGCCCGCCTTGCTTGCGCCTCACAGCTGCTCCAGCCGGCGCGTAAAAGGCGCAGTGAGGGCGCGCGCGACGCTTGGCTGCCGGTCCGGCCGGGAAGGACGAGCAGCGGTCCGGGCAGCGTCTCTGGTCGCCCGCCGACGTCTCCGCGCTCCGGGCAGCATGGAGAAGCCCGACGAGAGCCGGAATGGCTACCTGGAGGCGACGGTGGGGTCGGGCTTGGAGGCCGGGGAGGAAGCGGCGCGTCGGCCCCGCCTGAAGCTCTTCCAGCTGCGCGGCTTGGGGGGCTTCCTGAGGAGGAACTGCCTGGTGATCCTGACGGTGTCCGGGGTGCTGCTCGGCGTGGCCCTGGGCAGCCTGGGGCGGCGCCTGCACCTCGGCCCGGCGCACGTCGCCCACCTGGCCTTCCCGGGGGAGATGCTGCTCCGCATGCTGAAGATGATCATCCTGCCGCTGGTGGTGTGCAGCCTGGTCTCGGGCGCCGCCAGCCTCGACACCCGCGCGCTGGGCAAGCTGGGCGGCATCGCCGTCGCCTACTTCTTGATCACCACCCTGCTGGCCGCAGCCCTGGCCGTCGCCCTGGCCTTCATCGTCAAACCCGGCGTGGGCGCCGGCAACCTCAACAAAAACTCCCTGGGCTTGGAGGACACCGCGCACACCGGCAAGGACACGGTGGACTCTTTCCTGGACTTGGCAAGGTAAGGAGTTGAGCTGGAGGCACAGGAGCAAACTCAGGAAGGCCACGTGGGTTGCCTTCCTGGCTCCTGGTCAGTGGCGTAGCATGGGTTGTCAGCACCGGGGCAAGGCAAGTAATTTGCGCCCCCTAACCCGTGGATTTGCGCCCCCTAACCCGTGGATTTGCGCCCCCTAACCCGTGGATTTGCGCCCCCTAACCCTAACCCCCAGATGTTGCGCCCGGTGCGGCCGGCCCCCCCTGCACCCCCCACGCTACGCCACTGCTGCTATGAGTGCCAGTTATTGAGATTAAGAGAATTAAATAAGGATTTGAGAGATTTGGTTCTAGAAAGGTGGCCAGTGCATAGGTGCTTGTACTTCAGCTTTTTATTGCACACGAGTGCATGGTCAGTACAATCTAAAGGCCAAAATGGGCAGGACTGAGCAGGCTTAAGCCAGGCACCCCCAAACTCGGCCCTCCAGCTGTTTTGGGACTGCAACTCCCATCATCCCTAGCTAACAGGACTAGTGGTCAGGGATGGTGGGAGTCCCAAAACAGCTGGAGGGCCGAGTTTGGGGGTGCCTGATTAAGCTCCTTGTGCTTTCAAGCGTTTCATAGTCCAATAAACTTTGGCAAAAAATCATGTTGGTTTACAGAAGAGTATTGCTAAAGAAGCATTCATTTTAATGCTAACTCCAGAGCGGAGGCAGCATTTCTCTGTTGAAGCAAAAATGACAATGTCTTATGACACATTAAAGTTTAAGTTGAACGCTAACAGATTTTTGTGTGGAATGAACTGTTAATGGATCAGAGTCTGCTTCCACTCATGAAGCATATCCTGGGTTGGAAGAGAGAGAGAGAGAGAGAGAGAGAGAGAGAGAGAGAGAGCTATAATAACCAGGGACTAGGATAGGGCTTGGTCAAGTTATTGTTTATATCTGAATGGCCAACATTTGGTTTTGGAAACATTGTGTGCTTTCTTATCTGTATTATTTTAATGCTTCTGACTTGTGATTCTCATTATGTGTCTCATAATTTATCTCCTTTGTTGTGGTCGGATTGTATCTTGTGGAGGTTTAAGCTTTTGGCACCTGTTCCCTCTGGAAAAGTGGAAGATCTATTAACATGGTCCACTGAAGTCTTTGGAGAGTTTTTCCAGATAGAGTGGCAGATGCTGCTTTTGAAGCCCTAGTTACTCTCTGGATTGGAGAGACCCTATGCATCCTCTTCCGCTGAGCAGATCAAAGGCTTGGTTTGTACCTGAGCTGAGGGCTATGATGCTAGTCAATGATGGCTGAAAAGAAAGTTGAGCAAAATGCATGATGAATTGGGTTGAACCCAAGTGACAGCCTGTTATCAGGCCTACTCATGGTAGTGACAGAAGCAAATAAACTTTTATCCTCCCCCATAGTTTTCTCAGTATCATCAAAAAGAGCTTTCTCTGGTGTTGTGGGACCTTTTTGCAATCAGGGCAGGGTGGGGGAATTTCATAGAAGTCTGGGTAACAATGCAGTAAGGCATTTGTAAGACACCGTGAAGGTCTTGCATATCCTTCAGGTATCCTGTCATTTATTGTGAAAAGTTATATTTTGATGCATCCCTCCCTCCCAAACCGGCTTAATGTGACCTGAGAAATAGAATGACATAGCTTTGTTTTAAGCTGGTAATGTGTGCACAGCCGTGGATGAAACAGATTGTGTGGTAATGGAATGAATGAAGGTCTCACAGCACAATCCTAAAAGCATGTCTACTCAGAAGTTTATTCAACTTTCTCTCTTTTTCTCTTTTTCTCTCTCCCCTCCCCTTCTTTTTTCTTTCTATTCCTCTGGATCTATATTTTTATTTTATCTAGATTAATGTTTTAGTCTGGACAAAAAAAATGTTAATAACTTTTGTATCTCTTTTTATGAAATCTAATAAAATGTATTCAGACAAAAGAGTTTATTCATCTTCATTCAATGCATAACCATATCCAAGCCCTGATTCCAACCATTCACAGACTTGCTTGCATCTGATGGAAAAGAGACACAGCTGGGGTTTGTTCATGTATTGGTGACACCTTGACTCAAATCTCTTGTTGACTTCTCTCAGATATTAAACAACATACGGCAGGTGCGTCAATTTGCCCTCAGCATTGGGGGGGGCATTGTATGCTCATGACATCACACATGTGCCGCCCCCCAACCTGGCCAGGCCAATACAGCCAACCCATCAGCTATCTGACCTATCGTTTGCCACCGCAGGGCTGAGGCCACCTCCGCAGGTTACCTTTTGTGAAAGGGACCTTTTGAGGATCGCCACGGAATTTGGGGTGGGACCATCCTTGAAAATATGAGGGGATGGCACCCCTGCCCACAGATGGCACCCCTGGAAATAATTGATCTGTGTAGGATCCAAGGGGATGAGCAACAGTGCATCTTGTCCCAGGTAGCAGGTTAAGATTTCAGTCTCAGTCCTGACAAGACAGCTCTACTATTGGTGGGTGGTTGGCCTTCTGGGTGAGTGATACTCATACTGTTCTGGAAGCGGTTGCACTCTCCCCCTAAAAGATCAGGTCGGCAGTCTGGGGATCCCGCATTGTCCTTAAGCACTCAAAGCATATTTTATCAGCTTCAGTTGGGCGCCAGCTGCGACCATATCTGGCTTAAGATAGTGTAGTCACAGTTAACCTAACCTAACCTCCCACTTAGGTTGCTAACAGACTATTGCTATTTTATTTGGGACAGTGCTGGATTAAACCCCCTGGAGGCCCCATGGCAGTTGAAATCTCAGGGCCCCCTTCATGTGCACTCTCTAGTGGGATAACATTGAACTAAGAAAGCTTGATTGTAATTTTCTTTCAAGATAAAATGAATATCGTTGTGATCCGCTGTCACAGGGGTACTAAACAGCGTGGGGCCCACAGGCCAGTGCCTACTCTGCTTATTTGGTAATCCAGCACCGATTTGGGGATCCAGTTATATACCAGCAAATTCAGGTTGCACAATTAGAGTTGTGCAAAATATCAGACTTTTTGAGATAAGGAAAGTTGGGGGAAGCGGGAGATAACCCTTCCATTTATTTAACATCATCTAACTCTCCCCTCCAATAAATCAGAACAAATGTCTATTCTTATGTCCCTGCAAATAAATTTGGATGAGAATGATCAACGAACAGGTCAGGTGGAAGTGTGCGTAGACTTTTGTAATGTGTTGTACTTGGGGCTGCCTTTGAAAATGGATCAGAAGCAAAAGTTGGCTCAACCTAGAGCAGCAAGATTACTGACTGGGTGGTTTGACCATACTAAGCCTGAACTTTAACAGCTGCCTTGGCTACCAGTCAGTTTCTGGGCCTGATTTTAACTGCCAGATTTAACCTATAAAGCCCTAGAGTGTTTAGGGTCAGGTTGCCTGAAAGGCTACCTCTTGCTTCATATTTCTTAATTTAACATTCCCTAGGCTTGATTCCCTAGGACGCAGGTGGCGCTGTGGGTTAAAGCCTCAGCGCCTAGGGCTTGCTGATCGAAAGGTCGGCGGTTCGAATCCCTGCGGCGGGGTGCGCTCCCGCTGCTCGGTCCCAGCGCCTGCCAACCTAGCAGTTCGAAAGCACCTCCGGGTGCAAGTAGATAAATAGGGACCGCTTACCAGAGGGAAGGTAAACGGCGTTTCCGTGTGCGGCTCTGGCTCTAGCAGCCAGAGCAGCAATGTCACGCTGGCCACGTGACCCGGAAGTGTCTCCGGACAGCGCTGGCCCCTGGCCTCTTAAGTGAGATGGGCGCACAACCCCAGAGTCTGTCAAGACTGGCCCGTACGGGCAGGGGTACCTTTACCTTTACCTAGGCTTGATAGCCTGCCTCAACAACCCATTTCTCTCTGTCTCTTTGAAGTGTCAAGGTATATTAGCCACAAATTCCTATTTGAGAACAGCATTTTGTATGTGTAAAATTCTGAACTCTACCCATTTCTCCAAATAACGTGGTTACTTGTGCTCGCAATTTGTTCTGTGATAAAATTGAGGCATTAGTTGAATGCTTTGGGGGCTATTTTCCTTTTTGTTTGTTTGCTTAGCCTCAGATTAACTGTTTCTGTGAAAACTTGTTTCAGAATGTGTTGTCATCGCACTCAGAATCTACCTGCTCTGCTTCATTGGCTGCTGCCTGTGGGGGCAGAAAAACTGTCATTTCTTCACACATTTTTGTTTATTATATGCTATTGTGAGAGAGAAGAGTTGGTGACGGGCCATTGTTTTCAGCAGCACTCATGCATCTCCTATGTTACCTAGTTCCTGCCCAACAGCTTTTGATGCTTAACTGTTAACTGGGGCACATTGATTTATAGTGAGATAATCATATCAGACATTGATTTTGCACTTGCTAGGGAGTAAAAACCCTACTGAATGCAGTAGCGCCTATGTCTGAATAAACATGTGGAGCAAAGCTTTTCAAACTGTGTCTCGTGACATGTTAGTGTGTCGGCTGCAGTGTGCAGTGATCCTCCTGGGGCTGGAAAGGGGTTAGTTTAACCTCCGGTTTGCTAGTAAAACTGAATTACTGTGTTGCTAAATGACACATGCCTAAAACGTGTGTCACCAACATGGAAAGGTTGGAAAACTCTGATGTAGAAGGTTGCATTTTTGCCTGTGCAGTCAGGTAAAATCAGTTCAAATGGACTTTTAGCAGTGTCTCCAATCTGTCATTTAGCACCCTACACCCCAGCCCGTGTTGTCCATCAAAGTAGAAGGTGTTTCCTTTTTTTTTTTTTTTTTTTACTTAACATTCCCGGACCATCCTGAGGCCGGATTTAGAAGGCGATTGGGCCAGATCCGGCCCCCAGGCCTTAGTTTGCCTACCCATGATTTTTACCCTGCCTTTCCCCCGATGGGATTCAAGGCAGCTTACAGATAAAAATAAGAACTGTTAAAAACATACAAAAAGAAATCATTGAAAAAGGATTAAACATTGATAGAATTTAAAACTATATACATATATAAAATCTAGCAAAACCATACCAATAGTTGCAATAAAAACAGCACAGTGCCATTTCATTCAAAGCAGCCAGTTCCGAAAAGCAGTCTTCACCTGCTGGCAGAAAGACAACATGAAGGGAGTCAGCCTAGCTTTTTCAGGGATGGAGTTCAAAGGTCTGGGAGAAGCCACTAGGAAGGCCCTCTCATTTCCCCCACCAAGCATGCCTGGGAGGTGATGGGACCATGAGAGGGGCCTTCCGCAAAGATCTGAAAACCCAGGCAAGTTCACATGAAAGTATGTTGCTTTGAGCATAGAAAAGTAACTGATACATTTCTTTTCTTCTTTTAAATCAACTATGAGCAGCACAAATTAGCTTCCTGTGTGTGTCTAGTTAGGCTGCAAAGATGGGTGGCAGCAGTGAATGTACACAGTGCCAACGTTTTATGCAGCCAAAGAAGTTTGGGATTAGTTTAAAGAAACTTGTTTGGAATACATCTGAAAAATACAGTCTGATACATTTTGTAAAGTTTGAAATAGAACAATACTTCAAACCCTCTGAATTATTTCCCTTCATTTCTAGTGGAGTAGTGGTAGAAAAGCAACAACAGGAAAACTCAGACGCTGGCAGAAGCAGTTTTCTGAGGGGTTGTGTGCATGGCTGCTCATGGCTGTGGGAAAGCTCACTCAGTGTGAGTTGAGTAAAGAACTTGAGGAGTAAAGCTCACTCAGTGTGAGTTGAGACCAGGCAGCTTATCTGTGGTGTAGATAATGGCTCTTCCCTTTGTCATACCAATCTCACTGGTTCACTTTATCTTCATATAATAAGTCCTGCAAGCTTATTGTTTTTCTTTCCACTGCTGTACAGTATATAGACTCCAGTCTCAGATCTATTATGTTGTTGTTGTTGTTGTTGTTGTTGTTGTTGTTGTTGTTGTTGTTGTCAACTGAAGCTGTTTGCTCCGTGTGTGCCTCTTCTGGGATATACCCGCTCTCCCTTGTGAAGTGTGACCTGAGTTGTATGGGTTGTTGTGGAAGATGTGTGTACATCTGTACATGCAGAATTGGGCTGGTGGGTTCTAGATTACCAGATCTCATCTCACATGCTATCTTGGAATTACACAGCAAAGTTAAATGTAGCAGTAGTTGTAGTAATAATGACACAAAACGCCTAACCTTTTCTAAGACAGGCTGACCATCTACTCCAGGCTTCCTCAACCTCGGCCCTCCATATGTTTTTGGCCTACAACTCCCATGATCCCTAGCTAGCAGGACCAGTGGTCAGGGATGATGGGAACTGTAGTCTCTAAACCTCTGGAGGGCTGAGGTTGAGGAAGCCTGATCTAATAGATAAGACACAGAAGGGGAAAGGAAGAGGGAAGGAAGTGGAAACCTGCATTGATGTGGCTGCTTTTTTGCTGGCCAACAGGTAGAGCCTTGTTGCCATGCTGAGTTGGAGCAGAGTCTCCTTCCCTGCAGGGCGGGTGTGGCGGCGACAAGCAGATTGAGGCAGGACATTATTTGGAGAAGCATTAAGAAAATTCTGGACTCAGTGGATCGGCCAAGGGATTAACCTAACGACATCTGTGGGATCCCAGGATGCCAGTTTGATGATGGCTCTTTTTAAAAAGTTGGATGTTCCATATGGTAGGGAAATGTCACATGACAGTTTTGAGAAAATAATTATTGATTCAACTAGTTCATTCCTATATTCTGCAATGGCAAGTGTGTCTGCTGAGGCCTAATAAGATTGAGGCAAGAAGTGAGTATATGGCATTGTACAACATTGTTAATACTGAATTAATGCCCTAATCCTACTATATAGGCATAATGTTGTACTAATGTGAAAAGAAATAATTAAGTTGATAAGCTGTCATTAAATGCTAATCTTTGTTTTTCTTCTCTTTTTCCTTTTTTTTTTTTTTTTTTTGGTTCCCGCCCACCCAGAAACTTGTTTCCAGCAAATCTTGTTGCAGCAGCCTTTCGATCGGTAAGTTTCAAATGCCTTTTCCTTTCTTTCTTTGGATTGAGATTTCTGAAGCATGTGACCAAGAAATGGAAAACAGAAACCCAACTCAATTCCTAAGGGGATCATGTCTTTGATATACTTTCACTGAGACATAATAGTACCTACAATTCTTTACCCTGGGTGATTAAGAAAACAAATTATTATTATTATTATTATTATTATTATTATTATTATCAAAGCAACTGATCATTTACTTGTTACTGTTTATGTACCAGTTTAAATAGTCACTGAATTTAGCCCATAGTGTGGTTCAACTAAGTATAATAGTTCACTTATCAAGATGAATGAGGGGTTGCGGAAATATGTAGACTCAGATTTAAAAGAGGACTGTTTGCACAAATGTTGTGGAGGGCACAATGAATTTGGATATCTAGCAATTTCAACGTGATGAAGACAGACTAATGGAAGAATTTCAGCACTGAATTCTTCCTTTTTATCTAGTGCATAACCTCTTGATGAGAAGCTACCCACTAGCATTACTACAATGGACATTCTGACATTACCATGATGTATTTCTGTGGCGCTGGCAGAATCTGGCTATTTCAGAATTATTTTTCTCCCTTTTCTTGAACTGGAATGTTATCTCACACAGTGGCGTAGCGTGGGGGGTGCAGGGGGGGCCGGCCGCACCGGGCGCAACATCGGGGGGGGGGGCGCTCGCCGCCTCCGGAGTCGCCGAAGAGCCTCGGGCGCAGGCTGTAGCAGAGCCCCATGTCTCGCGGAACCGACGAGGTGTGCGCGCGTCCGGGCTGAAGGCGTCCGGCAGGCAGCGGCTCTCAGGGCCGCGGAGGGTGCACCAGGCAGCCCCTCCTCACAGCCCCGCCGCCGCTGCTGCTGCTGCAGCTGGGCCATGTTGCATTTTCCTCGCCTCTCTGCCCTCCTCCTCCGGGCAAGCGGCGTCGTTTGGGCGGCAGCGCCAGCGGCAACTCGCCTCAGATCACCTGACACGGACCCGCCGCCGCCGCCGTGGCTACCTTACCGTAAATACCCCAGCCCAGGCAGCAGCAAGAAGAAACTGGCAGCGGCGGCAGGTTAGGGGTTGGGGGCGCAAATTACTTGCCTTGCCCCGGGTGCTGACAACCCACGCTACGCCGCTGATCTCACATATACCTGACAGATCTCCCTCATGCAGCAGCTGCTGTCTGAGAACATTACCTCTGATTCCACAAATAATTCAGTTTCCACCACTTATCAGAAAGTCTTTCAAGTCACCAAAACTACAGTTCTTACACAGCCTCCTTAGTTCTGTAACATACTCATCAATAGTTTGCTTTTTGCATGCATATTTCTTTCAGAAACATCATTCTTTTTAGGCATACTATATTCTTCAAATTTATCAGTTATTTATTTTAGTTTCATATTCTCACCCTGAGCAAACACAAAGTTAGCATACATGTTCAGTATCTGCTCTTCCACTAGGGTTGCCATATTTTGAAGAGCAAAAAAGAGGACACATTCTCCGACTTCTACTTTTAACTACAGATCACTTTGACAACTCTAATTTTAAATACTCCTACTAAATGTAGGCTGTAGAAGCTGTGATATATATCGCTAGTAGCAATGTTCTTAACTTTTCAACAACAAAATAATAAGAATAGATATAGTCATACCTCGAGTTGAATGTGCTTTGGGTTGAGCGCGTTCGAGTTGCGCTCCGCGGCAACCTGGAAGTAATGAAGCGCGTTACTTCCGGGTTTCGCAGCTCGTGCATGCGCAGACGTCACACGCATGGGCGGAAGCAGCGGAACGTGACTCACCCATGCGCAAATGTGCCGTGGCGTCTTACGTTCCGTTTGGGATGCTAATGGGGCTCCGGAACGGATCCTGTTCGTATCCCGAGGTAGCACTGTATTGCTCCCTCACTTGCCTCATGAAAGTATTGGGGCTCATGTTCACATCTTTGTGAACATAAGTGTGCACAGAACAATTTAGTAAACTGTTCAACATGTACATATGTGCTCTCCCTAAGGGCAGGAGGAGGTTAACTTTTGCCCTCCCAGACTCCTTCCCCAAGATCTTGTAGCTGAGCCAATATCCTTTTAGTTCAGCCACAAGAGAAGGGATTTATACAGTACGTAGTTAGTTTAAGATGCTGCTCTGTTGTGATTCTCTGCTGCAGACTAGCTCAGCTGGGTGCCTTAGATCTGAATCTAAAGCACTAGAATTTTTTTCTTGGGCTACTGTAAACAAAAAAACCTGGATATTTTGCCAAATTTTAAAAATCTGCCCAGACAGAAATTTTAATCTTGAAAAAGAGCACGAGTCCTGGAAAAAGAGGATATATGGCAACCTTACACAACATGTAGAAAAGTTGATTATTTGATCCTATCAGCTTTCTCTTCTCCCATTGCTACCAGGTAGAATTCAAACCTTTGCCTAAACCTTTTCCAGTTATCTGAAATATCCCCTCACGACTGCAGGCTTGGTGATACTTGAAACATATTCATTCCTGTTTATAATAATTCCTCCAATTTAGCAGCACTTACAGATATTGTTGCTTTCACTGGGTGTGGCTCTCACAATTTCTTATCATTTGTTTCTAGCTGTACATCCAGAAAACTGCTTTCAGCTGATTTAGTTTGCTCCTCATTCTGCATTTCAGATGTCATGTAATTATTCTGGATCAACATACAAACTAGAGGAATGAGTAACGGCTTGAAACAACTTTATTATTCAGAGACTCTAAAACAAACATGTGCAGCAACTTCTATGCTTTGGAACTGTCTGAAACAAGTGACCTTAGGGCAAATCTTCACATTATCAGCTTCTTAATACTTAACACTAATCTCTGAATTATAAACACTGTCATGACAGGTATAGCAAAAGATGGTTCTTTTCAAAACTGCCCATCTGTGTAGATTCCAGAGTGATATTCAGTGAAGAACATACCAAAAATACAATACCCTAAAAGCAATAAAACAGCACCACTCATAACATGGAAGTTGCATTTTTAAAAGCCAGTTCACAACTTTAAAATGCCTAGACTAGAATTGTAAAGTGCAAGTAAGTTCTCATTGCCTTGAAGCTATGGTTGAAAAAAAACCCTATTGTTGTCAGTTCATATACAAAATATTGGGTTGACAATCTGATTGATTAGTTCATAATTCTACCGATGCAGATGCCAACTATTTTCCTTGTGGTCCCACTGCTTCAACAGTTCAATTTCCTGGCCTCCAATTTCTATAGTACTACTCCAGCTTTAATTATGTTCTATGCATAGCCTTGTCATTCCTCATCCTAAACTCCCAATCAATACCTTGTATTTTTATAGCTCTCCCACATTCCTTAGACATGCAAAAGGGGTTACTTGGCTGCAGTTTGAGTAACCAAGTTTTATGTAGTTTCAGAACCCTTGCTCCATTAGCAGAAAAAGGTGCTAGTTTGCATGTGGCTCACTTTTTTATTTTGGGCATTTCATGCTGGCAAGTACTGGGAGTTTTTTCAAACTCTTCCTGTGTAATTCATGCTTCTCTGCTTGGTTTAGCATACATGCATTTAACATTCTGCCTATCACTTTTTTACATTTTTGTCAGCAAATACTAGCTCGATAAACTGCAGTCCTTTCTGTCAGTTAATGAAACAGCATGGCTTTCGTTCATGGATAAATGTGGGGTAGGGAGGCAAGGGGTATGTGTGCTTTCTCTGCCTCCAAAATCATAAATCTATTTATTTCTTTTAACGTACACAGACACATGCACACCCAGATAGTCAACAAGAGATTTAGAGTGACCTCTGAGGCCACTCTTCACTTTCCCTGGCCAGCAGGCAACTCACAGCTCAGATGAATGCTGCTTGTTCTGATCTAATGATACTGCTCTGGCAATGTAAACAAAAGAATCGTGGTGCCTTTTTGCAATTAGGTGAGGAGGTTGGGGGTGCTGTTGGACCTGACCCTGCTTTTTGAGGGGCAGACGTGGGCAGTGGCCAAGATTAGAAATCAAAAGTGCCAACCAGGTGCTCCAGAAATAACTAGCATCTTTATTGGGAAACCACGTCAAAGTGCAAGTAGATAAATAGGTACCACTCCAGCGGGAAGGTAAGTGGCGTTTCCGTGCACTGCTCTGGTTCGCCAGAAGCGGCTTAGTCATGCTGGCCACATGACCCGGAAGCTGTACACCGGCTCCCTCGGCCAGTAAAGCGAGATGAGCGCCACAACCCAGAGTCGTCCGCAACTGGACCTAATGGTCAGGGGTCCCTTTAGCTTTAAAATAATGTATTGGGAAACAGAAGCTTTGATTGGTTGAAGGTTGAAAGAAAAGTATAAGGGCTTTCTCTATAAGGTTGCCATGGAATGAAAGCAAAGAAGCAGAGCTGTTTTTATTTGTTTATCTATGGATATTATTTATTTCATAACACACACACACATACTGCTTGAGTGTAAAAATAAAGAAAGAACCTCACAGTGGTTTACAAAGAAATATCCACAACTACTTCAAAAAGCAGAAGACAGTGAGCCCAGACACAAGCTGAATGTACTGCTTCCTCAGACATTGTACATGCGCCACCAGTGTGTCTCTGTCAAATGAGACAAATAATATCCAGGTACAGCCAAGGGCAGGGCAGGAAAACATCCCAACTGAAAATAGAGCACATAATAAAGGTAAAGGTAAAGGTACCCCTGCCCGTACGGGCCAGTCTTGACAGACTCTGGGGTTGTGCGCCCATCTCACTTAAGAGGCCAGGGGCCAGCGCTGTCCGGAGACACTTCCGGGTCACGTGGCCAGCGTGACATCGCTGCTCTGGCGAGCCAGAGCCGCACACGGAAACGCCGTTTACCTTCCCGCTGGTAAGCGGTCCCTATTTATCTACTTGCACCTGGAGGTGCTTTCGAACTGCTAGGTTGGCAGGCGCTGGGACCGAGCAGCGGGAGCGCACCCCGCCGCAGGGATTCGAACCACCGACCTTTCGATCAGCAAGTCCTAGGCGCTGAGGCTTTAACCCACAGCGCCACCTGCGTCCCAGAGCACATAATAGGGTTGCCATATTTCAAAAAATGAAAATCCGGACACAAAAGTTGTTCAGCCCTCTCCCCTTTCCAAATCTCCCCAAAAATTAATTGAGCTTTTTGGGCTATTTTTAAGGAAATCCATCAAAGCCCGGAAATGTCTGGGAAATCCCGGGCATATGGCAGCCGTAACCTACCATTGAATCACAGGAAAAGCTGGATATAGGGGACTACATATCGAAAGCAATGTTATTTATTTGTTGAATTTAAAAGATGTTTCACCTGCTCTTTAAGAAACATTTTTCACAAAGGGTCTTACAAAGCGCACATCAGAACACAACACAAAGATATTAAGAGAGCAAAACTGACCTCTTAATAATCAATAGAGCCTCATCAATGCAAGTAGCAGTTTCCAAAATTACATTTAAAAGATCTGAGATATTTACAAGCTGTCTTAACAGTGAGCCGGTATATCTGTCTACCAGTGTAGGACTCAGTTTATCCTTTTGCATTTACAGTATGCCACCGATTATAAAGCCATAGTAAGAAACGCAACTATCGGAAACGTTACCATTGAAAAGGTAAGCAATGGTTTTGTGTTAATTTCACCCTCTTCATATGAGATTGAGATTAGAATTAAATCTTCCTAAAGTCTTTATAAAATACATAATAACATAAGAGTGGCTGGGGCAACCCAGCCAGATGGGTGGGGTATTAATTAATTATTATTATTATTATTATTATTATTATTATTATTATTATTATTATTTACTATTTATATAAATCCTAGGCATGCTTACAAAAGTAAATAACACTGAATTCAATGGGATTTGTTGCTAGGTCCAGTGTATGTAAGATTGAAGGTCAGGGACTGTTCAGAAGTACCAGTGAAGGCTTGAAATGGTAAAAGAAAACTATTTTGACAAATGTGTTAATTTTATTTGTACCAATGTGTGTGGTGGTTTCCCTTATTATATGTATGAAGCTCTGGGTGTGAATTCACAAGCTGTGTAGCGGTTTTCCCCAAACAACTGCCCTCCAGATGTTTTAGAGTTTAGTTCGCACTGTCCCTGATTATGGACCATGGTGGTGGGAGTTGTAGACCAAAGCATTGGAAAGGCAGAAAAGCTGGGAAAGGCTGCTGTATAACAATGAACTTGTATACCTCTGTAATGATACATAGAATATTTAATCAAAATATTGGTTTCTTTTTGTTAACAGTATATTACTGATTATAACGCAGTAGTGATAAATGGAACTTCAGTTGTTGGAAATGCTTCGATTGAAAAGGTAAGCAATCGTTTTGTTTTCACCTCTCACGTTTTAAGGTTTCGCATAGATCTTAACATGTGAATGTAAATGCTTCCTTTAGAGTTGGACTTTTGGCTTCAAAATGTGTGTGATTTTAAAAAAAATTAAGCACTCTCAGAGAACGTTGTCTTTTAATCCTTTGTCAAACACAAGGGCAACCTCTGTGCAGTGACCTGAGGCCATTCTTGCAGCCCTAGAGTTGATGTTGTTGTTTAGTCGTGTCCGACTCTTCATGACCCCCCCTGGACCAGAGCACGCCAGGCACTCCTGTCTTCCACTGCCTCCTGCAGTTTGGTCAAACTCATGCTCGTAGCTTTGAGAACACTGTCCAACCATCTCGTCCTCTGTCGTCCCCTTCTCCTTGTGCCCTCAATCTTTCCCAAAATCAGGGTCTTTTCCAGGGAGTCTTCTCTTCTCATGAGGTGGCCAAGGTATTGGAGCCTCAGCTTCAGGATCTGTCCTTCCAGTGAGCACTCAGGGCTGATTTCCTTAAGAATGGATAGGTTTGAGGGATAGGCAAATCAGCCTGTTTCTTCGTTTGTTTCACTTAAAGGGGAAAAAGGCACATTTTCGCCCATTACTAGGGTTTGCTGATTGTGGAGCAGCAACCAGTCTGCTGGAGTCCCAGATCTTCTAGGAAGTCATAAAACGACATGATGCTTCATATTTAGAGTCTAAAACTATATAAAACACATTTGTTAAAAGTTCAGTTGCTAAGGTTGTGCCATATTGGCCAGTTACATCAAAGCCATTGCCCTCTCTGTTTTGTGTCTCATAATGTGGGGGTGCCAGTCTGCTAAGCCCCCTTGGTCTGGTGGTGTTGCTGCTAAATTCCAGGTCTTTTGAGAACAAAACATCTGTTATCCATTATTTGTTTGCAGATGAGAGCGCTGACTTGGCATGCATAACTGGGTGGCCCCAGTTGGGTGAATTGACTGGGTGGCCCCATTCTCAGGTGCTTGATACAGCTGGTCTTCCATCACAGCACCAGCCCAGTTTACGTCACTCATCCATAAACATTCCATATCCTTTCCCTGGAGACCTATCTGCACTGTGTCTGGGTGTGATGCCTTTTTTGTGTTGTTCGGCCAATGAGACAGAACAGGGATGTTGTTAGTGTACCATTCATCCCAATGCGCAACAAACTCCCAAACTAAGCTGCTGGTGGAAGTCTTGGATGTGGTTTGGAGAATCCTTTCACGGTAGTTTTAGGGGACTTCAGTATCCATGCTGAGGCTGCCTCAGATGGGCCAGCTTGGGACTTGATGTGTCTTAGTATGATGTCCAAATACAATCAGAGTACAGTGGTACCTCGGTTTAAGAACAGCCCTGTTTACAAACTATTTCATTTAAGAACTCTGCAAAACCAGAAGTAGTGTCCCAGTTAGCGAACTTTAACTCGGTCTACGAACGGAAGCCGAACGGTGGAAGGGCACCGGTGGCGGGAGGCCTCATTAGGGAAAGCGCGCCTCGGTTTAAGAATGGTTTCGGTTTAAGAACGGACTTCTGGAACGGATTAAGTTCGTACACCGAGGTACCACTGTAAAAGGAATGTTTACATTCCAATTCAGATGGCATATGTGAAAACTCTTAAGCTACAAAGGGCAAGAGCCGATATGTACTGTACTGGGTTTATATTATATTTGAAAGACACACACACTGAAACCATTTACCTCTTTTTGTTTTCTCTTGTAAGATTTTAATGTGGCTTTTGGACGCTTAATAATGTGGAATCCTTTTCTCATGGTTTGATCTCCTGGTGCTCTGGTATAATGGAGCCCTGTGTACATTGGAAACACAGCATGATACGCCTTAGGCTGTCCCTGAAATCTGGCTAGCTGTTGCTGACTTTGAACAGTTTTCCTTTGTAGTTCTTGAATGTTTCATTTTGTTTCTTATTTTAAATAGTTTGATTTTTGTTTTTGACAATCAGAGCATCTCTAAGATATGAACAAAATATTATCTCTGATTTGGCAGGTTATTGCCCCATGGATAGTTCTGGATGTGTGTGTGTGTTTCCATAGGTTCTAGCATGGTGCCACATCAGCACTTGTTATGTGAACTGAGACCTCCAGGTATAGATAGGGTGGTATATAAATTCAGTTAATAATAATAATAATATGGTCAATGTCTATTCAAAAATAAGTTCCTGAAGAGGTATGCTTAGGATTCTAATAGGTGCAATCCAGCATTAGCCTGAAATGGTTTGTAATGGGGAAATATTCTATTTGATATTGAGTTATCACTTTAGCAGAGTTGGATTCTTGGGACACATGGAAAACTGGAATATCTCGATTGAATACACACCCACACACCCTGCCCTGATGTACAATGAACAGTATAACATTTCACAACCATGCCTGTGTTTTATTCTTGCTTTTGATTACCTCTCTTGATTATGTAAGTTTTGTTCAGACAACATATGCATTAATCAAACATATAGGGACAATTTGGGGTTGTGCCTGCAGTACCCCCAATACATGCACAGTCACCTGAACATCTGCACAGAGGTTACATGTGTGCAATATGCACACTTGCAGACTCCATTCAGACATTATGTCTAATACATGTGTAGGGCAGGGGCAGTGCACACAATCAGAGTCGCTCAGTGTGCCTTTAGTCAATGCACATACGACACAGTCTTTCCTTTCACAAAATTTAACCAGATATAGAAGTAATTCTTAACCTATTGGTCTGCAGGTCAGTGTATAGAGAAGAATTTCAAGATGTCAACTATATGATAGCAATGGTCACTGCTGAACGGAGTAGGCTGTGACCAGGTGGGCTGAGTGGGAAGGGGTTGATCCTGTGACAAAGCACTAGCCCTTAAATTTTGAGATTGGGAACGATAGAGGCTCTACTGTCTTTATTCTGAGCCCTCCTGGAAACAATATTTTCTGTTCAAGGTTTTACATTTAAGTCTAGAGACTGGCTGTTTCTAGTTGTCTCCTGGTGTTTCTACAATATTTTGCATGTATCTTCTATCCATTCTGTGACCTGCCGTAGTTCATATCAAAAGAGGGGGAAAGGGAAAACTGACCTAAAGATTTAATTTCATACAATTGGAGTTTAGCACTAATATATTTAATATTTCAACTATGTATTATTTCACAGTTCCCAGTTGGCACGGATATTGAAGGAATGAATATCTTGGGGCTGGTCCTGTTTTCTCTGGTTTTGGGAGTTGCCTTAAAAAAGCTTGGCACTGAAGGAGAAGAACTCATCCGTTTCTTTAATTCTTTCAACGAAGCAACCATGGTCTTAGTATCTTGGATTATGTGGTGAGTGTTCTTTGGGACGATCCTCTCTGGCAATTTTGTGTGTCAGCATCAGCAACAGTAGTACAAATCAGCTAAATATAGGCACAGGCCAACTTGGAGATTGCCCTGATCCAACAGGATCTTCTTATGTTCTTATGAGATGGGTCTGAATTTATCATAACAGTATCGCATATCTTCTTTCTGTGCCCATGCAAATAAAATTTTTAGGGATTTCCTTTGGTCTTCCAGTACTGGGGAACTGGCAAAACTACATGTATACGTACCCACATAGACATTTCTAGTTTACAGGTATGAAGTCTGAACCAGCCTAAGAAGTATTAATGCAGTTCTTACGGCAGCACACCATCTGCCTGTCTACTTATATGGCAGTACAGATGCCACATGAAATGCAGGATCTTTGAAATGTACAGGGGACCTGCTGCTACCCTTGATCCTGTTATTTAAAAACTGCATCAGCCACTCCGGACGGCTTCCAACAAAGATTAAGGTAAAGGTAAAGGGACCCCTGACCATTAGGTCCAGTCGTGACCGACTCTGGGATTGCAGCACTCATCTCGTTTTATTGGCCAAAGGAGCCGGCGTACAGCTTCTAGGTCATGTGGCCAGCATGACTAAGCCGTTCTGGCGAACCAGAGCAGCGTACGGACATGCCGTTTACCTTCCCGCCGGAGCGGTATCTATTTATCTACTTGCACTTTTACATGCTTTCAAACTGCTAGGTTGGCAGGAGCAGGGACCAAGCAACGGGAACTCACCCCGTCGCAGGGATTCGAACCGCCGACCTTCTGATTGGCAAGTCCTAGGCTCTGTGGTTTAACCCACAGTGCCACCCGCGTCCCAACTCCAACAAAGATTAAAAATACAATGAAACATCAGTCATTAAAAACTTCCCTAAACAGGGCTGCCTTCAGATGTCATCTAAACGTCTGATAGTTGTTTATCTCT
The DNA here is from genome assembly GCF_951804945.1 of Podarcis cretensis. Taxonomy (NCBI): domain Eukaryota; kingdom Metazoa; phylum Chordata; class Lepidosauria; order Squamata; family Lacertidae; genus Podarcis; species Podarcis cretensis. The sequence goes on along the minus strand of NC_137172.1, from coordinate 120,208,158 downwards.
TTGACATCTGATGGGAGGGCATTCCACAGGGCGGGTGCCACTACGGAAAAGCCCTCTGCCTGGTTCCCTGTAACTTGGCTTCTCACAGTGAGGGAACTGCCAGAAGGCTCTCGGCGCCGGATCTCAGTGTCCGGGCACAGCGATGGGGGTGGAGATGCTCCTTCAGGTATACTGGGCTGAGGCCATTTAGGGCTTTAAAGGTCAGCACCTCCACCAGGGGGGATTTTTTGGAGGACAGAATGTTAAAGTAAGAGGAAAGGAAGGTCTTAGGGAAGGTGGGATGTTCAGAAGGTGCAAGGTGGAGCTGGTTTGTTCAGGGGAAAAATAGGGGTTTGGAATAGGGTGGAGAAGGGATGTGGATTATAGGGTACTCTGCCTTGAAGGTTTCTGTACAAAAAAAAAAGTTTCTCCACCAATTACACCACATTGGCTTACAGTCCGGTCTGAAAACTATTTGTTTCTTTCAGTGTCTTACAAATAAAATCTGTTAAGTGGTTATCCCTAGTCTCCCACATAAAAAACCCATGCCTTAAGGGATCGAGCATCCTCCTTGAAACAAAGTGTTCACAGTGAGACAGTAAACCTGGATGTTGTGCAGGCTCACCCCTTATCGAGCAGTCATTTTCAGACTATTTGACTGCAGGTGAAAAGGGAAAGTGGAAGCCAGACTTCACACATAATCACTGCTTTACTTGAAATTCATCGTTTTAGATGGTGTATGCCTGCATTTTCTTAAGAAGCTTTTTCTCAGCAGTTAATAGCATCCAATGTTGGGCTTGGTCCGTAAGCAATGGAATGAATCTCATAGGACATATGACCTTAGAAACCAGACCTTTATGTTAGTACTTGCCATTAGTGATTTGTATCAGAGCAGCTTAAGGTTTTTACTTCCAAGGATAATTAGGGATGGATGAGCTCATTAAAGTTTGGCCCACCCAAGTTCTCAGCGTAAACACTGGGGGCAGCCATGCTTTCTTCCCATACTGTTCCCCCTGAGAGTAACAGAACATTGTCAGATTCCATCACTCCCAAAAGGACTTGCTGTATACGAATTCAACAATACACAGGCTAGTGATATAATAGCAAAATGCAAAGTCACACAAAAATATATCACCAAGGACAACTGCTCCACAATAAGGCGGCTTCCAACAAAATATTAAAATACAATAGTAAGTCAAACATTAAAAACTTCCCTAAACAGGGCTGCCTTCAGATGTCTTATAAAAGTCTTTCCTTGACATCTGATGGGAGGGCGTTGCACAGGGCGGGCGCCACTACCAAGAAGGTCTTGGGAGAGATGCATATAGGGACAGATTTGCCCAGTTTTCTAAACTATTGATTGTATACTGTTAAGATTTCACTGTACAGCTTGATAGTTAAGCCCATTTGTGGGAAGAAACGCTGATTATACCAGAACACCGTTGACTCGCAAGTTGATGTACACACAAGTGATTGTAAAGGAAAAGACTACTTTAAATTACAGAAATTATTTATTTGCTTCTTTACACTACTTAATGTGGAGCAGTTGCCCTCGGTGATATATTCTTGTGTGACATTGTATATGAATTCAAAGCATGCAGAGACAAGGAGCCCTGGGTGTTAGTCAGTCCAAGTTATGGATGCCCTACTTTGGGGAGTTTAAACACAAAACATTTTTATGGACCTTCTTGCAAAGCAATCCACTGGACTGTGGATTGATTAATGTTTTCTGGGCCATGATCTGCCCAGATCAAATCAGGTGTGTTTGCTCCGGAATCTGAGTAGGATTCCTCTCCCCCCCCCGCCCCCGCAATTCCTAAATATAACGCCTTTGTAATATTAAAGCAATTGATAGGTGGCACTGTCATTTCGTCATTACTAAGCCAACACTCCAAGTTAATCAGTCATCAAATAATCCTCCACTTTGTAGATTATGGGCATACATTTTAGCTTGACCCTGGAATGAACAGAAATTCTCAGGCCTGCTTTTCTCCTTTTCTGGAATTTATTATCTCCCTCTTTGAAATCCTAATTAGCAAATTGAAGAAAAGCCACCCTTCTATAGATTAAAAGATCAAACAGTTAAGTTTTGGGTTTGTTTTTTTAAGTGGGATTCAAAACATCAACTTCATTAGGTTTCATGCTCAAATCATATTTAGAAAAAAATAATGTTGCTTTTATGCTTAGTGAAAATGTAGCACCCTGCTTGTGGTTAACGCTTAGCTGGAATGAAATATTCAACGCAGCAATAGAGAAATCAAAATAATAATTTATTTGTCAGACAAATAAATGAGAGGCACAGTGGTATATAGTTACCAAGCTCTGGCCTGGCCTCCCGCCATTCTGGCCAGCACTTATATTTCCTTAATCCAGCCCCCTTGCTCCTCCTGTGGCTGCCTCTGTCCAATCAGCCTGGTTGAAATTCCTATTGGCTGTTTGCTAGAACCAATCACAAAAGATACACCCATTTCCTCTTGCCCGTTTATGGGAAACAAAAAGCTATATATTCTTCTATCTATAAATGACAAATAAGTAGTAATATATCTTACATGTGTCTCAACAAGGAACCTTAATTACCAGCTCACCTCGCCCTATTGCCCTCCAAAACAAATGGTTTAATCTCAAATTTTTATCTTAAACAGATGTCAAGGATCTTGAGTTCACATCATCATTGAAAGATCTCCTTCTCTTGAAGGTCTTTAAACAGATAACCATATGTGTGCTCTAATGATGTTTCCTGCTTGGCAGGGGGGCTGGGCTGATGGCTGATGGCCCCTGTGATCTCTTCCAACTATATGAAATAAGAATCTAGCATAAGGATTTAACATTTCTTAGCTTCTAATTCCTTTGCATAATTACATTTAAGCCAATATATTTAATACATAACATAGATAGCTTTTTAGAAGAATAAACCTTTTCAAAGTAAAAAAAGGAAGGAACAGTTTCCAGCCTCAAAATAAGATGGAAAGAAAACCTCTCTTCTCCAGCCAAGCCAGTTGCCTTTTTCACTGCTCTTGACCTTTCAACCTTAGGAAAATATGGCTCAAGTTTAATGGGAGGCACATGGTTTTATTTTACTATTTACCCACTCTTAATTATGTTTATCTCTTTTTTTATCTTCTGTAATATGTAGGGTCAGTGTAACCTTGGCTGTCAGCCTGTAATTCCCTTTTTACGACTTTGAGAATTGTTTTCTGCTATAAATCAGGGGGGCCCCTTGTCCAGGAGAATAAACATCTTGTCCAGGAGAATAAACATCTTAGGCAGCTGGTCTTCTGCCTGGCATGAACATTTGAAAATCTTTAAGCTCATTTTAAAATACAGGCCCTGATCAAGCCTTAATAAAAATGCAGGCTATGATTAGATGCCTCAAAACCATTGGTTTTTCTTACTCAGAATTGTCTATTCTGTGTCTGGCAACCACTCCCCAGGGATTCAGACAGGAATATTTCCTGGCCATACCAAGAAATGCAAGAGAGTCAACCTGGGACTTTTTGTGAGCTTGGATCAATTTGTTCTGCTCCTATGTATTTAGGAGGCCCGCACACTTATTTAAACAGTAGCATTGATATGATGTCCCTTGCCCAATAGATGAGAGGAAGAGACAGTAACAGTTTTGCTGTGGGAGCACAGATATTTTACCTGTAGCTCTCAGATCTTCCCCTGCCCCATTTGAGCTGGATCAGTGCTGCAGGGCTGATTTAGCACAGCATGGAAGCTGACAAATAATGATAGGTGGGCCTTAAATATAAGGGTTTGGGAAATGTAGGCAATGCAGAAAGGGTAATATTGTTTGTGGGGGGAAATATGCTCATCAAAGAACAAACCTTAGTCAAATGTTTTAATTAGAATGTTATTCCAGACTTGGTCTGTATGGCATGGCTGTTGCATTCTTCACATGCTTTGGTTTATGGCACTTTAAAGACCTTGTTCCTTACTAATGTTGAATGTTAACTTCCCTGCAGGTATGTACCTATTGGCATTACATTTCTTGTTGGAAGCAAGATAGTGGAAATGGAAGACATCATGCTTCTGGTGACGAGCCTTGGGAAATATATATTTGCTTCGATTCTGGGCCACTTCATCCATGGACTGGTCGTTTTACCACTTATTTATTTTGCAATTACACGCAAAAACCCTTTCACTTTTCTGCTAGGACTTATAACACCGTTTGCAACAGCTTTTGCCACTTGTTCCAGGTTGGTTGGTGTAAGCTTTTATATGTGAAATGGGAATAGCATTATTCTAGTTCAGGGTAATAATTCTAGCTTAATGACCTGCTTAGTCATTTTTGTAGCTTTTATTGCAATGCAAGAAGCCCTCCTATGGGTGTCTAATTTCTCAAAATGTCACATAGGCTTTTAGAATGATATTTGGATGTCCCATGTCTATATACCCTAATATAGCTGTCAGAATTTGACAGAGTAATCCTGCCCTCGTGATCCACTGGCTGAAGAGATTTAAGATGGGGTGAAGTTTCTCCAGCAGAGCGGGGGTGTCCACCAAAGAGCCCCCTCTCTCCTTGCACATGGAAAGTGTTAAGTTGTGGGTGAACATATCAGACGACACAGCGATTCTTCAAACAGCGCTTGTTTATTCACAGGCCAGGACAAAACTGAGCTGAAGGGTTCAGCCAGCCTGCTTATATAGAGCTCCAGTACAATGTAACTGTAACAATTTTCTAAAACTATCCAATCACTGAACGTCACTTTCAATCCCTTATTTGCATAACTATCTACAGTATCCCCCTGCTGGCCCAGGGTGAGAACTTCAGTACATAACAGAAAGCTCTGCAGGTGTAGACCTGCTAATGGTAGTAGCCATTAGTTAGGCCCTGAAATAAGGCATTTCAGGAGCAGGCCAGAGGCAGCCTTGGTTCCACTGGATCCAAAGTCTTCCAAGATCCTACAAGAAGCTCCAAGATCAGGCTCATAAGCTATGCCAGTTTGAGACTGAAATAGCTATTTCCTCTTATTAGTTTCAAAGCGGGTGGGGGGGGCATTTACAATTGGGCGAGGGCTAAAAAGAGAGAGACGTCCCTGTTGCAACCCCATTGTGGGCGGCTGAAGCCAGGAGATGTAAATGATCTGTTTCTTCACTCCCTTTCCCACTTAGGAAGGCTCTGACCAGTTTTAAAGGGCCAGAGAAAATAGCAGCACCTCCCTAACAGTGTGAGATAGCTGAGGTGCAAATTGTCTGCTTTTGGCCACCAAGACAAATAATGAAATCCAGTCCAATCTAAATTCTTAGACAGTGTCTTGCTTAAACTAGTCATAACAGCTCTGAAACAGAAACAGCAGTTTTAAAATGTACCCTAGACCGCCCTTTATTTTTCCTCTTATAAGACTTGGATGTATCTTTTGGAAATACAGAACGTGGAGCTCTTTTCAGTTCCTGGGTTACCCTGGAACGGCATGTACCTGGAATGCTGCACAATATGTTTAGGCTGGCAGAGAGATCCAGCTGTTAGAATGTTTATATTAGTGGGTTATATACATTGCCAGACCTGATGATGATCTCCTTTCTTGGCCACATCTAGCTCTGCAACTCTTCCATCCATGATGAAATGCATCGAGGAGAATAATGGAATAGACAAAAGAATTAGCAGGTTTATTCTGCCAATTGGGGCCACGGTGAACATGGATGGAGCTGCCATTTTTCAGTGTGTAGCTGCTATCTTTATTGCCCAGCTGAACAACCATGAGCTCAATAGCGGACAGATCTTCACCATTCTGTAAGTTGCAATGCAAAGCTGCCTTTTTCTGATAGCTGAATGCAGCGATAGCTCCACTGTGGATATGCAATAAATGGAGTTACAGTGGTGCCTCGCAAGACGAAAAGAATCTGTTCCGCGAGTCTCTTCGTCTTGTGGTTTTTTCGTCTTGTGAAGCAAGCCCATTAGCGGCTTAGCGGATCAGCTGATAAGCGGCTTAGCGGTTTAGAAAAAGGGGGGAAAAGGGGAAAAAACCCGCAGGAACTCGCAAGACATTTCTGTCTTGCAAAGCAAGCCCATAGGAAATTCGTTTTGCGAAGCACCTCCAAAACGGGAAAAAAACCCGCAGGAACTCGCAAGACATTTCCGTCTTGCAAAGCAAGCCCATAGGAAATTCGTTTTGCGAAGCACCTCCAAAACGGAAAACCCTTTCGTCTAGCGGGTTTTCCGTCTTGCGAGGCATTCGTCTTGCGGGGCATCACTGTATCTAGCTGTAAAGGTGCAAGAGAGAAACAACAGCTTGCCTTCTTGCAGCTTTCTTGGTTGCACTGCTAGTACTATTTAGAACGTGTGCCCTTCACAGAGGTGGTGGGTTAAATACAGGCTTTCCCTTCTGTGAATGAAGGAGCTTTCGTTTGCAGAAGGGACTCAGATCCACGGGAGTAAGTCTTCCACCAGTCCTGCCAGTCGTGTCCAGTGTGACTCAACATGCTGTTCTGGAGGGAGGATCCCCCAGATCTTCTTTGGGGGTGGGAGCACAGGAGTCTGCAGGGGGAATAGGCAGAAAATAGCGTCCTCTTAAGACAGCACCCCATGGACAGTGTTCCACTTCATGCGTAGTCTGGGTTCAATGTGCTGAAAACATCAGCAACTTTCTCCTCCCAGTGAGAAAACAGTAAAGGTAAAGGTAAAGGTACCCCTGCCCGTACGGGCCAGTCTTGACAGACTCTGGGGTTGTGCGCCCATCTCACTTAAGAGGCCAGGGGCCAGCGCTGTCCGGAGACACTTCCGGGTCATGTGGCCAGCGTGACATCGCTGCTCTGGCGAGCCAGAGCCGCACACAGAAACGCCGTTTACCTTCCCGCTGGTAAGCGGTCCCTATTTATCTACTTGCACCCGGAGGTGCTTTCGAACTGCTAGGTTGGCAGGCGCTGGGACCGAGCAGCGGGAGCGCACCCCGCCGCAGGGATTCGAACCGCCGACCTTTCGATCGGCAAGCCCTAGGCGCTGAGGCTTTAACCCACATATTTTGCAATTGTGAATAAGTGCTCAGATGGGCAGAAGGTCTGAGCATGAGACTCATGATCTCAGGGTTGTGGGTTTGCGCCCCATGTTGGGCGAAAGAGGCCAAGCTGGGACTTCTTGCAGAGGCGATTTCAGGGTAGCGTGACCGGTTTGGCCACACTGGGCACCAGCACTGCAGGGGGCACCACAACAATGATGTAGAACAGAGTGTGGTAGTTGGGTGCGCACTGAATTTTAGCGTCACACAGGGGGCCACTGAAATTTGAGAGCCCAAAGTCTGCCACTTGCTCCCTTCCAAGGCAGACCAAGCTAACCCCATTTCTGTGGCTTTCTGCATGGAGGCAAAAGCCTTTGTTCCTAAGCTGATGTATAAATACATTGCCATTGGTTTTAACTGGTTGTTTCTATTGATGCCTCCTCTTTTTTGCTTGCTTTTATTAATTTTTTGTATTGCTGTTAGCTATTTTGAGCACCATCTGGTGAAAAGGCAGGCTACAAATTTAAGAAATAAGTTAAATAGATACATAATTAAGCCAAGTGTGCACAACAGTGAATCAGATCTGCAGAATACAGCTTGGAGAAATATATCCACTTTGAATTGTGAGTGTGATGCAAATGGAGACCATGATGAACAAAATTAAACTTAGTGCTGGTAGTAAGTGTATAGTTCCCAATGGTGATATGAATCATCTGTGTTGCAAAAAAGCACTTCTGTTTTTACATCTAAGTACCTGGAACCTCCGGGTGCAAGTAGATAAATAGGGACCGCTTACCAGCGGGAAGGTAAACGGCGTTTCCGTGTGCGGCTCTGGCTCGCCAGAGCAGCGATGTCACGCTGGCCACGTGACCCGGAAGTGTCTCCGGACAGCGCTGGCCCCTGGCCTCTTAAGTGAGATGGGCGCACAACCCCAGAGTCTGTCAAGACTGGCCCGTACGGGCAGGGGTACCTTTACCTTTACCTTTACTTACCTGGAACATAGGGACGTGGGTGTTGTGGTCTAAACCATTGCGCCTAGGGCTTGCCGATCGGAAGGTCGGCTGTTCGAATCCACGCAACGGGGTAAGCTCCTGTTGCTCGGTCCCAGCTCCTGCCAACCTAGCAGTTTGAAAGCATGCCAAAAAGTGCAAGTAGACCTTCCTCTGGCGGGAAGGTAAACGGCATTTCCGTGTGCTGCTCTGGTTTTGGTGTTCCGTTGCGCCAGAAGCGGTTTAGTCATGCTGGCCACATGACCCTGGAAAAACTCTGCGGACAAATGCCGGCTCCCTCAGCCTGTAAAGCGAGATGAGCACCGCAACCCCAGAGTCGTCTGCGACTGGACTTAACTGTCAGGGGTCCTTTACCGTTTTACCTGGACCATGTTGTGCCAACATGTGGAAAGGAAGAAATATCCCTAGACATAAAAGGAAACCTTTGGCATTTTTATGCATATGTGCCATTGCAGCACAACAGTAACCAAAATTGATTCCCATTGACAGTGTAACGGCAACTGCATCCAGCGTGGGAGCTGCTGGAATCCCAGCGGGAGGAGTTCTCACCATAGCTATTATCTTGGAGGCAATTGGACTTCCCACCAATGATATCTCCCTCATATTGGCTGTCGACTGGATTGTGTAAGTACTTGGTGTGTGGTTAGGGCACACATTATTGTGGCGTCGTTGCAGGTGGTTGGTGGCATGAATTGAATATTATATTTTGAGGGGAGCATACTGTTGCACACCACTCCAGTCTCCAAGTGGTGGGAGATTCCTGGGGTTCCAGCTTGTGTTTCCTTTGCAACGAGGTACTGTGGAGACTCTAGTGTCCTTAAGATATATGGTTTAATTACACATATATACAAGCTGAGCCTATGATGGAGGGGCTCACAGCATTAACATGCCAAGAATGTCCTGCGTCTCCCATAGCCACAGCCTTGGATCCTAGCAGAAATCAGCCATGGCGCTCGCTCACTTGCTCCCTCTCTCTCTCTCTCTCTCTCTCTCTCTCTCTCTCTCTCTCCGTTTCCAATCTGCCACTTTTGCATCCAGCTTCTAGCTCACATCACTCAACTCTCAACTCCAGCCTCTTGTCTTTCTAACTAAGAGAATGTTGAGAAAGGGAGGCTCACACATTTGTCCTTTGGCACAGAGCCATTCCCATATTTAGTGGGCCATTATCAGGCTGGCTTGCCTATTCCAGCAGTTGAATCTGTGCTGGATCTGTGCAGGAATTAGCTTGCCTGCCTTCTCCCCACAAACTCATAGCAATACATTTCAGAAGATATTTCTTTTAAGCTGACAGTGTGAATGAAGTACAGAATTCCTAAAAGGCAGGAACCTAAAAAATGAAAGAGAGATGCTGTATACTGTAGGTCAGTTATCAAGAGCCAATCTTGATGATGTTATGGCACAGCTTATCCTTAGAATCTCCAGTTAAAGTGACTCAGCTACATTAGTAAAAAAAAACCAACACCAATGCTTTGAATGTGTAACACCAGATGGCGCCAGAGAACAAACATATTTTCTATGTGATTTTTACATAGGGTGTTTTTTTATAACGATTTGATTTCTGACTTATTTATAGCGTGGTCTTTTACTCTGTGTGTAGATCCACCCTGGGTTGCAGTCTACCAGTCAGTAAACAATTTGGGTCCAGATTGACCAACAGTCTGACAAGCTATAAGACAGTTTGTTGTGTTCCTGTGAGGGGAGCTAAAGTTTCTCTCCATAGTACAATCCACTCCTCCGGGCACTTTTTGTCTTGGCTGGCAGCACTGGGAATGATTCACTTTTGGTTTATCCACACTTCCCTTTCCTCCGCTTTTTCCAGGCATGATCTGCGCTTTAAAGCTCTGTGCAAAAACCCGCTCTTTAAAGCTCAGTTGGAGCAAATAGCAATCCATGGAAAACCCAAATTGACATTTGCTCCGATTGAACGCTGAAAAGTGGGGAAAGCTCAGACAAAAGAAAGAAAGAAAATGCTTAGGACACAAGAGCTTTTAAGCGTGGGCCTGTGCTTGGAAAGAGTGGGACAAAAGATAAGTGTGGACAAGCCCTAAGAGAGAAGCATTGTGGAGGGTGGAGCTGTAGGGAGCGTCAGTGTTGGAGCACCCTCTCTGCTTGCAGAAGGTCACAGGTTCAATCCTCAACATCTCCAGGTAGGACTGAAACCCTGAAGAGCAGGTGCCAATTAGCCCTGACAATACTGGGCTAGATGCACTGTTGGTTTGACTTGTTATAAAGCAGCCTTCCATTTTCCTATGAGATAAGCCACAATTCAGCAGAGAGTAGCCTCCCCTCCCCTGGAACTGCTGCTGCCCTGTCTGGTTAGAGTCAGACCCTTGGACAATATAAGTATTGATGCCTCCAGCCAGCTATAGTAACCACTGTTTTTGATTACCACTGACCTTTATAGCCCTAAATGGCCTCGGCCCAGTATACCTGAAGGAGCGTCTCCACCCCCATCGTTCTGCCCGGACACTGAGGTCCAGCGCCGAGGGCCTTCTGGCGGTTCCCTCGCTGCGAGAAGCCAAGTTACAGGGAACCAGGCAGAGGGCCTTCTCGGTAGTGGCACCCGCCCTGTGGAACGCCCTCCCACCAGATGTCAAAGAGAAAAACAACTACCAGACTTTTAGAAGACATCTTAAGGCAGCCCTGTTTAGGGAAGCTTTTAATGTTTAACAGACTACTGTATTTTAATATTCTGTTGGAAGCTGCCCAGAGTGGCTGGGGAAGCCCAGCCAGATGGGTGGGGTATAAATTTATTATTATTATTATTATTATTATTATTATTATTATTATTATTAGCCTCTGTGGCTGGAGCACCACTTATAAGAGTCTCATGCTCTACTGACTGAGCTATCATCAAGGAGGAGAGCTGTTTCATTCCAGTCACTTGTTTATTCCTACTGGAGGGAATAAGGAGGTCATTGCTCTGGCTGTTCAGATTTGCCCTTGTTGATTCTCATGGTGGCTACATTGGCCTGCAGTTGCGATGGAGGAAAACAGAGGAAAGCAGCTCATGTGTGGATCCTTCTCATTCTGCTTCTCTCAGTATTGTCCACACTGAATAATAATATTAATAATAATAATAATAATAATAATAATAATAATAATAATTTATTATTTGTACCCCACCCATCTGGCTGAGTTTCCCAGCCACTCTGGGTGGCTTCCACAGAGACCAAAAATACACTAAAATGTCACACATTAAAAACTTCCCTGAACAGGGCTGCCTTAAGATGTCTTCTGAATGTCAGGTAGTTGTTTATTGCCTTGACATCTGCTGGGAGGGCGTTCCACAGGGCGGGCGCCACTACCGAGAAGGCCCTCTGCCTGGTTCCCTGTAACTTGGCCTCTCACAGTGAGGGAACCGCCAGAAGGCCCTCGGCGCTGGACCTCAGTGTCCGGGCAGAATGATGGGGGAGGAGACGCTCCTTCAGGTATACTGGGCCGAGGCCGTTTAGGGCTTTAAAGGTCAGCACCAGCACTTTGAATTGTGCTCGGAAGCAGCAGTTTTCTTGTGTTTCAGACCAGGTCTCTCTCAACCCTAACCTGGAGATACCAGGCATTGAATCTGGAACCTTTTTCATGCAAAGCAGATTCTTTGCCTCTAGGCTGTGGCCCTTCTTCAAGGTTTCAAGGCTTGTTGGGCTGCGTGTAAGTAGAACTGGGGGAGCAGTATCCTGCGTGAGGTGGGCTTTGCTTCTGACTCTGAGACTGCTCACTGAAATTGAGCAAATTCTGAGAAGCTCTACTCAGTTTCTCATGACGTCTGAACTGTATACACCTGGGGGGAAATGGTACCCTGTAGGCTGACGGAGCAATCTCATCTCCTGTGATGTTTTGTTAACACCGGGTACCCTTTGTGCTCTTTCCCAATTGACCAGGGACCGGACCACTACAGTTGTGAATGTAGAAGGGGATGCCTTTGGAGCAGGTATCCTTCATTATCTGAATCAGAAAGAAGCCAAGGAGAAAGCAGAAGAAAAACTAAATGAAGTCTGCGTAGAAGCCGTTCCAAACAGCAAGGCTGAGGGGGAAACGTCACCCTTGGTAATGCACAGAAACCAAGACATCACATTTGCCGCTCCGCCACCTAGCACTAAAGATCTAGAATCTAAAGAGTCAGTCCTATGAATGAGAAGGAGCGGGGAGGCACTCTGAGGACACTGTATGTTGGAGACAACAGCATATTTAACTTGGAGCAGACCCAAGCGGCCGTTTGGATTGAACAGATGCGTCCCTTTTCCATTTTGGTGGTACGGAACAGACTACGTGTGTGTGTGCGTGCACGCATTTCTGGTGTATTTTCCCCTTTGAGTGCAGACACTTTTGTGATGAGGTAGTGATGTTTCATAGTTTTGCGTGTGTGCAAAATATGCAACGCTCGTGCGCTGATACGAGTGAAAGCAAGGTGTTTGCTTTTTGCTGGAACACTAAAGGCCCACTCTGAGAGGTAGATTTTGACAGCTGGATCGTACTAGGCAAGGTCACCTTGATAGCCTAGCTTGTACGGGGAGACAAATTGAGTTCTCTCCCTTTATTACATCAAGCCTGCCCTGTTGTATTCTGAAAGGCCCGCTCTCTGTGAAGGGATAAGTCTTCTTGATTCGAAGGCCAGAGATTATGGGATTATGTTTCTGCTACCAGTTACTGGATAAATCTTGATGATGCAGAGTGGACTTGAACCAATGTATGCCAGACATGCATGCCTAATGGAAACTAGTCCTAGCTATTCTAAAAAGTACATTCTCATTTACCGTATTTTTCTGCTCTATAAGACTCACTTTTTCCCTCCTAAAAAGTAAGGGGAAATGTGTGTGCGTCTTATGGAGCGAATTCAGGCTGCGCAGCTATCCCAGAAGCCAGAACAGCAAGAGGGATTGCTGCTTTCACTGCACAGTGATCCCTCTTGCTGTTCTGGCTTCTGAGATTCAGAATATTTTTTTTCTTGTTTTCCTCCTCCAAAAACTTGTGGTCTTGTGGTCTGGTACGTCTTATAGAGTGAAAAATACGGTATATTTCTCTTATCCCCCTCCTGCTAAGCCACACTATCTGTATATGTTAAACATTGGGATATTTGAAAAGAATCTTTAGCTTCTCCAAATGAGAAATGTCAAGAACCTGTAACCATACAGGAATGGCCACAGTGAGCTTGATGTGACAAGTTCAAAGACTGTTTTACACAAGACACTTAATTTGCCTCTGAGCATCTCTTGGCTCCTTTATTCTAACATCTGGGTATTGTTTAGACAGATGAAAGGCATTTGTAATGTAATTGAACATTCTGGATTATTGGTAAGTGTTAGCATCCTTATTACAAACCTGACTGAAGAAAGACAGATTGAAGCTTCCTGTGCAGATATTCTCATTCTGGTTTCCTTCTTATTACTGGTACCAGTTAACACGCATTATTACTTAAGGCCTTAAACCTCAAGAATGCAGACCAAAGAAAAAACTTGAAGCAGTATAGTCATTGTTTTCTCTATGACTGTTAAAGTGCTTGTTCTTTGCTTTAGAAGAGCAGTTCTTGACCTCTAATGCACTACTACCAACTATTTCTGCACCATTATCATTAAATGCCCCCTAAGCCATAGGTAAGAATTAGGACATAAAAACAGGACTCCAGACAAGGCAACTTATTCTAATATATAGGCATAGAGAGCTGTTGCAAATGCATCACTGTTCAGAATACATTTAATACATTACATCAACTGTTTTGGAGGAAGAGGGAACAGAATGAGAGCCTGGCTCTACCTTTCCCCCAAACAGGTACAGTTGTACCTCAGTTTTTGAACATTTCCATTGACAAGCGTTTCAGTTTTTGAACGCCGTAAACCCGGAAGTAAATGCTTCCGTTTTCAAACGTGCCTCAGAAGTTGAACGGCTTCCACTGAGTGTATATGTTATTTTTCTCAATTTTCTCTATTATATTTGCAAACTGCCCATTGCGCCTCGGTTTCGGAACTTAAACAATCTTCCGGAACGGATTATGTTCAAAAACCGAGATACCACTGTATTTTAACACCCAGCTGGGACTTCTGGATTGTGCTTTGAATCCAGGCACTCTCCCACAATCCCTGGCTTGTGTTTCTTTGTGCAAGATGGGGAGCCTTTTAGTGTAGGATAAAATGGGAAAAGCTGAGATGAACTCCTCCTTGATACAAGGATAGGAAACTTTTGATTATCTTACTAATAATAATAATGCTGATTTCTTATCTGCCTTTTAGGAGGAATGATCTGGTATCTATCTGCTGAAATGACCCTTTTTCAGTCAGCACAATTTGGTTTAGTGCAGGCCCTTGAAAAAAAGGTTGCACATAAATACTGGCCCCCAAAATCTCCCTTCTCTGTGGGAACACAGCAGTATTTATCATGTGTACCTTTTCAAGTGTACTTCTTCTTACAATGTGTTATGCAAAGAATGCCGTCTTGTTTTCCTGGGTCCTATAGCTAAAGGTCTATGACATGCTGACTGACAAAGGCCCTGCTGTAGTCTTAGTAGCCCAGCCAGTTAAGCCAGTCCAAATTGCCACGTTCTCTTTTGCAAGAAAGATACAATCTGTAAATAATCCCATTGCCTTTCAGTTAGATAATCATTGTCATAAGATTGCATCCATCCCTTGCGTAGTTTGTTGAGCACACTTCAAAAAGGATGGGGGTATATTCTCAGTGTCTATGGTCTTGATTTCAGGGTTCCTTTTGAACAAATGACAGACATACAGATAAACTTAGCTTACATTGAAGAGAAAGGCAGTGTACATCTTTTCTTGTTTCTGGCACCAGCTTATAGCTTTGTTTGGGGTTCATGAGTCAAGTATTTCAGCTCACACATTCAAAGTATATAGGAGAGCTTGCAGGGAAGCAGCAATCCATTTGGAGAATAAACACCAGCAAACTGCTTTAATTGATCTAGCAAATGTTTAAGCAGGAAATAAATGAAGTTCAAAAGTTGAAAGTAGCATCTTTCCTAATCAGTAACAACAGTTCGAATCCCCGCGGCGGGGTGAGCTCCCGTCGTTCGGTCCCAGCTCCTGCCCACCTAGCAGTTCGAAAGCACCCCTAAGTGCAAGTAGATAAATAGGTACCGCTTTATAGCGGGAAGGGTCATGTGGCCAGCATGACTAAGCCGCTTCTGGCAAACCAGAGCAGCGCACGGAAACGCTGTTTACCTCCCTGCCGGAGTGGTACCTATTTATCTACTTGCACTTTGATGTGCTTTCGAACTGCTAGGTTGGCAGGAGCTGGGACCGAGCAACAGGAGCTCACCCCGTCACGGAGATTCGAACCGCCGACCTTCTGATCGGCAAGTCCTAGGCTCTGTGGTTACTTGCCTACCTCCTTACTTGCAGCCGTGGCACAGCCTGTCAGCTTCCTTCTCCTTCTTGGCCTCAGTGGTGCCCTTGTGGAACTCATTGGGAAAGAGGATAGGGTCAAAGGTAGAATTAGTTGGCTCCACCTCTCATTGGCTCTGGCTGCACCCACTGTCAGACTCTCTGCCTTCGGTACCACCGGTTCCAATGGATACCACCCAGCGCAGCTTAGCCACACAACTCCCTCTAATTCTTTATGGTGTTCACGGTAGCAAACACTGCTGTGCACACAGTAAACACACCCCTTGTCATAGGAGAAGGTGGAAGACTAGTTTTCTAACGTCGCTGCAGGTATCCTCTGTAGCCCGTCATATAAGTGGGGCTACAACAGAAGAAAACCTGTCTCCCATGCCTGATAAAACCTGTCGTTAATGTCTGCAAAGTGTCATGAGATGAAGAAACATTATTGAAATGATACAGGGTATCATAGAAATGTAATCTGCTCTGCTTTTGGGCACTCAGGTTGCCTAACAAATACGGTATTAAGAGCCAGCACACTTTTTGCCCCGGTGGGAGGCTTGAACAAAGAATCCTTCTGCCGAATCTCCAAAATGGTGAAACCAGCTGAATGTGTTCCCATCATCTTTTGCTGAGAAGATAAAAGCCTTTGGGGATGTTCTTGCCCATATTGAGGGTACCTTTTCATGCTAAGTATCTGAATTGCAGGCTGATTTGGGAAAAGCTAATTGAGAGCAGAAGCTAAAGAGGAAAACACTTGTTTCTCAACATTTTCTTCAGTTCAAATATTGAGTCAGTGCCAACATAATTACCAAATTGCAGTCTTCTCTTTCCTTCTCTTGTTAAACAATTGTGCTTTCCCCAGTATATCTATTTTTGAGAAAATCAAGTGGGTACATAGCTGAAAATTGCACAGGTCATGTGTTCTTTGGCAGCTACAAACTTCTTTTCTACCAGGCAATCCCTGGACAAAATCCAAGGTGATCGTATCCTTTCTACCCCAACACTGTGTACATTGCGTAACACATGTCCTTTTGTACCTTTCCATAAAGCAAATGCAGCTGTTTTTTTTTTAAACATGGATGGTACAGCCTGTCTTCAGGCGCCCTATGGACCTTTAAATTAGCACATGCCCATTAGGCATGGTCAGATTACCAGGTCAGACTGTGTTAACCTGCAGCACGGTACTGTCTCCTTTGACTAGCAGCTGTTCTCCATCATCTCAGGCCTTTTGCATCCTTTTCAAGCTGGTTCTTTTTAATTACAGATGCCAGAGACCACACCTAAGACATTCTGCATGCAAAACTAGTGATAAGTTACTGTACTCTGGTCCCTCACCAGTTGATTTAAATGGCACGAATGTAGTTAGAAGAAGCTTTGAGTTTTGTGAGTAGTCTTGCGTATTTGTAGCCTGAAACAGCAAACCTTCACTACTATCTGATAGTTTTAACAACATTCCAGTTTTCTACAGGCCACTAAGAAATCTTAACGTGATAATCTCTGCTCTCCTCTCCATTCTCTGAATATTTCCCATTCCTTCAAAAGAGA
This sequence comes from Podarcis cretensis, assembly GCF_951804945.1. Classification (NCBI taxonomy): domain Eukaryota; kingdom Metazoa; phylum Chordata; class Lepidosauria; order Squamata; family Lacertidae; genus Podarcis; species Podarcis cretensis. Next base: position 120,191,364 of record NC_137172.1, on the reverse strand, counting down.
AGGGTTTAAACCACTTGAGATAGACATTAGTCTTGTCTCCCTCTAGTAATTAAGAGTGAAGAAGGGAATAGTTTTTCCCCCATGCGATTAACTGCATCTGTGTGTGATTATTAGTGCTTCTTTATGTGCAAGCAAATGCTAGCTATGTACACACTCTGCTATTAAAGCACATTTGAAGCAGTTTCTCCCCCTCAAAGAATTCTGGCCACTATAGTTTACCTCTCAGAAATACAGTTTCCAGGAACTCTAAACTTCAGTGCCCAGAATTCTTTGGGTGGGGGGATGTGCTTTGAATATGCTTTAGAGTAGGGTTTCCCAAACTTGGGTCTCCAGCTGTTTTAGGACTACAACTCCCATCATCCCTAGCTAGCAGGACATGTGGTCAGGGATGATGGGAATTGTAGTCCAAAAACAGCACTTATACTACTTCAGTGTCTGAAAAAAGAAACCCTGGAACTTTTTAAAAAGATTGTTTTGCCAGACCTCCTTATGCACTTGGACATGGCCAGTAGATTTTGTTGTTGTTCTTGTTGTAAGGATTTCTCATATTTCATGAAACAGACATATCCTGGGCTAAACTGATTTCCAAAGCCACGGAAGGAGAGTGAAGGAGCGATGTAAACACTAAAAATGAGGATTCAGGTTCATAGTTTAAACAATGAGCAATTGATTTTTGCAGTGCAGTTATGGGAAGTTCTACTGAAAAGGAAGATAATTAGTTGGAGGGGAATTGTTGAGAGAGATCGAGACTCACCTGTTTTCATTATGGAGGAGATGTGGCCTGAAGTGTGTGTGGTCTTCTGGTGATTTCAGGTGATCCAGGCTAGCTTTCAGCTAGCTTGCCAGGAGGGGGAAATGCAAATCTATGCATTGTGACTGGTGAGGCTTTGAAAATAACTGTGTCCAAACTGTAGCTGACTGATTTGGTGCTACAGAACTCAACTGAATGGGAGAGGAAGGCACCTTAAGGAAAACGCATCAACAAACATAAGTGTTCCGACTATAGCCATTCTTTTAGGTGGTTGCCTCTCTGGTTCCTGCTACACTCCCATTTTCTGGTTTAGTGGGATCAGTCCAAACCCTCATGTTAGCAAGATCACTTCAAAGTGGTATATCATTTCAGTGACTAAACTTCTCATAAGGAAAAATACGGTTCTGCCGCCTATTTCAGACTTCGGAGTGCTTTCCCGTTCTGTGTGTCTGCATTTTTAAGCCGTATCTTTACATATGTGCTTCGTGACTCTTCTTAGTTAGGTTTTTAGGAGGAAATATAATGTCACGCCTTGTTACAGTGTAACAATGCCTTCTGTGTCTTTCTCTGCTGATGTCCACAGTAAATGGCAGGTGGAGACCAAAAGAGCCTCTGTTAAACTGAAAACGAACCGCTGGATGGCTATTTTGCTCAATATGGTGCCTACATAATAAGGAAGGGCCATGCTGGGAAGGCCGTGAGTCTAAAAAAGAACTATGACACCACCTGCCTTATTATACCTCAGGTGCTTTGACCTGCTCAGCGCTGCTGTTGGCCACTGTTTAGTATCTTGCTGTTTTTATAACTATGCACCACGGGAGGCAGAGCCTCTTGTTGCTAGCAGTGAGGTGGGCCAGTATCCAAGGAGAAGGAGGCAGTGGTGTAGCGTGGGGGGTGCAGGGAGGGGGGCCCGGCCGCACTGGGCGCAACAACTGGGGGTTAGGGTTAGGGGGCGCAAATCCACGGGTTAGGGGGCGCAAATCCATGGGTTAGGGGGCGCAAATTACTTGCCTTGCCCCGGGTGCTGACAACCCACGCTACGCCACTGGAAGGAGGGCCAAATTACACGTGATGCTATTCACACAGCAATGGTGTGATTGGTGTTTTTAAAGTAAATAGCAGCTGCAAGAGGGCCTAATCCAGACCATGAACAGAGTAAAGGATAGGGAGGTATTGAACCCTTTACAGCTGCTGCAGTCCCACTTGATCTCTCTCTCTCTCTCAACACACACACACACACATTTGCAGTGGAAGGAAAGTTCCCATTGGCATCAATTGAATTGTTGGGTGTATTCCTTCATTAAACTCATTGGTTCACTGATATGTCTGCTTTTTAAAAACTATGAGTTTGTTTAACAGGGACAGATCAGAAAGGTGTGGGGTTTTTTTTGAATGATTGGTGCCATATAATTCTGTACTATTCTAATGTTTCAATGAACATTGTTATGTTGCATCACACCTATCTTGTTCTAGTATATTTCATAGGAATATAAAGGCTTAGTCCTAAAAGAAAGGAATTGTCAGATGCCAAAAACCTATGTTGACTGTACAGATAACCACTCCATTTTCTAAAAGTTCCTCCCCTCGCTTTGTGAAATGTTCTTAATATATATTTTGTCCATATGGCTCCATACAGTCCTGATCACTACAAAGGACCAATTACATTTGTGTACATTAAAGACATTCTATGTAGATATGTGATTGCAGAGCTGATGTTATGATACTATTTGTGTATTTTGCCTCTACACATAAGATGTTCCTCAAGCCCTCACTTGTTCTTGCCTAGAGTGTGCTGCCTAATGAATCAAGTTCCTTTCTAACTTTACAGAGAATAAACTCTCTAACTCCCAAACAATCATGTTTGTTCACTGGGTTTTTTTTCTGAATCTGAAATAAGATTCCTTTAATCTGAATGCACCATGATTGGTCTTTTTGGAAAAAGAATATAGATTCTATTGTACAGCGGTACAATAGAGGTATTCTTATTTTTATTTTTTAAAAATATATTTATTGAATTTTCCAAAAATTAGTTTAAAAAACAAAAAGAAAGAAAAAACAAAAAAAATACAAAAAACGCAAAATTAAAACAGATACAATTTTCAATACTTATTTCCATTAACTTGTTTCTCAGACCTCCTCTCACCTCCCCTTCTTGTATTCCAATTTAAATTTTTAATTCAACAAATCCTTATATTCAAAATTAGACATCAAATACTTAAACAACTTTGCTCATTACACTTTTCCTAAAGTCGACCAAAATATCCCTTCCATGGCTTTCCCCAATTCCAAACAAATAACAGAACATAGTAAAAATAAAACAAGTTATAGTTATATACCCTTTGGATTCCCAGACCCCGCCCACCCCTTTCCCGGTTTCAGTCCCCAAAAAATGTTCAATAGTTCAATATCTTGTCTAGCCTGGAGATCTCACGTCCGAGGGTTTTAAATCTCTTTCAGCCCCTCTCTGCCAGCCTTTTTGGTAGTCCTTAATGTTAAACCCCAGATTTCGAAAAGGCTTTGGCCCAACAGGATCCATATTCTTCCCAGCCAGCCCTCCATACTTAAAACCTCTAGGGTACCCCAACATACTCCTGTCAAGTCCAAATGTCCTCAAGATCAAGTTTGTAATCCTTCGGTCTTCAGATCTCCACCAAAGGGGATCTCTTAGTTTCAGGCTCACCAATTCAGGCCAGGCTTTCCACATCAGATTGTCATTCTCCTTTGTTGTCTTCATGTCAGACCACCAATTGCAGCTCTCATAACAGCTTTCATTTACCATCTGGGAAGTTAGAACTCCTCCTTCCTTGGCTTCAGAAACAGCACATATCTCCTCTTCCATATTCTCATAACATTCAAGTTTGCCTAAATGTTCAAATATATGAGCTTCCTGCTTCAAATCCTTATCAACTCCAACAGTATTGTTTACTGTTGAGGCCAGAGTTGTGACACTTGTAGCCAAAACACGAATTTCCCCTTGTAATTTTCCCAAGAGAACAAATGTTCTTTCCAGTTCAGTCTGGATTTTCCCTTCTCCAGCCATTGTTGTAATGTCCAAAACCCCCTCTAGGGGATTTTAGTTTGTTAGTATTTTTCAGCTCCAGTCCAAAAGCCAATTTATTTGTATCAGTTCTTCCTTATTCGCAACAAATTATAACTAATATAACCAGCAGGAACAACAGAAACAAAGTTCTCTTTTTCCCTCTGACAGCCAATTTGACAGCTGTCAAAGTCCTCAGTGCTTCATCAGCAGGCTCTCTCGCGGGACACTCCCGGGTCCAGGGGGGTGAAACTTGAGCTCCCACACTTTAGTCTTATATCCTCCGGTAAAATTTCTTATAGTGTCAAACCATGAGGGTTGAAATCATTTAATAAAAAAGAAGATCCTCTCGACCTTAGGTAATAAGTTCTTTTCATTGAGATTATCTACATAGAGGCGGGGGCGGACTTCCTTTTTAACCCTTCCCTGCTCGTTCCTGATTCAAAATAAATTTTTTCTTTAAATTCCAGATTCCATGTTACTCACGGGTTTTTAGTTTAAAGTCCAATTGTTCCCAGGAAAAAGTCAGCGCTCTCCGTCAATGGCTTGCGGCTTCGCTCCGCAGAAGGAGCAGTGGACTCACAGCACCGCGCCTCACCCCGTCTCCGTTCAGAAGCCTTTAAAAAGGCTCCTTCGCGGTTTGGGGGGCGCAAATGGTGCCCGCCGAGTCGCCAGGTTCACAGGCATCCGCGCCTGTGATTTCTGAGGGTCCCCGCGTCGCTGCCGCGGGCAAGACCCGATCCTGCGGAGCCGATTCCCTCCAGAGCTCGGAGGGAATCCGCCATTAAACGATGGCGCTAACCCGGAAGTCCCAATAGAGGTATTCTTAGAACACGATACAGTACCTTTTGGTATTGCCCGTCAGGAAGTTATTATCATGGCTCTTTGCATGGCCAGTTCTGAGTTTATATAGAATCATAGAATCATAGAGTTGGAAGAGACCACAAGGGCCATCGAGTCCAACCCCCTGCCAAGCAGGAAACACCATCAGAGCACTCCTGACATATGGTTGTCAAGCCTCTGCTTAAAGACCTCCAAAGAAGGAGACTCCACCACACTCCTTGGCAGCAAATTCCACTGTCGAACAGCTCTTACTGTCAGGAAGTTCTTCCTAATGTTTAGGTGGAATCTTCTTTCTTGTAGTTTGGAGCCATTGCTCCATGTCCGCTTCTCTGGAGCAGCAGAAAACAACCTTTCTCCCTCCTCTATGTGACATCCTTTTATATATTTGAACATGGCTATCATATCACCCCTTAACCTCCTCTTCTACAGGCTAAACATGCCCAGCTCCCTTAGCCGTTCCTCATAAGGCATCGGTTCCAGGCCTTTGACCATTTTGGTTGCCCTCCTCTGGACACGTTCCAGTTTGTCAGTGTCCTTGTACTGTGGTGCCCAGAACTGGACACAGTACTGCCGCGTCACACTGTTGGCTCATGTCAAGTTTGTGGTCAACCAAGACTCCTAGATCCTTTTCACATGCACTGCTCTCAAGCCAGGTGTCACCCATCTTGTATTTGTGCCTCTCATTTTTTTTGCCCAAGTGCAATACTTTACATTTCTCCCTGTTAAAATTCATCTTGTTTGTTTTGGCCCAGTTCTCTAATCTGTCAAGGTTGTTTTGAAGTGTGATCCTGTCCTCTGGGGTGTTAGCCACCCCTCCCCGTTTGGTGTCACCTGCAAATTTGATCAGGATGCCCTTGAGTCCATCATCCAAATCGTTGATAAAGATGTTGAATAAGACCGGGCCCAAGACAGAATCCTGTCTTGGCACCCCACTAGTCACTCTTCTCCAGGATGAAGAGGAACCATTGATGAGCACCCTTTGGGTTCGGTCAGTCAGCCAGTTACAAATCCACTGAGTGGTAGCATAGTCAAGTCCGCATTTTACCAGCTTCTTTACAAGAATATCATGGGGCACCTTGTCAAATGCCTTGCTGAAATCAAGGTAGGCTACATCCACTGCATTCCCTTCATCTACCAGGCTTGTAATTCTGTCAAAAACCGAGATCAGGTTAGTCTGACATGACTTATTTTTCAGAAATCCATGCCGACTATTGGTGATCACAGTATTCCTTTCTAGGTGCTCACAGACTGTTTGACAGCAGTAAGGAGCGCATGAATCTGCCCATTTTTGTCTCTCTCTTTCTCATTGTATTCCATTCTTCAAAATTCTGCAATATATTTTCCCACTGGTATATGCATTTTTGTGCACACTTGGATTTTTCCCTGTGCGAAGGCTTACATCTTGCCCCCACCATCTTTGCTAGAGATGGATGGGTGGCAAAGTCGCAAGGTAGTATTGGGTTCAGTTCCTTTGGTAGGGTCCAATCAAGCTACCTCTACACAGGTAAGTAGCAGAAGGGATACTTTAGTGTAGATCTTAAGACTAGAACACATAAGGAGTATCCACCGATGGTTGTCGTTTAACCAGCATTCCCTGTAATTTGCAAGTCGACCAATACTACTTCTGGTGCCAGCAATGCAGAACGTATTCTCCCATTTTGCATTTGAGCCAAATAGTCTCCAGCATTAACCTCTGACATGCTCTGAGGCAGAGATGCCAAACTTTCAAGAGATTTTCTCCCTCTCAGCCTCTACATATGTGGGGCCACAGGTAGAGTTGTGGGGAGCAATCTGAACAAGCACAACACTGCATAAAAATGCACCTTTAAATATATAACTGCATACAAAATCCAGAAGTTGGCCTATTTAAGTGTGAAACGCAACTTTTCCTTACAACTTGTAGAAAACCAGGTCACACTGAACAATATTTTTAACACTTGCTTAATTAATAATGTTGGGTCAGGTGATATGCATTAGTGCCAGATCTAACTCATGGGGTGCATGATGGCAATCTTTGATCTAAAGCATTATTTTATAGAGGTGGAAATGCTTGAAAGAACAGCTTTTGTCCTTCAGAATCGTATGTATTTGGTGTTGTTGTGAAAGGGCCATAATAAACCTTTTAACACATATTTTACTTGTTAGTAAAAAGTAGAGGATAAAGTGGGCTTGTCTTTCCACTTGACCTCCCCCAGTTTACTTTACCACTTTGCTCTTTGAGTAGCAGTTCTTGCCTTCAAGACAGAAAGATGCCCTTTAAGATTAGAACTTTGACTTTTCATTTTTTTTAAAAGAAATAGACCATTTGCTATGATTTATCTTAACATCGAAGAGAAAGCAGATCTGAGAGGCTGTATAAAATGAAGTAAGACTATGAATAGGGACGCAGGTGGCGCTGTGGGTTAAAGCCTCAGCGCCTAGGGCTTGCCGATCGAAAGGTCGGCGGTTCGAATCCCTGCGGCGGGGTGCGCTCCCGCTGCTCGGTCCCAGCGCCTGCCAACCTAGCAGTTCGAAAGCACCTCCAGGTGCAAGTAGATAAATAGGGACCGCTTACTAGCGGGAAGGTAAATGGCGTTCCGTGTGCGGCTCTGGCTCGCCAGAGCAGTGATGTCACGCTGGCCACGTGACCTGGAAGTGTCTGCGGACAGCGCTGGCCCCTGGCCTCTTAAGTGAGATGGGCGCACAACCCCAGAGTCTGTCAAGACTGGCCCGTACGGGCAGGGGTACCTTTACCTTTACCTTTAAGACTATGAATGCAACAAGATATCTTGAGAGATAACTACAGTTCACACCAAGCTAAAATATGGTCTTTTACACCAGCTATAACTAGGGATGCAATGTTCTTTTAAGAATGCATTTGATATCTTGATTGAGGCTGCAGTCTTATATCCACTTACCTGGGATGGAGTAAGACCAAGGAAAAGCATGTGAAACAAAGTGATGAGAGATGCCTGCCCTGTGCATTATAGGAATATGCAAACCACTGTAATCTGCAAGTTTTAAAGGCCAGGATACTTCTTTTTACATCACCTGCCTCTTAACTGTGCACTTCTAGAGGGGGAAAGAGAAAGCATAAGACTGGATTATTTTCCTCAGGTTACTTGGTCCTCCCTTTACATATGAAACACCAACATAGGTCACTTCTAGGCAATCTGTTTATTCAGCATTCATCCTGATTTGCATGTCTGGAGGAGATACAACATTGCATCATGCATTTTTTATTTATTTTATTTATTTATTCTTGCATTTATATTCCACCTTTCCTTCAGGGAACTCAAGGTGGCTCACATGGTACATTATCCTCACAACAACCATGTGAGGCAGGCTAGGCTCAGAGACTAGGTGAACCAAGGTGAGTTTCATGGCTTGAGTCGGGATTTGAACCCTTGTCTCCCAGGTCCTAATCCAACACTGTAAGCACGGGGAGTATATTCCTATCTAAGGTTACCAGACGTCCCTGTTTCCCAGGAAGAGTCCCCGGATTTACAAATCAGTCCCCTTACAAAATCCATTGAAGTTGAAAAATGTCCGCGGATTCATTGAAAAAAAATCTGGTAACCTTATTCCTATCATACAAGAAGTCTGATATGTGGGGACGGGGGAGAGCAGATTTGTTGTGCAGGAGTGCCAAAGCAACTTTAATGGTGAAACCTGAATGTGCTGGAATGGGATTGTATCCCACCCAAAAACAGAGCCAGGGAGCAGCCAGAATTAATGCAGCTAAATAAACTGGAGTCTATTTCCATCTTGTGGCTAGATGAAGAAAGTGCAATTTTACGCTTTCCCTAAGAACATAACCGGAGCGTGGTAAACTTGTTTTTTCCCTGTTGACAAAAGTGCAAGGGGTGGAGATATCTGAAGCTCTACATCAGTAGCTGGGATGGGGCAGCTTAAGGTTTACCCCATCCTGCACTATCAACCTCCCTGCTAAGTAGTGCGGAAACCTGTCCAAAAATTTATCCATTATCCTCCCTTGCAATTACAGATAGGCAGCCGTGTTGGTCTGCCATAGTCAAAACAAAATAAAAAAAATTCCTTCCAGTAGCACCTTAAAGACCAACTAAGTTAGTTCTTGGTATGAGCTTTCGTGTGCATGCACACTTCTTCAGATACACTGAAGTATCTGAAGACTTAGTTGGTCTTTAAGGTGCTACTGGAAGGAATTTTTTTATTTTGTCCTCCCTTGCAAAAGTGCCTTCTATTTTTATTGTGCCACAGAGCACAGAAAACGCTTAAGGGAAGTCCTTAAAAACATCTTTCTGCACTGTCTCTAAAAGTGTAAAAGGAACTGTGCTTAAAAAGAACAACAATGAACAGCTGCCAGGTGCTCATGGGGCAATGTCCCCATCGTCCTGTGCTCACAGGAAAGCCCAGCAGAGGATACCATCAGGTTTTTAGGAAACACATGCAGTTGGAAAGGCCCCAGAATGCAACTTGTGCACAGAGATGGTTTGGAGAAAGAAAGGAAGGGCTCTCACAAACACACTTCGTCTACTTTGAAAGTAAGAGGAGCATAACAAAAACTCAACACGCCACCCATCGGAATTTCGCCAAAGTTTTCTATTTATTTTCTCATGGATTGATGGAGAATGGTTAAGAAAAAGATGACCTTTTCACCATATCACTACCTCAAAGCTTTTCTCATCCCCTCCACCATCTGTCCCTGGAGCTTTGATTTGGTCTTGGAGTCCTCAACATGGGAAAAAATGGCTGGACAGGAAAGATGGGTATTACAACTGGGTGATATCCACTTAGGCTTCTGCTTCTCCCTAACTTCACATCCACACCTTCACATTTAAAACATGTTTAAAGCATCCCTCTTCCCCCCCCCCCCCAAGAATCCTCTACAACTGGGGATTGTACTGAAAAGAGAAAAGAAGGATTGCCTCAACACTACAGTGCTGAATGTCATACACTCCTGTTTCGTCTCAAGGATTTATTTAACAGGATGCAACTCATCTCAAATGCATTTCAAAAGATGCCTGCCAAGGTGCTATTTATTCAGGGTTCATCGCCTACCTCACTCCAATGCATTTTAGTGACCATTTGAACGGACAATACATTATTGTTTGGTTCTATGTGACATTCCTTAATTATACTGCATAAGCTGCCCATCACTCAGGAATGTAATGCATTTTTTCCAAATGACTATTTGAAAATCCAGTGCATTTCTCTGGTCATTCAAAAGGAACTAATGCATATCAGTAGCCATTCATTATTGTCCTAGGACATGGGTAGGCAACTTAAGGCCTGGGTGCCGGATGCGGCCCAATCGCCTTCTAAATCCAGCCTGAGGATGGTCTGGGAATCAGTTTTTATAACAGTAGAATGTGTCCTTTTATTTAAAATGCATCTCTGGGTTATTTGTGGGGTATAAGAATTCGTTCATTTCCCCCTCTTCAAAATATAGCTCGCCCCCCCCCCCAGGTCTGAGGGACAGAGGACCGGCCCCCTGCTGAAAAAGTTTGCTGACCCCTGTCCTAAGAGGATATATTTTGCTGTGACACCCGTGCAGTATAATGAAAAGTGAAAGCAGCTGCGTTTTTCTACTCCCCCCCTTTCTTTGGTTTGAAAAAGGTCAGAGTCTTTAAACCTTGGGGTCCTAGCTGTTGTTGGACTACAACTCCCATCATTCCTACCCGGCATGGCCAGTGGCAAGAGATTATGGGAGTTGTACTGTTATCGCTGGATGAATCCCTAGCCGGAATTAAGATTGCCGGAAGAAATATCAACAACCTCAGATATGCAGATGACACAACCTTGATGGCAGAAAGTGAGGAGGAATTAAAGAACCTTTTATTGAGGGTGAAAGAGGAGAGTGCAAAATATGGTCTGAAGCTCAACATCAAAAAAACGAAGATCACGGCTACTGGTCCCATCACCTCCTGGCAAATAGAAGGGGAAGAAATGGAGGCAGTGAGAGATTTTACTTTCTTGGGCTCCATGATCACTGCAGATGGTGACAGCAGCCACGAAATTAAAAGACGCCTGCTTCTTGGGAGAAGGGCAATGACAGGCCTAGACAGCATCTTGAGAAGTAGAGACATCACCTTGCTGACAAAGGTCTGTATAGTTAAAGCTATGGTTTTCCCAGTAGTGATGTATGGAAGTGAGAGCTGGACCATAAAGATGGCTGATCGCCGAAGAATTGATGCTTTTGAATTATGGTGCTGGAGGAGACTCTTGAGAGTCCCATGGACTACAAGAAGATCAAACCTCTCCATTCTGAAGGAAATCAGCCCTGAGTGCTCACTGGAAGGACAGATTGTGAAGCTGAGGCTCCAAGACTTTGGCCACCTCATGAGAAGAGAAGACTCCCTGGAGAAGACCCTGATGTTGGGAAAGATGGAGGGCACAAGGAGAAGGGGGCGACAGAGGACGAGATGGTTGGATAGTGTTTTCGAGGTTACCAGCATGAGTCTGACCAAGCTGCGGGGGGCAGTGGAGGACAGGAGTGCCTGGCGTTCTCTGGTCCATGGGGTCACAAAGAGTCGGACACGACTAAACGACTAAACAACAACAACTGTTATCGCAGAATTGGAAGGGGTCCGCCCTCTGCAACGCTGGAATCTCAACTGAAAAAGGAAGGAGAGGCGCCCCCCTCTCGTGGGGGGGGTCTTATTCTGGGGCCCGCCTCAGGTGCCCCAAAGTCTTGGTCCGGCCCAAAGGATTTGCTGAACTTTGACTAGAAATTGGAATACAGAAAGGGAAGGTGTGAGGAAGTCGGGGAAGTAAGGTCTTTGAAAATAAGGGAATGAAATTATACTTGTTTTTGTCTGATTTATGTTTGTTTGTATTGTTGCTTTGTTTTGTCTTTATATAATTTGTGAAAACTTTGTTTTGTTGTTGTTGTTGTTTAGTCGTTTAGTCGTGTCCGACTCTTCGTGACCCCATGGACCAGAGAACGCCAGGCACTCCTGTCCTCCACTGCCCCCCGCAGCTTGGTCAGACTCATGCTGGTAACCTCGAAAACACTATCCAACCATCTCGTCCTCTGTCGCCCCCTTCTCCTTGTGCCCTCCATCTTTCCCAACATCAGGGTCTTCTCCAGGGAGTCTTCTCTTCTCATGAGGTGGCCAAAGTCTTGGAGCCTCAGCTTCACAATCTGTCCTTCCAGTGAGCACTCAGGGCTGATTTCCTTCAGAATGGATCGGTTTGATCTTCTTGCAGTCCATGGGACTCTCAAGAGTCTCCTCCAGCACCATAATTCAAAAGCATCAATTCTTCGGCGATCAGCCTTCTTTATGGTCCAGCTCTCACTTCCATACATCACTACTGGGAAAACCATAGCTTTAACTATACGGACCTTTGTTGGCAAGGTGATGTCTCTACTTCTCAAGATGCTGTCTAGGCCTGTCATTGCCCTTCTCCCAAGAAGCAGGCGTCTTTTAATTTCGTGGCTGCTGTCACCATCTGCAGTGATCATGGAGCCCAAGAAAGTAAAATCTCTCACTGCCTCCATTTCTTCCCCTTCTATTTGCCAGGAGGTGATGGGACCAGTAGCCATGATCTTCGTTTTTTTGATGTTGAGCTTCAGACCATATTTTGCACTCTCCTCTTTCACCCTCAATAAAAGCTTCTTTAATTCCTCCTCACTTTCTGCCATCAAGGTTGTGTCATCTGCATATCTGAGGTTGTTGATATTTCTTCCGGCAATCTTAATTCCGGCTACGGATTCATCCAGCCCAGCCTTTCGCATGATGTGAAAACTTAATAAATATTTAATAAAAAAAAGAAAGAAAGAAGATAGGGAAAAAAGGGGGAAAAAAACAAAGTCTAGGTCCGGCCCGGGGGTGACAGCTTCTCCGCCCGCTTTTGGCGCGCAATGCGCCCCTGGCCAAAGCGGGCGAGTTCCCCCCCGTCTCCATTTCCAGGCCTCCCTTTTGTCTCCGTCTCCTTCACCAAAGCGACAAGACCGCGCCCTCTCCCCCCCCCCTGCGCGCGCGCCCCCGGCACCTCTCGTCACGTGGGCGCGCAAAGGAGGCGTGCCAGGCCTGGACGCCCCCGCAGGCTCCCTCCAGGAAAGGGCGGAGAAGAATTGCGCGTTCCGGGCGCGCGCAGCAGCAGCAGCAGCAGCAGCGGCCGCCTTGGAGAGGCGCGGAGGCTTCGCGCCCCTGCTGCTTCCAAGCGCCTCGGCCCCGCGTGGTGGCCGGACGAGGGGCGCAGGGCGCAGGGCGGCGCCCGGAGCTCGGCGGGGAGCCTCTTCGGGTAAGGGCACGCCGCTCCTCCGCCTGCGCCTCAGAGGAGGAGGAGGCGGCTGCGCGCGGAAGCTCCGCGGAGACGCTGCCGCTGTTTTCGGGGGCCGGCGGGGCGGGAGGCCGAGGGCGGCCCCGGCGTTGCTTGGGGCCGAGGCGCTGGCCTTCCCTGCTGCGGTTGTCCGGAGAGGAAGCCGGTCCGGCGCTGACCTTGTCATTTCTGTGGTTTGCAAGACGGAAACGCCAAAGAGGTTTTGGAGCAGAGGGCTGAGATTCTTGCATTGGAAGGCGTTGGGCTCAATGATCCCTTCCACCTCTGCCCTTCTATGAACCTGTTGAGGTTCTTGCAATGCAGAGGATTGCACTAGATTAGCCCTGGGGGGTCTCTTCCAGCTCTACAGTTCAGTGGTTCTGATAACAAACAAGGCTGTCCCCCCCCCCTTTCAGAAGGCCTGTCCCTAAATAAGTTATTTTTTTAATTAATTAAGTAAAATCCTATACCGCCCTTCACCGAAGATCCTAGGGAGGTTCACAACAGAAAAATTACAAATATATATTATAAAACAGAAACACACCAAGAACCCCTCTCCCACAAAAGCATTCTTGATAACGCCTCTAACTTGTTTTTTTTTCTTTTTTACAAAAGCCCTCTGCGGGATTTTATTAAAGGCCATGGTTCTTTTTAAATCTTTATTTTCTCCTGCTTTGCATCCTTCTAAATTTGCGATTGATAAGCCACAGTAGTTGCATCTGTGTGAATGGTAGTGTACAGGGATCTGCTCTCTTGGGTGATTCGTTCATTCGTTTACGTTTTTGTAAGAAACAAACCGAAACTAGTGTTTTCTGGTGGGTTGAAAACCACGCAGTTCACCATCTGTGTAGAGGAGATTTAATTTCTTGGCCAAGGCAGGATCTTTTTAATAGCAATCAAAGCTCTCTAGAGACTTCAGAGAACATTGCAAAATACTGTTATTGTCTGGGGACTTGGTTGTTAGTATTTAAAAGTCTGGCAGTCGGTGGGTATTAACAAAAGGCAGGGCTGGCATTGTGTTATGAAAACTAGCTGTCTCCATCTCTACCCACACAGAGTTATGGCAGCCATCCATGTGCTAACAATTTCCCCCCCAATAATGCCAGAACAGTTATAGGCTTTCCTATTACTATTCAACACTTTTTTCCACTTAAAGTTAAGGGCAAAACTTACTGACAGCAGTGTCTGTTAGGATTGTAAAGTTTGGGTCTTGATTTTAGTGCTTGGTGGTTAAATTCTGTACTTTTGACTGTTGAAATAAGCAGCCCTTTAGAAACACAAAATAGGAGATCATTGCATCAAAGCCTCTGAAGTCTCTGAAGTCCAGGAGAATTAACTGGCATTTATTAAGAGTAGTCTTAAATTTTGACTAGGCAGTGTGTGAAATGCATGCCCATAAGAGCAATTGGAACCCAGCCATTGTGTGCAAAGTGTAAGGCAGGCAAGCACAAACCGTTGGCAGGGGAAACATGACCTGCTTCTTGTTGCCTCCTTCAGGTATGTGTGCGTGTGGCTCTGGATACTCAGAGAGCTGTGTTGTTGACAGACTGTCCTTAATTTTCATGGGTTTGCTTCCCTGTGGCGTTGGGAACCCTAAAACCCCGAATCCACGTAGTTTTTGCTTGTTCCTCTTCTGCTGTATGTCTGCCTGTTGCTGGCCTCAAAGATAGGAGTGAGCGTACCCAGTTGAACTGGTCTTATAACCACAAGGAGCTAAATAATAATAATAAACCCTAAGAAGACTCTTAAAGGACACTTGGATTTTTTTAAAAAATGTACAGTGTCAGGTGGTAAAAATAGACAAAAAGTAGTACAGTGGTACCTTGGGATGCGAATGGGATCCGTTCTGGAGCCCCGTTCACATCCCGAATGGAACGCAAGATGCGATGGCGCGTGTGCGCGGGTCACGTTTCACTGCTTCCGCGCATGTGCGTGACGTCATTTTAAGCATCTGTGCATGCGCGAGCGGCGAAACCCGGAAGTAACACACTCTGTTACTTCCAGGTTGCTGCAGAGCGCAACTCGAACGCGCTCAACCTGAAGCACATTCAACTTGAGGTATGACTGTAGAAGGAAATGCCAAAGACCTTTGCCATAACCAGAGCGGTAGCTATGGGGGGCTAGTTGGGGTTTTTGCCCTGGGTGAAACCTCCAGAGGGGTGCCATCAGGGCCGTCGTGCAAAGCTCCCTCCGGTGGCGCCTCCCCCCATTTCCCAGAGTTTTTTAGGGAGGACGGTGGTGCTGGAGGAGGCGGGCAGCGGCTGGAGGGTGGCTCCTCTGGCAGGGAAGAGGCGGAGGCTGGACATGATGCCTCCCGGCTCAGCTGGACGCTTCGTGCCGCAGTGGCCATGGCAGACGGAGGTACTGGTTGCGGCGCTGCTTCGGCATGGCATGATGGAGGCGGGCGAGGGTGGCGAGCTGATGCTGGGTGGCGCCGCGTCCAGCCTCCGCCTTTTCCCTGGCGCCCTCCGGAACTTGGTGCCCTGCGCCACTAGCCTCTATGGGTAAGACCCCCCTGGGTGCCATTGAGGCTTTCAGCGTGTGTATGTACGCAAATGTGTGTGGGCACAGTACCAAATTGGGTTCTTGACCTGAGTGAAATAAAGCCTAGCTGCCATAACAGACAAGTGACAAAAATTGAAACTCTGGGTCATGCAGTGATATGATTTGCAGAAGGTTATTTGAGGGATTTGCTGGCAAAAGATGTGATCCTGGGTAGCTTTAAATGGGGATTTGAGAAATTTGTGGAGTGGAAGGCTCCATGGCTGCTACTTGTGGTGCCTGTATGCAGTTTCCAGGTTCAGAGGCTGCAAGGACGGGAGATGACGGTTGCTTTCACATACTGCTTAGGGGTGTACCTGGTTGGGCTCTGTGAGCCTTTTTGTCTGATCTAGCAAGGCTGCTGTGTATAACGTGAAATGCTTAACTAAAACCCAGCTCTTGTGCTCCAGTGCAGCTGTGCTGAACACAAGGGGATGAATAGAAGAGAGTAGCTTTACTAAAATCCATGCCTCGGGAGGCTGTTCTGGGTGCACCTGAATTTGAGCAGCTTGTGAGCCATCTCATGGTACCTGTAACAAGAGGCACGAAGGAGGTGGATGCCCAAAAGTCCCTCACAAACCAGAACAATGGTTTATAGTGTAAACCTGTACATGTATTATTTTGCTGTGTTATTAGAATTCCGTGGTTGAACTAACAGTTGGGATGGTGATCTCCTCCCTAACAAATTCTTGTGTTTAGTGGTGCAGTGGTATTGAACAGAACTAGTGGTTTGTGGGGGCTGGACCAAGGGGTGGCAATAAATGAAGAATGATTAATTCGGAATGAAGGAGGAAGTGAGTTTTGTGTACATTCCTGAAGTAATTTGAGTTGTGATTGGAAAAGTAGGAAGCCTTTGCTAGCAATAAAAAGGTTTGCTCTGACTGGGGTACAGTTTGGAGTAGGAGTAGCCTATTGCAGTTATCAAATAATACAAGAGAGAAATGTGCATTCCTGGAGGAGGGGTGCGAATGCCAGAACAAAATGTTGGCTGGGTTTCATTTCTCATTTTGTTTTGCAGGGGTAAAATAAACATCCTCTGCTAGAATGGCACAGCATGGCAACCCTCACAGTTCGAAAATAAACAAAATCTATCTATAAAAAATGTGTGCTATAAAGAAAGTACAGTGGTACCTCGCAAGACGAAATTAATTCGTTCTGCGAGTTTTTTCGTCTTGCGATTTTTTTCGTCTTGCGAAGCACGGATTTTGGAAAAGCTTCAAAAATCACCAAAGTCTTCAAAAACCTCAAAAAAGGCTACCACACCGCGTGCTATGAGTTGCTCCTCGAAGTCAAGTCGAAACTGCACCCCCTGAATGCACGATTTCAAGAAAAAGGAAAAAACTTGCAAGACAAAGGAAACAAACTTGCAAGACGTTTCCGTCTTGCGAAGCAAGCCCATAGGGAAATCCGTCTTGCGAAGCAACTCAAAAAATGAAAAACTCTTTCGTCTTGCGAGTTTTTCGTCTTACGAGGCATTCGTCTTGCGAGGTACCACTGTAGAGAGAAAGTAGTTCATTGTTTTGTCAACAGTGCTATCTCTTGGGAACTACCTATAGTTTTAAATCTTTTTTTGGGTCATGGCATGGTCCTTTTTAAGAATCTGCTGAAAGCTATGGATCTCTTCCCCAGAAATTCAACTTCTTTAATCTCCCCCCCCCCCGCAAGACACATTTCAAACTAAAAAAGATAAAGGTACCCCTGACTATTAGGTCCAGTCGCGGACGACTCTGGGGTTGCGCGCTCATCTTGCTCTATAGGCCGAGGGAGCCGGCATTTGTCCGCAGACAGAAATAAAAGGGGAGGGGGATCAATGGGTTGGGTTGGTTCATGAATGCCTAGGTATCTATGGACTGCAGGTTGAGTACAGTCATATCTCATGTTACGTTTATTTCAGGTTGAGTGTTTTCAGGCTGCGTCTCACGGTGACCCGGAAGTACTGGAAAGGGTTACTTTCGGGTTTCGCCGCTCGCGCATGCACAGATGTGCAAATGACGTCACGAGCATGCGCAGAAGCGGCTAGTCGCGACCCGCAGACGCGGGTTGCGTTCTGCTCATGTTGCGAACAGGCCTCCGGAAGGGATCCCGTTCGCAACCAGAGGTACCACTGTACTTCTATACTAGTCTCCTTTAACACAAAAAAACCACATCCCACATGGAACTTTCTTTAACAAGATGAGCTCACTGCTGAGTAAATGGGAGTTTTGCCTCAGCAGAAGTGCTTTGAGTTGTCTAGATCTTGCATAATGATGGAATAACAGATGCTCAGTGTTTGTGTAATAAAACAACCACCTGGAAACGCTCTTGATGCGTATGGCTTGAGCTGACTCTCATGAAAGTTTTGTGATGGATCCTCTCAGTTACTTCATCTTTCTTTTGTTTGCATGTTGAGTAGACCTGCCCTTAAGGGAGCGGCAGATTACTAGTCTCTGGTGGTTTTTTCTTTCTCTTGGGACCGAACAGTGTGCTTGTTATGCATTCCCTGTAAAATTGATGAAGCATTTAATTTGCCTCTTTCATGCTATGCAGTGCTTTCCCATTGCTTAGTGATATCAACAAACTGCTTCATATATAGTACCCCTGGTAAAGCGCGCACTCTATCTCTCTTTTCTGAAAGCTTCATTTGCTCCCATGAAGAACATGCCACATATTGGGAACCTTGAGGGCACCTTCTCTCTTGTGGAGCAGCAGACCAGAGAGATGCGGTGCTGTGGCCAGGACAGAATTAGGCAGTCAGTGGACAAGGCTGGAGGTGGACCTAATGATGGCATCCCAAAAATGGCATCTGAAAGATGGAATGTAAGGCTGCGTTTGTCCTTTCTCACAATCTCTGCCATTTTTTTTTCACTTGGAAGAATTAAAAAATCCAGCATTGGTTGAATGAGGCCAAGATTTATCTGCTTCAAGTAGCAGTAACATAGTATAAAGGGTTTCCCCTCTTCTAGAAGTTCAGGAATAACTCTGAAGTTGTTTCTTACGTGACACAGGTAACTTTTTTTCTTTTTAAACAATGGCTCTTGTTAGACTGACGTCTAACATACCCTAGTACAGGGGTCAGCAAATTTTTTTGGGAGGGGGCTGGTTCACTGTCTCCCAGACCTTGTGTTGGGCCAGACTGCACGCACGGGAGGGTGCTTCTCTCTCCCCCCCGGCCCCTCCCCTCCCCCTGCCTACCTCCTCCGCCGCTCTGCCTGCGATTGGTGGTGGCGCCTCTCCATTTCGGGCCATTTTCTCTCCATTTTGAGGCCCGTGGGCAGGCGGCGAGGCTTCCTATCAAAGCCCATCTCCCTTCCTCTGCAGGGTGGGGAGAAGCCAGGAAGAGGGAGGGAGGAGGGAGGAAAAATTGCCCAAAAATGGCCCCCGGAAAAAGATTGAAAAAAATGGTGATCGTGGCGATTGCAGAACTGTTAACGGGCCAGATCCAGAGGGCAATTGGGCTGGATCTGGCCTGTGGGCCTTAGTTTGCCGACAAAGTAGCATGGTACAGTGGTGCCCCGCAAGACGAATGCCTCGCAAGACGAAAAACTCGCTAGACGAAAGAGTTTTCCGTCTTTTGAGGTGCTTCGCAAGACGAATTTCCCTATGGGCTTCCTTCGCAAGACGAAACGTCTTGCGAGTTCTTGCGAGTTTTTTCCCTCCCCCCCCCTTTTCTAAGCCGCTAATAGCCGCTAAACCGCTAATAGCGCTAATCCGCTAAGCTGCTAATAGCCGTGCTTCGCAAGACGAAAAAACCGCAAGACGAAGAGACTCGCGGAATGGATTAATTTCGTCTTGTGAGGCACCACTGTACTCTAATTAGGATGAACTGAAAAGTCACAGAGTACCAGTTTTCTTCTTTAAACAGCTGTTACCTGTTGCTGATACTCAGATCTAGCCAAATAACTATTTTGTTGATGTTAACAGGGCCATTTATAGTATGTGATCCATCCAGTTAGGCATCACAGTGATGATGATATAGCATCATGCAACGCTTTACATTTGGCTGTTTGTGATGATGTCACTAAGGGCAAATGAAGCTCTCTCACTGGCCTCACTCTTTGCTGGCAGCGAAGAGTTTGTATTTGCACAGAATGGGTTCCTACGTCAAGGTAGCAAAACCAATGCTCCCAATCCTGATATGGTGCTCTGATAGTTCATTACATGCCAGCACACTGTGGCAAGGGAACATTAGCCTACCTGACCTTCACAATCTATAAATATTTATTCCCGCTCCCAGAGCATTGGGAAGGGCAGAAATTGTCTCCCCAGTCTGGACTATCTGAAGTTTTATATAATACTGTCTGCTCCCAGTGATCTTAGTTTATTTACTGTCTAGTGTTTCTTGACATAGATTTTGATCATGTGCATGCATCTGTTACAGCACAAGGGTTGAGACGCTGAAGAATAAAAATAGAACAGTAGTCTGCACCAGCAAACTGTATTTTGTATGTGGTTCTTGCATTCAAGAGACTTGGTCAGATTGCTCATGTTGCTTACATGTATTGAAAGATCCAACAGAATTTAACTCAGTCATCATACCTACATTACGTAAGACAGCAGAAGCTTTGGTTATGGGGCAGTGTGCCACCAGATGTTTTCTTCTTTCAGTTTATTTCTTTTTGCATCTGCAATCCAAATGACATTAACACGTATTAGACATTGCCCCAGCTACATCTCAGACGCAGCAGGCATGGCGAACCTGTGGCCCTGCGTATGTTGTTGGACTCCAGGTCCCATTAGCCTCAGCCAGCATGGCTGTTGGTCAGGGATGATGGGAGTTGTAGTCCAGCAGAATCTGGAGAGCCACTCGTCTTTGGACTACAGGAAACCAATTCCTTTTGAAAGCCAAGATGAAGATAAAAAAGGTAAAGGGACCCCTGACCATTAGGTCCAGTCGTGGCCGACTCTGGGGTTGCGGCGCTCATCTCGCTGTACAGCTTCCGGGTCATGTGGCCAGCATGACTAAGCCGCTTCTGGCGAGCCAGAGCAGCGCACAGAAACGCTGTTTACCTTCCCGCTGGAGTGGTACCTATTTATCTACTTGCACTTTGACGTGCTTTCGAACTGCTAGGTTGGCAGGAGCAGGGACCGAGCAATGGGAGCTCACCCTGTCGCGGGGATTCGAACTGCTGACCTGATGGGCAAGTCCTAGGCTCTGTGGTTTAATCCACAGCGCCACACACAGCTTAAATATGAGGACAATGCTAAATGAAGCATACTGCTTGACGTATCAAGGCTTCTCCTGCCTGAGGATACAAACTCTGCCCATGCCTTTAGCTGTTGAACTGAAGTTGAAGCAGGCCTTTTTGTTATTCATTATGGCATGACCTGAAGCATGTAACAAATTTCACAGCAGGCCTTTCTTTCACCTGACTCTGTGTTCTCGCCCACAGACTTGGATGGAGGGGGCTAGGAAAAGAGGCTGGATTCACTTCTTGCAAAGCTCCTGGTCGGTTGTTAACAGAAGCTAGATTACTGGGATCACCAGGTTACTGGGATGGGGGTAAGCTTTGTTGCTTGGCACTGTAACACCTGCAGGCATGGCCCAACTTGGCCCCCCAGATGTTTTGGGACGACAGTTCCCATCATCCCTGACCACTGGTCCTGTTAGCTAGGGATGATGGGAGTTGTAGTCCCAAAACATATGGCGGGCCAAGTTGGGCCATGCCTGCATTACGGTGACTAGTGTTGTTGTTGTTTAGTCGTTTAGTCGTGTCCGACTCTTTGTGACCCCATGGACCAGAGCACGCCAGGCACTCCTGTCTTCCACTGCCTCCCGCACTTTGGTCAAATTCATGCTGGTCTCACCATCTCATCCTCTGTCGTCCCCTTCTCCTTGCGCCCTCCATCTTTCCCAGCATCAGAGTCTTCTCCAGGGAGTCTTCTCTTCTCATGAGGTAGCCAAAGTATTGGAGCCTCAGCTTCACGATCTGTCCTTCCAGTCAGCACTCAGGGCTGATTTCCTTACTAGTAGCTTTTTAAAAAAAAAATAAAAAAAATAAAAACAGTAAGCATCACTGCAGGGGATACTCAGCTGCTCCATTTGAGAGGGGAAATGTCTAATGTGAATTTTATTTATTTAATGACCTTTATATACCTCTTCATTGTAAAAACAACAACCTGTTACAGATAGGTAGCCGTGTTGGTCTGCCATAGTCAAAACAAAATAAAAAAATTCCTTTTTTTTTTTTATAATACACATTCATTTTTTTAATTTCATATTTATTAAGATTTTTGAATACAAATGCATAAATAAAAATTACTTATATCATAACATAGTTTCGTCTCTTCTTTGGACTCCCTCACATCTCCCGCTCCCACTTACATCGTTGCAGAAGATTTTTTCCAAGCAAATTACCCACTTGTTTACAATATTTATCACCGCTCATTTAGATAAAATCTAACAATTCTCCAAAAAAATTTATATTTTCCTTATTTCTCACTTATCATCAAAATCCAATCTAATTCAATGGTAGGCAATTATTTATGATCTAGCATCCTTCTTAGCATTCAACCAAATTACAGTATTTCTGTAAATAAGTCTTAAATTTCCCCCAGTCCTCCTCAACCCTTTCTTCTCCCAGGTCTCAGATCCTGCCAGTCATCTCGGCCAGTTGCATATAGTCTATCAGCTGCATCTGCCACTCTTCCAGTGTGGGTAGATCTTGAGTTTTCCAATTCTTAGCGATGAGTATCCTTGCTGCCGTTGTTGCATACATAAAAAATGTTTGGTCCTTCTTTAACACCTTCTGGCCGACAATACCCAGAAGGAAGGCCTCTGGTTTCTTAGTAAAGGTATACCTAAATACCTTCTTCAGCTCATTATATATCATTTCCCAGAAGGCCTTCACTTTAGGGCAGGTCCACCAGAGGTGAAAGAATGTTCCTTCATTTTCTTTACATTTCCAACATTTATTATCAGACAAATGGTATATTTTGGCAAGTTTAACTGGGGTCATGTACCATCTATATATCATTTTCATTACATTTTCCTTCAGAGCATTACATGCAGTGAAGTTCAACCCAATGGTCCACAACCTTTCCCAGTCCTCAAACATAATATTATACCCAATGTCCTGAGCCCACTTTATCATAACCGATTTAACCATTTCATCTTGTGTATTCCATTTTAACAGCAAGTTATACATTCTTGACAATACCTTAGTCTTTGGCTCTAGCAATTCTGTTTCCAACTTCGATTTCTCCACCTGGAACCCTACCTTTTTATCATTTTTAAAGACTTCTTTAATCTGAGCGTAATGTAACCAGTCTCGCACTTTATCCTTCATTTTCTCCAAACTCTGCAATTTCCAATTGTCTCCATCTTTTTCTAATATTTCCCAATATTTTGGCCATTTGGCCTCCATATTGGGTCTTTTTCGGGCCTTAGCTTCCAGAGGACTTCCGGAGGCGGCGGGACTTCCGGAGGCGGCGCGAACGGCAATGGCTGCCCTTTCCTAGTCGGGAGAGGGAAGCTCTGCTGAAAACGGGTCTCCCGCTGCGGCGAAGCGGAGACCCATCTTGGAAAACCACAGGCGGCAGAAGCCTGTGGTCTTGGGACCCGGCGGGCGCCAGGAGCGCCCCCCAAAACGTTGAAGGAACCCCGTAAGGGGCTCCGGATCGCGGAGGGGGTTGCGGCGCTGTGGGTCGTTCTGCAATCGGCGGAGTGAAGCCGCGTTGCTGCTGCCGGTGAGTGCTGACCTTTCTTCCTAAACCTCTGATTCGGAAAGCAACAATCCGTGAGTAATAAGGATTTTACAAAACTTTGAGACCTAAAAACATTGAATTTGGCTGAAAGCGGAGCGACGAAAAAGAGGAAGTCCGTCTTCCGCTGACACTGAACTTCAAAGCAAAGAGCTGGAGAGTGGAGGCAAAGAGTGAGCTGTTAATTTAACTGATCTGGACACCCGTGGAAATTATTTTTAAGCAGAATAAGGACTTTAAGTAATTGATATATGACTTTTGTTTGGACTGTGATACCTTTCTCTCATTTGGATTACAAATTGAGTAAGAAACCCAGGTGCTGGAACTGCCTGAGTAATTGAGCTGTCAGTCTGCAGGGCTGGATACTTTGAATTTAAACTCTGAAACAATCTGAGGGAGTTTGGACTGGCTACTTTGAAACACCTTTTGGAATACCAGTAAGCACTGTTTGAAACATTGTGTTTTTTTTTCTAAATACTAACTCTGCTAAAATCTACCTTATTGAAGGTTCCTGGACACTAAACCAGACTTTATTAATTTTATTGGAATTGATCTCTTCCCCAAAGACATTTTAAGCTCCCCCTAGAGGATTTGGGATTTACAGCAGTGACATTGTTTTACTTTCCTTTTCCCGGCCTCCTGTTTGATTGTTACCATCTGGGCTGTCGCTTTCTCATGGGAACAACTCAGCTTGACCATGACTTTTAGATAACTCTGGAATGAGTGGCGCAAGAAAAAAGGGACCGAAAACCAGACAAACAACTCTAACCGCAGCCTCTAAGGCACGTAGATCATCTGTGCCTACTTTGCCTTCTTTGCCTATTTTGACTTCTGAGGAAGAAGCTGCTTCTCTGCCACGGGCAGAAACTGAGGAATTACAATTGGAAGAGATGGCCTCAGGAGCAACTGGCTCCATTTTAGAGAAAATTCTTGAAAAACTGGAATCTCTGGATAAAAAAGTTGATCAGCATATAGCTAAAGTTGATCAAAACACAGAATGTTTAAAGAGATTAACTGAACAAGTTGCACAGAATGTACAAGCAATTGGAGAAGTGAAGGAGGCTGCAGGTGAAAATCGGAAATTGGCTGAGGATACCAGCCAAATACTGGGAAAATTAGAAAAAGAGGTAAGACCACTCAGCAAACAAGTAGGTGAACACCAGACCTATCTCTCCATGATAGAACTGCGGAACAGGGAGACCAATTTAAGGATAAGGTCGGTACCAGAGGTGGAAGAAGGCAGCCTAGCTGAGTTTCTGACTAAAGAATTTTCCAAGTTTTGGAACTTAGAGGAAAAAGACCTTAAAATCATATCACCCTTTAGGCTTGGAAGACTTATAAAGAAAGAGAAGCCCAGAGACTGTTTAATAACATTGAGATCAAAGGAGGAAAGGGACAAGATTTTAGGCTTGCACTATGGAAAGTCACTGGATATTTTGGACAAGAGAATTGAAATTTACAAGGATATTCCTAAACAACTGTTGGACCTTAGATCTGATTATTTGGAACTAGCAAGACTGCTGAGGAGCAACTCAATTATCTTCAGGTGGGATTTTCCTCAAGGATTATCTTTCACTTTTAGAGGGAAGAAGATTAAAATTAGAACATTGGAAGATAGAGACAAGTTTTTGACTGCCTACGGAGAGGACCTTCAAAAAGGACTTGAACTACCTTCAGGGCCTGGAGTACCAGGGGCGCTTGTACCCTCGGATTCTGAAGATCCAGCGAACAAGGTACCACCCTTAGAAAAATAACCAGATTTATTCAGGATGTCTCTGCAACTTTTGAGTTGGAATATAAATGGTTGTAACATTCCGGAAAAAAGGAGGAAAATTTTTCATATATTAAAAAAAGAACAATTGGACATTATCTGCTTACAAGAAACACATGTGACAAGGCTCCACAGAAAAGTATTAATAAATAAAAGACTTGGCCAGGAATTTATATCTTCAGACAAAGTAAAGAAGAGAGGCGTGGTGATATATGCAAAAGAGAGCCTGTCACCTAAATTTTTATTCAAAGATGAACATGGAAGAATTTTGGCAATTGAAATACAGCACCAGGGAGAAAAGATTCTGATACTAGGAATTTATGCACCAAATGAAGGGAAATCGGAATTTTTCAAGAAGTTGCATGAGATCATGCTGGATTATCTGGACTATGACAACATCATTATGATGGGAGACATGAACAGAGTCATATCAACTAACATGGATAAGTCACAAAGCCAAAATGTTACAAAAGATGGCAGACTACCAAAGACCTTTTTTGAATTGACAGACAATATGGACTGGATTGACATTTGGAGAACGAAGAACCCCTTGGGAAAAGAAGGAACATTCTTCTCTGAAGCCCAGCTGACTTGGACAAGAATCGACCAAATATGGATAACTAGAGGTCTGGCAGGTGGCGCTGTGGGTTAAAGCCTCAGTGCCTAGGACTTGCCGATCAAAAGGTCGGCGGTTCGAATCCCTGCGGCGGGGTGCGCTCCTGCTGCTCGGTCCCAGCGCCTGCCAACCTAGCAGTTCGAAAGCACCTCCGGGTGCAAGTAGATAAATAGGGACCGCTTACCAGCGGGAAGGTAAACGGCGTTTCCGTGTGCGGCTCTGGCTCGCCAGAGCAGCGATGTCACACTGGCCACGTGACCCGGAAGTGTCTCCGGACAGCGCTGGCCCCTGGCCTCTTGAGTGAGATGGGCGCACAACCCCAGAGTCTGTCAAGACTGGCCCGTAAGGGCAGGGGTACCTTTACCTTTACCTTAGAGGTCTGGCACCCAAGGTCAGAAAGGTGGAAATCTGCCCAAAGACCTGCTCCGACCATAACGCATTGAAAATGGACATGATACTATTACCAACCGGCTCTTTTAGATGGAAGATGAATGACAATTTGTTCAGAGATCAGGAGATTATTAAGAAGGCCCCAAAAGCATTGAAGGATTACTTTGAGATAAATATGAACACTACGGTGGAAAAAAGAATTATTTGGGATGCAAGTAAAGCTGTGATGAGGGTGTTCTTGATACAACAGAATGCTGCAAGGAAGAGGATACAAAACGACAGAAAAGATAAGATTTTGGAGAAAATAAAATAAAAAAATTCCTTCCAGTAGCACCTTAAAGACCAACTAAGTTAGTTCTAGGTATGAGCTTTCGTGTGCATGCACACTTCTTCAGGTATCTGAAGAATTTTTTTATTTTGTTTTGACAACAACCTGTGTACAGTTTACAGCAACATAAAAAACCCCTTAAAAGTGGTTAATAAAAAACAGCTAAAAACAAATTACTAAAAAGATGACTAAAATCAGCAGTAGCTAAAAAGAAATAAAGCACATGCAACTTAAACATTTGTGGATAGGCTTACCTACACAACACAAATATGTGGTTTTGGGGTGTACAATGTTCATCTTGGTGGTGCAGGAGACGATCCACAGCCATCTGGGAACGTCTCGAGATGACTGGGCTGTGTGGTTAAAACATCCTGGAGTTTTCTTCTCCATGGAAACAGAATTTGCAGTCCCAGGTTGACAGCTGCGGGATAGTAGTGTGTGCATGTTTAAAATGAAGTAGTTGTAGTTGGAAAAACAGGATGGAAATGAAAGTTTCACTTGCATGGGGGTCTGTCATATTCACAGTGCTTCTGTTAGACCTCCACAGGTGAAGGAATACTTAATATGAAGTTTGAACCAGAAAGTGTGTTGGGGGAGCTGTCCTTTTTGTTGTTGGGTTTTTTGTTTCCTCTCCCATTGCGTCTCCTGCTCCAGGTCCTTCCTTCTCCTTTGTGGGTGTTTCTGCTTTTGGAAGCTGTTGCCTGGAAGAGTGTGTGTGTGTGTGTGTGTGTGTTGTGGTGGGAGGGGCCTTCCTGTCTTGGGAGAATACAATGGACATTGGCAATGGGGAGGGGAGAGATGAGATTTTGCCAAGGATTTTCCAGATTACTGCTAGGAGGAAGTGGGAGGGAGATCTTCAGGCCAGATGACCTCATGGAAGGCTTCCTCTGTGAACATTCGGTTGGACAAGGCAGGCTCGAATTGTGTAGGCATAAATTTTTTGAGAGATTGCTGTTGGACCCTGCCCCATGGGTTTGTCTGCAGAATGGTTATTATGCATTTTTGTGCTTTCATTTTGTATTTTTATGTTGTGCGCCACCCTGTGATCTTTGGATGATGGGTGGTGTGGCGTTTGCCCTCCTATGTGTGTGACATCATACTGGGTTCATAAGGAAAGGGTTAACTAATTGTAAAATGACTAAGCAATGGGAACCCAAGGGGAGGGGTTAACTGTGTATAGGGTTTAAGCACAGAGGTTTTAGGGAGTAATTATTATTATTATTATTATTATTATTATTATTATTATTATTATTATTTATACCCCCACCCATCTGGCTGAGTTTCCCCAGCTACTCTGGGCGGCTAGAGTTAGGGTGGTTGAGAAGACAGTCTGGTGTTAGAAGAGACAGAGAGGATAAGTCTGTGGGTTGGGCTACTCTGATGTGAGAGAGGGATAGAATCTGTTAAGAGGAGACAGTCAAACAGTTGAGATAATCAGTCGGAAGGTATAGGTCGGTAAAGAAACTAAAGTTAAGAAACTGACAACAATATTATCTGAGAAACCATAAACTTGTTCATCTTTATAAAATAAACTTGTTTATTTGGTTCACTGTTAACAACTGTCTGGACTCCATGTTTTACCCGAGAGTAACAGGTTGGTGGCAGCAGGGAAGCGAGCGCAGTGGTGGCACAGGGATCAATAGACCGTTAAACGTCCGGGGACCCTGTGTGATCGCCGCAGGTGGTATAAAATTTTTAGAAATAAATATGGAAGTAAAAATAAAACATAGGACTAGTTCTGGCATCACCTTTATCCATGGTTGTGCTCACAGCATCGCCAACAAAATCCTCATGTGAGAACCATTACCTGTTACTTTTCAGCTGCTCCCTGTTCCAGGAGGTATTGCTTCCATTCTGGCTGCCCCTACCGTAAGGTGGGGCTATGTGGTGCTCCTTGGATGTTTTGGACTTAGAAGCCCTCCGGTCCCGGGCAGCAGGGATGATGGAAGTTGTAGTACCAGATTAGCTGCCCTTGTCCAAAGGCACTGGTTTTTAAAGGGGGACCAAATAAAATAACCCACTGAGGCCCAAATGTTCTGACTTCTGCAGCTTAAGAAGGCTGAATCCCAACTGTATACAGGAGGGATGACAAATACAGCTGAAAAGAATTATGTTTGGGCCACCCAAAAGCTCAGGTAGTTGGGGGAAACGATATTGTCACTGGGTTCCTTGGGTGGTCCTGGTGATCTGCACCAGTGCCTGCTCTGTGATAATTTGTTAGTTCCTGAATCCGGTAGGAAGCCCACAATAATATTGTATCATTTTTGAAGCGTAACCTAAGAAATCAAATATTTTACCCATGGAAAATAGCTCTTTATTAAAAGCTCCTTAACTCCTCGCAGACGTGGGGATACAGGGCATAGCCCGTAACTGGTTGTGCTCTTTTATCTCTGGTCGGGGACAGAGGGTGGCACTAGGGAGGGAAATGTCATCGCGCCACTCCTTGGTGTGTGGAGTGCCGCAGGGCGCAATTCTCTCCCCGATGCTTTTTAACATCTTTATGCGCCCCCTTGCCCAGATTATCCGGAGCTTTGGGCTGGGCTGTCACCAATATGCTGATGACACTCAGCTCTATCTGCTGATGGATGGCCACACCGACTCGGCCCCGAACACACTGACCAGATGCTTGGAAGCTGTGGCTGGATGGTTTCGTGGGAGCCGATTGAAACTAAATCCTTCGAAGACAGAGGTCCTATGGCTAGGTCGGGATGGCATGGGGATGAGGGACCAACTTCCTTCTCTTGCGGGAGCCCAATTAGTGCCTTCCGTTAAGAGTTTGGGTGTAATCCTTGACGCCTCCCTTTCCATGGAGGCGCAGGTTACAGCAACAGCCAAGGCGACATTTTTCCACCTTCGCCGCATCAAGCAGTTGGTCCTTTACCTTTCCCGCCCTGACTTGGCCACAGTGATTCATGCGACGGTCATCTCCAGGCTTGACTACTGTAATTCGTTCTACGCGGGGCTGCCCTTGAAGCTGTCCCAGAAACTCCAGCGGGTGCAGAATGCTGCAGCGAGGCTCCTCACGGGGTCTCTGCCATGGGAGCATATTCACCCAGTGCTTTTCAAGCTGCACTGGCTCCCGGTGGAGTACAGGGTCAGATTTAAGGTTTTGACCTTTAAAGCCCTTCACGGCCTAGGACCCTCGTACCTACGGGACCGCCTCTCCTGGTATGCCCCACGGAGAGCCTCAAGGTCCATAAATAACAACACCCTAGTGGTCCCGGGCCCTAAGGAAGTTAGATTGGCTTCAACCAGAGCCAGGGCCTTTTCAACACTGGCTCCAGCCTGGTGGAACGCTCTGCCTCATGAGACCAGGGCCCTGCAGGATCTGATTTCTTTCCGCAGGGCCTGTTCTGCCTGGCCTTTGGCTTGGAGCCAATTTGATTCCCTCCCTCTCTTTTTTCTTTTCTTTTCCTTCTCCTGCGATGAGGCTACATTTTAATATTTTAATGTTCCATTATTTTAATGTTGTATTTTATTTTTGTTTTTAAGTTTGTAATCATTCATCTTGTTTTTATTATTGCTTGTAAGCCGCTCTGAGCCCGGCCTTGGCTGGGGAGGGCGGGGTATAAATAAAAAAAATATTATTATTATTATTATTATTATTATTATTATTATTATTACTGTTAAACAGATGGTTGTGATTCACTTACAGGAAATGTGTGTGTGTAACACTTTTCTGCAATGCAGGAATCTCAGCTAAAGCATCCATGACAGCTGTTTATTCAACCTCTGCTTAAAACTTTCCTAGGAAGGAGAGTCCATCTGCTCTACTGTTGAACAACTTTTACCATCAGAAAGTTCTTCCTGATATTTAGTCGGAATCTCCTTCCTTGTAACTTGAAGCCATTGGTTTGGATCCTAGAATCTGGAGAAAGACAAAACAAGCTTGCTCCATCTTCCTCTTGACAGCCCTTTGTTTATTTGAAGATGGCTGTCATGTTTCCTCAGTCTCCCTTTATTCTTGGGTTTGTTTTTTTAAATATCATTTTTACTTGCTTCCTGGGAGTAGGTCCCATTGAAAACAGTATGACCAGCTTAGAAATGAGTATGCATGGGATTGTAGATATCCAGAACAATCCTAGGGATACTTTCTTGGATGGCTAATTGGAGTTTACTTGCAAATTAGCATGCATAGGCTTGCAGCCTCTGTGTTAGATGGGAGTTCTTAAATAATTCAGTTGCATCTCTTGTTTATTTCAGGTTAAAAGACTCACGTTTGAGGCACTGAAGGAAAAGAAACCCGCTTTATAGATGGCCTTGGAGGTAGAAAAATCTCCTTTTGAGGCATCATTGAGTGCGAAGGCCAAATGCTATGGGAGGTGGAACTACCGAGAACT
Source organism: Podarcis cretensis (assembly GCF_951804945.1). NCBI lineage: Eukaryota > Metazoa > Chordata > Lepidosauria > Squamata > Lacertidae > Podarcis > Podarcis cretensis. The sequence continues at coordinate 120,160,841 of NC_137172.1, read as the reverse complement.
TGAGATGGACCACTCTGAACTAGTTAGCAAGGTTTGCCAGCCTTCAGCTGTGGAAGAAGAAGAGCCTTTGTCCAAAGAGACAGGGGTTGGAGAGCTCAAGGCCATAGAGAAAGCTGGCCATACATTTCCTGGCATTTTCTGGAGAACTGAAAAATGTGATAAGATGTCTTCAACGGCTTCTGACAAGTTTTGCAAGATGAAAGCAAAAGTAAAGTATGTGGAGAGACGGCCGCTTATCAGTAGGACCACTTTTGGTAGTGAAGTAGCTCCGAGTTTTAGCAGAGGTGGTCTGTTTCCAGAAGAACAACAGCAGGTGAGCATATTTAGGTATTCATACTTGCACAATGCTTCCAAGAAAAATGCTAAGGAGACTGGATTCTCACGGCTGAAGAGTGAACGATCATAGTGCAGAAATCATTTTTTATTTCCTTTTTTACATCTCTTTCCATTGACACATGTGACATGGTGGATAAGCAGTTTGAAAGAAACTTTAGGAGCTATCTGAATTAGAAACCAGAGCAAATACCTTGCAGCCTTTGACTGCCGTTCTGATTTAGTCACACTTCTGCCTCTTCCTTTAAAATTGTTTTTATTGAACGTTGGTCAGGCTGGGTCGGAATACAGGTGGGGAGGGATGATCTGTGAAAAGGATAACAGATTGCTACCCAGTGTTAAGCACACTTAATAGGGAGTAAGCCTCATTGAACACAGTGGGGTTTGCTTTTGAGAAAATGCACATAGGGTTGTGCTGTGAATTCGTGTATTTTAGAGTTTCAGATTTATGGTGTTACGGCAAAATCTGGGTGCGAGGCTGCTCTGCCACCCAGCTCATCGGACTAAGTCCGTGGGTCCCTGCGGAGGAAAATGAGCTCAGCCGGAGACAGGAGCAAACAGCAGAAGATCCAAGTTTATTGCGCAACAGGTTCAAGGCGAGATTGAACAGTGAGAAAGGGGTGACATGAGTTTTTGAAACTCCCTCCATGTCCCAGAATACAGTGCAAAACACGTCATGAATACATTAAAGAGAGGTTTGGTTACACAGATTACATCATGAATATATTAAAGGGAGGTTGGGTTACACAGATTAACATATGGAGGAGGGAGGGGGGAATATGCAGAGCTGGAGATATGCACAGATAAACACTTCCTGGGGTGAGAAAACAATGGTCTCAAATATGCATAGTCTGTCACCTGACATTGCCTGGAGGAAAGGCTGATCAGAGCCATTTGACAGGATTAGGGTCTTAACACCTTGCTGGAGGGATTGTGCTGGACAGGGGAGGTGTGATGGAGTCCTAGAGAAATTGAGCAAACTGGCACGTTGATTTTCTATGAATTTTATAGATTTTAGTCCCTTTTGACATTGACAATTGGAAATAAATTGATATATTGTAGCGAAGAAGAAGGTGAAGAAGACATGCCCCCCCCCTTCCGTATCAATGGTATTTGCTACTATGGCAATATTGCAAGTGTGGGTGGGGAGGAAGAATGATGGACCCGCTTCCCTGAATGTATTCTTCAGGGTTGGGCAGCATTGTGGACTTTTCTGAAAACCTATCTAAATGGTTCACAAGATAGATCTAGTTTGTTGGCTTAAAGATGGGTGAACGCTGCCTGAGCAACAGGAACATAAATAGTCCGTGGGAGGGAGTGAATTTGCTTGAATGTAATTGGTCTGGGTCTTTCTATCTGAGTGTATGTTTTGAGATTCCCAAATACATAAGAAATTAGTGTCATCCTTGTGATGACCTTTCCAGTTCTATGATTCTGTGTCATGGGTAGGCGAACTAAGGCCCAGGGGCTGGATCCGGCCCCATCGCCTTCTCAATCCAGCCTGCGGATGGTATGGGAATTGGCGTGTTTTTATACGAGTAGAATGTGTCCTTTTATTTAAAATGAATCTCTGGGTTATTTGTGGGGCCTGCCTAGTGTTTTTACATAAGTAGAACATGTGCTTTTATTTAAAATGCATCTCTGGGTTATTTGTGGGGCATAGGAATTCGTTCATATATTTTTTATCAAAATATAGTCTGGCCCCCCACAAGGTCTGAGAAAGTTTGTTGACCCCTGATGTCATTTGCATCAGAATTCTGGTTTTCATTCCTCCAGCCTTCAAATTAATCCAGATTCACTTATTTCTGGGGGGGAGCCATTGAGCTTAAAAGAAAAGAAAGAAACAATTGCCAACAGCCTCCTTGCTAATTAAACCCCCACCTATATTGGAATATTCTTTCTTTGTAAATAAAAAAAAGCCTGCCTTTCTTGCCTGACCTCTTTTTTAAAATGGCCTGCACAGGTGACTTCAGCAGAAGACTCGGATTCTGCAGAGCCACTTCAGGGGTTGCTGGAAATCACAACCAAAGCTATGGACTCAACATTTTACAGCCCTCCCACCAAACCCCTCTACAGCCTCGATGCCGATGGGAGGAGCCAGGTGACAGTTGCGCCTTATTCATCCACTCCCAAACACCTGCCAGGTAAAATAAACCATCGTTTTGATGCTGTGACACCTGTGTTCCCTCGGACTAGCTTCACCTTACAGCCTTCAGAAGACTCTGGTTTTGATCAGCAGAGGATGGCGAGATCAAAGAGCTTTTGGGGGGCTGCTGGGGCTGAAACATATGCTCCCTGGCAGCTGCCTAGTCTCCCTGACCCTTCAGGAAACCACATGCTGGGCGCACAGGGGCACATAGCTTTGGATAGCTCCCCCACAGTGGGTCACATGAGAAAGATGTCCTCCTTCCAGGCGGACTACTGGGCGTGTGCCATACCCGGTTGCCTGCCCCCATCGCCAGACCGCCAGTCGCCCCATTGGGACCCTAATAAAGAATATGAGGACTTGCTTGATTATACCTATCCTTTGAGGCCGAAGCACAAGCTTGCAAAGAACCCCAGAGAGTCTTCCGTCCACGATTCTGGGGTTGACCTCAACAGCCTTTCCATTTCTCCCGAGAGTACCTTGAAGTCCGTGAACCTGCAGGTCCAGGAACCCCTGGCTGCAGAGATCCCTCACTCAGAGGGCTTTCCAACCCCTTTATTGGAAAAGTCGGAATGCCCCCTTCCAGTTTCTCACTACAGACTCTCACCTGTTGGGAAAGTGTCCTTTTCTGATGGTGTTCCCTCTCCTGGGAGAACTCGCATCTCTGGAGAGATGGCACATGGCTTGTCTCCTATGTGCCCTCGACCAGTTCCATTTGATTCATGCAACTTGGATGAAAGACGCTGGGACACAAGGGGATATGGCTGCCTTACAAAGAGAGATGCTGTCAGTAGCAACTTCATCCGCTCCACAAGGGTGCTGCCTTTACAAAATGGGAGTTCCAGTGATGAAGAGTATCTCTCCTTACCACCCAGGCTCAAGGAGTTAGAGACGTTGGCTCAGCAGCTGACTGAGCTTTCACTGATCATAAGGAACCCTGAACATTCTGCATATGCCGATGTGACTGGAGAGCAGCTTCCACTGGAGGCTCAGGGAGATGGTGGAGCCGTCAAGAGTCAGTGGGAAACAGATGGTGATTCTTGTCATATGTGTAGCTTCCACGAACACATTGAAGAAGACCTTCTGAGCAACCGAAGCTGCCAGGACCAGGAGGGGTTTCCAGGAGAGGCTGCTAGTAGCATTGACTTGCTCAAAACAAGATTCCTCGAGAGTGGAGGTCATCATGTCGAGCAAGAGACAACCCGATGCAGAGACTCCCTTGCACTGCATATGAGGGTAAATAAAATGAATCCAAACCTGAACAGCAAAATGCCAATTGTGTCATATGATACTTAGATTTGAAAGTGGCCAAAGGGAGTGTGCGACTTTTGAAGGGCTGAAAGACCTGAAGGCCTGGCTGCTTGTCCCTGTGTAGACCTGTATTATCACTTATATAATAATAATAATTTATTATTTATACCTCACCCATCTGGCTGGGTTTCCCCAGCCACTCTGGGTTGCTTCCAACAAAATATTAAAATACAATAGTAAGTCAAACATTAAAAGCTTCCCTAAACAGGGCTGCCTTCATATGTCTTCTAAAAGTCTGGTAGTTATTTTTCTCTCTGACATCTGGTGGGAGGGCGTTCCACAGGGCGGGTGCCACTACTGAGAAGGCCCTCTGCCTGGTTCCCTGTAACTTGGCTTCTTGCAATGAGGGAACTGCCAGAAGGCCCTCAGCGCTGGATCTCAGTGTCCGGGCTGAACGATGTGGGTGGAGACGCTCCTTCAGGTATACTGGACTGAGGCCGTTTAGGGCTTTAAAGGTCAGCACCAACACTTTGAATTCTGTTTGGAAACGTACTGGGAGCCAATGTAGGTATTTCAGGACTGGTGTTATGTGGTCTCGGTGGCCACTCCCAGTCACCAGTCTAGCTGCCACAGTCCGGATTAGTTGTAGTTTCTGGGTCACCTTCAAAGGTAGCCCCACGCAGAGCGCATTGCAGTAGGTCATCTGGGGCAAGTTTATGTGTAGCACAACCTACCTAATGTCATAGGGCAGGGACCCAAAAACAGGCATTTTCTGCTCCTGCACCGTGCCTGTCTCTGTACCATTTGTGAAGCAGCAGCCACCAGTATTGTATTTAATGTTAATTCTGGAAGTGTCCCTTCCAACACTACAATTCTATGGTTCTATGATATTTGAGGCGGGTATCATAATGGTGTATATTTTGCTCTAGGAGGCTAAGTTAGGCCAGAATCGAGAACAAACTTCCAGAATTAACACGGAATACATTACTTCTGGTAAATGAGCCACCGTAGTCCCTCAAGGGTTGTGAAAATTTGTGTCCCAGGCTTTTTGGACTCGTCTAGTTGTCTGCTCTTCCACCCCACTACTGCGTCTAACCTGGGAATTGAAACCCCCCCCCCCAATAGTTTTACAGTTAAGCCTATAAAACTGAATTTTACTATGTCTTATGCATATAATGAGTGCCTTTGTTCTGATTCATCCAAGTAGATATTTTGCTGTCAACTAGAAGAGCTCATTTGTTGGCTGCACAAAGTAGCAGAAGTTACAGACAACTGGATTCCTCCCAAGCCAGATGTTGGAAGTGTCAAGGCAGCATTACAAAGCTACCTGGTAATTCCTTCCCCCCTTTTTCCTCCTTAACTGTGGATTTGAGTAGCTCTGAGGTCACTGGGCTTCATTATGTAGGAGCAACTGACTGCTGAAAAGAGGCCCAATTCAAATCAAATAATCCCTTAAGCAAACCCCTGTGAGAAATAAGAAAAGGCTGCAGCCCTACTGTGGCCTATCAGTTTGGAAGAATGCCTATTGTAGACAGCTCTACTCCACATCATGAAACGCCAGTCTCCCTTGTCCCCCCGCCCCCTCAAATGTATAAATCAGTGGAATACGGTATTGGGGAAATGTATATTCTCACCATGTACTCACCCTCCTAGGAGAGTTCTGCTGTTCTTGGTGTACAGTTGGTAGTAACCGGAGGGCAGATAGGCTAAGAGCAACCTTTTTCAGCCGTGGGCCTGTCCACCATCCCTCAGACCATGGGATGGGCCGGACTATATTTTTGGAAAAAAATATGAATGAATTCTTATGCCCCACAAATCACCCAGAGATGCATTTTAAATAAAAGGACACATTCTACTCATGTAAAAACACACTGATTCCTGGACCGTCCATGGGCCGGATTGAGAAGGCAATTGGGCCGCATCCGGCCCCCGGGCCTTAGGTTGCCTACCCCTGGCTGAGAGCATTGTGATCCTTGTTTCATCAGAGCAGCTCACACAACTGATATTCCTGCGCCCTCCTTGCTGCCCACCCCTGACAGCCGTAACCCTGTCCAGAGATTCAGAGGGCCCTCCTGAACAGTCGAGGCTGCATTGCACAGGGCTGCAGTACAAAGGGGGAAATTGCCTAGACTCTGGCAGTGGGATCTTTCAGTAATGGGAGCTTCTGCTGGCAGACGACCCCTCCTCTCAATTTTAGCTGACTTCCCCTCCTATTTTGCACTGCAGAACTGTACACCACAGCCTCTGCTGTTTCGGGGTGCCCCATTGCCTCCATAGATAGGGTTTTTTTATTTTTGTTAAGTACAGCAGCTGCAGGCAGAGGAGGGAAAGAAAAATGGGATACAGAGGCTGTCTTCTCACACCGTTGGATCTAACCTATAACTTTTAAATACATTTTGCAGAACCTATGTGCCCACTTGTGGATAATGAGTAGTTTTTCTTTAGAAAGATAAATTTAAAGGACCCCTGATCCCGTTTACCTTCCCGCAGGAGCGGTACCTATTTATCTACTTGCACTTTGATGTGCATTTGAACTGCTAGGTTGGCAGGAGCAGGGACTGAGCAATGGGAGCTTACCCCGTCGCGGGGATTCGAACCGCCGACCTTCTGATTGCCAAGCCCAAGGCTCAGTGGTTTACACCACAGCACCACATGCGTCCCTAATTTTTCTTTACTCATTAATAGATTTTTAATGCTTTGGCTTTGAATACTGTTGCTCATGACATCAATCACATTTCTATGCAGGAGTTCAAAAAGGATTTAGCGGACCACCAGACACTGACTGAAAATGTCTTGCAAGATGGCGATAGGCTTCTCAAATGCATGGTATCAGATTCACCAGGTGAGGGGAGACAACTATAAGGGGGAAACAGAACCAGAATATGGTGTAGGGGAGGACAGGGGGACTGCAGGCCACCAGATCAGACCTTGTAATATTTTTCTGAAACTCCTCCACCTTCTCCCACTGGGTTTTCAACTTTCTAGCTCTCATGGTTTTCAACATACTTGGCAAATATAGTTTTCAAGTCTCATCTGTTTAAACAGAGCAAACTTAAGCACATATTTGATGTTCTCATAGAAAGCTGTAGGATTTCAGAATACTTTATTTTTGCTGAAATATGCCCCATGTTGCCTTCTTTTTACTATATAAAGGCTGAAAAACTAGAAAGCACTGCGCCTGAGCTGTGACCTGAGCACATGTGTGTTTGCTAATAGAAAACGGAGCTTTGGGGTAGTGCTTTTTGGTGAATCCTTCTTGTTAGTTTCATCCGCTTGAGAAAGCTGCTATAACTTGTACAGGTAAAAGGTAAAGGTAAAGGTACCCCTGCCCGTACGGGCCAGTCTTGACAGACTCTGGGGTTGTGCGCCCATCTCACTTAAGAGGCCAGGGGCCAGCGCTGTCCGGAGACACTTCCGGGTCACGTGGCCAGCGTGACATCGCTGCTCTGGCGAGCCAGAGCCGCACACGGAAACGCCGTTTACCTTCCCGCTGGTAAGCGGTCCCTATTTATCTACTTGCACCCGGAGGTGCTTTCGAACTGCTAGGTTGGCAGGCGCTGGGACCGAGCAGCGGGAGCGCACCCCGCCGCAGGGATTCAAACCGCCGACCTTTCGATCGGCAAGCCCTAGGCGCTGAGGCTTTAACCCACAGCGCCACCTGCATCCCACCTCTCTATTCCTAGCATGCACCATAATCTACTCTTCTTTCTCTTATCCTCTAGTTATTTATTGCAAGCGAAGCAGAACGCTTAATGCCTCTTCTTGTGGTCATTTCTAACAGTGTTAGTTACCCAAAATTGTCAAGGAGAAACATCACAGAATCCGGATCTTAAATTTGTATTAACCCTTGCTTCTAGTTTTACAGAACACTCTCAGCTTGATCGCCAAACAATCTGACAGGCTTGAAAGCCACGCTGAACGCTTGTATGAGACTCTCCTAGCAGCTATGGACACCCTTGGCGATGGCTTGATAAAGAATTGTGATGCTCAGCAAACGGCTGCCCAGGCAGAGTCGTCAAGGTGGGTAAGGGATGAGAAGATGTGAGGGTGGACCTTAATGAATGTGTTCTTGTGTGCTGGCAAGTAAGGAAGCAGACAGAGCTTTCACCAAGCTTGCCTGGCTCCAAGGGCGTTTGAAGTTCCTTAAATAGTAAACTTGCACCCTCTTATGAATTGACGCTCATCTTGAGCTTTTCGTAAACCACTAGAAATTCCGGCAACTTGGGCAGATGCACCCAGTTTTCCTGGGGTGGATATAAGGGTATAAACGCTTTAAGAAAATCCTAAAGGTTATAATGAATTAAGGTGGAAAGGGTGGTCTGCAGGGGCAGCCCGGGATATTTTGCCACTGTAGGCAAAAGTCCCCTCCCCCCCCCGAACCAGGCCCCCTCCCTGCCCCCACTGTCACACCCGTGCAGGTTGTCCTTCGCTTCTTATGACTGGGAAAGACTCCTTCCTGCCGGCTGGTCTCAACTGGGCTGGGTGAGCCAATGATCTGATTCTGTGCAAAGCAGTTTCCTCTGCTCCTAATGGGAAATTTGGATCCAAGGTCTAGCACTTTGCACCTGAAGGGACCGCCATTAGTCCTTTTATTCCTCTTTTTGTCCCTGCTCTTTGTGGATAGAGTGGCTTTGTTAAATAAGGGACAGGGCTTCTGCACTGTTAATGGCTGCCAAGAAGACTGAATTTGCATGACAATCTGCATCTCTTGAAACTACCTCTCCAACACAACAATTAAAAGTTCAGGAGCCTTTGTTCTTTTTTAACCTGCCATCTTTAGGTGAATCATTAAGGCTGCAATCCTGTACCCAGTTTCCGCAGAGTAAGCCCCACTGAATTTAGCTGAACTTGTGGTCTAGGGACGCAGGTGGTCTAGGGACGCAGGTGGTCTAGGGACGCAGGTGGCGCTGTGGGTTAAAGCCTCAGCGCCTAGGACTTGCCGATCGAAAGGTCGGCGGTTCGAATCCCTGCGGCGGGGTGCGCTCCCGCTGCTCGGTCCCAGCGCCTGCCAACCTAGCAGTTCGAAAGCACCTCCGGGTGCAAGTAGATAAATAGGCACCGCTTACCAGCGGGAAGGTAAACGGCGTTTCCGTGTGCGGCTCTGGCTCGCCAGAGCAGCGATGTCACGCTGGCCACGTGACCCGGAAGTGTCTCCAGACAGCGCTGGCCCCTGGCCTCTTAAGTGAGATGGGCGCACAACCCCAGAGTCTGTCAAGACTGGCCCGTACGGGCAGGGGTACCTTTACCTTTACCTTACTTTGATCAGACATGATACAGAACAGCACTGTTAAGGAGTTCAGCTGCCTCTGTGCTAAAGGGTATAAGGATCCCATCCTTCAAACGAGAGCACACACTTTCTAGTTTTGTTGCTCCTTGCTTTCAGCCAGTGGTTTAATTTAAACTATCATAGCAATCATAGTCACTAATAGTAAAATGCAGAAAACAATTGGGAAATCAAGCCTGCATTGTCTGAATAGCACCTTCCTGGCCATTGGCTTTTAAAAAGATTTATGACGGGTTGAGAGTGGCAGTATTAACAGTGGCCTTCTAGAAATGTAGAGCTTAGGTTGAAGTTTATCTGTACCTGTAAGGTAAGGGGACCCCTGACCATTAAGTCCAGTCGTGGACAACTCTGGGGTTGCGGCGCTCATCTCGCTTTATTGGCCGAGGGAGCCGGGGTACAGCTTCCGGGTCATGTGGCCAGCATGACGAAGCCGCTTCTGGCAGAGCAGCGCACGGAAACGCCGTTTACCTTCCTGCCGGAGTGGTACCTATTTATCTACTTGCACTTGGACGTGCGTTCAAACTGCTAGGTTGGCAGGAGCAGGGACCGAGCAACGGGAGCCATGTAACTTAAGAGGGCTACTTTGCAATGTAACTGAGGCATCATCATCATCATTTATTCCCCACCCATCTGCCCAAGTTTCCCAGCCGCTCTGGGTTTCTCCAGCCACTTTATGTCCTGAGGAACTTTTGGTTGCAAATAAAAGCATACTAACCCCCCCTCCCCAAATTATTTAAAGTTATTTAAATCCCATAGAGCAAATGAATGCTTGGTACCCTGGGCAATTTTCAGTGTGTAGTCTAAAGGCATTTGATGTAGCAGTGAGATCAACAAGAACAACAAAAATAATAAGAACTGGACAAAGCTGGAAGTGGGATCATTTGGGACATCCAGATTTGACAGGCTTAAAGAAATAAAATTGGAGTTTGTACTCCTAGATATAAAAATCTGGATGGAAGAAATGGGCCTTTTTTGAGACAGATTCCTTCCAAGATTGGACATTCGAAATTAAAGATGACTGGTAAAGGACTATGGCTTAGAGAGATGTGGGAACTCCAGGAAGACATCAGACGTTGAGGAACATTGGGAACGCAACCGGGAAAGGGGGGAGGGAAATTTGGAATCCAAAGGGTGTAAAATTATTTTTTTACCTTTTTCTATTTTAATCTGTATTGCATATTAAAGGGGGGAACTCGCGGAAGGGAACAGGTCGATTTTAGGGGATGGGAAAATATTTTTAAAATTGGGTCAATGATAATAAGTTTAAAGTTGGGATAAGAACTTGTTGAATTTTTTTGTTTATTTGTAAGAATTGGAATACAAGAGGGGGAGGGGAGGGGAAGTCCGGAAAGATGTTATTGGGAAAAAGATTTTAAAATTGGATGTTTTTTTGTTGTTTTTTTCTTTATTTTGTTGTAATTGGAAAATCTTAATAAATATCATTTAAAAAAAAAATAAAGGCATTTGACGTAGCAACCTTGCTGAAGTGAAGCAGGTCTGCTCATCCTAAGTGTATTTCGTTTGAAGTCCACAATGGAAAAAAGACAGGACGCATATGTTAACTTGCAGATTACTTTATTTCAGATAATGCGCCTGTGTGGAATTTCACAGGCCTTCTTTCCCTGAATGAAAGAGCTGCTTCAGTAAGAAGTTCGAGGAAATATTAAAGTGCTCTCGACAGTGTGCTTGAAGCCTGAAAGCTGTATGTGACCTCTTGCAGCGTCACCAAGATTTGTTTCCAAGTTCAGGTGTTACAGCAACTGGCTCCATCTCTGGCGCCCATTGGAAGTATGCTGGATACAGCGCCCACAGATGTTGGTGTGGTCATTGACTTAATGATGAACCGCCTCTAAAGTTGGATGCCCTTTTTTATGTTATCGTTGTTCAAGTGAACAAATAGAAGTCTCCAGTGCCTGGTCCTTTAATGTACTTGGGTTTTCCTTCGAAATATGGTTCGTTTGTTTACATGTAATTTCTATGGAAGACTTCATTTCAAATAAAAGAATTTTATCACCATATATATTAAAGAAAGCACTGGCAATGTGTGATTTCAGTACACCTGCCATCTCCCTGTCACACAGTGATCTCTAAGAAGACATGGGTAACTTCACCTGATGCTTTTTAAAGGAATAGTGCCATGGCTGGTTTGTTCTTTGGTTAATCATTGGTAGAGGTTCTCTAGCAAACTGCTGTTTAAGAGCTGCTGATTTTCTTTGGAGTACAGAGAACTTATCCTTATAGCTCTTTTGAAGAATTGCTATGTGGTTTGCTAATGGCCTCATTTCATAAGAGGAATGAGACTGCAGGCCTCTGCTGCCTCCTTGTATTTGCTTCCATTTTCAGCTACAGTATAGTTACAGATAGGTAGCCGTGTTGGTCTGCCATAGTCAAAACAAAAAAAATTCCTTCCAGTAGCACCTTAAAGACCAACTAAGTTAGTTCTTGGTATGAGCTTTCGTGTGCATGCACACTTCTTCAGATACACTGAAACAGAAGTTTCCAGACCCTTCTATATAGTGAGAAGGTGGGGAGGGGTATTACTCAGAAGGGTGGTGGGAATGGGTGATTGGCAGATAGCTGTGATGAGCCTAGCTACATGCCTCTAGCTACCATCCCAAACATACCAAACAGTCCATTGTATATAGCCAGGCACTACGTTACAGCCGCATCTGTTCCAATTCTACAGACAGAGACTCTCACCTAAGAGATCTACAGCAAACCTTTTTAGAACTAAAATACCCAGCAGATGAAGTTAGACAACAGATCAACAGAGCCAGACTGATACCCAGAGAGAACTTGCTGCAAGACAGACCCAAAAAAGAAAATAACAGAACACCTCTAGTCATCACATACAGCTCCCAAGTTAAAACAGTACAACGCATCATCAGAGATCTACAACCTCTCCTGGACAACGACAGTTCTCTTTCTCAAGCTCTGGGAGGAAGACCTTTCATTGCCTACAGACAGCCACCCAATCTTAAACAACTCCTAACCCACAATAATACTACAACCAGACCTAACACGGACACTGGCACCAGAGCCTGCAATAAACCCAGATGCCAGCTTTGCTGCCACATACACCCGGACAACACCATTACTGGCCCCAACAACATCACACATACCATCTCGGGACTATTTAATTGCTCATCGTCTAACATTGTGTATGCAATCAAATGCCAACAGTGTCCTTCAGCTCTCTATATTGGACAAACAGGCCAGACCTTACGCCAAAGAATAAACGGACATAAATCAGACATCAGGAATCACAAGACAGAGAAACCAGTAGGAGAACACTTCAATCTCCCAGGACATTCTATACAAGATCTCAAAGTAGCTGTTTTACTACAAAGGAATTTCAGAAATAGACTGGAAAGAGAAGCTGCTGAATTGCAACTTATCACCAAACTTAAAACCATGGAGAGTCCTGGTCTGAACAAAGACCTTGGATTCTTATCTCATTATACATGACAAAGCCATTTTTCACCTTCTCACCCCTTGCTTTTTCCTGTAAGACCTATTGCAGTCGTTAAGAGTCGTCAACAGGCTCATCACAGCTATCTGCCAATCACCCATTCCCACCACCCTTCTGAGTAATACCCCTCCCCACCTTCTCACTATATAGAAGGGTCTGGAAACTTCTGTTTCAGTGTATCTGAAGAAGTGTGCATGCACACGAAAGCTCATACCAAGAACTAACTTAGTTGGTCTTTAAGGTGCTACTGGAAGGAATTTTTTTTGTTTCAGCTACAGTATAGTTAAGTCTAAGCAGGGAAGTGCAGTTTTGCCAAACTCTGGATTATGCTTTGAAGTTACCTTGTTAAAACTAAACCTGGTTTGTCTCAGTCTGGAAACTAATTGCAGTTTAAAACAGTAGCTGTGCCAGTAGATGTGTGCCCAAATCCAAGACTTGTTCCCATAGTTTAGTACTGTGTATGATCTTATTCGATGAGGTAAACAGTTTTGCTACTGAAGTTGAGTTTAAGAATCCTTACTGCCAAACATCAAAATAAGAATTTTGAATATTTAAAATACATCCCCCAAAATTGGATAACTGGCTGCTCATGCACATTTGGCTAAAGCAAGGCTGCATATTTTTTCCCCCATCGTAGCAAGACTCACTGCATAAGCTATCCATGCAAAATTAAACGACCTGTTTTTCAGTACAGTGGTGCCCCGCAAGACGAACGCCTCGCAAGGCGGAAAACCCACTAGACGAAAGGGTTTTCCGTTTTGGAGGCGCTTCGCAAAACGAATTTTCCTATGGGCTTGCTTCGCAAGACGAAATGTCTTGCGAGTTTTTCCGACTTTTCCCCCCTTTCCCCCCCCTTTTTCTAAGCTGCTAAGCCGCTTATCAGCTGATCCGCTAAGCTGATAAGCCGCTAAAAGCCGCTAAGCCGCTAATAGCGCTAATCCACTAAGCCGTCAATGGGCTTGCTTCGCAAGACGAAAAAAACGCTAGACGAAGAGAATCGCGGAACGGATTCTTTTCGTCTTGTGAGGCACCACTGTAACTAGTTTGCTCATCACATGTGCCAAAAAATAAGATTCCAAACCAGTTTATTTCTGGTTTGCAGGAAAACATTGGGCTGAGTAAACCAGTTTGCATCTTAAATGCAGTAACTGTGCCTTTCCTCATATTTGCTTCTCTCCTCAATCATGGGGAATAAAATGAACACAAGATGAGACCAAGGCCCTAAATAGGCTGTATGAATTGAACCTTTTCCTGCTGTTTTCAACTATGCCACTTCAGTTACCACTACGGTGATAGCTGTTGCGAGTAGTTTAATCTTTGCCTATTTTCTAACCTAGATCCTAGCTGCATCATTGCAGCTTTAAAATAATGTGCTTTTTACAGGCTTCCCATTCAACTCCTGCTATAAGCTCTTCAGCAAGACAGGTAGTTTTAGTTGTCTGATACCACTGTTCTGAAGGTGACATGATAGAAGGCACCCACATTTAGCAATTGGAACCTTTAAACTGAATGATCCCAGTATGTTGAACTGTGGCTGTTGTGAGCTCAACTTGACTAGAGCCCAGTGCAAAAGAGATTTGCTTACAAAGAACCAAGGGTGGCATACTGTCTCAGTACCAGTCCTTCCATACAAAAACCCATTCCTGCTTACCTTCTCCCCCCACCAGCTTTTTTCATTTCAGCAGTATAATTTGTAAATGGGAGATCATTTTGTTATTGCCGTTCTTCAACTGGGAGACAAAACAGGAAACAGCAGTGACGTGTGGGTATGTACACTCAAGCTAACCTGCTATTGTTGCTTTATGAACATGCTTCAGGAATAACAAGACATCCCAGTTACTCAGTTCTATGTCTTGCAACCCAAACTGTCCTGTGGATTTGAACTCCCTGAAGCTGTAGTCATAGCACTTTTCGAAACTTCCAAGTTCCTGCTGGGGGCAAGAACTTAAAATATAAACAAGTAACGGAAATGAGAACCTATTATCTCGTTACATTTCCACTGCTTCTGAGAAAAATACTCTCATGACTGACACATGGGAGTTTCATAGTGCAAGTTAACTCTTGGTATTTTGTCACATGTTTGAGTGCCCAAACCACAGTGCTGTTTTGCCTTCATCCTAGTAATGCGGATAAATTACTGCTTCACGGAGAGCAGTGAGGCAATGGAACGTGCATCAGAGGAGGCAGTGATGGCCAAAAGCTTGGATGGCTTTTAAAGATTAGATTAGCCTTTTCTTCTTCTCACAGTGACTGTTCTACCCCCACTGTCAGAGGTGGGCATCTCAAGTGTGTCACTCATTTCCTGCCTACACGGTTTCCACAGGCTTGGGTGGCCACTATGAGAACAGGAGGCTGCAGTAGATGGGCCATTGGTTTGATCCAGCAGACTCTTCACTACTCAAATACTAAGGAGGACCTGCCCTACAACTAACAGGATGTAATTTACACAGCTCTTTGTGTTTTCAGGATAGAACTTGCCAAGATTAACCGGGTGCTTAACTTCAGCAAATAGGCACAGAAGGTTCCTCTGTTATACTAATAAAGTATGGTGCCTACATTAACCATGTGATACTGGCTAAGCACCCAGTTGTCAAAATGTGTTCATCAGCAAGGTCTGTTCTCCCCTTTGCCAGGGTCTTAACTTCAATAGCCTGGTTCTCGGTGTTAAACCTGCTAGAACCTGAATTAACTCTGCACACGAGGATGAATCAAGTAGGCAATCAGATTACAAGTTTGTTAACCAGAAGTTATTTGAGTACAATGGGTATATAGATCTCGTACACTTTTATTCCAGAACCTATTTGCATCCTAGATGTTTTCTGCACTTCAGAAATAAATTTAAATGATTGTGCTCAATGAATTCACTTTATAAACTTTCAGAAGTAGCTTCAGAATAACCAAAATTCCATGAACACAAAGTATTCTAGCTGGATATCTTCTACGTAAGAACCATTTTGATCAAAACAGTACACTATTACCCTCAAAGCATGTTAGGAATTGATCCACTAAGCACATCTCATTATGAAGTACACTTTATTGTGAAGTTCAAGAGCATATTCAAAGTTTCAGTAATTTCAATCTTCTGACAACAGTATGAAGACTTAAGGTACTATGTATTCCAGTTGTGGATGCAAATCACGTTTATCCCAATATTGGGATGAGTAATCATTTTAGTGATTTGCTAATACACTTGCCTCTCAACATATCTAACTGGCATATTTTGCAGTCACATCTGGTTGTTTTCTTGCAAAAAAGCCTTAATGGCAGTTTTAATCTCTTTTAAAAGAGAGATTATTTAATCAAGTTGGTAACTTTAAAACCCAGATAACAGGCACTAATGGATTAGTTTCTCTGTACAAGACGTGGTCGCTGTAGCAATAAATCAAGTTTTGAGTTTTTGCTCAGACTTACATTTTAGAGTCTTCTTGCTGCACAAAGTTACATTAGTCATCTGGTTATTTGCTTGATAACCAGTTCCCACCACTCCAGCTTCCTTGTGCATAACCAAGCCAACCAATAAATTGCACTAAGTTTTATTAAAGTCAATAGTATTTGATTGTGAGAGAATGGAAGTAACATTATTTAGAAAAGACATAACATCAGATTTTAACATCACCTTGTTAGTTTGAAGTCATTCATATATTAGGAAAATACTGCTTTCCTCTTCTATGACAGAGCAAGAGACACAAGGTATTTCTAAATGAAATCATTTAGAAAGATCCAGACACTTAGGAGCAGGGAGGGGGAGAATATGGTACATTTAGAGTGATTATGATTCTATAAACAATGTTAAAAGATTTTGTGTTCCAAGTATAGCTTACACGCCAGAAACACCATGGCAACTTTTAGTCATTTAAGCCATACTTGCTAGTTATTTGTTCGGCTGGGAAGGTATGGTCCAGGAAAAGGTTCTAAAGTGCCATTACTGCACATAAAAAGGTACATTTGGGGCACAATGCAAGCCTTACCGCTTTGCCATAAGAATTAAGACAATACTTAATCACCATACAGTTTGATATTACTTCCAATAAGTACAATATTTATTAAACATTTCTTCAGTTTGTTACATATTGTGCAACAAATTACAATGTTCTGCAGCCACAAATTATATGCAGAGTATTAAGAAAAATCAGCATCTTGGATCCAAAGAGCTACTGTAAGATTGCCCAAGGTCTAAGGCATTGCCAATGGAAATCTGCGACTTTCCTTTCAGGGGCAGCCACCCCCCCACCCCCAATGAAACATGCCTCAGTTAAAAAAAAAAAAAAGGTTTGTCTGGGAGAGGTACAAGTAGAGTCCAAACCTGCCTTGGGCGCACAGAACCAATTAGTGCAGTTCTTTGGATCAAAGACAGATTGTAATCTCTCCGTTTACAACTCTACAAGGAACTAGCAAATCAGATCTTACATAGAACATTTGTCTTACTGAACTTTTTGCATGGAAAAGTGACAAGACACAGTTGTGCTGTTGGATACAAAAAAGGCTATACTTCATCTTCAGAAGACTAAACCTGACATCTAAACATGCCAATATGATCAGAACAAAATAATATATTCCAAGTTTAGCCAACCACAGGAAATGATCTGGTATAAGAAAAAGCAACAAGGATTACACGCATTTATAAACCAGCACACAAAAGGTTTAACATATTTCTGAAAATGAAGTTAGCTTTATTGAATCGGGGGAATAAAAAAGTCAGTATTGACCATTTACAATCTCTGACCTTTGTGGAGACGATAAGAATCTGTTGTAGTGCAGCTACATACAGTACAATTCAGGCATTTTTTTCAGTTGGGTTCAGGTTTCAGATTCATTGCAAATGGGGAGGAGAGTTTTAGCAGCAACCTCCACTGGACTGCTTGACGGGAGTGCTCTGAATTTTAACATTGGACTTCTCTGCGCCACCTGCTGTAGCTCCAGGGCCCATCCGTTTTTTGATCTCAGCAGCCATGGTCATGAAAGACTGTTCTACATTTGTTGCATTCTTTGCACTGGTTTCCAAAAAAGGAATCCCAAGGGAATCTGCAAATTCCTGTAGGTAAAGCATATCAGTGTTATTTATGCTGTCCAAAACTTGGGAGAAAAATAAAGTAGCTCTGCATTTTGCCACTGTACACGAGCAAGTCAGGTGTATATTAATGCCTTACTACCGAAGTCAACACCATCCTTTCACTAGGTACATTTTACATATCCTGAATCATTGGTCCTAGGACTGTGTGATTTATTGATACATTGCTGAAAACCAGCTTAATGTCCAGATCGTGATAAAGGTTTGATAATTTTTTGGCCATGCAATGCTCTGCTCACGAGGGGTGGAAGCAGTTGCTGAACTCCTTGCTGCTAAATGCCTCCGTGCTTGCAAGGAGTGTGCTATCAGCTGGCAATGTAGTCCTTTCCTGCAGAGTAAATAGGTCCCGCTCCGGCGGGAAGGTAAACACTGTTTCCGTGCGCTGCTCTGGTTCGCCAGAAGCGGCTTAGTCATGCTGGCCACATGACCCGGAAGCTGTACGCCGGCTCCCTTGGCCAATAAAGCGAGATGAGCGCCGCAACCCCAGAGTCGGTCACGACTGGACCTAATGGTCAGGGGTCCCTTTACCTTTTTTAAAACATTTTACTGCCATGTAAAGGGCTGCTAGCCAGCTCTAAAGCAGCTCTGCACCCTGTTGTCCAGGGAAGAAGGAAAAAGGAGTGGGATTAAGCACAGCCAGTTGTAATCTCTCTTTGGAGGCTGTCCTTATCATTGCTCTGTCAGGCAATGGATCTCTTGCAATGTTAATTGTTCCTAGAGGGAACTGAAGAGAAGGAATGCAGAAACCAAAATTGTCCTCAGGGACAGTGGAGGAAATCATGACCGTGGATCTGGTTCATGAGACCTTGCAGAGGGAGGTGGGACTGCGCTTGCCAAAGCCTCTATGTTGCGATTCTTCTGCAAGAAACTTTCTCCCTCTGTTTTTTAAAAAAGATAATTCCCTCCCCCCTCTCCCCACCACTTGTTGATCTCCTATTCTTTAGTTGCAACTGCAAACCTGCTTCTAGGCAAAACGAGGTTTAGGAGGAGTCAGGCTTGGAAAAGATTCTCTCCCCCGGCCCCAATTTCCTAGCTTACAACTTATATCCTAGTAGCCCCAGTGGACTTCTTTAAGTCCACTGCTATTTCTGGTTGAAACTGGCCAACTTGGAAATAGCTTGACTCCAGACCCTTAAGTGTTTTAAATTTCACCCCCACCCCCCCAGCCAAGAAATGGTTGAGTTTTCAGCTGGGCAGGCAATGATTGATTCCCCCCCCCCCCATTCAATGAGTGACTAAACAACTGGGCATTTTTTTTAAACACACACACTCACACATGGAGCAACTGTCAATCATTACACAACTGTTGCTCTAACTAAAGGGCAATATTGTCTTTTTAATTTAGTGAATAGCACTTCTAAAAAATTTAAAGTAGACACTGAACACTTTAAAAACAAGGGTATCCCTGGGGTGTGAAGTTCTCCTTTCACTTGTTCATGGTTATGTTTTTGGTACATTCCTGGGGAGTTTTAAAAAGTGCAAAAAAATTCCTCCCCCCAAAGAAAATGCAAGGAAGTGCTGCAGGAGAACAATGTTCTTGGCTAGGGCTGGGCAATGCATTGTCCAAAACTGGTGTGAAGTTCACATCCAGGAATCAACGGCTTTCCCCTCCCCACCTTCCCCTCCTTCATTCTTATTTCAGACATTGACATATATATTGTTATATCATGACATTTAGCTGGTGATATAGCACAATGTTGAAAACCAGATATTGCCCAGCCCTACACCACCTTAGCCCATATCCAAAGTCAGAACTGTTGCAATTATTTAAAAAAAAAATTGTAAAATCAGTTGACGTACCTTTGCTGTTGTATAGTCTACTACTTTCTTTGTGGTCAGATCACACTTGTTCCCTACCAACAACTTGTTAACATTTTCACTGGCATAACGATCTATTTCTTGAAGCCACTGTTTTACATTATTGAAAGACTCCTGGAACATAAGGAGGTATATGTTAAATATTGCCTTTATCTTGTACAAGTGTACGAGAGAACTTGAAAAGTTGCTATAAGCTAGCTTAAAGCTCACCCCAGCAAATTTTTTAAAAAAAACTGGACATATTTTTTGACTAAGGTACTTAAAACACACTCTTCTTAGCTCCATCACTTCTTCCTGTGGCTGCAGCCAAGGAAAAGGACCTTGTCAATTGCAAGATCTTTCCTTCAGAGATCCACAATAGCAATGTAAATAAGCTGCATTTAAAGCAATTTGGTGTGTGTGTGTAAACTCTAAAACAGACACCTTTCTGGTCACCTAGGAAGGAATAATTGAAAGACTGCCAGGAAAAGTGGAGCAGGAGGCTCAGAGGGTAGAACTACCACTTTATATGAGCCTCCTCTCTGCACACAAGCTTTTGACACCTATGTACAAAGTTTACATTTCCCCATGGTTTGCTCAGAAACCATAAACAAGCTTTTAGACACTATTTCCTCAAAGGCAAAACAAAGGCCAAGTGCTTACCTGATCTGTAACATCATACACAACTATGATGCCATGAGCTCCTCTGTAGTAACTAGAAGTGATAGTTCGAAATCTCTCTTGGCCTGCCGTATCCCACTACAAAAAAGCAAAAGAGAACTTAGAAGATGGCATCTGTTCAGAGAAGCAGCTCACTCTATTCCAATAGAGAAAAGGGGAAATAGGGAAAGTTAAAAGGAGTTCTGTAAATTCTTTCAGTGATCCTTTATGGACTGCTCTGAAGTACCTGCCACAAAAAAGACACCTTTACACTACTGAAGTGAAATTGAAAGATACTGCCATACGTTAAGGCATGGTGTGTCAACTGTAAAACGTGACTATTCAAGGACCCTCAGTACATTTCCCCACCCCAGCATGCCCCTCTCTAAATAGCACCTGGCTTTAAAGAGTGAAGGATCAAACCCTCAACAGTGAGGGTTAGCAGCAGCCCTGCCATCATGCGTCTTCAATTAGCAGCCAAGAAGCTCAGAAATAAACAGCACAGTGATGTGGAGCAGCAACATGGTAATTTCCCTGGTCTGGCAGCCGTTGTACTACTAACTTCAGTGAATTACAATTCAGAAGCTTTTTACATATTTAAGGTCCTCAGTTTTTGGAGAGCTGCACTGGTCTTGAAAGTGCAAAGGCTTTTAGATGGTCACTGCTGTGCCATGGAGCACAAAGGACGAATGAAATGTGAAATCTCATAGGAGCCTTTGCTTTTGAAGTGTTCTATAGAACTCCGATTTCCCACATTCAATGCATCAAGCACAGATTGCAAATTTGGAGGGTCACATGAGCCAGGCTTATCTTTGCAGAAGTTGCACGTTTATTATTTAAGACCTTAAAAAGCAGGAGAAGTCCTGCTGCCTGCCATCTCCCCCAAAAAGGATACGAGGCAAAAGTGACAGACCCCAGGAGACAGTCAGTGACACGGCCTTTGCTGCTGCCTACTTTCACAGTTTAAAGGAAAAATGCTACCACCAGAAAGGTAAGCTCTCTCCTTCTCACCTCCCCAATTCGTATTTCCACCCCTCAAATTACTGGAACGGCACCTGGACAGTGTTCAAAATTAGCCAGGCGCCAGTCACATTTCACGACTGGCAGCTGGGCCTTTGCAAAGGCGTGCAGATGGCCGGGCGCCATATTTTGCACCCTAGCTGTGGTGGGAGAGGCGGCAAAGACAAAAACTGCCCTGAGGTTGCTGCTGAAGAGCCGTTTGTGACTGCCACCTGGAGCCCCCCCCCCCCGCTGTGAATGGGGAGGAGCTCCTGGCTCAACCCAACCCTGCCACCCCCTCGCCCCACAAGGCAGCAGGAGTGTTCTTGCAGCCACTGCCTTCTCCTATTTTCCATTCCTCCCTTTCCCTCCACTCTCCCTTCTGCAGCCTCGAGCTCTGCTCACCCGACTCTTGAGTAAGCCACTGAGTTTCTCTGGCTGAGGGCGCAGACTCCAAAGTAAAATTAAGAACAGTTTCCCAGATTCATTTGACTACCATGCTGAGAGGGACAGGGGAGGAAAGGTGAGCCCACTGAAGGAGAGAGTTCTCCAGGCAGCAAAGAGAGGGGAACGTGCCTTATATGTTGGTTTAGATCAGGGGTCTGCATCCCGCCGCTCCGGAGCCGCATGTGGCTCTTTTACACCTTTGCTGCGGCTCCGGGGCGGATACTAGCGAGGGGAGGAGGCACATTGTGTGCCCCGACACTCCCCACTGTGGCAGGCGCTGTACTGGCTGTGACGTCGCATGGGGGTGGTGCGTGCGTTAGTCACGCACCGTCCCAACATCACCTTCCCGCCCTCCCGCCCGCCACACTGTAAGGGGCATGTACGCTGGTCACTGTTTTGAAGGGGAGTGAAGAACACACACACAAAAAAAAGTTAACTTGTTAATTTAACTTCTATTTCTATGAGGAGGAGTAATTCTGAGGGGTCAAACAAAGAAATAATAATAAAAAGTGACAAAAAATGACGAGTTTTGCGGCTCACAGTTTTTTTCTCTTCGGAAACGGGTCCAAGTGGCTCTTTTTGTCTTAAAGGTTGCAGACCCCTGGTTTAGATCATAGGTAAGCAAACTAAGGCCCAATCACATTCTCAATCTGGCCCGCGGACAGTCCAGGAATCAGGGTTTTTTACATGACCAGAATGTGTCCTTTTATTTAAAATGCATCTATGGGTTATTTATGGGGCACAGGAATGTGTTCATTATTATTTTCCCCAAAATATAGCCCGGCCCCCCACAAGGTCTGAGGGACAGTGGACGGGCCCCCTCCCAAATAAGTATGCATGAAGTTGCAGCTGGGGGGGGGGCTGCTTGTGTTTCTCTACCAGACACAGTCATTTTCTCATGATTCCAGCCCAATCCAACACATTAAACCTGAAGAGGTCAGCTCAGCAGTTGTTCACACCTCTTTTTTCTCCGTGTGTGAGAGTGTGCATGTGTGTGTATTTGCAACTCTTTTCTCTCTCTCCCTCTGATGTGAATTGTGTATTAGATCATGCGTTTCAAAAAACAACAACAAATAGAAAGTGCTATCACGGTTTTTTGGAGGGGGGGGGGAATAGTGACTAGCCATTTTATTTTTGTGACTGAAACCCAGGTTCCAGGCACCGTGTGGTGAATAGCTTTTCTAACACTGCACCTGGTTTGCCCCTTCCCCATTTATAGCCAAAGGTTCTCAGAATCTGAAAGTTCCATTCTCAGTGTCACCAAAAGTCATGCAGAACCTAACTTGAGAAAGTCCTTTTAAATTCTACATCAGCTATGGACAGACCATGAATACAAAGAACAACACAAGAGTGCACCACTATCATGCATTTCAGTACATATATAAACCATGGTTTGTTGCTGCTCTGCCCAGCTGTGGAGCAATGCAGGTCTGCTTATGCCATATAGCCAGTCCTATGACTGGAAGTGCCACTAAAACACTCCAGCCTGTGTCATACAGTGGTGCTCCGCAAGACGAATGCCTCGCAAGACGAAAAACTCGCTAGACGAAAGGGTTTTCCGTTTTGGAGGTGCTTCGCAAAACGAATTTCCTATGGGCTTGCTTCGCAAGACGAAAATGTCTTGCGAGTTCCTGTGGGGTTTTTTCCCTCCCCTCCCTTTTTAAGCCGCTAAGCCGCTTATCAGCTGATCCGCTAAGCCGCTAAACAGCTGATCCGCTAAGCCGCTTATCAGCTGATCCGCTAATCAGCTGATCCGCTAAGCCCCTAAGCCGCTAATAGCGCTAATCCGCTAAGCCGCTAATGGGTTTGCTTCGCAAGACGAAAAAACCGCAAGACGAAGAGACTCGCGGAACGGATTCTTTTCGTCTTGCGAGGCACCACTGTATGTGGAATTAGTGTCCAATTTTGATCATACATTATCGAATAGGTTTCTGCTTCCCATACAAATGGATTCAAGTTACAAGAAAGGAGATTTCAATGAAACACCAGGAAGAAATTTCTGACAGTAAGAATTTCAACAGTGAAACGGACTCCCTCAGAAGGTGGTGGACATTTTTCAATGGAGATTTTAAAGCAGAAAGTAGATGGCCATCTGTCATAGATGCTTGAGATTCCTGCATTGAAGGGTTGGGCTAGATGACCCTCAGAGTCCCTTCCAACTTTACCATTCCAAGTGTGCAGGAGATTTACGGCTTCTTTAAGCAACCTAAATTTCTTCCTAAACCTGCTTGCATACACCTTTTCAGCTATTTATCCACTATCTTAGGGACACTCAGGGTGGATAAAAATCAAAGTTTTTTAATAAAATAAATAAATCAGATTTTTTAATTTAAATTGAATTTATAAAAATAAAATGCTTCTGAAGGAAAAATCTTTCTAAAGATACTTTCTATTTAAGTTACATTATAGTCCAAAGGCTATTCATCAGGAAATAAAGATTTGTTTTCAATTATGTAGCATGAGACTTTATATGCAATGTTTATTTTTTGGGGTAAATGAATTCCATTAATCCATCACAACATCATGATCTTCCAGAGGTTTCTGTAAGATTATTTGGGGCAGTTTTTCTAAGGAGGGTATTATCACAGATGCTTGTTTTTGCAGTTTTCAAAAGTGTGAATTTGTGTCTGCAGAGATAACATGCCTTTTCTTCACAGGAAAAATGTTATAAAATAAATATACAGAGTTGAGGGGAAAACCTTAATCCCATTGCTCCTCTGCAAATTTATATACACAGAATCAACCCCTTACCTCTTAAATGCTAAGTTCCAGGAGGTTCAATGAATAGATTGTTTGGAGTGGAATAGATCTGCACAAGTAGCTAAGGGTGAAGCAGTAAAAATAAAAGTGCAACCTTGTGAGCAGAATACTCCGCAAGTCTTGGGATCTTTGTGTAATAATTATGCAAGTCAGTTGCATGTCTGTGTGACTCAGACTTGAGGCAAGTGCTTAAGGCACTTCAAGGCTGGCAACCTCTTTCCACTCCCAGTGGGTCCCAGCAACTGCACTAACACTTAACTGTACAGAATAGGCACCTGAATGTAGAAGCAAATCTAAAGGGATGGTTGGTGGTGGAAATACAGAAGTTTTAAGTTTTTCATGTGTGCTAAAACTCAGTTTAAGGTGGGTTTTTTTTTTTTTTAATGTTTAACCACATCAGTTAACAAACATGGAAACATATGCTTTAATGTTATTGTTATACTTAAAGAAATGATTTAAGGTGTTATTAAGTGTCAGGGAACTGCCATCGGAAGGACAGGTGGTGAGAAGGCTTCAGCAGAATAGGAGAGCCTCTTCTTCAGGAGAAGAGGGAACCAGTAGGGGGAGTGCGGGAGCTCCAAAGGAAAGGGAGTCGGAGGGGAGGCTCTGGGATACTTCCAGTGAGAACAACGAGGAGGTATCAGAACAGCCCATAAGGACTCCCACCCCCCGCCGGAAGCTGTCACGCAGGGAATCCAGGAGGCGCATGTCTGTGAAACAGCTCTTATGTTGGAAACGTTTCCGCAAACGCCCACTGTCAGATTCTACCAGCGACTGAGGGAGCCATGCTCAAGGGCTCTTCTCAAAGCAGGGTTTCACTACACAGAGTGAGCTCTGAGGGATCCAGCTTTAACGCACAAGCTGCTCATTATCCCACCACAGCAATCTGACAGTCCCTGAAAGCAGCTTGTGCAAAGAGAGGCATCATGAGCAACCCAGCCGGAGGCGGAGATGGGGGAGCAGCTGCAGCCGGTCCTAGCCTGGAAGAAAGGTACAGGATGTTGGAGGTACAGTTAGCTCTGCAAACGGCGAGGCTGGAGGAGAGGAGGGCTCATGATGCAGAAAAGGGGAAAGCCGCCCAGCTCTCGAGGAAAGTGCCAGGACTGGTGCAGAAGTTTGGGGGTGATCCCAGGAATTATCAAGCCTTCAGGACAGAGATGCAATATGCCCTCAATCTGCAGTTTGATGATTTTCCTGATGAGGATTCGAGGGTTGGTTTTGTGATTGGGCATCTCGAAGGCACAGCCCGAGATTGGGTGAGGCCACTAATGGCAGCCAATAATGAAGCCCTAAGGGACACAAGGAAGTTTTTTCGCGCCATGGATCTGATGTTTTCCAGCGAGATTGAGCAGGGAGTGGCGCGCAGGCAGTTAATGGCATGTAAACAAGGGAACCGATCTGTCCGTGAGTACTGGACTGAGTTCACCATGTTGATCCATAAATTAGGATGGGATTTGTCAGCGGAACCGATACAAATGCTGTTCGAAGAAGGACTATCTTCGGCAGTGAAAGACGAACTTTCCCGGGGGCCCAGGGCGGAGTCTATGGACCTTCTGACTAAATCAGCGCTGGCCATAGGCTCACGCCAGGAGGCCAGAGCCTTGGAGAAGCGGGAAGGGAAAGGGGAGCGTTGGAGGGATTTCCGCATTCCAGAGATGCCAGAGCAGCCTTCTCTGCCAGCAGAGCCGATGGAAATCGGAACAGCGCGCGCGCGCGCAATTTCAAACCCCAGTGAAGGGCGGAAGAAGGAGGGGAAAGGCGCCAAGAAATGTTTTCTCTGCCAACAGCCAGGTCATTTTGCCAGAGTTTGTCCGCAAAGAAAGGAATGGCAAGGAATGGCGGGAGCTGTTGGGGAGGAGGGAGAAGGAGCTAAGGGAGTTTATTGACAAAAACCTCAAGCGTGGGTTCATCAGGGAGTCACGAGCGGTGGGGGGTAGCCCAGTGTTCTTTGTAGACAAAAAAAACTCGGACAAACCGAGATTAATTGTGGATTTCAGGGCCCTAAACGCAGTGTCCGAACCCGTGACCTTCCCTATGCCCAGAATCGATGACATTCTGACCCGGGTGAGAAAAGGGAAGATTTTTACCAAGCTGGACCTGAGGGGGGCGTATAACTTGATACGTATGAGAAAGGGAGATGAGTGGAAAACCACTATGTTCACCCCCTTGGGGGCATTTGAGTACTGCGTTATGCCTTTCGGCCTCCAGGCGGGTTCCGCAGTATTTCAATCATTTATTAATCACGTACTAGGACCATTGCTGTACAAGAACTGCGCTGCGTTCTTGGACGATGTGCTGGTGTACTCAGAGGATGAAGAGCAGCATGTGCGAGATGTAAGAGAAGTACTGAGCAAACTGCAAGAAAACCAGCTGTGGGTGAAACTGGAGAAGTGTCAGTTTCACGCCAGGGAGGTGGAATTCCTTGGGTACCGGTTGTCGGACAAGGGGCTGGCCATGGATCCTAGCAAGGTGCAAGCAGTGCTGGAATGGAGGCCACCGAAAACTAAGAAAGATGTGCAGAGGTTTTTGGGGTTCGGAAACTTCTATCGGAAGTTCATCAAGAACTTCGCCCATTTAACAGCCCCCATCACGGATTGTCTCAGCAGTAAGAAGAAATTTGTCTGGACGGAAGAAGCGCAGCGAGCTTTCGAAAGTTTAAAGAGGGCGTTTGCTTCGGAAGAACAACTTTTACACGTGGATCTGCAGCAGCCGATGAGGGTGGAAACCGACGCGTCTGACAGAGCGGTGGGGGCCGTGCTTCTGCAGCCAGGAGCGAATACGTCGGAATGGAAGCCGTGTGCCTTCTTCTCGAGGAAATTGAACAAGTCTGAGAGGAATTATACAGTGTACGACAGAGAATTACTCGCTGTCCACGAAGCGTTCAAGAGATGGAGACACCTGTTGATTGGAGCGCAACACAAGGTTCAAGTACGGACAGACCACAAAAATCTAGAATACTGGAGAACAGCCCGAGTGTTGAACCAGAGACAAGTAAGATGGGCGCAAGAGTTCTCCAAGTTCAATTTTGAGATTCGCTACGTGCCAGGGGCTGAGAATGTCAGGGCGGACGCTCTCTCCAGAAAACCTGAGTACTTGGAGGGGGAAGGAGGGGCGGAAGAAAGACATATCATCTCAGAGGACCACTGGGTTTGTGGGGCGGCATTGGTGGGGCAAAGAGAACTGGTAGAGGGTATTGAAAACGATGAATATGCCCAAGAGAAACTTAGGGAACTCAGGGAGACAGGTGAAAACGCAGGGGGGTTTGAGGAAAAGAACGGAAAACTATATTACAAAGGGGCGCTCTACATACCAGGTGGGGAACTAAGAGGGCGAGTGCTTAAGCAGTTGCATGACAGCCCCACGGCCGGGCACTTCGGGCAGCACAAAACCATGTGGTTGGTTACCAGGGAGTTTTGGTGGCCCAAGGTGCGGGAGGACGTGCGGGAGTATGTCAGGGGATGCGACAGGTGCCAAAGAGCAAAGGGAGAGAGGTTGGCGCCAGCGGGGTTATTGGAACCCTTACCCACCCCAGAAAGGCCATGGGAGATGGTATCCATAGACTTCATGACCGATCTACCGAGATCCAAAGGGAAAACCGCGGTCATGGTGGTGGTAGATCTACTAACTAAGATGTGCCACTTTATAGCTTGTTCACATGCAGTGACAGCGGAAGAAACCGCAAGGTTGTTTGTGGAGCACATTTTTAGGTTGCATGGCGCCCCCTTGAGGGTTTTGAGCGACAGAGGAAAACAATTTACTTCTAGGTTCTGGAGGAAACTAATGAGCATGTTGCATGTGGAGGTAAGTTTTTCCACCGCCAGGCACCCAGAAACAAATGGGCAAGCAGAAAGGGCAAACGGGGTTTTGCAACAATATCTGAGGTGTTATGTAAAGGACAGAGAAACTGATTGGGTGGACTGGTTACCTCTGGCAGAATTTGCCTACAACAACGCGGAGAACGCGTCCACAGGGATGAGTCCCTTTCTAGCCAATTATGGGTGTCATCCTCGGGCGTTTCCAGGAGAGGGCGGGGGAAGGTGGAGTGTACCTGCAGCGGAAAATTTTGTTGAAGAGATGGAAGCGATCCACCGTCAGCTCCAACTCAACTTAGAGAAAGCCAAAGAAGAATATAAGAAGCAAGCTGACAGAAATAGGAGGGAAGGCGAAACCATAAGGGTGGGTAACCGGGTGTGGCTATCCACCCAAGGACTGCCGTTCAAGGGAGGGTGTAAGAAATTGAGACCCAAACGGTTGGGACCCTTTGAGGTCATACAGCAGGTCAACCCAGTAGCATTCAAACTCCGATTGCCCAGTCACATGAAATTGCACCCAGTATTTCACAGGTCATTACTGTCGCCCTACAGAGAGGGGTGTGAGTGGGGGGAACGTGAGAGGGAGGTCACCCGAACACCCGTCATAGAAGAGAGAGAACGCAACATGGATGTGGCAGGGATCATTGATTCCAGGTGGAAGGGGAATCAGGTGGAATACTTGGTAGAATGGGAGGGGGAGGAAGAGTCAGAAAACGCATGGGTACCGGCAGAGGAAGTCAAGGACGAGATTTTAATAGAAACGTTTCATCGGCGTTTCCCAAGTAAACCACAACCAGTGGCAAGGTTTAGGAGGGAACACTTCGGGACTACAGATGAGGAAGGGGAATTTGAAGGGTTCCCAGAGTCGGAAGTGGAGGTGGAAACAGATTCCGACGAAGGAGAGGAAGAGGGGGAAAGAGGCGGTAGGCCGTGGTTAGAAGTGTTTGAATCCTCGGAGGATGAGGGGAGTTCCTTCCAGGGATTTCCGTCCTCGCCGCCAGTAGGAGAAGAGGCGGGAGGGGGTGAAGGGGGCCCTGGGGGGGAGGTGGATGTCAGGGAACTGCCATCGGAAGGACAGGTGGTGAGAAGGCTTCAGCAGAATAGGAGAGCCTCTTCTTCAGGAGAAGAGGGAACCAGTAGGGGGAGTGCGGGAGCTCCAAAGGAAAGGGAGTCGGAGGGGAGGCTCTGGGATACTTCCAGTGAGAACAACGAGGAGGTATCAGAACAGCCCATAAGGACTCCCACCCCCCGCCGGAAGCTGTCACGCAGGGAATCCAGGAGGCGCATGTCTGTGAAACAGCTCTTATGTTGGAAACGTTTCCGCAAACGCCCACTGTCAGATTCTACCAGCGACTGAGGGAGCCATGCTCAAGGGCTCTTCTCAAAGCAGGGTTTCACTACACAGAGTGAGCTCTGAGGGATCCAGCTTTAACGCACAAGCTGCTCATTATCCCACCACATTAAGGAAATGATTATTTTTCTCCTTCCAATAAAACACAGCAGAAAAGTTGTCCAAATATAAACAGTTAATTTATTAAACCTCACAATAATTTCATAATTATCTGTCTACGTATTTCTAATAGTATAACCAAATCAGTATTTTTTTATATAACTATAAAAACTACTCTGAAAATTTATTATTCCAAAAATGAAATCTTCATCTGGTTGTAAATATTTAGATTATACCAGCAAGAATGAGTCTTTCTATAAAAAAGTGATTTAAATAGATTCTTACTGACTAGTGATTTAAATCGATTTGATTTAAACCAAATCTACCCTGGGGACACTATAGCCCTATTACTGTGTTGTGCATAGTCTTTCACAGCTAACCCCAGCCTTAACCCTTAACCATTTCAGATACAGAATCTTATCTCACTGTATCAAATATTTTGACAGACTTTGATTCTACGTAAGAGGATTGCAGAACCTTGAGTTTAGTCCACTGTGCACCTGAGCATTTCCCCTACCCCAATTAGAAAGCGTAGCTGGAAAAAGGGGTGGCATACCACAAGAAATACAAATTTGCAAACAATACAAACCACTGACAGATAGTTGGCTTAACATGAACAGGCTCTTAATGGGCTATAGCAGGGAAATGCATTAGATAACATATGAAAATTAGCTTCAGTAAAGAAATAGAGTAGAACCTTATGCAAATAACACAGCCATAACCACGTGCAATCTCAAGACCAAATTATTCTGCCCTATTAAGTCATCTCTGATATTGCCCAAGGATATAAGCTCTCCAAGAAGAGTAAGGAACCTGTGTCCTTCCAAATTACCGTAACTCCAACTGCCATCAGCCTTAGCCAGCATGGCCGCAGGTCCAGGGGTCCGGCAATATCTGGAGGGTCCAGGTTCCCCACCCCTGCTCTGAATCTTACTGTGTTTTCCTTAGTTTGCTGCTCCCTAGTATATCCCAAAGTGTCACAATTGCACTTGGTTTTCACTGTGTTCAGGGTTAATGGAGCTTGTTAACTGCATCATTGCAGAAGTCTCTTTGCATTTAGCACATTAAGATACACCAGATTTCCCAGACTTGTAGTTTGCCAATTGTTTAATTTAGAAATATCGCCTTGCTTAGTAGAGAATACAAACAGCAGTCAAGTTGATTGAAATGAAAAGTCTTCCCTGGAAAAGAGCCTATAAGAGTTCATTGTTGGCTTCTGCACAAGGTTTCCTACTCCTCCCCAGCACAGACAAAAGCAGGTTATTTTGCTTCAGGGAGTCAAAACATAGCAGCAGGAACTTAAGTCAGAAACCAAACAAGTTTCCAGTTTTAAAACTGGAGCAGGAACCATATCAACGGGAACGAATTGTAAGGCCAAACGTTGCAATAATAATAATAATAACAACACTTGACTTGAAATCACCAGACTGCATTTTAATTAAACATGGGTAAAAAAATCACAATTCCCCAAACTATCTGATTAGCAGCAGTAAAGCACTTGGACCATTCATTCAGCTCCTACTTCTAATATTTAACCATTTTATAGCACTACAGAAATTAACAAATGGGGCTGGATTCAACTAAGCAGTTGCACAATAAATCCTAATAGTGGTACAAGGCTGACCCCTTCTCTTCACCCGCCCCCTGTCCCAAATCAGCACTGGGGGGGTGTCCCCCCCCCAAGAACAGCACATAGGAGAGATTGCACTGAAGGGACAATCATACTGGCACAATGTTGAATTCCTTCCATGAACTAGATTAGACTCACCAAGCAGAACCGGGGATACTTACTATCTGAAGTTTGATTGTTTTCCCATCTAACTCTATAGTTCTGATTTTAAAGTCCACGCCAATTGTGCTGATGTAGCTTTCTGTGTACGTATCATCCTAAATGGGAGAAGAGAAGAGAAAAGAATATCACCATTTACAAATCAGCAGCACTGTGTCCTACAAAGGCAAAGCCACAATCAAGACAAGTCAAGGTTCTGGGAAGGGTGGAGCTGAAGCCATTATACCAGCCTGTACTCTCACCTTGCGTAAAAAGTGATGCAACTATATGCACCAGCAAAGGTAAGGTGTCATGGCTCACTGCAGGCAGTCAAAGTTTGGCCACAGTCACAACTATTGCAATATATATTTCAATAATGCAATGGGTGAGGAAACCTTAAACCACTATCTGCCTGGTGTCACAGTAAGGGCTGATTCAAGTAATTCTGTCAGGGACAGAAAAGGAGCGAGAAAAGGCATGCTCAAACAGAAAAACATGAATTATCAATATGGTGTGTGGTTTTCCATTGAACCATGCACTCCCCATTACCAACCCCAAGTCGAATTGTATAAGGAAACTCCTTCCTCCCATCTGTTCTGGGGTTTTCATCATACCTCTGCAAATTAAGGGATGGCATAGGGCACATGCAGGGGGAAGAGAGGGAGAAGTCCTGTTGTGCAAGCTCACATAATTATTTAGTTAAATACTGTTCGCAGTTTATATTAATCGGTTTATTATTCAATTATAATTTACTCACATGCTATATAGAGCTATTTGCTCTACATGAAAAGTTTGGGCTCAGCCTTTGTAAGATGTTATTTTTCCTGGGAATTCCCAATTACACAAAAAAACATTATAATGCACTGCATGAGTTCGCTGGGCCCTAGGAGTGGTTTTACCCAAAGAGGTTCTTTCTGCTCCAGGTTGGTTTTATCTCTTATTGTGCAAATATTTACTTACTTACTATTTATTTACTTGTTCTGATATTGTTGTTTTAAGAAAAAAACTATTAAACTGTTGGGATTATTGAGATACATTGGACACCCTTTTCATTATATTACTATGAAGCAAATATATCCTCTAGACATTATTTGTTTCTGTTTTGTTCTTCTTCTGGGTTATAACTCCAGTATTTTGCTCACACATATTTTCTGGTTTTGCCTCTAGGGCTTCCCAATAACGTAAATTCCTCACTGGGCTAACACTGTGGAGTCTATTGTACCCAAACAGCTTTTGTGTTTGACTATGTTTTTGGACGCAGGCGGCACTGTGGTCTAAACCAGTGTTTCCCAACCTTGGGCCTCCAGCTGTTTTTGAACTACAATTCCCATCATCCCTGACCACTGGTCTTGCTAGCTAGGGATGATGGGAGTTGTAGTCCAAAAACAGCTGGAGGCCCAAGGTTGGGAAACACTGGTCTAAACCACAGAGCCTAGGACTTGCCAATCAGAAGGTTGGCGGTTTGAATCCCTGCGACGGGGTGAGTTCCCGTTGCTTGGTCACAGCTCCTGCCTACCTAGCAGTTTGAAAGAACGTCAAAGTGCAAGTAGATAAATAGGAAGGGAAACAGTGTTTCTGTGTGCTGCTCTGGTTTCGCCAGAAGCAGCTTAATCATGCTGGCCCCATGACCTGGAAGATGTATGCCGGCTCCCTCGGCCAGTAAAGCAAGATGAGCGCCGCAACCCGAGTCGTCCACGGCTGGACTTAACGGTCAGGGGTCCCTTTACCTTTAATGTTTTTGGATCATGATGATACCAATAAAATCTTCATTAACTTGTGAATTAAGAGTTGTTGACTCTTAAGATAAGCAATAAGGGACTTTCAAAGTAGTTTGTGATGTAGCATGGAGCCTGCTTTTCAAAGTGAAAAGCATCAGGCATGCTCAAGATTCTGGCCTACCGATTCTCCCCTGCTGCCAAGTCTTAGATAAGTTATTGTATTTTAGTGTTTTGTTGGAAGCCGCCCACAGTGGCTGGGGAAACCCAGCCAGATGGGCGGGGTATAAATAATAAATTATTATATTATTATTAGATTTAGTGAAGGAAAGAATAAGAAAGACAACCACCACAATGTTCCTCCCTGAGTTATAAACTAAATGTAGAACTTATGCAAAATTAGGCACAACTCACAGCTGCAAACCTTAGCATACTTATTCCAAGTATACTTGGAACTCCATGCAACTGTCCTATTGAACTCCACGCAATTTACTTTCAATTTAATTGTGCATAAGATTAAGCTAAGAGTTCAACCTGCTTGTGTTTCGTATTCTACAAATATTACAAATCATAGGATTAGTTCTCAATATGGCCTACAGTTATCATGTGGTAATTGCAAAGATCATATAGCAGCATGTTCAAAGATCCTATGTTTTGATAGCTCTCCATTCAAGCTACCAAAGGAAGGAAGCTTATCAAGCAGGAATTTTTTTCATTCATCAGCTGGCATCTGAACCAATCATGCAAATGAGCTTGGCATAATTGCACAGCAAGGAGAATTCAACAATATGCAAGTTTTCAGGTGTATATGCAACTAAAAAACTAAACTTCAGTTCTGCCTGCTAGAAGAAGCCATTTGAATTTGAAGGGTAACTGCACCCATACAAGGAGAACTCCTTTTCATGTGACTGTAAATTGGTATTTTCTTTTGATTATGATTAGCCAGTAGGAAAGAAAAAACAGGAAACCCGGAACACATTCATTTTTGCATTACAATCAGTTTTTAAGGTTAATCGTTAACAAAAAGTTGAAGAGGCATGACAACTTACTGCAAACCTAAGCAGAAGGCAAGATTTTCCAACACCAGAGTCTCCAATCAGAAGCAGCTTGAATAAATAGTCACTGAAAAGAGAAAACCATAATTAAATCTACTATAGTATGGCACATAGCAATTGAAACTGTTGGTTCATAATACACTTTGTTTTATTTCTATCACAAACTAGGGAAATTTCACACGTGTGTGTATGTGTGTGTGTGTGTGTGCTTGTACCTAAAGTACAAATTTAAAACTAAATTTCATGGCTACCTGGAACTACACTTTTGTGAAGGTACTGAAAAAGGTTAAAGATCCTTAAGTTTCTTCCAAAACAACTACAACGCTGTCCAGATGGGAACTGCTGGCACAGTACTCCAGCGGTCCC
This sequence comes from Podarcis cretensis, assembly GCF_951804945.1. NCBI lineage: Eukaryota > Metazoa > Chordata > Lepidosauria > Squamata > Lacertidae > Podarcis > Podarcis cretensis. Next base: position 120,126,458 of record NC_137172.1, on the reverse strand, counting down.
ATTTTTACCTGGTTAGCTGGTTCCACAAGGTGATGTTAGGTGACTATTGTTCCACACACTGGCACCAGTGTCATTGTGTTCCATAGGGCTCTATCTTGTCTTTGGACATCATCCACTGAATTGGAGTCTTATTTAACATCTAAATGAAACTACAGGTTAGGGCACCTGGGCTAAGTGTCAACAATATATAGATTACAACTAGCTTCACATTTTTTCATTCAATCCAGGTGAAGCATTCTGAACCAGGAACCTAGCTTGCTAATGGACTGGATGAGGGTCAATAAACAGACAAGAGAGAAGCACTGTTGGGGGTGCTCCTAGCTGTTTAATGAGGTTCTGGTATCTTGGAACACCTTTCATAAACTACGGTCATCTATACTCTGGTACCCTCCCAGGGTGACCACTGCAAAGCATTATACATGGGGCCGTCCCCAGAGAGCCTCAACTAGCACCTATTGTCTTTTAAATGCCAGGTAAATAACATACTATTCGTCAAAGCCTTTTAGCTTCATTTTTGGTTACTGTACTAAAGCTACCCCACAGGCTGCGTGCTGTTGCTAATATTTTAGCTGCTTTTTCTTACTACATGTGTTGTTGAGGTTTTAAATTGTCTTCTTGGTAACATTCACCTTAAAAAAAGATTTACCATGTTGCAAACTGTCTAGAGCAGGCTTCCTCAACCTCGGCCCTCCAGATGTTTTGAGACTACAATTCCCATCATCCCTGACCACTGGTCCTGCTAGCTAGGGATCATGGGAGTTGTAGGCCAAAAACATCTGGAGGGCTGAGGTTGAGGAAGCCTGGTCTAGAGGACCCAGTAGGATGAACAATATTCAAGTGTGACAAATATATAAAGGCTTCAGAGACACTTTCTAGCCCTTAAGAAGAGGTATGCACCATTGTAGAGATGGTTCAAACTCCTGCTGTTCAGTAGCTATGAATAATAGGATGCTTAAGACATTTGTGATAGCATGGTTGATTCTTTTCCTATCTTGTCCTTCCAGAGTTTTGTGGAAGCCAGAAAAGAAAACATTGCTACTCTCAGGAGACTTCTCAACACAGTTACTTAAAAAACACTAGGCTAACGACTAATCACAACATGGAATATGTTTTCAATAGAAGCGGGATCATGGGAAGACCACGGAGTTTGTGTAGATAGGAGAGAACTCTCACAAACCTGAAGAACAGTCCCAATGCCACATAACTTATAACCCTCTTTAAAACACTGGAAATCCCATTTTTATTAAGATTGCTGTGAAAAGCCTTTTGAACACCTAGGCTTTACTACCTGCCATAGGTTGCATTACAAAGAACCCAGTATGCATCAAGAGCAATACTAGTTTCAGGTGATCATAAATCCCCTAGATTAGCTGAAAGTAAATAATGAACAGCAATTATAGAAAGGCTTTGTATATGCAACACCACAATCCTAAACTCATTACTTGGACAAAGTAAAACTCAAATAAGATTGACTTCCAATTAGTTTGGGATTAAAATTCAAGAGTAAGAAGAGGTAGAATAATGAAAGCTAAAGGGTTCAACTAGCATGTGTGCCCCATGTTTGTTCCATGCCATGTTTAGAAGGAATAGATAATGCACAAACCACTTAAGTCCAGTATGTCATATTTATTTAAATATATAGATTACAAGCAATTATGAATACACTGAATTGCCGCTGACCTATCTCAGTATTAGCAGCTGCTAACATGATACACTTTCAGGAAATGTTTGTCTTAAAACCTTGAGCCTGTTAAGACTGTTCGGAGAATAACACTCACAACAGTGCCAAGACTTCCTTAGAACAGATTTCTTGTTTAGCACTTCATGTTGTTAGCTTTACCTAATCAGAATAATGTGACTGTCTTTACTGTGTTAACTACTATGGCAGCTGTAATTAGGTCCAGTTAAGAATATAGGAGACATAAGGGAAGCTCATCAGAAGCACCTATTCTATTTTTAAGTGCTCTAGAGTAGTTGCAAAAATTCAAATGCATTTTGCAGATTTGACAATGGAATGAGGACCTCTCCCTTTAACAGTATCAAGCAAGTTAACACTGATTAAACCATCACATTAAAAGCACTGTTACTGTTCAACGAAGTCTCTGTCCCGACAGTAATATTGAACCACTCGTTCAAAAGCATTTTCATCTTAAAAAGAACAATCTTATTATTACATTTATATCCCACTTTTTCTCCAATGAACGCAGGGTTTCAGTTTTCTGGTATAGTTTTCTGAATATTAAAGCAGATTTGACATTGCAGATAAGTTTTCGGCAGTGGGAAGGATCCGATTATCTAATGTGCCATTCCACATGGTATTTGATATTAAAAACCCAGAGGTAGGCTGATGAACTTTCACACACGAGCAGCCCACATATCGGTATGCAACTGCTGGAAGAGATCTAAATAACAAGATTTAGAAACAAAGCTTAACAATGCAGTCCTATGCAAACTTTCCTGGGTGTAAGTGCCAATGAAACAGTGACTCTTATTTCTGAGAATATCTACCTACCTACCTACCGCACCCTTCATTCAATGATCACAGGGCCATTTACAATATAAAAACACAGACATAATAACAAACAAAATACCCCACCAACAGTTTAAATGGCCATAGATTGTTTAATTAGCCAAAGGCCTGTGAGAAAAGGAATGTTTTTGTCTGGCACCTAAGAGCATTCCTTAAGTGGAGAGCCACCACAGAAAAGGCCCTTTCTCATGTTACCACCCTCCACACCTCTCAGATGATGGGCCTCAGATAATGATCACAGAGTCCAGGGTCAGTTCATATGGGAAAAGGCGGTCCTTGAGGTATTGGAGTTCTGAGTCCCTTAAGGCTTTATGGGTCAAAACCAGAACTTTGAATTTGGCCCGGAAACTAATTGGCAGCCAGTGCAGTCAGGCCAGGATTGGCATTATATGCCCAAACTGTTTTGCCCTAGTGAGCAACCTGGCCACTGAATTCTACACCAGCTGAAGTTTCCAACCTGTCTTCAGAGGCAGCCCCATGTTTAACACACTGCAGTAATCTGACCAAGAGATTACCAGAGCACAGACAAGTTATGCTATCCCTGTCTAGATAGGGGCACAGCTGGGCCACCAGCCAAAGCTGATAGAAGTCACTTCACTTCACTGAGACCACCTGAGCCTCAAGAGACAACAATAGATCCAAGTACAGTAGTACCTCGGGTTACAGACGCTTCAGGTTACAGACTCCACTAACCCAGAAATAGTACCTTGGGTTAAGAACTTTGCTTCAGGATGAGAACAGAAGTTGTGCTCTGGCTGCGTGACGCCCCATTAACTAAAGTGGTATCTCAGGTTAAGAACAGTTTCAGGTTAAGAATGGACCTCCAGAACGAATTAAGTTCTTAACCAGAGGTACCACTGTACCCCCAATTTGTGTTCAGAGGAAGTCTAACTCCATCAGGACCAGACAATCGCCCATCCATCTGGTCTAGGGAACCACCCACTAACACTGCTTCAGTCTAATATGGATTGAATTTCAGTTTATTGGTTCTCATCCAGTCCATTACTGGATGAGAAACATAGGTCCAGAACATCCACTGTCACACCTACAGATGCAAAAGAGCTGTGTGTCATCAGCATATTGAAGACAATATACTCCAAAACTCTGGACAACCCTCCCCCACACTAAAGACTTCACAGGACCGAAGAGCACTCCCTAAGCATCATCTTCTGAAAATGGCCATCCAAGTAGGACCAGAATCACTGCAATGCGATGCCACCCACTCCTAACTCAGACAGCTGCTCCAGAAGTATACCATGGCCGATGGTATGGAAAGCAGCTGAGGGGTTGAGAATTAACAAGGACTCATTACCCTGTCTCTCTCCTGACAGAGGTCATCCTAGTGTGTAACCAAAACAGGAATGTATAATCAATTTATTTCCTAGGATTCCCATGTTCATCTGCATGTTTCTCCTCTTCCTCTATTGTTTTGTTGCATCCACTTTCAGAATGAAAGGTCCCTGGGCCACTACAAATACATAAAATACAGTCCATTCTTCAGAATATCTGAACTGGGAAATCAGCAATACCAGAGAACATTTTATTTTTATGTGCTAAAACGTGCTATTATTAAAACATGCTAAGTACAGTCGTACCTTGGATCCCAAATGCCTTGCAAGTCGAAGTGAGTGTTCCGGTTTGTGAACATTCTTTAGAACCCAAATGTCTGACGCGGCTTCTGATTGGTTGCAGGAGCTTCCTGCAGCCAACTGAAAGCCATGCCTTGGTTTCCAAATGTTTTGGAAGTTGAACGGAATTCCGGAATGGATTCCGTTCGACTTTCGAGGTGCCACTGTAGTTCACAGCCATTATTTTATTCATATTAAGCACTCACTTCTTACTGATTTCAAGGGCTGGGAGCAAAAGAACTGTGCAACTAGTTTTACATGTCCAATGGCATTACACAGGGTTGATTCACTTGCACATTAGCCTCTCCTACTATTGTGCAAACTAGTTCTGAAACCAAGGATACTTCCATAAGGATCTGGCACACCAGACTGCATACTTCACAAAGGCAAAAAGAGCAACTGACCTGCACAAGTCCTTGGATGGGCCTAAAGTAGCTCACTAAATCCCTGTCATTACTATACGGACTATAGTAATGACATTCTTCATTAATCCATACACAAGATGCAGCCCTTTTTGGAAATACTGGATTAAAACAAACATTTGCAGCAAATAATTATTCACTGCTGATCTCCTATTTTAGACACACCAGAAACTGAAATGAACTTTTGTCATCAGAATCATCCATTTTATTTCCATATTGCCCTTCCTCACATGGGAGCTTAAGGAGATGAAGATTAAAAAATCCAAAAATAATTGAAAGCACCTAAAAATCACACCTCAAAAATTAAAAAAAAAGCATTGGTAGGTATTGGGGGAGGCAGCCTTTTATGTTCTTGGGCCCCACACCATTTGGGGCTTTACACCAATATCAGCACCTTGAATTGGTCCTGGTAGCACACACAGTCTCAGCTTGCTGCCCTGCTGAGCAGGGAGTTCGGCCACCTGGGCCTCCAGGGAAAGTCTGGAATTAAGGAAGAAGCCCAAACTAAATACCTCAAAGGGAGCACAACCCTAACCAGAACAAGTTGTCTCCCCAATTTCTGGAGATGAGATCCACCAATCTACAACACCTCCAGATCATCAGCATTCAGCCTCAGTTTATTGTCCCCCATCTAGCCCATCATTCATCCCCACACTGGTCCAGCACAGCCTCTCCGATGCAGGTGGAATGGAGAGAGAAGAGAGTATCACTCCAAATTTTAGGATGACAATTCCCAGCAGCTTCATAGAAGTATGAAACAACATGGTGGACAGAATATACCCCCACAGAGCAATACACCACAAGTGCCACGAGGTCAAGCAGCCGTTCCCCAGCACTACCCTCTGGTAACGATCCTGCAGGTAGGAGCAGGAATGCTGTTAACATGGTCAAACACTGCTAAGAGATCAAAAGCCATCCTAGTCAAAAATCTCCCTGCCCCCCTCTCCAAAGGTTATCAATAATCAAGATGACCAAGATGTTTCAGGGTCAAATACAGATCTGAAGATAGACTGCCTCAGCTTTGACAGAAAAGGGAGGGCGGGGGAAGCTTTGCGGAGGGAACAGTAGCTGAGAGGGGGGAGGCTTCGCTTCCCTGCCTGGCCATGCAGAGGGGGCTGGGAGAAAGCCATCCTCTGCAGCATTGGAGAAGGGGAAGAAATTAGGAAAGCTCCACCTGACAGAGGGAGGGAGACAGTGATAGAAAATGGGATAGGAATGCTAGGAGTTGTGGCTTCTGGGACCTAGGTTGCAGGTGCCAAAACAAAATGTCTAAGCACCATTAAAAAAAATAAATTGCTGCCCCACTACCAAACCGGGCAGCCTCGAGGAAAAAAAAGGTGCTGGGCAAATCAGGGAAGCTGCAGGGTAATGTGGCACCAAAAGACATGTATTTTGCTACCACTCTATCCTGTCAAACACCTGCTTCACCGTCAGCACAGAACAAAAAAAGATGTGTGTCAGGGGTTCAGGAGCAGAGGCACAGGGAAGAGAGGAGATGGAGAGCGAAGGGGAAGAATCCGAGGGGAGCGTAGGAGAAGAGGACAGTGGACCGAGGGATTCCATGAGCCTCTCCAGCGAATCGGAAGATTCACAGAAGGGGGCGCCAGTGGCCAGGGGTAGGGGGTTCCCAAGGGGAACGTCCCAGGAGCAAGGGGGGAGCAGGGACTCCCAGAGCAGTAGTTGGAAATCAGGACCAGCTTCCCCACCAGAGCAGAGTGGGGGGGAAGAGTCCCAAGGATCAGGGCCAGTGCATTCCCCACCAGGGAGAGAAGAGAAGGCAGGGCTGACCACACCTCCTTCGGAGAGTCAGACAACGGAGGGGAGGTCAGATCCGGCCAGTATCCAGGAAGAGGGAAGCAGTGACAGAAGTAGTGTAACGGTCAGGAGGAAGGTCACTGGGTTGGCGCGAGAGGCAAGTTCAAATGTACAGGAGCGCGGGACAGCAGAGAATGAGGATTGGGAACCGGGTCCTAAAGCCCGCAGGAGGGAGGGGGAGGAGCTAAGCGACTCAGCGTCGGAAGAGTCCAGAAAGGGCAATGCCCCAGCGGGCAGGAGGACCCAGAGGAGGAGAGAGCAGCGTAAAAGGTGGAGCCGGGCTAGGATCTTAAACTGGTGTCATAGGGGAGGAGACTCAGACGGTACTTCGCCGGTCTAGGCTTTAAGACGTAGAGCTGCGCACTGCGGCTTTGAAATGGAAACTAAACCTCAATAAAGACTTTTGTACATAACGACAGTCTGGCATTGGTCCTCTGTGAGCTGGGACCTAGAGGCAGCTCTGACAATGTGTTTTTTGGCTGCTGTGCTACCGGGCAAATAAGGCGTGTGTCATTTGCTACCACTGTGGCTCGCAGGCCAGCTGACTGCAACCAGGCAGGTGGAGATGCTAGGTGCCAAGGGTGGCTCCTGAACATTTCCATCCTGTCAGAAAAGGCTGGCTACCCGATACAAAATGTGACTGGCACCCGGCTAATTTCAAACGCTGGAGGGAGAATAGGAGGAGGAGGCGGCAGCAGCAGCAGCAAGAGCGCTCCTGCTGCTGTCGCCTTGTGGAGCAAGAGGGTCATGGGGTTGTTTGGAGCCATAACGTACCTAACGCCAAAGTCCGGAAGCCGTGGGAGCTGCTTAAGAAGTTGCAGCAGCAGAACAAGCAGTGCCAGTAGGGCTCCAGGCAGCCGCCACCGCAAACAGCTTCTCAGCAGTATCCACAGCAGCAGGGGGTGGGTGTCTGTATGCCATTGATTGTGCCACTTGCCGTGTCGGCACCCTGCTGTTGCCTTTGCCACTGCTCCCTGCTGCCATGAGCAGCCTTTTGCTGCCTGGCCTCAAGAGTCACTGCCTCGGCTCCAACAAAACTGAACCGAGGTGGCCTCTGCTGAGTGGGTAAAAAAGGAAGAGGAAGTGGCTTGGCACCGGTGGATGTTATGGTGGCAGGGGAAGCCGCAGAGAATGGCATCCTTATTATTAGTGGAGCCGCTGAAGCCTGATGAGCTGGACTGGCTGTGGGAAATAACCTGGCTCACGCAGCACCAAAAGATGTGCTTCTGTGGGGCACCGCAGCACAAATGCGACTAGACAAAGTGTTTTGAAGCCCCACAACCCAGGTTCCAGGCGCCATGTGGTACCTAGCTTTCCTTTCCCAGCTTTGAACACTGCCTCAGATGTCATAGCCTAACCCTCACATCATACCTTCCCTCAACCCTGCCGACCCATGCTCTGAGCTCTCCCTGTCCCCCATCTCCCAGTCACATGCTCTTTTCTTACTAATTTCAGCAGAACACAAGAAGAGAAACTAAATCCAGCCATAATCAAGTGTGGGATGCAACAACAAATTAGATTGTAGGAACCCAAGCTAGGGGACATAGAGAAATCACTGGCAGCATTTCTGTGCAGTACTTTAGCCATATAATGCTAAAATATGTGTATCTTAGCTTTTTCTTCACTATTTATGCAGATCAAATAGGTTTCTAAAGTTGGTAGTACTAGTACCACTCTAACATCCTATTGCAAATCGAAGTAACAGTACCACATGTGAAAACACAACCTGAGTCTCTTGATGGCTGGGGCACAATCTGTTCAAAATTAAGTAGTCCCTACTTAACTTTCTCTCAGTTGTGGGAGGATTTTGTCTTTGGTAACTTGCTGTTTTTAAATAATCAGCTGTTTTCGCATCCCCACAATGATCTGACTATATGTCCTAATTCCATCCACCCTCCCGATAATTCAGCAGACTCCTAGCAAACTTCACATTGGCACTCTTTAAAATAATCACTGCTCCACAGTCAACAGATGCTCCTCCTGAAATTATTTACCAGACAAGACAGATTTATATCAAATTATCTGCTACCTATGAGCTCACTTCAAAGACACAATAAGATATCACTCAGTATTCCAATCTGAAACATCAAGAAACTTGTTACTGCAATTTAAATATCCACTGCATATCAAAACAAGTTACAGCTGTGTTGTTGTTGTTTTTTCAAAAGGGGGTACAGTGGTGCCCCGCAAGACGAACGCCTCGCAAGATGAAAAACCCGCTAGACAAAAGGGTTTTCCGTTTTGGAGGTGCTTCGCAAGACAAATTTCCCTATGGGCTTGCTTCGCAAGACGAAAATGCCTTGTGAGTTTTTCTGACTTTTTCCCCCTCCCCTCCCCCCCTTTTTCTAAGCCGCTAAGCCGCTTATCCGCTAAAAGCTGCTAAGCCGCTAATAGCGCTAATCTGCTAATGGGCTTGCTTCGCAAGACAAAAAAACCACTAGACGAAGTTCTTTTCGTCTTGCGAGGCACCACTGTATTAGGATGAAACATGGATACAACACCAGACCATTTCTTTAATGTTTCTGTTGAAGAATACAGTATTAGAAACAAATACAAACTTCCTAGAGCTGGGGCACTGCTAGGTACTAAAATGACTCACAGCACAGGCTCATGAAATAAATTTGCAGAAAATGTGCATTAGCTAATTTACATGCATGGGTGCAAAATTTTGGCTGAATTTCATAGGGGAAACTTTTTGCCTCTTGCTATGTGTTTCCAAAAGAATTTCATTGCTATAGTGGGTTATAGCCATTGCTAATCCTGTTCAGAGTAGACCCAGTGAAGTTAATTAACATGGCTAACTTAGGTTGATTAATTTCAGTGGGTCTATTTTGAGAAGAACTTAATAAATGGATTGGGACCTACACCTTACCTACATTCTATATGCACCTATTAAAAACTAGAAGAAATATTGTCCAATATCTAACATAACACTCATGCTCTCTTTCACAAACACTTCTCCTTCCACATGCCATTCAGCTATTGCATATATTCACAAGTCCCCTATCACCAGTCAACACCATTGACACACGATATTCAACAACCACTATCTATACCAGTCTCAAATCTTCCATTCTTGGGCAAGGTGATTGAGCGAGTGGTTGCTGAACAACTCCAGGCACGCCTGGAAGAAGCGGACCATTTGGATCCCTTCCAGTCAGGATTCAGGCCTCCTCATGGGACTGAAACTGCCTTGGTCGCACTGGTTGATGATCTCCGGCGGGCTAGGGACAAAGGTGAGAGCTGTTTCCTAGTTCTGCTGGATCTCTCAGCGGCGTTTGATACCACTGACCATAACATCCTTCTGGACCGTCTTGAGGGGCTGCGAGCTGGGGGCACTGTCATACAGTGGTTCCGCTCCTTCCTCCTGGGCCGTGTTCAGAAAGTGGTGGTGGGGGATGAGTGTTCAGAGCCCTGGGCTCTCCCTTGTGGGGTGCCTCAGGATTCTGTCCTCTCCCCCATGCTTTTCAACGTTTACATGCAGCCGCTGGGAAAGATCATCAGGAGGTTTGGGCTGGGTGTTCATCAGTATGCGGATGATACCCAGCTCTACCTCTCTTTTAAATCAGAACCAGTGAAGGCGGTGAAGGTCCTGTGTGAGTGTCTGGAGGCGGTTGGAGGATGGATGGCGGCTAACAGATTGAGGTTGAATCCTGACAAGACAGAAGTACTGTTTTTGGGGGACAGGAGGCGGGCAGGTGTGGAGGATTCCCTGGTCCTGAATGGGGTAACTGTGCCCCTGAAGGACCAGGTGTGCAGCCTGGGAGTCTTTTTGGACTCACAGCTGTCCATGGAGGCACAGGTCAAATCTGTATCCAGGGCAGCTGTTTACCAGCTCCATCTGGTACGTAGGCTGAGACCCTATCTGCCTGCAGACTGTCTCGCCAGAGTGGTGCATGCTCTGGTTATCTCCTGCTTGGACTACTGCAATGCGCTCTACATGGGGCTACCTTTGAAGGTGACCCGGAAACTACAACTAATCCAGAACGCGGCATTTAGACTGGTGACTGGGAGCGGCCGCGGAGACCATATAACACCAGTCTTGAAAGACCTACATTGGCTCCCAGTACGTTTCCGAGCACAATTCAAAGTGTTGGTGCTGACCTTTAAAGCCCTAAACGGCCTCGGTCCAGTATATCTGAAGGAGCGTCTCCTCCCCCATCATTCTGCCCGGACACTGAGGTCCAGCACCGAGGGCCTTCTGGCAGTTCCCTCACTGCGAGAGGCCAAGTTACAGGGAACCAGGCAGAGGGCCTTCTCGGTAGTGGCGCCCGCCCTGTGGAACGCCCTCCCATCAGATGTCAAAGCGATAAACAACTACCTGACATTCAGAAGACATCTGAAGGCAGCCCTGTTCAGGGAAGTTTTTAATATGTGACATTTTAGTGTATTTTTCATCTTTGTTGGAAGCCGCCCAGAGTGGCTGGGGAAACCCAGCCAGATGGGCGGAGTACAAATAATAAATTATTATTATTATTATTATTATTATTATTATTAATTATTATGATTATTATTATACAAGAATTGGAAAGCAAATGAAAACAGAGGGTGGTGGGGTCTCAAAGCACTGTGCTTTGCAGTTCACCCAGTCATCCTATAAGCAGGTTTATTTCTATTTTTTTGGAATGGGGGAGGTGAGAAGAACCATGGTCTAGCACAAAAGACCCAGCGTCAGTCCCCAACATCACCCCTGCCTAGCGTCCCCATACAAAGTTTTGAGAGTCATAATAAATTTAGATTTATTGCCCTACAGTGTCACTGCTGTTGCCAGAAGCAGAACATGATCTCCTGATAGTAGCCTACACAGTTCTCAAGAGAGAAAGAACTTAAAAAAGTGCAAGGGTCAAAGAAGTTCAACAGTTAAACAACCATTTTAAACAGCTAAATAACTTTTCTTAGACGCTATCACTGTGATGCAGCAACATTGCAAAATTAATGTTAAGCCCACAAAGCATTTTGTAAGCATCATGTGGTGAGCACATGACCAGCAGCTAAGTGAAGGGTAGACATCTATGTCAAGCAGTCAATAGCAATTGGTTGAAAAGTGTGTTAGATGAACTGCCAGAATGAGACAAGACTTCACTTTATTCCTTACAGCTTAAATTTAGGGAACTTAACTAAGCTTTACTACATTTTAATACAAAACAGCAGGGTCCATTAGAAAATAAGCTTGTATGTTCTGCACTGGCAGCCTTAAGGGCGTAGTAAAGTAGACCTGCTATGTGCGCAATTGCTTCTCAGTGTAGAGGAGAAAATATCATTAACTTTTCATGACGTGTCATAAAATCTTCTCACTCCCCATCTGTGACCACTGCTGTTTGTAACCCAAACTCCCACGGGACAACATTACAGGCTTCCTTCATTTCCCTTTCATTCACCTTCACGTTTGTTAAGTTTCCAATACATTTTGAAGACAGCTGAAGCCCGAAAGTGTTTCAGTAGTGTAAATAGAGTCAGCTGCTAAGAGTGCAATTTTCAGCCAACAATTTCTTGCCTCAATTGTTAAATCCACTAGATGGCTACTCCCAGCTTCATTCCACTTCCTGCACTATGGAAATAATACTGACTTCTCTGTTAAAGCAGGGCTGAAACCACAAGGCCTCTGGGTTGACTGTGCTCCTATATGGCAGGAGTAGAGAATCTGATCCAACCCCCCTCTATCTGACCCTTGAGATTCTCCCCAGTCACACCCTCTAGTATTTGTGCTCTGCTGGAATGTGTTCTTAACTATGGAAGTGCCTCTTGCTTGTCTGGATGGGTGACAGAAGGACGTGTATGAGTACTAAAGTACTGTACAAAGGTAAAACTTACATTCATTGCTCCACCCACTTTTGCCTCTGGACCTGCTCATCACTGACAACCTCCATAAAGTTGCACAGAAAAGAATGCAGCCCTTGCGTTCCCCATCCCTGCTAAAAATTATTTATTTAAAAAAAAATATTGACCACACTTTCAAATAAAATATTGCAAGGCAGTAAGCCACCTAAAAACACCAATATGGGAACCTGAGGTGCTCAGAATTTGTGGTCTATCTTCACATTTGTGTAAGAGCGATCCAAGTCTATCATAACTGAGAGTGAGGGCAGGAGATAGTCTGCACCACTACTTCTGTACTGTCCCTCCTATATTCTGAAGCACATGGTGACACTGATACCAGTTTTTCCAGTCTTTTGCAGCTGGCCAACTAAGCCACATGTTCACCTGAATCTCAGATCCCTTCACTAAGATACTGATGCTACTAAACTAAAAAAAAGGAGTTTGGAGAAGACAGCAGGCCTTCAGGGGGAGAGAAGCAAACAACAAAAATTGGGACAGGGGAGGCTGGGAAGAGAAAGTGGTAGGTGGAAAAGACAAATATGGGAGAGTTGGAAGATAGCAACAAAGATGCAGTTGTAGAGACTTGTAAGAAAAACAGTGAAGGGTGTCGCTGAGATACCTAAGCGAAGATAGAGACTGCACCTGCAAAGAGGGTAAGAGTCCCATGGGGTATAAAGAGAACAGAAGAGATGTTGAGAGAGAGAAGTTCAGGGAGGCCTGTAGCCAGGGGGTGGGAGAGGAATAAATACACTTACGGGTCACAGAAAAAAAGAGGAGGCGAAGAGAGAGATTATGATTAAAAGTTACAGCTGAGGACACAAAGCAGGAGTCAGAGCACAGGACTTAAACCTGGGAGACCATTCAGTCACAACTCATGCAAGAGATGTAGATCACTTGGTATGGCATAAGACTCTTAATCTCAGGGTTGTGGGTTCGAGTCCCATGCTGGGCAAAATTTTCCTGCATTGCAGAGGGCTGGACTAAATGATCCTCATGGTCCCTTCTAAATCTACAATTCTATGATTCTATCCTGGGTAACTTTGGGCTAGTTACCTATCCTATATCAAAGGAATGTTGTGAGGATTAAAAAGAGGCGAGCCACATATACTGCCCTGTGCTCACTGGAGAAAAAGTGGATTTTTTAAAAACAACTCCTACTGACTTTCAGAGATTAAAATACTAATACAGCTCTAGTGTGTTAGTGAAAGCATTCTACACAGTGTGATTTGAGTTGTGCACCTCTACTATAAGATTTGCCAGCAAGTATGCATACTACTACTTAGCATCTGGGCTCCACAATTTAAAGTTTGAGTTGCATACAACATAGGTGTGCAGAACACAAAGGCACAAGAACGGAACCAGGCAAAACCATGTCTCACAAACACTTTTTAAAAGATTGTTTTGCCCGAATCTGTTCTTGTGCCTTTGTGTTCTGCGCACCTATGGTGAATGCAACTCAAACGTTAAATAGCGGAGCCCAGACGCTAAGTAGTAGTATGCATACTTGCACACTATAGTGGTAGAGGTGCACAACTCACATCACGCTATATATATATCTCCACAGCAGGAACTGTTAGCGAGAATGTCATCAGGAAGCTGTGACATCCATTCCCCTAATACTGGGGCCCCTTTATAGATCCTCGCCGGCCAAATGCGCCCAAAACGGCCCCCCTCCCGGCCCCACAACAGGACTTGGGGGGGGGACACCCTCAGGCACATTCCATTCCACCAGTTCGTCTCCACAGGACCCCCCCCCGCCCCAATATCCCATTAATATCACTTTTTCGCAGGCCCTTCAGCCCCCTGCTTTCTGCGGCTGGGAGGCCGGTGGGAGCAACTCCCCGCCCCCCACCCCCGGGTCCAGCCCCCTTCACCTCAGATATATTTGTCCCCCCTGCACCTACTCCTGCTCTTCGACTTCCGCGTCGCCCCCCAGCCCCGAATTAGGGTCCCCCCTCCCCCTAATCGCCCCCCCCGACCCACACGCAGGCGCAGAGCGACCCTCCCCTGGCGCGGCGCTACTCACTATTCGGGATTCATGCTTGACATGTCAGCGGGGCCCCGCGGCCTGTGAAGAACGAGCTCGCTCCGCGGAGCAGGCGGCGGTCAGACCCACCGGCGGCGGCGGCGGCGGCGGCGGCTCCTCCCGGCGGTCAGGCTCCCTTTATCCGCCCGAGCAGCGGAGGGGCGAGCGGAGGGCAGCACCGGCAAACGGACGCGGCGTCTCCCTTCTTGGCCGGGCTCCACTCCTCCCCTCACAGGCGGCGGCGGCGGCGGCGGCTCCGGCACCCAGATCCCAAAATGGCTGCCGGCCCCGCGAACCAGGAAACAGAGAGGCATCCGAGAGGAGGGGCCGGGCTTACATTGCGGCGGCCGAGCGGGGGAGGCCTTCTCAGGGCACGCCGGGAAATGGAGTCTCCGAGGGAGGAGGCGGCCCTCGGCCCGCCGCGGAGGCGTCAGAGGGGAGAGAACTCAGTTTCCCGGCGGCGCCCTCGGCGCAGCTGGCGCGTGCGCGTTCCGGGTCGCCTGTCCCCCCCCGCGGCTTCCCGGTTGACTCAACTCCGATGTTCTGGCAGCGGATTGGCTGGCGGGCGAGGCCGGCCGGGTTAACGTCAGCAAGGAAACGTGGCAGCTCGGGCGAGCCGTTGACCTCGCCGGACGGGAGGGAGGGAGGGAGGGGGCGGGGCCTGGCAGCCTTGGTGGGCGGAGCCACGCTGGCAGGCGGAGGGCGGGATTCGAACTGAGGGGCGAAGTTAGCTCTGGACCTGATCCGAGTCCCAGAGCAGCAGGGCCGGCTCACCCGTGAGGCAAGGGGAGGAGGCTGCCTCAGGAGGCAGGGTCTACAGGAGCGGCAGATCCTGATGTAGATCTATATTCTCAAAATGTTTTTGTTGGTTTTCACAACATCATAAACCAGCAAACACATAAAACAAACAAGCATAAATCACAGCCTTATTAAAAATTACACTTATTAACATTAAGTGACTTCCTCGCTTCCCCTTAGTTGAATTTCATTGCACGTCCTTTTAACGGTTTTCCAGATCACAGTTCTTTAAAAAAATTAACTTAAACATTAGCATCCTTAGATCTTCACATTGTGAAATTAAAGAAATTAATTCATCGCTTAACTTAAATAAAATCTTAAGCCAATTAAGTATCTGCAAGCTGTTTTCACTTAATTTAAATTAACATATGTAACTAAGTAATCATTAAATTTGATCCAATCTTCCTGATACTACTCCTCCTTCTGGTCATGGACTCTTCCGGTTAGGTCGGCTAGCTCCAAAAAACCCATCATCTTCATCTGCCATTCTTCTATCATTGGTAATTCTTGGGTTTTCCACTTTTTAGCTAATAAAATACGCGCAGCAGTCGTGGCATACTAAAATAATTTAACATCTTTCTTGGGCAATTCCAAACCTGTTATTCTAAGAAGAAAGGCCTCTGGTTTCTTTATAAATGTATATTTCAACATTTTTTTTCAATTCATTATATATATTTTCCCAGAAGTCTTTCACCTTGGGGCAGGTCCACCACATATGATAAAATGTTCCTTCCTTTTCTTTACATTTCCAACATAGATTATCACAGTAATGATATATCTTTGCTAATTTTACAGGAGTCAAATACCATCTGTACATCATTTTCATTATATTTTCCTTTAACGCAGTACATGCGGTGAACATGACCCCTTTCTTCCACAATCTTTCCCAGTCCTCAAACATTATATTATATCCTACATCTCTTGCCCAATCTATCACCACAGATGTAGATCTTTATTTTCTCCCCCCCCCCCCACATCCCTGTAGATCTTTCCTCAGCCCTTCTTCCCTGACTGGGGGAATGGGCGCAATTTTGTGGTTTGTCTGGGGCACCAAAATGTCTAGGGCTGGTTCTGCTGGAACATAGATAGGGAGCTGTCTTATACCACCCACCCTGTGGAACGCCCTCCCACCAGATGTCAAAGAAATAAACAACTATCTGACTTTTAGAAGACATCTGAAGGCAGCCCTGTTTAGGGAAGCTTTTAATATTAGATGAATTATTTTAATATTTTGCTGGAAGCCACCCAGAGTGGCTGGGGAAACCCAGCCAGATGGGTGGGGTATAATAATAAATTATTATTATTATTATTATTATTATTCTACCAAGTCAAGCTTCCAGGCAGGGAGCCTCTCTGGGGATTGAACCCAAGACCTTCTGAGCTATGGCCCT
Organism: Podarcis cretensis; assembly: GCF_951804945.1. Lineage (NCBI taxonomy): Eukaryota > Metazoa > Chordata > Lepidosauria > Squamata > Lacertidae > Podarcis > Podarcis cretensis. The sequence goes on along the minus strand of NC_137172.1, from coordinate 120,110,031 downwards.
CTCCTCATTTATCTACTAAACCATTGGTTTGTTTAAGGGGGCGCAACATGCACATTGCTACAAAGATATCAAGTGATGCTCAGCGATTCCAGAAGCTGTAGGTGGTGAGGTTCATCTTGGACTGTGTAATGAAATATTACTATGTCAAATAATAGCAAAATCACACTTTTCCTGATTTCCTGCGTAATAGCAGAGGTGGACCACGTGATCCTTGGCGTGAGAATGGGGGTGTTACAAATACACAAGTGTCTCTTTTCCCATATGTGAAATATTGTTGAGTAGGGAAAGTTGGAAACAACCGTCTGATTGAGAGATGGGAGGCCCACTGCTATAAAACAAGACATCCTGTCAGAACATGGTAATTGTATGCATGGAGGTGACATCTTGTAGGAATCGGGTGCTGTTTACAATGATAAGAGCAGCTTTCCAGCTTTTTAGGCGGGGAACATTCCCAGTCCTCTCTGGAGGTTGTACTTGGGATCTTCTGCTTGCAAGGCAGATGCTCTACCAATGGCCCTTCCTCCTGCATTGGAGCATAAAGAGAAATAGAAATAGCAAGACTAATTTAAGGCTTTAAGCAGCCAAGGATGTACAAGGATCCAATGCGCAGATCATTGCCTTCACTAATCCAAGATTCTTGTCAATGCCCTTGATAGTGTACAGAATAAAACCACCACCTGGTTACTTGCAACAAGTGGTTGATCTGGATACTGCCAGTTTAGACACTGCTTTCTAAAAGCCACATCAAAGCCAGACTAAACATGAATAGCTTTTTATCAGCAAATTAATGTAGCAAAGGCAACAAAGTGAGCAACGGTTCATTCACTTTCAGAGGAGCTACTTGTCTTTCGAAATTTACTGATTTTTCACTACCACCCAGAACTGAACTAGAAGCAATTCCTGCTAGCAGCCACCAGAAGCTCTGTGCAGAAAAATAGCTCTGGTGTGTGTTCGTTAATACAGTGGTACCTCGGTTTACGAACTTAATCCATTCCGGAAGTCCGTTCTTAAACCAAAACCGTTCTTAAACCAAGGTACGCTTTCTCTAATGAGGCCTCCCACAACCGGTGCCCTTCCACTATTCGGATTCCGTTCTTAGACCGAGGTAAAGATATTAAATCAAGACACTATTTCCAGTCTTGCAGAGTTTCTAAACCAAATTGTTCTTAAACTGGACTGTTCTTAAACTGAGGTACCACTGTATGTGTTGGGCTCAGAACAAGGTTCCTATGGAGACCACAAAGTCCCGAGTAGAACTAGAAGCACTCTTGGCATGGGCATCTCTTGAGTTTATTATTATTATTATCATACATTTATTTCTACCCACATTTTCCAATGATGGGACTGAAGGCAGCTTACGTATAAAAATGAGAACCACTAAAATAAGAGAAAAAGCCACCATTAAAAACAATTAAACACTGATAGAAGTAAAACTATATATGTGAACAACATCTATTAAAACCATACAAAGAATTAAAATAAAAACTGTATGGCCCCAGCCCTTTCATTTAAAAAAGTTAGTTCCTGGAAGTCTATTGGAACAAAAAAGTCTTCACCTGCTGGTGGAAGCCAGTTTAGCTTCTCTAGAGAGGGAGTTCCAAAGTTTGAGTTGTTGGGAGTCACTGTTTTGTATGCTCTGTAGTGTTTAATTTTTTTTATGTAATGCTTTTCTGTTCAAAATACAACAACATTGGTGTAGAATTGTAGTGAATGCTGCATATTGCTCAATATGTGCAGTGTGTGTCATATGGAAAACCATGGGAGGTGCTCAGCCTGATCCCACATTCATAGGATGGGATAAAAGCAAATGGACAACTGAAATGAGTTAACTACTAATTTGAGTATTGCATAATTCACTTTACAGAACATTTGTTTGCACCTGCAAAACAAGTTGAAAAGTACCATGCAGTAGATGTGGCACAATGAGAGCTGTAGTGCAACAACACCCAGAGGGCTAGACCTGACCTAGACAAATAGGACAGATGCAAAAAAGAATGTAAATAGCACAAAAGCATATTAATGAGCTTGGTCTTGTTCAGAGAACCAGCATCCCTGAGAAGTTGCCTGGTTTAACACCAATATGTTTTGACGCTTCTGCAGAGACCCCAGTGCAGTAAAAATGTCAGTTATTTAACACTGATAGGAGTGTACATACAACTTGTTAGCTATCAAGAGAATGCATTTCCCTTTCTAAACTAAGCATATCAATAGTTAGCACTGACACAATGATAAGTGGTCAGAGCACCAAACAACAAGGGGCCAGAATTAGCTATTAAGAGGAACAAAGAAGTAGGGGTGGGAAGAGAGATGATAAATATTTGGCTTACAGTTGTTTTCTGTCTCTTGAGTATCTGTTGCAAAACAAGGGATAATATTCTCATGTCCCTTTGAGGGACACATACATCTTTGAGCATGCACGTGCATGCGCAGAGCGAAAGAACCCTCTTACACCTGGAACTTGTGTGCGCAGGAGGGTGGATCCAGCAAGATGTTTCCTACACAATTTTATTTTATTCATTTTATTCATTGCCAGCGTATGGGTACAATGAAAAGCTAAACTTAAAAAAGCAGTTATCTGAATTGGAAGATAACTCCTTGCTCCCTAAATAAGTCAGCAAAAGGATTTCGGTGGTTGTGAATGTAATTATAACGTTCAGACATCTCACATTAGACTAGTGCTCTCATGTTATGTCTCCAAAGATGTTTTAAAACTGGTTAAAGAAATAGTTGTGGACCAAAAGGTAACAGCAATCCTGTTTCCTTGTAAAGAACAAAAGTGGTGTCCAAATGACAAAGGCAGCCCATAATTATCAGCAGCCCATATTTCCACTGAGATGGCAAGCTGTGATTATATCCTAAAATGTCAATGTATTCTTATCTTCACCCTTTTTTGCAGGCAGAATGTTTTTGTTTTCTGTAGATAGTCTCTCCAGGCACCTGGTCACAGATCAGGAAGAGAATCTGGAAGAGATTCAACGAACTCGTGGGTCGCATCCAGTTTCCATGGACTTTTTTCCAAATGCAATCATTGTCTGCATTGTGTGAGAAGGGGATTTTTAGCGTAATGGCAGAAGCTTCTAAGATGTCTGCTCATTTTATGCTGGGAGCTGCAACACAAATATTGCTTTAGGTCTGCCAAGTGTCCTTCCCAGGGCCAAAAGTTCATTTTCTGCTAGAACAAGTGCCTCCCAGATTAGAAGCCGTTTAGAACCTTACATACTGCTTTTTAACTTAGTAGTGATAGAAGCCGCCCAGAGTGGCTGGGGAAACCCAGCCAGATGGGCGGTGTACAAATAATAAATTATTATTATTATTATAGTGCCACCTTTACCTTCCAACATGGCAGGAACCCCTACTGGAACAAAATAAGAGGGGAGGGGACATTTAGCAACTTTTATCAGCCTGGGGGTGGGATAACCTGTTCACTGCAGCTCATGTTCCATTATGTTACTCTACCATTTCACTTCAGAACTAGGTCTAGAACTCGTTTAAAGTTGTGCCATTGAGGATATGTCAATGCTCTGGAGTAGAACAAGGTGTGGCATCAACATGTTCTTCCCCTGTGCTGCGTATTATGACTAAATGACCCCTGGGGTCCCTTTCAACTCTACAGTTCTTTGAGTCTACGAAGAGGTGTTACAAGAGCTGCTCCAACAGCTATTACTTTACTTATTACTTTAATAAGGCATGGTTATAGCAAATTTGCTACAGAATGTTATAGGTTTTGCCTACCACGGCAATTGACTGCCTCCAATGTGGCAGGACTACCAGTGCTAGTACCAAAGGTCGAAAATCTGCACTGATTTGCGCAACTTCTGTGAAATCAGCAGCACACAGAACTTTGACACTGTGATGTACAGAAGTAACAGTTATCAGTAATAAAATATTGCATGTTTCTGCTCTATGCATCCCAGAGCGACTTTTATTTTTAAAAAAAGCCTGGACAAAGCATGTATAACTTAAAGCATGTATAGTTTTATTGAAAAGGCTTTCCCTTAATAAATACAGCGCTAGCTTTCATTTACTCTCGAGAGTGAACCTGTGATGTCTGTATGTAATATGGAAATATGGCATTTTTGCAGTTTTTTTGCATTTTTAATTAATATTAGACACAAGAGAGCATTATACATTTGCAAAAATACTCTCAGGGAAATACAGTATAAGCATATTATGAAAGGTTTCTTTTTTAAAAAAGCAGAACTCCACCCCCCTTAATATAGCTATGGTCTTACCATCTTCTTCCATGAGTGGAGCTATTATGGCTAGTTTCCAAATGCCACCTCATAACTGAAGCTGCTATTTGTCTTAGGAGAGAAGCTGTCATTGGTGCTAATGGCAGTTTTCTTCCTGGAATGAACAGCAGCTGAGGGTGGGTGTGATTTCGTAATGATCACAGCAGAGGGGAGAAAGAGTTAAAATCTTCCTCTCAGTTCAAGGTCTTTATTCTCTCTCACACACAGTGTCAATGGCGGGAGGCAGCAGCTGGGGAATCGCATGGGGAACACAGCTCAGAGCCTGGGGAAGATGGCTGAGAACCTGGAGATTGGTCGTGGGACAACAATGAGTGATCAGAGGGAGAAGAGGGGCAAACCTGGGAGGAGGTGTCAGAATCTGAAGAGGTAACAGGGTTTAGTGAGCAAGAAGAGGCTGTGGCAGAGAGCAGTCCACAAGCAGGAGAGGCGGGGTGGGTGTGTCAAGAGGCAGAGTGGAGGGAGACTGCTGAAGAAGCCAGGGAGTCTCCCCCTCCTGCTGTGACCAGCTCCCCTCTGCCCTGGTCTCTCAGAACACCCAGAGCAGGCCTTGTTTTCTCTAATAAAGTGTTAACTTCATGTACTTTGTGTGAGTTATTGCTGGCTGGCTCCCTGGCATACATGGTATAAAGATGAACAGTAACTGCACATTTTAATGTATTGTCCAGCTTGGCCGTAACAAATCAGTTTCTTGATTAGGTATAGGCTGAAGTTCTCATATTCCCATAGACCTTCTGATGAAAAGTCTCAATTTAGATTCCCCTCCCCAATACTTTACACAAGAAAAGGAAACGTCACAAGATAAAGGTGGATGTGACTCTGAACCTGGGCGCAAGAGGTGCAGAATATTTTTTTCTTTGATCCTTTCAAAGTTGTTAGCATTGTTGCATCAATTGCTCTACAGAGTCCTTTCCCTGAGACCAGATGCAGTATGGGAATGGCATTGATGAAGCAGCTCCAACTTCTCCCTAAACATTAGAAATCCACAAGGGGGAAAAAGATGAATAAATTAGGATTCATTAATATCCTACTCGATTTGCCTCAATTATTATTGCAGCAACTCCCATCCTACCATTTTGTCCCTGTTTAGTCATAATCTATTTTTTAAAAAATAATATTTATTAAGATTTTGAGGGTTACAAATCAAACAGAAAAACACCAAATTAAACAAAAAACAAAACAATGTATCACATAAAAAAAGAATACCATACAAATAAGAAAAAAAGAGAAGCAAAAAAAAGTTAAAGAAAAAAGAAAAACAAAAGCAAAAACACATCAAATCTTCACATAGTATATCTTTCATTTGCTTGTTTCCTTGACCTCCTCCCACCTCCCTTTTTTGTATTCTAATTCAATTAAATATTTCAGCAAATCCTTTCCCTCTTTTTCTCCTTAAAATTAATATATCTATTTGAACTTAAACTCTTAAAACATTTCCACTAGGGTCATAAAAATTTCATTCCACGATTTTTCTCTCCCTCATTAAATTTTACAAAATTTCCAAATATAAACTTTAAATTCCCAATCTTCTTCCACCGTCTCCTTTCCCTGGTCTTGGCCTCTGCCGTCCCTTCTGTCAACTCCAAAAAGTCCATCAACCTGGAGATCTTATATCCGAGGCTCTTAACTCTCCTTCACGTCCCTTCTGCCGGTCTTCTTCATAATCTTTAGTGCTAAAAAGCCGATCTTGGGGGAGCTCCATCCCAACAATGCCTTTATTCCTTCTTAACAGGGCAGCCAGATTTCCATAGTTAAAGCTAGGATCCATAAAGCGTTCCAAATCTTGTTTCAAAAATCCTCCAAATCCAAATGTCCCCAAAGCTCCAATCTCCTCCTGACCCAGCTCCATATCCCAAAAGTCAATTGATCCCTGCATTAGGGAATCTCTCCAACTTTCCTTTTCCAGACCAGGCCAGGCTCTAATCTTCAAAATCTGGCTTTTTCTAGTTTCAATCATAAAGGGCCTCTGTTTAGTCATAATCTAGGCTAGCTTGCTACATTATCCCATATGTGGGATATACGATGAAAGGTAAATAGGAACATAAGTTATCATAGCCATGATCAACCAAGAAGACGTGGGGAAACACTTGTCTTTGTGTACCTTCATATTCATTGCAATTATTCCAAGTTCAAACATATTTTCCTTTCCTGTTCGCTGGAGGATATCCTGGACAACAGTCTGGCATGCATCCATGGGAGACAAGCCCTGAAAGGTAAACAAAACCTAAAACAAGTTTCTTTCGCCACTCATTTCTATTCTATGTATCTAAGCAAGTTTTAATTCGTGCCCTCTCAGTGCTGCTTACATTGACCAACAGACCGCAATGTAAAAACAGATGCACATTGCTCTTCATTTTATCTGTTTATACATTAAATCACACAGTACACTGCAAGGCAAAATTTGGACTGTTCAACAGAGGGCAACGTAAGGATTACAACTCTGCAGAAAATGCCACAAGGACATTCTGTGGCAATTTCATTGATCAGGAGCATGTGCCAGGATTTATTTGTGCAAGAAGAATTATTATATTAGAACTCACAATCCTTATCTTAGAATTGTGCTGCTGATCAATGGATTGCCACCACCTCTAACAAACTGGTGAAAAGTGTCTAGTCCCTCTGTGATTGGTTTGCACGAATGGTCTCACAAGGGTCCGTAAGAAAGTGGTCTAGTGAACAGAACTTCCTAACAGAGCCTCGCTTTCTTGTATTAAGAGGGCTGGGTAAAAGTTTTAACAGGGCTGGCAAGCTTCCATGAACAGACAAGGGACAGAATGTTTTAGATATAAAGTGCTAGAGTCTAGACTGCATCCATCTCTTCAGCACTCTGTCCTCAACTTTAACTGGCTAACTTTGACTACTGATGTTTTCAGCTTCTGCCTACCATTTGGCCTTTCTTTCTGCTCTTTTCAATCATCTATGTCAGAGGTATGTTCCTTGAAAGGGACTGTTGCCCCAAACAATTTCTTTAGATAGTCTACAGCGCCCTCTTCTCTAGCAGGAGGCTTCAATCATTTCTAGTCAACACATTATGGTTGAAAACCACTTCCCTTGCCCTTACTAGATTGGCCAAGGGTAGGCAAACTAAGGCCCAGGGGCCGGATCCGGCCCAATCGCCTTCTAAATCCGGCCCACGGATGGTCCAGGAATCAGCGTGTTTTTACATGAGTAGAATGTACCCTTTTATTTAAAATGCATCTCTGGGTGATTTGTGGGGCCTGACTGGTGTTTTTACATGAGTAGAATGTGCACTTTTATTTAAAATGCATCTCTGGGTTATTTGTGGGGCACAGGAATTTGTTCATCCCCCACCCCATATAGTCCGGCCCACCACATGGTCTGAGGGACGGTGGACCGGCCCACGGCTACAAAAGTTTGCTGACCCCTGAGCTAGTCTCTCTTCCTCTCCTCTCTCCCACTGATGCTCTTTATGATAGTGCTTCAAAGTAGGCATGCTTGAAACCCACTGATGACATACCTGTTTCATTAACAGGGCTGCATGAAAACAAGGGCAGAAACACATAATCTTGTCTCCATCACCAGTAGCTGATGGGTTAAAAAAAGATTTACTTGTGAATAAGTGTTCTGTGTTAACTCCTGGAAATAAGAAAACAGAATTGCAATGCATCTATATACAAATCACTCTTCTATCATACATTGCTGCAGTAGGACAATGTTGTCTGGTTTTAGTGGATAATACCAACAGAGAAACACTTTGACTAGACTGTTCCCAAAGTATATTTTCTTGTACTCTCTGTATTGTCTTGGATTTTGCAGCTTGTACAGTGGTACCTCAGGTTACATACACTTCAGGTTACAGACTCTGCTAACCCAGAAATAGTACCTTGGGTTAAGAACTTTGCTTCACGATGAGAACAGAAATCGTGCTCCAGCGGCGTGGCAGCAGCGGGAGGCCCCATTAGCTAAAGTGGCGCTTCAGGTTAAGAACAGTTTCTGGTTAAGTACAGACCTCCGGCATGAATTAAGTACTTAACCTGAGGTACCACTGTATCACAACGGCAAAAATCGCCTCCAGTCAGATAAATTTCACAAAACCTGTGTTGTTTTCCACCCCATGCTTTTAGGAAATAGAGACTGAGGCTGCAATCCAAGGCAAACAGGTAGAAGCAACAGTAACTTACTTCTGAGTAAACAAGAATAGGATTGCACTGTTAAGGCTGCCAACCTACACACACTATGGTAAATCCTGCTGAACGAATGGTGCTTATACTGTAGCAGAGACATACAGGATTGCACTGTAAAAGATTTATGTGACTGTGTGGTTGATGAGTAATTTTGGCGGGCTAGCAACACTAAGCTATGAAACTCACAGGTCAATCACTCACTCTCAGCCTAACTGACCTCACAGGCTTATTGTGAGGATAAAATGGGGAGGAGGACTCCTATGTAAATCACCTGGAAGTCCTTGAGGAAAAGTGGGATATAAATGTAATAAATAACAAACAGATAACATTTGCAATTATGTCTGGGATACTTTTTTAGCAATAAACATTTGTACATGATCCTTATTCATCCCTCAAAACGCTTTAGGTGAATGTGTATTTCTAAGGACTAAAAAGCCAAACAGTTCTTAGCACTTATCCAAGCAGCTTGGAAACAGGTGTGGCAGTTTTGCTAAGCCCTTGCTAGAGCAACAGAAAATACTAGCATTAGCATAACAAGGTTAGTGCATGAGATTAGGATAGGTGTTTTTAAAAAAATTAAAAGGAAAGCGGCTACAGGGTATTCCTATTTCAATTAGCCAAGGTATGGAATTGTAACAATAGGCTATGTGCAAGGGAACCAATAAGCTTACATATTTCAGGTCACTCCCTCTTTTTTTGGAGGGGAGGACTAATGTTTCCTGTGTTTATCAGCAGATATTGCTGCAATAATGATTTCTTCAACATTCCAGTTTCCTTTTGCCTGACTTCAAAGCTATAGGAAACTGCCTTGCACAGACTACGAACGGGCAAATCTGTCCATTTTGGTTTCTCTGTTTCTTAGTTTTCTAATCTGAAATTCAGTTCTCAGCATTTCCAAATCAGTTTGCAATGGAGTTTTTTTCTTTAAAAAAGTCCTCATACATGCATACTTGCAAACTAGTTTTCCCTAATATAATGCAATACACACACACACACATATTATATGCACACTTTAGATGTATTTTATAATATAGGTAAAGGTAAAAGTACCCCTGACCATTAGGTCTAGTCACGGACTCTAGGGTTGAGGCACTCATCTCACTCTATAGGCCGAGGGAGACAGCGTTTTCCACAGACAGCTTCTGGGTCATGTGGCCAGCATGACTAAGCCGCTTCTGGTGAACCAGAGCAGTGCATAGAAACGCTGTTTACCTCCCCACCAGAGCGGTACCTATTTATCTACTTGCACTTTGACGTGCTTTCAAACTGCTAGGTTGGCAGGAGCAGGGATCGAACAACGGGAGCTCACCCCGATGCAGGGATTCGAACCACCAACCTCCTGATCAGCAAGCCCTAGGCTCTGTGGTTTAGACCACAGTGCCACCCACGTCCCCTATTTTATAATATATTATATGCATTCTACACACCCTTTACCCTACTATATATATTTTTGTAAACATTACTTGGATAGAGATCTGTACCACAAAATTCAGAGAAGTACAAATTTTGAATGATTGCTGAGTTTCAATTCACATATTGTTTCCTAAAGTGCAAATTACATAGAATAATGACGTTAATGCCCCAGCGACCCATAATGTGGTGGAAAGAAAGATTAGGAAGAAGATCAGGATAAAACTGCAGTAAAACTGTAGATGAGATTCAAAGGTCTAAATGGGGAAATACTGTAAGCTATGTGGAGACCCTTAAGTCATGCATGCACCTGCGTTCTATGATTCTGATGGTATAGGCAGAGGTTGTGCTTTTATACATAGATTTATAAAGACTTATTTCTCTGGTAGTCTGTATGGTTTTGTCATGGCCTTTGGCTAGTACAATAAAGCTACACACACACCCTACATGCTAGGGAAAAGGTTGTGTGGCCATCCCCTCCTTTCATAGCCACCCCAATCATCCTTCAGAAAGTGAAAGTTTCGGAGGATGGTTGCGGTCATGTATTGTTTTGGAAAGTGTGGATTAGATAGGCTTGCCTTCAAAGGCAAAGAAAATTGACTTTCTCCCCCATCCTCACCACAGATATATTCTTCCTTTTAAAACTGTGTTCATGGCCCAACTAGTCTCTGAATAGTCCTGTTAAGTAACATCACATACTCACTCTTCCTGATCTCATACCCTAGCATTGCTTTGTTATTTCTGGCTAGTGTGCTCCTTTCAACAACTGCACCAACATGAGCTCAGCAAAACAGAATCTTGATCTGGGAAGCAGGAAGATGGCCTGAAGTGTTTAGAACCCTTTAAAATAGAAAAGTGGACATTTTTCATTTCTGGCATGAGTACAAGAGGTAAATGTTTCCATAATGTGTGGATTCGGGCCAGTTAAACTACCGGCAAGATAAACTCTAAAAGAACCTGTAGTAAAAATTAACATCAAGGACGTTAACTGGTTCATGGGAGATTTCAGCTCTAGATATGCATAAATGTATTTAAACATAAACAGGTATGCAAATCTTTTAATTATTACTACTAATACATACCTACTGCAGCTCCTACCTAGAAAGAAAGAAAGGTATTACTTTGGAAGTAGCATGATCTGGATTAATTATTCTCAGAGCCATAAAGAAATTGACAGCACAATTCTAACTCCCTGATCAGCAGGGCTGGGAATGGTAAGAATTGGGTGGAGGTGTCTCTCCGCTGGCAGGCAGGCTCCGCTGCAACAGATGCCCCTGTTGCGCCCACTGGAAGTGTGGGTGGTTGAGAAGCTACTGCCAGCAGTGGCCAGTGTAAGGCACAGAAACAGGGGAGAGGGGTGAGCAGGGTAAAGATACCTCTCTATTCTGTCCAGGCAAGGGCTCACTCTAAGCCCCTTGGTTAGTCCAGTCTGGAGCTGGTATAGCAAAATAATAAGAACAAAAAAATGTCCCCCTTCCACCCTGGTTGCTGTGAGTAGCAGGGCTTTGGGTGCAATCGTGGCTCCATTGCTTCCCAACCACATTTAGGGATGCTGCTATTATTATTATTGGTCACTCACTCATCTTGAAGAAAGACCTCAACATTTCAAAAAGGACAAGATGTTTCCCTGTTGCAAAATGTTGCCTTTTCCGCCATCTTAAAGAGAAGGAACTTTATATAAATAAGATGGGGGGGAACGCATAATAGGTTGCAATTAACCAGCATATTCCTTCTGAGCACAATCATAGAATCACAGAATTTGAAATACTTTATTGTCACTTGTACAACTTGTATTCAGTGAGATTACACGAGCACCCCCCACTCAGCTCTCTTAGTCTTAATTCCCCTCGTTTACTGACGCACACCCACCAAACCCGAAAGTCAGTTGCCCTGTTGTTATCTTTTCATTCAGCAGCCTAACAGCCCACAGATAGAAACTGTTCTTTACCCTGTTGGTGCCGACTAAGCATGCTTCTTTATCTTCTACCCGAGGGCTGGAGATCAAGAAAGTGCCGGCCAGGGTGTGAATCATCCCTGAGAATTTTCCTCACTCTCCTGAGGCGACGTTCTTCTGCTATTTCATCCAGCGGATTCATGGGACAGCCCATAATATCTTGTGCTATATTTACCACCCTCTGTAGGCACTTCCTATCAGTAGATGTCAAACCAGCATACCACAGCATGATGCAATATGAAAGGACACTTTCTATTGTGGACCGGTAGAAGGAGATTATCAAATGTTGATTGACAACATTGTAGAGTTGGATCATCTAGTCCAATCCCTGCAATACAGGAATCCCAACTTAAGCATCCATGCCAGGTGGTCATTCAACTTCTGCTTAAAAACCTCCAAAGAAGGAGAGTCCACAACCTCTAGAGAGAGACCAGGTGTGTGATCGGGAAAAAAAGGAATTATCACTTAGCTCACAGGGAAAATTCTTTCATCCGATTTTGTTTGTTCAAATTACTCTATTTGCATTTATGCAAATTGTGTCCATGGTCTAATGAAACTGAGCAAAAGACAACATGCAAAATGTTCAGAGTGGTTTTGAAACTAACCAGGTGTCACATATTTGTTTTGTTGTCAAGTAAATGCAACTGGCTTCCACTTCTACAAGGTCATCCTAAAAAATGGCAATGGATGGAAACAATTTTGGTTGTTAAGGCTGCAATCCTTTGCACACCTGACCAGAAAGTAAGCCCCAGTGACCACAGTAAGACTTACGTCTCAGTAAAGATGTAAAGGATTGTGTGGCAAGACTCTTTCCTACCTGGAACTGTTTTCTATACTTGTGTGTTTTTAGTAACTATATTTCTTTAATGAAATATGTATACCGCCCGTCATCCGAAGATCACAGGGCAGTTCACAACATAAAAATACAAAACACATAATAAAATAAAAGCAAAAGAAGCCAATAACCCTTTCTTCCACAGACACATTTAAATGAATAGTAATATTAATCAGCCAAATGCCTGGTTGAAGAGAAACTTTGGAATATTTGTGTTTCTATACACTTCTTAATTATAACAAAATGAATATTACTAACTGTTCCAGAGATACCTGTGTGATCACATAACTATTCCTGACAGTGGAGTGGGAAATACTGTTACTACTCAAGTTACTTTTTAGGAATTTTATGGTTGACTACTTGTTTCTAAATGCTGTATCCTACTGCCATTCCTATGCTCCATACAATTTATCTTGGCATACCTCTTTATCAGCATACAGCCCACATCCCGGCATCGGAGAATCTCCCACTCTTCCTGGATATTTAAAAGGTGCTCCAGAAGTAGAAACCCCTAAACATTTTTTTCAAATCAGTAAAATATTGGTTATTGGTTATTCTGATAGCAATAGGAGAATGGTTACATGAGATAGCGGAAAGGATGGGGCTAACTGAATCATTATCTTTTATTCACCACAAACACACACCTCACCATCTTTCATGCGTTTGGTTTATATCCTCGGTGAAAAACTGTCAAATGACACAGCTTCTCCGCTAACGAATTCTGCTGTAGTCACTGACTGTGAATGTTACACAGTGCTAACAATTGTAATCAAGCTCTATTTTTTTAAGGGTTCGTAAGTCCCCTTTAAATACTAACACAGATGGATGTTTCTCATGACAGATTCTGCTTCCTTCTCCCCTCCAATAAAGTAAGTGTATTATTTCCCTTCCTGTAAATGATGAGAAGACCCACACAGCTAATTAGCAGCAGTTGTATAACATAAGGCAGGGATGAAACTCATTATTTATTTTGTTTATGCTGCTCCCTCTTACCAACTGTTATATTTCCAAAGGTATCCAAGGCAATCAAACCTAATGAAAAGACAAAAATAGAATAATAGAATTAACTTACCAAGCAACACTAGGAATATTGCTTCAAATAACAAGTCTCTGTTAGCTATTGAAATTTTGTAATTTCCCCATTTTTAAAAATACAGGAATATTTATCTGAAATTTCCTAGACAACAGAGTGAAACCCAGATGACATCTTCATTTCATCCCAAGTCTGCTATACTGTCACCTTGCAACTTAGAAAGGACTCTAATAATATGGGTGAGTGCACTGTAGAATTCAATACAGTGGTACCTCAGGTTAAGAACTTAATTCGTTCTAGAGGTCCGTTCTTAACCTGAAACAGTTCTTAACCTGAGGCGCACTTTCGCTAATGGGGCCTCCTGCTGCCGCTGCGCCACAATTTCTGTTCTTATCCTGGGACAAAGTTCTTAACCTGGAGCAACCACTTCCTGGTTAGCGGAGTTTGTAACCCGAAGCATCTGTAACCAGAAGCATCTGTAACCTGAGGTACCACTGTATTGTTAAAAAAACCAAGCATGTGGTTATGATATCTGGAATAAAGAGCGATCCAGGTAAAATAAGTATATATTGCATAAATTCTGTACTAGTACACTTGTTAACCAACCTTTCCACTTGGAGACGGTAGCCGTGGGGAAAGTGGGGGCAGAGAAGTCTGCTTTTGATACCCCTGTTACATGCATTAACCCAGAATCATGTTTAACTAGTATCACTGTGATATGTGATCTTAAAATTATCTGAATATTATGGATTACTTTGAGATTGTTTATATACCGGTACATTCAGGCATATTGTACAGCTACTGAATATCTGCCAGTGTAAACAATTAATTGTCATAATTTCTACTGAAACATCTTTTCAGACATCACTTTACACCTAGATGTCAAGCAACTGCATTTAGATTATCTTTCATTTTTTATATGCTGCCTAGCACACAATAACTAAACACCAAATTTCCATGAGTCCTTGATGATTTTGGGAACATAACAATAGTTCGTGTTATAGAGCCATCATTATCTGCAGTATAAAACGGTAAAGGGACCCCTGACCATTAGGTCCAGTCGTGACCGACTCTGGGGTTGCGGCGCTCATCTCGCTTTATTGGCCGAGGGAGCCAGAATACAGCTTCCGGGTCATGTGGCCAGCATGACTAAGCTGCTTCTGGCGAACCAGAGCAGCGCATGGAAACGCCGTTTACCTTCCCGCAGGGAAGTATTTATCTACTTGCACTTTGATGTGCTTTTGAACTGCTAGCTTGGCAGGAGCAGGGACTGAGCAACAGGAGCTCACCCCTATACCTGTTCTTTATTGTGCACTACTGCCTCTGGCCAAACTGGCCTTGCAAGTGTTTATAAGGCTTTAAGTTGCATTCTGGAAACAGCCAAAACAAGTCCCAAGAAATGTGGCGCTGCTGAAAAAAGAGAGCGTGGTAGTTTTGACGTGACTTTCACAGATGCCTATTGCACTGTCTTCATCCCAAGAAAAATGCTGCATTTCTTCCATCCTAAATATGCAGAACATTTTTGGAACAAAGTTATTGTTTTTAAATCTAAAGTATTTATCAATATACAGCTCTTGAGGTCTTTAAAAAGAAAAGTTCAACGTCTCCCTGAGAGAAATTTAATAGAATCTTCTGTTTCAATGGAAGACAGCAGCGACAAATGAATTGAGAAAGGGTTCCCTGAAAGTTCAAAGTGGCTACAATAGGAAAACACAGCCTAAGATACTTCTCTTCTCCCACCCCTCCTATTCATTACATTAATAGTGATGACTCTTTCAATTGTAGATCAGGACTTGTGCCACGTCTTAACAATAAAGGGGAAATGGTAGCTGTTCCATAGAAATGTTTGCGCGCTGCTAGCTTCACCACTTCTGTTGTGTGTATCTAACATGGGAATATGTATGTAAACAGTGCATTTTTTTTAAGAAGGTGGAAGATTTACCCTTAAATTAATTTTAAAAACCCTGTGATTCTACCTACTGTACTTGGGAGTGACACTGGACTCATTTTCAAACAAACTTGCATAGGATTGGAAGGCAACTGCTTACAGTTGTCCTGTCAACTGGATATTTACAAAGTCACTTTGAGGCTGAAATCATTTGCTCACTTACCTAGGAGTAAGACTCATTGAAGTCAATGTGGCTTATTCTTTTTTCCCTTTTGTATGTGGCTTATTCTGAGTAGACATGTATAGGATTGCACTATAAGGCTTAGATCCTATCCTAAGCACCCTTAGAGCCAATGTATTTATGTTGTCTCTTGTAATGGAGATAGTAGACATAATTGCTAGAGTTGGGATAATTGCCAGGTGATTTTCAATTATTTCAAGGCAGAAATTAAATACATTTTCCTAGCCACCATGTCCTTTAAATCCAACCTTAACAGTTTTCTTATAGCTTTTATTAAGCCATAGCACCCTCTTGAGGCTGAACAAAGAACAGGATGTATAAACTTTTGCAGGATACTGAATAGGGCAACATTTTCTGGAATGGAATGCCCAGTACTACAGTAGGCAGAAGAATGCCTACCCTAGATTTCTGTAGGCCCTCAAGTAAAAAGATCTAGCAATAAGTTTTATTTACTTCCTGTTGGTCCCCTGGCCACTGAAAGTGAAGTTATTAGGATGAATTAGAGAGCATGCTATACTCCATGATCTCTTGGCAGCTCCCTGAATTTTCCAGGAACGATGTCACTTATATTGAAGCTTTCTTGATATTCTATGTGTACTAAAAAGGGGGCCACATTTAAACTAGAGATGTATGTCAGGCAGAAAAGAAACCATGCCCATACACACTGTCATCTGAGAAAGACAACATCTATTTGCTGCAGCCTTCTGCACATGTTCGCGTCTTCATTGAGATAGATGTAGATGCTGCTGTCATGCATGACACACTACATGAAGACCTGCATGCTTGGTTGTAAGGAAATGGAATATGTAGGAAATTACCATGCTGGAATCAGCCCAGATTGTTTCCAAAACTTAGATTAATTCCTGTATTATTTCAGAAAGTCTGTAAAAGTTGCCAGTTAATACATAAGAATTAATTAACCACAGCATCTTATGTACCTGTAAATTCTTGGTAGCATAAACATACAACTAGAAAATGGCAAGTTAATGCCTCCACAATTACAAAAAGAAGACCCAGCACATCCCATAAAAGTGTTATATTAATAAAAATATTACTTACCCAATGTATCATGTTTCTTCAAGCTCTTTCCCTTTTCTAAATATTCCTACAGAAACGATAAGACTAGAATGAATTGTGCTATCAAATGCCACCCATTTGTAATGATAGTTTTCCCCCAAAGCAGAAATCTGTTAAGTAAGCAGAATGTATCTTCTTATGTATAAGTAGCATCCAGAAGTTGTATCTGAAACATAGTTTCTTTCAAAGGATTAATCCTAAATTGTATGTGGGTTCAGAGGGAGAAATTGTTGGGCTCTTCTGATCATTCTGTCAGCGAAAGCATTGTCGGCTTGCTAGACAAAACAATCTCCACTCTCCTCCTCCCATGTGCTATTCCACAGGTTCTCCAAACCCCAGTGCCAATTTTGGGGGTGGGGACACACAGGGGGGAAACACTGATGGGATTCATTAGTTGAATTCAACCCTCAATCTTGGGACTATTCTAAGGGCTGGCAACTCACAGCCCATAGCCACTGGCAGGGGTTTTCCAATACATTAAGAAGCAGCATAACTTCCCAGCTAGTCTCATGCCAGGTGAGATGAGGAAACGTTAACTTTAGAAAGGAGAAATAAGCAGAATTTCAATCTATTTTTCTCTCCTTTCCAAGCCACCCATAGCTTATCCTTCCTCAGCAGTCAGCATGGACGTACAGTGGTGCCTCGCAAGACGAAATTAATCCGTTCCGTGAGTCTCTTCGTCTAGCGGTTTTTTTGTCTTGCGAAGCAAGCCCATTGATGGCTTAGCGGATTAGCGCTATTAGCGGCTTAGCGGCTTTTAGCGGCTTAGCGGATCAGCTGATAAGCAGCTTAGCGGCTTAGAAAAAGGGGGGGGGAGGGAAAAAACCCCGCAGGAACTCGCAAGACATTTTCATCTTGCGAAGCAAGCCCATAGGGAAATTCGTTTTGCGAAGCGCCTCCAAAACGGAAAACCCTTTCGTCTAGCGGGTTTTCCATCTTGCGAGGCGTTCGTCTTGCGGGGCATCACTGTATGCCATTGTCCATGCAGTTGGGAAGCACTTTGGCCAACAGAATATTAAAGGTAAAGGTAAAGGTACCCCTGCCCGTACGGGCCAGTCTTGACAGACTCTGGGGTTGTGCGCCCATCTCACTTAAGAGGCCAGGGGCCAGCGCTGTCCGGAGACACTTCCGGGTCACATGGCCAGCGTGACATCGCTGCTCTGGCGAGCCAGAGCCGCACACGGAAACGCCGTTTACCTTCCCGCTGGTAAGCGGTCCCTATTTATCTACTTGCACCCGGAGGTGCTTTCGAACTGCTAGGTTGGCAGGCGCTGGGACCGAGCAGTGGGAGCGCACCCCGCCGCAGGGATTCGAACCGCCGACCTTTCGATCGGCAAGTCCTAGGCGCTGAGGCTTTAACCCACAGCGCCACCTGCGTCCCAACAGAATATTAGTAGTCAGTTAATTTGAATTCTATTTCTGACTATCTGATGCGTGACATTTTGAAAATGTCACATCGGGTGCCCCCTTTGTTGTTTGAAATGACTTCAAAGAGACTTCTTGATGATTCATGAGAGTCAGTGGTGCTCAGAACATCTGCAAGGATATTTATTCCTAATGTGAATTATTCTACTACTGCATAAATAAACTCACATCACTATTGCTCCAAAGTAGAGTGTTACCTGATAAGCTTCTGTACTCTGCTCACTCATCATACTTTGGTTATCTTCCACAGTGAAGCCTTGGTCTTTTGCAAAAGCCACAGCACCATCCCCAACCAGAAAACTGTGTGGAGTTTCTTCCATGACCTTACGTGCTACAGCGAGAGGAGTTCCAATTCTTTATCAGCAGAAAGAATATAATTTGAGAAGGGGTTTGTTCCATATATACTTTTAAAGAACTGAGTTCTATAGTTAAATGCAATGATAAAAATTATGAAGAGCTAAACCATTAGGCTCGAAGGAATAAAAAAAAATAAATCTGTGAAAAAGCATAATTAAAAAATAATAATCTCAGAGTTTTTGGTGCCGGGCTGGTGACCTCTGACACATAGCAAGGTATAATACATACCCATGCAAGGCTGCCACAGCTCCAAAACGCCCAGGTTGTCCTTCCATTATTGCTGCATCACATTGGATTATGCCCTGTTTATTTGGG
The DNA here is from genome assembly GCF_951804945.1 of Podarcis cretensis. NCBI lineage: Eukaryota > Metazoa > Chordata > Lepidosauria > Squamata > Lacertidae > Podarcis > Podarcis cretensis. Next base: position 120,091,101 of record NC_137172.1, on the reverse strand, counting down.
TAGCCTCCCCGTCCTACTACAAAACGTCCTGTTTTCTCATCGTTCTCAATATCTGAAAACATATTTTAAGAAAAAAAGTGTTTTAAAACCTTTTATTTCTATAGCTATATCCTTGAGCACATTCAAAGCACATTTTCTCCCTCAAAGAATTCTGGGTACAGTCCTATTGTTAAGGGTTGCTGGGAATTGTAACTTTGTGAGTGGAAAACTACATGTGCTTTAATAAGCTAGGTGTTTGTCTGAAGGCAGCCCTTTTTAGGGAAGCTTTTAATGTTTGATGTATCACAGTATTTTAATATTCTTTTGGAAGCCTCCCAGAGTGGCTGGGGAAACCCAGCCAGATGGGCGGGGTATAAATAATAAATTATTATTATTATCATTATTATTATTATTGTTGTTGTTGTTGTTGTTGTTGTTGTTGGAAAAAACTATTTTCCATGATGGACTGATATTAATGATAATACATAACTATTGGTTAAAGGGCAATTAGTCCTGAATTCATCTCAGTTACATACAGTGCTTTTTTCTGGGTCTGTACCATTCATACGAAAGGAAGCAATTGTCACAAGTACTGCATCCTTTCTATGTGGCAGTCATATTTGTGGTGCATAACCTTTACATATCTGCCATCTTTATTTTGATCAGCTAGGTGGACAATACTGACATCTTATGTCATTCATATACCACTAGATATAGCATGAAACAGTAACCTTTATAAGTAAGGTAAAGGACCCCTGGATGGTTAAGTCCTGTGTATGGATACAATTTGGACTAATTGGTATGATATGTTTAATTTGGTAAATGGAAACTTAATAAAAATTATTTTTTTAAAAAAAGAAGAAGCCTTGAGTCCCAAGCCTTGAGTCTCAAATGAAAGAATTGGACTCTTAATATTTTGTTGTACATATCCAAATTTCTCTCCGCCCACGCTTTACACTTAGTCTTTGACAAGTGAAATATCTGTATATCTATATATCTCTATTTGGGCCCACCCTGCTATTCTGCTAGTAAATTTTTAAAAGCTGGTTTTGATATTGTTGTAACCTGGAGCGCATTGAAGGATGGTTAAGAAATCCAATAAATTATAGGATTGTAGTGTGGGAAGGGACCACAAGGGCCATCTAAGTCCAACCCCCTGGGTACCCAACCAGGGCCAGTGCAAGCAATCTTGCTGCCTGAGGCAAAGAGCAAGATGGCACCCTCCCTCAAGGTGCGCACACACACACACACACACACACGAGGTCAGCCCACCCGCCTTTGAACCTTGCTCCAATGCAGTGATACCTCCGGTTGCAAACGGGATCTGTTTCGGAGGCCCGTTCGCAATATGAAAAGAACGCAACCCGTAGCGGCGCGTCTGTGCACACGCGGGTCGCGATTCCCTGCTTCTGTGCATGCGCGTGACATCATTTTGTGCTTGCGAGCGGCGAAACCCGGAAATAACATGAAGCGGATGTAACCTGTGTTATGACTGTACTACAAAGGACAGCACCTTCCACTGGACCTGAGGGCACCAGGCTAGTGTGCAAGGTGTTCAGGCCCAGGTCCTGCAGCGTTCCCAGCTCTGGACATTCCTTGAACCCCAGCATCTACAGCCTAAGGTCTTAGAGGACAGCACTGATATATAGTGGATGTAAGGGAAACTTGATGGAAAGGAGAGAACCAGGGCTTTTCCCCAGCCAAAACTCACTAGAACTCAGTTCTGGCACCTCTCCTGTGGGCACCATTGCCATTCTAAGAGAACAAGGGAGGTGTTCATGGTGAGTTCTGGCAACTCTTTTTCTAGAAAAATGGCACTGGAGAGAACCAGTGTGACACTGTTATCTCTGGATATGAACCCAATAGGAAGGGCACAGAAGGACATACTGTTGCTTTGTATGTGAAAGAAGGCGCTGATTCGAGCAAGCTAGAAATCCCAGATAAGGGAGACTCCTCCAAAGAATTATTGTGGGTGCTCATACCTGACTCCAGAAGTAATCTGCTACTGGGGACACACTATTGAATTCCTGGAGAAAGCTCTCAGGGAGATCTTGTGGTGGAGAATGGGATCGGGGAAGCATCCAAAAGATGTCACAGTAAGTAAAAAAACTATTGATGCCCCAAAAAACTGTGCGCTAGAACAGTTGGTGAGGGAGCCCAACCAGGGTGATTCGCTTTGACTCAAATTACACGTATCTGTATGTACATATGTATGTGTATGTAGATGTATAGACAGTGTGTAAAGGTAAAGATAAAGGTACCCCTGCCCGTACGGGCCAGTCTTGACAGACTCTGGGGTTGTGCGCCCATCTCACTTAAGAGGCCAGGGGCCAGCGCTGTCTGGAGACACTTCCGGGTCACGTGGCCAGCGTGACATCGCTGCTCTGGCCAGAGCCAGAGCTGCACACGGAAACGCCGTTTACCTTCCCGCTGGTAAGCGGTCCCTATTTATCTACTTGCACCCGGAGGTGCTTTCGAACTGCTAGGTTGGCAGGCGCTGGGACCGAGCAGCGGGAGCGCACCCCGCCACAGGGATTCGAACCGCCGACCTTTCGATCGGCAAGCCCTAGGCGCTGAGGCTTTAACCCACAGCGCCACCTGTATGTATATATACAGTGTGTATATAGTACTTAAAACCATTCACCTAATAAACCATATCAACAAAACCCTTTTCCTTCCCCTGCATGCCTCCCAAAATTGTCTAGGGCAGGATTCCTCAGCCTCGGCCCTCCAGATGTTTCTGGCCCACAACTCCCATGATCCCTAGCTAGCAGGACCAGTGGTCAGGGATGCTGGGAACTGTAGTCCAAAACATCTGGAGGGCCGAAGGTTGCTAGGCAGCGGAAGAAATGGATTTTTGTCGTTGTATTTTTTTACTCCTTCACATTTATGATCCGTCTCTACCTGCCATGGCCTCCTGGAGGCAGTCGGTCGCTAAGCCCCCCTCGAGCAGCAGCTGCCTCATCCTCCCCACGGCCGGGCGCGAAAATGCCCAGGTTCCCGCGGCGGCTGCCATGGCGACGCCCGACCGCGGGGCGGGACTTGGAGGTCTTCGGGAGGCTCTGATTGGGCGGCCGGCGGCCTGTCAGTCACGGCGGGGTCACGGCCGTCGTCTTCCGCCTTCTCCCGCTTTCGCTTCCGGGGCAGCCTGTGAGGGAAGAGAGAGAGGCCTGGTTGGAGTCGCGGGGAGGAGGCGAAGCTACCCTTCACTTCAGCCGCTCGCTCTCGGGCCCCTTTCCCCACCGAAGAAGGAGCCATGGACACGCTGGGCAGGAAAGTGGTCGTCTGCGACAACGGCACCGGGGTGAGGAGGAGGAGGAGGAGCCGCCTCGCTCCCTGGAGCGGCGGCCGCGACTGAGCCCCCCCCCCCCCCGGCGGCTCTAACGTCAACCGCCTTTCCCCACCTCGCCTCAGGAGCCTGGAGGGGAAACCCGAGTGGGGGAGCGGGGCCTGGGGCCGGGTGGGTACGGGGTCTGGGAGGTAAGGCGTTAGCTAGCCCACCCTGCCAAATAATTATACACAGGTAGGTAGCCGTGTTGCTCTGCCGTAGTCCAAATAAAATAAATAAAATTAAAAAATATTTCCTTCCAGCAGCACCTTAGAGACCAACTAAGTTAGTTCTTGGTATGAGCTTCCGTGTGCATGCACACCTCTTCAGATACGTGCCCACGAAAGCTCACACCAATAACTGTCTTAGTTGGTCTCTAAGGTGCTACTGGAAGGGATATTTTATTTTTTTATTTTATTTTGTTTCAAATTAATTATATACAGTGGTACCTCGGGTTACATTGGACGCAGGTGGCGCTAAAGGTTAAAGCCTCAGCGCCTAGGGCTTGCCGATCGAAAGGTCGGCGGTTCGAATCCCTGCGGCGGGGTGCGCGCCCGCTGCTCGGTCCCAGCGCCTGCCAACCTAGCAGTTCGAAAGCACCTCCGGGTGCAAGTAGATAAATAGGGACCGCTTACCAGCGGGAAGGTAAACGGCGTTTCCGTGTGCGGCTCTGGCTCGCCAGAGCAGCGATGTCACGCTGGCCACGTGACCCGGAAGTGTCTCCGGACAGCGCTGGCCCCTGGCCTCTTGAGTGAGATGGGCGCACAACCCCAGAGTCTGTCAAGACTGGCCCGTACGGGCAGGGGTGCCTTTACCTTTACCTTTAGGTAGCCGTGTTGGTCTGCCGTAGTCCAAATAAAATAAATAAAATTAAAAAATATTTCCTTCCAGTAGCACCTTAGAGACCAACTAAGTTAGTTATTGGTATGAGCTTCCGTGTGCATGCACACCTCTTCAGATACGTGCCCACGAAAGCTCACACCAATAACTGTCTTAGTTGGTCTCTAAGGTGCTACTGGAAGGGATATTTTATTTTGTTTCAAATTAATTATATACAGTGGTACCTCGGGTTACAGACGCTTCAGGTTACAGACTCCGCTAACCCAGAAATATTGCCCCGGGTTAAGAACTTTGCTTCAGGATGAGAACAGAAATCGCGCAGCGGTGGCGCAGCGGGAGGCCCCATTAGCTAAAGTGGTGCTTCAGGTTAAGAACAGTTTCAGGTTAAGAACGGACCTCCGGTACGAATTAAGTACTTAACCCGAGGTACCACTGTAGTTATATACTCTGCAGTTTTCCCCTGACAAGGCGGCTTACAGATTAAAAAAAAAAAGAACATCTCTAAAGCTTATGGCGGGGTGGGGAGACAATGGTCGGTGTGACCATTGAGAAACTATTAAACATCAATGAGCTGCAAGCCTTTGAGTCCTTTTGAGGTGCTGGTAGAAGAAGCTAGAATGATCTTTCCTCTTTCTCCTCCCATTTAACTTGCGGAAGGTGCGCATGTGCCTAAGTTAAGCATTTCCTCTCATACTGTCACGCTTTCTTTAAACGAATTCTTTCGCTTTTTTGCTGAATTGTTGCATCCCTATCACACACTTCCATCCAAGGAGATAAAGGTGGCGTCATCACATTCTCCCATCTTATCCTCACAACAACCCTGTGAGGCGGGTTAGGCTGTGAGTGTGTGAGTGATTGGCCCGAGGTGGGCTTCTTAGTGAGGTAGGGATTTCATCCTGCATCACCCAAGTCCAGCACTCTAAGCACTATGCCGTGCTGTGCTGGCACAGAATCATTCCCATGGTCACTTTTACTCCAGTTCTGTTGGATTACAATCCGACAGAAGTTGGATGAGTGTCTCTCAATCGCACACACACTCCTACCACTTTTCTAACATTTTGCCATCTACTGGCATCTGAGTTACTTTCTTTGTATTTGGCTGTCCCCTCAAACAGTTTGTCACAGCTGCATGCCACTTCTCCCCTCCCTGCCTATCCACCCCATATCTGTTCTCTAGGTGTGTCACTGTTGCGACTCTCTCCCCATTTTTTAGTTTGATGTTTTACTATGCTTTTACATATGCTGTAAAAGCCCAGAGTGGCTGGGAAAACCTAGTCAGATGGGTGGGGTATACAGAATAAAATTATTATTATATTTAGGTGAGTTTGTGCTCACATGGGCATAGCCAAGGGGGGGGGTCAGATGGCCCCCTAGATCAAGTAAAACAATAGAAATACTGTATTGCTTGCTTCAGTGTCCCACCCCTCATGTTTCATAGTCATTCAAACAAGACACCAGAGTGCTGGTTTCAGTCCCCCCCCCCCTTGAATGGCCTAGAATCAGCAGTACTAATAATAGTACCTAGACTCCTCCCTCCTCTGAAAATATGTTCTCTAACGAAAGGTCTTTCAGTTTGAGAATACCAAAAGTAGAATATTGAAGTTAGAAGACTTAGCCGCCTTTTTTTCAGCCCGAGGCTAGAATCATTTTTTGTACTCTTCCCTAACAAGCCATTAAAACATTTCCCTCCCTGTATAGATTTATTGCTGATAGTACTGTGGCAGGGAATACAGTGGTACCTTGCTTAAGAACAGCTTAGTTTATGAACAACTTGGATTAAGAACGCTGCAAACCCGGAAGTAGGTGTTTTGGTTTGTGAACTTTGCCTCGGAATAAGAACATGTTTTGCTTCCTGTTGAGTGTGTTCCATTTGTAAATTGAGTCCCCCGCTGCTATGGGAAAGCACGCCTTGGTTTAAGAATGCTTTGGTTTAAGAACGGACTTCTGGATCGGGTTAAGTTCATAAACCAAGGTGCCACTGTTACAGCATTTCTCACTGCAGAGCGATGAGTGGCCTGAGCTTTGGGGTGGAATTATTATTAGCCTATCGTTCACCCTAAGCTCCCACAGAGGGTTGCAAGAGTTTAAAATACAACTTTAAAGATATGCTGAAGTGTAATGACTTCCTTTGCAAGTGAGTAATGGCCCCTTATAAAATTGATGCTTACTGTGACTATTCTTTATGTGTGTGTTTGAAATAGATTATCTGGCTTCTCTGTATCACAGGGCTCATTCATTTTTTGGAATGTAAGGCAAAGCTTCACTTTGGTTATTGCTTCTGCTTTTTGTTGATGAAAAATTGTATGCTTTCTATCTGCAGCCTGAGCCTGTAAGTCCTATGCACATTTATTGAACACATATGTAAATCCTCATTAAGAACATAAGAAGAGGCCTCTGGATCAGGCCAGTGACCCTTCTAGTCCAACATTGTGTTCTCACAGTGGTCACCCAGATGCTTGTGGGAAATCCACTAGCAGGATTTGATCGCAAGAGCACTCCCTCCTTCTATGGTTTCTAGCTGGAGTTCAGAAGGATACAGCCTTCAACTGCGGAGGCTTATTAACTTTTGACACATTCACAATTTATTTTTTCAAATAAACATTTTTTAAAAGTTCAAGCTTTCCTTAGGGTTAGATGTGACGTTAAATGCATGTTTAAATTTTAACATGTATGTTTTAAAAAATTCACATAGCAAGTGGAGGGGGGTGGGAGCTGATAATAATCAGGATCTCAGCAGGCATGGAGAAGGAAGTTAAGTCTTGCTAAAATCCCTTCTCTGAAGCTGCTGTTTGCATTTAGAGGAAACACCCTGTTGACACCGATGGGATTTCAGCCTAACTAAAATGCCAGCTTCAGAAGATGAATTTTCTTCTAAAGTAGTCATTCACTAACAATTGGAACATGTTTATATTTCCAGTTTGTGCAGTGTTAGCACCATCAGCAAGGATACGTCAAAACTGAGTGTTCAGTTTAGTATCTTTGGATTAATGGCAGAATGCTTCAGGTTTGGGTATTCTCATTAAAACCTTATTCTTCCATCAGGAGAACTAAAATGAAGGAAGTCTATCTAAATGAAGGAAATTATGATGGGAATAATGCCATTTAATATTAATGAGTAGACCTATTTTTCAAACATTTGTGCTTTCCATTTGAAGCAATATTTATAGACAGCAATTTATTACCACTTGATGACTTAACAGGAAGTGAGAGAGCCAGTCATAACCACACAGCGTGTAGAAGAAACTATATATGGTAAAGCATACGCTAGATAAACCCAGCAGATTTTCCTAAAAGAGTTTTTTTTTTTTTAAAAAAAAGGTTATGTTAATGTCTATATTTACAATTGTGAAGTTAGCTGGTTTAGTGCTGTATTTCTTTTTGAAGAGGCAAATAGTTAGCAAATGTGCTCAGCACTGCAGTAAGCTGAAATAGCCAGTTTTATTCATTTACTTAATTAAAATTAAAATTATTGATACTTAGACTTTAAACTAAAAAATCAAGGCAACTTAATAGTAGAGAGACCTAAATAATAGGTTAAAAGCTTTCCCTGGTTACTTTATTTTGTTTTATTTAATTTTACCCTGGTTTTCTATAGACATCAGGACACCTTATATCAAAACAGCATATCACTTAAATGCTTTTTCGCAGCATACACATGTATAAAAGCTAGTATCTAAAATGCTTTTACTGAAGATTGGCTTATGTAGCTAGAGAGAGGGGGAGGAAGAGCAACGACAAATGAGGTGTATGCATTTAAAACGCTTATAGGCTGCTTTTACACGAATCCAAAGCTATTTATGGTGCAAAATAAACACTTTGCAGCACAATGGAGAGAAACAGGTTCCCAAATGATCTCCTACACTGGAAAGATCTTTCACAATCAATCGAAGAGCAATATTTGTGTTTTTCTAAAGTCTATAGATTTTCATAACCATTTTGAAATAATCATAAATAGACGGCTTTGGTGTGTCGATGCATTTTTGAAAATATCCTTTGACACTCTCGTGTTGAGATCATACACCCTGCAGGGTTGTGCTGCTAAAAACATTCTTGTTTAGGGAAGTCTCCCTAAATACGCAAACTTGACAAGTATTTTAATATGTAATTGTATTTTATTATGTGTGTTTTTTAAAAAAATACTTTTAAATATTTTGATTTTTTAAAGAACAAATTCTGTTTGATTGTATCTGGATATTTTATGTAACCCGCTTAATGGCTTTGACTAAACAGCGTATAAATCTGGTAAAATAAAATAAAAATCAATTTCCCACTGAATGGGAAGCTCTGTGCACCAGCATGCAGCCCCCATTGCTTTCACTTCACATGAGCAGGGAAACAAACCAGTAAGCCCATAGCTGACCATACCTTCCTGTTAAGTGCAAACTGGAAATGATGGTTAATCATTTCTAAGTATCCCAGCCTAAACCAGGATGAACCACCATTATCTGTCCTGGGGGAAGAATTCCAAGAGACGGGTGTCAGGGAACTGCCATCGGAGAGTCAGGTGGTGGAAGGGCTCAAGGAGGCTAGGAGACCCTCGGATGCTGAGGAAGGAACCAGCAGGGAGAGAGAGTGAGTTCCTGCAGAAACTCAGTCGGAGGGAGGGCTCCAAGATACTTCCAGTGAGAACAGCGGAGAAGTCTCAGGACCTCCGCTGGGGACGCCTACTCCGTGCAGGAAACTGTCACGCAGAGAATCCAGAAGGAGAGTTTCCGTGAAGGAACTCTTATGTTGGCGTAAATTCCGGAAACGCCCACTGGAGGATTACTGCCAGCGATTGAGGTAGCCATGCACCCATGGCTCCGCGGTCTGGGAGAGTTTTTAGAAACTGATTGCATGAGTTGAGAACTCAACCATCTATGCACAAGCAGCCCCTTATCCCATAACAGACGGGCAAAGTCTCCACAAAGTCTGCTCCAGTGGGACTATCCCCTCACTATCACAGTGCTAGTTTACCACCAACTGTGGGAAGGATCCTAGTTGCTTTTTTTTTTTTTGCTTTTTTTAAAAAAGAAAATTACTGTTAACATTCTTAATTTTTAAAATGTAGTTTAGTGTTTCCTGTAAGCCACCTTTGAGGCGGGGTGTAAATAATTGAAATAAAAAATGCATAAATTATATAAATCAAGGACATGCATTCTGATTATGCTAATAATTAGGGGGGTTATATTTGGCCACCCAGACCACTGGACTTATTAAACAGTTTCAAAGATTTCATCAAGCATTGCCTACACTACTTTCAAGCATCTTTTTACATATAAAATATTCAGAACTTTTTTTAAAAAAATGATGGCTGGGATTTTCAGGAAGCTGAGTTTAGTGCACTGTGCTTATGTACGTCACATCAAGTAACAGAATTCCAGCAGCTCTATGTCTTATAGATACGGGCAAACCTAAGGAAATCCCTACTGCTTAGATTGGTTTTTTTGAAGTGTATCCAGCCAGGCAAGAATTTATTGCCCTTTTTTATAGTTGACAGTTCATGCATTCAGAGGTTTTCTATCAGCATAAATGCAGAATCCATGGATAAATCTAAATCTCTAAACAGACTTTAATATACATAACCAGATGAAACTGGACTATGTGTATTTTTCCTTTACCGTATTGGCCTGAATATAAGCCTCACTTTCCCCCCAAATTCCGACCATAAAAAGTTAAAGTGTGGCTTATATTCGCGATCTTATGGTATGCAAACAGCACAGGGCAAACAGTGCCAGGAGTGTGGCAAAATGATGTCCGCCCTGCACGTAGTCCCCTGTCCTCTCCCCCAAGGTTGGGAAGGGAGAGAGCGAGGAAGGGGAAAGGCCACCGGCAACACAGCGCGGCTTCCCCCCCCCCAAATATTCTTTCTCCCCTCCAATTTTAAAGGTGTGGCTTATATTCGGGCCAATACGGTAATTGTCTTTTCACGATTTCCAGCATTTCCTTCATGAGAACATTTTTAACTTAAAATGATAAATGCTTATTTGGGAATTTGACCAGCTATCTTTAACTTGTTGTAGTTTTATGTTGAAGTAACAGAACAGCATCAACAAGCTATTAGAATGTATGTGGGCGCCAACAAATTAACTTGAAGGATTTTTATTTTATTTTTCAGTTTGTGAAATGCGGATATGCAGGATCCAATTTTCCAGAACACATCTTCCCAGCTTTGGTTGGAAGACCAATTATTCGTTCAACTACCAAAGTGGGAAACATTGAAATCAAGGTACTATTAAAGAACTTAAGTCCTTTGCATGGTACTTTGGGGTGCTACCTCTCCCTTCTGGATAACTTCTTCTAATGTATTATGTGATAATCTCGTTAAATCAGTACAAATGGAAATTGAGATGTGGCTTCTATATGGACAAAAATACACGGAGGGCGCTATTTAAATACAGTCATACCTCGGGTTACAGATGCTTCAGGTTGAGTTTCTTCAGGTTACGGACCTGCCGAAACCCGGAAGTGCCGGAACGGGTTACTTCTGGGTTTCGGTGATCGCACATGTGCAGAAGCGCTAAATCACGCTTTGCGCAGAAGCGCAGAATCGCAACCTGCGCGTTCGCAGATGCGCCGCTGTGGGTTGCAAACGTGCATCCTGCACGGATCACGTTCGCAACCCGAGCGTCCACTGTAGATTTTTAAACTATTGTAAGTGAGCGAGCTGATAGCAATATTTTGTACAGTAGTGGTTATTGTGTCTGACTAAGATTGGGGAATCCATGCTGAAACCCATTCAGCCGTGAAAGATCACCTTGGAGCAGTCATTTTCCTTCAGCCTAATCTGCTCACAGGAAGGGAATTTTCAGGACATTCTTGCTTCCCATTCTTGACCCTGACAGCGCAACAGATAAGCTGGGTATAATATTTATTCTGTGACATTACAGAAGACCTTTATTCCTATTGACTCATTCTGTTGGAGTTTAAAATAGCCTTTCCTTTGAGTCATGATTGTTTGGGGATCCTGGCATTGCCCCACTTATTATGTTGAGGTATAGCAGGGGAATCAGACTAAATCAAGTGTGTGGAGGGTAGCAGGCAGAGAGCTTGCTAAAGTAAGATTTGCTTAAGATATAACATGGGTTGATATCAGTAGATAGTTGTGTATTGCTTTGTTCACTTAGGTTATGGCCCAAATTGCCCTCCTCAACCAACGGCATAACCACAAGGAAACATGGTGGAACTGGAGAGATCAGACAAGCAGGCCTCAGAATGTTTTAGTAAAACCAAATCATGGGGGCGGGGCAGAGCTTTTTAAAAGCAAAGGGGGTGATTACAAACAGGCAGTACCACCTTGTATCCATGTAATTCACACAGATTTCTGTCCAATCTTGTTCATGCAATATAACTGGAGCACTGTCAGTCACCTGCATTTTAGTGGAGTAGTTATAACTTGCGTTATATGACAGCAGTTCCATTTCCTTGCCTTTCACTGTCTAGGATCATGTGTAGTTTTCCCGTCTGCTACTCCATTCTGTCTAGGCTCATGTTCATTCTTCTTTTCTGGCCAACTTACAACATCTCAGATTGTGTAAGAAACAGTTCTGCTTTCTCCTCCTCACGATGCCCAAACAGATAAACAGCTTAGAAGAAGAGAACACACCAAGCATGGGCAGAGGGGGCCAAGGATGTTCAAAGTCTGCACCTACTTTCAAACTCTAACAGTGATTGGCTAGCATGACTTTAGAGAAACCTTGGCTTTTACTACAAGTTTTAATACTATCAAGAGTTAAACATTATATTAGCACTGCCAGCTTTAGAGGTCCCACAAGAATTTTCTGTAGCCAAATAGCACAGGTACAGTGGTGCCTCGCAAGACGAAATTAATCCGTTCCGCGATTCTCTTTGTCTAGCGGTTTTTTCGTCTTGCGAAGCAAGCCCATTGACGGCTTAGCGGATTAGCGCTATTAGCGGTCTAGCGGCTTTTAGCGATCAGCTGAGAGGCGGCTTATCAGCGGAACAGCTGATAAGCGGCTTAGCGGCTTAGGAAAGGGGGGGAAAGCGAAAAAAACCCGCGGGAACTCGCAAGATTTTTTCGTCTTGCGAAGCAACCCCATAGAGAAATTTGTTTAGCGAAGCACCTCCAAAACGGAAAACCCTTTCGTCTAGCGGGTTTTCCGTCTTGCGAGGCGTTCGTCTTGCGGGGCACCACTGTACTTAGCAGGCATTAGGAAGAGAAGAACAATGGCCATCCTACTTGACTAGATTCTGCTTTGTTACTGCTTTGGATTAAGACCTCATTCTACTCAATAGGCAATTCAGTTATTCATGTCGTCTTGAAGGCAAGGGGAAGATGATTCACCTTTGGGAAAGGGTGGTAGTTGAGTGGCAGATTGTCTGGTTTGCCTGCAGAAGGACCCAGGTTCAGTCCCCAGCATCTCCAGGTAGCGCTATGACTGTCCCTTGCCTAAAACCATGAAAAGTTTCTGCCGGTCAGTCTAGGCAATGCAGAGCTAGATGGGCCAACGTTCCATCTATAAGGCAAATTCATGTGTTCCTGTACTCTAAAAAACACATCCATGCAAGGCTGAAGAAAACTCGAAGGATGAGATAGCTCTTCTCACCTGGTGTAACCCAGCTCTCGCCACCAAAATCCATCTTTGATAAGTTTCACAGTGCTCATAGATGCCCAGGCTTGCATGCTAATGGGAGCAGCCTCCACATTTGTGTGATTTTCACTTGGTTAATGAGTGGTATTACAAAGAAAGTGTGCTTTGGGAGAGGATTGCTCTAGGCGTGCTGGGCCCAAGCCCACATTTTTAGCTGCCCTACACAAATATGAAATGCACTGGCATTACATATTGGGCACCAGCTGAAACTTCAAAGCGGAGGTGCGAGCCTTGGGCTCAGGGGCCAAAAGGGCCCCTCCAGACCTCTCAATCTGATCCTTGGGATTCTCCCAAGATCCTACTCTTCTCCACCTACATCCCGTCTCCCTTGGCAACACCCCTTCCTAGCCGTACTTTGCATCCTCCTCTGGTGTTTTTTGCCTGATGGGAACGAGTCTGTGAACTCTAATAATGGTTCTTGCTTGTTTGGATGGAGAATACAAAGGTGTGTGAGTGTGTAGAAACTAGACTTCTGTATGAAGGCAATATTTATATTCATTGCTCTGCTCTGGCCCCTGCCCACCAGTGGCATGTTGCCCCTGAAAGATTGACCTGAACAGAATGTGAGCTTGGGGCTGAAACTTTCCCCATCTAAAGGGAGCATTGGTTATTTGCATCCTTGTGAGATCTTTATCTTTAGCAAATTGTGCTTAAGCAGGTTCTAAGAATGAGGGCTCCTGAGTCATGCAGCACTCATTTTCTTCATCTGAAAGCAAAAGTGGGGTGTCACATAGAGACATTCCACACCGTTTCAGTTTTTCCTGGCATATAAATAGACAAAACAGTAAGGAGCATGATCAGATTTCTAAACTGTCTTTTCAACATACACAATGATACAGAAGTTTCCAGAATATACTTATTGGAACCAAGATGCTAATTGCAACAACGCAGCAAAGAAGAAATTGGGGGCTGCATAATTTGATATCAAAATACATAATTTTCATTTAAGTGATATTCAGAAAATGGCCCACTTCACACATAATGGTAATCTACAATCAGGAATGAACTATGGCTTGTCATGAACAATCAATCATACTGGTTTCAGCTTGTGTACCTCAGAGAGAAACAAGCCATGAGTTTTGGGCTCAGTATTAAAGGGAAACCAGCACTTGTGGTTTGTTTTTTTTCCAGAAAAACCATGACTTGAAGCCAAGGTTTGTTCTTGGTTTAGCCAAACTTCATAGTTTGTTTTTGCCACAGGCAGGCAAGGCACAGTTGAACAGTACATACCGGCACACTGCTCATTCATGCTAAGCTATGGTTTTGTTTCTGACCTGGAGTTACCTTTATGGGCAAAGTAGGGCACTGAAAGAGGGGTGATTGTGAAGTGGCTACAGAAGTCAAAATTTTGCAGAAGCAGCATCAATGCATGCAAAACCACCAACTAAACTATTAGCCTCTTTAGAGCATACTGAGGGCTGCCTGGACTATATGTGCACATTGGGGTAGCCCTAAAAAAAACAAAAACAACAATGAATAATTGTAGTGTTTTGGGCAGCTTAGTGGACTTAACTTTGCCAAAGATTTGATTTTTCAAAACATGATAAAACATTTTAAAAAACACCCCAAATTTGACCCCATCTATTATTGATGAAGTTCTCACAATGCTTAGTGTTCTTACATTTCAAACACCTTTGAAAGTCTCTTTGACTCCTACTGGTTTAAAGATTTGTGTAACTGCACTGTAATAAACTATAGTTGCAGTTCCTCCTTTTCTTCCCTAACCCAAACTCCCAACCAAGAAACAAGCTTCTGAAACACTGATAGCAGGAAATTCGCTCTAAGGGGATGAAAGTAGGCTGCATGGTACAGTCTGGATTTTTTTCTGGCAGAGATGGAGGTGTATCTGCTCTCCTTGGCTCTACATTGAAATATAGTAAGTAATCTAGTATACTTGAAGCTAATGGCTTTCCTTAGTGACATGAGATATTGTGGGCTCCTTGTCTTAGATTAGTGACAAATAGCCATTGTATAGATATTATACTAGTACTTGAATTTTGCTTGTCTACAGAAATGCCGATTACTGCATTATAGAACAGTGAAAAATTCTATTCTTTGCTTTCGAATTAGCAATGTGCTTAGAGAATTAAAGCATGCAGTGTTTAACATTTATCTGGTTGTATGTATATATTTCATCCTATTTCTTCACATTTTGAGTCAAAATGAATAACACATTAATTATTCAATATATTTTTAGTGGTTAAAGGATAATAGTCATTTCTTGGGGGATGACAAATGCCGTCCTGCATAGCAAAATTGCGGGCACACCAGGATACTTGTAGTGCATTATTGATGAAAATCAGAACATCAGGCATTGCATGCATGGAAATAAGCTCTTCTTGTTTCTATTTCTGTTTCGGTTCTTGGTTTCTTTGTTCTGTTTTTTAAACTTAGTAGACTTATTCTCACTTGCCCTGAAGTATGCAGAATTTGGAGCATTTCCACCTGTCCGTGCATCTGTTTTTTCTGCTTTAGTTCTGTTGTTTATACTTGAAATAATTTGAAAAAAAAAGATTTCACTTAGGCCTCTTCTGATTCTCTTGCTTCTGCCTTTTCTTCATCTTTCTTGACCTGTTGAAGTAGAATAACAAAAAGATGGTAAGTGAGGCGTCCCTGTGCTATCATCCACTCTTTTGCTTGGTGGGACCTTGTAGCCTCTTTTTTTGGGGTGCTTTATAATTTTCATGTCCTGTCCACTTATGTTCTGAATACATAACCATTTTAATCTTTCTTCATTGCTTTCATTCAGTAGCTAGTACTTCCTTAAAGCTATTGTACACATCTTGCAGATGTGACATGCCCCAATAATTGCAGCTGCCTGTAGAGGCAAGGAATCTGAAGGTCAGTATCAGTGTTAGAAACCACTTGCTGAGACATAACAAAAATGAGTCATCGAAAACTACTTGTATCTTGTCTGCTATGTAGGCAAGACATATTATATGGAGAGTATTAAAACCAATAATGTCAGTTCACACATGCAAACTCGCCATTTCTTTTTTTCTGATGATTCCTCTTGCAACTCCCATGGGGAAATGCAGTGTGTGAAATGGTGGTGAACTGTTCGCACATAGAGCTGTTTCTACAATCTCATTAATACAGCGGTTCCCAAAAGTGCAGATGCAGAAATCATGTCTATGACGTGAACTTTCCTACGATTCCCCATGCAGTCCTGCATTCTAGGGATACTCGAGGGAAAAATTAACTGGCTTGTATGTGTGAATCTACCCTTAATATGTTCTGTGTCATTGTGTTGCCATATATTTAATATTTGTTCTTCTAAATTGAATACAGGATTCTCAACATGCTTCTTCAAGATCATGTCTGAAGCATGTGCTAAAAGCTGTGTGATTCGTTGCTCCTCTTGTTTGATATAGATCAAGGGTTGTCAACCTGGTCCTTACCGCCCACTAGTGGGCGCTTCAGGATTCTGGGTGGGCAGTAGAGGGTTCTACGGTACAAGCTGAATGCTCCTGGTGGGCACTGGTGGGCAGTAAGGAAATTTTACCATCAAGAAAGATGCATTAGTGGGCAGTAAGTATAAAATGGTTGACTACCCCTGATGCAGATTGAAAAAATAGTATTTTAAAAGTAGCATTAATAGGAACAAGGCAGCAGTGGGGTAAAATGATACATTGAATATACTCTATTTACCTTTCAGGCAATTTTGCTTCTAAATTTGTTAAATGAATTATCTTCAGCAGACTATTTTAACCACAGCTAGTATGAAGTTAAGAGCTATAGTAGAGGTGCAGAATTACAATAAAAAAATCCTAAAAAGCACAGTATTAAAATCCTGCTTAGAGGAGGATTTCAGTTTGGTTTTAAAGATGCCTTTTCCACTTTCATGTAAGTTCCCCATATGACAGATATATTTAGGCTCAAATATTCCATAGTTGCTGGAGATCTGTTACTTTATTTGAAAAATAGGGACTTTACTGTTTAAATCTCCCCCTGTTTTGAAGCATGAGAACAAATTTTACTTTGTTCCTTTTTAATATCATGTTAGTTAGGATATTGATGGGATAGGACACAAACTAGATTAGAGGTAAACTTTTTCTATGCCTGTGTTCATTGCAAGAATGATGCCATATCACTGACTTGCCATCACTGACTTGCAGTACAAAGTATTTTTGGTAACTTCAAAATAGATCAGAGTTGCTTAATCATTTCAAAAATGTCTTATAAATCAAAATTAAGTTAGGCATGAAGTTCATATGTTTGTGGAGGATAGTTTACAGACTTTGAATAAGTGGTGCACATTGCAGAAATCTTCTGACTAATATAAAACTTCTATTTTTTTCTCCTCAATCAGTGTGGAATTTGCAGTCCCTTATTTGCTTTTGCTACTTGTTCTCTATGCTTGTGCAGCACTCGTTATTCCCATTTAGTAATGTGCACAAAAACATGAAACATGCATGGAAATTTTATTCTGCTAAGCCCACCTATTATTGTGTGCAATTCCACATCATGTGACTTGTTCATATATAAATGTGTAATAAAAAGTTGAATGTATTGGTCTAGAAATCTACATGTGAACTAGGCCCTTTGTCCCAAATTCCATTTGATTTTAATATACATAACTGTTTGTAGAGTTGTGCCGACTGTGTTTCTTTCATTTTAAATACCTTGCTATGTTTTTCATTCGGACATGTAAGTATTATCCCTCTCCATTGTATTGTAAGACTGAATAGTAAAAGCAGCTTCTTTTTATAGTTTTTTTGAAGAGTTGAATTCAAAAAATGGTTTTGGAAAATGTTAATTTGCCAGTTTTCATTTGTAACTTGTAGGATCTTATGGTTGGTGATGAAGCAAGTGAGCTGAGGTCCATGTTAGAAGTTAACTACCCCATGGAGAATGGCATTGTCCGGAACTGGGATGATATGAAACACCTTTGGGACTACACCTTTGGACCAGAAAAACTTAACATTGACACAAAAAACTGTAAAATACTTCTAACAGAGCCTCCTATGAATCCAACAAAGAACAGGGAGAAGATTGTGGAGGTAGGTACCTTGAAGCTGACCCTACTTTCTGTCTGAGAAAGCCCAGGTGGCAGTATTCTTCAGGAGGAGTTATATTCTGTTTGGGGGCAGGGAAAACAAGTTTTATCCAGGATCATGCAGTTACGTGTGTTCAGAACCTTCTGAAATGGCAGTGGAAAGTTAGATATCCTTCAATGCTTAGGGTGTTTTTCAGTGAAGTAATATGTCCTTCGTTTCTTTACTTCTCTACGTTGGCTTACTCTTGCATGCTAAAGAGGATTTTAGGTAAAGGGACCCCTGACCATTAGGTCCAGTCGTGACCGACTCTGGGGTTGCGGCGCTCATCTCGCTTTATTGGCCGAGGGAGCCGGCGTACAGCTTCCGGGTCATGTGGCCAGCGTGACTAAGCCACTTCTGGCAAACCAGAGCAGCGCACGGCAACGCCGTTTACCTTCCCACCAGAGCGGTACCTATTTATCTACTTGTACTTTGATGTGCTTTCGAACTGCTAGGTTGGCAGAAGCAGGGACCGAGCAACAGAAGCTCACCCTGATGCGGGGATTCGAACCACCGACCTTCTGCTTGGCAAGTCCTAGGCTCTGTGGTTTAACCCACAGCACCACCCACGTCCTAAAGAGTATTTTAGGCCTTGTTAAAACAAGCGGAGATGCATTTTAAATAAAAGGACACATTCTACTCATGTAAAAACATGCTGATTCCTGGACTGTCTGCGGGCTGGATTTAGTAGGCAATTGGGCCAGATTTGGCCCCCGGGCCTTAGTTTGCCTACCCATGCCCTAGATGGAGAATCTTGAACATCAGTTTATTTGTATGCCACTTTCCTAGAGCAAATCCTGGCTTGGAACATCAGTAAAGTTTGCATTTCAAGATAATTCAGTAACCATGAGAAAACAGGAAGGAAATGCACTTTAAAAAACTAAAAAAATTAAAGGTAGGAACAGCATATAATGCACCAGTAGGGATAGATATAAAGTGTTTAATAGTGTTAGATGGAAGGCCTTTCATAACTTGTGTTCTGAAAACACTTCTAATTTAACTTTTAGAAATTTAGTAGTCTGTAAAAATAGTTTTAGCAGTCTGTTAAATATTGACAATTTTTCAGCATCAAAAAGCAATTCATTTGTTCTGTGCTGCATATTAACTGAATTGAAATATGTTAAGTTTATGACAACTTCTTTTTGAACTTCCAAACAACTATGAGCCATGAGCTATATGATGGTCCAGGAATCAGCGTGTTTTTACATGAGTAGAATGTGTCCTTTTATTTCAAATGCATTTCTGGGTTATTTGTGGGGCCTGCCTGGTGTTTTTACATGAGTAGAATGTGTCCTTTTATTTCAAATGCATTTCTGGGTTATTTGTGGGGCCTGCCTGGTGTTTTTACATGAGTAGAATGTGTGCTTTTATTTAAAATGCATTTCTGGGTTATTTGTGGGGCATGGGAATTTGTTCTTTCCCCCAAAAAATATAGTCTAGCCCACCACATGGTCTGAGGGACGGTGGACTGGCCAATGGCTGAAAAAGGTTGCTGACCCCTGCTCTAAATGTTCAGAAGATAAAATCAATTTTTTTCTACATTGAATTTTTAAAAGTATGGGCTGCTTCTATGTTTGAGGGGTGGAGAGACTTGCAGTGATCTTTATATGACCTGTAAACCACACTTTTTTTGCAAATACAGATAATGAAGTTGCCAAGTAGTGCTTTGTCAAACACTGACTTAACCTATGAAATTTACTGTGCTTTCTTCAAATAAGAGATAACTTTCATTTTCCAGGTAATGTTTGAAACCTACCAGTTTTCTGGTGTCTACGTAGCCATTCAAGCCGTTCTCACTCTGTATGCACAAGGTAAGTGTAAATACCCAATAGCAGTCAGTTGGGTGAGGCTGCACCACTCAAACTCCAGTCATTTTCTTTTTGGTGTTTACTGGAAGGAGGGGCAAGACATTGGTACAAATGCATAATTGGGAGTACTGGAATGTCTCCTCTGGTGCATTTGAACCTAACTGCTGTTTCACCCCTCTCTCTCTCTACCTACCTACTAGAAAGCAAGAAAGATACAGGTGACAGGTTGGGTGAGAACTGCCACCCCACCTTGGCTGACTGCTGCTGTAAATGCTACTTTGTACTTAAGATTTATTTATGTATTAGCAAAATTAACCACCCCAGCCCTAGCTAATGGTATCTTTCTCAAACAATGTTGTTTGGAGGCCTTGTTCAAGCTTAATTGCTGTGCAAGGAGATCTTCATGGTGTCCCACGAGTGACTATGTTACATATCCTCATGACCACTGCTCCATGTGCATTTTTCTAATCTATGGGTTGTGCTGAAGAAGATTCCAGCAAAACAGTCAGATCATCCGGGATCACTGTCCTACGTTGTTATTCAATTACTACTTCGGCACAATTAACGCCTAAAAAAGTTTTACCGATTAGCCCACAGGATAGCATCTATTACGTTGTTTCAACTATAGACTTATTATACTTTCACGGACTTTCAAAGATTGACAGATGTGTGTTCATTTGATTTCAAATATATTAGAGAATTTACAAGTGTACACATTTTGTTTTTGTTCTACTAAATCATGTATATCATGCAATAAGAATTGCAGTGCTATCTAATATACTGGTGTTGCTTGTATTGTTTGTTGACGAGTGACTATGAGGCAGCTCTGCCCACTGTGGCTTGGGCCACCCATCCCTACTTTAATTAGTAGCTAAAAAGCATAGCTAGTAGTGCTTCTATTCTCTAAAGTGCACTCTTTTCTATTGCTAATTGAGAGACTACTGCTAGCTCATAATTAGGGCAGAGAGAACACTATGACATGTATTAGTCTGAACTGCATGTTGCTTTACTCTTGGGTCAAGTTAATAATTTTTTATGGAAGCAAGCTACTTCATGTATTGATTGAAAAGGCTCAAAAGCCTATTCAACTGGCCGCTTCATTTACTGAGAGTAGAGGAAGACGGCTTGACTTTTGGAGCCTGAAGAAAATAAAACTTGTATCCAAATACAAATGGAACCATGAAGCATGCCTGATGAAAGTTGTTCAAGCCAGATGATTATTATAATGAGCTTGCATTGTAAAGAATATGAAAAAACGACTATTATCAGCGACATGCTCAGCTACTAAAATATATATTTCCATTCTCCATGTATGCAGGACCATCCTTCATACATGGAGAATGACAGTATATATTTTTCGTGGCTCAGTATGTTAGGTTACACGTTTGAAATGCTAGCTGGTATTTTCCACTATGATGCCTTGGTTTCCTTGAAGGAAATAAGCAAAAGCAATCTGCATCAGGCCTATAAAAGAAAGGAAGACTGCGTAAAAAACGACACTAGGAATGTGCCCAAATGTCTTCTTTAATAGTTTGAATAATAATTGTTTCTACGCTGTAGTGTGAAAGCCCTAAGATGTTATAGTAGCATGCTTTTCATCTTGAGGCAGAATGACACTAGCCATTCTTGATATCTTCATATGGTGGGATATAAATATAATAACACAACTGAATTTAACTTACTTTTTGCTCAATGTGGACACTGTACCATGATGTTAGTTTCACAGGCTTCAGGAATAAGCCATTCAAGAAGTGGAAGTCCCAGTCCCTAATCTTCCAGGATTACACTTTCATTGTCTGTGTCACAAGCCACGGAGAGATTTAGGAGAATCTGTAGGCTCAGGCTTTCCTCTGACCTTCTCCCAGCATACAGACCAAGGCTAGTTTTGTTTCCTAGACTTAAAACCAGGATCCATACTGACATGCTCTCATGTGCTTTTGCCATTATTCTTGTTCAGGTTTACTGACTGGTGTTGTTGTGGATTCTGGAGATGGTGTTACTCATATTTGTCCAGTCTATGAAGGCTTCTCTCTTCCTCATCTCACGAGAAGACTAGATATTGCTGGTAGAGATATTACCAGATACCTCATCAAGGTAAGCTAGTGGTGTTGAATCTGAGCAGAATGCATGTTTATTATTATTATTATTATTATTATTATTATTATTAATATTGTTGTTGTTGTTATTATTTTATTTTCAAGAAAAAAGAAAACTTTCCACATATACACTCCAATACACAATATACATTTTCCATGATGATTTTGTTTTCTGCCCTTCGTTGCACCCTGTCTATCTCTTATTTCATAACAGTATTACAGTCAGTCCTAATTCTTTGTTGCTCATACTTAAAATCCTACTTGTGAATTCATCAAACTATAATATTTATTTAAATAGTCCCAAAAAGGCTTCCATTATTCCACAAAACGGTCATCAATTAATTTTAGCTGTTAACTTTGCCATTTCTGCGTAGTCCATCACCTTACCCATCCATATTTCTTTTGTGGAAATTTCTTATTCCTTCCATTTTTGAGCATATAAAATACTTGCTTCTGTCGTAACGTACATAAACAATTTAATCGTTTTTTTTAAACTTCTGTCCCTATAATCCCTAAAAGGAAAGCTTTAGGGTATTTTTTATTGTATAATCACTTGAAACATATTTTTTATCTCATCATATATCATCCTCTAAAACATCCTTACTTTCCTACAATTCCATCATATGGGAAAAAGGATCCTCCTGCTTGTTTACATTTCCAGCAGTTCTTAGGAACTTTCTTATACATTTTAGCCAATTTACTAAGTGTTCTATACCATCTATACATCATTTTCATATCATTTTCTTTTATAACATAACAAGCAGTAAATTTCAAATTTGTTTTCCATAACTTTCCCCAGACATTTATTTCTATATTATGTGCTAGATCCTTGGAACATTACTGATTTAACTATTTCATTCTTCATCTCCCATTTCAATAATAGATCATACATTTTTGACACCTGGGAATTTCAGTCTGGGTTATCCCCAACAAAAAGGACTCTGTTGTTTTTGGGAAAGTTATACTTAAACGTGTTTTTCAATTCATTATAAATCATTTCCCAGTACCCTTTTACCTTTTCACGTGTCCATAGCAAACTAAATTGCTGGACTTGAAAACTCAGTTCCCTTAACCTATGTAATTTGATTATTTTCTTAAAAGTCATGCTTTTATCAGCTTGTCTTTCAGAAGCCTGCTTATTTTAAAAAGCTATACAGTAAGCCTGCAACTTACACACATTTAATTTGTGTGCATTCAGCTTTACATGTGTGGCAATTTTTTTTAAGGGGTGGGGGCGGGGTTCCAGGGAAAATGACTTTGGCAGTCCCGACCATCATTGAACCCAATGGGGTTTGATTAGATGCAATTTTGGCTTTAGGCACAATTCTCGGAACGTAACCCCCACGCAAGTTGTGGGCTTACACTATGTAGAAGGGAGAGCACTTTTCAGATTTGCCACTAATTAACTTACTTTCATGCCAGCTGCTTTTACTACGAGGGTATGCCTTCAACCATTCCGCTGATTTTGAGACTGTTCGTATGATTAAAGAAAAGCTGTGCTATGTGGGCTACAACATTGAACAGGAGCAGAAACTGGCCTTGGAAACTACTGTGCTAGTTGAGTCCTACACGGTGAGTATGTCACAGGCTTAAGCTACCACACTTAGGCACTACTTCAAATGCTGATTTGAGTGAAGCCTCTTCTTCTAAAGCAGGGGTAGCCAACTCTCAAGTGACTGTGATATACTTTCAGAATTAAAAACTGGCAGTGATCTATCCCCGTTTTTGGGGAGTTCAGCTCAAAGTTGTTGAGGAATCGAAAAGTGCCGTTTTTATAGGAGTTTTTTTTAAAAAAAGCTTTTTGAGGGGCAACTTCTGTTTTTTTTGGGGGGGGGGTAAAGGCAAGGGACAAAGGAGTGAAGTCACTCACAGGCACAGGTCAAATCCGTGTCCAGGGCAGCTGTTTACCAGCTCCATCTGGTACGCAGGCTGAGACCCTATCTGCCTGTGGAATGCCTTGCCAGAGTGGTGCATGGTCTGGTTATCTCTCGCTTGGACTACTGCAATGCGCGCTACGTGGGGCTACCTTTGAAGGTGACCCAGAAACTACAACTAATCCAGAACGCAGCAGCCAGACTGGCGACTGGGAGCGGCAGCCAAGACCATATAACACCGGTCTTGAAAGACCTACATTGGCTCCCAATACGTTTCTGAGCACAATTCAAAGTGTTGGTGCTGACCTTTAAAGCCCTAAACGGCCTTGGCCCAGTATATCTGAAGGAGCTTCTCCACCCCCACCGTTCTACCCGGACACTGAGGTCCAGCACCGAGGGCCTTCTGGCGGTTCCCTCACTGCGAGAAGCCAAGTTACAGGGAACCAGGCAGAGGGCCTTCTCGGTAGTGGTGCCCTCCCTGTGGAACGCCCTCCCACCAGATGTCAAAGAGAACAACAACTACCAGACTTTTAGAAGACATCTGAAGGCAGCCCTGTTTAGGGAAGCTTTTAATGTTTGATGTATTACAGTATTTTCATATTTTTTGGGAAGCCGTCCAGAGTGGCTAGGGAAGCCCAGCCAGATGGGCGGGGTATAAATAATATATCATCATCATCATCATCATCATCATCATCATCATCATCATCTCCTCTATGGATGAAAACAGCAGCACAGAGAAAGCTCCGTCTTCCCTTCCAGAGATCGTACAACGATGGAGGGCGGGGCGAGGGGGCAGGGCAGGAGTCAGTTTTAGTGACGCTAAGGAATGGGAGCCGGAGATCGACCGTGATCTACCAAAACCTCATGGGGATCTTCCAGTAGATCGCGATTGACCTGTTGGACATCCCTGTTCTAAAGTGTTCATTGTTCAAATGGGCTGCCTTGTTCCAAATTCTATTGAAAACATGTTCCTTAAGGCTTAATAAAAGCTGATGAGTCATCTGAAGACATTACCACTTGGTGTGCCATTTGCCTATCACTGTCTGTCTAACTCATGTCTTTTATGCTCCTAACTACCTTAGACATACAGTGGTGCCTCGCAAGACGAAATTAATCCGTTCCGTGAGGCTCTTCGTATAGCAGTTTTTTCGTCTTGCGAAGCAAGCCCATTGACAGCTTAGCGGATTAGCGCTATTAGCGGTTTAGCGGCTTTTAGCGGATCAGCTGATAAGCGGCTTATCAGCAGATCAGCTGATAAGCGGCTTAGGGCTTAGGAAAAGGGGGGGAAAAGGGAAAAAACCCCGCAGGAACTCGCAAGACATTTTCGTCTTGCGAAGCAAGCCCATAGGGAAATTTGTTTTGCGAAGCGCCTCCAAAACGGAAAACCCTTTCGTCTAGCGGGTTTTCTGTCTTGCGAGGCGTTTGTCTTGCGGGGCACCACTGTACAATTTAACCACTTTCTTGGAAAGAGCAGGAAGCAAATGCTTCCAGTTAATGGTCATCTGCCTCTGTTTTTGCCTCGTTTGGTCTCAGCTACCTTGTTGGGGTTGTGTTTTGTTGTTTTTTAAACTGTTGTAAGACACCTTGGAGGATTTGTCGACAGGCGTGATGTAATTTTAAAATTATATCATTTAAAAATAAGAGCTGGAAGAGGGAGAAGATTGGAGTGTTATTTTGCCAGGAGACGCAATACTGGGTCATGATAACAGCCTGTCTTGCATCAGCTGTGCTTTTTGGTCAGAAGTCAGAGAAAAAGCCACACAACAACCACTATGGTGGCTGTAAGCGAGGCGTTAAAGAGCAGTCAGACTCCTGGAATAAAACCACCTTTTACATGTGTTTTTTTTTTTGGGGGGGGGCTAATTGTTTGTTTTGTTTTTGTTCTAACTTTATTAGTGCTTTTATATTGTCTTTTTCTCTTGTAAACCTCCCTGAGATCTTCAGAGAAGGGTGGTATATACATTTAATAATTAGAATTAGAATTCAAGTGGAGAGAGAGCCCAAACTACAAGTGCATCAAAATGAGATTTGGTGATTTTCGTCCCATCGCACATCTGAACCAACTTGGTACTGCTAGAGGGGTTTCCAGTGATTTATCTGAACACTGTCAGTATTTTTTTTTTTAAAAAAAACTTTTATTAGTTGTAATTTAACAGTAATTTTATCAGTAACATCAGACATTCTGTTCCATAGCTCCCAGATGGCAGAATTATTAAGGTTGGTGGCGAACGGTTTGAGGCGCCAGAAGCTCTGTTCCAGCCTCACTTGATCAATGTGGAGGGAGTTGGTGTCGCTGAACTGCTGTTCAATACAATCCAAGCTGCTGATATTGACACCAGGTAGGACCAGGAAAAACTAGCACACTCAAATCTGTGTGAAGGTAGAAAGATGGGATGGGCAATTTCCCAGTGTTGCATGGATGTTGTCTTTAAAGAGATGAGTATATGAGAATACAATTAAGATTCAAAGACTAGGCAGAAATGGCTACCAATCATCTGTACAGCATTTACTACTCCCTGTTTTGCTGCAGAAAGTCAATCCTGAATGGGAATGTTTAAGGGACTATTACTGCATCTTTAATGTTGGTTTCTGTTCCCCTTTTTGGAAGTGAAAACATGTCTTTCACACTGGTGTTGCTGCAGTCACGCTCATTGTTTACAGAAGTGTGTTTCATCTTTAGGTCTGAGTTCTATAAGCACATTGTGTTATCTGGAGGTTCCACGATGTACCCAGGGCTGCCTTCACGACTGGAACGTGAACTTAAGCAGCTTTACCTGGAACGGGTCCTGAAAGGTGATGTGGAGAAACTTTCAGTAAGTAGCCTTCAAATAAATCCTAAGTTATATACAGGACTGTCGCTAGAGGGAGCAAGGTGGTCCAAAATAGCGTGGGACCGTTGATTGAGTTTGTAAACTTTGAATAATCAACTTCACATTGAGATTACAGTTGTTTGTGAAATTGCTTTAAGCTGCTCAGCGTCTTGGATTGTACTTAAGTACACTGTGAAGAACTTTCTAGAGTTCTCTCTAGAATGCCATCTCAGTAGAGCAGTGGTGTCCAAACTTTTTTCAAAGAGGGCCAGATTTGATGAAGTGAAGGGCCCTTGAGGGCCAACCAAAGGGCCGACCCAAGTTGTTAACCTTTTTTAGGATTGAAGTTGTTGAGCTTCTTTTAGGGTTGAAGTTGTTGAGGGTTTTTTTAGGATTTTACCCCAGGAAATAAACTGCCACAGGGGCTGGATTAAACCGACCAGTGGGCTGGATTAGGCCCCCGAAACGGACTTTGGCCATGCCTGCAGTAGAGGAACTACTAAGTTGGAAGAATGAGGAGGAACTGGTTTTGCTTTGTGTTGTTGTGCATTTCATAATATACAGTAGAAGTTTAGTTTCCTGAAGCTATTAGGTGGTCTTCATCCTTCATAAAACAATTATTTAACCCAGGATGGCCAGGGTGCATGTTGTATACAGTCCCCTGAAGGAATTTCTGGCAGCTCCTGAAACTTCCCAAAAATGATCTTAAGAGAAATTTAAAAATCCCCCAGCAGGCGGCATGGACCCAGTATTGTGCTGGTCATACTGGACAGGTTTCAGGCTCTCCACTGGTCTCCTAAGCTGCCTCTTTTTACCACTCCAGAGGGGCAGCTTCTCCCTTGGGTGCAGTGTCCTTGTTAGAAGTTCTCAGAGAGGCTTAGCAAATGGGAAGAAGCACTGCTTCCTTGTTCCTCTTTAAGAACATCTGACAATGGCACCAGCTGAGAGCATGTATATGGTATGTGTTTATATGAGTGTGCACACATACTGGAATGTGGCCCTTGGAGGGTGGCATACTTTTAATGTGGCCCTTGAGCAGAAAAAGATTAGCCACCTATCCACATCAGTGGCATAGATTAGAAAATATTCCAGTGCTTAATCTTTCTGCAGGAAAACATCCGTTTCATGAGTTTGTTAGTACCAATGAATGGCTACTGATTGTCCAATTTATTTTGCAATCTTGGCAGTTTCAAAGTTTTTAGTTTGGTTTACTGAAAGTAAGTAAAATAAACCTGATAAATTAGATCACTCTGTGATGTGAAATCTTTGACCCTCTGGAAATTGCTGGGCTTTTGTACAGGTTTCCAGAAATACCAAACACCACTGTGTTCTCAAAATTACATGTGAGCTGACCTCACGTTTGTGGGATCAACCTTGATTTTTTTCTTACTAGCATCAGTTAATTTTCTGTATTATAAAGCTACCTGCTTTATGGGATAACTTTGTAACAGATTAGATTTAAATGTTAATGGATTAATCATGTAAGAGTACTGGCAATGGTTGGGCAGCATATTTTTACAGCACAATTTTTAATACAAGTGTTTATACAAAATGTAGGTGACATAGGAGGAATGCCTCCTAAATTGTGTGCATCTAAATGTATCAAAAATATTCTTGCTTCACAGACATTGTGTATATGCAGGTTAATTGACTAAAACTGATTAACTGGTTTAAAATCGTGCAAACTGGGTTGCAGCTCTACAGTATGTCATATATAGAGCTTCCAAAATAAAGTGGCCTACCAATTACAGAACTTAAAGCCTATATATTAACATTTTTTATATTCTAATATTTACATAATACTTTGGTTAATTTTGTGGCTTAATACGTATATTATTAGACATCTGCATTATACTCCACTTGCATATTGGATAAGGTCATTGATTATAAACTAGTCTCTTAGTATCTCTGTCCACAACTACTTTTGTGATTGTTCTGGATCAGAACATAAGGAAAAACCTTCTGAGCAGAGAATACAAGGCATGCTATGTTTTGCTGGTGCTCTTGAGTCCAGTTCTACAGGGAGCCAAACCCAAAGCTGGGGGAATAGATTGGAGGTCTAATCTGTGCTATAACACTTCAGGGAAATAAGGCAAAATGTAGAATGCTCCTCTCTGTTGCCAAATGCATCCACATAAAGATAGCTTACAGATTCTCCTGCTATCTAAACCTGTTTTTTTGTAATCTATGTATATATCAGGGTGGTTTTTTTAATGTAATAGGCTACAAGTTCAGATAAATCCATTAGAAAAAGACAAAATTGGAACTACAGTTCAGTTTCTAATTTGCAATGTTTCCCATAATCTCCCAAGCTATAGCTCTTTTATATATGGTGTCTACTAATATTCCAGTACTGTAGTCATTGACCATCCAGAGAGAAAGAGCTGTTTGAATGCCAGTTCTGCCATTCTTAACAGGTTTCACAGCTTTGCTCTATAACCTCTAGTAATGCTGCTTTATCATCTTTTCCCATTAAGAAATTTAAGATTCGTATTGAAGATCCACCTCGTCGAAAGCACATGGTATTCCTTGGTGGTGCAGTTCTAGCAGACATCATGAAAGACAAAGATAACTTCTGGATGACCAGACAAGAATACCAGGAGAAGGGAGTACGTGTGCTTGAGAAACTCGGTGTGACGGTTAGATAAACTCTGGAGCTTGCTCCCATCGCAGCTCCAATGCTCGCATTCCTTTATTGCCAATCTTTGAACTCATTCAGCTGTGTGACACGGAAAGGCCTGTCTCTGCCCTTTGACTCAAGGGCTAGGTTTTGTTCTGGTTCCTTTTGTTAGATATTTTAAATGTGGCTATATTTGACTACTTAATTGGACCACTTCTCAGCAAACAAAACAAGGGCACGAATAGCCTGTCTGTCACATCGTTCCTTCCCAGTAGGCAGTTGGGTAATTCCAGTAGCTTTTTCTTGGGTTATTGTTATAATGCTGTTGGCATTTGTCTGTAGCTCATCATGGATGGAAACTTTTTTTAGCACGAGAGAACCTTTGGACAAACAGCTCTTTACTATCATGTGGTTGTAGTGATTTATCTTTGCATCCTTTTGCCTTTATCCCATGCTGTTCAGTGTCTTTATATTGTAAGAACTCTGAAATCAGTGTCTTTATATCTTGCTTATGATCTCTTAAATTGGATCGAATGGCAAACTTTTTTTAAAACCTTCCTCTGGAATATTTTGGGGTCTGAAATTGTTTCACATGAAAATTATGTATCCTTAATCAGATGGCAGAGTTATGAGGAAACTAAAATAGAAATTTGCCTGTCTGTTGTTGCAAATCTTAACTGCCTGCACTTCTCTCTCTCAAATGTATATTTCTAGCTTGATGATTTGTCACTAGGTAGTTGTTTTCTCCTATGGAATGCATACAGAGCTCCTTGCAATTTTTTTCCCTTTCTTTTTTTTTGGTACTGTGATACCATCTTTCATTACCATTGGGGCTTAAAGACTTTTTTTTTAAT
Organism: Podarcis cretensis; assembly: GCF_951804945.1. Lineage (NCBI taxonomy): Eukaryota > Metazoa > Chordata > Lepidosauria > Squamata > Lacertidae > Podarcis > Podarcis cretensis. The sequence continues at coordinate 120,061,262 of NC_137172.1, read as the reverse complement.
GGGTAACATTAGAATGTCATCTGGGACTGGATTCCTGGATATAATCTATTGAAAGTAGTATGTTTTAAAAAAACCCTGAACTTTATTTACTGGTACAAAATTAGAGAAAAACAGAATTGTATTAAATTTGAACACACAGTGCCAAGTAATTATTGCTTTTTTAAAAAATAAAAAAATTATAATTGTTAATGTTATTTAAAATCACCCAGATATTTATATATGGAACTGTGAGGTAGGTTGTGAGGAATGACCTATATTTGTAGCGGTTAAAAAACCCCACATTGGAATATTGGCATTGTAGTAAACTGGTAAATACTCAAAATTTACCTGTCTATTCTTGACTCTGGGCTAAAAGGAAATAAAATAAGTATTTGAAATACTGTTTCATTAAAGTCAAATGTACCACTGAAGAAAGGTATAGTGATTATTGACACCCTTCAAAGTAACATCCACCAGGTATACCAGAAGACGAAAGCTGCTTTCTCACCAGAGCATTCTTGGTAATTTGTGGTGTTCCATACATGTGCATAAAAAGGAAAGCTTTCAACAAGATGGGTGAAGCAGCTTCAGACAGAAAGAAGTACAACACACACAGGGCAACTGTTCCATGTGAATAAGGGTGCCCTCTAATTTCTGTTAATATTTTCTCTTTTTGTGTGTGCTTTAAGCATACCTGTTGAAAGCAAGTGCTAATGTGCAGTGGCGTAGCGTGGGTTGTCAGCACCCGGGGCAAGGCAAGTAGTTTGCACCCCCTAACCCGTGGATTTGCACCCCCTAACCCGTGGATTTGCGCCCCCTAACCCTAACCCCAGATGTTGCGCCCGGTGCGGCCAGCCCCCCCTGCACCCCCCACGCTACGCCACTGCTAATGTGTGCAGTGCCTCTCACAAGATGGGTTCAGCTTCAGCTAGTAGTAGCATGTACATTGTGAGTGCCTTTTGCTGGTCCCAACTCTTTCTGCTTTTCATTCCTCCTTGGGTTTGTGGGCTTTTACTCTACCTTTTCCCCCTAGGTGAAAATCCCAAACAGGAACACAAACTACAGGGTTAACCCTTGTTTTCTACTATGAGAAGCACTGAAATATGGTAAAATAAACTAGATAACCGGTATCTAAGTACATAAGATCTACAAATGCCAACTTTGACAAGTGGCTGGCAACAAACACTGACTCAGAATTGTCAGCCTTTTACTGTGTGGGAGAATATGGTGTGGGTGTTCTTGCAATAATGTGTGCTATTGAACCTCAGCATAATTTTTAGAGTTTGGGGGTAAGATCACTCCAACATAATAGCCCCTCCAAAAAAAAAAAAAAAATTCAGAAGAGAAAGAAGTTAAAAGGCATGAGTATATATAAAACAATGAAAAAGTACAACAGTTTCACAGAGTAGTTGCTAAGATGTTGAGCAGTACCCATCTTAAATGTTTAGGGAGTTAAGAGACTAAAACTCAATATCAAAAGCACCAGCTATTTTTTGGTTACTGATGCTATCAGAAAGAATGAGGCATATTTTTCCAACCATAAAGCTATATAGACAGTTCGAAGGCATCACATTCAGATTTTTTAAAAAAAAACCCAAACCTTTTCCTGATGATGATGATGATATTTGTATTCTGCCCATCTGTCTGGGTTGCCCCAGCCATTCTGGCTACTTCCAACTGAGCATTAAAAACATGGGAAAACATCAAAACATTAAAAACTTCCCTAAATTGTTTAAATGCTTTAAACAATTAAAATGGAAAAGAAATAGTTCTACACTCATGAGAAAGGAAGTAAATAAATTCAAATGTTTTATATAACAAAAGAAGAAGAAGAAGAGTTTGGATTTGATATCCCGCCCTTCACTCCCTTTAAGGAGTCTCAAAGCGGCTAACATTCTCCTTTCCCTTCCTCCCCCACAACAAACACTCTGTGAGGTGAGTGGGGCTTAGAGACTTCAGAGAAGTGTGACTAGCCCAAGGTCACCCAGCAGCTGCAGGTGGAGAAGCGGAGACGCAAACCTGGTTCCCCAGTGTGATGGGACAATGAGCTACTTGTGCGTAAAAGGATTGTTCCCTCGGAGTTTGCTTAACCTAGCAAAGCTCTGCCTTGAGCGGAGCCCTTGGACATGGCTCCGTTAGTCACTGGTAGGATCCGACAGTGGGCGCTTGCGGAAACGTTTCCAGCATAAAAGCTGCTTGACGGAAACGCGTCTCCTAGATTCCCTGCGTGACAGCTTCCGGCGAGGGGTGGGGGTCGCTAAAGGGAGCCTTGATACCTCCTCACTGTTCTCGCTGGAAGTGTCCCAGAGCCTCCCCTCCGACTTCCTGTCCCTGGAAGCTCCTGCTCCCCCCCTACTGGTTCCCTCTTCGGCTGCTGAATCTCTTCTATCCTCCTGGAGCCCTCCCACCACCTGTTCTTCCGATGGCAGTTCCCTGACATCCACCTCCCCTCCAGGCCCCCCTCTATCCCCTCCCGCCTCCCCTTCTACAGGCGGTGGGGCTGGAAAGCCTCGGAAGGAACTCTCCTCGTCCTCAGATGATTCAAACACTTCTAGCCACTGCCTCCCATTTCCTTCCCCGTCTTCCTCTTCTTCGTCGGAGTATGCCACCTCCTCACTCCCTGACTCTGGGAACCCTTCAAACACCCCTTCCTCATCAGTGGTACCGAAGTATTCCCTCCTAAATCGCTCCATCGGCTGCGGTTTTCTTGGGAAACGCTGATGGAAAGTTTCTATCAGAACCTCGTCGTGGACTTCTTCCGCCGGTACCCACGTGTTTTCTGACTCTTCCTCCCCCTCCCATTCTACCAAGTATTCCACCCGATTCCCCTTCCACCTGGAATCAATTATTCCTGCCACTTCCATGTTGCGTTCTCTCTCTTCAATGACAGGTGTTTGGGTGACCCCCCTCTCACTTTCCCCCCACTCCCGTCCCTCTCGGTACGGTGACAGTAATGATCTGTGAAATACGGGGTGCAATTTCATGTGACTGGGCAATCTAAGTTTGAAGGCTACTGGGTTCACCTGTTGTATGACCTCAAAGGGTCCCAACCGTTTGGGTCTCAATTTCTTACACCCTCCCTTAAACGGCAGTCCTTGGGTGGATAGCCACACCCGGTTTCCCACCCTTATGGTTTCACCTTCCCTCCTATTTCTGTCTGCTTGTTTCTTATATGCTTCTTTGGCTTTCTCCAAGTTGAGTTGGAGCTGCCGGTGGATCGCTTCCATTTCTTCCACAAAGCGTTCCGCTGCTGGTACACTCCAGTGCTCCCCTCCTTCTGCTGGGAAGGCTCGAGGGTGACACCCATAATTGGCCAGAAAGGGACTCATCCCTGTGGACACGTTTTCCGCGTTGTTGTAGGCAAATTCTGCCAGAGGTAACTTATCTACCCAATCAGTTTCTCTGTCTTTTACATAACACCTCAGATATTGTTGCAAAACCCCGTTTGCCCTTTCTGCTTGCCCATTTGTTTCTGGGTGCCTGGCGGTGGAAAAACTTACCTCCACATGCAACAAGCTCATTAGTTTCCTCCAGAACCTGGAAGTAAATTGTTTCCCTCTGTCGCTCAAAACCCTCAAGGGGGTGCCATGCAACCTGAAAATATGCTTCACAAACAACCTTGCGGTTTCTTCCGCTGTGACTGCATGTGAACAAGCTATAAAGTGGCACATCTTAGTTAGTAGATCTACTACCACCATGACCGCGGTTTTCCCTTTGGATCTCGGTAGATCGGTCATAAAATCTATGGATACCATCTCCCATGGCCTTTCTGGGGTGGGTAAGGGTTCTAATAACCCTGCTGGCGCCAACCTCTCTCCCTTTGCTCTTTGGCACCTGTCGCATCCCCTGACATACTCCCGCACGTCTTCCCTCACCTTGGGCCACCAAAACTCCCTGGTAACCAACCACATGGTCTTGTGCTGTCCGAAGTGCCCCGCCGTGGGGCTGTCATGCAACTGTTTGAGCACCCGCCCTCTTAGTTCCCCATCTGGTATGTAGAGTGCCCCTTTGTAATATAGTTTTCCGTTCTTTTCCTCAAAACCCCCTGTGTTCTCACCTGTCTCCCTGAGTTCCCTAAGCTTTTCTTGGGCATATTCATCGTTCTCAATACCCTCTACCAGTTCTCTTTGCCCCACCAATGCCGCCCCACAAACCCAGTGGTCCTCCGAGATGATATGTCTTTCTTCCGCCCCTCCTTCCCCCTCTAAGTACTCAGGTTTTCTGGAGAGAGCGTCCGCTCTGACATTCTCTGCCCCTGGCACGTAGCGAATTTCAAAATTGAACTTGGAGAACTCTTGCGCCCATCTTACTTGTCTCTGGTTCAATACTCGGGCTGTCCTCCAGTATTCTAGATTTTTGTGGTCTGTCCGCACTTGAACCTTGTGTTGCGCCCCAATCAACAGGTGTCTCCATCTCTTGAACGCTTCATGGATGGCGAGTAATTCTCTGTCGTACACGGTATAGTTCCTCTCGGATTTGTTCAATTTCCTCGAGAAGAAGGCACACGGTCTCCATTCTGACGTATCCTGTCCTGGCTGTAGGAGTACGGCCCCCACCGCTCTGTCAGACGCGTCGGTTTCCACCCTCATCGGCTGCTGCAGATCCACGTGTAAGAGTTGTTCTTCCGAAGCAAACGCCCTCTTTAAACTTTCGAATGCTCGCTGCGCTTCTTCCGTCCAGACAAATTTCTTACTGCTGAGACAATCCGTGAGGGGGGCTGTTAAGTGGGCAAAGTTCTTGATGAACTTCCAATAGAAGTTTCCGAACCCCAAAAACCTTTGCACATCTTTCTTAGTTTTCGGTGGCCTCCATTCCAGTACCGCTTGCACCTTGCTAGGATCCATGGCCAGCCCCTTGTCTGACAACCGGTACCCTAGGAATTCCACCGCCCTGGTGTGAAACTGACACTTCTCCAGTTTCACCCACAGCTGGTTTTCTTGCAGTTTGCTCAGTACCTCTCGTACATCTCGCACATGCTGCTCTTCATCCTCTGAGTACACCAGTACATCATCTAAGAACGCAGCGCAGTTCTTGTAAAGCAATGGTCCTAGGACGTGATTCATGAATGATTGAAATACTGCTGATCCCGCCTGGAGGCCGAAAGGCATAACGCAGTACTCAAAGGCCCCCAAGGGGGTGAACATAGTGGTTTTCCACTCATCTCCCTTTCTCATACGTATCAGGTTATACGCCCCCCTCAGGTCCAGCTTGGTAAAAATCTTCCCTTTTCTCACCCGGGTCAGAATGTCATCAATTCTGGGCATAGGGAAAGTCACGGGTTCGGACACTGCGTTTAGGGCCCGGAAGTCCACAATCAATCTTGGTTTGTCTGAATTTTTTTTGTCCACAAAGAACACTGGGCTACCCCCCACCACTCGTGACTCTCTGATGAACCCACGCTTGAGGTTTTTGTCAATAAACTCCCTTAACTCCTGCATCTCCCTGTCTGACATTGCATACACCTTGCCCACTGGCAATTGTGCTCCTGGGAGTAAGTTGATTTGGCAGTCAAAGGGTCTGTGCGGGGGTAGTTTATCTGCTTCCCTTTCGCTGAAGACGTTGGCAAAATCTGCATATTGTCGTGGTACCCTACCTTGATCCGTTGCTTCTATCTTTGCTAACGTGGCCTGGGTACCTACTTGGCCCCCCTTTTCCGTGCAGTGTCCCATACAATGTGCTGACCCAAAGGAAACCACTCTCTGATGCCATCCCACAAGCGGATCATGCAGCGCTAGCCAGCTCATCCCCAAAATGATGGGCGCTCCTCCCAAAGTGGCTATATTAAATGCTATCAGTTCCGTGTGTCTTGCCACCCTCATTGTCATGGGGACAGTCTGCTGGTTTACTTCTCCTCCCAACAGCGCCCTCCCATCAATCGTGGTCACCTGCAGGGGATTTTTTAAAGGGATGGTTTGTATCTGGTGTGCGGCTGCAAACTCCTTACTCATAAAGTTGCAGGAGCTGCCTGAGTCTAATAGCGCCTTAACTTGTAGAGGGTGTCCGTTTGCCAGCTCTAACAACACCTCTATTACTAGCGCTGGTTTTGGCGGTTCCGGCGTGGGCACATTCACTGATCCTTGGCCTGGCTGCTGTGCCCTGATGGTGCCAGCCAGGCGTTGGCTTTTACTGACTCCTTAGCCCCCTCCGCCTCCTCCCCAACAGCTCCCGCCATTCCTTGCCATTCCTTTCTCTGTGGACAAACCCTGGCAAAGTGACCTGGCTGTTGGCAGAGAAAACATTTCTTGGCGCCTTTCCCCTCCTTCTTCCGCCCTTCGCTGGGGTTTGAAACTGCGCGCGCGCGCGCTGTTCCGATTTCCATCGGCTCTGCTGGCTGGGAAGGCTGCTCTGGAATCTCTGGAATGCGGAAATCCCTCCAACGCTCCTCTTTCCCTTCCCGCTTCTCCAGGGCTCTGGCTTCCTGGCGTGCTCCTATGGCCAGCGCAGATTTAGTCAAATGGTCCATAGACTCTGCCCTGGGCACCCGGGAAAGTTCATCTTTTACTGCCGAAGATAATCCTTCTTCGAACAGCATTTGCATCGGTTCCGCAGACAAATCCCAATTTAATTTATGGATCAACCTGGTGAACTCAGTCCAGTACTCACGGACAGATCGGTTCCCTTGCTTACACGCCATTAACTGTCTGCGCGCCACTCCCTGCTCAATCTCACTGGAGAACATCAGATCCATGGCGCGAAAAAACTTCCTTGTGTCCTTTAGGACCTCGTTATTGGCTGCCATCAGGGGCCTCACCCAATCTCTCGCCCCTTTTTCTAGATGGCCAATCACAAATCCCACCCTCGATTCCTCATCAGGAAAATCATCAAACTGCAGATTAAGGGCATATTGCATTTCTGTCCTAAAGGCTTGGTAGTTCCTGGGATCACCCCCAAATTTCTGCACCAGTCCCGGCACCTTCCTTGAGACTTGGGTGGCTTTTCCCTTCTCTGCATCTTGAGCCCTCCTCTCCTCCAGCCTAGCCGTTTGCAGGGCTAACTGCATCTCCAACATCCTGTACCTTTCTTCCAGGCTTGGAACGGCTGCAGCTGCTCCCCCTTCTCCGGCTCCGGTTGGGTTGCTCATGATGCCTCTCCTTGCACAAGCGCTTTCAGGGACTGTCGGATTGCTGTGATGGGACAATGAGCTACTTGTGCGTAAAAGGATTGGTCCCTCGGAGTTTGCTTAACCTAGCAAAGCTCTGCCTTGAGCGGAGCCCTTGGACATGGCTCCGTTAGTCACTGGTAGGATCCGACAGTGGGCGCTTGCGGAAACGTTTCCAGCATAAAAGCTGCTTGACGGAAACGCGTCTCCTAGATTCCCTGCGTGACAGCTTCTGGCGAGGGGTGGGGGTCGCTAAAGGGAGCCTTGATACCTCCTCACTGTTCTCGCTGGAAGTGTCCCAGAGCCTCCCCTCCGACTTCCTGTCCCTGGAAGCTCCTGCTCCCCCCCTACTGGTTCCCTCTTCGGCTGCTGAATCTCTTCTATCCTCCTGGAGCCCTCCCACCACCTGTTCTTCCGATGGCAGTTCCCTGACACCCAGATTACGAGACTACCGCTCTTAACCACTACACCACACTGGCTCTCAAAACTGCTTTACATGAAAAAACTCACTGTCAATTATTCAGCTGAACCAAAGGCTATGTATTAAAAAATAGAGTTGGAGGCCTCTTACTTAAATTAATTACCTCTGTGCTGGATTGTGGCCATACAAGAATTCAGAGTGCAAGCAGTTTGCAAGATGATAATACAAACTCTTAATTTTTTTTACAGGATCTGTAAAATGTGAGTAACGCTACTTGCATGGAAGTTCTTTTTCTGTGGACTCCTAGCAAGCTCCAGACTAAGGAGTTTAGCTAGTCATTTGCAGTGTTGCCAAGATAAGAGAGAGCTTAAAATGACAGACCAAATTGTCTTGATTTATGACACCAAATAACCTCAAGAAGCTTGGCTGATTTCAGTTGATTCATCTATTTCTGTAGCATGAGGGTGAAAAATCTACTGCAGTAGAGATGGAAGAAATTACTTCTGACTCTAGAGACTGAGGGAAATAGGAATCCTTGCATGTAGAATAAGGCAAATTTATGTAGCAGTGAATTAAATGCTCTAGAGCCTGGGAAACTATAAAGAGAGCTGGAGAAAAAATTAAAACAAGTAATGAACATTGCATAAACTAATAGCAAGAGATGAAATTTAAAGCTATTACTCAATATGTGAACAAAAAACATAAGGGATGCAAACTATAAGATACCTGGACGTTTTAACATTTCCTGTCCAGAAAAGCTTAAATTTTAGTTCAAAATGGAAATGCATGATTTCTTCTAGAAAATGTAGAAATTAGATACTCCATTTTGAATAGCATACTTAGTACTACTTTTTTGTTCTGAAAATGTGTAAGGTATGCCAACATTCAGATCAGCTGCTTGAGGGAAGCAAACATACTTTTGCCTTCATTTGTTGGAGCTTCCAGAGCCATCAGGGTGGCTGTTGTACAAAAAAGCATATAAAACCCTAAGGGTCTGGGGTTTCCCATCCTTGCTCAGTACACTGGGCCTTACGATCAGCAGGGGGGCATCACTGCAGCTTAATTAAGCTTTCTACTTACCATATTTTTCGCCCCATAGGACGCACCGGCCCATAGAACGCACCAAGTTTTTTTGGGGGGGGGTGGGGAAATAAAGGGAAAAAAAATTATTTCCCCCCAGGCGTTGTGGGGCCGGCAGCGGGGAGAAGCGCTCTTCTCCCCGCCGCCCGCCTTCAGACCAGGTCCGGGGACAGCGGGAAGACGCGCTGCGCCTCCCAGCTGTCCCTGGAGCTTGCGGGGCAGGCAGCGGGGAGAAGCACGCGTCTCCCCGCCGTCAGCCTCCAAACCACATTGGGAGACAGCGGGATGGCAGCGTCCACCTCCTCGCTGTCCCCCGACCTTGTGGGGCTGGCGCTGGGGCTCTCCTGAAGCCTGCATTCGCCCCATAGGACGCACACACATTTCCCCTTCATTTTTGGAGGGGAAAAAGTGCATCCTATAGGGCGAAAAATACGGTAATGATTTTTTAAGCACCAGGACACTCACCTGTCAGTGAGGCTGATACTGTATATAGCAGCACTACTAAAGGTAAAGGTAAAGGTAAAGGTACCCCTGCCCATACGGGCCAGTCTTGACAGACTCTGGGGTTGTGCGCCCATCTCACTCAAGAGGCCAGGGGCCAGCGCTGTCCGGAGACACTTCCGGGTCACGTGGCCAGCGTGACATCGCTGCTCTGGCCAGAGCCAGCGCAGCACACGGAAACGCCGTTTACCTTCCCGCTGGTAAGCGGTCCCTATTTATCTACTTGCACCCGGAGGTGCTTTCGAACTGCTAGGTTGGCAGGCGCTGGGACCGAGCAGCGGGAGTGCACCCCGCCGCAGGGATTCGAACCGCCAACCTTTCGATCGGCAAGCCCTAGGCCAGGGGTCTGCAACCTTTAAGACAAAAAGAGCCACTTGGACCCGTTTCCGAAGAAAAAAAAAACTGGGAGCCGCAAAACCATTGCAACATTTAAAACAAATATATCTCTGGAGCCGTGATCTGATAGCGGGCAGGAAGGTGATGTCGGGACGGTGCGTGACTAATGCACGCACCGCCCCCATGCGACGTCACAGCCAGTACAGCGCCCGCCACAGTGGGGAGTGTCGGGGCGCACAATGCGCCTCCTCCCCTCGCTAGTATCCGCCCCGGAGCCGCGGCAAAGGTGTAAAAGAGCCACATGCGGCTCCGGAGCCGCGGGTTGCTGACCCCTGCCCTAGGCGCTGAGGCTTTAACCCACAGCGCCACCTGCGTCCCTACTACTAAAGGTGGGAAGGACCAAATGGCTATTTCATTCATAAGGTCCCATGTCTTGTTTTATTGCACACAAGAGTATGCCTACAAAAAAAATTCTGAACGGGAACAGACCTGATCTTATAACCTGATTCACACATAACGCTAAACTATAGCTTAAAAACACACAGACAACCGTCTTCTCTGTGCTTTCTCCCTCCACTCAATCTCTTTTCAAATAACTGCAAGTACATCTTAAAACTACAAACTCTGCTTAGTAGTTGCTTGCTTCTCTAAACCATAGTGAACATCAAGCCGTGGTTAACAATCCTCACTTGCTTCACTAAAATGTTCTTCAACAAACCACAGTCAGTTGAAAGCTTCCACTACCCATTTTATAAGCATATGACCTTATAGCTCACCCAGATTCCTTCCCATAGCACTAAACTATACTTTAACATTGTGTCCAAACACAGCCTCTACATTGCCTTATGCACTTTGATGGTGATGATGATGATGATGATGATGATAATAATAATAATAATAATAATAATAATAATAATAATAATAATAATATCTTATTTATACCCCGCCCAGAGCCGGGCTCAGGGTGGCTAACACCAGTAAAATTACAGTAAAAACAACATGGGGGGGGACAATTTAAAATACAGGTTAAAATGCAATTTAAAATGCAGCCTCATTTTAAAAGTAGCCCATAGGTCAAAACCATAAGGGGAGGGAAACATAAGGGTCAGACTGAGTCCAAACCAAAGGCCAAGCGGAACAGCTCTGTCTTGCAGGCCCTGCGGAAAGATGTCAAGTCCCGCAGGGCCCTAGTCTCTTGTGACTGAGCGTTTCACCAAGTCGGGGCCAGTACTGAAAAGGCCCTGGCCCTAGTTGATACCAATCTAACCACCTTGCGACCTGGGACCTCCAAAATGTCATTTGTGGACCTTAAGGTCCTCCGTGGGGCATACCCGGAGAGGCAGTCCCATAGGTACATGGGTCCTAGGCCGCATAGGGTTTTAAAGGTCAAAACCAGCACCTTGAACCTGACCCTGTACTCCACCGGGAGCCAGTGCAGCTGGTAAAGCACTGGATGAATGTGATCCAGCAGCAAGGACCCCATAAGGAGCCTTCAGCATTCCTCACCCACTGTATCTAATACAGGCATGGCCAAACTTGGCCCTCCAGCTGTTTTGGGACTACAACTCCCATCATCCTTAGCTAACAGTGGTCAGGGATGATGGGAATTGTAGTCCCAAAACAGCTGGAGGGCCAAGTTTGGCCATGCCTGATCTAAAACGTTCATTCATTGTAGAGAATGTTATGGTTAAATTTCTCCATCTATTTCTTTTATGATACCCTACTTTTCCCTGTGCATGATCCAATGCAGCTCACAGCATAAACCAAAACAGATACAACTAAAACCACACAAATATAAATATGCACAGAACATGCCCCTCTCCCTGCACCTGGCTAAGAAGAAATGACAAGCCTTAATTAAATTTTAAAGTATCAGTATCAGCAGTGTTGGGAAGATTATAGGTGAATAGGGACACTTTGCATATATGGGAATGATTCCTTCAAATAATATGCATTGTAAGGGGAAAATTCAAACTGTTAATCTACTACTAGAAGCAACTGTGCTTTAGTGGAATCTCTCCAAACGGATCTGTAATTCAGAAAAAGTGCCAGTAACATCTTTCCCTGGTAGAATAATGTATTACAATATATAGGAAAAGGAGTGAGTTTCATCTCCTGCAGCCTGGAGGCACAAATGGAAAAAGCAGCTCTGGCAGACAACTTCACGGCATCTTAGCTGCTGTGTTCATATGCATCTGAATGTTACATTGAACCTGATTATTTTTTCCTTTACGTGCTATTGTTAATTGGGATAAACAGCATTTAAAAATTACATTAGACTGGAGGAGGTTAAACCTTTGTTTACTTCATGTTCTCGGCTCTCATTACCACTTGGCTGGTGTTTACTTACAAATTTTAAAAGATTTCTAAACTTGCTACCTGACTACATCCTTTGGGACAGGGGCTTATATCTGACTCTCTTGTTTTCACAGTCCTTCTGAAAGTGACACTCTAGAAGTGACTTTCAAGGAAACTAACAGCAGATACGTTAAAAAATGTGAATATACTTGAGGGCAGAGGTCAGCAAACTTTTTCAGCAGGGGGCCGGTCCACTGTCCTCAGACTGGGGTGGACGTGGACTACATTTTGGGAAAAAAATATGAACGAATTCCTATGCCCCACAAATAACCCAGAGATGCATTTTAAATAAAAGGACACATTCTACTCATGTAAAAACACGTTGATTCGCGGGCCGGATTTAGAAGGCAACTGGGCCGGATCTGGCCCCTGGGCCTTAGGTTGCCTTACCCATGCTTTAGGGTTTTTTTAAAACCAAAATGAGTAGAAGGTTATCACAAAAGGGAGCCTTACAGAAGCTAGAAAAAACATAGGAATACTTGGGGCCTTTTAAATGAACATTAATTATTCTTCATACTCTTTTTGATTGCCCAATACAAAATGTAGTCTGCAGAAGACTTATAAGCAGAATAAAGAAGATGGAGTTAAAAACAGCAGTCACCAACATGTTACTAAAACAACAACCTCAAATCACATCAACAAAATCAGTAGAAAAGCATTACTATATAGGAGCCAGGATAACCCATCATTTCACCGAATGCCTGGGAAAAGAGGAAGGTCCTAATCTTTTGAAAAGTCGGTGCCCGGTGGGTCTTACTGGAAAGAAAACTTACCTGGGTGTCCGTGACGGACAGCAGAGCCAGACCACAGTCTGGTGATGCAATGCCCCAGAATTCCACCAGAATGCTGGAGCCTCTCTCTGATTGGCTACCAAAACAGCTAGCCAGAGGAGGGTGGAGCCAGCACTCTGGGCGGGAGTATAAAAGGAGACGTTTCCGAGGGGAAGAGAGACAGGGACAGAGATACTGGCAGAGAAACTGCCTTGGTCGCACTGGTTGATGATCTCCAGCGGGCTAGGGACAAAGGTGAGAGCTGTTTCCTAGTTCTGCTGGATCTCTCAGCGGCGTTTGATACCATCGACCATAACATCCTTCTGGACCGTCTTGAGGGGCTGGGAGCTGGGGGCACTGTCTCATACAGTGGTTCCGCTCCTTCCTCCTGGGCCATGTTCAGAAGGTGGTGGTGGGGGATTAGTGTTCAGACCCCTGGGCTCTCCCTTGTGGGGTGCCTCAGGGTTCTGTCCTCTCCCCCATGCTTTTCAACATTTACATGCAGCCGATGGGAAAGATCATCAGGAGGTTTGGGCTGGGTGTGCATCAGTATGCGGATGATACCCAGCTCTACCTCTCTTTTAAATCAGAACCAGTGAAGGCGGTGAAGGTCCTGTGTGAGTGTCTGGAGGCAGTTGGAGGATGGATGGCGGCTAACAGATTGAGGTTGAATCCTGACAAGACAGAAGTACTGTTTTTGGGGGACAGGAGGCGGGCAGGTGTGGAGGATTCCCTGGTCTTGAATGGGGTAACTGTGTCCCTGAAGGACCAGGTGCGCAGCCTGGGAGTCATTTTGGACTCAGCTGTCCATGGAGGCACAGGTCAAATCTGTGTCCAGGGCAGCTGTTTACCAGCTCCATCTGGTACGTAGGCTGAGACCCTATCTGCCTGCAGACTGTCTCGCCAGAGTGGTGCATGCTCTGGTTATCTCCCGCTTGGACTACTGCAATGCACTCTACGTGGGGCTACCTTTGAAGGTGACTCGGAAACTACAACTAATCCAGAATGCGACAGCTAGACTGGTGACTGGGGGCGGCCGCCGAGACCATATAACACCGGTCTTGAAAGACCTACATTGGCTCCCAGTACGTTTCCGAGCACAATTCAAAGTGTTGGTGCTGACCTTTAAAGCCCTAAACGGCCTCGGTCCAGTATACCTGAAGGAGCGTCTCCACCCCCATTGTTCTGCCCAGACGCTGAGGTCCAGCGCCGAGGGGCTTCTGGCAGTTCCCTCATTGCGAGAAGCAAAGCTACAGGGAACCAGGCAGAGGGCCTTCTCAGTAGTGGCACCCGCCTTGTGGAACGCCCTTCCAGCAGATGTCAAAGCGATAAACAACTACCTGACATTCAGAAGACATCTGAAGGCAGCCCTGTTCAGGGAAGTTTTTAACGTGTGATATTTTACTGTATTTTTGGTTTCTGTGGAAGCCGCCCAGAGTGGCTGGGGAGGCCCAGCCAGATGGGTGGGGTATAAATAATAAATTATTATTATTATTATTATTATTATTATTATTATTATTATTAGGCTTGATCTGAGATGGAAGGTAGGGATTAGGATAGGATTTCACTGAGGGAGAATTGAGTTGAGTGGAACATCCACACAGAGGAGACTTGTCTACAGCAAAAGGAATGTGCCTTGCCGTTGAGATTGAGTTGAGGGTCTGGGGAAACTGGGATCCTGCCTGTGAAAAGCTTTAACGATGAACCTCAGATTGGGTCAAGGAGCAGGATGGGAACTGGTGCAGAGCAAGCTAAATACGTGCACGCCTTCCAGTATCATGACAGGAAATGTGCAGCGCCATCCCACAACAACTGATGCTTCTGAGCAGCCCCACATGGAGCACACTGCAGTTCTTATATCATTGTGCACATCGTGCTTCAGAAGATCTCTGCCTCCCTGTTCTGAAAACATTGGACTCCGTGTCAGCAGGGCTGTCCCAAGGTGGGAGGGGGTGCAAGGGCAAATTGCAGTCTTTGGGGACCTTTCACCTTCATCTCTCCTCTGCCACATCCACCCTCTTCCCCCTTGCTTGCCAGCTGGAAGGAAAGCAGCAGGGCTGCCAGTTGCAGATACCGTTGCCAGGCACAGGTTTGAGGTGGGTTTAGGAGATGTGGGTGGCGCTGTGGATTAAACCACAGAGGCTAGGACTTGCTGATCAGAAGGTCAGTGGTTCGAATCCCCGCGACAGGGTGAGCTCCCGTTGCTCAGTCCCTGCTCCTGCCAACCTAGCAGTTCGAAAGTACATCAAGTAGATAAAGAGGTACCACTCCAGCGGGAAGGTAAATGGCATTTCCGTGCACTGCTTTGTTCGCCTGAAGCGGCTTAGTCATGCTGGCCACATGACCCGGAAGCTGTACGCCGGCTCCCTCGGCAATAAAGCGAGATGAGCGCCGCAACCCCAGAGTCGGCCACGACTGGACCTAATGGTCAGGGGTCCCTTTACCTTTACCTTTTAACCAGTTCCATCACACTGGGAGCCAAGCCTAGAGAGTGCCACAGGGCACTGCAGCTACGAGGTAGTGAATCGAGAAGAACAGGACGCCTCTGAAGTCTGAAAGACTCGAGTCTGTCCCTGCATGGGTCGCGCAAAATGCTTAATGGTGACAACACACACACAACACATGGGCAGGCCTGAATGTTAGCATGGGAGATCTATCTTAACCTAATTTTACCAGCCAAATCATAAGTAACATATAAACTGGAATTGGATAGTATTAGTATCAGGGGAAATGGCATTTATATTTATGTTTCACATACATGCAGTATTTCAATAAGAAACCAGAGTTCTCCTCAGGTTTAAGAACCTGGTTTTAAAATACAATGGATGTTTTTGTACCTTAGGTATTTGCTATGCAGTGGGGGTGGGGAGGAGATTCCTCTGCCCATCATGATGAGGGGGGAGGGTAGAGCAGGGGGCTGCTTCTTGGTATTCATTTTTTTTAAAAAAAAAAATAAAAAGCCCTTGTGCTTCACCTTATTTCATATAATGCCTGAAGTAGCCACTCGGAAGTAAACCTGCTGTGTCTGCCTTCCAGTGTTCGAGTCCAAGAAACTGGGATAACTAAGAAGCATAACTAAGCCGTTCTTTTGATGCAGCCCAGCCGGTCTCTCGCTCTGGCCCTTGGGACCAGAGAGCCCTGCCCACTCCCTAGACCAGGGGGCCAGGGGCCGGTCCAATGTCCCTCAGACCTTGTGGGGGGCCGGAATATATTGGGTGTGTGTGTGTGTGTGAACGAATTCCTATGCCCCATAAATAACCCAGAGATGCATTTTAAATAGAAGGACATATTCTACTCATGTAAAAACACGCTGATTCCCAGACCATCCGTGGGCCGGATTTAGAAGGCGATTGGGCTGGATCTGGCCCCTGGGCCTTAGGTTGCCTACCCATGCCTTAGGCCACATCTTTCTTCGGCTCTGCTGCACACCCTCCTCAAGAGTTTTTGCAGGTTCTTGACCAGTGATAAGGCCCCTTGCTTGGTGGGGTGGAGAGGGGTGTGTGAGTGTGCATGTGTGTGTGTGTGTGTGTGTGTGTGTGTGTGTGCGTGTGTGTGCGTGTGCATAGCATTCGGAGGCTGAATTTAGCCTACTATCCCAAAGGAATGTTTCCCATCCCTCTTTTAAATTTTAGGCAACGTTTATTTAGAATTCTGCATCGATCCCTCGACTCCACCTCCATTCTGCTATAGCGCACAATATAATAATCACCACAACATGTCTGGTTGGAGGACAGTGTTATGTTCCTGTTCCCTTTCCCGTTCCCCTTCCCTGTCAGCGGGTTTTGCGAGGTGCTGTTACCTGTCATTTCCCATGTGGTAGTCAAAGCAGAGACATCACTTTGCCAGCAAAGGTCCGTATAGTAAAAGCTATGGTTTTCCCAGTGGTGATGTATGGAAGTGAGAGCTGGACCATAAAGAAGGCTGATCTTTGAAGGCTTTGAAGGCTGAAGAATGGATGCTTTTGAATTATGGTGCTGGAGGAGACTCTTGAGAGTCCCATGAACTGCAAGAAGATCAAACCTCTCCATTCTGAAGGAAATCAGCCCTGAGTGCTCACTGGAAGGACAGATCCTGAAGCTGAGGCTCCAATACTTCTCATGGCCACCTCATGAGAAGAGAAGACTCCCTGGAAAAGACCCTGATGCTGGGAAAGATGGAGGGCACAAGGAGAAGGGGACGACAGAGGACAAGGTGGTGGGACAGTGTTCTCGAAGCTACCAGCATGAGTTTGACCAAACTGTGGGAGGCAGTGGAAGACAGGAGTGCCTGGCGTGCTCTGGTCCATGGGGTCACGAAGAGTCAGACACGACTAAATGACGAAACAACAACAACAAAAGTCACTTTCTTCCCCACATGGTGGCAACTAAGTTTCATGGCCTCTTAGAGATTGAAATTCAGACTCCCTGGAGATGGGCTAAATCCAAAAGAAGTGTTGCTTGTGTGGAAATGACAGGTGGAGGTCCTTTTGTTTTTCGGAACATGGAGGACTGGGCTGCAGTCTCTTATGAATCTGCATTTTCTGTTACTAGCGGAGGGGAAGAGTGTTTTGAAGGAAATTGCTTTCCCGCTCACTCTAGCATTGTTACTTTCGAGAATATGGATGGCCTGTTTTCTTCAGACTGTAGACTCTTGTCTGGTAAAGTAATTATCTGTGAGGCAGACAGGGAAGGAAAAAATCCCATCTGCACAAGACAGGACAATCCGGCCGGGACAGCAAAGAGGGGGGAGAAGCTATGGGGATCCCCACTAGAATCCCAGCTGCCCACCACAGAGGAGCAGAGCTTGCCAAAAACAGTCACACTGATTTATGGGGGAAAGCAGAGGAAGCCATTTCACCTCCAATAGCTTGGACTGGTGTCACACTGCAAAAAGAAAAAAGGAACTGAACATGTTCAAACCATGTCTTTGTGTCCCGCTAACTGACTAGCTTATTTTCACAGAGGTGCCTGCTGCAACTATTATTATTATTATTATTATTATTATTATTATTATTACTCCACCCACTCCGGGTAGCTTCCAACAAAGTATTAAAATACAATAGTCTGTTAAACATTAAAAGCTTCCCCAAACAGGGCTGCCTTCAGATGTCTTCTAAAAGTCTGGTAGTTATTTTTCTCTTTGACATCTGGTGGGAGGGCGTTCCACAGGGTGGGTGCCACCACCAAGAAGGCCCTCTGTCTGGTTCCCTGTAACTTGGTTTCTCGCAGCAAGGGAACTGCCAGAAGGCCCTCGGTGCTGGACTTATATAGGATAAGTGCTCCTTCTGTTCAGGATTCGAGCCAATGCATTCAATTCTCTCTCCCAACAGTTAAACAGAAGTTTGTAGCTACTGGGACAGCTCAC
This sequence comes from Podarcis cretensis, assembly GCF_951804945.1. Taxonomy (NCBI): domain Eukaryota; kingdom Metazoa; phylum Chordata; class Lepidosauria; order Squamata; family Lacertidae; genus Podarcis; species Podarcis cretensis. The sequence continues at coordinate 120,043,375 of NC_137172.1, read as the reverse complement.
TGAGCTGCTTCCGGTCTTCCCCTACAACCCAGGATTCTGCCCTTCTCAAAGACTCCTTGTACTTCTGCAAACACTGAGGCTCCTACACGGATGGAGGCATTTTCCTTCTAGAAACAATGCAATTTTCACCACTTTAGCAATGGCCAGAACATTGGAAACAGTGTGAGGGATCAGAGGCGGAGCAAGGTGGTTGCGGCCCCCACGTGGCAACGCTGCGAAGGAGGATCGTGGCAGCGGCCCTCACACGAGGATCAGGGCGGCGGCCTTGTGGGGGGGGTCGCCCCACCCCCACCGCACCGGGTACCTGAGGAGATAGCTATGCCCCTGTGGAGGATAACAGATGATGATTCTGTCTACTTCAAAACACAAGACAGTTGTTATTAACAAACTTACAAATAATTACTGAAGAACTAAAAAAGCTAGCAGAGCTTATGAACCAATAGTCACTACATGTTAATAATGGCTAAAACCTGGTGCTATGTATAACAGAAAAGTGTTCCTATTTCCTTTTCTCTCAAATTTGAGCTAACCCCTCTTCTATGACTAAACTGGAATTTTTCTGCCCACCAAATGCAGTTCCTCATCAACGGCCTAAAACAGGGGTGGAGAACATGTGGCCCTCCAGATGTTGAACTCCAGTTCCCACCTGGCCTTGGGCAAGGGATGATGGGAGCTGTAGTCCAACAACATCTGGAGGGCAACAGGTTCCCATTAGTGGTAAAGGATGAATATTTATTTACTGATAAAATTTGTATACCACCCTTCAGCCGCACATCTCAGAGTGGTTCACAACGTAAAAATGCAAGATAAAAAATACAATTAAAAACAAGAACAGAACCAAACTCCCTTCCACAAACACATTTAAAAGGGGAAGGGATGTTAATCTGCCCAAAGCCTGGTTGAAGATGAACATTTTTGCCTGGCGCCTAAAGATGTATAATGAAGGCACCAGCCAATCCTCCTTCGGAAGAAAATTCTGCAAATAGGAAGCCATTGAAGAAAAGGCATATTCTCATGTTGCCAACCTCCGGACCTCTTGTGGAGCACATGAAAATGGTTCTCAGAGGAAGATCTCAGCATCCGGGTGGGTTCATATGGAGTTTGTGGTCCTTAAGGTTTGCAGTCCTGAGCTGTTTAAAGCTTTATAGGTCAAAACCAGTACTTTGATTCAGGCCTAGGAGCTAACTGGTAGCCAGTGCAGTCAGGCTAGGATTGGTGTAATATGCTCAAACCTTTCTTGCCCAGGTGAGCAACCTGACTGCCAAATTCTGCACCAGCTGAAGTTTCTGAACCATCTTCAGAGGCAGCCCCTTGTTTAGTGCATTGCAGTAATCTAACCTAGAGGTTACCACAGCATAGACAACAGACACTATAGGGACAACATTAGAAATATTGAGACTTAAAATGTGGGTTGTTTACCATGCCTTTCTTTCAAGGAGCTCATGACCGCAGCCGTAGTTCTTCCTTTCCCCCTTCCTTTTATCCTTGCTACTGCCTGGTGAGGTAAGTAATGCTGAGAGACAATTTCAGGTCTAAGGTTCATAGCCATGTGGGGATTTGAACTTTCATCGCCCCCCACAATCCAACACACTAATCACACTGGCTCTTCCACTGAAAGACGTTTCTGCTCAACCAGAGCCAGGAAATGCGTGCTCATGTGGGAAGGAGTTGAAGCACCCCTAAAAGGCAAGGTGTTGGTTCCTCTCCTCAGCGTGCCATGAGAAAGCACCAGCAGCTAGAACATAGGAAAGTGCCCTAGAACATCTGGCTTAGCTTTGCCTATTCTGACTGGCAGTTGCTCTTCAGGCCTTTATGCAGGCTTCTCTCCCCACCCTACCTGGAGATGCAACGGATTCGGTCTTCTGAATGCAAAGCAGTTGCTCTACTACTAAGCTACACAGTTCTCCCTCTACGCTGAATGCCTGCCAGGAAACTGAGGGGAAAGGTGAAGAGGAGGAAATCGGTCCAGACAACAAACCTCCTTTAGGTATCCTTGGCTTCCAAATCCCAATAACAAAGGATGTGGGTAAACAGAACACTGGGAATAATGTTTCTTGGGGTCATAAAAGGTAAAGGACACCTGACAGTTAAGTCCAGTCGCGAACGACTCTGGGGTTGCAACGCTCGCTTTACTGGCCGAGGGAGCCAACGTTTGTCCACAGACGGTTTTTCTGGGTCATGTGACCAGCATGACTAAGCCACTTCTGGCAAAACCAGAGCAGCGTACGGAAACACCGTTTACCTTCCCACCGGAGTGGTACCTATTTATCTACTTGCACTTTGACGTGCTTTCGAACTGCTAGGTTGGCAGGAGCAGGGACCGAGCAACGGGAGCTCAGCCCGTCACGGGGATTCGAACCGCCGACCTTCTGATCGGCAAGTCCTAGGCTATATGGTTTAACCCATAGCACCACCTGCGTCCCTTTCTTGGGGTCATAGAATCATAGAATTGTAGGGTCATCGAGTCCAACCCCCTGCAGTGTAGGAATCTTTTTGCACAGCGTGGGGCTCAGAACCCATGCCCCTGAGATTAAGAGCCTCATGCTCTACCGACTGAGCTCAGCCGATTATGACTGCGAGAGGTCACTTTATCCGTGTGCATAAACCATGGGAAGATTGCACCCCGCCCCCCCCTTCCCGGAACATGCCCACTTTTAAAACAAAAGACAAGAAAATGTATATTTCCAAATCAGCTTTTGCAGGCTCCCATGTGAGCCAGTGCAATCACTGCCTTTAACTTCCTCTTCCAGAGGCCTGATCTGCAGCAGAAGAAGAATTTTTCTGTGTATATACACTTGCATTCATAGCAACAGGGCCCACAAACATAACAGAAGGCCCATATGTTGAAAGACTAATCTGCTGTAATGAGAATTGCCGCGTTTTGGGGGCAGCGTAGTGGGACAGCTACACAGCAGCTGTGGCTTACTCAAGCGGCAGCTAATTTCGCGAGCTGAATTTAAGGATATTTCCCAGAACTACAAAACAATGAATGGCAGTATTGTTGCAGATTACCATGAGGGGCGTACATCCTCCCCTGACTGGAAGCAGAGGGAGGAAGTCTTTATCGATGGTTCTGGGGCAGAAGTGGGGGATTCCTGGCTAGTCCATCCCAGGCAGCCCCCGGGGAGCAGAGGGGACTGAGGGGGAAGTAAGGGAATGGGGCAGGACAAAGAGAGGAGAGGAAGCACTTCAGATGACAAAGCAGGCTAAGAAGGCCAGATCCTCCTGGGCCTATCTGAGTTCTTGTTACATTAACTCCTTTTAGAAAGGCATAATAATGATAATAATATATACATATCTTTTTAAAAAAACTTGAGCAGGCGAGACTTGGTCTAAAAGTGTCTCCGAAGCATGCTAAGCTTAATGTTCTGTATATTTAGAGTGCCTTTCTAAACCAGTGCGTTCATTGTTTTGGATATAAATAGGCTGTTTTCAGAACATGTGAGTCTAAGTTAAGCATCATTTATCAGGGCTCAAGAAGCATTTCAAAGTTTTCGAAAGAAAGATGTGATTGAAACTTAAGCCCTTTGAGAGCTGATGCAGTGCAATGGAAGCACGTGAGTTGAGCTACAAAGCTCTCTCTTCAGCCATGAACACCGTATGCACCCTTTTCCAACGTTGTGGCCTGCAGATGTTCTGGACTACGGCTCCTAGCAAGCCCATAACTTATAAATGCTGCAGTGGTATGCGACTGATGCTGGGCTCGACTGAGCACCAGTCCCTTCTATTCCGCTCTTTTTCGCTTTACAATTTTCGCAAATAATAAAAAACCAGAGGCCTCAAAGAAATTGCCAGCAACACTTGCTTCTGCAAAGATCTTAACCTGGACTATACCCAAGGCCAGAAAAACTCCAGTTCTTTAAAATGAAAGTTTCTGTCCATAAGGACTGTGAAGATGGGCTTTAAAGTGGGCAGGCAACTAGTGTGGACATGCCTGGCACAGTGCAGTTCTCCTTCCCTGGGAATTATGGGAAATGTTATGTTCTGAAGTTCTCACCCTGGGCCAGCAGGGGGATACTGTAGATAGTTTTCACTCAGGTCCACATATGCAAATAAGGGATCGAAAGTGACATTCAGTGATTGGATAGTTACAGAAAGTGGTTACTGTTGCGTTCTAGTGGAGCTCTATATAAGCAGGCTGGCTGAACCCTTCAGTTCCGTTCTGTTCTGGCCTCTGAATAAACAAGAGCTGTTCGAAGAATCGCTGTGTCGTCTGATATGTTAACCCACAACTTAACAGGAAATATATCTAGATAAATAGAAATTGGCTTCTTTTGCAGAGTTGCAGAATTAAGCTTTTATTGTTGGAGAATCCAGTGACTGGTATAAACTCCAGTTTTGTGCGTGCATGTGTGTGTGTGTGTGTGTGTGTTTTTTAATCAGGTGTTAGAAATGCTTTTCTCATTGTGAAATGGACCATTTAGTCAGATGGCATGGTTCAGTTTTAGGTTGTCTTTCTGCATCTGTCCAGGGGTTGGCACTGCAAATTTGTTACAGGTTCCGTACATGTTAACAGAGCCCTGGCAGACGATTAAGTTAGATCCAAAGAACTTTTTCAGATTAAAAGAAAGCAAACAGGGAACTGGAAGAGGGGTTGATTTTACTTTTGTTGTAATTAGGGACAGATTGCAAAACAGTATCATTGCACACAGTGCAGTGGGTTTTCTAGACAATTTCCATCCTCTTCACCCTGTGCACAGTTCATTCCTATAAATATAGTTCTTTATTGCTGTGCAGCTGAGATGACTTCAGAACTAGTGCACCACAATGGACAGACAGGTTGTCGAGCTGGAGAGGCTCAGGTTCAAATCTTGCTGGGCAATTCACAATTTGTCAGTTTAGCCTGCCTCACGGCATTGTGGGGGAGCGAAGTTGTAAGGATAAAATGAACTAACCCCAAATATGTTGCCCTAAGCTGTTTGTAACAACGGAAGGAAAGAAATATGGTTAAAAAAAATGAAAATAACCCACAGATTCCAGAGGGGTAGCTATGTTTCATACATACATACATACATACATACATACATACATACATACATACCCCACCCAGCTTAAGGCAGTTTGCATATAAAAATGAGAACCGCTAAAAACGTAGAAAAACCCACAATCATTTAAAAAGCAATTAAACATTGAAAGGAGAAAAACATAAACAACACAATCAAGAGCAGCAGGGCATGGGATAGAGCAGCCTCAAAAATGAGTGTACAAAAAAATAGAGCAACACAAAAAAAAACCCTTATTAAGCCCCCGGCCCCAAATCTGTGTTACAGTGGTACCTCAGGTTAAGTACTTAATTTGTTCCGGAGGTCCGTACTTAACCTGAAACTGTTCTTAACCTGAAGCACCACTTTAGCTAATGGGGCCTCCTGCTGCTGCCGTGCTGCCGGAGCATGATTTCTGTTCTTAACCTGAAGCACTATTTCTGGGTTAGCCTGTAACCTGAAGCGCATGTAACCTGAAGCGTATGTAACCCGAGGTACCACTGTATATGTTTTCAGCAGGGTTGCCAACTTGAATAAAATATTGCGGGGTCCAGGTAAGCCCCGCCCAGCACAATCAATCACATGATGCAGTGCACACAAACCATCAACTCAAAAATTTTATTGTGGGGGCCGAAGCCCCCACAGCCACTAGGAGGTGGCTCCTATGTTTAACAGAAAGATTCCAATTAGCCTTTGTCATTGCTCACTTAAAGAGTAGGTCGATCTCATAGGTGGCAAATCATAAACACAGGCACTTGTTCATGTGCCCTATTCAGTGGCAGTCTGAAAAAGGGTATATAATCTGTGACTTTTTAAAGGTTGCAATTGTTTTCTCCCCATCCTCCTTGTAATTTTCAAGACTACCAATGGGGGGAAAAAGGAAAGGGTTTTGTTCGTTGGTTGCTCTGAGCATGAACAAAACCAGAATAAATTCCACATTACTGAGAGCAGGAATGCCGTAGCAAAGGAGAAAAGGGTAGACGATATGCATGCAGAACATGCGCCTTGCGATGTGAACTGCATAGCAAAGAGCAGATTATAGAACAGTCCTGACTTATTTTCACAGGCAGCTATTTTGTAGTCAGCATAAGGAGCAACCACGAATAGAGAATAGCAGACAAGACACAAATTACAACATTGACTAAAAGAAGAATGCTGATCATGTGGCACTTTAAACGGCAAACCAGATGTCTCAAGAGATGCATTCAGTGGTTTGTGATTCACTTTGTGTTTTTTCCTTTGGGCGGGGGGAGTTAGCTGCAACGAGATAGTCTTGCAAGACTATCTGTTACTCTGTCACTCCTCCACAACCGGCTAAATTAAAAGGTGGGGAAGATGTCTGGCAACCTGCTAACATTTGCAGTAAAACACCACTGCGGGTATGAACTGCAGCACAGTGTGCATGTCAAATAATAGTTTCATTTATTTATTTATTTCGCAAAATTTATACACCACTTGATTGTAAAAAACAACAACCCTCAAAGCAGCTTACAAAAGAGAAAACCGTAAAATCAAGAAGAAGAAGAATCACAACCATGCTTTAAAAACCATGCAAAAATTAAAATCCCAAAACAGATTAAAATTACCTCTGAAAACTAAAATTACTAGTTTTGCAGTTCAAAAGAGCAGGGCTTGAATTGTGGGTGAGGGTCTGCAGTACAGTCAGGGAATTGGCTTCATCCTGCCAGTGTAGAGTGCAGATAATGTTTCAGATACATATACAGTGGTACCTCAGGTTACATACGCTTCAGGTTACAGACTCTGCTAACCCAGAAATAGTGCTTCAGGTTAAGAACGTTGCTTCAGGATGAGAACAGAAATCGTGCTCCGGCGGTGCTGCAGCAGCAGGAGGCCCCATTAGCTAAAGTGGTGCTTCAGGTTAAGAACAGTTTCAGGTTAAGAACGGACCTCCGGAACGAATTAAGTACTTAACCCGAGGTACCACTGTACTGTATAAAGAAAATTACTTTCCCTCTCATTGGGAGGGTGGGTGAAATCAGTGAGCTACATGTCTCTGCATCTCACATCAAGGAACATAAAACTCAGCTCATCGTTTTTAAATTTCATCTATAGCTAGAAAAGAGGTTTGCTCAAGTTTTTTATGCAGCCCAAACAGCAGCATCTACACACAAGAGACAAGTATTTGCAGAATCAGCTTATGAACAATTTAATTATTTTATTTGAAGGTTACTTTGAAAATGTTTGAAAAAATTAGTAGCCGCAAATCATTTTGAGAAAAAATAAAACAAAAACGGGTTAAGTGGGACTTGATTAGTAAACTGTGAGCAGAAGGCAAACCTGAAATCCCCTCTAGGTGTTAGCTATAATACTTGGCCAGCCATCATAGGTCTGCGTAGGACTGCACGTTATCATTTTCAGAATAATATGTCTTTGATTAAGGTGGATCTCTATCTTCTCCATTTCCAAGCCTTGACAGACATTTTGCAAGTGCTCCAGGGATTTTTTGCTTGCCCACGTGAGCTGCTATTGCGGCAAAGCAAGGAACTGCTTGCCTCTTGGCAAAGCTTTCATGGTGCTTTTTAGAGGGTTTGATTAAGGTTTAGAATTTTGGATTGATAACTTGCTTCTTCTCCTGCCGAACATGGTTCATAGGGTGATAACTGGTCTGGCTATTGCTCTTCATAGGTCACGGGGGGCAACTTGAATAAAATATTGGGAGGCCAGATAAATCCCAGCCCACATAATCGACTCCAAGACTAGGGCTGCCATATTGGCAACCCAACACAAGACGCGGCACATGCGCACCCATTTGAATGGCAATGCCCATCAACTGAGGAAAGGCTGCCCCCTCAAATATTTTAGGGGGCAGCAAGGGACATCCGCCCCTAGAAGTTGTGGGTTCATTCAAACATGATTAAATATTATTTCTTATTGACAGGTTTGCCAACGCTTTGAGCACATATACAGTGGTACCTCGGGTTAAGAACTTAATTCATTCTTAACCTGAAACTGTTCTTAACCTGAAGCACGACTTTAGCTAATGGGGCCTCCCGCTGCCACCGAAATGCTACTGCTCAATTTCTGTTCTTATCCTGAAGCAAAGTTCTTAACCCAAGGTACTATTTCTGGGTTAGCGGAGTCTGTAACCTGAAGCGTATGTAACCTGAAGCGTCTGTAACCCGAGGTACCACTGTATATAAGTGCAGATAGAGAGCCATTTTATGTCCATGTTTAATTACAAGGCATTCCAAAATATGCAGATGGTAGAAAGATAATAGGTCCGTATAGTGAAAGCTATGGTTTTCCCAGTAGTGATGTATGGAAGTGAGAGCTGGACCATAAAGAAGGCTGATCGCCAAAGAATTTATGCTTTTCAATTCTGGTGCTGGAGGAGTCTCTTGAGAGTCCCATGGACTGCAAGAAGATCAAACCTCTCTATTCTGAAGGAAATCAGCCCTGAGTGCTCACTGGAAGGACAGATCCTGAAGCTGAGGCTCCAAGACTTTGGCCACCTCATGAGAAGAGAAGACTCCCTGGAAAAGACCCTGATGTTGGGAAAGATGGAGGGCACAAGGAGAAGGGGACGACAGAGGACGAGATGGTTGGACAGTGTTCTCGAAGCTACCAGCATGAGTTTGACCAAACTGCGGGAGGCAGTGGAAGACAGGAGTGCCTGGCGTGCTCTGGTCCAGGGGGTCACGAAGAGTCGACTAAACGACTAAACAACTAAACAACAACAGAAAGATAATACTATTTATAAAGGCACTCACACATTGGCACCTTTGAAGTCAGGGTGCAAGATTCAAGGTCCCTGACAATGACTAATTAATCAAATGGAGGATAATCAAATGGCTACTAACCACAGTGGCAATGTTCTACTTCTGATCTTCTGTACTTCCTCCAAGCAAGGCAGCAGTCCCACTTCTAAGGATAATAAATGATGGTACAGCAAATTGCTTTGTGCCTACAGCACATTGGGGACCTGGGTGCCCGAGCACCCACAAAATTCCCCATGTGCATGCACAAATTTCAGTGCCAGGGCCATACACACTGCTTGGCGCCCATGGCCCCGGGCATCCACAGTCACGAGGCCCCACTGACAAAGGAGGTGATGTCTCTCTTACTGCCCCTGATTTGCTTCATTTGGGAAGTCACAAAATATGCAAGCTTCAACTGCAACCCTATTACACTTATCGATTCTTCTGATGGCACAAGTGAAAATAAATATATAAAACACTTGGCTTCTGACCAGAAGCAAGATAGTTTCCACCCTTAAAACTATGTGTGTATTTTTGGTGCTCTACTGGCTTTGCATCCTTCAGAATTTTTAGACCTCCCGCACCCTGCATTGCCGGACATCAAGGCACCATCATTCATCTGATTTTGTCCGTCTTCGCCAGGAATGAACTTTGAACAATATGGCAGCCGCTGGCCCGACTTACTCTCTCACATTGTCACTTTGAATCTAAAGACAGAGCCACTTGGTCGGTTTTAGAGTTCAATGTAAAACCATTGACAAGTCCATTAGCCTTCAATTCGTAAAACGAGGGTACTTGGGATTTGTTTTTCTTACTATCATTTTTAGAGTTCCATCTCTTGGCTCTCTCTCTCTCTCTCTCTATATATATATACCAAAAAACCCCACACCTAATTTCAAGACACTTTTACCACAGCATTTATGTTCAGCAAGCTTACACTCATAGATGAGTGTGGGTCTCCATTAGCCTCCATCTTTCCCTCTGTGAACTTGTGTGGTCAAATACCTATCCATTTTAAATTAAAATGGGGCTGTTCAAATAAGAAGATAGTGGCTTTTTCACGGGCTCAAGGGCTAGATTAACAAAAGTACGGAAATGTGTACATTTTTAACAAAGTCCCAAATGGCCCTGTGTGTTTCCAGGACATCAAAGGAATCTTAAGGACACAGAGATAATAAAAGGATTCAGTGATTCACATCTGGAGGGATAAATGCTATGTTTTTGTTTTTTAAAAAAACAACAACCTCCCCTTTAACTAGACAAGATCTTTTGCAGTCATAGCACTTGAGAAAGTTCTGTGGAAGCTTTATAAATGTGAGTAGGGGAGCAGACCAGCCATTCATTGGGAGGAAATTATTCACGATAAATATACTGTAAATTCCTTACAGATATACAACAAAGCCTAGTACAATGAAGTCTGCAAAGTCTTTTCTTTGCAGTAGCATCATAACTTTGGAACTACTTACCCAAGGAAGCCCATCTGCCTTGCTTTGGGAGGGCCGTAGATTTTTTGAGACTCATTCTTACGGACCTTAAAGACAAACTGCTTATTTGTTTCCGACTGTCTCCCGCTTGGACTACTGCATTGTGAGGGGAGAGAGACTTTCTGTTCTTCATCAGGCAATAGTGCTTCCACCTGCCTTGCCCTGGGAGCCTTTCCCAGATCATGACATTAAGAACAGCAGCAGCAGCTGGGGGAAAAGGAGTTCAGGGATATTAAAAAAAAAGAAAAAGAAGTCTTATAAGTTGTGTGCTTGTTTCTCAATTTGATCCTTTTACATGGTTTTGTATGTTTTGTGCATGGTTTTGTATGTTTTGTGACTCTCCTGTGTGGGTGTCTGAGGGCCCTGCTCCTTCTTGCCACTCACCATCTGGCCCAGGGCGGGGCCTGAAGCCTCACAGGGAATGCTGCACTCCGCTACCCAGGAGGACTCTCCTGTGTGAGTGTATGGGGCCCTGCTCCTTCCTGCCACTCACCATCTGGCCTGGGGCGGGGCCTGACGGGCCTCACTAGGACAGTTGCTGTTACTGCTGGAGGGGTGCAGAGTGCTTTTAAAATGTTTTAAAATTTTTATTTTGAATTTTTTGTATGTGGGGTGGGGTGGGGTGGATGTTTATTGGGCCTGGGAATTTGTTTGATTTTATGTTTTTGTAATTTTTGTAATTTTTATTGTTTTTTGTTTGTATTGTTTTATTTGTGTTGTTGTTTTTTTTTTGTTTTTTAAAGGGGTTATTTTGTTCTTAATGGGAGGGGTCAGGGCTGCTGGGGAATGGGCCCCAGCCCACAAAATGGCTGGGATATGTTTCACGGGGGGGAATGCACTGGGACAACCGATCTCAGTGATCACGGGTAGGAGGAGGAGTTACGCTAAGACCAGACCATGTCATTACAGAGGAGGCAGGTTTAGTCGTTGTCTGAGGACTATCCCTGCCTCCGGGTCTGGCCCTGACCAGATGAATACTAGAATCAGCAAGGGATACCCACATGACCTGAAAGTGTTGCTGTGCAATGCCAGGTCAATGATTCATAAGACCACTGCCATCCATGACTTGATCATGGATGGAGGACTTGACCTGGCATGTGTAACAGAGACTTGGTTGGATGAAGCAGATGGGCCTGTCCTTGCTGCTGCTTGTCCACCAGGTTTCTCTTACGCACAGCAACCCAGGTCATGTGGGCGGGGAGGGGGGGTTGCAGTGATTTTTAGGAAGTCATTAGTTTGCACCAGGCGTCCTATTGGGAAGACCCAGTTTTCTGAGTGCATGTTCTGGAAGTTGGGCAATAGGGGCAGTACAGGATTCCTTTTGGTGTACCGACCTCCCCGCAGCACCAAGGATTCCCTGCCCGAGCTGCTTCAGGTCGTGGCGGATGTTCTCCTGGAGACACCTAGCTTGGTCGTCCTAGGGGATTTTAACATCCATGCCGACACGACCTTACAAGGGGCCGCTCGGGACTTCGTGGAAAGCATGGCCTCCATGGGGCTGTCCCTGAATAAGTCTGGCCCAACCCATAGCCGCGGACATGCCTTGGACCTGGTGTTTACCTCTACGGATGTTGGTGATCTGACACTAAGTAAAAGTGAAACGAAAGAAGTGCCATGGTCAGACCACTTCCTGGTGCAACTGGACTTCTCTGCGACCCATCCCCTCTGCAGGGAGGTGGGACCGATTCGGATGGTCCGCCCCCGCCACTTAATGGATCCAAATGGTTTCCAGAGAGTGGTAGGGGATGCTTTATCCCATGTTGATGGCCTTTCAGCCGATTCCCTGGTGGCCCGCTGGAATGTGGAGTTAACCAGGGCTATTGACTGTTTGGCTCCGAAGCGCCCTCTCCGATTGCATGGAGCCTGGAGAGCCCCGTGGTTTTCCACGGATCTGAGGGCAATGAAACAATCGTTGAGACGGCTAGAGCGCCGGTGGCGGATAACCCATTCTGAATCTGACCGGACACAGGTTAGAGCTCAACGTCGAGCCTACCAAGTGGCGATAGCAACGGCGAAGTAGACTTTCTTCACCGCCTCTATTGCATCTGCAGAAAACAGCAGCAGGAGACTCTTTCAGGTGGTTCACAATTTAGCGGAACCACCTGCGACATCGGGGCCCAGTACGGGCCACATGTTCTCCTGCAATGATTTTGCAAATTTTTTTGCAGATAAAATCGCTCAGATTCGGGAAGAAGTAGACTCCACCATGGGAGCAGGGCCGGGGCGGGAGAGTGCTAGAGTCCTGTCTGGTCAAGTTGTGTGGGATCAATTCCAATCTGTTACCTCCGAGGATGTGGACAGGCTGCTTGGACGAGTGAAGCCAACCACCTGTCTCCTGGATCCTTGCCCATCCTGGCTTATAAAAGCTAGCCGGGAAGGACTGGGCGATGGGCTTCGTGGGGTGGTGAATGCTTCCCTCCGTGAGGGAGCCTTCCCAGACCCGCTGAAAGAGGCGGTTATTAAACCGCTTCTTAAAAAACCATCTCTAGATGCGGCCACGATGGCCAATTATCGCCCAGTCTCAAACCTTCCATTCTTGGGCAAGGTGATTGAGCAAGTGGTTGCTGAACAACTCCAGGCACGCCTGGAAGAAGCGGACCATTTGGATCCCTTCCAGTCGGGATTCAGGCCTCATCATGGGACTGAAACTGCCTTGGTCGCACTGGTTGATGATCTCCGGCGGGCTAGGGACAAAGGTGAGAGCTGTTTCCTAGTTCTGCTGGATCTCTCAGCGGCGTTTGATACCATCGACCATGACATCCTTCTGGACCGTCTTGAGGGGCTGGGAGCTGGGGGCACTGTCATACAGTGGTTCCGCTCCTTCCTCCTGGGCCGTGTTCAGAAAGTGGTGGTGGGGGATGAGTGTTCAGACCCCTGGGCTCTCACTTGTGGGGTGCCTCAGGGTTCTGTCCTCTCCCCCATGCTTTTCAACATCTACATGCAGCCGCTGGGAGGGATCATCAGGAGGTTTGGGCTGGGTGTTCATCAGTATGCAGATGATACCCAGCTCTACCTCTCTTTTAAATCAGAACCAGTGAAGGCGGTAAAGGTCCTGTGTGAGTGTCTGGAAGCGGTTGGAGGATGGATGGCGGCTAACAGATTGAGGTTGAATCCTGACAAGACAGAAGTACTGTTTTTGGGGGACAGGAGGCGGGCAGGTGTGGAGGATTCCCTGGTCCTGAATGGGGTAACTGTGCCCCTGAAGGACCAGGTGCGCAGCCTGGGAGTCATTTTGGACTCACAGCTGTCCATGGAGGCACAGGTCAAATCTGTATCCAGGGCAGCTGTTTACCAGCTCCATCTGGTACGTAGGCTGAGACCCTATCTGCCTGCAGACTGTCTCGCCAGAGTGGTACATGCTCTGGTTATCTCCCGCTTGGACTACTGCAATGCGCTCTACGTGGGGCTACCTTTGAAGGTGACCCGGAAACTACAACTAATCCAGAATGCGGCAGCTAGACTGGTGACTGGGAGCGGCCGCCGAGACCATATAACACCGGTCTTGAAAGACCTACATTGGCTCCCAGTACGTTTCCGAGCACAATTCAAAGTGTTGGTCCTGACCTTTAAAGCCCTAAATGGCCTCGGTCCAGTATATCTGCAGGAGCGTCTCCTCCCCCATCGTTCTGCCCGGACACTGAGGTCCAGCTCCGAGGGCCTTCTGGCGGTTCCCTCACTGCGAGAGGCCAAGTTGCAGGGAACCAGGCAGAGGGCCTTCTCGGTGGTGGCGCCCGCCCTGTGGAATGCCCTCCCATCAGATGTCAAGGCGATGGACAACTACCTGACATTCAGAAAATACCCTTTTAGTGTATTTTTCATCTCTGTTGGAAGCCGCCCAGAGTGGCTGGGGAAACCCAGCCAGATGGGCGGGGTATAAATAATAAATTATTATTATTATTATTATTATTATTATTATTATTATTATTATTATTATTTTATGCATTGCAATTTGCTGCAATTTTTATAGATTATAGATTATACAGTAGATTATAGATTATAGATTAGTAATTATTGCTTGTGGTTGATGAGTGTAAACTGTTTAAATTATTGTTTGCTGATGTTTAATTTTTCTGTTTACTATTAGATTTTGTTTGATATAAGTTGTTTATTTTAAAGTTATTGTGACTTTTTATATTCGATCAGATTGTTACTATTAATGTTTGATGTTTCATTATGTTTTTATTTGTGTTGGAATCCACCTAGAGTGGCTGGGGAAACCCAGCCAGATGGGTGGGGTATTTAAATTAAAAAAATGTTGTTGTTGTTGTTCTGCATTGCACCGTTATCTATTACAAAAAGTTTCTCTATTGCAATTATTCTATCATTTTTCTTCCACTGCTTTTATCCGAATCCTGCCCACGCTTTCATTTGAGGACAATATTTTTATAAATATTCCATGATAGGCCTCTGTGCTTCTATAAAATGTTCATCATTTTGATCTCCTAATTTCACTGTCAGCTTTGCCATTTCTGCATAGTCCATTACTGTCAAAAGCCACTCTTCCTTCGTTGGAACCTTCTCTTCTTTCCATTTCTGGGCATGTAATATTCTAGTTGCTGTTGTCACATACAGAACTAGTTTGGTCATCTTCTTTGGAACCTTCTGTCCCTATTATGGATATACAGTGGTACCTCTGGATATGAACAGGATTCAACAAAATTCTATAAAGAGGAAGCAACAAAATGAGAAGAAGGAAAATTTTTTAGAAAAAATAAAAGAAGGAGAGAAGAAGCTGAGGTCCAAACCAAAGTCCCATGAGATTTTGAGAGAAATAAAGTTTTATCAGATGCAGTACATGGAGCTCATGAACCAACAAATAGAATGGAAGATAAAGCAAATGAGACAAAGAACTTTTGAATCAGCGGATAAATGTGGGAAACTTCTGTCATGGCAACTGAAAAAAAGGCAGAAAATGAACACTGTAACAAGTCTAGAAATGGATGGAAAAATTATCCACAAACCCAATGAGATAAACAATTGTTTTCAAAGTTTTTTTAAGAAATTGTATGCACAAGGGCCAATCAATGAACAAGAAATAGAAGAATTCATCAGAAAATACGGTCTACCAAAAATTCCAGAACAAAGTAAAAGGATCTTAAATGAGGAAATAACAGAACAAGAAATAGAGGGTGCCATCCAAAATATGAAATTGGGAAAATCACCAGGACCAGACGGCCTGACGGCCAAATACTACAAAATGCTGAAAGAATGGCTGATACAACCATTGAAGGAAGTTTGCAATGAAATTTTGAAGGGGAAAAAGGCACCTGAATCGTGGAAAGAGGCTTTCATCTCACTTATACCGAAAACAGAGACTGAGAAGAACCAGGTCAAAAACTACCGCCCTATATCTTTACTCAATGTGGATTACAAAATTTTTGCAGACATTTTGGCAAAAAGATTGAAAAGAGTGTTGATAGAAGAGATTCATAAGGACCAAACAGGCTTTCTCCCAGGTAGACACATGTCAGACAATGTGAGGAACATTATAGACATTTTGGAGTTGCTAGATGTTGACATTAACAGGAAAGCAGTTCTGATTTTTGTGGATGCGGAGAAAGCCTTTGACAATATCTGTTGGACTTTTATGAAAAAGAATCTCCAAGGGATGGGGGTAGGCCAAGGTTTTGAAAACGGTATAGGTGCAATATATTCCCAACAAAAGGCCAAGTTAATTGTAAACAATGTGGTAACAGAAGAAATACCCATAGAAAAAGGTACACGGCAGGGATGCCCAATATCCCCTTTGCTTTTTATATCAGTCCTGGAGGTTTTGTTAAACATGATTAGAAAGGACCAGTTGGTTAAAGGAGTTCAGGTCGGAGTTAGACATTACAAATTAAGAGCATTTGCAGATGACCTAGTATTGACCTTGCAACAGCCAGATACTAGTACTAAAAGAGTATTAGAACTAATTGAAATATTTGGTCGAGTAGCAGGTTTTAAATTGAATAAACAAAAAACGAAAGTGTTGGAAAAAAATTTAACAATGGAAGAAAGAGAGAGTTTTCAGAATGAAACAGGCTTGGAAATAACAAAAAGGGTAAAATACCTGGGGGTAAACTTAACATCCAAGAATGTGAACTTATTTAAGGATAATTATGAAAAATGTTGGTCAGAAGTTAAAAAGGATCTGGAAATATGGTCAAGGTTGAAACTTTCCTTGTTAGGCCGAATTGCTACTATTAAGATAAATGTATTGCCTAGAATGCTGTTTTTATTCCAGACGTTGCAGATTGTGGACAAGATGGACTGTTTCAAGAAGTGGCAGAAAGACATATCAAAATTTGTCTGGCAGGGCAAAAAGCCCAGAATTAAATTTAAGATTTTAACTGATGCAAAGGATAGAGGGGGGTTTGCCCTGCCAGACTTAAGACTTTATTATGTGAAATATACTCAGAGTCGCAAAGTGATTTCATGCTCTTTATTCAGCTCATAGTGGTGAGGAGGAATGAATGTCCCCTCAAAGTATCTGCTTTATATACATTATTTACACAATGGGCTGCACATGATTGGCTAATTCCGGAATTCTACTGTAAGCCAATCAGGTTGTGGATTCACTTCAATCTGGAGCATGACTGGGTGGTTCCTGCCAACCAATCATACTGCTGCATTGTTCTAGGACCAATCAGACTGCTGCATTCTGAATCCTATTGTTCTAGGACCAATCAGACTGCTGCCTTTTGGATCCTATTGTTCTAGGACCAATCAGACTGCTGCAGTTTGGATCCTATTTGACTCAGTACATAACACCCCTCCCCTCTAAGTTCCAGTCCTGCCCGGGAGGTCGCATTCATAGTCCTCAAGGTACGCTGGCGGCCTACGTGTGCGTTGCGGCCTGGGGTGTTCCCTGGTCCGGGGTTCAGGTTCTGGCTCGTGTTCCAAGGATGCTGGCTGTGATGGGGCTGTTTGGTCTGGCGCAACCGGCTCGCTCAGTCGTGGTTCTGGTTCCGGTGTCCTTTCAGCCTCACGGGTCCTCTCTGTATTTACTGATTCTGCCTCTCCTGCTGGCCCCTGCTGCTCTATGGGCCTCACTGCCCCACTGTTCCCTTGGGACTCCTCTGACCTGTCCTCCTCCTCCTGGTTTTCTCCCAGGAATCGTCGGCGTATCTGGTCGCAGTGGCGGCGCCAGCATTGCCCCCCATCTGTTAGCACCTCGTACGACACGGGGCCAGTGACCCTGGTGACTGTGGCGGGTACCCATGCAGGGCCTGCCCCAAAATTCTTTGCGTACACTGGGTCCTGGGCCTCGAAGGTCCGGGGGTTCCTGCCTTCCCCCACCACTACCTCATCCTGAGCTCTATCGGGGTGAAGGCGGTCCAATCTGATTGCAAGTCGCCGACCCATTAGTAGTTCAGCGGGGCTCCTGCCAGTTGTTGAGCTGGGGGTGCTGTGCTGTGCTAGAAGGAATGTGGCAAGGCGGTACTCCCAATCCCCTTGCGTCATGCGGCGAAGGGTTTCCTTGGTGGTCCGCACCATGCGTTCTGCTTGGCCATTGGTGGCAGGGTGGAATGGCGCCGAACGGATGTGGCGGATGGCGTTCTGCGCTGTGAAGGTTTGGAATTCTCCTGACGTAAATGCAGTCCCGTTGTCTGAGACGAGAGTGTCAGGGAGCCCGTGGGTAGCAAACAGCCTGCGTAGTACCCGGATGGCTGCGGACGTAGAAGTGGACGGTACCAGTGCGACTTCCAGCCATTTGGTGTAGGAGTCCACCACTATGAAGAATGTTTTCCCCTGAAAGGGGCCAGCGAAGTCCACATGCAGTCGTGACCATGGTGCTCGGGCGGACTCCCAGGACTGGACTGGGGCCCTTGGGGGATCCGGGCGGGATTCTTGGCAGGCCTGGCAGTGTTTGACCCAGGCCTCTATCTCTCCGTCAATCCCCGGCCACCACACATAACTCCTGGCAAGGGCCTTCATTCTTACTACCCCAGGGTGTGTCTCGTGTAGGGCTGTGAGGACCCTTTTTCGGAGGGGCTGGGGAACAACGACCCTGCTTCCCCATAACAGGCACCCCTTGTGGGCCGACAGTTCATGTTTGCGGGTTGTGTAGCCGGCGAATTCTGGCCCGGGGCTGCTGCTGGGCCATCCCCTCCACACCCAGTCCAGGACCCGGGAGATGACCCTATCTTTCTTGGAATGGTGTGCAACTTCTTGTGCCTGAATGGGGCGGTCAGGAAGCAGCTCCAGGCTCATAACCTCTTGTGCAGGTGCTGGGTCAGGGCCTGTTTCCGGTAGTGGCAGCCTGCTGAGGGCGTCCGCATGGCCCATCGCCTTCCCAGGGCGGTGAATCAGTGCATACTGGTAGCTGGCAAGGAAAATTGACCACCTGAGGACGCGAGGAGACAGCACTTGGGGGGGTCTGCTTTTCGGGGGCAAACAAGCCAAGCAACGGTTTGTGGACAGTCACCACGGTGAAGGGCCGCCCGTACAAGAAATCATGGAATTTTTTAACTCCCTTCACGATTGCCAGACCCTCCTTGTCAATTTGTGAGTAGTTCCGCTCAGTTGCGTTGAGTGTCTGGGAAAAGTATGCCACCGGTACCTCTCTTCCATCTGGGAGTTGGTGTCCCAGGACAGCGCCAATGCCATAGGGTGAGGCGTCGCATGCTAGCACCACCGGCAGCCTCTCGTCGAAGTGTGCCAAGACCGAGTTTGAGACAAGCAAGTCCTTGACTGCCTGGAATGCGGCCTCCTGGCGCTGGCCCCACACCCAAGGGGCCCGCTTGTCCAGGAGTCTGTGTAGGGGCTCCGCTACCGCCGCCTTGTGGGGAAGGAAGGAATGGTAAAAGTTCAATAGTCCCAAGAAGGCCTGAAGTTCAGTCTTGTTCTTGGGCGCTGGGGCATCACAAATGGCCCGTACCTTGTCCCCAGTCGGGTGGACCCCTTCTGCGTTCACCATAAATCCCAGAAAGTCCACCTGGGGCACTCCTAGTAGACATTTTTCCCGCTTCACCTTGAGACCTGCTGTCTGGAAACGGTGCAGAACGGTGCGGAGGCGGTCCTCAAACTCCTCTGGTGTGGGCCCGGCAATCAACACATCATCGAAGAAGGGGGTGACGCCAGGAATCCCTTTAAGGAGAGAGTCCATTAGATTCTGGAATATGCCTGGTGCCACGCTGACACCGAATTGCAGCCGCTTTACCCTGAATGCTCCTCTGTGCGTCACAATCGTCTGTGCCTCTGCTGTGGCCTCATCTACTGGCAGCTGTTGATATGCTTGGGCCAAGTCCAGCTTGCCAAAAATTTTCGACCCAGCCAGGGTGGCAAGGACATGGCTGACCACTGGCACTGGGTATGCATGGGCCGTGAGGGCCTTGTTTATAGTACATTTGTAGTCTGCGCAGATGCGGACTGAACCATTAGGCTTGACAGGTGTGACGATTGGGGTTTCCCAGGGGGCATTAGGCACCGGTTCCAGCACTCCTTGCTCCATGAGCCGGTCCAATTCCTCATCTATACGGGGTTTCAGGGCGAACGGGACCCGGCGGGCCTTGAGCCTGACCGGTCGTACTGCGGGGTCAAGCTGTAGAGCAATGGGGGGGCCCGTATACTGTCCCAATTTCCCATCGAAAACCCCCGGAAATTCCTTGCATATGGCGTCCACGTCCACTTGTAAGCTAGTGTGGTTCACCCCGGTGACAGCTAGCCCCAGTGGTCCAAACCATGACAATCCCAGTAGGCTAATGTAGGGGCCCTTGACCACAAGTAAGTCCAATTGCCGCGTCCGCCCTCGGTATTGCACCCTGAAGGTCCCCACCCCCATTGTGGGGACCTTACGTTTCTGGAAGTCCCGGAGGGTGAATGGGGCCGGCCTGAGTTTGGGACCCCCAGTAGGACACAGTTTCCTTAAGGTCCTTGCCGAGATTATGGATAGAGTTGAACCCGTGTCAAGCTCCATGCGGCATGGGGCCCCCTCTATCTGTACCTCTACATAAATTTTTTCTACGTTGGGGTGGGGCAACTGGTATACCTGGAAGTCCGTGAGCTCCGTCGAGTTGCCTTGGTGCGTTGGGCCCCGGGACCTGGGGTTCTTGGATTGGTCATCTGATGCCTGGCATCGGGTGGGCCGAGCCCGACACACCCGGGCGATGTGTCCCACTTTTCTGCACTGCCTGCACTCTGCGTTGCGGAAACGGCAGGTCCTCCTCTCGTGACTTTCTCCACAGCTTGCGCAGTTCCCTCCTTCTCGTCGAGGCAGCTGTGGTATGTGGGCTGCTTGAGTGCGCTGCTGTACTCGGTGCACCTCCTCCCTGTCAGATCCTGAGTCGTCGGTGAGGTCTTCGTGGTGGACCCTCGGTTGGGATGGCTGGCTCAGCCGTGCCTCTTGCGTCGACCTCTTGGCAGCTTCCGTTGCCAGGGCCTCCTCCAGAGCGACCTGGAACGTTAGGTTCTTCTTAGCGTAGAGGCGTCGTTGCAGCTTCTCATCCCTCAGGCCACCGACGAGGCGGTCACGAAGCATGTTCTCCAGCTCTGAGAAGTTGCAGAACCGGGCGGCTTGGCGGAGAGAGGTCACAAACCCAGTTATGGTTTCCCCAGGGGCTTGCCGCTTTGCATAGAAGGCATTTCGACGAGCCACCACTGAGGGCTGTGGCGAAAAGTGCCCCTTCAGCTGTTCCATTATTGTTTTGTATGGAACAGTAGCAACGTCTTCAGGCGCAAGGAGAGCCCGGGCGATTTCAAATGTCTCCTCTCCGCAAACGCTGAAGAATATTGCCCTCTTCTTGGCGTCTTCTTCATCGGTGACCCCTTTGGCTTCTAGGAGGAAGGTGAAACGGGAGGCGTACGCTTCCCAGTCTCCGGATGCTGGGTTGAACGGCGAGAAGCTGCTGTCGGTTGCCATTCTGAGTTCCTTGTGTCCCGGAGCTGAAGCCTGGATACACGGTGCGAGGCAGCGGTGCGGCAGGTGGCGGTGCTGCGGTGCTGTGTGTGGCAGTCAGCTCAGCGGGATCCCACCTTCGTCGCCAGTGAAATATACTCAGAGTCGCAAAGTGATTTCATGCTCTTTATTCAGCTCATAGTGGTGAGGAGGAATGAATGTCCCCTCAAAGTATCTGCTTTATATACATTATTTACACAATGGGCTGCACATGATTGGCTAATTCCGGAATTCTACTGTAAGCCAATCAGGTTGTGGATTCACTTCAATCTGGAGCATGACTGGGTGGTTCCTGCCAACCAATCATACTGCTGCATTGTTCTAGGACCAATCAGACTGCTGCATTCTGAATCCTATTGTTCTAGGACCAATCAGACTGCTGCCTTTTGGATCCTATTGTTCTAGGACCAATCAGACTGCTGCAGTTTGGATCCTATTTGACTCAGTACATAACATTATGAATCAGCAGCTTTCTGCTGGTTGAAACACTGGCTACTTCTTGAGAACGCTGACATTTTGGATCTGGAAGGGTACGACAATAGTTTTGGTTGGCATGCATACTTATGGTACGACAAGGTAAAGGTGTATAAAAGCTTCAAAAACCATATTGTAAGGAAAGCATTGTATAACGTTTGGATTAGATACAAAGATTTGTTGGAAAGTAAAACCCCTAGGTGGGTGTCACCAATGGAAGCTAGGGAAGTAAAAAAGCTTAATATGGATTCTAAATGGCCAAAATATCATGAGATTTTAGAATATGATGGCGAAAGGGTGAAACTTCAGAGTTATGAGAAACTAAAGCCTAAGGTTCGAGATTGGTTGCATTACCATCAGATAAATGAGACGTTTAAACAGGACAGGAAAATAGGATTTCAGAAAGAGAAGTCAAAACTAGAAACAGAATTGTTGGAACCCAATACTAAGAACTTATCAAAAATGTATAACTTGCTGTTAAAATGGAATACACAGGATGAAATGGTGAAATCAGCTATGATTAAATGGGCACAAGATATCGGTCATGATATTATGTTTGCTGACTGGGAACAGTTATGGACCACCGGTATTAAATTTACTGCATGTAATGCCTTAAAAGAAAATATTATGAAAATGATCTACCGGTGGTACATGACCCCAGTCAAGCTTGCAAAAATATATCATTTGCCTAATAATAAGTGTTGGAAATGTAATGAGACTGAAGGCACTTTCTACCACCTTTGGTGGACCTGCCCAAAGGTTAAAGCTTTCTGGGAAATGATCTATAATGAAATTAAGAAGGTCCTTAAGTGGACTTTTCCTAAGAAACCAGAGGCTTTCCTCTTGGGCATGGTGGGCCAAGTGGTGTCAAGGAAGGATAGGATTTTCTTTATGTATGCCACTACAGCAGCAAGAATTCTACTGGCAAAGTATTGGAAGACGCAAGAACTACCTACTCTGGAAGAATGGCAAACAAAGGTGATTGACTTTATGGGACTGGCCGAGATGACGGGCAGAATCCGGGACCAGGGGAAAGAGACAGTGGAAGAGGACTGGAAGAAATTCAAAATATATCTTAAAAATAATTGCAAAATTGAGGAATGTTAAGATGTCAGGGGGTAAGAAGTAAAGAATTGCAGCAGTAAACAAAAAAACTTAAGAAATTTTTATGAAAGGGAATTAAGACAATGGACCTAAGGGTTGCTAAAGAATTATTAAACAAGGATGCAGGGATGGGGAGGTATGGGGAAGTCAAAGAAAGAAGGGTATGAACTGATGAGTTTGAAGTTATACTGTTCTATACTGTTTTTATTATTTGTGTGGAAAATTAATAAAAATTATTATAAAAAAAAAAATGGATATGAACAGGATCTGTTCCGGAGCCCCATTCTCACCCTGAAGTAAACATAAGACGCAACTGCGCATGACATCATTTTGAGCATCTGCGCATGCGCAAGCGGCGAAACCCGGAAGTAACACGCTCTGTTACTTCCGGGTCGCCGCGGAGCGCAACCCGAAAATATTCATCCCAAAGCTACTTCAACCCAAGGTATGACTGTAATGAAAGCTTATGGTCTTTTGGAAGTAGCCCATTTAAACATTTTCTTCATTTCATTATATATCATTTCCCAAAAGCCTTTAGCTTTTTTACATGTCCACCACAAATGGAAGAATGACCCATCTATCTGCTTACATTTACTTGACACATTTTTACACATCTTGGGCAGTTTATTTGTCATATGATTTGTGAGTTTAGAATGAGTGGGGCAGCATTTAAAGGTAAAGGTAAAGGTACCCCTGCCCGTACGGGCCAGTCTTGACAGACTCTGGGGTTGTGCGCCCATCTCACTTAAGAGGCCAGGGGCCAGCGCTGTCCAGAGACACTTCCGGGTCATGTGGCCAGCGTGACATCGCTGCTCTGGCGAGCCAGAGCCGCACACGGAAACGCCGTTTACCTTCCCGCTGGTAAGCGGTCCCTATTTATCTACTTGCACCCGGAGGTGCTTTCGAACTGCTAGGTTGGCAGGCGCTGGGACCGAGCAGCGGGAGCGCACCCCGCCGCAGGGATTCGAACCGCCGACCTTTCGATCGGCAAGCCCTAGGCGCTGAGGCTTTAACATTTACTCCAGGCTAAAAACTAACACAGGGCATATAACTTCCCTAGCATCTGTGGGATAGGGTAATTTAAGTCTGAAGATCCTATACACCTGGCAGGTCTAAGATGCTCTAGTTGTGCATGGCATCCAGTTGCAATGGTGATGCAGTACCCCACATCTATTTCCCCACCACCACCATTGTTGCTAGAACCGCTGTCGCCATATTGGTCCCTCCACAGGGAACCAAGACTGGTTCAGTGCATCTCTAGCAGAAAGCACACATACACAGTTTCCTTGTACCTAAACTTCAGATGCTGGCAGTAGGTTAGCTAACTGCCTCTAAACTGCACTTCGTTAGCACATATGAAGTGTCCGCAAGATGCCATTAGCCAACAAACCACCCGTCAGGCGCAAGTTTATCCTGCTTCCTTGCTGCAGTTATTTCTGCAACCAAATTAGCTCAAGTAGGCACACAGCATAGCTCTCTCCTCAAGTCAGTGTCCCAGTGTCCCAGTTCCTGCTGGCACTGCAGGCACCTCAGTACCCCTGAACTATTGCTTACTTGTGCCAACCTTATTTAATCTTCCTTTTTATTTTGACGGTATCCAACAGTCTTGAGAGGCAATGGAGTGCACCTCAGGGGGTGAAACCACTGGAGAGTCACAGCGCCTGCAGAGACCGTTAACTCAAAACTGTTGCCTCCCGTGTTAGTTTTGCTGCATTAACAGCAGCGAAGTGATTTCTCCAGGGTGCAAGCCCAGGCAGCGAGTCTGAAGGCCTTCCCTCTCAGCCACATTGATGTGGTCCAAAGGAAAGCCCAGCAAGACATTTGGCACCAGCTTGGCTGCAGGAGTTGCTGGAAAGAGGCGTACAGGAGATGCATCTGTCTTCGGGATTCCGCTCTACTCCAGATTTGCGTAGCGGTTATTTTTATAACCACAAACACCAAGGAACACAGGAAGCTGCCTTATACTATCTCAGACAATGGTCTTCTGCATGGGACCAGACCATGTGATGGACCACTAAGATATGGATTCTTCAATATACCGTATTTTTCGCTCTATAAGACTCACTTTTCCCCTCCTAAAATGTAAGGGGAAATGTGTGTGCGTCTTATGGAGAGAATGCAGGCTGCGCAGCTATCCCAGAAGCCAGAACAGCAAGAGGGATTGCTGCTTTCACTGTGCAGTGATCCCTCTTGCTGTTCTGGCTTCTGAGATTCAGAATATATTTTTTCTTGTTTTCCTCCTCCAAAAACTAGGTGCGTCTTGTGGTCTGGTGCGTCTTATAGAGCGAAAAATACGGTAATTTAAAGTACACCATTTTAATTATTTTAACAACACCATTCCTAAGCTTCTAAAAATACTTCTCCTGGCTCCAAGTCCCTCTTTTTGAGGGTATCCTCCCCGCAGACCCCAACACGGAGTAAAATAATGAAATAATGCTGTGTCCTCAGTTTGCTCTGCTGACTTGGGGGGTGACATCACTTCTTGCAATTTCCTTTTCTCCTTCCTTCCAACTCAGCGCCACCTGGATGGGGATGAGAGCAAGACTGAGCACCGGCTGCTGCTGACATCTCAGTGTTAAACTACAAATTGCAAGGATAACTATTTATTATCCTGGCTCTCACTCTTCCATGTTATCACGAAGTGTCCTCTTGCCTTGGAACAAGAGCTCTTCCCTTGCCGTTAAATACAGATCTTTCCAGGCTAGGGGTATGTGTTTTGGAAAGCAGAGCTCAGGGTCTTTTTATCCAGGGAGTTCTCTAAAATGGCATTCAGCGCTGCCCAAGAGCCATCTGCTGTCATGAGTCACACACACGTTACACTTGCATCTCCTCTATTCTTATCATAATGAACTTGAATAACCTTGGGCTGTGCTTCAGCTGGGGATCACGAAATGCACCAATTTACCTCTCTCCCAACACTTAAGAGGGATGGTTCACTGTATTCACTGTATTCTGCTCTGGTCAGACCTCACCTGGAGTACTGTGTCCAGTTCTGGGCACCACAGTTCAAGAAGGACACTGACAAACTGGAACGTGTCCAGAGGAGGGCAACCAAAATGGTCAAAGGCCTGGAAACGATGCCTTATGAGGAACGGCTAAGGGAGCTGGGCATGTT
Organism: Podarcis cretensis; assembly: GCF_951804945.1. Classification (NCBI taxonomy): domain Eukaryota; kingdom Metazoa; phylum Chordata; class Lepidosauria; order Squamata; family Lacertidae; genus Podarcis; species Podarcis cretensis. Next base: position 120,017,618 of record NC_137172.1, on the reverse strand, counting down.
TAGCCTGGAGAAGAGGAGGTTAAGGGGTGATATAATAGCCATGTTCAAATATATAAAAGGATGTCACGTGGAGGAGGGAGAAAGGTTGTTTTCTGCTGCTCCAGAGAAGCGGACACGGAGCAATGGTTCCAAACTACAAGAAAGAAGATTCCACCTAAACATTAGGAAGAACTTCCTGACAGTAAGAGCTGTTTGACAGTGGAATTTGCTGCCAAGGAGTGTGGTGGAGTCTCCTTCTTTGGAGGTCTTTAAGCAGAGGCTTGACAACCATATGTCAGGAGTGCTCTGATGGTGTTTCCTGCTTGGCAGGGGGTTGGACTCGATGGCCCTTGTGGTCTCTTCCAACTCTATGATTCTCTGCTGAAAGTCAGAAGAAACAGCACCCCCACCGCAAAAGGAGGGAGGACTATCATGGATGTAATAATTCCAGACAAGGCTTGACAGACAGCTGGGAAGTGTTTATGGCTGCCACACACCAGCTGCTTCCTGGCGGTCATGGTACAGGTGTGCATTTCTTCAGGGGAGAATTGGAGATTTCCTGTTCCCTGTGGTTGCCATCCTTTTACCAAGGGGTGGGGTTGATTTTGCCACGAAGAAAATCAAAATGCTGCACGTCAGGCAAATTCTGACTGCAGTTCTGCGTAGCTTTTGCAAGCTATTTCTGAAAAACCAAAGTGTGATCTGTGTGTTGATGAGGTGCTGCATTCAACTGCAGAGTTCCAAAGCATTTAAGAGGGAAGAGGGTTTAGTTAGGGCAGGTGAGAGGTGGAAAAGGAAGACAGTGAAACAAACACTTTTCAGTTACAGTGGTACCTCAGGTTAAGTACTTAATTCGTTCCGGAGGTCCGTACTTAATCTGAAACTGTTCTTAACCTGAAGCACCACTTTAGCTAATGGGGCCTCCTGCTGCCACCGCACCACTGGAGCACGATTTCTGTTCTCATCCTGAAGCAAAGTTCTTAACCTGAAGCACTATTTCTGGCTTAGTGGAGTGTGTAACCTGAAGCGTATGTAACCCGAGGTACCATTGTATTAAGTTTGCAGGCCTTTATGCAGGTCAGTGGGGCTATGCAGGAGGCATGCAGAGGATTGCCCTGTTGTGCCTTAGGGTTTACTCTTTGCTGACACGTTGTGTAAGGAACATTAGCGAATGAATTGTTTATCATTTGTTGTCTTTGGACAATTGCCTCTACTTCTTTTACAGGTCTCAGTTAGACCGACTGCCTTTCTGCTTTGATTAAGCCATGTCTGGATCTCAACGGAGGGAAGAACAAGGCATCCATCAACAGAGGGCAATACGGGCAACCGCAAGTAGGGTCCCCAACAAAATGTTGCGGCGCACCTCTGGTATGTGTGCAATATCTCAGTCTGCGGCTGCGGGGGATGAAATATCAAGGATAAGAGTAGGAACTCTTAAGCTGGGTCTGTCTTGAAGTGTCATTTGCTTTGTTCCAGTTTTGCTGGATTTGACCTGAGAGGAGCCCCCAAGGTAGCAATTTAAAGTACCGTATTGGTCCGAATATAAGCCACACTCCCCCGCCCCCCAATTCTGACACTGAAAAGTTAAAGTGCGGCTTATATATATATCAGAATATTTAGAATTAGCAAAATCAACAAATATAATAAGACAAAAACCAAAAAGTGAAGTGAAAAAGGAATGGGAGTGTCTAAATGAATACCTTAAAAGCCAAGGTTCAAGGACAGAAATCTGGCTGAGTCTGGAATAACCTTGTGAAGTGAAAGGATAAGAAAGAGGGATCTATATCTAGATACTAGGAGAGAGATGATAAGGAAATCAGGAAGACACAATGAGAGGTAAAGGAGGTGTTGTGGGATTGGCGGAAGTCAATGTTTGCTTTTCTTTTTAGTGTTTATATTATTAACTTGTAAGATATGGATTTGTTTTTGTTTTTTTTGTATGCTGGTTTTTGTGTTTTGTGTATTGTTATTTTTCGATATTTTTCGTGTTGTTGTTGTGTGGAAAATACTAATAAAATTTATTATTTAATTTTAAAAAAGAAGTGCGGCTTATATTCAGAACCGAGTGCTGCGCGCCTGCCTCCCAGCACTACTGCCGTGAACCACCGGCTTTGGGGAGTTAGTGCCAGGAGTGCCAGAAGGTGGGCTGCACACACAAATAAGCCTTGAATTTTAAAGGTGCGGCTTATTTGCGGGTGCGTCTTATATTCGGGCCAATACGGCAGACTGCCATTTGCTGCAGCCTGAGAGGCCAGTCCCACGCCCACCTTCTCTGGATTGCTGTGCCCACTGATCATTTTCTGCCCTCATAAGGCTGTGTTCCCCCCTGGCGCTGTGGGTTAAACCACAGAGCCTAGGACTTGCCGATAAAAAGGTCGGCAGTTCGAATCCCTGCGACGGGGTGAGCTCCCATTGCTTGGTCCCTGCTCCTGCCAACCTAGCAGTTCGAAAGCACGTCAAAGTGCAAGTAGATAAATAGGTACTACTCCAGCGGGAAGGTAAATGGCGTTTCCGTGCACTGCTCTGGTTCGCCAGAAGCGGCTTAGTCCTGCTGGCCACATGACCTGGAAGCTGTACACCGGCTCCCTCAGCCAATAAAGCGAGACGAGCGCTGCAACCCCAGAGTCAGCCACGACTGGACCTAATAGTCAGGGGTCCCTTTACCTTTACCTTTAAACCTAGGGGTTCCCCTAAGCCTGCTGATTCCGCTCTCCTGTGTGTCTGTTGCCCTTTTGACAATGTAAGAATTGGCACCCACCCTACAAATAAAGGGAATTATGATAGGCGCAGAACTCAAAGAATGGGAAGCTGTTATCTCACTTTGCAGGGAGAATAACCCCATCTACCCCCATCCTTATAAGGGACGTGGGTGGCGCTGTGGTCTAAACCACAGAGCCTAGGACTTGCCTATCAGAAGGTCGGTGGTTCGAATCCCCGCGATGGGGTGAGCTCCTGTTGCTTGGTCCCTGCTCCTGCCAACCTAGCAGTTTGAAAGCACATCAAAGTGCAAGTAGATAAATAGGTACCGCTCCGGCGGGAAGGTAAACGGCGTTTCCAGCTCCCTTGGCCAATAAAGCGAGATGAGGGCACAACCCCAGAGTTGGTCACGATTGGACCTAATGGTCAGGGGTCCCTTTACCTTTACCCTTATCCTTTGGGATGAGGGTGGCACTGTGGACTAAACCACAGAGCCTAGGGCTTGCCGATCAGAAGGTCAGCGGTTCGAATCCCCATGACAGGGTGAGCTCCTGTTGTTTGGTCCCAGCTCCTGCCAACCTAGCAGTTCAAAAGCACGTCAAAGTGCAAGTAGATAAATTAGGTACTGCTCCGGTGGGAAGGTAAACGGCGTTTCCGTGCGCTGCTCTGGTTCGCCAGAAGCGGCTTAGTCATGCTGGCCACATGACCCGGAAGCTGTACGCCGGCTCCCTCGGCCAATAAAGCGAGATGAGCGCACAACCCCAGAGTTGTCCGCGACTGGAACTAACGGTCAGGGGTCCCTTTACCTTTACCTTTACCCACATCCTATGTTGGACTTCTGCTCAGAGCACTAGCTAGTCGAGGATCCAGGGGTAGTTGGTATAGCATAAGACTTAATTTGGTGGTTGTGGGTTCAAGCCCCATGTTGGGCAAAGGATTTCTGCAATGCAGGGGATTGGACTAGATGAATCTACAATTCTAGGATTCTGTGTCTGCTGAGAATGCGCAGTGGCAGGGCAGGGTGCTTCACTCCCAGAAAGGGCACCAATGGAGTGATGTCCATGTGTGAGGAGATTTATATATATATATATATATATATATATATATATATATATATATATAATATTTATTAATAGTTTTATCACATTTCATAACATATTTTCTTATCCTTTTTGGACTTCCTCACATCTCCCTCTCCTACGTTCCAAAATATAAAAATTAATTCAGCAATTTATCACCTTGTCCCCACCTTATCTAATTTTCCAATGTTACATCTTAAATTTTAGATATATTCATTTGACTTTTTAAAACTTTTTAGTTTAGCCTAATCATTATCTAAAAGTTGATTTTTTCCTAAATTTAGCTTATCTTCATAGTTCAGTTTATCTAATTCAATGGTGCCAAGTTGTTTGTGATCAAGCATCCTCCTTAACATTCATACAGTTTACAATATTTTTGCAAATAGTCCTTCAATTTCTTCCAATCTTCTTCCACCGTCTCCTCTCCCAGGTCTCGAATTCTGCCAGTCATCTCAGCCAGTTCCATATAGTCTATCAGTTGCATCTGCCATTCTTCCAGTGTGGGTAGATCTTGGGTTTTCCAATGCTTAGCAACGAGTATCCTTGCTGCTGTTGTTGCATACATAAAAAATGTTCGGTCATTCCTTAGCACCCTCTGGTCAACAATGCCCAAAAGGAAGGCCTCTGGTTTCTTAGGGAAGGTATACTTAAATACCTTTTTCAGCTCATTGTATATCATTTCCCAGAAGGCCTTAACCCTAGGGCAAGTCCACCAGAGGTGAAAGAACGTTCCTTCACTTTCCCTGCATTTCCAACACTTATTATCAGACAAGTGGTATATTTTTGCAAGTTTGACTGGGGTCATGTACCATCTATATATCATTTTCATTACATTTTCTTTCAAAGCATTACATGCAGTGAAATTCAGCCCAATGGTTCATAACTTTTCCCAGTCCTCAAACATAATATTATACCCAATGTCCTGTGCCCACTTTATCATAGCTGATTTAACCATTTCATCTTGTGTGTTCCATTTTAACAGCAAGTTATACATTCTTGAGAGTACCTTGGTCTTAGGCTCTAACAGTTCCGTTTCTAACTTCGATTTTTCCACCTGGAATCCTAACTTTTTATCAAGTTTAAAAACTTCTTTAATCTGAGCATAATGTAACCAATCTCGCACTTTGTCTTTCATTTTCTCCTGACTCTGCAATTTCCAATTATCTCCATCTTTTTCTAATATTTCCCAATACTTCGGCCATTTGGCCTCCATATTGAGTCTTTTCCGGGCCTTAGCTTCCAATGGTGAAAGCCACCTTGGAGTTTTGTTTTCCAATAAGTCTTTGTATTTTGTCCAGACATTAAACACTGCTTTTCTGACAATGTGGTTCTTGAAATTCTTATTGATCTTAACCTTGTCATACCATAAATATGCATGCCAACCAAACGCATTGTCAAAACCTTCCAGATCTAGTACATCAGTGTCTTCGAGAAGCAGCCAATCTTTCAACCAGCAAAAAGCTGCTGATTCATAGTACAGCCTTAAGTCTGGCAGGGCGAAGCCCCCTCTTTCTTTCGCATCAGTTAATATCTTAAACTTAATTCTGGGCTTTTTGCCCTGCCAGACAAATTTAGAAATATCTCTCTGCCACTTCCGGAAACACTCTATTTTGTCCACAATCTGTAATGTTTGAAATAAAAAAAGCATTTTCGGCAATACATTCATCTTTACAGCAGCAATTCGGCCTAACAAGGAAAGTTTCAATCTTGTCCAACTTTCTAAGTCTCTCTTAATTTCTGCCCAGCATTTCTCATAATTATCTTTGAATAGACTCAGATTTTTTGCTGTTATATTTCCCCCTAGGTATTTTACTTTTTTAACCACGTTCAACTCTGTCTCTTTCTGAAACCGTTCTGACTCTGTAACTGTCAAGTTTTTCCCCCAATACCTTAGTTTTCTGCTTATTTAACTTAAATCCCGCTACCCGACCAAACTCTTGAATTAATTGTAATACTTTTTTCGTGCTAGATTCTGGCTCCTGAAGGGTCAAAACTAGATCATCTGCAAACGCTTTAAGTTTATATTGTTTCGCTCTGACCTGAATACCTTCCACCAGCTGGTCCCCTCTGATCATGTTCAAGAGCACCTCCAGAACAGAGATAAATAACAGTGGGGAAATCGGGCAGCCTTGTCGTGTTCCTTTTTCAATTTTGAACTCTTCAGTAATCACATTGTTAACTATCAGTTTAGCCTTTTGTTCTGAATAAATTGCGTCAATCCCGTTCCCAAAACTCCGTCCCACCCCCATCCCTTCCAAATTTCCCTTCATAAATTTCCAAGAAATATTATCAAAGGCTTTCTTCGCATCTATAAAAATTAAAACTGCTTTTGTGTTGATATTTGTTTGCAAAAGTTCCAAAATGTCAATTATGTTCCTTGTGTTAGCAAACAAATGTCTTCCTGGGAGAAAGCCTGCCTGGTCTTTGTGAATTACCTGATTCAATACTTTTTTAAATCTACTTGCTAATATGTCTGCAAATATTTTGTAATCCACGTTTAGGAGGGAGATGGGGCGGTAGTTCTTAAGTTGAGTCTTTTCAGTTTCCGATTTTGGTATCAATGTGATAAAAGCTTCTTTCCACGATTCCGGCGCCTTTTTCCCCTCCAAAATTTTGTTGCTAACCTCCAGCATTGGTTGTATCAAATAATCTTTCAATGTCTTATAATACTTGGAGGTTAGTCCATCTGGCCCTGGAGATTTGCCCAATTGCATATTCTGAATAGCTTGTTCAATCTCTTGTCGTGTTATTTTAGAGTTCAAGATTACTCTATTTTCTTGTGACAATTTTGGTAATCCATTCTTTTTCAAAAATTGTTTTATCTCGTCCTCATCTTGTGGCCCTTGAGTATATAATTTTTTGAAGTATCTCTGGAAACACTTTCTAATGTCCACAGGGTTCTGAATGTTTCTTCCTTCAATCTCTAAATTTGTAACTGTGTTTAGTTTCTGTCTCTTTTTCAACTGCCATGCTAGCAGTTTCCCACATTTATTCGCCGAATCAAATGATCTTTGTTTCATTAATTTGAGTTTCCACTCTATTTCCTGGTTTATCAATTTAGAATACTGTGCTTGATGGAGTTTAATTTCTCTAAGAATCGGCTGTGACTTGGGATTAGATCTTAGCTTCTTCTCAAGTTCTTTGATTTTCTCCAAAATCTTATCTTTTTTCTCATTTTGTGTCCTTTTCTTTACAGCATTCTGTTGTATCAGGAACCCCCTCATCACGGCCTTACTTGCATCCCAGATGATTCTTTTTTCCACCGTAGTGTTCAAATTTATCTCAAAATAGTCCTTCAAAACTTTTTGGGCCTTCTTGGTAATCTCCTGATCTCTAAACAAATTGTCATTCATCTTCCATCTAAAGGAGCCGGCTGGTAGTAGTGTTATGTTCATCTTTACAGCATTATGGTCGGAGCAGGTCTTTGGGCAGATTTCCACCTTTCCAGTCTTAGGTGCCAGACCTCTAGATATCCATATTTGGTCGATTCTCGTCCATGTCAGTTGGGCTTCAGAAAAGAATGTTCCTTCTCTTCCCAGGGGGTTCTTTGTCCTCCAAATGTCAAACTCTGGTTTCTCTTCATGTGTGAGGAGATTTAAGTCTCAGCCTCTCGGGACCACTCCCACCACCTGAACTGTTGATGGGTGGGAGGGGGACACATAGCAAGCTGGTTCAAATCCAGCTGTGGTAGTCCATAGGCTATTTTGTTACTTTTTGCTTTTTCTTCAGTTGGTCCCAATAAAAGTTATTCCCATATGTCACCTACTATGTCGCAAGAAGACTCCTTTGCCCACAGACTCCAATGACTGCACCGTAGTCTACTCTGAGTAACAGGAAGATCCGGAGATTTCCCACAGCTAGGAATCCTACTGCCAACAGCTGCAGAAATGGACACCATCCCTTTACAGTGGTACCTCGGGTTACGAACTTAATTCGTTCCGGAGGTCCTTTCTTAACACAAACTGTTCTTAACCTGAGGCACGATTTTGCTAATGGGGTCTCCTGCAGCCGGCACGCGATTTCTGTTCTCATCATGGGGCAAACTTCATAACCCGAGGTACTACTTCCCGGTTAGTTAGGCTGTATGAATTGTGCATTGCTTTGTAACGATTTGATGGGTCTCTGGACAGTAATAAAGATTGATTGATTGATACTTCCAGGTTAGCAGAGCTTGTAACCCGAAGCTTTTGTAACCTGAGGTGTTTGTAACCCGAGGTACCACTTGAACAGTTGCAGCACTCTTGACTATCTAATTCCGAGGTTTTTAACCTTTTTGAGTCCATGGTTCCCTTGACCAACTACATTCTTTCTGTGGCACCCTTGTGGGGAATCATGCTGCAGAGCCAGCAGCCCCTCATCTCTTTTCGAATACCCTCCTTTATGAAGTGTTCCCTCAGCCTCCTCTCCCCTCTCCTTGGGAGTCCTCCAAGCAGCCACTGCCACCCCCATGAGAGGTGCCTCCTTACACTGCCTCCCAGGGGCTGGGATGCCCCCAGCCGTAGCGGCCTGACGGAAACTGGCCCAAGGTGAATGTGAGGCCAGCACCTTACGCACCCTGGGAGGCAGCAGTGGGTGCTACTGGGCCTGCAAAGGCTCCCCTTTGGCGCTGTGCACTCAGCTTCCAGGCAGGCCTTGCACACAGCAAGCACAAGGAAGGCCAGCATGGTGCCTGCCTGCCTGCCTGCTTGGCCTCCCACTTGTCTGTCCATTCCCAACAGCAAGGGCTGGCTGGGCTCCCTCACCCACTTGCCTGCTTACTTCGAGGTTGCCTCAGCTCCTGGGAACCAGCACCCCTGGCCAGCCCCAGAGGCACCATTCACTTGCAGAGCTTGTAGCCAGGGCTGCTGCAACAAACAGCTGTGCAAGCCTTTGGGAGGCAGAGACGTGAGAGGGAAGAGAAGACGGATGGAGTCAGTGTTGCCTGAAGCAGCCCTGATGGCACACTGGTTGAATACCCCTGGCCTGCTCCAAACTCTAAAAGATCTACCAGTTCCCTTCGACACCACAGAGACCTTTATCTTCTGCCTCTGCTGCAGGACCACTAACGGTGGTCCTGAATCAGCAACTTGCTTTTTGTTCAAGGTACTGAGCTTGCCTTACCTTCTCATCTGTTCCAGACGCGGGTGGTGCAGGGGACGCAGGTGGCACTGTGGTCTAAACCACAGAGCCTAGGGCTTGCTGATCAGAAGGTCGGCAGTTCGAATCCCTGCGACGGGGTGAGCTCCCATTGCTTGGTCCCTGCTCCTGCCAACCTAGCAGTTTGAAAGCACGTCAAAGGGCAAGTAGATAAATAGGTACCGCTCCGGCGGGAAGGTAAATGGCGTTTCCGTGCACTGCTCTGGTTTGCCAGAAGCAGCTTAGTCATGCTGGCCACATGACCTGGAAGCTGTATGCCGGCTCCCTCGGCCAATAAAGCGAGATGAGCGCCGCAACTACAGAGTCGGCCACGACTGGACCTAATGGTCAGGGGTCCCTTTACCTTTAACCTCTACCTCCCCTTGCTGGTGGGACACCCTCATGGATAAGGACAGCTGTATAGCAGGCCCATCAGACCTCAAAGTGAAGATAAAAATACAGAATGAATACATTTGATTTGGCCGAGAATATTTTCAATCTCAATATAAACGATACCTTGGCATCTCCACCTGCTGCATCGCTAGGTTCAAAGATATCAAAGTGGGGGGTGGGGAAGCAACAGAAAATGTTCACTTGCTATCTTTTGCATACCAGGCTGTTAAAATGCACAGGAGCATGGCAGTTATCCTGCTTTTGGCAGTGTTTTCCAGAGCATGGTTGGAGGTATTTACAAGCTTCCCGGATGGATTTGGATATTAGCAATATCTTCTTTGCACCCACCCACACTCCACAGCTGCAGACAGCAAGAACCGGGCATCTCTATTCCTGCATGGTGTGCTCTGCTCATGACAGATCTAATTCCGAGCAATGGATACAGTGAAACCATTCAGTGTTGACCAGTGTTTTAGGTAACACAAAAAGCAGCATAGGAGTACAGTACATCTCATTTCTTCCCTCATCCATTAATGGAAAACAGAGTTGTCAATCAAGCTGCTTTAGCAAGACATTGCCTTTTTTGTATTTTCACAGGTGGTCAATCTGTGCTGCGCAGATGCACAGCATCACTTCAGACAACTCAGTAGTGGATATGCAAGACTCCGAGGATGTTTTAAAAGTTGATGACTGCACTCAGCGAGCTTTACACAAACAAGCATTGCCACAGAGAGCCACCTTGAAAGGGCAGCAGTTTAACTAGTGCATTTTAATTAATATATAATACAACCACAAAGGGACGCGGGTGGCGCTGTGGGTAAAACCTCAGCGCCTAGGACTTGCCGATCACATGGTTGGCGGTTCGAATCCCCGTGGCGGGGTGCGCTCCCGTCGTTCGGTCCCAGCGCCTGCCAACCTAGCAGTCTGAAAGCACCCCCAGGTGCAAGTAGATAAATAGGGACCGCTTACAAGCGGGAAGGTAAATGGCGTTCCGTGTGCTGCGCTGGCTCGCCAGATGCAGCTTGTCACGCTGGCCACGTGACCCGGAAGTGTCTCCGGACAGCGCTGGCTCCCGGCCTATAGAGTGAGATGGGCGCACAACCCTAGAGTCTGGCAAGACTGGCCCGTACAGGCAGGGGTACCTTTACTTTTACTTTTTAATACAACCACAGATGTTACTAGGTCGTGTCTGGTGGCCTGGAAAGCTTCTGGGAAAAGGTGGAGAGCATTTTATATGGTCAAATAAAGGATGGCAATATTGCCTTGCCTGAAATTAAGGCTGATTGGGTATCCATACTGTAATTCTTAGTTCTTCCATACATAAAAGCAAGAAAATAATCAATAGCCTCTGGAGAGTTACATGAACGCAGAAGGAGACCTCCTTTAGAAAACAAGGCTGAAATCATAGGCTTACTTGCTGGGGGGCAAGTCCCACTAAATTTATTGGGAATTGTTTCAGAATGCCAACATGATTCCATACCAAGAGTTAAAGTCCCTTGGGCTATGGATATGCAGTATGTCATCATGTTTAGAAAGCTGCTATGAAGTGTGAAGACTACCTGTTATCTAACTGAGCTGATACAACTAATCCCAAGTGAGATCATGAGATACAGAAACCAAGTATCTTTGATTTTCAAACCCTTCTCTCTAGTTCCTGAGATTTGTGGACAGATCACTACTACAGTGGAACCTCGGTTTTTGAATGTAATCTGTTCCGGAAGACTGTTCAGCTTCCAAAATGTTAAAAAACTGAAGATCAACGGGCCGGCTGCAAAGTCAATGGGAAAAAAGAAAAAAAAAACTCCCTGGAAGCCGTTTGACTTCCGAAAAACGTTAGAAAACGGAAGCAATTACTTCTGTGTTTGGGTTCTGAATTGTTTGGCTTCTGAGACGCTCGAAAACTGAGGTTCCACTGCACTGAAGTCAAGAGTCTTCTGAAACGAAGGGTGGAAACATTTTGGAGTCTCAAAAGATCAGGATCTTGGAGCTGAAATTTGTACGTTCTGTGAACTGCGCACTGATCTCACAGTGGGGAAAAATAGTACATCACCTCTCAGAGAGAGCTGGGTCTCTCAGATTCACAAGAGGATTATCCACTAGGCTACAGTACACTTTCAGTATCTCCATACCTAGAATGCTTTTATTACATTGGACAGTCTCTCCAAGGTTGACAGCACTGAAAACCTTACTCACTGTTGATCTGGTTCTCTTCCCTGTGAAACTGGATATATCTGTGTAGGAAGAGGGCAGGGCAAGAATGAACCCAGGGACAGAGAATCAACAGAGAACGAATTCTGTTCTTATACGTTAAGAGAGAGAGGATTATTTGAGAATTCTGGAATTACCACTAGAAATGGGATTATTAAGTAAACCATATCAAAATAGCATTTTGCATTTAACAACCTATAGTGAAGTTACAGTAATTTAAAAACATTTGGGTTGGATGTAGTTTATTTCCTGATACAAAATGCCAATACTGGAGGAAAAAATGTTAGGATTAACACAGAGGAAGCCTGACTCCATACATGTACACACATACATGAGCTGAGTTTACTGGCACTGCATAAGACTGCATCCTAATATCAAGTTAAAGGTAAAGGGACCCCTGACTGTTAGGTCCAGTCGCGGATGACTCTGGGGTTGCTTTACTGGCTGAGGGAGCCAGCGTTTGTCCGCAGACAGCTTCTGGGTCATGTGGCCAGCATGACTAAGCCGCTTCTGGCGAACCAGAGCAGCGCACAGAAATGCCGTTTACCTTCCCGCTGGAGTGGTACCTATTTATCTACTTGCACTTTGAGGTGCTTTCGAACTGCTAGGTTGGCAGGAGCAGGGACCGAGCAACGGGAGCTCACCCCGTCACGGGGATTCAAACCGCCAACCTTCCAGTCGGCAAGCTCTAGGCTTTGTGGTTTAGACCACAGCGCCACCCGCGTCCCTATAAAATATCAAGTTAGGGGGGCACTATGTTGTCACCACTTCCCAACGCACTTACAATGGAGATCAATGTCTCCTCCTTCCTCATGGAAGAACTGCAGGCACCAATATTGTCCTGCATATGTCGAGGAAGTGCAGGTGAAGAGCAGCTTTGAATTTAGGACCAGTTTGTGGAACTGAATTTCTCCACCGGAGATCAGTGAAGGAAAAAGTAAGATGAGCTGCAATATCCGCGACTGCACTTTCTAGATCAGCTGCTGTCGTGGGGAAAGGACATGACAACGCTTTCTCAGCTCACGCTACAATTTCCTTGTGCTAAGAAATTATTGCTCAGAAAATGTATTTGGGTACACCTTTAGTATTCTGGAATGCAGCACAAAGATACACCTTGATTCTCATCTTTCAGAGACCCAAACCTTTTAGTTAAAGACTTGCAAAGCATGTCACACAGCTTTTCTTTTGATATGATGTATTTATATTTACATGGTACATTTTTAAAGCAATAGCTACAATGATCATACATATTAGAAACAATAAAAAAAGAAGTTAAGAACTAAAATATACATCATACACTTGTATATATATTCTTTACACAGAGGTAAAAAGGCTTATAAAAATCAATACAACAGAGTTTTAAACTTTTAGTATACAGATACATAATAGAAGGTTTGCTTCAGGCACTTAAATTTGTTAATGTGAGCAAGAGCTTGGGGGGGGGGGAAATGTTCTGAACTGGGGGGAAAGAAACAGCTTTTGGTTAATGGATTGTTACCACAGATACAAAAATAAAATCTGAATAATTTCTCAGATGATTAATGTCAGTACTGAAAAACCAGGAGAGGAAAAACACTACACGCTGTTCAGCTGCAGTGTGGAGATCAATGGGGAATATTTACAGGGGGGAAACCCCCCTCCCAGCCTCCCATTTCTACCCTTGTGCCAATTTCGCTGCACTAACGAAAACAAAAACACCCCCCAACAACTCACATGGAGGGGGAGAGAGGGAGAGGGAGAAGAAACATGGAACAACTGAATCAGGATTAAAACAAAACCAGAGAAAAGAGGGAATTTACAGAAGAGGACATACATCGAGGCTCGGAGTATGTCTGCTTTAGCAAAATAAATAGGGACACTTGAACTGAGAGGCTTGACAACCTGTAAGATCTCTTCTGTAGTGTTGTGCTTTTGTTGGGCGGGGGGGGGAGACCTTACAGAAATTCAGAAAAGCGGAACAACTTGCAAAACCAAAATACTGTCCCCACCACTTTGTTATTATTTTATTTTGAGGCTGGCATGATGTTTGCTAGTCACCATTTACAGCGATTTGTCATTTGCTATTAGGCACAAAATATTTATTCCTTCCACGAGTTTACAAAATAAAAATTAAAAAAGAAAGAAAATGAAAAGCTTCCCTTGCCATTTAGCAGTCCATTTACATTTACAAACGTAAAACCTAACCAATGCAAAAACATTGAAGCCTACGTTATATATGTTACAGACAAATCCCAAATCTTGAATACCAAAATATGAACTAGAGAGATCACACAGCCAATCTACACATTATATAGAATTTTAGACTGTATCACTGCAGGTTGCAGATTTTTTTTTTTTTTTACCTGCTTAATAAGCCTAATAGACTAGCACATCAGAAAAATATGCATGCTTAATCTCTGGTCTGTTAGCTTGTTACAAGCAACGAGTCTTTTGTTGTTGTTTTTTAATATGGGGGAAATTAAATGTGACTCCCTAACTTCAGTGGTACAGTCCAGAATTCTTCTGCCTTGGTTCTTTATATATATATGATGATGTCTGGGTCCATCTTTCCACTGCCTCTGAGGAAAGGTAATGTGGGAAGTCCCTAGCCACCTGGGAAGAGCCCATGCTGCAGCTCCTCCCAGAAACGAGGGTAATTATTGGCATGGGGAGGAGCTCCAACACAAATTCCCACCCCACCCCACTGGCCTGGGAGCTTATGGCTATGCCTTTGTGGTGAGTGGGAAAAGGGCTGTGCTCCAGTCGTCTTCTATGCTGCAAAGGCAACAAGGAGCCCGCAGAAGTCCCTAGGAATGTTCAAGTTTCAACACAGACCCCCACCTCCACCCTAAAGGTCTCCCCGCTTGGTTTCTGAAACTGCTCCTGAAGGTCCCCTGAGTTTCACAACAGTGGCTTGTCTGGTGGAAAGAGGGTGCAGGGTCCGTGTTTGCAAACAGGCCTCAAATGATTGCTTTGCCAAATGGCCCTGGATCCTGGCCCATGAGTTTCTGGGTTGGCCCAATGGGTGCCGCCATGTGTCCAGGAGTTTAAAAACCAAACAGAAAAGCTCGTAATCAAATCATTAGGTCAGTGCCTGAGTGTAAGCAGATCTGCTCAAGCTCCAGGTTTCAGCCGTAACATATGCCACACACACCCATTGCATATGTGACAAAAAGCTGTGGTGACTCCTTGTGGCCCGTTTTCACAAGGAGAGTGGCAAGCATGTTGCTATTTGCATCTATTTGGCAATAAAATAAAATAAAACTCAGTTCCTCTTCCTTTAAGACTCTTGTCAATGTGCAAGAAGGAGGGAGGGGGCAAGGGCACGCACTCACTTGGCTGCGGAAAAAAGATTATGGCAGAAACAGCAGCGCCAGTTCTCACAAGCCGGTGCCTATAGCTGCCTCGGATTACTCAGATTGTACTATGCTATATTATAGCTAAACTTCTCTACATTATTCCTTTGAATAAAAAAAAAATGGCCATTCCATGTCATATATTAGAAAAATATTATTATTTCCCCAGATAATTACAAGCCTTGTACACAAGACATGGCTTTGAAGAAGAAAATCAAACCCACACGAAAGTCAAAAGCATCGTGTCACCCTACTGTACGCATTTCACAACCAAGAAAGAAGCAGCCTGTTAGAAGGTACAGATCCTGCAAAGCACACACGTTTTATGCACCACCAAGTACTACGGAAATCAACTGCCTTTCCGTGTTGGGGCACCCACGGATTTCCGCAGGGCCTGCCTCTAACTTAGGGCAGGGCTGGGGGGAAATGCTTCAATGCTCCTAGTGTTTGGTTTGAAGGCACCAAGGGGACCAGGTGCCTGGGAATGACCCAGCTCTGGCCTAAGGGATCTCTGCCCTGGGTTCTCTGCAGATCCCAAATATGCTGGTTCAGTGCATTTGGAAGCAGAAAGAGGCATGACCCTCTGTTGACCCCAGGCGGATCCTGCAGTCTGCACAGCAGACAGAACTGGGGGGTCAGATCAGGACACACCATGGAAAACCCTGGTAACAACACAGCACATCTTCCCCCCTCGGTACTTTCTGCTTCCTATCTGCGCATTAAATCCACCAGGAATTATTCGTGCCCACACTGCAAGCGCGCCTACTTTGCAGATCCAAAGGCTTGGGGGATGGAAGAGACTTGCTGCCCAGGTGGGGGGAAATCCTTTATCGGTCAATTTCACCAATGAACTTGGGGGGGGGGGGAGTGGAAGAAAGAGACCCTGCAATGCGCAGCAAGGTTAAAGCTTTCTTGAAACTGACACACACACATTTCTCTACAGCTAGCTTAGAGAATCCCAGTGAAACTGATTAGCTCAGAAAGTTTTACTAGGCTTCTCCGGACTGGTGGGGGTGATGTTTGTCAATTTCACTTTTTTCCCCCTTCAGATTCCTGTAGGCCTTCTGAGGAAAACTGAATAATGAAAAAGAGAAGCCATGCCCTTACCTGCGCCCAGGTGATTGTCAAATGCTGTGATGATAGGATGCCTGCGTGGTGCTGGATCCACACCCACACCTGAAAGTCTCAGATGCAGGCAGTGGTGTTTTTCCCTCTGTCCAGAAAGCTTTCCCCTCATGGCAAGTGGTCCCAGGAGAAGTTTCAAAACACCCTCGCCTGGTCCAAAAGGCCTCCAAGGAAGAGAGGCAGGCAAAGCACAAATGAAAACACTTCGCTGGCTGGGGGAGGCTCCCCTGTATTCCTAGGTTGGTTTGGAAACGCTGGAAAAACACAGGGCCCCAGATCCATTCCCCAAATGCTCCTGGATTCTAGAGAGAGCAGAATTGTCACCCATCCTTAGTACACAAGACTGTAGACATGGTTAAAATAAAAATAAAAGACAACTATGTTCCCTCATATGTTTCAAGGTACACCACAAGCACGTGAGTGTACCTGCTAATTTAGTAACTTGTGAAATTCCCCCTTTGTTTCAAATAGAAACACTGTAGGATAGAGGAGTATTTCCACTGTGAAGAATATCAACACTAAAGCTATAATTTCCAATGTTATTTGGAGGAGAAAGACTAAGGTGTGGTGTGTGGGGGGAGGGGAGAAGAGAGAAGACACTTAAGGGTTTCCCTTTCACGTGTAAAATTGGTCTGAAACACAAGTTCTCAGATTCACAAATGTTATACAGGTGATACTAAGGCTCATTTCCCACATTTTGCTTGAATACTTGGTGATCAGACAAATCATTCAAAGCAACTGTCAAAAGAACTGATGGACTCACAATAAAGATTGTCAGCGATACTGTGTCATGGTACACATTTGTTATTAGCACAATTTCTACACACACACACATTCTCTCTCTCTCTCTCTCTCTCACACACACACACACTTACTGGCTGCAAGTTGAACACAATTTAAAGTGGGATTTCATTATACCTTATTTCCACATGTGTCAATAGGTTGCTAAATACAGATACAGCCATAATAAGTTCTGAAAGTCCACCACACTCAACCATTCAACTGAGGGGAAGGGAAGAGGGGAGGTATAAACATGTACAAGACATTCTTGCTTGATTACAGATCAATAATACAAAAGTCTTTTATGCTGCACATCAGTCTGTTAGAACTCAGTGAGCAATCAATGCATAGCAGCCGAGTGGGAAGGGGAGAGAAAGAAAGGGGGAAGAGGAAGAGGGATGAGCCCACTGGTTTCTGAACTCTTGTCAGTCTCCTTGGGCCGTGTGACGACGTACGTAAAAATTGAGAACGCTCTGGACCAAGATGCTCCTTAGCTCAAAGGGGAAAGCTTCGAGTGTTGTCATCCAGCTGCTTTGTGTTTCCCACCGCAACACCGGCACATGACCCCACAGTGATAGCAAGCCCGAAGGGGCAGGTAACAGCACATACAGGGGGCAAGGAAAGACAAGGCGATAAGGGCCAACCACCGGAGGCAAAACTTGTCATCACTGGTATCGCAAGAGCAAGGGTCTGTATAGTCTCCTTCTGGGTCAGACATACAGTGATAGAGCATGCTGTCCGCACACCACATACAGCTGACTTGGCGGATGCAACTCTTTATTCTGTCTGGAGCATCCTGGCACTGACCCCGCCTGTTCTCCTCGTGGTTGAACATGTCCCTGCAGTAGACGCACCTCGACCTCTCCCCATCCTCCTTTCGCCGCCGTGATTTGCACCTGGCAGGCTGAGTCTTAACCACAGCGCCCTTGATGTCTTCGCACAGATCGAAGTCAGAGTTGCCCACGTAAGGGTAATTGTAATCGTGTTTGGAGGCCTCGGTTTTGGCAAATCGCACATACGAGTCCCCATCGTCCGGATCAATGTACTTCTCCCGCATGGGGGTGTGGCGGTAGTCCTCATAACCCGTCACCCAGATCTTTTCTCGTGGGTTAATCCGAACAATCTCCTCGTCATCGTCCGGGAAGCTGACGTGCCGATAGGATCGTGGGATGGACTGTTGGAGAAGCATTTCAAAAAGAACATTTCAAAAGCTGGCAACGCATGACACGCTCAAGAAGTTTAGATATTAAATATATTTTCTGTTATTCTATCATCTAATCTCTCTACATAGCAACAGGATACAAGCAAGGCAGACTTCGTTTTAAATTTCTCACTGCTCCAAACACCAAAAGGTATTTGAAGTGGATGAGGAGCGCTTTCATTCATTTCAAATGCCAGAAACAGTAATTCTAAAAATCCCATTATCCATGTTATTGTGGTACATATAGCTGGAAGTGGATCAAAAGCATTTCACAGATATAACCCGCACGATATCCCAACTGTACTCAGTGAGGAACAGCAAAATGACCCAGGCTACCAGCAATGGCTGCAGTAGTTGGAGAAAGGGCCACTGCAATTGAAATTCTTGCCTGCTGTTGTCAGCTGTAAGTCTCTCTCTCTCTCTATGATTTTTATTGGTTTTGCATATAATCACATTACATAACAACGTACCCTCTTATTTATCTCTTCGGATCAACTGAGCGTTACGACTTCCCTCTCTCCTGTCTGATGGTTTACAAAATTAAACTTTGCATTTCGCTTTGTTTCCTAACCTTGTTATACCATTACCTAAAATACTATATTACTCAGCCTGAATAGGTAGCAATTTCATCTTACAGATCTTCAGATAACCCTGCTGATGATGTTAATTGCTTACGGTTGTCTTTAAAATATACCGTATTTTTCGCTCTATAACACGCATCTGACCATAACATGCACATAGTTTTTAGAGGAGGAAAACAAGAAAAAAAATCTGAATGAAACAGTGGATGTATCATTTTTGTGCTTCATGCTGTGGCCACAGACATGTGATCTGACGGTGAGTTTGGGGTAGCCCAATGCAAAAATCCTGAGGATCCATGTGGATCCGTGCTTTGTCACCACGTTTTTGCACCATTGTGGCCCCAGGCAACAGTGGGTGCGTGATTGTTTTGGTGCAGGTTGTAGCCACGGACATGCTGTGTGATCTGATGGTGAATCTGGGGTGACCCAATGCAAAAATCCTGAGGATCCATGTGGATCCATGCTTTATAACCACGTTTTTGCACCATTGTGGCCCCAGGCAACAGTGGGTGTGTGATTTTTTTGGTGCAGGCTGTAGCCATGGACATGTAATGTGATCTGATGGTGAATTTGGGGTGACCCAATGCAAAAATCCTGTGGATCCATGTGGATCCGTGCTTTGTCACCACGTTTTAAATGGGGAGGGAAGGAAAAACACAGAAGGGACAAGGAGCACGAGAGGGGTGTGCGGAGAAGCAGCTGGCTAAGAATGCAGGGGAGGGGTTTAACGGGGGGGGGGGGGGGGAGGAAGGCAATAGTTCCCCCCCCAAGCCAGCCCCCCCTCTTTCTCCCACCTGCATGTTTTCCGGCTGCCTGCGAGTCCCTAGAGCATGGAGAGGAGGAGGTGGTTGGCTGGAGCCTGCGCGCAGTGTGACTAGGAAAGAATTAGAAGGAAGGACGCGATCCTTTCCTTTCCCCTCTGCTTGCCAGGAGGGAAGGGATTTCCCTGCTCTTTGTTGCGTTTGAGCAAACACAGCAACCGAAAACATAAGAGGGTGGGCAGTAAGACCCTGAGGCAGAATGCAGGAAAGCAGCAGCCTCCTCTCCTCCGTGACGCGCGATCTGATTTTTGCCTGATTTTTGCCCCTGCACTCGGGCCAGTCAACTCCAGGGACCACACATTCGCTCAATAACACACACAGACATTTTCCCTTACTTTATAGGAGAAAAAATCTGCGTGTTATAGAGCGAAAATTACGGTAATATAAATTTGTTCCAGTCCTTTTAGAATGCTTCATCTCGCTGGTTCCAGATTTTCCTGTCAGTTTCGCCAGCTCTGCAAAGTCCATCAGCTTCATCTGCCACTCTTCTTTTGTTGGCAACTCCTGCTGTTTCCATCTTTGGGCTAAAAAAATTCTTGCCACAGTTGTTGCATTTAAGAACAATTTTTTATCTTGTCTCGGTATCTCTCTACCCACAATACCCAATAAATAGGCTTCTGGTTTTCTTAACAAAGGTGTTTTTAAACAGTTTCTTTAACTCATTATATATCATTTTCCAGAAAACTTTTACCTCTTTACATATCCACCACATATGGTAAAAAGTACCTTCCTTTTCCTTACATTTCCAACATTCATTTTTTGTTCTATACATTTTGGCTAGTTTAACTGGTGTTAAATACCACCTATACATCATTTTCATAACATTTTCTTTAAGCGTATTGCATGCTGTAAACTTAATACCTGTATATTATGTATATACTTTATATTATGTCCAATATCTTTAGCCCAATGTATCATTACCAATTTTACCTCCTCATCTTTAGTATGCCATTCCAATAATAATTTATACATTTTCGACAATATTTTTGTCTTATCATTCAATTAATCTATCTCAAATCTTGATCTTGTTGTTTCAAAGCCATTTTTTTATCCTCTTTAAGCACTTCATTTATCTGACGATAATGCAACCGATCCCTCAATGATTCTTTTATTTCCTCAAACATTTTTAATTCTTACTGGTTTCCTTCCTCCATCACTACATCTCCGTAGGTGGCCCATTTTCCTTCCATATTAAATTTTTTAACCGCAATCGCTTCCAATGGCAAGAGCCACCATGGAGTTTTACGTTCTAATAGACTTTGATATGTATTCCACACCTCATAAATTGACTTTCTTATAATGTGGTTCAGGAATCCTTTATGTATTTTTACCGTCTCATCCCATAGATATGTGTGACATCCAAATCTGTTATTAAATCCTTCCAGATCTAACAGATCTGTGTCAGCTGTACGTATCGTGCAGCCAGGCTCATGCTGACATTTCAATTTATCTCAGAAACAGGCCAGAAGAACAGCATTGGTGGAGCAGCTAGCTTTTACGTGCAAGGCTTCTCCTGAAATGCTAAATCACAGGGATTCATCTCTGACTTTCTAGGCAACTGGCATATACCAACCTTGCAAGAGAAGTCTTGCACTGCTTCCTGAAGGTCAGCCAAATAGTCCTTGGAAGACTGTGGCAAGCAAGCCTTCTTATCAAGAGATAAGCTCCCCAGCTTCAACTCCCACTAGAAATGCATCCACAGAGAATTATTTGAAGCGTATGGACTCTGGTGTGCCCGTGAGTGGCAGGGACAAGACGGCAATAGGAAAACACTGAAAACAGACTTACTTGTTCTAGATGATACTGGTCAGGGTTAAACTGGTCGTGCAAATGTCCCCGGGTGCAAATTCTGTGGTGCTCACAGGATGGAGGAGATGCCAGTGTTCGCAAAGGCTGCTCCCTCTTCTGAGAAGAATTAGAGGAGCTGTCTGTAGCATTCTGTTAGTAACATAAATGGGAACAGGGAAGGTAAGTAACACAGCTCCATTTCCATAGACAATCTGAGCTGCAATCCAGATTTCTCCTTAGGCACTGGGGCCTATCCCCCGCCCCCCGCCCCCAAATCACACTGCCGCCCTATAAACCTCTTTAGAAACACGCATGTTTTTCAGGAACAGCAACATGGTTTGAGAAATGTTGGTCTACAATATATATTTACCGTATTTTTCGCTCTATAACACGCACCCGACCATAACACGCACACAGTTTTTAGAGGAGGAAAACAAGAAACAAATATTCTAAATGAAACAGTGGATGTATGATTTTTGTGGTTCATGCTGTGGCCACAGACATGTGATCTGACGGTGAGTTTGGAGTAGCCCAATGCAAAAATCCTGAGGATCCATGTGGATCGTGCTTTGTAACCACGTTTTAAGTGGGGAGGGAAGGAAAAGCACTCAAGGGACAAGGAGCACGTGTGGGATGTGTGGAGAAGGATGCTGCTAATAATGCAGGAGAGGGGTTTAAGGGGAGAAGGAGCACACATGGGGTGGGTGGAGAAGGATGCTGCTAATAATGAAGAAGAGGGGTATAAGGGGAGAAGGCTCCTCTCCTCTCCCGCTTTGCTCCTTTAAAGCAAGCAGGCTCTGCTTTTCTCCCTCCTCCCCGCTCATCTCCGGCTTAGCGAGCTGAAAAAACTTTGCTGCTATTTAGCAAGCTGAGTGGGGAGGAGAGAGGGACAGAGAGCCTGCTTGCTTTAAAGGAGCCAACCGGACAGGAGCCGCTTACACTCATGTAAGCGGCTCCTCTCCTCTCCCGCTTTGCTCCTTTAAAGAATCAGTCTCTCTGTCCCTCTCTCCTCCCCATTCAGCGGCTCTTCTCCCGCTTTGCTGTTTCAAAGCGAGCCACGGAGGAGGGAAGGAAGGGGAACCATGGATCCTCTGCTCACGACTGCAGCAGATCCCCCCTGCCACCCGTAGGCATTCCCTCCATAACACGCACAGACATTTCCCCTTACTTTCTAGGAGGAAAAAAGTGAGTGTTATGGTGCAAAAAATACGGTAATCTGCTCACAGAAATGAAGTTGGGCAGTTCCTTGGGTTTTGCCTCCTTCGTTGGACACAACTTTGCTTTACAATAAAAATAACGTGCCTTGCGGCACTTGAAAGACTTCGGAAGTTATTGTGACATAAGCTTTCATGGGCTGGAGTCCACATCAGCAGAGACTAACATAGCTACTCCCCCTCCCCCCCAAAAAACCGCCTAGTCCAACACACACACACACACACACACAGCACACAAAAAGGGTGGGACAAGTGCCTATTTTTAACCACGTTTTAATCTAAAATACATGTAAGCTGGGGTCCAACCAACACTTGTGTGCCTCTTAAAAGTGGAATAACGTTAAAAATACACACCCTGATTTGATTCTCTGTACTTATTTTGTACTCCTTGGGTAGTCATACTCAACTTCAGCTCTCAGCACTGGCTGGGAAAAATATAGCCGCATTCTCATATAGCTATGTGACAAGACATGAAGATGCCACACTGACAAAACTGAGCTAACCAATCAACATCAGTTTATTGTCTGCTGCAGCTTATGTGCAAGTGATTTTTTTTATTTTATCTCCACATAGGTTCCCTTCAGGTAGATTAGCATCTTTGCCTACACCAGAGCAGAGAAATGGAACACCTGTTGCACCCCCCCTTGCCGGCTACAAGGAGGCCAGTATCTATGGAATAGTCCAAAATTATTTTATAAATAAATTCGCTGGCTGTTATCTTCCTTCCTTTCTTCTGAAAAAGGAGAAACTGGAGATCAATAAATGTTATGACACTTTACATAAAGCAAAGATGTATCTTGGAGAAATATTTTGGAAGTTTTAGTTGCATCAGCTGTTGGGTTCTATTTCAGTGGCAGATTCCAGTTAAAGTTAAGAGTAGATGATCATAACTGCAAATAAGTGACCCCATCTGACTTCTTAAAATATCGTTTCTGTCTGCTCAGAGAAGTCTCTGCCTGCAATAACCTCCCTTTCAACTCTTAAGCACAAGCTCATGAATGCGCAGCTGAAGTCGGGAGGAATTTTTAAAAGCTGTAAATAGCAAAAGTATGAATGTAAAGCATGTAGATCTGCATGAAATATTTATCACAAAATTTGCACTCAAATACTTCTATTTTAGACAAATATAATATCTCACCTGTCATCTTATTCATTCTTGCATATAAATCTGGAGGGATGGACATCTGTCCCTGGAAAGTATTTTCTTTCCTCTATCTTGCTTCAAAACCTTTAACCCCCTATTTTGAATTTTATGACTAATTTGCAATTTGCTCCAACAGTTTATAAAACTATGTGGTGGTGTTGTTGTTGCTGCTGTTTAAAGTTCTGGTCTTTTATAGTTCTGGCAATTAAATGTCCAGAACTATATTTAAGAAGTCAAAACTTCATGATCCCAACCAGTTAAGAATTACTTGTCCACAGGCCTGCTGCCTTGATTCATCATATTCTGCATCATCAAGAACAACCTCTTCTGGCACTGCTAACCGTCAAGCAAGCTAACAGTGGAAAGATAATAACTCTGTATATGCCAATGAAACAGTTAAGCCGGCCACTTTAAGTAGCCTATGCCTGGGAAGGAGGGGAGGAGGGAGGGATTTGGCAAGTCGAAACACTTGCCTTGATGGAATAATCAGCTTAGCAAGGCGTTGAATTCCTCCCTATATATTTTATTTTTAAGAGATTTTTAAACTGCCCTCAAGTAAAGCTATCAAGGCAGAGCAAAATCAGGACTAAATAAACATCAATTAAGGCAACACACTGGATGCATCCAACACTCTTATGAGCTTTGGAACAGGTGGGTCTTGTGCAGCATTGCAATTTCTGCCCCTTGACAAGGAGAGAGAAAGAGAGAGAGAGAGAGAGAGAGAGAGAGAGAGAGAGAGAGAGAGAGAGAACACCTTGGGACTCCCTGACACAGCCTCTGCTGCAGCAGAGACAGGCGCAAGGGAGTTCTGGGAACATGACTATGGTCTCTGGCTCCTGAGCACTTGTTGCACCTACAGGGAATGGATCTTCTACAAGAAGACAAGGGTGAAGGGCACAAGAAAGAGCAAGGAAGCCAGAACTGTGCAAGCCACAAGACCTCCAGGGCAGGAAAAAAACAGCAGCAGCAGCAGTCTGGCTCATCAACAGAACAAGTTAGGAGGCGGATGAGCTCCTGTTGTTCTGTCCCAGCTCCTGCCAACCTAGCAATTCGAAAGCATACCAGTGCAAGTAGATAAATAGGTACCGCTGCAGCAGGAAGGTAAAGAGCGTTTCCATGTGCTCTAGCACTTGTTGTTGTGTTTCGTTGTGCCAGCAGCGGTTTAATCCTACTGGCCACATGACCCAGAAAGCTGTCTGTGAACAAACACCGGCTCCCTTGACCTGAAGCGAGATGAGCGCCACACCCCAGAGTCGCCTTTGACTGGACTTAACCATCCAGGGGTCCTTTACCTTTACCTTACTCACTATTTCCAAATTCCACCAAAAAAGAAACCTAAACACGTTATCAAGGGACGTCGAAGGACAGATCAGCCCAAACAACTTTCTAATCACTGCATTCGGCTCTGAATTTTCTCTTTTTAGGGAAACCCTGATAAGGTTCTAAGGAACCCCTGGAACATCTGGAGGGCCAAGGTTGAAGAAGCCTGGCCTAACCATCCTATCTCAAGCAGATTGGAAAGAAACAAACAAACATCTGCAGAAACCATTTTTTAATCCTCTTTTCCACCAGATGGTGTGAAGACATCATCATTATAAGAGGGTCTTGTTTCTCATTCAGATTGTCAATCTTCATTATTTTCAGGGTTCCCCTGTCCTCCCTAATCTACATTCTGGCGAAACAAACAAAAATTTGTTTTACAAACTTAGCCGAGATGTTTTTTGGGAGAAAAAGGGAGAGCGGGTGGGGGTAGGGGATATGTAAGCACTGCTCTCCCTCTTGTGTGCAGATTTTAATAGTGTGGCTGAAACATACTTGACACTCATCTGGGAGACCAAAGTAGGTCAAAGGTTTTATGAAGGAGGCAGCAAAAAGAGATCTGGTTTCTTCATTTCATGTTATTTATGCTGACTACGAAGAGAAAAGGATGCTTGAGTTGGTTAGCAGGATCTAAAGGTCCAGATAAATCGTTCCCATGTGAACAGTTATGGACCACAGGTATGAAATTTACGGCATGTAATGCCCTAAGAGAAAACTTAATGAAAATGATCTACAGGTGGTACATGACACCAGTCAAGCTTGCAAAAATTTACCATTTGCCCGATAACAAATGTTGGAAATGTAAAGAGACCGAAGGTACATTCTTTCACCTTTGGTGGACATGCCCAAGGATTAAGACTTTCTGGGAAATGATTTATAATGAAATGAAAAAGGTATTTAAATATACTTTTTTGAAGAAACCAGAGGCCTTTCTCCTGAGCATGGTTGGCCAATTGGTGCCAAAGAAGGATAGAACTTTCTTTATGTATGCTACAACAGCAGCAAGAATACTGATTGCAAAGTACTGGAAGACACAAGATCTACCCACCCGGGAAGAATGGCAGATGAAGGTGATGGACTACATGGAACTGGCGGAAATGACTGGCAGAATCCGAGACCAGAGAGAAGAGTCGGTGGAAGAAGATTGGAAGAAATTTAAAGATTATCTACAGAAATATTGTAAAATTAAGGAATGTTAGAAAGATGTTGGAATGAAGTTACATGGCTTTAGCAGAAATGTTATAAAGAATTAAGTATAATAGATTGTAATTGGATTAAAGGAAAAAATAATGTTAGAATTTGTTAAGTTAAATGATAGGACAGAAGCTTGAGGAAGATGGAAAGGATTTGCTGAAACAATTAATCGAAGTGGAATACAAAAAAAGGGAGGTGTGAGGAGGTAGCTGAAACAAGTAAAAGAAAGTTAATAACATTGAAAGTAAAGGTTGTGTTTTTTTTGGTTTTTTTTAATTGTTTTTGTTTTATTTTTGTCATGTATATGTAATATTTTTGTTTTTGTATTGTATTGTATTGTATGGTTTTGTTTTGTTAAACTCTTTTTCTTTTTCCTTTCTGTAACTTTCAAAACTTTAATAAATATTATTAAAAAAAAAAAAGATAAATCGTTCCCATGTGCTATATATACTGCATTATGTATACGGAAAGTCACTTATAACAAAGCTAAGACAGTTGTCAACAGGTGGGGTCAAGCATATGCCATAGAAACCTTTTGCTTCAGGCTTCACAACTCCCATGTTCTAAGTAGTCATCAACTACCATGAGGTGTGAATTGCCATGTTGTGTTTCAGAGGCCCTCTCCTTCACTGAAGTGGTGATATTCTTAATTGTGTGGCTTTGGGGGTTAACTAAACCCCTATTGGGGTGACTGAGTAAGTCAAATATGCACATGACAGGCGGCAAAGTGACCCCAGCAAAGGCTGTACAGATCCATCAGTTGCTACTCTCCATGCCTATGGATGCTTGGCCCAAGGTGAGGTCTGCCTGCTTGCCCATTTCCTTGCCCATTTCCTTGGTGCCAGCAGGGGCAGTCCGTTCCAGTTGTTGCAGGGTCTTTGAGTGTCACTAATTGTTCATCATTTGTATTATTCTCATTTTGGCACAAAAGCACTCTCTCTCTCTCTCTCTCTCTCTCTCTCTCTCTCTCTCTGTGTGTGTGTGTGTGTGTGTTGGGGAACACAACTCACAGATTGTGCACAGGGGACACCTATCAGAAACATAGGGAGGGAAATACTTCACATTGTGTCAAAAATATAGAATTTGCAGTACCAAATGCAGTGGTGGCCACTAGTTTTAAATGCTTTAAAAGCACAATAGTCAAATTCATCAAAGCAAAAGCAGCAGCACTGGTCATGATGCCCGCACAGACCCATCAGGTTCAAAGGCAACATGCCACGGAGTATCACTGGCTGAAGAGGGATGGTGGCCGGACACTCTGGGTGTGGACTTCCCAAAAGCACGTCGTTGGTCACTGTGAGAAACAGGATGAACATTTGTCTGCTCTAGAAGGAAGTCAACAGCTAGCATAAGCAAACCAGGCTGGGAATAGCCTGTCAAAGACAAGTGTGGACAGAACACAGGTCCACACAGAGATGCCAGCTCCACTGACCTGGTCCACACAGAATGCTAAGCCATAGGCTTAGGTAACCAAAGTTAAACTTTCTTATTTGAACCCAACACTTATTCACCAAGGTTTGCTGTGGTATACACTGTACTTTTCCGTCTATAAGATTCTAAGATGTATAAGATTCCCCCTATTTTGGGGGACTCAAAGTTAAGAAAATGGAGGGATTGCCCAGGATTGTTGAGCTTCATTTAGGGGGGATTGCCAAAAATTGCTCACCTGCACGTGTCCCAAAATCCGCCTTCCGTCTGTCCCATCCCAGCAGAAGCTGCCAGTCGCCTGCCCAAGTGCAGGAGCATCAGCCAATCAACACCACCCATTGACGCAGCAACCAATAACACGCACAACAGCTACTGACAGCTGCGGCAGCAACCAATCAAACGTCCACCCTGTGCACTACCCATGTATAAGACGACCCCCACTTTTTGGCATGATTTTTATAGAAAAAAACGTAAGTCTTATAAATGGAAAAGTTAGGTACCGTATTTTTCGCCCCATAGGACGCACTTTTCCCCCTCCAAAAATGAAGGGGAAATGTGTGTGCGTCCTATGGGGTGAATGCAGGCTTTCGCTGAAGCCTGGAGAGCGAGAGGCATCGCTGCGCAACGACCCCTCTCGCTCTCCAGGCTTCAGGAAGCTATCCGCAAGCCTTGCGCGCCCGGCGGGAGGTCCCGCCAAGTGTGCAAGGCTTGGGGCAGCAGCCTGTCGCCCGAAGCACAGGGAGCCCTCCGGAGGGAATAATTTTTTTTTATTCATTCCCCCCCCCCAAAAAAAAACCCGAGGTGCGTCCTATGGGCCAGTGCGCCCTATAGGATGAAAAATACGGTAATTCTTGGTCAAAGTTAACCTTAGCATTAAGCATCAAACATTGTATGCAAAACCAGAACCTCTAGTTGCAGCTCACAAGTTGCAGAGCCACAAGAGAAGAACAGCTCAAAACTCAAAATAATGGGGGGGGGGGGGGAGAAACTATGCTGTGACTAGGTCTGAGTGACTGCCTGTGAGATGCTCTGGCTTACCCACAGTATATAATAAGCTATGATCAACATTAATTATGGTTACTGCACAAGTCCAGGCTTTTGTCACAGGGCTGGAGAAATCACTATTCAGAAAGATGCAGAGCTGTGAAACACTCAATTTCTCAGTGGATTTTTTTTTTTTAAAGAATCAATTCACACAGCCTTCACAGTCCCCAAAAGATGTTGGGGCATAATTCCCTGCCACCACAAAACTATTTGCATCCCTTCAAAAGGCCACACAGGAGGTTTACAAAGACCCCCATCTTCCAGAATCTGCATCTATGCTTTCAAGGAAAGCAATGATAATCTGCACCGTCAGCTTTTCTTAGCTCCCTGAGATTGATTTCAGGACGGTCATCTTGGGAGGGTTCCGACAAGTTTTGCTATTTATTGTCCTGCTGCAATAAGGAGACAAAGCAAATATGGTAGTTGCAGCCTCATGTCACTTCCCTTCACCGCTGCACAGAATGAGTGGCTATGCAATAGACAGAGCACATTACATCATGATTCAGTGGTACTTCCCAAAAGATGAACATTTATCCAAAGGGGAAAACAATCTGAGTGCAGAAAGTGGATTAATTAACTGGAAGCAAAGTGCAATTTCAGATTGCTGGCAAGCAAGATGCATTCTCAATCAAGGCAAAAATGAACAACTGGCTTTACTCAGGTCGCCTCTAGAGAAGAGCAAGCATACAATGCGCAGAGGCTGGAGAAATTTGTTTTCAAGCATATGGAAAACATTTGTGGATTGTAATGAGGCTCTGGAGTTAAGGTAACATTACATTACATCGCAGAGATGCCTCCTAAAGGGAAACTTCATCTTTGGAAAACACAAAGAGCATAATTCAGCCATGGTAAAGACCTTTTAGCTCCCTTTGATTTCATTGAAGGGGGGGGGAGGAGAAGGGAGAGAGTTAAGTGCATAGTAAACATTCACTGGAAATCAATAGGGCTCATATATGTGCATTGACTTTACCATCTTCCAAATAAACAAAAAGCTTGTTGTCCTTTCTGGAGCTATTGAGGTCTTTGTTCTTGGCCTGATTCAGGGATAGAGCACCATCTCTGCACAGACTGCAATTTGCGTTTTTTTGGGGGGGGGGCAAAGATATACACAGCTGATGTTTTAAGCAGTACAGACCTGATGCAGAGGTATGAAGGTATTTTTGCTGAATAATTTGCTATTAAATAGTATGCCATTCCAGCTCTCCTACAGCAAACCCCCCCCCACCTTCCATTCTTCCCTCTCCATCACAGAATCTATAAATCACTGCTGGCAGGTAGCTGGGAAGCAGCTGCTAATGATAGTTTTGCTCTGGAGGAGAGGAAGTCACCTTTTAACCCTGCCTGCTGTTGTTTGTCTTATAACTATGACAAAAGAACAGGGGAAAACGCTACAGGAAGCCCATTTCAGGCCCTCAGCATTATCAAGCCTTTCAGGCTGATGATGTTCGTCCTCTATAATCAAAAAGATTCGACTGCATGGGTCCCAATCCTCCCCCCTCCAACTATCTCCACTATTTTCTTCTCATGCAAAAAGAAAAGTTCAGCAATACATTAGAGAGGCAGTCGTGGTTTTCCATTGAAACAGAAATGTCAAAGAAGTCTGTTCTTTCAACTTTCATCTCCTTATTTTAAAAACTTGCAGATACTTTCCGCAGTCCCCTCCTCTGCTTACATGACGGCAACCAGATTTTACATTGCTCATTAAGAACAGACTTAAAACTGGGTCACACAAGAGGGTTTTTTTTGCTTACGGACAGGACTGAGACTCTGCCTCCCCAGTGCACACATCTGTTCTGTTGTGACAACTCTGCTTCAGCCGGCAAGAAGGTCTGAAACAGGGTATTGCAGAGGTTGCTCTGCTGGATCCAAAGTTTGTTGGCTCACCTGACAGGCCCCTGGACTGGATCCCTAAACTGTGGCTGCCTGGAGGTGGCGTAGCTATTGCTAGCTCTCTAGAATGCAAAGAACTGAACAGCAAGTCCCTGTTTCAGTTACTTAGCAAGAAAAGCAAGAAACAAAAATAGGGGCGGCATTATTATTATTTTCAACATGCACAGTATTTTACAGAGTACAGTCATACCTCATGTTACGTTTGCTTCAGGTTGCGCGTTATCAGGTTGCGTCCTGCGGTGACCCGGAGGTACCGGAAAGGGTTACTTCCGGGTTTTGCCACTCACGCATGCGCAGACGTGCAAAATGACGTCACGCGCATGCGCAGAAGTGGTGAATCGCGACCCTCGCGTGCGCAAACGTGGTTTGCGTACTTTTCAGGTTGCGATCCGGGCTCCGGAATGGATCCCGTTCGCAACCAGAGGTACCACTGTACAAGGCCCTTACAATTTAAAAATTGCCACTGGGAAAACTGAGGAAGAGGGAAGTACAGTAATGTTTTGTTGTTGCAGTTTCAGGCTTAGGGAGCAATCCTTAATCTTTTATGCCCTTGTCACTTCCAGGCTGGGTTATTGTAATAAACTGTATGTATGGGTTTGTCCTTGAAGACAGTCCCCAAGCTTCAGTTGGTTCAGAATGCTGCAGCCGGACATCGCATTGTGCCAATTTTGTTCCGGCTTCATTTGCTACCAATTTGTCCTGGGCTCATTCCACGGCGCTGGCTTTGGCCTTGAGACGAAATGGCCCTGGGACCAGTGTCTCTCAAGAATCACCTCTTCCAGTATAAACTTGCTCAAGACCTGTGCTCTGTTTCTGAGGCCTTCCTTGTTGCTTATTCACCAACAAAATGCATGGCTTGTGAGGTCAAGAGAGTGGGCTGTTCCAGCTCTGGTGGTCCCAGGAATAATTTATCCCGCCCCACTTCTGCCCATTCTTAAAAAACCTTTGGATCAGGATTATTGTTTCTATCAGAACTTGTGCAGGTCTATACTGATGATGCTGCGTGTTTATAGTTAGTATTCTATTTTAACTTGCTCATTGATAATGCAATTTATTTATTTATTTGGTAACGTAGTCTTGAGTATGATTTTTCACAGAAGGGTGGGAAAAGAGGTGCTGAAATAATAGAACAAAGAAATACATGTTCACATCAAATTTTGCCAAAGCCTCTTTGGACTCCGAGAATATCTTTCATTGTACTGACAGCAACCAGTCAGATACACGACAGCCTTTAGTGGAGAGCAACAAAGCCATTCACAGGGCATAAAGAGCAATTCCTATTGAGAGATACTTACTGTAAAGACATCATCATCTCCAACTTCAGTCTCATTGTGGATTGTTGAGGATGAAGTTGTAGATCCTGGAAAGACATTTTAAAATGTACACTGTTTCTGTATGTAATTATCACAACCCACAACAAGCCTACTGACCCTGGTGCAAAGCTGTGCAACATGTACAACTAGGGAATTTGCTTCGTTTTTGGCACAGAAGCGTCTTATAACTTATATATAAAAACTTGCCCATGTTTCAAAAGCCAACTGGTGATGAGGGATGGTGGAAGGTATGCTCCAGAAAAAAGAAGAAAAGGGAAAAAACTAAACAAAGAGCCCAGCTGCATGCTTAGAACGGACGTATATGTTCTCCTGGAATGTGGCCAATGTTTTTCCCCCTGCTTGTTTTTACAGAAGCAATTAATTTTATCTGAATATTCTTGGCAAGATCCAAAACGCATATTTGAAAATGGTAAAGGAAATTGTGTCAAAATAAGGGATCGTTATTCTATGTAGGTAAGAGAAGTACCGTATTTTTCGCTCTATAACACGCACCTGACCATAACACGCACATCGTTTTTAGAGGAGGAAAACAAGGGAAAAAACATTCTGAATGAAACAGTGGATGTATCATTTTTGGGCTTCATGCTGTGGCCACAGACATGTGATCTGATGGTGAATTTGGGGTGACCCAATGCAAAAATCCTGAGAATTCCTGTGGATCCATGCTTTGTAACCACATTTTTGCACCATTGCAGCCCCAGGCAACAGTGGGTGCGTGATTTTTTTGGTGCAGGCTGTAGCCATGGACATGCTATGTGATCTGATGGTGAATTTGGGGTGACCCAATGCAAAGATCCTGAGGATCCATGTGGATCTATGCTTTGTAACCACATTTTAAGTGGGGAGCGAAGGAAAAACAAAGAAGGGACATGAGAGGGGTGTGCAGAGAAGCAGCTGGCTAAGAATGCAGGAGAGGGATTTAACGGAGGGAGGAAAGAAAGGCAAAAGTTTCCCCCCACCAAAGCCAGCCATCTCTCTCTCTCTCTCTCTCTCTCTCTCTCTCTCTCTCTCCCTCCCCCCCCCTCTCTCCCCCCTCTCTCTCCCTCCCCCTCCCCCTCTCTCTCACTTCCCCCCTCTCTCTCCCTCTCCCCCAGCAGCACCCGAGCACAGAGAGGAATTCCCCTCTGCTTGCCTGGAGGGGAGGGGCTTTCCCTGCTCTTTGTTCCGTTTCAGCAAACACAGCAACGAAACAGAGGAGGGTGAGCAGTAAGACCCTGAGGCAGAATGCAGGAAAGCAGCCGCTTCCTCTTTTCAGTTTTCCCTTCTCCGTGAAGTGCCGCGATTTGATTTTTGCCTGATTTTTCGGCTCCAGGGACCACACATTCACTCTATAACACGCACAGACATTTCCCCTTCCTTTTTAGGAGAAAAAATCTGCGTGTTATAGAGGGAAAAATACGGTAACTAAGAAAAAACTGCTTCAACAAATTTAAGTTTGGTTTTTTAAATTGCTTAATCTGGTAGCATAAAATCCCAAACAATTCATTCAAGACAAACAACGATTAAGGCTGAAGTCACAGAAAGCTGCTTAAGAAGTCATGTGCTAGAATCATTTGAAACTTCATTCAATATGAGACTTTGTGAGTCAATTAATATTGTATTCATTTGTGGATTAGCTTCAAATATATAAATTCCTAGATCTTACAGAGATTGAAAGCTGACTAACTTGAATCACATCCTCCCTAAGAAATTGAAAGCTGATACAAAAGACTAAGACTTTGATTTAAGGAGTAGCTCATTTCAGTGAAAAATTTGTGAAATTCAGCCTTCAAGTTATAACAACAACAACAAAGCGACTTAGAAACAAAAAACATAGTCCCTGGGTGCTGGTTTTGTACCTTCCATGAGATCTTCAATGGCTTTTCTCACACCTCTATCAAATGCTCGTGCATCAGCAGGGCTTAGAAAAGTGAGCCCAAACTTTCTGTTGTCGACTTTCCAGTGATGAAATGTAGGGTTTGCTTTAGTGTAGACCAAGTCCTTCTTCACATAGCATTCCAATACCACCTGGGGTTCAAAATGCAAAGAGGTAAAAGTGAAGGTCGTGGGTTTGTTAGTTTGGTTCATTTACTGCCTCTTGCATTGCCAAAACATGTCTAGTCTCTATGCAATTGTTTTGGTGAGAGAAGCTCTCTTCACAGAATAGGTCAGCAAAAATAGCTTTGCAAGTGAAACAAAAATGTTTCAAACACTTCCCGCTGGAATGGCAAAGGAACACCATTACATTATACAGTCATACCTCGGGTTGAAGTAGCTTCAGGTTAAGCATTTTCAGGTTGCGCTCTGCGGCAACCCAGAAATAACGGAGTGCGTTACTTCCGGGTTTTGCCACTAGCGCATGCGCTCAAGTGACGTCCCACGCATGCGCGGAAGCAGCGAATCGCAACCCTCATCTGCGGGTTGCGTTCGCTTCAGGATGTGAACAGGGCTCTGGAACGGATCCCGTTCGCATCCAGAGGTACCACTGTACAGAGAGCCATAGCTGGCGTAGGGGGTGGGGGCTAGCCAGGTGTTTTGTCCCAGATGAAGCCTCCAGAGGGGCACCATTGAGGCTCCCAGTGTGTAAAGGTAAAGGTAAGGGCCACTGACCATTAGGTCCAGTCGCAGACGACTCTGGGGTTGCTCATCTCGCTTTATTGGCTGAGGGAGCCGGCGTACAGCTTCCGGGTCATGTGGCCAGCATGACTAAGCCGCTTCTGGCGAACCAGAGCAGCGCATGGAAATGCCGTTTACCCTCCCGCCAGAGCGGTACCTATTTATCTACTTGCACTTTGATGTGCTTTCGAACTGCTAGGTTGGCAGGAGCTGGGACCAAGCAACGGGAGCTCACCCCGTCGCGGGGTTTCGAACTGCCGACCTTCCGATCGGCAAGCCCTAGGCTCAGTGCTTTAGACCACAGCGCCACCCGTGTTGTGTATGAAAATGTGCGTGGGGAGAGTACCAACCTGGGTCTTGGACCTGGGTTAAATTAAGCCTAGTTTTGCCCCTGACATTATACACTACCATTGCAAACCATTGATGTAGTACAGTATTTTAATATTTTTTTTGGAAGCCCCCCAGAGTGGCTGGGGAAGCCCAGCCAGATGGGCGGGGTATAAATAAAAATAAATTAATTATCATTATTATTATTATTATTATTGCAAACAGATTCCAAAACTTAACCAGAGCTACCCAACTCCCTCTGCAAAATGTGCACCTTTGTCTTGCTTAGCATAAAAACCAAGAAGTTACTCTAGTAGACAAATGTAACAAACAATAAAGTACAATTGCAGTACCATTAATAAGGATATGCACATTTTGTGCATAATGAAATCAAATATATGCAGATAATGCGCACACACTCTAACTGCCCCACGGCAAACTAACTTGTCACACCCTGCCACTTATTCTGCCTTCTTCTGTAGTGAACAGCTTGCCTCATTTCTTTGATTCAACTGCAAATATTGAAAGAGAAAATGTGGTGCAGTGGATCTTGAATTGCAAGTTGGATGGGGAGACTTTGGTTCAAATCTCCACTTGGCACAGTTGCTGAGCAAGCTTCGCCTTGTGGCTCTAACCAACATCACATGCTATGAGGATTAAATGGCAACGACCCCACGTACAGGGGCTCCAAACTTCTTGGAGATTACAAAAAAGTGTGTTCTGCAAGTGTGTTGGTACTATGGATGCACCCAGTTAAGTTTCTGCTTATGGGACATTTTATAGTTTTACATTTCATGTGCCCATGCAGGGAGAGCTGCTGTTGTTTTCTCAGTAGCCAGCCTTTTATCAAACAGAGACCCACAGTAGGTGTATTTATCATATTTCAGAGCCCAAACCCCTTCTATGAAATCAGGATGTATAATAAAGATAGCAGCAAGAGGTCTGTGGTTATAGGGCACATTCTTAGATGTGTTCAGATAATGATATATACATACTAATAGTGAACTAGTTCTCCAGAGGTAGCCAGAACACCACCATCTATGCACAAGGGGGGGTTTTATCACCCCAAATTTCTGCAGATTGACCAAAAAACCCTAGGCAGAGAAGGACAAAATATGGATTGAGCATGCTCCCTGGGCATGGAGCACTGAGTGTCTGGAAAGAGGATGGAATGGAGTGTCGTGGAGAAGAGCATGGCTGGCCAAAATTCAGAACAAGGGCACGCCGTATACTGCAACATTTTGTTGCAGATCCAACTTTTATCACATAAAACAAAAATGTGTTTAAGTGATGTTGGGCCAACAACTTCTGAAAACAAGAATTTGGTAAGGATCTACTTCACAGGTCATCCGTTGGCCATCCCTGGTTGGGCTAAATCTGTAGGTGGAACCTACGTCTGGTAGCTAGCTGATTCGTTCTTGCAGCTTCATGATTTAAATGTGAATCCCCCCCCCTTCCCGTTTTATTTTGTGCAAAGAAGCAGGAACTCTTGGTTCTATAAACAGCCATGGTAAGGAGCAAAGTGTCAATCCGCAAGATAAATTACCCTTGCATTTTTGCTCTGCCAGCCTATACCTCAAGCAGAAGGTGGCATAAATAATTCATTGCCATTTTAAAAGCTTGAATTACTCAGTACAACGTGACTGGCTTTTTCTATTCTTTATACTACAATCTGCGATGCTACAGGATTTTGGCAGGGTGGGGGAAAAGTGTCAGTTTCACTTCTTTGAATAAGAAGGTGTTAACTACATAAAAATGGAGGTTTTAAAACATTAATGTGCAGCTGCTATTTTGGGGAGAAAATAGATTGTGCTCCTTTGAAGTAGGAGGAGGGGTTTTTGCCTGACGGGTCATGTATGGTCTTGTGAAATGCTAAGAAAGCTGTGGAGGCGGGGGAAGGAACCAGAAGCAAATACTGAATTAGATTAAATTACCAGTTTGTCTTTTTGCCTTTCTCCGTGGATCAGAAATCCACTTCTTCCATTGCCCTCTGGGCACATGACCTTGCAGACACCAACTCTACTGAGACCGCCTCCTTCTTGCGGCAACCATCCTCCACTGGAGTCATCTCGGGTCATAACCACAGCTTTGACTCTCACAATATAGCTGTCACTGAAACAGACAACAAGAACAAGAGACCGTTAGATCAGGCAGCGAAGTTCACAAATATTAGCATCCACTTATCAGAATCCATGGGGGTGAAATCAGCCAGCTTCTGCAGATGAAGCCGCTAACAGTGCTCTCTGATATAATAGAGAGATACCAGGAGCCTCTCATGCTCCAATAAGCCAAAGTGGTTGATTCATAGACATGAAGGGAAGTTCTTACTCTGTGAAGGAGAAATGAAACTCAGCATCCTAAAATCTCAAATATTTTGGTTTTGAATAATCAAGAGTTTGTTTTCAGAAATTGGTGTGTGCAGGGAAAGTGCTCCATTTTCATGTTTCATTCTGAAACATACATTTTGGAGGTAATAATGTATTGCCCACAAAAGCTCGTGCCACAAAAATAAGCCTTTGTTTCAACAGTCTTGTGGCAGCTTAGGCAGATGTGAACTTTTTGGGTTAAGAATCAGCTGGTGGTGATTGGAAATATGTAATTATTTTGAGGGGATTATGAAGGAGCCATTTGACTAGAGGCTGAGCTGGAGCAACAAGAAGCCTTGTGCCATAAATTCTAGGGTCACCATAGGTTCCAACTGCCTCCATCCACTAATCTGTCTCCCTCCCCCCCCCCCCGACTGGATTACTGCGCCCAGTGGGGTCACCACTCAGCGGTCATAAAAGACAATTGAACTTTGGAACATGGAATATACGGACTTTGTTGGATAACACAGATAATGAGCATCCTGAATGCAGAACTGCCATCACTGCAAGAGATTTGCAACACATTAACATCGATATTGCAGCACTTCAAGAAACTCAAAGAGCAGGAGATGGAGAACTGAAGAAAAAGGAGGCTACCCATTCTTCTAGAAAGAAAACGTTGAATACATGGAGTAGGCTTTGCTATCAAAAACAATCTTGTGAAGCTCTTGTCAGATGTCCCTACAGGCATTAATGAGCGACTTTCAACCCTTCAAATAAAGCTCACCAAAAACCAGAAGGTCACTATTCTAAGAGCTTATGCACCATGAGACATGAAAGAATTTTTTACTCTCAGCTGGATACCATCCTATCAGAGATTCCAAAGGAGGATCCTGGGTGATTTTAATGCAAGAATTGGGCGAGATTTCGAAAAGAAGGAATTGGCAGCAGCAACCAGAACGAAATCTTACTTTTGACTATATGTGCAACAACCTTGTTATTGCCAAAATACTCTTTCAACTGAAGAATAAATTTAGAACATCATGGAGGCATCCTCAGTTGAACCACTGGGACCTCTTAGACTATGTTATTGTCCGTGCTAAAGATCGCCGTGATGTGCTCCCTACCAGAGCTATGACGAGCGCCGACGACTGCTGGACAGATCACAGATTAGTATGTTCCATGATGGCTATCAAGATTATACCTCAATGCAGGCTTCAGAAGGAAACCAAGGCACAAACTGAACACTCAATCCCTTCAAGATCCCATTAAGTGGGATTGCTTCCAAACAACTCTTAAGGACCATCTGCTTTCAGAATTCCCTGAAAACATCAAGGAACACTGGACCAAGCTAAAAACATCCATTATTGCAACCTGTGAACAAACTATTGGATACCAAACCAAGAAACACCAGGACTGGTTTGATGAGAATGACAGTGAGATTGAATGCATTATTGACAAGAAAAGGAAGGCCTTTCAGATCTGGCAAAGAGAAAGAAACTGCACCACTATGAAGAAAACCTAAGCCAATGCTAAGGCTGAGGTTCAAAGAAGAACCAGAGAACTAAAGAACACCTGGTGGGTAAAAAAGCTCAAGAGATCCAGCACTTAGCAAACACTCATGATGCATAGAGTTTCTTTAAAGCCACAAAGACCATTTATGGGCCAATAAAACATGGCATATGCCCCCTACACTCAACCAATGGTACCACACTTCTAAAAGAAAAAGAAACTATTGCGCTGTGCTGGAAAGAACATTACCAACATCTCCTTAACTGCAACTCCTATGTAGCTGCTGAGGTCCTCTCACAAATTCCGCAAAAACAAATTAGAGATGAGTTTGCAGTACCTCCAAATCTGGGAGAATTGTGTACAGCTATTAACCAAATGAAAAACTACAAAGCCAGCGGACCTGTTGGGATACCTGCCGAAGTCTTCAAAGTGGACGGAACTGAACTTACACAACAAATTCACAAGCTCATGGAAAAAATCTGGGAGAGAGAGAGGAGATCCCAGCAGACTTTAGGGGTGTGAAAATTATCAATCTCTTTTTAAAAAGGTGATAGAACAGATTGTGGAAATTATCGAGGCATCTCTTTATTAGATGCGGCCAGCAAAACTCTTGCAAGGATCTTAGCAAACTGTCTTCTAACAATATCTAAGGCTACCCTGGATCCCAAAATGGTTTCCGACCTTCTAGTGGGACAGTGGATTCACCACTCGCCAGCTTCAAGAAAAATGCAGAGAGCAAAACCAACCCCTGTATATGGCATTTATTGACCTGACTAAGGCCTTCAACACTGTAAATCGTAGTGTCCTGTGGACCATCCTTCTGAAAATTGGCTGCCCAGATAAATTTGTGAACATCCTTTGACTCCTCCATGACAATGTATCCATTCACAATGGATTCAGGTGTTAAACAGGGTTGTGTTATTGCCCCAGCTCTATTATTTTCACTGCCATGATCCTATACTTTGTCGAAGGGAAACTCTCCACTGGAGTAGAAATCATATATCGAACAGATGGAAAGCTCTTTAATCTGAGTAGGCTGAAAGTAAAGAGTAAGGCTACCATAATGTCTGTCACAGAGCTTCAGTATACTGATGACAACGTAGTCTGTGCTCACTCAGGTTGACTTCCAAACCATCCTAAATATTTTTGCAGAAGCTTACGAAAAGTTTGGCCTATCGGTCAACATCAAAAAATCTGAAGTGTTGCACCAACAAGCACAAAACAACCCCTCTGCAGCGCCACAAATCCAACTCAATGGTGTAATGTTGGGAAATGTCGATCACTTCTCCTACCTGGGCTGGCATTGATGCCAAAATCCAGCATCGTCTGAGCTCTGTGAGTGCAGCTTTCAATTGAACTGCAGTGTGTTTGAGGACTGGGACATTTGCAGAGAAACCGAAATGCTTGTTTACAAAGCTATCGTACTACCAACCTTACTGTATAATTGTGAAACACGGACCACTTATAAATGCCATCTCCAACTCCTTGAAAGATTCCATCAATGGTGACTGAAAATTTTTGCACATCACTTGGGAAGACAGGCAAACTAATACCACTGTACTGGAAGAAACAAAGATCACCAGTGTCGAAGCCATAATTCTTCAACATCAACTTCGTTGGAGCCCCTTCCATTTCTCCTTTTCATTTTCATTTTCATTTCATCAGAGGCTTCGCATTGCTTTTGCTGAAGCCATGGAGCCTGCACTCACTCCATAAGATGCACACACATTTCCCCTCACTTTTTAGGAGGGGAAAAGTGTGTCTTATACGGTACTTATCCTGAAGCTACTTCAACCCGAGGTATGACTGTACTCTATTGTATGGCCACTGAACCTTCTCTCTCAGAATGAACACAAGAAGAAACGGCCCTTCCCCCCAGAATAGAAACACATTTTGAACTCTTCAAGACAAAACTCACACAATAAATGTACCACCATCTCCCCAGACAGCCAACAGAAGGATCTGGTGGAAACAAGAGATTGGCATATGCAGTAATATGTCATTCTGCAAAATGCAGGACATGACGGCTGTATCATGGCAGGATTAAGCCCTGGTGCTATACTGAAGTGAAAGTGCCCCTGCCCAGCAATAGCTCCACAGATCCTTTCCTGTATCCACTTTCCATAGCAGAACCACCAATGTCACAGATACCCTTGAAAGCGTCCCTTGTAATGTGTAACCTGTAAGCCCAACAACTCAAGTCCATTCTTGCAGCAGAGTTTCATCTGTGCAGTCTGCTCTTACTTGTGTTAATTGGCTGATTTAGCTACTTTAGCTCAACTGATATCTATAGTGGTGGAAGCTTAGGGAAAATGCAGGTCTCTGGACTCCTGAGCTACCTGGAAACCTGTCAGCCCTTTCCTTCTATCACAGTGTCCCAAGGTTTGCATTCATCCCACCCAGAACAAGACTCATCAATTCATCCAATACTGAGGTGGGTAGCCCCACACCAATTAGAAGGGAAAGCAAAATGGAGACTCCCACATACAAGGTTTTCTTCAGCATAGCTGGGCAGTATACCATACAGAAGCGAAATATATTGGAGTCTTGGGGGTGTGTGTGTGTGAGATGCCTATCATATGCCTTACACGCCAGCATCCACCAAGCCCTTGCACTGTTTCCATGCGCTGCTCTGGTTCGCCAGAAGCGGCTTAGTCCTGCTGGCCACATGACCCGGACAAACTGTCTGCGCACAAACGCCGGCTCCCTCGGCCAGTAAAGCGAGATGAGCGCCTCAACCCCAGAGTCGTCTGCGCCTGGACTTAACTGTCAGGGGTCCTTTACCTTTTTACATTTCGTCTGCTATTCACTGAAACAGATTCAATGCAACAACAGTACCCTTTCAATTTATTTATTTTCAAGTCTGCACTGCAGAATCATTTTGCTTTGACTTAAAATACAACTACAGTACTTGCAGTTTATCTCCAGGGGTGCTTAAAATCTAAAAATACTTTCTGGACTGTATTCTTTAAGTGTTCCTTGGCAAACATAGGACTTGGGTCAAGAAGCAGAACATATGCGTTTAATTATCTGCTGTCTCTAAATGTGTGGCGCTAACAGCACTCCAACACTCCCCCCCCCCCATTCTCTCTCATTTAGAAAGCAGCAGGGACAAGACTCACAAATTTGGTTACTCAAATATAGCTCAAAACACACTAACTGTCAGCTTTCTTGCTATAACATAAACAACTAATTTCCTTCCAAAATGCGTTTTGTACAATAATTATACTTATTATTAATATTTACTATTTATGTAGTGCTTTTAAGTAGTTTAAAATACTTGCGCAATAATCCTTACAATGGGGGTCAGCAAGGTTTACATCGCCTGGGCCGGTTCACTCCAGCGGAGGTCTCCTGGTTGGCCAGATTGCGCGGGCATGTAAACGCGCGCCCACGATTTCCGGTGTCTGTGTCTTCACAGACGTGATTTTTGGCGTCTGTGCAGACGCAATTTCCGGCGCCGCAGAAGCAAGTGCCCACACCACGCTGGTTTAGCGCAGCACGCAGGGACTCGCTAAGTGGACAGCTTGGTTCACGATTGGCTTGTGGGCCAGTTAATAATAATAATAATAATAATAATAATAATTTATTATTTA
This sequence comes from Podarcis cretensis, assembly GCF_951804945.1. NCBI lineage: Eukaryota > Metazoa > Chordata > Lepidosauria > Squamata > Lacertidae > Podarcis > Podarcis cretensis. The sequence goes on along the minus strand of NC_137172.1, from coordinate 119,975,612 downwards.
TACCCCGCCCATCTGGCTGGGTTTCCCCAGCCACTCTGGGCGGCTTTCAACAGAATATTAAAATACAGTAATCTATTAAACATTAAAAGCTTCCCTAAACAGGGCTGCCTTCAGATGTCTTCTAAAAGTTTGGTAGTTATTTTTCTCTTTGACATCTGGTGGGAGGGCATTCCACAGGGCGGGCGCCACTGCTGAGAAGGCCCTCTGCCTGGTTCCCTGTAACTTGGCTTTTCGTAGTGAGGGAACTGCCAGAAGGCCCTCGGCACTGGACCTCAGTGTCCGGGCACAACGATGGAGGTGGAGATGCTCCTTGAGGTATACTGCTTAACGATCCCCGTGGGCCGCTTGTGGCCCATGGGCCTTAGGCTGCCGACCCCTGCTTTACAACAATCTTTTAGTTAGGTTGGAATCGTTATCCCCATGCCAGGCTGAGAGAGTGTGCATGTTTGTGTAATCAATGCACCAAGATACACAAGAACTTCATGCATCTTTGAGTATGGATTAGCTGACCCTTCGCAGCAGCTGGTACCAAGTACTTTGGATGGAAGAAAATCTGATGAGACTGAGCTAGAACTCCTTCGAGACCCGAGGACCAACAAAGAGGGCTACCAACAAAATCGGCAGAGAGAGACTGACAGAGATTTAAAGGCCTCAGATGTGAGGAATCCAGGCTAAAGACTGTTTTTGTGGACATGGGGACATTGGGAAGGGACAGAAACAAGGGCGGGGGGGGAAGAATTTTTAAAAATATGTTTATGACCTTTGTGTTTGATTATTATGACCTATTTTTAAGATAAAAGGGAAATTTGTGGAAGGAATTCGAGTCGACCTTACAAAAAGGATTTAATATATATAAGAAAATTGGATAAGTAAAATTTGGCCAAGTAATAAGAATTAAGTATTTTTTAAAAAATATATATATATATAATAATAATATGTAAAGGATGAGAGATATGAACTTGCTGAGCTAATTTAATTGAATTAGGATGTATGAAGGGGGGGTGGGGGGAGGTCAAGAACTGGGGTTAGGAAAGTAAGGATATGAAACTTTATATGTGTTGTCTTTGTCTGTGTGTGTGTGTGTCTGTGTTTATAAAATGTGAAAATTCAATAAAAAAATTATAAAAAAAAAAGAACTTCATGCATCTGTATGCAGACCTCTTATTCCTGGCTTCCCTTCATGTAAGTGGGTAAGATGACAAACAAACCAAAGAGACCCAGTTTAGCCACAGCTTCCCGTTCTCCGCAAGCTGGGAATTATGGTTCATGGTTTCCAAACAAGCCAGGATCAGGATGCCAACCTTAAACATGGATTCAACATTCTAGTTTGTGTGCAAGAGAATAACCAAAATTAATTCAATTTGCTCCCAAGCTGCAGCCATCATCACAAGCTCCAACAATTCATCAATGGGCTCTTTTTAAGTAATCAATGTGAACATTTTCATTCTTAGTGTTGTATTAAGGTAAAGGGACCCCTGACCATTAGGTCCAGTCGTGACCGACTTTGGGGTTGCGGCGCTCATCTCGCTTTACTGGCCGAGGGAGCCGGCGTACAGCTTCCGGGTCATGTGGCCAGCATGACTAAGCCGCTTCTGGCAAACCAGAGCAGCGCACGGAAACGCCGTTTACCTTCCCGCTGGAGTGGTACCTATTTATCTACTTGCACTTGACGTGCTTTCGAACTGCTAGGGTAGCAGGAACAGGGACTGAGCAACGGGAGCTCACCCCGTTGCGGGGATTCGAACCGCTGACTTTCTGATCGGCAAGCCCTAGGCTCTGTGGTTTAACCCACAGTGCCACCTGCATCACATTGTTGTATTACCTTGATTAAAATTATGGTAAAAGGGGAGAGGGAAGTCCCAACCTGTTAAATCTTCTGTCTAAAGTTTAAAAGGAACGGCTAAACTGATACAGGAAAAGCAGTAGCTGTGCTAACTTGCATTAGGCACAGTGTGAAAACATTTTGAGTGCCACCTCCTCCCATTAGCCTTAACGCTTTAAAACAGAAGAATTGTAGCACCATAACAGATGTAACACTTGAAACAGACTTACTGTGGCATAAACCTCCAAGGAGGAGGGAGCTCACTTCATCATATGCATGGAAATAGTAGGCAGGTAAACAACCAGGTGTAGAGAAAACATATGTAAATGCACCCCCAATCTCATGCCAAAGTACCTTAATATGGCTGAAAGAGTATTTAAGAAGGAAAAGGAAATCAAAGTAAACAAGAACAGCAGTGTGTGTCTGTGTACAACCCTTGCAGCAGCTCAAAGGTAAAGGTAAAGGTACCCCTGCCCGTACGGGCCAGTCTTGACAGACTCTGGGGTTGTGCGCCCATCTCACTCAAGAGGCCAGGGGCCAGTGCTGTCCGGAGACACTTCCGGGTCACGTGGCCAGCGTGACATCGCTGCTCTGGCCAGAGCCAGAGCCAGAGCCGCACACGGAAACGCCGTTTACCTTCCCGCTAGTAAGCGGTCCCTATTTATCTACTTGCACCCGAGGGTGCTTTCGAACTGCTAGGTTGGCAGGCGCTGGGACCGAACGACGGGAGCGCACCCCGCCGCAGGGATTCGAACCGCCGACCTTTCGATCGGCAAGTCCTAGGCGCTGAGGCTTTAACCCACAGTGCCACCTGCGTCCCTTGCAGCAGCTCAGTCAGCCTCAAATCATAGAATCATAGAGTTGGAAGAGACCACAAGGGCCATCGAGTCCAACCCCCTGCCAAGCAGGAAACACCATCAGAGCACTCCTGACATATGGTTGTCAAGCCTCTGCTTAAAGACCTCCAAAGAAGGAGACTCCACCACACTCCTTGGCAGCAAATTCCACTGTCGAACAGCTCTCACTGTCAGGAAGTTCTTCCTAATGTAAAGCTGTCTTTACTTTTCACTAGAAAGCTGAGAGAGGTGGTCATACTTCCCAACAATTATAAACAGTTGAGCCAAAAGACCATTAAAATCCAATGACTATTCTATGCAAAGTCCAGTTCTATACAGAATGACCACAGTCACTTTTTGCAACAGCAGTAATAGAAAATACTTGAATTTTCTAGTGGGAGCGAACACTTTTGATTTCACTTGAGTTCTGAATGGGGATGGGAGTGTTAGAAACCAAGCGTCATATGGGAGGCTGGGGGACAGCCCTTCTCTCAGGTCCTTTGATGGTGAAGTTAGAAGCAAGTCTCTGGCCTTCAACAGACCAAGCTGGGGAGCTGAAACTCTTCCAAACTTTAATAATTCTTCTTTACACTTTTAATTTAAAGTGTTGGCCAATACAAGAAATAACTTGGAAAACCCTAAATTGCTTCTTTCTTAGAGGGGTTTCATTTCATAGTTAACACCTCCCATCCCCCTCACCACTCAAAAGAGACAATTGCAGTAAAGAAATAAGCAAAGCAACTTTGAATTCACTGGCAAAACAGAGACAAACTGCATAAAAACGAACAATTACTCCTCTCGCCATAAACAAGTTGTAACCTGAAATGATTTCAGAACATGTTTATTTTTACAAGCAAGGGGGAAATTAAAATGAGCAAACCTTTCTATGCCTAAGCATTTGACTTATAATTCTTCAATAATTCTATAATTAGACATGCATTAAATTACTTTGCACTGATGTGGCTGAATGCATGTAACCCACATATTCTTACACTGTCCGCTATGACCAAACTGAGTTCTGTGGAGCACAAACCCCCTGATTTCTCTCCAGAATCTTCAAGCATAGAACAAACCATTTGGCACAGCAAAAAGCTTTAAGAATGGAGTGCTCCTAATGACTCCACAATTTACAATGGAATAATCATCTGGCTCTAAACCATCCATTCAGCAAAAGAACATTATAGTGTCAGAGGTCAAAGGTGGAGGTTGTTAAATGGGAACAGACAAAAGAAAAGGGCGGAATCCAATAAAGAGGCAAATTAATGGCTGAAACACCATTCAGAATCTGCACTAACTCCATTCAGCTTCACATTCTGCATTCGCATTCACATGAGGTCATGCTAAAAAGGAATAAACCAGATTGATCCAATTACTTGGAAAGAGCAAATTTCATTGGCTGCCTGGTAGGTGTTTTTTGTTTTCGGAAAAAGCAGAGCATTATTTGAAGGCTAGCATTCTCTAAAAACAGAATTGAACTCTAATCTCAAATCTAGCTGGGGGAATCATTTAACTACAGCAGTTCCTCAGATCTTTTACCTAGGGCTGCCATATTTTGAAGAGCAAAAAAAGAGGACGCATTTGCCGACTTCTACTTTTAACTACGGGTCGCTATGGCGACTCTCATTTTAAACACCGCTACTATACGTAGGCTATAGAAGCTGTAATATATATTGCTAGCAGCAATGTTCTTAACTTTCAACAAACGCCCTTCAGATGGCAATGCGTGTCACCACAGTTTGAAGTTCAGGTGGCCCGGCTTTCTCTGGGTCTATTTGCTGAGTCTCTGCCTGAAACTCTTCTTCAAAACACTCACGGGAATCACAGCTTTTCTAATGCAGGTGATTACACAAAGTTCTGTTCTTTTCAGATCAAGAACCTATCAATACATTATGCAGATTAAAGCAGCAAATTCCTGAATCGTGCTACTTCTGGTGGTGGGTATGACATATCTGTCAGATCTGAGTGTGCTCCTGCACAGACAGAATTCCCTGCATAACTAGGAAACCAGAGGAAAAAAAGGTTTAGTGCAGCCTTCTTTCTGGCAAGCGAATGCATATGCAATCCTAGGCTATCATCACATTCTGTGTGATATGTAGAATGGCTGCAAGTTTAGCACAGTACAAGTTTTAGTGGTGACCAGTAAATTTTAATACCCACTTAATTTGCATGGAAACTAAATGACCAGCAGCAACAACCCCCCCCCCTGCCCGCCAAGAAACCCCAAAACTCAAACACCAAACTATTCTGGTGGCTGGCAAGATGCTACCTGCTCAGCTGCTACCCAAGTGGTCTACTCTTGGTGATGAATACAGCCTACATTTGAGACTCTGTAAACACAAGCCAACATTGGGAAATTGAAATGGTTTACTTTTAAACAATGTGGGTAAGTCTCCTAACACCATAGAAGAATATCTGCTCCTACTTACAGCAGGCTATAATGATAAATGATAAATACCAATAAATCCTTTTGGAAAGTATACATTAGTCTGCATTGCTTGTACAGAGAGAAAGCAATGCATCACTTTTACCAGAATCACATAAGCAGAATTCCTAGGCTAAAGCATTTTGTTACAATATCAACAAAGGACAAGAACGCTGGCTCAAAAGACAAGTATCAAAAGATCACATTCCTAGGTTTTTTTTAATAAACAAAAATGCTTTTCGTTCAAAGATTTACCTCTTCTAGAATATATAAAGCTTAGATGCCTGGAGAAAGACAGGTCTTCTAAACACCTCTGGTATTGCCTTGGTCATGTTTCTGGAAGTGGAAGTGGAAGATGTGGACCAGCAAAAACTCTTCTCTCTATTTATTGGAGGGTTGGTCTGAGATCTGGAATCAATGACATCACAGCTTTTGAAGTTAACCAATGAAATTTATTTTATCCCAGATGGGCCAATGGTAGGGAGTTCATTTCTAGGATACCACCCATGGGATAAAACAAACCTATTAATAGAAGCATGAGATTGTTGACATGTGGACCAGCGAATGGGAGGCGTTCCCTTGTTGTTAGGATGAGGCAGTTTTCCTCCCAGAAAAAAAGTATTGTGCAATCTGCCGTGCTTTTCCTTGCATGAAACAGTGGAAAATGGGGTGCCAATTAGCTTTTTTGCTTGGGATAGGCAAAAGGATTTCTATCCCAGGAGAAAGCATATATCCAGGAATCATCAGGAGATGCTATCACTTTGATTGCATTCTGCTGCCCTATCGGTTGATCTTGGGCAAGAGTTATCAGGGGACATGGTGTCCTGTTCTTTTAGATGTGGAGCTACTGGAGTGCTTCTATGCATTCCTGGCAAACACAAAAGGTAATTGCTGCTCAGCGCAATGAAACCTTCTTGTGATGTCCCTCTGGGTCCCATTTCACAGCTTCATTTTCAGCCATCGGGAAGTTGGAGGAGTGTTGTTTTCCAGACATAACTCAAGGAGATACTATCTCAACAAGCCCTTAAAAAGCCTGGACCCCCAAAGACATTTCAAGGTCATATCTTCCCTTACATCTGGTTGAAATTGCCACAGCATTCTTCTAGGATACTTTCTCTGCAAAACTTAAGGCTGCAAGTGGCCAGAAGTGCAGAATAGAGTGGGCTCAGCAAAAAGCCTATGCTCCCCTGCAGAGTTGCCAAAGCAGGGTGCCTTTTTTGGGGTGGCTTTTGTTGGTGACGGTTGATGTTTCAGTCTTAGGAAGATCTGTTTTCAGATCCCAAGTTATAACCAGCTGGTGAGTGAGACAAGTTACAAACAAAAACCAAGATTAGCAGAACACTCAAAATGTGGAGAAGCCTCACACAAGTGGATGGGAAAGTCCAAGGTCACTGTGTTTATGTGATGGAGAATCTTGATAGGAAGAAAAAAAGGCATTGTGCAAGCTGTCATACTTTCTTCACATCCTTGTCAATTTGCCTTGTTTACTATTCATATTTCACATTCTATTTGAAAGTGTGTTTCTTTGGGGTTCACTGTTTGATCGGGGACAGACTATTGTGGTATTTTGGCTAGATTCTTTGGATTAGATCTGTGCATGATGGTCTGATCCTGACAGCTTGAGATGGTGGGTGGGGAAGGGAGAACTTAATGATTACTGATTACAGTATTGAAAATCACAAGAGAACTGCAGGCTGAAAAGTGACATGAATTCCTTAGGTGAAAAGGTAAATCTCTGGACCAAGTTTTCGAGAGAAACATCACATTATGTAACATTCCAACAAAAGGCATTTGGGACTGAGCTACATTTTCTGATTTACACCAAACATTTATTTCTCTTTTCTTTTCCTCCTTTGTTCCTCCCCCTGCCCAACTTTCTGTCCTATGGGTCATAAACTCTGTTCTTCAAAATAAAATAAAATGAACACAGGATGGAGGTGAGTGGGGACAAGAAAGATTGAAAGCAACACTGAAAACAATATAATCCAACTCAGGATATTTCATCCACCTCGCCTTTTGTTAATCCCACAAGTACACTAGCGGCAGCCCCCAGACTGACTCCGAGGATAGACCCACATAGTAATCCAAGTGGGAGGTTACACAGGGCAGGGGAGGCAATTTTCTGTTTTCCAAGATCCAGGAACCACTCACTCACAAGTTTCCTTCCCTGATGTCCAGAGAATGAGCATGTAATAAACTGTGAAAATACAGACATATACACATATCCTCTCTTGCCTTTCCTCCTCCTCCTCCTCCTCCTCCTCCTCCTCCTCCTCCTCCTCCTCCTCTTCTTCTTCTTCTTCTTCTTCTTCTTCTTCTTCTTCTTCTTTGCCAATTGGTGAACACTTTGTTTTATTCCAGCAGACTTTTGCTTCATGCAGCAAGTAATTTTTTTAAATGTTTGTTTTTAAGTGATGGCTCCTGTTTCTTTTAGATTTCAAATACTGTAAGATGCGCAGAGTGTGGGGTACAATTGCTTTTAATAAAATACCGTATTTTTTGCTCTATAAGACGCACCAGACCACAAGACGCACCTAGTTTTTGGAGGAGGAAAACAAGAAAAAAAAAAATTCTGAATCTCAGAAGCCAGAACAGCAAGGGAGATCGCTGCGCAATGAAAGCAGCAATCCCTCTTGCTATTCTGGCTTCTGGGATAGCTGCGCAGCCTGCATTCGCTCCATAAGACGCGCACACATTTCCCCTTACTTTTTAGGAGGGAAAAAGTGAGTCTTATAGAGCAAAAAATACGGTAACTAGATGTCATATTGAGAGGGTGAACACACAGAAGGGGGAATTTTAATGAATTGATAATTCTTCTACAATTGTATCCACGGCTGAAAACGGTACTCAGACAATTATTTGTTACTTTAAAAAAAAATTAAAAAAATTAAGACATACAGATGATGTATGTCATTTTTTAAAATCAAGATAACCTTGCCGTTAGACAACTACTATTCTTCCTGTTACTTCTAAAACTCCCCAGACAAGTCTCCCAGCAGATAGCATGGTCACATGTGCTATGGCTACAGTTAATTACTACAAGTATTGCTTGCCGAACCGTGTGTCAAAGCATTTGTCCTTCCAGGCTGTGATACGTTATGATTAACATTTTTTATTACTGTGTCTTCTTTGCTGCTGTTATGTTTGCATTTTGTTGTTGTTATCAAATTAATACAAAAGGGAAAGCATTTATTCAATAACATTTCTCTATCAAAATTCACTTCTGTCTTTTGGCAAAATATTCCACAGATACGGAAATGATAGGAAGATGGGCTCTGTTGGAAGATGAGCTTTTGCTGGTGAAGCCAGTTTTGGAGGGGCTTTGAAGGGGACCTGGGGACAACTGGGACATGGTGGCGCTGTGCTCTAAACCACAGAGCCTAGGGCTCGCCAATCAGAAGGTCGGCGGTTCGAATCCCCGCGACGGGGTGAGCTTCCATTGCTCGGTCCCAGCTCCTGCCCACCTAGCAGTTCAAAAGCACATCAAAGTGCAAGTAGATAAATAGGCACCGCTCCAGCGGGAAGGTAAACGGTGTTTCCGTGCGCTGCTCTGGTTTCGTCAGAAGCGGCTTAGTCATGCTGGCCACATGACCCAGAAGCTGTCTGCAGACAAATCAGCTCCCTCGGCTAGTAAAGCAAGATGAGCACTGCAACCCCAGAGTCGTTTGCGACTGTATTTTACTGTCAGGGGTCCTTTACCTTTAGGGACCATTAGCTTAAGCTGTGATGCTGAGCACATCTATCAGCAAAACTGGCCCGACCCCTAGGCTTTGTTATGCTTTACAGGCATAGCTATAAATAGAACAGTTGGATTACTGGATCTGCTAGCCGCACCACCAGGCCACTGGCAAAATGTAAGTGTCCCCACAGACTTCCATAAATGTACCTCTACCTGTGACTGAATTTGTCTGTTTTTTCATCCCTGGTTTGTTTTGTTTTTTTAATGCTGCATAAAGCAAATACAGACAAAAATCAATAGCAATACAGCATTTTGTGAAGCATAAAAGAAATTGTCCATTTTGAATTTGGTGAGAGGGAAATCCTTCCCAGGGCAAGAGCCCTCTGTTATTACTTCATACACCGTTGGTTAAAGTCTAATTTATCACAACTCAAATCAGGTATGATAGATACACTCATCCTTCAAGGAATGTTAGTCACCTGCCAACTCATATAGATAAGAGCCGCAGTCCCCAGTGATATGCTTTGCCATTCAAAATCCAGTTCCCTTTTTGCCCTGTTAGTCAGTTCATGAACAGGTAGCCTTCATCCCCCCCCCCCCAAACTCCACATTTCAGTCCAAAAGGGTCATGTAAGCACAAGTTACTCTCCTCAGTGAAACATCTTAAATCTAAGCCATGAAAATGTGCCTTCTTTCCACAACACACCACTGCAGAATTTACAGACTTGTTTTTTAAAAGGGAGACTAGAAACCACGGAAAGAGGAAAAAATCCGGCTACCTGAGCCCAGGCACACACAGCATCTAAAAGAGGAAGACACGTACCTGCCAACAGATGCCATTTCCTCTACATTTTATAACCCCGCGTGCAGTTTTTACCATTATTGCCACAATAAACCATACGATAAAATGGATTGCCTTGCTGACTCGAGTACCAGCTGGTTAGTAGAAAAGTGGCTCCCCCCCACCCTCCTTGCATGATTCAGTCTCCTTGACAAATATACTGCATTGTACTAGATGAGTCATCAGAGGACTATTCTGCATTTTATAGGCCAGTTGCATAGTTCCTCATGTTTCAGCATTCCCATAGTGAATTAAACCAAAAACTGACCAAACACTTCCACTTTACTCTTCCACCTTCTCCGTTGGTGTTGTTTTAAAAACCAACAGCAGCATCCTGCTATCACCATTTATATCCTGCCCTTACCACTGAGCAACCATTCTTGCAATGCCCTGAAGCAACTGAATGTCTCAGCATTGCTTCCAGTGTTGGGAGGTTAAAAGCTGCAACACAAACATTTTACTCAAGGACTGCTAAGGGAGCTAGGAGCTGGTGCTACTCCGATTTGGTGCAATGTACATCTGGTGGAGTGGACCACACCTGCACAAAACAGTGACCAGCCGAGGTAAACACATGCCATGAAGCCATGCGAGGCATTGTGGCTTATGGACGGAATCGGTTAAAAATAGCTTCCCCTGCTAAAAGAGCATCTGTCCTTAAAATGGACTGAAATATTTATCACAATGTCATTGTAATAAATACTTAATTCCATTATATATTTTTATTTTCTTCCTCCCATTCGTGATTTGGTGTTGGTCATTGTGGAACTACATATTGGTCCCATCCGGCTGATCACTTGGGGGTTACAGGGGTCAGCAAACTTTTTCAGCAGGGGGCCGGTCCACCTTCCCTCAGACCTTGGGGGGGGGGGAGAGACAGACTATATTCTAAAAATAAAAATGCCCCACGAATAACCCAGAGATACATTTTAAATGAAATCACACATTCTACTCATGTGAAAACACCAGGCAGGCCCCACAAATAACCCAGAGATGCATTTTAAATAAAAGAACACATTCTACTCATGTAAAAAACATGCTGATTCCTGGACTGTCCGTGGGCCGGATTTAGAAGGCGATTGGGCTGGATCCGGCCCCCAGGCCTTAGTTGGCCTACCCATGCCATAAGACATGTCCTTCATAGGGAAGCATCAATTGCCAAGCCCCACAAACACTGGGGCAGGGGCAGAGGGGTGATTTGTATTGGAGAACTGGCATGGGGAGAAGGGAGCGTTTAACCCCTTCTGCACTCACCAATTCTTTTAAAACCCCTTTGCTCCCAGAAGTTGAACATATTTCTGGTTTTGGAGCTCAACTGATTTAAACATGGCGGGGGGGGGGGGGAGAGGTAGAGGGGGGAAGTTGTGGGAATATTAGTTCTACCTGCATTTGCACACTTGCCTTTCCAACTGCAAGGGCTACCAAGGCTGGGGCCAGCAAACCACAACTGAAGCTCCCCTATAAGCAAGTCAAAACTGGATGTTAGCACAAACTTCCTACAAAAGAGAAGGGTGCGGAGGAACAGGACAAGCCTCTGTCTAAGAGAAGGGGAGGCTACATAACAATCAGAGAGCAGGAGCAGGTGGGACCCCCCCCCCAATTCCACATGTTGGGACCAGCCACTGGAATCGCCTGGAGGGACAGTTAAGAGGTATGCAGAGAAGAGTGTGGAACTAGAATTCTCTAGATTTTGACAGAAGCCTGAAACAAGGCAGATAGTTCTGCAGGCTTATGTAAATATAGCTATGCATCACAACCACCCAGTTTTGATCAATCCTGTATTAACTGTGCAGCCTACAGATGACAGAGCTCAGTAGCAGAAGTGGTTTGCGAAGAGGACGGCAGGCGTTGACGAAAGGGATAAGTGCGTCAGATCAAAAGGAGCACAGAGTGCTCTTTTTAAAATTAAAAAGCAGCATTTATCTAAATATTCAGAGTACGTTAAAGGCTTTAGTCACAACTAAGTTATCAAATAATATAGAAGAAGGCTGGAAGAGATCCAGCCTTGCTGTTTCCAATAGGCGAAAGATTCTATTGAAGAAACATGCACAAAAATGCTACTATTTTTAAATATAGCTGGCTTTGAAGCTCTAATTGCTTTTAATTCCCTTGGATTTTTCAAGGAGAGAAAAGGGGGAAATTATGAAGTACCTTTGAAACAGTTTCAAGAGCACAGTGTGACACACGCACACACAAACAGCAAGGTATTTTAAAGATTTCATTTTCATTCAAGATAGCAGAAATGGAAAGGTATCTGATGTTTATTTAAAAGCGTACTTCCTTCCCTGAGAGAGATTAAAAACACCATAACAGGCCTGTTTATCATCCTGAGGCAAGCAGGGGGTGTACTTGAAAACAAACCAAAGAGAAGCTTTTCACACTCTGGTTGCTTCCAGACAGATCTGTTTACTGAACATTCATCCTGATTTGTCTGCATATGGCTGTTTCTTGGGCATTCGTTCCAATTTTCTTTGAAGAGAGGTTACACAATGTTACACCAAGGAATTCTCACCCCACACTTCCCAGTGCATTTTCCTGTCACTTTCCTAACTGCAAGAAGTCAAGTTGTTTGAAGGTCTGGGGCGGGGAGCGGGGAGAAACAGGTTTGTTGTGCAAAAGCACCAAATCCACTTTAATTTTACAACCTGAATTTGCCAGTATGTTATTGAACCCCCTCCCCCCCAAAAAACCCCAGTGACAATATGAAAGCTGCCTCTGTTTCAAAAGAGGCAAAAGAAAAGGAAAATCTTCCACATATCCATGATGGGCAGAAGAATCCAATGGGCAGAAGAATCCAATGCCCCACCAGAATGGAATACGTAGAGTCTTCAGGCATATATTATATAATTTAACTGACATAAAGCAGTGGTGTCCAAACTTTTTTCAAAGAGGGCCGGATTTGATGAAGTGAAGAGCCAACCAAAGTTGTTGTTTTTTAATTTTTTTTTATTCATTTTCCAAACATTTTTATACAATCAACTCATATTAACTCTCACATTCATCAATTTTTGACTTCCCTCAGTTTCTCTGCAAATCTTTCGTTAACATTTCTATTGTTAACATTGTTAAGCATTTCTGAACTTATTATTGCCTTTAACCATTCCTCTTCCTTTCTCCTACTCTCTTTTTTACAATATTTCTTAATTTTTCAGAGACTCTTCAAAACCAACAAGCGTTGTCTGTGCATCACATATGCTTTTCAGATAATCTGTAAATTTCCCCCAGTCCTTGATAAACTTTTGGTCTTTCTGATATCGAATCTTCCCAGTCAATTTATCCAGTTCCGCATATTCAGTCAGTTTCATTCTCCATTCTTCCACTGTTGGAATTTCTTCCTGCTTCCATCTTTGCGCCAGAAGTATTCTTGCAGCTGTTACGGCGTATTGGAAAAGTTTACAATCTTTTCTATTAATTTCATTACCTAGTAAGAAGGCTTCTGGTTTTCTAACAAATGTATATCTCAACATCTTTTTCAATTCCTTATATATCATTTCAATTCCTTATATATCATTTCCCAGAAGCCTTTCACCTTTTTACATTCCCACCACATGATAGAAAGTTCCTTCTTTTTCTTTACATTTCCAACACTTATTACATGTTTTATACATTTTAGCTACTTTAACTGAGCCAAGCAAAGTTGTTGGCCTTTTTTTAGGGTTGGAGTTGTTGAGCTTCTTTTAGGATTGAAGTTGGTGAGGGTTCAGACCGGAGGGCCTGAAACAGACTCTGGACATGCCTGGTGCAAGGGATGTGAACCAACAACAGCTTAAGCCTTCATTGTTGGCAAAACTTCCCATGATTTCGCAACAGACACCTCAATCCATCCATGTTGTCCTGCATGTAATATCGACACAGCCATGTTTGGATCATATCTTGACTTAAGGAGAGATCAGCACAAACTGGTTTTCCCCCCTTCACAATGCACAGGAAGTATCTAATTAACCATATCTTCCCATGTGAACGGGAAAACTATGGCTACCAGCTTTGGGATCTTAAACTAACTTTAAACGGATCAAGAGGGGGAGAGAGAAAGGCATGATAGAATCATAAAATTGAAGAGTTGGGAGGTACCCGAGAGTCATCTAGGCTTCCTCAACCTCGGGCCTCCAGATATTTTGAAACTACAATTCTCTTCATCCCTGACCACTGGTCCTGCTAGCTAGGGATCATGGGAGTTGTAGGCCACAAAACACCTGGAGGGACCTAGTTCAACCGCCTGCAATGCAGTAATCTCAACACACAGCCCCTTATCCAACTTGAAACCATTGCCAACCCTGCTTAAGTGCTAGCAAATGTGCTAGCAGTTCTAGGAGGAGACAGGTATGTGTGTTGATTCTTTTTCTTGTACCTTTCTTGAGTCTTCTTCCTCCCTTAAACTTGGGTGGTGGTTGCTATATTAGTACAGTGGTGCCCCGCAAGACGAATGCCTCGCAAGACGGAAAACCCGCTAGACGAAAGGGTTTTCCGTTTTGGAGGTGCTTCGCAAAACGAATTTCCTATGGGCTTGCTTCGCAAGACGAAAATGTCTTGCGAGTTCCTGCGGGGGGTTTTCCCCTCCCCCCCTTTTCTAAGCCGCTAAGCCACTTATCAGCTGATCCGCTAAGCCGCTTATCAGCTGATCTGCTAAGCCGCTTATCAGCTGATCCGCTAAGCCGCTAATGGGCTTGCTTCGCAAGACGAAAAAACCGCAAGACGAAGAGACTCGCGGAACGGATTCTTTTCGTCTTGCGAGGCCCCACTGTACCTCTCATACCTCTCTACATGTCTGTCTCCTTATCTGCTCCTCTTGGCTGTGTTGCTTGAATGAGGAAGCGAGTCTCTTGTCTTTCTGACATCATGTATGGAGGCAGAGTTTCTATGTGCATTTATAGGTGTCCTGTGACTATGTTGCATCCGTTGCAAAAGGAGAAGTAGTGAAGGGGAACTTGCATTTGCATTTGAACTCTCTAACATGAATTCATAGATTTCCCTTGAAGCTTGTCTCTCTAATCTGCAAAATAGGCAGCTTTCTAGAATTTCTCCTGTACACACACAGGCAATTTTGACCTGTAACTTGGATCGTTTTGGGTGGGTGGTTGAGAACCATTTGCTCTGCATGCATACGGTTTATTCATACTTTCTGGTCATAGCAAACCTATCTGTTACAATCTTTGGATGTCCAATAATGTTAGAATTGTTTGGGGCACTCCTGGACCCACTTGAAACCTGTTTGGCTGCTTCTCATGTGTAAACTTTAGTCTTCATTCTCCCCATTTTTTGCTATCTAAGCTGGCTGCAAAATTATGTAACAGGCACACAACAGGCAACACTTCAGGTTACATACTTCGCTAACCCAGAAATATTATCTCAGGTTAAGAACTTTTCTTCAGGATGAGAACAGAAATTGTGCTCCGGCGGCGCAGCAGCAGTGGGATGCCTCTTTAGCTAAAGTGGTGCTTCAGGTTAAGAACAGTTTCAGGTTAAGAACGGACCTCCAGAACGAATTAAGTACTTAACCCGAGGTACCACTGTATAAGGAAATCAGCCCTGAGTGCTCACTGGAAGGACAGATCGTGAAACTGAGGCTCCAATACTTTGGCGACCTCATGAGAAGAGAAGACTCCCTGGAAAAGACCCTGATGTTGGGAAAGATGGAGGGCACAAGGAGAAGGGGGCGACAGAGGACGAGATGGTTGGACAGTGTTCTCGAAGCTACCAGCATGAGTTTGACCAAACCGCTGGAGGCAGTGGAAGACAGGAGTGCCTGGCGTGCTCTGGTCCATGGGGTCACGAAGAGTCGGACACGACTAAACGACTAAACAATAACAACCACTGTATATCCAATTCCCTCTCTTCCTAGTTTTTCTAAGTAAAGAAATTTATCTCTTGGAACAAATCAGGTATATATATATAGGCAGAAACTTTAGCATTTCCTGGGCACCATGAATCAATTTGGATGAATGTCCCCTTTGAATGTAAAAAGCTAAGTACCCGGATTTAAGCCAGGTCTAACAGTAGGTTCACTTTTAATAGCCTTTTTGAAAATGCGTATCATAGGTAAGGTTTCAGGAAAGTGCAACAGTCAGGTATATGAAAGAGAAACCTAAAAATAATAGTCTAATAATACTTCAGATGATAAATGCCATAGATTAGGGAACAATACTTAGAGGTCATCTTTTTACCTAGAAACTGAAGTAGAAAGTCTCAGTCACTGTGGTTATGTGGGAAGCTGATCTGTCAGAGAAAACCTAGTGACCCCATTACAAAACCTACTTATAAAAATATAAGGCGGCTTTTTGTGAAGTCAGATTCCATAAAGTGCTATCTCTAGTACCAGTTTTGAGCACCAGCCCTATCAGCTAATCAATGTAGGTAACGTGTGTGTGTGTGTGTGTGTGTGTGTGTGTGTGTGTGTTAACACTGGCAAATTCGCAATACCCTGTCAGCACCCTCTGCTCCCTTCAGTAGGTTCACAGGTGGAAGTACATCTCTCAGGAGCTGAATTTAAGGTGTGCTTTCTACAACACCCAATTTTTACCAGGTTAAAAAGAAACATAATTTTATCCACTGTTTTACCAAGGTTGGTGAAAAACAATTTTGATTCTGTACTCCTAGAATTGTTCTGAGGAGGGTTTTCAAAAACTTAACATCCTAAAGTTAGGAGTGAACTTTATGTTGGCCTAACCCAAAAGATACTCCACTTTCCCTCATCTAATAACCAAGGCAGAGATAACACATTTATAAAAAATAAAGGAGGAAACATTAAACTTCAGCCTTTACGGTAAAACAGATCAGCAATAACGTGATAGGTTTTAACAATTAAAGCAGTTTCCACCAATAAAATGCAAGATCTAGCCAATGGCAGCTAAAAAAATCCTCACACAAGCAGCAAGGTAATGAAAAGAATAAATTGTGAAGTCCATGTGTGCAACTGAATGCTTCAATGTACAGCGCTAATGTACAGAATAATAAATGATACAATTTAAACTAGAAGCTACATGTTCAGAATCCCAAGGCTTCAAAATAAGATTTGCAACATCCAGAGCTGCTCCCATAAACCCATCCCAAATCCAAATTTAAGAAACTGGAATTGGGGATTAAAGAGACCGAAGCATAAATAAAACCAGTGATTGATTGAATTTGGATCCTATGATAATATAGTCGTACTTCTGTTTACGTAATGCGCGCAGCAAACCCTGAAGTATTTTACCAGGTTTCATCGTGCACACATGTGCAGAAGCGGTCTTCAGGTTGCGGAAACCTCAGAATCCAACCGGACCTGTGGAACGGATCCTGTCCGCAACCGGAGGTACCACTGTACAATGATGCCCTAATATTAAGACCACATATTTGGAAATTCCATTGAAATAAATATTATGATAGTAACTAGGATCCCAAGAGCTGAGTATTGAGGGATTTCTTTAAATGGCATGTTAGGGGAGTTGTACCTCTGGTGTGGAGTACGCTGCTGTCAGAGCTGCCTCCAGGTCCCAGCTCACAGAGGACCAACGCTAGGCTGTAGTTATGTACAAAAGTCTTTATTGAGGTTCAGTTTCCATTTTAAAGCCGCAGCGCGCAGCTCTACGTCTCGACCTTAGACCGGCGAAGTCCCGTCTGAGTCTCCGCCCCTTCCACACCAGTTTAAGACTCTCGCTTTGCTCCACCTCTTCCTAAGTTCCTTTCTCCTCTGGGCCCTCCTGCCCGCTAGGGTTTCATCCTTCCTGGACTCCTCTGACGCTGACCCTGATGATTCTTCCCCCACCTTCCGGCGGGCTTTAGGACCTGGTTCCCTATCCGGGCTACCTTCTGTGCCGCTCGCCTGTACATTTGAACTTGGCGCGCGTGCCCAGCCTGCAACTTTCCTCTTGACCGTTCCCTCGCTCTCCGATGGAGGCGTGGCCACCCCTGACTCCTCTTCTCTCGCTGGTGGTGAATATGTGGGCTCTGATACCTGGGACTCCTCCCCCCCACTACGCTCTGGTGGGGAAGCTGGTCCTGATTTCCAACTGCTGCTCTGGGAGTCCCCGCTGGCCCCTTGTTTCTGGGGTGTCCCCCTTGGGTCCCCCCTTGCCCTGCCCATCGGCGCCCCCTTCTGTGAATCTTCCGATTCGCTGGAGAGGCTCACGGAATCTATTGGGCTGCTGTCATTCTCTCCTACGCTGCCCTCGGATTGCTCCCCCTCGCTCTCCATCTCCTCTCCTCCCTGCGCTCCCGCTGAGTCCCTGACAGCTGCATTCCTTCTTGGGTAGTCTGTGCACCTTTGGCCCCCACCCTGCACTCAGATCTCACCTGTGCTCCTCAAAGTTGTCAGCATGCAACAGCGGCCACAACCAAGGAACTGCTTTGACTGGCCGACAAAACCAGGTAGGGTCTCAAACTGTTGGTGAGTTAGGGACTTCTTGTGTATGTGAAGACAGCGTCTGACAGACTGAGAGGACACTTCCTATTCTTTGCTCTAGGAACTGCCTTCTAGAATCCCGAGAGAGGGGGAACAGACGACATGTAATTAGCAAAGTTTTGGGTTAGTCGAACAAACATTTTTTTTCTTCCCCCAAAACGTGCACTGTCCCAGGAAGAACCTAGGCCAATAGCATTTGTGTGTTGACAAAGAGCTTCACATGCGCTTTGTGTACATGTGTGAATTTGTGGGTCAGAACTTCACAGGTGGAGCCACCTCAAGGTCATGTGGCCCCCAACCCCTGGTCCCAATCGACACACCTGAGATGTGGACATCTGCAGGGGGAAGCCTAGGCCCATGGCTTCCCATGTGAACTAGAAGCACAGCAACTCAGGGTTTTAGCTCATGTGATATTGGGGCAAGCCCAAAGGGCTGCATGACCCTGGGGTGGGGCCAAAAGCCCCTTACTATGTGTGATTCCCTCTCTCCCAAGATGCATGTAAGGGTTTCCCTCAGCAATCCAGTAATGTTGCTTGGTATCATCATAGCCATACAGCAGATAGGGAGGTGGTGCGAGAAGGTAAAGGTAAAAGACCCCTGACAGTTAAGTCCAGTCGCGAACAACTCTGGGGTTGCGGCACTCATCTCGCTTTACAGGCCGAGGGAGCCGGCGTTTGTCCACTTCCGCAGACAGATTTTCCAGGTCATGTGGCCAGCATGACTAAGCCGCTTCTGGCGAAACCAGAGCAGCGTACGGAAACGCCGTTTACCTTCCCACCGGAGCGGTACCTATTTATCTACTTGCACTAGTGTGCTTTTGAACTGCTAGGTTGGCAGGAGCAGGGACCGAGCAATGGGAGCTCACCCCGCCGCGGGGATTCGAATCGCCGACCTTCCGATCGGCAAGCCCAAGGCTCAGTGGTTCAACCCACAGTGCCACCTGCGTGCGAGACGGTAAGGCTAAAAAGGGAGCAGCTTGCCTATGACCATGCAGAGAGTTCATGTGGGAGGCAAGAGCTGAACTAAGGCATTCCTAGCAAACTGCACAAACAAACCTAATGCCCAGCTTCTGCCTCTGTTGTCCCTGCCTGTTCCTACAGCTGCTGGCATGTGGATTCCACCCCCCTTGCCTTCCACTAATGATTAACACTTTTCAGGTAAATATACAAAAGCTCTCCTATACATTTTTTTTCTGCATCTACTGGCAGTGACACTGTATCAGGCACAAACATGCCCCTGGAATTAGTTTTGCCTGAACTATTTTACTTGAGCACATAGCCTGTCAGCTAACTCTTGGGGGTACCATCTGACGTCTACTAAACACAATCCATCTGAAAAGCCATTTCCCCAGGGGAAAGCACTGGCGGGCCAGAAAGGGTCCATTGTGTCTTCTTCTGTGTGCCTTAGGAGAAAAGGGGGGAGGGAGGCTGTGAAAATGTGGGAGTTTTAGGAACCGTGATTCTGTTGTGAATTCTGCCACTCGTTTCATTCCTGTTTCATTGCCTAGGTTGTACTTTTGTATGATGCCCTTTCTAGCGCATTGGAAGTCACCATAAATAAATAACACCACCAATAAAAATAAAATAAATGAAAGATTAAGGTTCCTTTCCTTTGCAGCACTGTGCTTACTCTTAGGAGGAGAAGGTGGCAGATTTCAAGTTACTGCAGCATTATAGACCAGTGTTTCCCAACCTTGGGTCTCCAGCTGTTTTTGGACTACAACTCCCATCATCCTTTGCTAGCAAGACCAATGGTCAGGGATGATGGGAATTGTAGTCCAACAGCAGCTGGAGACACAAGGTTGGGAAACACTGCTATAGACTAGGCATAGGCAAACTCTGTCCCTCCAGATGTTTGGGACTACAGTTCCCATCATCCCTGACCACTGGCCCTGTTAGCTAGGGATGATGGGAATTGTAGTCCCAAACATCTGGAGGGACAGAGTTTGCCTATGCCTGCTATAGAACTATAGTTCATGCCAATGTCAAAATTTAGACAAGAGGACAATTTTTAAGAATAACCAGGTATTGAATAATCAAGGGTACCAGCAGGACTAAGAAGAGTTATCTATAAACCAAGACAACTTGCAGACTACTCTCACTTCCAAGATTAACATCCTTTGGCTTCTTTGTTCATGCCCTGAAGCACCATGCAAGGAATTTAGCAGTCACTCAGAAATTCATTACACGCCCCAGCACTGTTTAAATTTGACTATATACTGTACAGAGAGAGATGCTACAAAACATCATGTCTAGACATGCTGCTGGCAAGCTTTTCTGTAACAGTAAAATAAAAGAAAAGGATTCATTATTAAAGCTGTTCTCTTTGCACCTTTTCCAAAATGCTGGTTTTGTTTTGGCTGTTTTATACGATACAAGGCAAAGATCCCACAAATCTATCCAAAACATCCATTTTTATTTTTATTTTAAGACGGACAAACAACTGATGGTGAAATTCAATGTTGTGCAAGTGCCCTTCTACTTATGATGGGGCTTCCCCTTCATAGATGCATTAGACAGGGTCCCCCACACCTCCAGAGTAGACTGAGGAGGGCATGGGAGCTGCAGTACAAAAGAGAAGGGGGGAGGCTTTCATTGCCCAAGCAGAAGCCTGTTCTACTCATGCACATCGTACACTTTCCTACACATGCCCCCTTGTACAGTGGTCCCTGAATACTCTTGCCTACCTGAAGCACCTGCAGGAGGAAAGAACAGGGCTTGCTAGTCTCTCCCCCCCATATGCCATTATCTCCTCCAAGCATAAAAACAACTGCTTTTGGGACTTTTCTGCAAGTGACTAAGAGCATCTTCACTCACCAGGAAAGCCATGCATTTTTCAACAAAGATTATGAACTGCATGGGGCTGCAGCCAGTCAACGTGCATTTGAAACATCAAACAATTTGGGGGGGGGATTAAAAATGTGCACTGTCATTAACACTAAAAGAAAAGCCCTAAAAATCAGTTACTCAAGCATTTTAACTGCAGTTTTTGCTTAGTTGTGACTGTTTATTCCCCATAGATGATTGATGTTATGTTTGGAGTTGTCGAGTTTTGCATTATTGCTTTAACATTTTAATCACTTATGGCATGCCAAGCAAGACAGATAAGGATAAGTACCATTCAAAGTGATCAGGAAAACCCCCTCTATCCCAGCAAATGTTCTGCAAACTGCAGAGAACTCAGAAGGAGGCACCAGATATTCACTTCTACTGCTAAATTCTCATTTGCTTCCTGCCAGGCTCCAGGGAATACTAAGTTCAAGTGTGTTTTTGATCAAATCCCTCCTCCAAGTTCTCTGAGCATGGCAGACGACTCTTGGGAAGAGATCTATGACAACCAAAAATAACAGCTGGCTACTAGGCCAAAACAAAATCTGTGGATCCCCTTTTGCCCTCTCACCAGTCTCTTATGCTCCAGGTTAAAGGTAAAGGGACCCCTGACCGTTAGGTCCAGTCGCGGACGACTCTGGGGTTGCTTTACTGGCCAAGGGAGTCGGCGTTTGTCCGCAGACAGCTTCTGGGTCATGTGGCCAGCATGACTAAGCCGCTTCTGGCAAAACCAGAGCAGCACATGGAAACGCCGTTTACCTTCCCACCCGAGTGGTACCTATTTATCTACTTGCACTTTGATGTGCTTTCGAACTGCTGGGTGGGCAGGAGCAGGGACTGAACAACGGGAGCTCACGCCGTCGCGGGGATCTGAACCGCTGACCTTCTGATCAGCAAGTCCTAGTCTCAGTGGTTTAGACCACAGCGCCACCCATGTCCCTTATGCTCCAGGTTACATTGCCACAATCATTTGAGGTCCAAATCTCAACTAACCTCCAAAGAAAGAAAGAGTCCATAAAGCAAACCAACAAATAATTCTCGTGGCATCTTAAAGACCAAAAAATGTAGTAAAGAGACGTATTGTACAAAATTTTACTCACAGTTACACTATAAGGATGGTCTTGCTTTTCCCCCCTTGATGCACTCCAATTTGAGGGCAGAGTAAGAGAATCATATCATAGGATCATAGAGTTGGAAGGGACCCTGAGGGTCATCTAGTCCAACCCCCTGCAATGCAAGAATCTCAGCTAAAGTATCCATGACAGATGGTCATCCAACCTCTGCTTCAAAACCTCCAAGGATGGAGAGTCCACAACCTCCCGAGGGAGACCATTCTACTGTCAAGCAGCTCTTTCTGTCAGAAAGTTTTTTCTATACGTTTAGTCGGATTCTCCTTTCTTGTAACTTGAAGCCATTGGTTTGAGTCCTACCCTTCAGAGCAGGAGAAGACAAGCTTGCTCCATATTCCATGCGACAGCAATTAAGATATTTGAAGATGACTATCATATCTAGATCAAGGGAAGTAATAGTGCCACTGTATTCTGCTCTGGTCAGACCTCACCTGGAGTACTGTGTCCAGTTCTGGGCACCACAGTTCAAGAAGGACACTGACAAACTGGAACGTGTCCAGAGGAGGGCAACCAAAATGGTCAAAGGCCTGGAAACGATGCCTTATGAGGAACGTCTAAGGGAGCTGGGCATGTTTAGCCTGGAAAAGAGGAGGTTAAGGGGTGATATGATAGCCATGTTCAAATATATAAAAGGATGTCACATAGAGGAGGGAGAAAGGTTGTTTTCTGCTGCTCCAGAGAAGCGGACACGGAGCAATGGTTCAAAGCTACAAGAAAGAAGATTCCACCTAAACATTAGGAAGAACTTCCTGACAGTAAGAGCTGTTTGACAGTGGAATTTGCTGCCAAGGAGTGTGGTGGAGTCTCCTTCTTTGGAGGTCTTTAAGCAGAGGCTTGACAACCATATGTCAGGAGTGCTCTGATGGTGTTTCCTGCTTGGCAGGGGGTTGGACTCGATGGCCCTTGTGGTCTCTTCCAACTCTATGATTCTATGATTCTATCTCCTCTTTTCCAGGCTAAACATACCCAGCTCCTTCAAGCGCTCCTCATAAGGCTTAGTTTCTAGACCCTTGATCATCTTGGTTGCCCTCCTCTGCACATGTTCCAGCTTGTCAACATCCTTCTTAAATTGTGGTGCCCAGAATTGGACACAGTATTCCAGGTGTGCTCTGACCAAGGCAGAATAGAGCAATACTGTTATTTCCCTTGATCTGAACACTATTATTTCAGTTGATGCAGCCTAGAATAGCATTGGCTTTTTTTTGCTGCTGCATCACACTGTTGACTCATGTTAAGCTTGTGGTCCACCAAAACCCCTGGATCCTTTTCACATGTACTGCTAGTAAGCCAGGTGTCCCCCATCCTATATTTGTGCATCTGGGTCTTCCAGCCCAAGTGCAGAACCTTACGTTTGTCCCTATCAAAATTCATGTTCGTTAGCTTGGGTCCAGTTCTCCAACCTGTTAAGGTCATTTTGAATTATGAATCTGTCTTCTGACAGTAATATCCTAGTGCACATTGGCACACAGTTAGGCAGTTCTGATCGGCAAATTCACTGACTTTTGAGTCCAAGAGCCTTTTCCCTTTGATCTTGTAAATAACCCATGTTGCCATTTTTCTGTCTCTTGATAACAGAGGCTCTTGCTGCTATAACCAAAGCTGTGCAAATTGTGTCATGTGGTGGATCAGTGGGATGCTTGTGCCTATGCTAGAAGAGTTTACTTTTAAAAATTGTTCTGCTCTATTTGACTTCAAATACTTTGCCACTTTAGACACATCAGCTTTGGGGAATTGCAAACCAGGTCATAAACAGTGAATATCAAGTTCTTGTCAGATACCTGCTCTCCTGGCTTCAGCAAAAGGAACCCAAAGCCTTCGGAGTGCAGCACGAGTTCCCGCTGCGCACCGACCCCTCTCGGTCTCCAGGCTTCAGCAAAAGCAACGCGAAGCCTCCTGAGCGCAGAGGGAGCGCTCCCTCTGCGCTTCGGAGGCTTCGCGTTGCTATTGCTGAAGCCAAGGAGCCTGCATTCATTCCATAGGAAGCACACACATTTCCCCTTCATTTTTGGAGAGGAAAAAGTGCGTCCTATAGTGAAAAATACGGTACACATGCCATTTGCAGAGGATCCAACCTGGATATTTAGTGAGGGGTGGAAATGGACTAATTTTATAGAGATGCAAAGAACAAGAGCATGCAACCCTATAATCTGCCACTGGCATGTGCAACTGATAAATACGTCAAATGTATCACCCAGTGTTTGAAACTCCCATTGTTCTAAGCACATTTTGGGGAATTTCATTAGTGTGAGCAGTTTCTGAGCTCTGGGCACAGTACTTCACTGTGATTTCAGAGTGAAAGGAACTGCCTCCCCATTTCCAGCTACTCTCTGAAGACCGGAGAAAAGACCCTCTTAAAAATATTAGGGGGGTGGGCAGGGGAAGGACTAGCCTATGTGAAAAGTGAACATAATATTTTAGCTGCAGTTCATTCACTTTCAGCTTTGTATTCTTGTTATAAAAATGTGTGCCTAGATGATACATTACACCAGAGAAAGTGGCTAAAATGTATAAGACAGAGTCAAAAACTTGTTGATGTAAAGAAAAAGATGGTACATTTTATATTATGTGGTGGGAATGCAAAAACGTCAGAAATTATTGGGAAATGATATATAATGAATTGAAAAAAATGTCTAAAATGACTTACGTTAAGAAACCAGAAGCATTCCTCCTAGGGATTTTAGATCAAGAAATAGGAAAAGACAACTGGAAATGATTTGTGTATGCAACAACAGCGGCAAGAATTCTATCAGCACAAGCTTGGAAGACAGAAGAAACCCCAATGAAAGAACAATGGCAAGAGAAACTCATGGAATATGCAGAATTAACAAATTAACAGATAAGCACAAGCTTGGAAGACAGAAGAAACCCCAATGAAAGAACAATGGCAAGAGAAACTCATGGAATATGCAGAATTAACAAATTAACAGATAAATTACATGAAAGGGACAACAAAGACTTTAAAAGAGAATGGGAACCATTTACAATATATATGAAGAGACAACATGAAGAGTTGGACTCACTGGCAGGGTTTGAGTAAACATTCACAAATGTATATAATTAAAAAATAGATGAAAATGTATTAGGAATTAATTGGGGAAATGCTACGCAGGATGAATAAATTGAAAGTAAAACAAAGTGGAAGTATGAGGGAAGTCCAGGGGAGGGGGGCAGGAAAAAACTGAAAATTGTTAAAATATATTTCATAAAGGATGTATATCTCGAAAAACCAATAAAAACTATTTAAAAAAATAAAAATGCATGCCTAGACATTCCATTGTTGTGCCCATAACCTAGGTTTAAGGTGCCATTTAGCTGCTAGCTTTCATATCTCAGTTTCTAACACTGACATCACCACCACTATTCAGTAACAGAATGCTTAGGCTGAAGACAAATGTCATGGAAATCCATGTTCTGGAGACATATCGTAGCATTACAGCTTGATTTCTCACTCACTAGCATCCAGCTCAAAGACACATTTAATACTGAAGCTCACCTTTAACATTTTAACTGTACAGATGATAAGAGTCAGAACTTCTCAAAGATTTATCTAGGTATCACAGAAGTCAAGGGTCTTCAACATGGTGTCCTTCAGATGTTGCAGACCCCCAACTCTGATCCTCCCTCACCATTCTGTCTGGGGCAGATGGGAACTGGAGTCCACAACATCTGATGGGTGCCATGTTGGCTATTCCTAATGCAAGTGATGAAAAATCACCACCATTATATACCCAGAAGAATAAAATTAGGGAAATTATAACCCCACTCGACTCAAAGTAAACCACTCCTACTGATAATCCAAAAAGGATAATCTGTACTGATAACAGACTCAGTCAACACCAGATCTGACGTAATACCCATGAAAGTATGTTGTATGCAAGTATTATTCTTATAGAACTAGTGATATGAGGTACTCGTGGTGGATGGGTGATTTCTATCACCAGCTGTTGCCACAGGAACTAACCACCACTGATGATAAGCCACACAGGCATTCCTAGTCCAGACAGAAGTGGTTACATACATGGTGTTTAAATCCAGGACAGTAGCCCTGGGCAATGTATCAATACATCGTCCAAGATCAGTATGAGGGCCAAACTGCAATGGTTGCTTCACCCAGCAGTATACCATGGATGAAACAGAAGCTGCTCCTGAGTCCCTCTGCCACCATAAGGTCATATGGAAACGTCATTGTAAGTGTTGAATTCCACACATGGGAAATCATTCTGCTATGGTTGTGTTCTTCACAACGCTATAACCCAACACCATAAATCCTTCTGGGATTCACTCCACCCAAACATTTTAATTTTCCACGTAGTTTTGCAATACATTTCTTCTATGTAGTTTTGCTCTCCCCTCTTTGACTCTTGATTCATGCTACTTTGAATTGGTTTGGTTAGCAAGGCACTTGAATCTACTCTACATTCCCCAACCTCTTAAAGAAGATTAACCATTTAAACTGCTTTAAATTGATGAGTTTTACCCCCACTGCTCCAGGCAGCACTATAAGTAGTCTGATTCTGCTCTGTTTGTTGGCAGACAATGCAAAGGAGAGAAGCAGAGACTGCGTTATTACTTCTTTTTGTTGTGAAAGTTATTGATTTGGGGTAACATCCAATTATGTCTACCCACATATGACATGGAACCTTCAGTTCCTTTTCACACACACCCTCAAGAGCGGATTTAGGGGGTGAAAAAGCAGCTAAAAGGGGGTGGAGAGGAAGGACTCAGACCATGGTGGATTCCACCATTGGGGCTTATCTGTGTCCAGTGTTGCTTAAAGGTAAAGGTAAAGGTACCCCTGCCCGTACGGGCCAGTCTTGACAGACTCTGGGGTTGTGCGCCCATCTCACTTAAGAGGCCAGGGGCCAGCGCTGTCCGGAGACACTTCCGGGTCACGTGGCCAGCGTGACATCGCTGCTCTGGCGAGCCAGAGCCGCACACGGAAACGCTGTTGCTTGGGTGTTGGCAATGGCCAGGTTGATTTCTAAGTGGTATTTGCATAGTTTTAGAGATATCTCAACTCTTGACAGTAGTAACTATGCTAACACTAGAGAACAGAATTCTAAAATAATTGGTACGGAAAGAACCAGCAACTGAACCAGGTATGAATTTTCATTTTTTAACCAAACTGTATTTATGGATGGTTTTCACTTATTTTATTCTTAATAATAAATTTTTTTAAATATATACCCCCGTCCATCTGGCTGGGTCGCCCCAGACACTCTGGGCAGCTTCCAACACATATAAACACACAATAAAACATCAAACATTAATAATAACAATCTGATCCAAGACAAAACGTCACAACAGCTTTGAAATAAACAACTTATATCAAATAAAGCAATATTCAACAATCCATTAGAATCTAACAGTAAACAGTAAAATTAAACATCAGTAAATAATAATTACATAGTTTACACTTATCAATTACAATAAAGGATTACTAATCTGTAATCAATAAAAATAATGGCATAAAATACCACAAAACATACAAACCATGTAAAAGGATCAAAATGAGAAACAAGGACACACAACTTACAAAATTACTTTTAAAAATGGTATGCTGCATATCATATTCTTATGTGAGGCATACCACCATGATATCTCTTTATGAGATTGCTGATTATAAACACAGAAACAAATACACACACACACACAGAGAGAGAGAGAGAGAGAGAGAGAGAGAGAGAGAGAGAGAGAGACAAAGACAATATTGGCAAGAACAGAATGCAGAGCTGAATTATACATACTCTGCTTACTATCAGCTCTTGAGAAAGCGTGTAAAGTTCGCCTACAAATGCAACTGCTCTTATTTATTTTGGAGAGATAAAACTGAAGCACTTTCTATGTAGCCCTTTGCACATGGGCCAGCAGCAGGTTAAGAACTTTTCCAATCGCATTTAGTGGTGCCTTTGGATTCTTGGGTTATCACAACAGCCTGCAACCCTTGCTGGTCAAGTCCTCTCTCTAAGGCATCTTAGACCACAGGTCAAATTCTTAGGATGTAACTACTTAGTGTAAAGTTACCACAGGCTTCCCTATCTCCTCTGATAAACTATATGCCAGTATAACCTTACGCTTCAGTGTAACATTATATAAACTACACTCCCATTCCAGGGCAGTATTGCTTGTATTTCTCACACACCGTTAAAATGAAAGATTTCACCGTGATTTTTTTTTCCAGTTAAAAAAACCTTCTCTATTGGAGAAGTATCAGAAGATGTAGGAAACCAAGCTGCTAACTGCGTAGAAGGGAAAAACACATGCAGAATTCCTAGACACAATCACTATCTAGGACTGAACAGTTTCAGATTTTTGAGCAGTAAAGGACATTTCATGAACCACATAAAAGCCCTTTTTTCCACAAAGTGAATAAAAGACAGTACACACTCATAACCAAGCCTAAGAACAACTGCCTTTACATGGTGTCACTGTGAGTGCATACGCACAGAGTTCAGTATTCGCCTTTTGTGTGTGTGGTTCTAAAACATGGGTGCAGTAAGTCATTTTTCTGCTTTCAAAACTACTTTCAAAGTGAGGAAGAATAATCCCTCTAGAACAGCAAGTGTGCTGACTTTTGGAACACATGAGCGCATCATCGAGATGAAAAACTACACAGATACAAGTTAAGAACTTGCAAAAACATGAATTGGCTTGACTAATGGCTCTGGAGAAGCTGCTGGATAGAACGGGTGTTTAGGAATCAATTTTAACACACACATCTGCTAGAGATGCTTGAAGCCTTGTCCCCCAGGACATACTGGGAGACACTACAATTAGCTCCTTTACCCACTGCAGGCACTGGGGAAGGGATGTGGTTCGCTTGACACAATGCACTTAAAATGAGAGCTCGCTTTATCAATCATACCCTATGATCTGGAAGCCCTTTTCAGTAACAAGGTTGTCAGGTAACTAAGAACGCACCAGGTGCAGGGAGCACTTCAGATGTTGCAGACTACAAACCCCATAACCACTGGCCATACTGGCTGTCAGTAATTCTAGTTCACAATAACTGAAGGGCACCTTGTTGGCTACTCTTGGACTAGGTCAACAGCAGCCTAGGGTGCTTGAAACCATGGGCAAATGTTTTCATTTCCCCAGTGGCGTAGCGTGGGGGGTGCAGGGGGGGCCGGCCGCACCAAGCACAACATCTAGGGGTTAGGGAAATCCACGGGTTAGGGGGCGCAAATCCATGGGTTAGGGGGTGCAAATTACTTGCCTTGCCCCGCGTGCTGATAAAACCCACGCTATGCCACTGCATATCCCAGAGGGGAAAATTGCCACCTGTTCATGTCTGCAGACCAAGGTGCTGTTAGAGGCACAACAGACAGATCTGCAAAGAAGATGGAAACCCAGGTATAGTGTGACTATTTCAATCCTTCCGCATATGCAAAGACATTTTCATTTCAGGTTCAAAGCACAGAATTAAGACCTTGGAACAGGCAACGGGGGTGAACTTCAAATCCAGCTCTGACATGACGTCTTAAACGCAGGCAGCAGTCACAGTCCTTGCTTCCCACCTGCCAGCCTACCCGCCGATTCCGGTCCCGATCATTTGGACTAAGGAGGCTGCTTCCCTTTCAGTTTTCCGGATTTAGGAACGGAGTGAACAAAGTGAACCACGAAGTCAGCTACATTAGCAGCACTCTGCCATGGAAACAAGCTGCATTGCCATGGAAACAGCCTGTTCCAGTGGCATGCAGTTGGTGGAGGAAAAGGTGGGCTGTGACAGCCTCTCCTTTCTTAAAAAAGGTACAAGAGTGATGAGAGCTAACGTTTGGGGAGGGGGGAGGAAGCAATATATGGGGTCAAATCACCAAATAATCCCATTTAAAGGTATCCACTGATTTGATGCCTAGTGATGGGAGGACAGGAATTTCTTGAGGCAAAACAGATTTCATAGCCCTTTGAATATCTGGCTCCTAAATAAGTTAAAGTTCTGTATATGGACAGCTGACTTCCAGTTATTTTTTTTTTGGGGGGGGGGCGGAGAGAAAACTGGTAAAGTTACCAGAAAGTCTTCCTATGGAAATTTGGGTGATTTTCACTGGAAATTTTCCTGACACCCTAGAGTGTGATCTAACTCAATGTGTTTACTTTACTTGAATTTTAGTAAACAAAGCTTGAAAGATTGAAACTGCCAAGCTTGTCTTATTTTGCAATTGGCAGGCATTCACAGTTAGCAATAGACTTATGAAATGGGGGAAATTGTTGCTGAAGAATAAAGCACTTGAAAAATGTTATGCCCCGCAACACCACCAACTTCACCTCAGGATATGCGCAACTGTACGCCACCCCTCAGTCTTAAAACTTTGTAAACAAAACAAAGAACGACCAGCAGTTAAAGGCCCTTTGCAAGAGGTATTTTATTCAAGACTATTAACAACAACAACAACAACATTTTATTTGTATCCTGCCCATCTAACTGGGTTGTCCCAGCCACTGTGGGTGGCTTCCAACACATATAAAAAATAACAATTTTATATATAATATTTTATATACTGTTGGAAGTTGACCAGAGTAGCTGGGACAACCCATTCAGATGAGCTGGGTACAGGTAATAAAAAATTTGTGGTTGCTGCTGCTGCTGCTGCTGCTAAATGCTGCCATGGGATTATGTCTTATTCCCCCCACCCCAGCTGTAATTGCGTGTCGAGGTCCCCAGGTCCACCCCAATAACTCACACATCACACAGAAATTTTTGTTTAAGATTTTTGGCATAATTTTGGCCACAACTTTATTAAAATACAAATTTGTGAGTGGTTGCGTAGGCATTGGTTGCGACTATCTGCCCCCACCATGGGGGACAGACTGACATTCCGCACAATGCGAAAGTCAGAATGGGGGAATACACTTGGGGGTTACGTGGAGCAGGGAACCTGCCCTCACCCCAAATGCAACCAGGAGCTCATTGCTATGGCCCGAGCCCCCTTGACAGAGTGGACAAGCAATAGTTAGCTCCTAATTCCTTTAACGGAATCCCTTGCAGCAGCAGCATTAGAGGGGCAGGCACAGCCAATCCATGCCCCTCAACCAACCAAACCATAAACCAATGCCTAACCGCCACCGAGCACTCAAGCTCGCCGCCAACCACTCACAGCTGCAACCCCACCTTCAAACCCAACACAACAGAATTTAACCATGTGTCATTTCCCAACGGGGAAAGATGCACACCATCGTCCCTGAAAAGGACGGCCTCCTTGAAGGTGATATTGGGGTGCACAATCACGGAACCAACATGAGCAATGACTGTTTTCATTGCCACCTTATTAACGCGCTTTCTGGCTCCTTCAGTGGCAGCTGGACAGTGACTGCCACGCCAGGTGCACCTCTGCAGCAACGGGGACCAAAAAACTTTCACACTCGGCAAAAACTCTGCCAATTCAACTAAGTCCCTTTGAATTGTAAAGCGTAAAGAACAACAGTCTGTGGCGGGCAGTCCCCCACTGCAATACATGCTCTCCATGAAGGAGAACACGCTTTCTCACAAACCACTCTGGAAATTGTAGCTTTGTGAGGGGAATAGGAGTTCTCAGCTCCTTTAACAAGCTACTCTTCCCAGAAGCCTTTGGGGGAAGCCATGGCTGTTTAAAGCGGAATAATGCTGCTTTGAATGTATAGTGCAGACAGGACCTTTAGGCATTCCACCGGAAACTGGGCAGCAGTCCACTAGCAGATCATTATCTCCTTAACATAATCAATTACAATGCGGCCCATTTGGAGGAAAGAATAAAAAGTCCAGCAAAATAAATTGCAATAGAAAAGTGAAGCTTTGTTGACAAAAATTTCAAGGTTCCTAAGACTTAAATGACATTTCTATGCTGCATTTCAATGGACTGAAGAGTTTCAGTAATCCATTCAGCAGTCCTGTACACCAGCCACTATAATTGTTCCAGAAGAGACAGAGGCTAAGAGAATAACAGCTTAGTTAAGACTAAGAAGGTAAAATTTGAAACAGAGACTTCCTGTGTCACATCTCAACCACATACTAGGCCGTATTATTTGGCACAGTGTGGCAGATGAAGCTATTTCATTGGATCCATTCTTCTCAGGTTCTCTCAACTCAGAATGACTATATTCCTACTATCTGAAGCCAGTGAGATATTGGCATGTCACCTTTTAAACATTTGTGGTGCAGTTTTTAAAGAAGGTGATGGGCTGGTTTGGGCAACAGGTCAGGGGAGATTAGATATCAAAACTTTTACACTAACTTTTATTGTGCTGATAGTTTTAAGCAGGGGTCAGCAACCTTTTTCAGCAGTGGGCCAGTCCACCATCCCTCATACCTTGTGGGGGGCCGGACTATATTGTGGAAAAAAAAAATGAACAAATTCCTATGCCCCACAAACAACCGAGCTGCATTTTAAATAAAAGCACACATTCTACTCATGTAAAAGCATGCTGATTCCTGGACCGTCCGTGGGCCGGATTGAGAAGGCAATTGGGCTGGATCCAGCGCCCAGGCCTTAGGTTGTCTACCCCTAGTTTTAAGTTCAGTGGTGCCTCGCAAGACGAAATTAATCCGTTCCGCGAGTCTCTTCTTCTAGCGGTTTTTTCGTCTTGTGAAGCAAGCCCATTGACGGCTTAGCAGATTAGCGCTATTAGCGGCTTTTAGTGGCTTGTCGGCTTAGCAGATAAGCGGCTTAGAAAAAGGGGGGGGGGGAAGGAAAAAAACCCCACAGGAACTCGCAAGACATTAGGAAATTTGTTTTGCGAAGCACCTCCAAAACGGAAAACCCTTTCGTCTAGCGGGTTTTCCGTCTTGCGAGGCATTCGTCTTGCGGGGCACCACTGTACCAGAAATACGAACCAGTTGCACAAGCACAGCTTATAGACCTGACATGTATGTGCACATACACCCCTTGCTTCTCCTCCAAAGAAATCCAAATCCATGTTTTGATCTTGTGCAAATAATATTGTAAAGTGGGGACAGAAGCCTCACTAGGAGTATGGAAAGTCAGTACGGAATGAATTATGTAGTAGGGTTATGCAATAAATTGCTATAGCATCCAATACCAGTATTAAAATGGCATCGTGGGCAAGTGCTTGAACCAGACAATATACCGTGAGGGAAATGTGAGCAAAAGGTGGGGACTGACAGCTTCTCAAGGGGGCAGCACTTTTCTTGGCAAGAAGGCACCTCATGCTGAGGGTGGGGAGCCAATTTCCCGATGAGCCCTTGCCTGCAAGCACACAGACCAACTCTTTAAGAAGAAGAAGAGTTTGGATTTGATATCCCGCTTTATCACTACCCGAAGGAGTCTCAAAGCGGCTAACATTCTCCTTTCCCTTCCTCCCCCACAACAAACACTCTGTGAAGTGAGTGGGGCTGAGAGACTTCAGAGAAGTGTGACTGGCCCAAGGTCACCCAGCAGCTGCAGGTGAAGGAGCGGAGACACGAACCCGGTTCACCAGATTACGAGACTACACCACACTGGCTCTCATAACTTCCTGCTCTTGCCCCCAGAACTTCCAGAGTTCATCTAATGACGCGGATCCTGCTAATAATCCAGGAGCAAACACACGTGTGCACACACACCCATGGCGAGACAATCAAAGAACCAGCGGCAGAAACGCAAAGCTGAGCTGAACTTTAAGCAGTCAGCAGAGCCCAGACACGGCAGCTCCCAGCCCAGGGAGGGACATGCCAGCGACTTGGTACAGCAAGATCTGGAAAGCAGAGCCCTCGGCAGCCGACTTCCCAAACAGATACTTTTCTTGGCAGGAAGGTCCCTCCGTCTCCCTGCTTGCTCCTGGTATGTTGCTGCCTTTACGTCAGAGAAAACACACAAAAAAACCAAAACCTTGCTGTGTTGTTTAAATCTCTGTACCCCCAACTCTGTATTTCCTTAAATGCTTCATCTTCTTATTTCCTTATAAAGTGGATGCTCGGGTTGTGAACATGATCCGTGCGGGAGGCACGTTTGCAACTCGCAGCGCCGTGTCTGCGCACACGCAGGTTGCAATTCAGCGCTCCTGCGCAAAGCGTGATTTAGTAGTTCTGCGCATGCGCCAAAACCCGGAAGTAACCCGTTCTGGTACTTCCAGGTTCGGTGCAGTGTGCAACCTGAAAACGCACAACCTGAAGCGTGTAATCTGAGGTATGACTGTATGCTTCGTCATTTCCACCACCATGGTTGGCCTGCCTAGGAACTCAGCCGCCGCCGCCGTGGGGAGACCCAGCAGGGTCCGATCCCTCAACACTGGGAGGGTTCAGCCCCATCCCTGCATACTTTGGGGCCCCATAGAGTTGGTGTGTATGAGTTGAAGCATGCTATCAGACACTGTGATATATAAAAATATTATGATTTAGTTGGTGATATATCGCAACGTACAGGGGCGCAGGTGGCGCTGTGGGTTAAAGCCTCAGCGCCTAGGACTTGCTGATCGAAAGGTCGGCGGTTCGAATCCCTGCGGCGGGGTGCGCTCCCGCTGCTCGGTCCCAGCACCTGCCAACCTAGCAGTTCGAAAGCACTTCCGGGTGCAAGTAGATAAATAGGGACCGCTTACCAGCGGGAAGGTAAACGGCGTTTCCGTGTGCGGCTCTGGCTCGCCAGATGCAGCTTTGTCACGCTGGCCACGTGACCCGGAAGTGTCTCCGGACAGCGCTGGCCCCTGGCCTCTTGAGTGAGATGGGCGCACAACCCCAGAGTCTGTCAAGACTGGCCCGTACGGGCAGGGGTACCTTTACCTTTACCTTTATATCGCAACGTTGAAAACTAGTTATCACCCAGCCCTATTATGTAGGCTGGGCTACAAATCCTGGCTGCAAGGTAAAATTTCCACTGTAAACCCTTGCGTAGAAATGCAAGAGCATGCAGCAATGAACACTATTTATTTCATATAAGCATGCTGGCGATAGAAGCTAACCATCAATGCATTTACTCCATTCAGAAAAATTGTAACGCTCCTACAAACATTGTGTGTTCTCTCTCTCTCTCTCTCTCTCATGTAAAGTCACTCTCACAGCAAATATTCCTAAAGAGCCCAAGCTCGTGCTTGAAGGATTAATTTATTGTTACCAAGTACTGAAGTCAACTTCTACCTGTATCTAATTCAGCATTAATTGCACCCAAAGCTGAAGTGGCTTAGTAGACACAGAATGCCCTTTCAATTCCCTGCCATGAATGCCTTGGAAATCTCACTTCCATAAGCAAATTCAACAAAAATACAAATGATCCGTTCTGATGGTATGTGGCTCCCAAAATTTTACCTGGGGAGGGAATTGTGAGGATGCCCCAGCATGCCCCTGCTTCATTCATCCTCCAAACCGCCCTGTACAGTGGTACCTCGCAAGACGAATGCCTCGTAAGACGAAAAACGCTCAAGATGAAAGGGTTTTTCGTTTTTTGAGTTGCTTCGCAAGACGATTTTCCCTATGGGCTTGCTTTGCAAGACAGAAACGTCTTGCGAGTTTGTTTCCTTTTTCTTACAACCGTTAATACTCAGGGAATCCGCGCTCCGCAAGATGAAAAAATCGCAAGACGAAACAACTCGCAGAACGAATTAATTTCGTCTTGCGAGGCACCACTGTATCAGGAAAAGACCCAACCAAGAAGATCTTGTGTTTAAACTGAACATGAGATTTGACTGACTGAGTGATGCAGGACCCAAGATCT
Organism: Podarcis cretensis; assembly: GCF_951804945.1. Lineage (NCBI taxonomy): Eukaryota > Metazoa > Chordata > Lepidosauria > Squamata > Lacertidae > Podarcis > Podarcis cretensis. Next base: position 119,940,064 of record NC_137172.1, on the reverse strand, counting down.
CTCTGGTTGGATCATTCACTGCTTCCTGCATTGAGGTGGTGAGGGGAAAAGGCACCGGTGGACAGAGCAAGGGAAGAGGCCAGCCAAAGAATCCAGTATTGTCTTCACCAGCCCTTAGAAAAAGAGATGCTATGGTCTGGACCCAGAGAGAGAAACAATGACCTTCCATTTTATCAATGGTCATAAGCTTTTCTGCCTCCAGCCACATTTTATGTTCCTTTAAAGTTTCCAGGCATGGCCAAACTTGGCCCTCCAGAAGTTTTTTCAGACTACAACTCCCATCATCCCTAGCTAACAGGACTAGTGGTCAGGGATGATGGGAATTGTAGTCCCAAAGCATCTGGGGGGCCAAGTTTGGCCATGCCTGCTTTAAACACTATATGAATTAATTAAGAAAACAACCATGTCTCATTAACAAAGGTTAATGAGAGTTAGGGGACTGCTGGTTCCATGGCAATTTTAAATTTGCTGCTTTAAGCCTTATATAAAATGCCTGTGTGAATCTTTCTGGGCTAAGTCTAGAAACTGCCTTGAGGGGACTAATCACTATCTGTGCTTTGCCCATTGTGAGCTCTCTTCCAAAGGATTACAAAACAGCATCCTATTTCTTCCTACTATGTAGTACAGTGGTACCTCAGGTTGCGAATAGGATCCATTCTGGAGCTCCGGTCACATCCCAAGGAATTCGCAACCGGAGGTGCCGCTTCTGCACATGCATGGTTTAGCGCTTCTGCACATGTGCATGGCGCTTAGTGTTTCGGTGCATGCGTGCACAGCGAAACCTGGAAAAATACTTCCAGGTTTGCTGCGTACGTATCCTTAAGGATACCTAACCAGAGGTGAATGCAAGTAGAGGTACCACTACAGTATACACACACACACACACACACACACACACAGGGGTGGGGTGGGGGAGAAGCAGCAGAAGTGATTTACTGTTGTGTCTGAAAATGCAGGGATAATATTAGAGCTGCCCATTTCACCCATCTGGTAGAGAGAATGCCCACTGCCTCTGGTATCACATCCAATGCAAAAACGGCTTCCAAAATGAACACATCAAAACCCCATCAAGATTGCACTAGATCCTGATTTAAAGTATTTATTGCTATAGAGCATTGTGCAAAAATATCTGCTAACTCTAGATGCACATTGGAAGGAAAGCCATGAAAAAGCACCCATTTAAAATTTCAGGTGAGGCCAGCAGAGCTTCACATTTCACCTCACAAGCCTAGCAATTATTCACATAGAAGATTTCTGAAAATGCAGTCTTAGTTTTCCCTATCTGATTAGTACATTGATTCCAAAAAGTTGCATACGAAATGTTGCCTGTTCGTGATATGGTGGATGAGATAACGAAATACAATTGAAATGTTCTAACTTCCCAATTTTATGGCTCACCTCCTGCCTTCTGGTTCTGAAAAATCACATCTCTTAAGATGTGTCAGACCAAATCAGAGTTATCTGCATAGAAGGTTCCTCAACAATGTAACTGGAAATAAGATAAGCTTACCAAGAACTAAGCATGATGAATCAGATCAGCGCAAGACAACTCTTCTCCATTTGCAAGATATCATATCACCCATTGTGCCATTTAAAATAACTTTGCTAAAAGAACTGAGTTGCTAAATAATGTGGTTCTGATGTCTTGCCGTTCAGGTTTAGAAAGTTAGCTATTAATTCTTTGATTTCAAAATATACAGGGGATACCTAGGCTTCAAAAGTACAAAACAGAGAAAAGTACTAATTGTATTGCTTAACCTTAGAAGCCTGGTGCGGCCAACACCCAACAAAGATTTCAGGACAAATTTAAGAATATACAAATGAGATCACCAAGTATCTACAGTACTTTGATTTTCTTGACTGTCAAAAACAGGGACACAACCTTAGATTTCAAGGTCAGAAGATGTTTAGTTGCTCTCCCTTTAGATTTTCAACAGACTGCTGTTATGAACATTCTGCAAGCTATCAATCCCATTGCTTTTCCTACAGTGGGAGGAATACAAGGTTAAGAGAACTTGTATTCAGAACAGAGGGCAAAGTATCAGCTCCATACATTGCAGGTACTCGAAGATGAACTGTTTTTATCCTTATAAAATTCATCATATGAAAAAAAAAAAAAGGATTGGATAGACAAATACACTCATTTTCAAACCTAGAATCAAAAGCCATAAAGAAATGACCAGGGGCCTGATCCACTGAACACCACACATCTCAGAATTTTCCTCACTACGTGTAATAAGAAATCAGGTAAAATGCCTGCAATGTTTTAGATTTTTAAATATATACTGACATGGCAATGGTTCAGGCTTATTGCACAATTTCATTAAATATCAGGTCCATAGCCAGAAGACAAGGGATAAGAAAACACACACACACACACACACACACAAGTCCCAGCCTCCCACCCACTCTGGCATTTGAGCATTAGTGTATTCATAGCATTTATGTGCTTTGCTTCAACTTGAGATTCACGTGTGTGTGTGTGTGTGCGCGCGCACACACACGCACACACACGCACACACACACACACACACACACTCACTCCTGTATGTGTTGCAACATGAATTTTTCATAACCTAGATCAGCTCCAGGGCATAACTTTTTACTCATAGCCTATATAAACAGGCAGAAGATTCCTTACAAAGTGTTAAAATACAAGCACAGAACCTTCCCCCCCCCTCACATCTTAACAGTTCTAAAATTACACTGTTAAAACATGTTTGTGGAAAATATAGGCTGAAAGCAGGAGTTAACTATACAGTGTTCGCCTTGTCTCTAGGTGGTCATTCCCCTGAATGCCTTTAAAAAAACAGAGAGAATGAGAGGGGGAAGTGAAGCGGAAAGAATCTGCTCTGATTTAACTGCCCTTCTTTGAGGAGACCATTTTGACTTGCTTTATGCTCTGTGTCCCGTCTCTGTTCTGCACTGTCCAACTGCGCCAACCCAATTTCTCAAGATCCTGAGAAAGGTAAGCAAAGGTGGTCATCCATGATGAGACCAAGTCTGAATCGAAGTCAGGCATGTCAACTTTGCTTGGGGGCCTAATCCGCCCCACAACTGGTTTTATCTGGCCCCTGTGGCAGTTTATTTATTGGGGTCAAACCCTTAAAAAAGCTTAAGAACTTTGGTCGACCCTCACGCATGCTCATTTCACCAAATCTGGCCCTCTTTGATAAATGTTTGGGCACCCCTGATCTAAGTCATAGAGGAATTAAAATAATGTGCAACTTATGCTCCACTTCAGAATTATACAAAGAAGTACTTAAAGACAACAGTAAATGTCATCATCACAATCCTACCAGCATTTGGGAACCCATTTCACAAATGAACATTCCCCAATCACATAGTTTGCTTTTGGGGTGAAACAAAGGATCACTAACGTGCAAGGAAAAGGGGACACCACATAATCTTCTATGCCCCAGTGCAAGAAACACCTCCAAAAAGGTGAGGTGCTGTTCTAATGGAAGCAGAAAACCAACTTTACTGCAGTTTTATCTGTGTACCATAAACACTTCATTCAGAAACCAAGAACTTTCACAGCTTCTGCCATAATTATATTTCATATGCTGCTTCTCCATGTAGTTGGTCCAAATATATGCAAAGCCTCTACAACTTCCATTAACCAGCTAGAGGACACACACCCAAAAAATTAAGAATGGGTAGCATTTGACCAAAGAAGGAAGAAAACTTTAACTCTATATTCAATTTTATTTACCTTTATATTTTCAGTACTTAACTTAAAAAAGAGGATTGAAAATATTCCAAAATTTCCTGGTTCGACAAAGGTCTGAGTACCTAAATTCCCAAGATCATGGGATATTTGCAGCTCTCTTGTCTAGTATAAAGAGGCTTGCACTGAATTAACAGGGAATAAAAATTACTAAGTGGGAACAGAGGTATTCAGTTTCTTAAATATTCTCAAATTCCAGAATATTCTAAATTGTTGCATATAATGCCAGCAGGGTTAGAGACAAGTTGTACAATGTTGTATATTTTGCGAATCTAATTTGCATTTGCTGCATATGTATTCAGCATCTCTCAAGCCCTCTTGTTGCACAATAAATTCATTCGCTCAGTTATTACTAATCCCAACAGCTAGATTACTATTCCTTATTCCTCAGATACCAGAATCACAACTGAATTAAGTTAAGTACCGTATTTTTTGCTCTATAAGACGCACCAGACCGCAAGACGCACCTAGTTTTTGGAGGAGGAAAACAAGAAAAAATATATTCTGAATCTCAGAAGCCAGAACAGCAAGAGGGATCGCTGCACAGTGAAAGCAACAATCCCTCTTGCTGTTCTGGCTTCTGGGATAGCTGTGCAGCCTGCATTCGCTCCATAAGACACACACACATTTCCCCTTACTTTTTAGGAGGGAAAAAGTGAGTCTTATAGAGCAAAAAATACGGTAGTTAGAATTGCTCCAGCTCACAGAATCATAGAACTATAGAGTTGGAAGGGACCTCGAGGGTCATCTAGTCCAACCTCCCACAATGCAGGAATATCAGCTAAAGCATCCATTGACAGATGGCCAGCCAAGGTCTGCTTCCAAACCTCCACGGAAGAAGAGTCCACAACCTCCTGAGGGAGACTGTTCCGCTGTTGAACAGCTCTTACTGTGTCAGAAAGCTTTTCCGTGTGTTTATTTGGGATCTCCTTTCTTGGCGCGTGAAGCCACAGGTTTGAATCTTACCTTCCCCAGAGCAGGAGAAAACAAGCTTGTTCCCTCTTCCATGTTCCTCTGAAGCAGAAGAGGGGAACTGCTACCCCATGACCAGATGTGGCCCACAGCACCATCCCTCCTTGTCCCTTTCCATGTGGCGACCATGCTTAAAGAGAAAAAACAAGCTTTCTAATAACTCCAATAACTGTTTTGACCATGGGTAGGCAAACTAAGGCCCGGGGGCTGGAATCCGGCCCAACCGCCTTCTAAATCCGGCCCGCAGGCGGTCCAGGAATCAACGTGTTTTTACATGAGTAGAATGTGTGCTTTTATTTAAAATGCATTTCTGGGTTATTTGTGGGGCCTGCCTGGTGTTTTTACATGAGTAGAATGTGTCCTTTTATTTAAAATGCATCTCTGGGTTGTTTGTGGGGCATAGGAATTCGTTCACCACCCCCCAAAAAATATAGTCCAGCCCCTCACAAGGTCTGAGGGACAGTGGGCCGGCCCCCTGCTGAAAAAGTTTGCTGACCCCTGGTTTTGACTAATTGCTAAAGGCATGTGGGTGGGTGAATTGGTCGGGTTATAAGACCACCCTGCCAAAGATCTCCCTTGTGGAGCAATTAGGCATTTGAAAACAAAGAAACAAAAATCAAAAACCACCATTCCCATTGGCTCAACTGAGAGGCTACCTTCCAACTCTTAAGTGGTGCACAGGAAGGGGAGGAGAGAAACCCACACCTGGAGAGGGAAGGATTAGGCCTCCATTACCTGTGATCTCTGCTGGAGGAGACTCTTGAGAGTCCCATGGACTGCAAGAAGATCAAACGTATCCATTCTGAAGGAAATCAGCCCTGAGTGCTCACTGGAAGGACAGATCGTGAAGCTGAGGCTCCAATACTTAGGCCACCTTATGAGAAGAGAAGACTCCCTGGAAAAGACCCTGATGTTGGGAAAGATGGAGGGCACAAGGAGAAGGGGACGACAGAGGACGAGATGGTTGGACAGTGTTATCGAAGCTACAAACATGAGTCTGACGAAACTGCGGGAGGCAGTGGAGGACAGGAGTGCCTGGTGTGCTCTGGTCCATGGGGTCACAAAGAGTCGGACACGACTAAACAACTAAACAACAACAACAACAACACCTGTGATCTCTGCCATTCCTCATTGGAGGAATGCTTTTTTCCAGGTCAAGTTGCCCGGTGTCAAGGTGTGAATATACACGTGCACACACACATATGTACCGCGGACTGCAGCGCTGCAATAACACTGTTAACTAGATAAAAGTTGTGTCTCTCTGGCCTACAATTTCCTTACCATGCAACTTCAAAAAGCCCTTACATACAGAAGTTAAAATATCTCAACTTTGAAGGCAAGCATACTGCGAAAATCACCCGTTTAAACCCTCTTCTTGCCCAGTGCCCACTATTTAAACTAAAAGGAGCTTAATTTTTGTTTTGTTTTGGATGCAAGGCGCTGGAACTCATGCTTATATTTCCCAGGACAGCCTTTCTTGCCTTAAAAGTGCAGGCTGATGTCGCGACAGGAGAGCACAACAGGGGTCCCTCTGCACAGCCAGTGCTCCCTGAGGATAAATACAGCTGGGTAATTACTGTTACTACAAAGCCATTGATAATATTTCATAGGAAGGGGCTGCCTGGGAGAAAGAGATAGAACTAACATCACACAGAGCAATCTTTGGGAGTCCTCTGAAGCAAAGTAACGTTATATTCAGATTTGTTGCGCTTGTTCTCACTGCTATCCACGGACCGCTTGGTTCCAGAGCTCAAGGAACAAAAGCAGCGCATGAAATGTTCTCTTGCTCAGGAAACATACTAACAACAACAGTCATTGAGAAGCAATGGCAGCAGCCTATGTCCTCCCACCCACGCAGGAGCAAAAATCATGCATTAAAGGCACATTAACGTTCGGTTTTTACAGTTCTTAAAAGAGCTGATAGAACAGCTGTGCTGGCTGGGAGTTGTAGTTCAAAACATCTGGAGGGCAACAGGCTGGGCAAGGCCAACACAATAATTAATCAAGCAGGGAACAGGATTTTATTTATGGAACAACACTGATGTACTGCTTAACTGTAATAAAATCTCTAAGAGGTTTCCAATAAAGACTAGAACTATAATTTTTTTTAAAAAGTAACATTAACAGTAAGAGAGATTGAAATGCAAGTGGGATATTCTTCCCTCAGCCCCCATCAGCAATTTTGGAATAAGAGTGGCCTAGGCTGTTTTTAAAGATCACTGAGGTAGCACATGACACAGACTAAACACGTTAAAGTCCTCCATATACTATTATTGGTTATTTTTTAAAAAAAATCAAAAAGGGCATATCTAGACACAGGTCTGTTGCTTACCCAGTGTTCGAAATTAGCCAGGTGCCAGACACATTTTGCACCTGGCTTTCAACCACTTGCGACAAAGTGAAGATGCCTGGGCGCCAAGATGGCAGATGACATCTCCACCATGGAGGTGCATGCCTGGGGATAACTGAATCTAGACTATTTTCGCAAGCTAATACCACATCCTCTTAGAATTCTATCAGTTATATTTTATCTGCACAAGCAGAATGAATTCTGGAACCAAAATGCTTTTTCTGTGCAGGCTGAGCAGGAACAGTCATCATAAAGAAAAAGAGGTCTGTGTTTATCATGTACAATTTTGAATTGAAAAGATGTAAGGATGGTATTGGACTAAGTTAAGTTTATAAGAATTAGGATTTGGAAAACCGTTGTAGGGATATACATGGAAATTCAACTAAGGGAAAGCGAGGAAGTCACTTAACAATGTCAATAAGTGTAATTGTAATAAGGATATGATTTGTGTTTGTTTGTTTGTTTGTTTGTTTGTGTGTTTTGTTTGTGTATAGTTTTGGGAAACTTAATTTAAAAAAATGGAAAAAAAGAAAAAAAGAAAAGAAAAAGAGGTCGGAGTAGGCCAATAATACGTGGACTGTCCCTGGATCATGGGACTTTTCTTCTTTATGTTTTCAAAGCTCTTAACCTAGCTCAAGGTAGTCATCTGAACTAGCCAGATTTTTAACTGAGACTCAATCACGGTCAGTCCATCATTTGGAAAATAAGACTTTAGAGCTGTCTTGCCCCAAAATGGCAACTAGACATTCCATTTTGGGGCTTAAGAAGCCATTTTGCGCCTGGCTTATATACCTGAGATTCTAACACTGTTTTTACCCCAGCTTTCTCACAGAATGCGCCATTACTAACACAAGTACCGAAATATCACGAAGCAATTCCTGTCATCAGACCAGGAGAACAGACATGCTGGCTTTGCTTACTCATAGGAATCTGCCTTCTACAGAATTAGACCACTGGTCCACCTTCACAAAGCGGCTGCAGCTCTCCAAGGTTTCAGAAAGGGGTATATCACCATCCCACTTGGAGCTGTCAGGAATTAAAACTGGGGCCTTCTGCAAGCAGAGCATGTGCTGTGCCCCAGATACGGCCCTTCCCATCATTGCAGGCTCATCAGGCAGCCAACACTGACCCCTTCCCTTGAGGTCGTGTTTCTCCCTCGCACTGGGCTTTCTGTGGGAGTTATGAGCAGCAGCATAGTGCCGCCGCCATAGCTTTGCAGAAAAGCTCAGCAAAAATATAATTGCACTGGGTGTGCAGGACGAGGCAGGAGAGAAGGGAGGAAATAGGGACACACTCTGCCAGTGCACAGGAGGGAAATGACTTTATGGAACCTGGAATCAAAACACTTCATCTTTCCATAAACTGACGTGAGAAGGAGGAAGAGAAAAGAGGAATGTGTATTCATTCAGCTGGCTCCCAATTTGCAAACCATGGTTTGTTGGGGGTCAGTGTTATGCCCACATTAGGCCAGTATCATAGAGATGCAAACTTCTGCTTCCAATGTCACAAGCTTGAAACAAATGTCTTATGTCTAAGAGTGAGCTGGCAATAAAACACTGCTCAAAGTTGGAATTAACTCTTTATCAGCAAAAATATGATCTCCGCAAACTTGGTTGAGTGTCAGGCCTAATGACACTTCAGTTGTCGAGACTGAAAGTCCCTGTCGCCTCACAGCCTTCTATGTCCCTTCTCCTCCAGGGCTTTCCATGGAAGGGGCTTTTTTCCATTGCAAGTCTAGGTTTCTAAACCTAGAAATGATTACATACATAGGAAACATTCACCTACAAGCAGCATTCTACGGCAGGGACATGGAGTTTTCAAACAACAAAACAAAACCATATTGTCCCATACAGTGGCAGGCATTTATTTCATTCCACTTTTACCCATGTTCTTCCAAGGAGCTCAGGGACACATGTTTGATTCCCATGCAGGCAATTTCAGACTCAAACCAGCTCCAGCCTCCAGCCTTCAGCCTATTCTTAGGAGACAGCTTCCTGGCCTCCCATGCTTCTTTCCTATTCCACCGGAAATTCCCTTGAGCAAGAACCTTCTTAACCACAAAACAGAAGCCGACACCAGGCAGTTTTACAACCTATAAAACAGGACTCTAAAACAGGTAAGGATGAAAGGGATGTTGCAATGGGTCCAGTGGAGGCAGATCTGACACAGCCGCTTGCCTGCTCTGCCCTCAGTGAACTGATCTGCAGAAAATTTAACGCTGCTACTAGGTGGGCAGCTAGCAAGGAAAATAAGCACTTTTATTATTCTTAATTATCAGTTATATCCTTAATTTACTCACATGAGCTCTTGCTTATGCCTTAAATGGCAATTTATAGAAATGTTCCCACGATACCACCACTGCCACCCACACTTAAGGTTTAAATCAGACTTCCTCGACCTCAGCCCTCCAGGTGTTTTGAGACTACAGTTCCCAGCATCCCTGACCGCTGGTCCTGCTAGCTAGGGATCATGGGAGTTGTAGGCCAAAAACATATGGAGGGCCGAGGTTGAGGAAGCCTGGTTTCAATCTTTTGGATTTCATAGACAGGAAACTTTGGATTATTTATCCATTCAGCATCAGAGTACCACAAACAGGTTAATTTTATTTTCTAAGGCCGAAATCCTTAGGACGCCTACTCCAAAGAAATGCCAATGACCTCAATGCAGCAGTGAGGAACCTTAATTAGGGGCTACATAGGGAAGCCAATTTGTCGCATGAAGCTACTATCCAATTGGGAGCTCTGGGGTGTAGCTGATCCAAGCAGGGCTTTAAGTCACCACTGCTCAGTTGATTATTGGTGACTTAAAGCTTCCCCTTGGATTGGCTGGGGTCTTCTTCTGCAGTGTGTCTTGAACTCAAATCACACTGCAAAGAAAAAATGGGTAACCTGCTGCCATGCAAGGGATGGCAGGGATGGCTCCTCACCTGACAAAGTGACCTGAGTGGAGGGGCAGGAAACAAAGGAGATGAAAAGGTTCCCTGCTCCCGCTTAGTGGAATAACCCTGGAACAAGCTGTTGAATTGCAGTCTAACACCTGATCTTACAATGGAAGGGGTGGAAAGGTACCCCCAAACAAAATTAGCAAAACTGTGAAGGTCAGCTTACAAATGACCAGCTTCACTTAAAAGCATGATTTACACTAGACCAAAGGATGTCTAAAGGGATGCAGGTGGCGCTGTGGGTTAAAGCCTCAGCGCCTAGGACTTGCCGATCGAAAGGTCGGCGGTTCGAATCCCTGCGGCGGGGTGCGCTCCCGCTGCTCGGTCCCAGCGCCTGCCAACCTAGCAGTTCGAAAGCACCTCCGGGTGCAAGTAGATAAATAGGGACCGCTTACCAGCGGGAAGGTAAACGGCGTTTCCGTGTGCGGCTCTGGCTCTGGCTCTGGCCAGAGCAGCGATGTCACGCTGGCCACGTGACCCGGAAGTGTCTCCGGACAGCGCTGGCCCCTGGCCTCTCAAGTGAGATGGGCGCACAACCCCAGAGTCTGTCAAGACTGGCCCGTACGAGCAGGGGTACCTTTACCTTTACCTTTAAAGGATGTCTAACACTGCAGGGCAAGGGGAGGAGGATCCAACTTCCAAGGAAAAATATCCTTTAATTCCAGAGTTTTCATAGAATTGTAGAATAGGAAGGGACCCTGAGGATCATCTAGTCCAACTTCCTGCAATGTAGAAATATGCAGCTGTCCCATATGGGAATCGAACGTGCAACCGTTGCATTATCAGCACCACACTCTAACCAACTGAGCTATCCAGATGTTTTATATACATCTCTCTTGCTGTGGTCTAAACCACTGAGCCTAGGGCTTGCTGATCAGAAGGTTGGCGGTTCGAATCCCCGCAACGGTGTGAGCTCCTGTTGCTCAGTCCCAGCTCCTGCCAACCTAGCAGTTCGAAAGCATGTCAAAGTGCAAGTAGATAAGTAGGCGCCGCTCCGGCGGGAAGGTAAACAGTGTTTCCGTGCGCTGCTCTGGTTCGCCAGAAGTGGCTTAGTCATGCTGGCCACATGACCCGGAAGCTGTACGCCGGCTCCCTCGGTCAGTAAAGCAAGATGAGCGCCGCAACCCCAGAATCGTCTGCAACTGGACTTAACGGTCAGGGTTCCCTTTACCTTTACCTCTTGCTTCAGAATACATCTTCTTTCAAACTTTATACCTTAGGCCCCTGCCATACATTTGTCTGCAAAGGAAGTTCTGGATATTGCAGAAGATTCTAAATGCAAACTAGAATGCACATCCAATCCTCATTCTTTAACGTTAACCAAACCACTCTTCCAAGTAATCATAGAATCGTAGAGTTGGAAGAGACCAACTAGTCTAGTCCAACCCTCTAGTCCAAGCCTCTGCAATGCAGAAATCTCAGCTACAGCATCCATGACAGAACCTCCAAGGAAAGATAGTCCACAATCTCCCAAGGGAGTCCGTTCCACTGTCAAACATCTCTTACTGTTAGAAACTTTTTTCGCAACTTGTCAGACCATCTTCTTGAAGATCCCCTCCCCCAACCCCACAAAAAGCTTTCAAGGAACTCCAACTTCCCTTGAAATCTTTTCAGAGAAACCTCTCGGTGGAAGACGAAAAATAGTTCCTTCTTTCCTGGAAGTCTTATGAGTACTTTCAGAACATTAAAAGATCAAACCAGGCAGACTGAGGCAAAATTGAATGAGGCAGAAGTTAAAAATATGCAGTTCACCAATATCTTCTTCAGAATGCATCAACAGTGACAGTGCGTTTAGAAATTTTTATTGTTATTGTTGCTTAGACAGGCGGCAATCCTATTTGTAAAATAACCACTTCTATGTAGATATGCATTTCATTAATGATTCTGTGTGTGGTAGTTTTAAGAATATGGATTTTGGGAGTTGTTCTTTGACAATGTATTTCCACAACTGTAAACCTTGGAAATATTAGTGTTATAGTGTTACCCTTTAGCAATGCTTTAGCAATCGTACTTTTTACAATGTTAGCATACCAGGCTAGCTGGTTGTAAAACCATCTTACCACGCTTTGAGGATACAAGCAGTATATCATACCCGAAGAATTTATATGCCGGCACAAAATATCTTTATATCAGATCATATCCGTAAGGTTTTAGGTAGTGTCTCCATTGGTAATACTTACAGTGATCAGTTACTTTTAAAGATTGTTTCTAATAGGAAATGAAACTAAAGCTTAACAGTAATCAGTTAATTGAACATTTACAAGAAAGTACATTAAAATCATTGGAGAACTTCAGCCCCCCCAACCAGCTGCTATTTAAATGGTATATTGCTAACAGAAAGCTGCATGTAAAAAGACTTAATACTTCCATTCCCATTCAACCTTGGTTAACATAATGCACCGAAGGGAAATGTCTTGCACAATTAACTGTCGATTAATGTACTGGGATACAGGAAGTTACCTAGGTTAGTATTCAAGTGCATGGAATCCCGTAACAAATGTAAATATTCATGCAAATGGCCTAGAATCTCTGCCATCAATAATGGTATTAGCTAAATCAAAGGGGGGGGGGGAGAAAGACATAGTCTTCAACGGCCAATACATTTCTCCCTGTTGTGCAAAGTCAAGATGTCTGAACAAGGCAGTATGTGCTGAAAAGACACCATTCAGTTTCTGAAGAACAAGAAGCAGTCATCACAGGGATGTCCCTGATAAACAGATTAGAGCTCAAGCAGACAATATGCAGCCCCCCCCTGCATTTACAAAACTAGTTCTTCATCCTCATGCACCCAAATATAAAGGTAAAGGTAAAGGGATCCCTGACCATTAGGTCCAGTCGTGACCGACTCTGGGGTTGCGGCGCTCATCTCGCTTTATTGGCCGAGGGAGCCGGCGTACAGCTTCCGGGTCATGTGGCCAGCATGACTAAGCCGCTTCTGGCGAACCAGAGCAGCGCACGGAAACGCCATTTACCTTCCCGCCGGAGCAGTACCTATTTATCTACTTGCACTTTGATGTGCTTTCGAACTGCTAGGTTGGCAGGAGCAGGGACTGAGCTCACCCCGTCACAGGGATTCGAACCGCTGACCTTCTGATTGGCAGTTCCTAGGCTCTGTTGTTTAACCCACAGCGCCACCCGCGTCCCTATGCATCCAAATATAAGCGATGGCAAAAATGGCATCAATGAAAGCAGCGAATGAAACACAAATTTGCTATTTCCATTTTCAGGTCTAACAAATCACCTGCATTAATATTACAATACAACTATTAGAAGGAAAAAGGATAACATGTCTGGCATTGGCCAGGCCAAAAAATAATATTTGGGGCATACAGTTAAACATTGGCTCCCTCGGCCAGTAATGCGAGATGCGCGCCACAACCCCAGAGTCATTCGCAACTGGACTTAACTGTCAGGGGTCCCTTTACAGTTACATTTATCCTATGAATTAGCTGTGGCCCTCTGGTTCATTAAACACTGTCAATGTGCTGGAAAGGGTTGGCTATCCTGATTTACAGCTACTAATATTTTTGCAGCCATCTGCAAGAAGGAAGGATTTTGTTTTGACTCTTGCACATTCCATACTGTGAAATCAATGATGGGAAGCCTGAGGTCTTAAGAGATCTTGTTGGAAGCCCCAGCCCCAGCCAGCACGGTCCATAGTCCGGGGTGATGGGAGCTTAGCCCAGAAACATCTGCAGGGCCACACTTTCCCCAACCGTGCTACAAATGAATGCTAAAAATGGTTGCTTATAGCAGACACCCCACCCCTGCCAAAACTAAAATAGCCACCGGCATTGGTAGAGAGGACTAGGCAACTGTTTTTATCATCCTTGTACGCATGCCAAATAAGTTTGCATCAGACTGCTTACTATAAAAGGGACGGAGATTCTGCAACAACTGTGTTGGTCTCACAGAATAAAGGGCATTTCTAGATGTTGCTCCAATCAGTTGATGGTGCTGAAACAGTAAGTGTGATGTAAGGTTTCTCACAGTTAGGTGCCACACAGATAAGGCGACTAGTTACAAATGCCCACTGGATTCTAACTTTGAGCTATTCCTTTGGATTGCATGTGGTCATATTCAAGTGGATTGATCGCCAGCATCATCAGCTTGGAGGAGAGCAAAATGAGTGGCTATAGCTAAATTTTAATGGGATTTGCCTTTGCTGCACCGGAGTAATTAGTTCAAAACAGCTACAAACAAAGCTATGAGGTGAAAGCCAGCCATTTTTTCCTAGTCGCAACCCTCATACCAAATCTACAATATGGGGGATGCAGCTCTGAACTACATTACAAAGCTGTTCTAAGTCACTTTGCCACACGTCCCAAAATATGGTCATATATAATCTCTCAGCCTTGTCTACTATCCCTACTTTGCAGCATGAGTTTACTCCTAATGCACATTTCTTTTTCTCACAGTGTAAGAAGTGTTTGCAGAGCATTCTTTAAAAAGCTCCAAAGTTCAGATTGTTCCCACAAGAGCAATGAATTTCTCTCTTACTTCTTTGGGGGGTTGGGGGGGGGTGAGAGAAAACAGAACAAAGCTACCAATGATTTCTACACTGTCTGTTGCCCAGGAGCAGTTTTCATTTTGCCACCCTTCTCCATGAAAAGAGAGCATCAAGGCAAGTCAGTGTAAAAACTTTTACTCTGGCCCTTTCCCTATCCGCACAGCAGCAACCTGTCAAGGTGAGAAGTTTAAGGCTTGATCAGAAGAACAAAAGACCTTAGGAACAATGCAGGCCCTTCAATTCAGGGCCCAACAACAAACCACAGCCGCGTATTCAAATTAGCATTGGAAGCAGAGCCACAAGCAAGATGGATGTTGAAGCAATCTTCCGTCCACCTTTACAAGGCCCAGAAGCCCGAGAGGATTTTGCAGCAGTCAAGTGCAGCTAAATATTATTTTCACGGCAGCTACGGATCACAAAGTAAGCAGCAGGCGATTCACAATACTGCTGAGCCTCTCTCTTGTCAAACTCCAGCTAGAAACGGGCAAAGGCGATTTATGTAAGAACTGCTCTTTCCCTCCAGCCCTCCCCATTTCCACAAAGCTGAATTAGCAACAGCAACATCCTCTCCACGGATGTGCGCTTCAAACCTTCGACCATCAAACGTTGCATTAAGGAGGGGGGGAAGGGGGGGAAGAGAAAGTGACTCACTTCCCATTTCCAGCATGGAAACGAGGCCCCTTTCTGGTGCCAATAAGGTCTATTTTGACCAGGGCGCCTATTTCCTAATTCTGCAGGGTTGCCTCTTCTCTCTCTCTGTCCCCCCCCCCCACACACACACAGAGAGAGAGAGAGAGAGTAACCCCTGCTTCTCTCTCCCTATTCAGGAAAAGGGCAAGGCAGCAACGACAGCGAGTTGGTGAATGAACGAAGGCTGAAGGTTACCGGATTTATGAATGTCAAGATCATGTGACAATAACGGGAACCCGTCTTATTCACAAAAACACATGCCGAGGGAAAGTGCCGCGGTGCGGAGGAAACGCTGCCGAACGAGAGAGTGAGTGAGTGAGTGAGTGAGAGAGAGAGAGAGGTGTGTGTCCCCGAGGCAAGTCACCTTTCACCACTACTAGCCCCAGCCGCCCCGCCCCGCCCCTTCGCCAAAGGAAAGCCGTGCCTTGCAGGAGAGGTGCGGTTGCACGGAGATCAAGCGCGGGATTCGTCTGTAAATTAAAAAGCTTTCGAGGGAAAAGGCGGCTTGAAATTAATTAAGGACACCCCCCTTTCTTTGCACGCACTTTCCCGCTCTTACACACACACACACACACACGAGATGCCGATCCGCTGCAACACTAACCACGAGCTCCGAGCAGCGCCTGGGGGCCCGACATGCCTCGCCTTCTGCTAAGTTATTTTTTTATTTCAGATCCTATGCCGCCTTTCGCCCGAGGACCGCAGGGCGGCTTGCAACAGAAAAGCACACGAATGCGTGGCATAGAAACAAGCGGACACAAACACCGCCCCCCCCCCCTGCACAGCTTCGCAGGCCGACGGGAGCTGCTGCTGCTGCTGCTGCTGGCCACCCGCTCCCCCCCCCAGCGCAACTTCGGCGCCGGCCCAGGCCCAGACCGGGGGGGGGGGCTTCCCTCGCCGCGCGGAGAGCCGAAGCCTGGCTTTCTCCCCTCGGCGGGGCCCGGATCCGCCCGGCAGCAGAAGCCCGGCCTCTCTCTCTCCCCCCCCCCGCCCAGCTCGCTTTCTTTCTCCCGCGGCCAGAGCCCCGACTCCCGGCTTCCGAGGAGGGCGGCTTGCATTCTCGCTCTCTTTTTTTTTTATGAATGGAAACGCGTTATGCAAATGAGCGCGATTCAAGAGGGGTAGGGGGGGGGAGGAGGAACACGACGCAGCAATGGCGGACGCGAAGGGGGCGTGGGGGGGGGCCGAGCCGCGGAACAGAGCGGACCGCGAAGGAGCATTGGCCCCCAGCACATCCGGCGAAGGAAGCGCAAGGCCCCCCCCACCAAGCCACTTCCCAGAGAGGGGGGGGGCTGCAACATCTTTCCCCCCCCCCAACCACAAAAAAAGAGAAGCGGGGCGGCCTCCGCCCCAGCCTCGCCACCCAGGAGGGGGCGTCGTCGGGGGGGGAGAGAGAGAGAGACTTGGGAAAGGGCAAAGATGCCCCGCGCGCGCTCCAGATGTTCCCCCGCCAGATGTTCGCCGCTTCCCCCCCCCCCGCCCCGCGGCCGGCCACTTACTCGTCGGGGTGGGCTGCTTCTTCGGTCATCTTCTCCCCGTCGGAGCTCATCCCCCTCCGCCAGCCGCCTGGGGGGCTGCGCGCCTCTGCAACATCTTCGCGGGGCTTCACATCGCCGGGAGAGATGCGGGGAGCGCGCGAGAGAAGGACGGGGCGGACGGCGGGGAAGGCCGCCTGGGGGGCAGGGATGGAGAAGGCAGGCAGGCGGGGGGCCGGTCGCCCGCCTCCCTCCCTCTCCCCCCCCTCGAAGGCCTGGTCCGGGCAGGCGAGGACGCGCGGGCTCAGCGCGCGGGGAGGCAGCGCGGCGTGGGCGCCTTGTCGTCCGGTGCGCCCGGGCGCCTCCTCCACGGCAGCGGCAGCGGCAGCAGCAGCCGGCGGCCCCGTCCGAGCCCCATCGCTGCCTTTACTCCATGTTGGATTCTCGCCGCCGCCAACAGGAGGAGGAAGCTGGGCGGAAGCGATGACGTGATCCCAGCCCAGCTGCTGGCGGGGAGGGAGAGCGAGGCGGGCCGGCCCCGCGCTCCCGGGACAAGAGCTGGGCGGGAGGCCCGACCCGCCCTCCGGCTCCCGAGCGCAGGCGGGATCTCGGGGGGAACGGGGCGCCCCCTCGGCCCGCGGGTGGCTGGGTAAGGCTGTCCGCCCCCCCCCGGAGCTTCCAAGGTCCCGGCACGTGCGGCGCAGCGACGGGGCTTCTCTGAGCATGTACAGAATGCTCCGCGAACCGGGCGCAGCTTTTGGTTGTTTTTTTCCAAATTTTTTTATTGGTTTTCCCGACATTATAAACAAACAAACAAACATAAGACAAACAAACATAAATCATAGCCTTGTTGAAAATTACACTTATTTTCCCCCCAAATTTTTTTTATTGGTTTTCCCGACATTATAAACAAACAAACAAACATAAGACAAACAAACATAAATCATAGCCTTGTTGAAAATTACACTTATTTTCCCCCCAAATTTTTTTATTAGTTTTCACAATATTATAAACAAACAAACACACAAGACAAACAAACATAAATCATAGCCTTATTGAAAATTATACTTGTTAACGTTGTTAAGTGACTTCCTCGCTTCCCCTTGGTTGAATTTCATTGCATGTCCTTTCAACGGTTTTCCAAATCACAGTTCTTATAAAATTTAACTTAAACATGAACATCCTTAGATCTTCACCTTATGAAATTAAACATATTAATTCGACACTTAACATAAATAAAATCCTAAGCCAATTAAGTATCTGCAAGTTGTTTTCTGTTAATTTAACTTAACATATGTAACTAAGTAATCATTAAATTTAATCCACTCTTCCTGATACTCCTCCTCCTTCTGGTCGCGGACTCTTCCGGTTAGGTCAGCTAGCTCCGAAAAATCCATCATCTTCATCTGCCATTCTTCTATAGTTGGTAATTCTTGGGTTTTCCACTTTTTAGCGAACAGAGTACGAGCAGCAGCTGCGGCATACTAAAATAATTTAACATCTTTCTTGGGCAATTCCAAACCTGTTATTCCAAGAAGAAAGGCCTCTCGTTTCTTTATAAATGTATAGTGGCCAAGGAAACCAGGCCAGGGCATTTCGGAGGCCCTAGGGCTGAGCCCAACGCAGACTTGGCGCTCCTTTTGAATTAAATGCGAAGTGCTAGCTTGGTAGCCAGGAGAATTTCCTCACGGGATCGGGCCCAAAGGTGCTGGAGGAGAGGAGGCAGAATTACGGTATTCGACAGGTTGCTAATGCCATCTTCCAATAGATCCTTTGCAATTTCCTCCACTCCAAGCAATACACAAATTATTGTTGTTATTATTATTAATTGGCCTGCTGTGATCATAATGTTTCTTTTAAAAATTCATTTTTGTTTTTATTTTAACGGTACTCAACCCACAATTATACATTGGTTATATTTCACAGTCAAATAAAATGGGAAAAAATATATTTGGAAAATCTGGCCTTCCTACAATAAGCCTATCAACAAGAGCTTCCCTATTTCACACTTCACATGTTAGAAACATTTCATATTGGCATGCAGCTTATTCATATCATTAGTATCCAACACCCTTTCTTCAATACCTCACAGTTTTACACAATCTAATACTCTAGTTTCCAACTTCAATCGACCTTCCCTCAACTTTCAAAGCAAGCAGCTCATTTTTAGCTTCATTAACCTTAGAACCTTACATTTTTGCACTTCTGTTTAGCTCCTCCACTGATTCCTTTGCTGATTCCTCTTATGTTAAGAAATATAACCAGATTTTCAGCATACCAGTTTATATGGCTTCAATATGTATGTCATCTCATTTCATCTTCTGATAAGATATTATGGTGCTTGTAGCTCAACAAGTAAAGCTCCCGCTTTTTGCCTACAAGGCCCCCAAGTATAAATTTTGCATTTCCAGTTAAAACAGTCTTCCAAAAGACTCTTGCCATAGACATTGGAGAGTGTCAGTGTATGGACTAAGATGTACAAATGACTGAGTTTGAGGCAGAATCTGTTGGACATCAGTTCATTCAATTTCACTTTTAATTTGTATAGGTAAAGGTAAAGGTACCCCTGCCCGTACGGGCCAGTCTTGACAGACTCTGGGGTTGTGCGCCCATCTCACTTAAGAGGCCAGGGGCCAGCGCTGTCCGGAGACACTTCCGGGTCACGTGGCCAGCGTGACATCGCTGCTCTGGCGAGCCAGAGCCGCACACGGAAACGCCGTTTACCTTCCCGCTGGTAAGCGGTCCCTATTTATCTACTTGCACCCGGAGGTGCTTTCAAACTGCTAGGTTGGCAGGCGCTGGGACCGAGCAGCGGGAGCGCACCCCGCCGCAGGGATTCGAACCGCCGACCTTTCGATCGGCAAGCCCTAGGCGCTGAGGCTTTAACCCACAGCGCCACCTGCGTCCCGGGCTTTAATTTGTATACCACCTTTCTATATCACTATACAGTGGTACCTCGGGTTAAGTACTTAATTTGTTCCGGAAGTCCGTTCTTAACCTGAAACTGTTCTTAATCTGAAGCACCACTTTAGCTAATGGGGCCTCCTGCTGCCGCCGCGCCACCGGAACACGATTTCTGTTCTCATCCTGAAGCAAAGTTCTTAACCTGAAGCACTATTTCTGGGTTAGCGGAGTCTGTAACCTGAAGTGTATGTAACCTGAGGTACCACTGTACACAAGGCAGTTTACAAGCAGAGGGGGAAAAGAGACAATGAAATATACAACAAAGGTCACACACATAAAAATTAGATCCATAAAAAGAATCCTGGAGACATATCAATAAAATAGTATAACATGGGAGACATCAACTCCCATCAGCCTCGCTTAGTATGGCCAATGGTCAAGAACGATGGGAGGTGTAGTCCAGCATCACTGGGAGACCCCAGGTTAGCCATCCCTGCAGTTAATATATCCTTCCTACAGTGAACTTCACACAGTGTTCAAAAAATATTAATATCCTTCACGCACAGTTCATGGCCTTGTCTTTAGTAGGGTCTTCTTCCACAATCAATAAGGTCAATAGACCAGGTGTTGGGAACCTTTGGACCTCCAACCAGCGTACAGCTTCCGGGTCATGTGGCCAGCATGACTAAGCCGCTTCTGGCGAACCAGAGCAGCGCACGGAAACGCCGTTTACCTTCCCACCGGAGCGGTACCTATTTATCTACTTGCACTTTGATGTGCTTTTGAACTGCTAGGTTGGCAGGAACAAGGTCACGGGGATTTGAACCGCCGACCTTCTGATCAGCAAGTCCTAGGCTCTGTGGTTTAACCCACAGCGCCACCCGCGTCCCCTTTGAAGCAGCATAGTACGTTGCTGATGATTAGTGAGCTCACGGTGTTTTCCTGCTGCACACAATAAAGGGAACATCTTGCTCAACATGCAGCACAGAAGTCAAAATGTGTACAGTGGTACCTCAGTTTACGAACTTAATCCGTTCCGGAAGTTTGTTCTGAAACCAAAGTGTTCTTAAACCAAGGTGTGCTTTCCCACAGAAAGTAATGGAAAAGGTATTAATCCATTCCAGACAATGAAAAACAACCCCTAAAACAGCAATTTAACATGAATTTTACTATCTAACAAGACCTTTAATCCATAAAATGAAGGCAATAATCAATGCACTGTACTACAAAATAAACAAGACAGTATTATAGATGATAAAAATTAAAATTATTATTTTTTCTTACATGCACTAATTATAGTCACTGTTTGGATGGGGGGCTTTTATCCACTTCTGCAGTCACACAGTCAACCAGTAGCTGAACTGGGTTCCACACAGTCACAAAAACAAAGTAACAAGCTACAGTCACAAAAATGAAGAACAAGCTACAGTCACAAAAATGAAAAAGCCACACAAAAACACAATTATTTTTTTTTTTAGCAAAAACAAAAGCTCCAAATATCCCCTCTGTGTTGCATGGGTGCTTGGGACTCAACAGCCAACAGACTCAACAGGAAGCCTCTGATTAGCAGCGGGAGACTCAATTTACAAATGGAACACACTCAACAGGAAGCGGAACATGTTCTGCTTCCAAGGCAAAGTTCACAAATCAAAACACCTACTTCCGGGTTTGCAGCGTTCTTAATCCAAGTTCAGAAACTAAGCTGTTCTCAAAGCAAGGCACCACTGTATGTGAATGTGCAGGTGCATTTACCACTGACCCATTTACCACACTTTTGATGCGAAGGGAATGTGACTCTTTCCCCACCCCTGGATTAAAGCAAGCTCATCCCGCATTATAAGGCATCAGAATGGCTTCCACCTTGTATTTGGCATATTCAAGTCCAACTGAGTCAGCAACAACTCTGCCCTTGATGTGGCAAAATGGATGTGGATTGCTAGATGGCTTCATAATGAAACAACAGTACAGCTCCTAGCACATTCTTGGTGCTGAATAATTTTGTAAAATTTATAATAGGGGCCATAATTTAGTGGTTGAGCACATGCTTTGTGTACAGAAGGTTTCGGGTTCAGTCACTGGCATCTTCAAGCAGAGCTGGGTTTGCTCTGCAACCTAAAGAGCTGCCGTCCGTATAAGGCAACTTCCTAATGAAAGGTAAAGGGACCCCTGACCATTAGGTCCAGTCATGGCCGACTCTGGGGTTGCGGTGCTCATCTCACTTTATTGGCCGAGGGAGTCGGCATACAGCTTCCGGGTCATGTGGCCAGTATGACTAATCTGCTGCTGGCGAACCAGAGCAGCGCACAGAAACGCCGTTTACCTTCCCGCTGGAGCGGTACCTATTTATCTACTTGCACTTTGATGTGCTTTCAAACTGCTAGGTGGGCAGGAGCAGGGACCGAGCAACGGGAGCTCACTCCGTTGTGGGGATTCGAACCGCCGACCTTCTGATCGGCAAGCCCTAGGCTCTGTGGTTTAACCCACAGCGCCACCCGTGTCCCTAATAACTTCCTAATAACTTGTACATATTTTAAATCTGTTTACGTTTACCATCTCCAGTGCTAAGTCAGAAGCATGGAGCATCTCTGTTTGTAGACTGCTTTTATCTCTTTCCCTAGTGGTTGTTTTCATAAGTCATTTTATTGCCCGCTTATATAAAGTGCCTTCCCCTAAGGCATGCTGTAAACAGAATCCCATGCAGGGTAATAAGTCATGATTGCTATGTATTTTAAGTGTGCAGCATGCATACCTATTATCCTATAATACTTAATGGGCAATTCTGCAAAACCTCACATGAATGTACAGCGGTGCCAACTGCGAGTAGCTGCATGGAATTCAGTGGCAGTGACTGCCAGGCATAAACAGCCTAGCCAGCACATGTGTCTTCAGGATATGAGAAGTCATCATTACTTTTCTGATTTGAGATGCTGTATTATTTCCTTAATATGTTCAGTGGATCCCTTGTATAGTTCCATCATGAAAGCCCTGTTTTGGAAGCATTGCTCCGTATTTCTCTTCTGTCCCAAACCTCATGGCTGACTTTGTACGTTTCCAAGCACAGTTCAAAGTGTTGGTGCTGACCTTTAAAGCCCTAAGCGGCCTTGGTCCTGTATATCTGAAGGAACGTCTCCACCAACGTCTCCACCCCCATCGTTCTACCTGGACACTGAGGTCCCGCGCTGAGGGCCTTCTGGTGGTTCCCTCGCTGCGAGAAGCCAAGTTACGGAGAACCAGGCAGAGGGCCTTCTCGGTAGTGGCTCCCGCCCTGTGGAATGCCCTCCCACCAGATGTCAAAGAGAAAAACAGCTACCAGACTTTTAGAAGACATCTGAAGGGAAGCTTTTAATGTTTAACAGACTATTGTATTTTAATATTTTGTTGGAAGCCTCCCAGAGTGGCTGAGGAAACCCAGCCAGATGGGCAGGGTATAAATATTATTATTATTATTATTATTATTATTATTATTATTATTATTATTATTCAGGCAATTAAAATGACGGTCATTGAAATGATCTGGGCTTGCTCTTAAGAGTGCAAAGTGATGGTGATTGTGCTCTGACACTCCCCAGCCTTTGGTAACCTGGTGCCTTCCAATTGTTTTGTTTTGCAATTTGCATCAGCACCAGCCAGGACAGCCATGCTGTCCTGAGGCTGATGAGAGTTGTAGGCCAAAGCAAACAGAGCTGCAAGAATGAGTTCAGTTGCCACTGGAACCTTAACAATGTGGTCCCTGGGTTGCTGGAAAGGTCAGGAAGTCGATTTTTCCTGTTATGTACTGAAGTTCTCACCCTGGGCCAGCAGGGGGAATACTGTAGATAGTTTTCACTCAGGTCCAGATATGCAAATAAGGGATTGAAAGTGACGTTCAGTGATTGGATAGTTACAGAAAGTGGTTACTGTTGCGTTGTAGTGGAGCTCTATATAAGCAGGCTGGCTGAACCCTTCAGCTCAGTTCTGTTCTGGCCTCTGAATAAACAAGAGCTGTTTGAAGAATCACTGTGTCGTCTGATATGTTCGCCCACAACTTAACACATCCTACTCCCCCCCCCCCCGCGCCCGATTTACTGTTGTGCTTCATCCCACTCCCTTTCTTTCTGATGAGAACAAACACCCCTACCTAGTTCTACCTAGAAAGGCTCCCAGTTCAGAAGCTATAATTGCCAGTGAGGCTTGAGTAGCCCCAAAAGGAGGGGGGGGGGGTAAAAGAGGGAAGGGAATATACCTGAATATAGCAGTAGCAACACGTGACTCCAGCTCTTACTGGTGTGCCCAGGTCTTTGTCTCTCCTCACAAGATGTCTAGAAAATCTGGTTGGCTTTTTTTAAAAAAATAATAGTTATTCAAAATTTAAGAATTACAAAAAGAAGAAAAGAAAAATACAAAATACAAAAAGAAATAACAACATCAAAAAAGAAAATACACTCACTTTAAAAAAAACCAAAAAAACAAAGAAAAACAGATTAAACCTTTACAAAACTTAACTTTCTTCCTTTACTTGTTTCATTGACTTCCTCTCGCCTCTCAATTTTATATTCCAATTTGAATTGTTATTTCAGCAAATCCTTCCAACCTTATTTCCATTTAAGTAATTTAATATAATATATTGCAAATTAACGTCATCTCTTTCATTAATTTCATCAACTCATCTTTACTTAACCCTTTATGTCATTTCAACCAAGGCCACCTAATTTTCTTTTTCCAACATCTTTCTAACAGTCCTTAATCTTACAATATTTTTGAAGATATACTTTAAATTTTTTCCAATCTTCTTCCACTGACTCTTCTCCTTACATTTACCTGAAAGTGCTGGGAGCTGTCATTAGGAGATTTGGAGCCAGGTGTTAGCAAAATACAGTTGACAGCCTGCTCTGTCTTCAGTCTGAATCAGGAAAGGTGGTTGAGGTGCCAGATTGGAGTTGGAAAAGGCCTGGATGTGGCTCCATAAATTGAAGCTGAATCCTGAAAAGAAGAGATGTTATTTGTTCTGAGTTCCTGGGTCCAGAGGGTGAGGAGGCAGCCTGTTGTGCATAGAGTTGCACTCCCTCAAAAAGTGCAGGCCTGTAGCCTTCCATTGGCAGAGCAGCTAGATTACTTGCATATACTGCAATGGTTGTCAATTTGTTTCTGGGAGCAATTCAAAGTGCTCATTAAGGTTTAAAGCCTTAAACTACTTGGGCCCCCAAAATCGGGGTGGGGGAATCCTCCTTTCCTGTAGAGATTCTCAGGTATTAATACCTGCACATTTCACCTGTAGTTCCACCACATTTAGAAGTTTGCAGGGGGGCATTCTCTGTGGCAGCCCCTCAGTTTTCGCATTCCCTCTGGGACATTCATTGTGTAGTTTTCATCACATGCTGAAGACACACTTTTTTCACTTGGCCTTTGACACCTGAAATGTCTCATTCAAACCCACCCTGCTCTCTTGATTGTAATATGTTGTAACTGCTTTTAATACTATATATTTAAATTGTTGCAAGCCTCACCAGGACTTAATGGTTAGGGTGGGGTAACAAATCTAATTACTACACACACACCACAAGATTTGTGTGTAAGAGAGACAGCTCTGTGAGGTGCATCACACTTTGTCAGATGCACCAAATGTAATCTTCAGCTGACAGAGGTGTCTGTCTGTGTGCCATGTTGCTTTTCATTATAAACTGGGACCAGGAAGCTCACAGTGCAAGAGGTAGCCCTGTCCCATTACCTTGCAGAATCAAATGCAAACAAAGTCCACTGAAAAAGATAAAGGATGCAATCAGAGTGGGTGTGACTCTCTCCCAACCCATAATGAACTGGCAAAGCAATGATGAATAGGAACACCAAGGGAAGGGTACTTACAGTACTTCTGTAGCGAGCTAGCCACTCCCAGTCTCGATTCAGTCCAAAGCTGATATTTTCCAATCTGCACATGGATTCCAACTCAGCAGCTTTTGTTTTGCTGAAGTATAGCAACTTTCAAGTCTTGCTTTATATCGTTGGTTTTTGTTAAACAATGGTACAGTAATCTCCCTTCCATCTCAGCCACAGCAGCCACTATGGAGAAAACATCTTAAAACTGAATCCCTGTGGATGTGAGCTTAATCTGAAATGTAAAAGGTTTTCCAAGTCTGTTTTGATGCATACAAGGCATGCATGTGTATTTGGCGATCACATGATGTGGTGCACATACACAGTTTGAATGGCATTGCCTATCAACTTTGGGGAGGCCCGGCCTGCTCAAATGTTTTATTAGGGGGGCAAAGGGACCTCAGCTCCTATGTTGTGGAATGGCCTTTACTTGGTTGGGTAGGGTTTAATTGCAAGTAAGCATGCATGGAACTGAAGCATGCATACTATGAAAGACCAGTTATTGCGTTTCAGAAAGCTGTTGGAGTCATGGTAAAGGCATTGTGTTGCTTTCACATGAATGTATCACTTGCTTTCTCTTTACATAAAGGTAAAGGACCCTAACTGTTAAGTCCAGTCGCGAACGACTATGGGGTTGCGGTGCTCATCTTGCTTTACTGGCCAAAGGAGCCGACGTTTGTCCACAGACAGTTCTTCCGGGTCATGTGGCCAGCATGACTAAGCCACTTCTGGTGAAACCAGAGCAGTGCACAGAAACGCTGTTTACCTTTCCGCTGGAGCGGTACCTATTTATCTACTTGCACTTCGTGCTTTCGAACTGCTAGGTTGGCAGGAGCTGGGACCGAGCAACGGGAGCTCAGCCCATCATGGGGATTCGAACCGCCAACCTTCTGATCGGCAAGCCCTAGGCTCTGTGGTTTAGACCACAGTGCCACCCGCGTCCCTCTTGTTACACATGTGTGTATTAATCCTGGCTTTGCAATACCTTTTCTTTTGTAAATATCTTCATGAGAAGCTTGCCTGGTTGTCATAGCAATGGCTTCCAATGCCTGGAACCCTCCACTTTCCTTTCAGGTTTTTGCAGGCAGCAACCAGCCTCTTATTGTCATTAGCTAATCTCTTAGCAGCATTTAGCCTTTTCATTGTTGTTATTGTTTTGTTTTTATCTCTGAACCCTGTCGGCTTTGCTTGCTTACATTCCTTCAAAGAATCTAGGTCAAAACAGGTTTGGCTTTGCTCTAACTTTACAGAAGAACAACAGCCACCCCACCATTTTGTACTTCATGGGCAGATTTGCCATTGTACTTGTTGGGGGCTGAAACATTGATGTTAATGTGTGGCTGTCATATGTCATTGGATGCTGAGGAATGACTGAAGAGCCAGACATGTTAGCTTCAACGTGTTGCTTCTATTTTCTTCTCAGTCTTTGTCAATGGGATGGGGGTGGCGCTACCACTTCTAAATCCAACTTCGCCAACCCACAAAACCCCTCTGCCTTGGATCATTATGGTGACTGGGTTATTATGGTGATTGGGACACTGCCTCAGACCTCATCCACCTGCCTTCCCACTTGCAACAGGCTCAGAAAATGGTTCTGGTTGTCAACATGGATTAGAGGCAGCAACTTTGCAGTTTTGGAGCAGCCATTTTGTGAAGATGCTCCATTAACCCTTCCCTTAGTGTAAACATAACAGTAGATGTGTACAGAAACTTCGATATATTCAAGGCAAATTCTAGTCACACAAAAAATATTTGGGAGAGGTAGGGTTGCCAATATGGTGCTGGAGGAGACTCTTGAGAGTCCCATGGACTGCAAGAAGATCAAACCTATCCATTCTGAAGGAAATCAGCCCTGAGTGCTCATTGGAAGGACAGATCCTGAAGCTGAGGCTCCAATACTTTGGCCATCTCTTGAGAAGAGAAGACTCCCTGGAAAAGACCCTGATGCTGGGAAAGATGGAGGGCGCAAGGAGAAGGGGACAACAGAGGACGAGATGGTTGGACAGTGTTCTCGAAGCTACCAGCATGAGTTTGACCAAACTGTGGGAGGCAGTGGAAGACAGGAGTGCCTGGCGTGCTCTGGTCCAGGGGGTCACAAAGAGTCAGACCCGACTAAACAATGATTGCCATCTTTCAAAAAGTGAAAATCTGAGCTCAAAAGTTGTTGATTTTTTTTGGGCAAGGTTGTTGAGCTTTTTTTTTTACTTTTGCCCAAAGTTTTGGCTATTTTTTTGGGGGGGGGGCATTGCCGACATGGCTTGCTGAGACATTTTGCTGATTTCCGCCCAGATACTGCTTCCGGCTGCAGTATTCCGCATTTATCCAGAACCCAGTCTCATAGTTACGCTTTAGGGTAAAATCATAAGAACCCTCAACAACTTAAAAGAAAGGTCAACAACTTTGGTCGGCCCTCATGGCCCTTCACTTCATCAAATCTGGCCCTCTTTGAAAAGGTTTGGACACCACTGCAATGGGAGTTGCAGTTGAACAACCTCTGGGGGGGCACTAGGTTGGGGAAGACTGTCCACTGTAATGTATTCAGCCTAACTTTGTTTTTTTAATCTTGCAAAAAGCCAATCCAGATGTTCCAAATGAATATGTCTTCAAACAATTAATTCAGCTGTGTTTATCGTGCATTAACAGAACAGTTAAGTCTGCATTAGCTGAGAAGTACTTGAGCTGAAGTGGAGGTCTTTAGGGAAATATCTCTCACCAGGGGGTAACTATTTGACTGGATGTAATTATATATGGAGAAGTAATCTCATCATCTTCTCTGTGTGGAAGATTTCGACATAAGGAAAGTGTTCCTATCATCATGCCTTTTTTTTTTTAAGGGCTCTTGATAGCAAAAGCCAGTTAACTTTTCGAAAGATGTAGAAACCAGTGGAAAAGATGGAAAGAAAATGTTCTGGAATTTAGATTTTTCTGCTCCTATGCGGCACTGAAATGTTCAGTGCCAGGGATTTAAATATTCTGTAGGTGCAAAAGGTTGTTACAGACATACTGTTGAGGTGTGCCTTCCCACACTCAAATACGAAAATGGATCATCCCAATTGAACTATGTCGCAGGAGGATTCTAGGGCAGTGGGAAACATTACTGGATGGTATGGTTTGAGAGTTACAGATTGCATTATCTCTTGATCTATTAAAACCATCAACTTGGGTGGAAAAATGCTTCATGGATTCAGTGGCATAGCATCAGTTGCCAGAGCCCAGGGTGCGCACAGCCCAGTCGTCACCACCACAGCCCCCAACCCCCACTGGATCAAAGTGGAGCCACACTGAGCTACCTGCCTGCCCATGCAGGGGGGAACCAGGCCAGCTGACACAACCCTTGTTGGGCAGAAAGCAGCAATGGGCCAGGCACACCTACTTTAAAAAAAGGTAAAGGACCCCTGACAGTTAAGTCCAGTTGCAGACGACTCTGGGGTTGTGCCGCTCATCTCGCTCTACAGGCCAAGGGAGCCGGCGTTTTTCTGCAGACAGTTTTTCCGGGTCATGTGGCCAGCATGACTAAGCCGCTTCTGGTGAAACCAGAGCAGCGCACAGAAACGCCGTTTACCTTCCCACCGGAGCGGTACCTATTTATCTACTTGCACTTTTTGGCATGCTTTCGAACTGCTAGGTTGGCAGGAGCTGGGACCGAGCAACGGGAGCTCACCCCGTCGCAGGGATTCAAACCGCCAGCCTTCTGATCGGCAAGCCCAAGAAGCTCAGAGGTTTAGACTACAGCGCCACGCGCGTCCCCTGCTTTGCGCCCCCTCAAAAATTGTGTGCCCGAGGCCCTGCATAGATTTCAGAGGAAAGAAGCCCTGGCAGAAGTTCGGTGTCCTTTGCAAGAAAGGCTGATAAGGAACACCCCCCCCCCCCGCTATGAGGTGAACTGGGAGCATCACACATAAGGTACATCTTTACAGGCAAATGAAAGTGCCATGCTTTCTGTCAACCCTTAAGAAGCCTTGCTGTCAATGGTGGTTGAGTGCTTGTGGGGCTGCCTTGAAAGCCAGCTTGAAGGCCTCTGTTGGTGCATTTACACTTTTATTTGCAGAAGTAAAATAGTTCAGAAAACTGAGGTGCCACCAGTCTCACTATTGGTATTGCCCATCTCTCCCCCACCACTCAAAGCAAACTTAACTCTTTTTACTTCTCACTTCCTGTGCATAAGGACGCAGGTGGCGCTGTGGGCTAAAGTAGTTTCTTTCCAAAATAGGTTTTACTTTAAACAAGAGCAAAGGCAGTAATAAAGAGCTCACTTGTGATATACCAGTGGTTCAGTGCTCGGACGTCGTTTCGGTAATCGGATGTTTTGTTGCTAAAGAGCTTAGTCACGAGCTTTGTAGCCAGTGCTGGATTTATGTATAAGCTAAACAAGCTATAGCTTAGGGCCCCACTCTCTTGGGGACCCCCAAAAGATTTAAAGGGGAAAAAACCACTGGATGTACATTTCCAAAATATAAGATAAGAAACAAATAAAATAAAACCTACATACAGTAACAGTGGCAAATGGCTTTAGATACCTATTAGATCCATAAATTACGGGACGCAGGTGGCGCTGTGGGTTAAAGCCTCAGCGCCTAGGGCTTGCCGATTGAAAGGTCGGCGGTTCGAATCCCTGCGGCGGGGTGCGCTCCCGCTGCTCGGTCCCAGCGCCTGCCAACCTAGCAGTTCGAAAGCACCTCCGGGTGCAAGTAGATAAATAGGGACCGCTTACCAGTGGGAAGGTAAACGGCGTTTCCGTGTGCGGCTCTGGCTCGCCAGAGCAGCGATGTCACGCTGGCCACGTGACCCGGAAGTGTCTCCGGACAGCGCTGGCCCCTGGCCTCTTAAGTGAGATGGGCGCACAACCCCAGAGTCTGTCAAGACTGGCCCGTACGGGCAGGGGTACCTTTACCTTTACCTTCCTGTGCATAACAAGTAGGTAGGAGCCTGTTTTCTTCTTGCTGTGGTAGGGATTGAATTCTCCCTTTTCAAGTCTTGGGTGATAGTGACACCTTGTGATCATTCTTTTAATTGCACCTGAACACTTAAATGGCTCGCAGAGTTTACCAATGAATGAGCCCACCGTAAGGAGTTCCACTCCTTGTGGCGAAAAGTGAACATAAAGACACAACGATACCTTCGTGATTTGCTTGTGATCTTTAATTTATTTGGGATGGATCCAGGCGCTTGTTTTAAAAGGAGGGAAGGAAGCTGCATTCAAGATCACACTCCCATAAAGGTAAAGGTAAAGGGACCCCTGGCCATTAGGTCCAGTTGTGGCCGACTCTGGGGTTGCGGCGCTCATCTCGCTTTATTGGCCGAGGGAGCCGGCGTACAGCTTCCAGGTCATGTGGCCAGCATGACTAAGCCGCTTCTGGCGAACCAGAGCAGTGCACGGAAACGCCGTTTACCTTCTTGCCGGAGCGCTACCTATTTATCTACTTGCACTTTGACGTGCTTTTGAACTGCTAGGTTGGCAGGAGCAGGGACCGAGCAACAGGCGCTCACCCCATCATGGGGATTTGAACTGCTGACCTTCTGATCGGCAAGCCCTAGGCTCTGTGGTTTAACCCACAGCATCCCCCCCATATCCATCTCCTATTGCACCAGGGTAATAATGGCCCTCAAGAGGTCCTTTGGGCTCATGGTGCTGTTGGGGCAGCTTCAATACTGGTTTCACCTGCAAAAGTTTTGGAGTAGTCACATGGCTTGCTTTATATATAACAGAGCTGGAAAAGGTACTGGAAAAAGTAACAAAACTATCATGGAGTAAGTCACCTCCCAGATGAGGAAAAACGAAAGCATTTGGGGGAGGCAATTTGGGCATTTACACACAAGCTAAGAAATCTACAGTTTAGGTCATTGGATGATAAGGGGTCTCTCTCTCTCTGGATATATTACTAAATTTCAAGGTTGACACAGTCGGTTAAAAAAATACAGGAAGCAGGGGAAACATGCTAAAGCAGAGATTATCATTCTGATATGACATTTGTTCTGTTGAAATAGGACTATTGCAAGATACATATTTCAGTTACATGGTTGGTTTTTAGTTGCATCCTCACCTATGTGCTACTACATATGCAAATATACAAGTTAATTATTTGTATTTTCTATTAAAATAATACACATTACGAAGAAAGCATTTTCGTAATGTCATGGGGCCTCTTAAACTTAACATAGTTTAGGACCTCGGCATATTCCAAGTCCTGAGTTCTGAGTCCTCCTTCTCAGTTAACACTAGAAACTGGGACGAGTGGTCAGTGAAGCTGATTTGTGTGGTAAAATGCCCCTTCAAAACCCTTGGAAATCTTATCTGTAAAATTAATTCTTTTAATTCTTCAGTTTTCTGGTTGCATTTATATTTCCTTACTTGACACTGACAACTGCTTGGGTTCACTCTCATGAGCGGCAGTAAAAGGGAAAGGGAAAGGGACCCCTGACCGTTAGGTCCAGTCGTGGCCGACTCTGGGCTTGCGGCGCTCATCTCGCTTTATTGACCAAGGAAGCTGGCGTACAGCTTCTGGGTCATGTGGCCAGCATGACTAAGCTGCTTCTGGCGAACCAGAGCAGCACACGCAAACACTGTTTACCTTCCCACCGGAGTGGTACCTATTTATCTACTTGCACTTTGACGTGCTTTCAGACTGCTAGGCTGGCAGGAGCAGGGACCGAGCAACGCGAGCTCACCCCATTGCGGAGATTTGAACTGCCGACCTTCTGATCAGCAAGTCCTAGGCTCTGGTTTAACCCACAGCGCCACCTGCGTCCCATATGAGCGACAGTAGAAAAGCGCAACAAACATTACTTGTACAGCGAAATAATTTGCTGAATTCATTGCCACAAGACGTGGCAATGGCTAGCACCGTAGTTAAAAGGTAAAGGGACCCCTGACTGCCAGGTTCAGTCGCCAACGACTCTGGTGTTGTGGCGCTCATCTCGCTTTTTGGCTGAGGGAGCTGAGCAACGGGAACTCACCCTTTCGCGGGGATTTGAACCGCCAACCTTCTGATCGGCAAGCCCTAGGCTCAGTGGTTTAGACCACAGCACCACCCGGAACCCAGCACTATAGTTGGGCATAGCTAAACAGATTGATGTGAACTATTGCATAAGCATGAACCACATTCTGGAATCATACATATATAAACATGCATACTTCTCTCTCAGCACACCCAAACACTTTCTGCTAACCTTCTCTACTGCCCCCCACCTGATTTTAAGAGCAAAGAGGGGTATGGAAGTGAGGAGCTTGTGTACCTCTGTTGGCTGCCTCTCCTTTTCCCTCTGTGTCAGGTAGTTTGGACTGGATTCTGTATTTCTCTACAAGCTCCTGTCAGAGTCCAGCAGAAATGCCTGGAGGCAAACATTGGAGAGGGTTGATATAAAGAAAGATCAGCAGTTTTCATTGGCATCTATAGTAATTTACACTTTAGGTAATTGGTTAAAACTTAGCTTGAAAGAATAAACAACTTTTAAATATCATGGGTAGGCAAACTAAGGCTCGGGGCCCGGATCTGGCCCAACCACCTTCCAAATCCAGCTCATGGACTGTCTGGGAATCAGCGTGTTTTTACATGAGTAGAGCATGTCTTTTTATTTAAAAGGCATCTCTGGGTTATTTGTGGGGCATAGGAATTTGTTCATTTCCCCCCTTCAAAATATAGTCCCCCCCCACAAGGTCTGAGGGACAGTGGACTGGCCCCCTGCTGAAAAAGTCTGCTGACCCCTGAACTAGATTAATTAGTTTTTCAATTTCATTGTTCTGTATGGGACAATGACAATAAAGGTATTGTATATCGTATATCGTATAATAATAATATAATAATAAATTTGTGTCCCGCCCATCTGAGTGGCTTCCAGCATATAGAAAAACATAATAAAACATTAAACCTTAAAAAGCTTCCCTATACAGGGCTGCCTTCAGATGTTTCCTGATGTTACAGGATTACTCAACATCTGATGGGAGGGCATTCCACAGGGTGGGCGCCACTACTGAGAAGGCCCTCTGCCAGAGACCCTGGAGATGGATATTTAGTTTAACCTTTAGTTTAACCTTTCCTACTTTCATAAACCCACTCACCCTTTGTTCCACATTTTCCATTTCTGGCATCTAACTTAAAAGTATGTGTGTCTGATTATGACAATTTTGAAGTTATACACCCTTATAAATATCCTAGCACATGCTCAATACATGCTTCAGTAAAATGCTTTGTTCCTTGACATCCACTTGCAAAGATGCCACAGTTTGCATCTGAGATAGATAAGGGGTTTTTTTTTTATGCCAGGAAGAATGAGAATGCGAAGAGTCCCACCTGCCTCCCTCGCTGCACACAGTCTTTGATCTATAATGAATCATAGACAGAAAATTATACCTGCTAGAAACAATTGAATAACCAGACACTAACTCTGCAACCCAAGAAAAGCTGCCTGTCTGTCAGGTCAGAAATAGGAAGATGGTCAACGCTAGAAGGGGCTAAAGACTGTTTAAGCAAACTTTTAAAAATTAAGAAACATCAGATTGACCTATATGCTGTGATGCCCCTTCTCCAGCAGAACAACTTCTTGAAGGTGATACTTGCGTTCCACTCTGAAAAGATACCATCTATTATAGTTAGGAGGAAAATGCTTTTGTCCATGGCCGACATCGTAGCAACGAGGGTTTTTGCAGATAGCAAGATCAAACCTCTTCTAAATAGGTGCCCTGGCGGTGAGGACATTAGGACAAGAGACTCTGCCTTACCTCAAAATACTGTCAGGCTCCACTGCGATGACTCTGCAGCGTGCCATCCTCGACCAAACTCAATACCCTCTCAAACAGCCATATATGAGGACGAAAATCTGCAGACTGCCCTTGACGAAAGGGAACTTATTGATTCGTTCAGAGCCCTCCCTCCAAAAGAACAGTCGGTGATGATGCAAAGATTTGACACGCTTAAATCTCAGCTTTTGCAAGTCCAACATAGAGGGGAAGATACTAACGATGTTTCAAATAACTCCACTTGGGCTCTCCGGACTGAAGTGGTTGACCTTCTTCAGCTAAGCCCCACTCTGAAAACAAAAACCATCCGGCAAGACTCAAATCTTCAAGTTGTTTCTGCCCCGTGCGCTATATCACGAGACGACCAGGCTCGGCCATCCTCACTGAACCTTCATCTACATTCATCGACCAACATACCTAAGGACAAAATTCTGATTTCCCTGCTTGACTCAAATCCCTCTTTAACTCACTCTTCTATGCCAGAGCTAGAATCTTCTCCAGTTTCGACCAGATATAGAAGCAGTCCACAAGTGATGCCCCTGAGAGAGCCTTCCGCAATTCCCGCCCCCGTGATGCCCCCTCAATTACCTTCTTCAAAGGAAAATGTGAATGTTACACCTCAGGACCCGCCGTCGGAAACGATTGAAGACCCGATGGGACGCATCAATAAAATCATCCTAATGTCTGATGATAAATCTGCGAGAGGGTTTCCTCCGACGGACTTAACTTCTCCCTCCCTGGGTATTGCTCTGTCAAGTTGTACCAAGAATTTCGAAATGAAGAGACTTCCTGTTCAGGGATCTACTTTCAGTGGATCATCCACGGTGTGCCAACATTCGAACCAAATTGTTAAAATTTTTAATTTGGAGGGCTCCTCACAGTTACCATCTTCCCAAAGTAAAATAACTGATTTTTTTGTTACATCTTCTGTCTTTAACAGAGAGTCTGCCCCCCCTCCGTTTTGACTGTTAAAAGAACAACACAGAAGTCCCCAGCTAGCAGTCCTAAGTTGGAACATTGCTGGCTGGAAAAGGAAAAGATTAGATCCCGAATTTCTGTCCTATATAAACTCTTTTCAGATAATCCTTTTGCAAGAAACTTGGGAAGAAGATAAAATAGATATAAATGGCTTTGAACTGATATCACTTCCAGCTAGCCCCTCCCAGAAAGGTGGTCTTGCAATCGCCATATCGCTTAAAATGAGAGCTAAACTCTCACTAGTTCAGACTTTCCCTCCTTTTGCTTTTACAGGTCTGATTTCAAGCGAAAAATTCTCACTATTAATCACCAATGTTTATCTTCCTCCAGGTGGTCTTATATCAGACCTCCATTATAGATGGAATTCTCTGGAAGATCATTTATTGGCGTGCTATGTTATGTACCCTAATATTCCATCGATAATGGGTGGTGACTTTAATGCACGTACAGCCGCAAACTGGGATGGGATAATTAAGGCCAAGTGGTGGGTATCTCCCCCCTACCCAAAATCTGATTTAATCTCTTTTACATCAAGAAGATCTAAGGACAACAGAGTGAATGAGGCGGGAGTCCGTCTTTATCAATTGGCCATTCGTATGAATTTGAACATTTTAAATGGCAACTGCCCTCCAGACGTGCCAGGAGAATTCTCTCATTTGGGCACAACATCAAATAGTGTCCTAGACTACCTTCTAGTTTCAGATGACCTAGTTTCAAACTTCTTTTATTTCAAAGTAGACAATGTACAATCCAGTGACCACCTACCTCTAGCGGCCAAGCTAACGCTTGACTGGCACCCGGTTAGCGGTACACACCCAATTCATGTAGGTTTAAATGCCGCAGCTCAAGTAAGAGGCATTAAATGGTCTATGAAACAGGCCCAAAAATATGCAGAATTCTTCCAGAGGAATATCTCCGAATCCCTTATTGCTTCAATGGCGGATACTGGAGTGGTTCTCCCACTTCTCTGCAGATTTAACTAGCTTCTTTACGATGCCGGCTCACCTGGTTAACCGAGATCAACCCAGGTTCGGTGCACCTTGGTTTGATTCCAAATGTAAGCAAGCTAGACTCTCTCTCTGTTGTATCTACAACAGATACAAATCTTCTGGAGCTGAAACTCTTCCCCCAGAGTACTTGCAGGCCAAAATTGCTTACAAATAGGCACAGAAGTCAGCCAAGCATGAGTGGCAGCTAAGACGTTGGCAAGCGCCGATTGCTGCCTCTAAGCTTCGCAACTCTCACGGTTTTTGGAATTTAATCAACAAAAGATCGAGGAAATACCCATTGACGGTTATCCCAGCTCCGACATGGGAACAATTTCTAAGAAAATATTTCTCCCAGACAGATATCTCTAACATTCATTCTGATACTCTTTCAAGCCACTTGCCCATATGGCCAGATACTGACCCGGAGAAAATAGTAGATTTAATTGCTAAACTGAAAACTGATAAAGCCCCAGGGCCCGATCTGATCCCGGCTGAAGCTATTAAACAACACCCAGCATGGTGGGCCAAAATTCTTGCAAAAATCTTTGATGCAATCAATACCACGGGCCAGATACCTAGATCATGGAAGGAGTCCATCATAATCCCTATATATAAAAAAGGACCACCAGAGGACCCAGGAAACTATCGTAACATCAGTTTATTATCAATCATCGGGAAAATCTATACTCGCTTCCTGCTAACCAGACTAACCCAATGGGCCGAAGATTCCAATCTGATAGGCCATGAACAGGTCGGGTTTAGACCAAATCACGCTTCTATTGACCATGCAATAATTCTATATCACCTGGCGCGGAAGTATTCTTCCCCCCACTCATGGTCTTCTATGTGCCGCTTTTATAGACCTGAAGGTGGCTTTTGACGCTGTGGGTTAAAGCCTCAGTGCCTAGGACTTGCCGATCGAAAGGTCGGCGGTTCAAATCCCTGCTGCTCGGTCCCAGCGCCTGCCAACCTAGCAGTTCGAAAGCACCTCCGGGTGCAAGTAGATAAATAGGGACCGCTTACCAGCGGGAAGGTAAACGGCATTTCCGTGTGCGGCTCTGGCTCACCAGAGCCGCGATGTCACGCTGGCCACGTGACCCGGAAGTGTCTCCGGACAGCGCTGGTCCCTGGCCTCTTAAGTGAGATGGGCGCACAACCCCAGAGTCTGTCAAGACTGGCCCGTACGGGCAGGGGTACCTTTACCTTTACTAGAGAGCTGTTATGGGAAAAACTGGCAAAGTGGGCATAGATAAAAGGCTGTTATGGCTTATGATTAAATTACATGAAGGGACGGCCGCTAGGGTGAGGTTAACACCTGAGGGTGACCTCACAAACTTGGTACCAATAAATAAGGGGGTACGACAAGGGTGCATCCTTGCCCCCTATCTTTTTAACCTCTATATTAGTGACATGAGAACTCCCCTAGCTGAGGCCCAAACCACCATTCATGCACCCAGGCTTGCAGACTATCGCTGCCCCTTATTATTGTACGCTGACGATGCGGGGATCCTCTCATATTCTCAAATCGGTTTGAGGAGGGCCCTTAAGATCTTTGCGTTATATTGCCAAACAAATTTACTTACTATTAACCATTCCAAATCTAAAGTCCTAATTTTTTCCAGGAGTCGTAAACTGTATAGATGGGAACTCGAGGGGAAGCCAATTGAACAAGTTTACAAATTTCAATATCTAGGAATTTACTTCCAGTATAATATGGGATGGAAAGCGCATATCACATATTTACAAAATAAGGTTAAAACCCTTATCTACGCTCTATTACGCTTCTTCTTCACTGAGGGGGCTATGCATGTTCCATCGGCCTTAAAAGTTTACAGTGCAAAAGTGGTTGCAACTATGGCCTATGGGGTCCCTTTATGGGGCGCCTTTGTAAATCTCATGCCTCTGGTGACATTGCAAAATCTTTTTCTAAGACGCCTTTTGAAACTACCCTCCTGTGTAAGCAACTCTGCCATTCGCTTAGAACTTAAGACCCCCTCCTTCTGATGTGGAGACATGCCTTTAATTATTGGCTGTCCCTCTGGCATAAATTGCCAAATTACCATCTTATTCAGTGCCTTTGGAGAGACGAATTCACCAGCCCATGGGCAACAAAAATCCATTCCAAACTGTTGTCTTATGGAATCTCTCCTTCCGATATACTTAATTTAGATCTAATTACAGCTAAAAAGGTCATCAAACAAAGATTGGAGGAGGTTGATTTGCAACAAAATCTTACTACAGGTGGAGGTACATGTTCCCCAATAAATCAGGGCATTACATCTATGTCCCAGATACCTCGATATCTGTCTACCTTATCGGCTGCGTCGCATAGATTCGCATTTGTTACAGCCAGATTTAATGTGTTCCCCTCAAATGTGCTGAGCAATAGATTTTCTAACGGTAAAACCTCTGTTTTATGCGCATGTGACAACAAATCAATAGAATCCCTTTATCATATCTTGTTTAATTGCCCCTTATACATTATTCCCCGATCAAGGATTCTGAGTTCAATCATTCTGGAAATTGTTGCTAAACCACCTGAATTACATCTAGCTTATCTACTCCAGGACATTGACTCTTATAGAACATTACAGGTTGCCAGATTCCTGATTTCAGTTCTTTCATATAAAAGACTTCATGGAATGCTGCATGACTACTAAAAATCTAGTAAACTCTATGCACCATCTTTATCTTCAAGGCCATAATACGGTACATCTGAATAGTGTGATGGAGATTATGCGTTGAAATATTTTAGTTGATATTTTAGATTGTAAAATGCTATTTTTATCTATTGATTTGTTTTACCTTGTGGGCTTATAGCCAAATAAAGTATTATCTATCTATCTATCTATCTATCTATCTATCTATCTATCTATCTATCTATCTATCTTTGGCACCAATTGGCCGACCATGCCCAGGAGAAAGGCCTCTGGTTTCTTCAGAAAGGTATATTTAAATACCTTTTTCATTTCATTGTAAATCATCTCCCAGAATGTCTTAATCCTTGGGCATGTCCACCAAAGGTGAAAGAATGTACCTTCAGTCTCATTACATTTCCAACATTTATTTTCGGGCAAATGGTAAATTTTTGCAAGCTTGACTGGTGTCATGTACCACCTGTAAATCATTTTCATTAAATTCTCTCTTAGGGCATTACATGCCGTAAATTTCATACCTGTGGTGTTTCTGTATATCTTCTGGCCACTCTTGCAATCTTCTCCTGCCACACCAGTGTGGCGCAACAGACCCTTTGAGAACTACTGGTATACACAGTACTGACCGTTGACCTGATTGAGTCTAAGGCAACATCCTATGTTCCTAAAAATAGGTGCCAGGGAGAAGGGTGAGCCATGACTTGCTTGTTTTCTATGTGCAAGGACTTCTGTGGACCTCCAAATACAGTTCAAACTGTTACAGCCCAGACATGGATTTCCTACCTATCACAGAATCTTAGAGAGGGAAGTCCCAGTTTGGATTGCCCCCTCCCCAACAATATGCATGGAAGGGACAAAACCCCAACCTCCCAGTTTTCTTTCCTGGGAGCTGACATGTGTAGATGGGTGTCCTGACCTGAACTGGAAACTTTAGGAAATGGCTAAAGCCCCTGCCCACTATGCTAGGCACCCAGTGTGGATTGGAGGGTTGTGTACTGTCAATTTACATTTTTTAAAAAACCTTGCACTTAGGTTGCAATTTGATGCATACCATATTTCCTTGGGCATAGGTCCAATTGGATTCAGTGGGGTTTTCTTCTGAGCACATGCATAGGATTGTGCTGTCAAGGGCGCACAAATATGGAGCTGACTTGTGCTCTAACTTTGGCCCTGACAACCTCGAGAGAAGAAGAAGAGTTTGGATTTGATACCCCGCCTTTCACTCCCCTTCAGGAGTCTCAAAGTGGCTAACATTCTCCTTTCCCTTCCTCCCCCACAACAAACACTCTGTGAGGTGAGTGGGGCTGAGAGACTTCAAAGAAGTGTGACTGGCCCAAGGTCACCCAGCAGCTGCATGTGGAGGAGCGGAGACGCGAACCCGGTTCCCCAGATTACGAGACTACCGCTCTTAACCACTACACCACACTGGCTCTCAAGCGCCATTGCCATTAAGAGCAGACGAATGCTGAGCTGGGTGGACAAATATTCTGATTCGGGATGAGGCAGCTTACTGTGCTAAAGATTCACAAGGTCTCATGTTGCCATACACAGCCCTGTAAATTGGCTCTAAGGAGACGTGGAAATGTTTCCCTGTGAAAATGTAATGCAATGGAAACGTGATAGAAACCAATCATCTGAATAAGCATATTTGCAACGAAGCGTGCAAAAGTTCTTTAATGACATTTATGTGTATCTTACAGTATGGTTTTTTTACGTGTGTGTGTGTGTTTGCGAAAGATTTATGGAAGTGTGTCTGAGCAACATTTGTCCCTTGTATCTCAGTCGGAGAACGATCCTGAATCTGTTTAAATCAGACTAGATTGTTTGCAGGGATGGCCAAGTCAGTTTGTGGACCACATTCTCTCCTGGGAAACCTCCCGAGAGCCACACGCCCATGGTGGCTTGGGCCAGGGGCAAAAGCGGACAGAACAACAAATAGAAATTTTACATTTGTACAGTAGGCTATTTTCTACATGCATTCACTCAAGCCTGTCTAGCCTCAATCCAGGCAAGCAAGCAGCATTATCAGAGTTGAAGGGCACAATCCAGCTAGGCAAGAACAGAGCAGAGGGGGGTGGTGCGGGGAGAGGCTTGCATTTGGCCTCTGGGCCTGAAGTTCCCCACTCCTGCTCTACACACTTACCTGGGAGTAAGCCCCATGGAACTCAAGGGACTTTTTTCTGCATAGACATGCACAGTATTGCATCTGGTAAGCACTTCTCAGCAAGGAATTTCTTCATTTTAATTATGACAGCATGCCATAATTTATATACCACTCTGTTGTGTGCGTGTGTGTATATATATATATATTGATGATATGTGATGCCCAGACTCTTTATATTCAAAAGAACTTTACTTTTATAAACATATAACCGAGAAGAATAAATTTTCAGTTTCATGCTTCTTCACTTTGTTCGTTATAGAGAGCTCCTGCACAGGTTTCTCCCTGTTAACGTTTAGGGATCTTTCTCTGTCTTGTTTCACTTCAGACAAATCACACTGGCATACACTGTCCTCAGCAGTATCCAGAGAAGCCTCTCTCAGCAGCCATTCTCTCTCTCTCTCTCTCTCTCTCTCTCTCTCTCTCTCACACACACACACACAGAAGCAGAAAACAGTTAAAAACGACAGTTACTTGAATAACAATCACAACAGAATGGAATACCTCCCTCATGTGTCTCACAGTCAGCCAATCATGAGAGCTACTGTCAAAAGAGGAAAAAAACCCATTTAAAAATACACAGTAATTTAACATAAGTAAACATTCTCATTTCAGGAAATTAAACCATTATCCTTAACTCGCTCTTCATCCCAAAACTGTGATACCTTAAGTACTGCCTCTCTTCATATGAACCAACCTGGACCATTGGAGGCCCTTCTTCCTGTGCCTCCTTTGTGTGAAGTCTGGAGGGTGGCAACACAAGAATGGGACCTGTTCTGCAGTGGCTCCCTGTTTGTGGGATTCTCTACCTAGGAAGGCTTGCCTGGTACCTTCATTATACATCATTAGGCGCCGGGCAAAAACA
Source organism: Podarcis cretensis (assembly GCF_951804945.1). NCBI lineage: Eukaryota > Metazoa > Chordata > Lepidosauria > Squamata > Lacertidae > Podarcis > Podarcis cretensis. The sequence goes on along the minus strand of NC_137172.1, from coordinate 119,898,264 downwards.
TTAATGTTCTTCCAGGCCTTTGGCTAATTAAACAATCCATGGCCTTCTAGACTGTGTGCATCTGTGAGGGGCTATTATTTTTGTTTGTTACTATGGTACGGATTCTCAAATAGTAAACCATCCTATGATCCTCAGATGAAGGGCAGTATGGAAATTAAATAAATCATCATCAGAACCACCACCAGCACCACCGGGCAGTTTACAATATAAAAACACAAAATACATAACACAACAACAACAAATATTTAACCAAGCATGCGTGACACAATATAGTCAAGGGTTTTGCTGAATGTGGGCCTTGCTGTCTGTCACGGCATGTGTTGTATGAGCGTCATTGCATGTTATGGATTATTTGTATGTTGGCCTATGGAACACATCAGTCTCAAAAGCATTTTAATGTTTTCCAGTTTGCTTTTGACTTAATTCAAGGTGGTGGTTTTAAAAGTCTCCTTTCTAAATGTCTTAGGGACAGATTACTGCAAGGGCCACCTCTTTTCATGTGAACATGCCCAACTATGGAGATCTTAATTTATTCATTTCCATAAAATTTATATACTGCTTGATTGTAAAAAAACAACCCCCCCACACAATCTAAGAGTGGGTCTCTGCACTGAGTGTGGCAATGTGAGATATGACTCAGGATAGGAGCTTGGTTTCATCTCTCTTATCTTTTTGGTGCTAGGTATGGTGGCCAGGGGAAGTGAGAGCTGGACCATAAAGAAGGCTGATCGCCGAAGAATTGATGCTTTTGAATTATGGTGCTGGAGGAGACTCTTGAGAGTCCCATGGACTTCAAGAAGATCAAACCTCTCCATTCTGAAGGAAATCAGCCCTGAGTGCTCACTGGAAGGGCAGATCCTGAAGCTGAGGCTCCAATACTTTGGCCACCTCATGAGAAGAGAAGACTCCCTGGAAAAGACCCTGATGTTGGGAAAGATGGAGGGCAGAAGGAAAAGGGGACGACAGAGGACGAGATGGTTGGACAGTGTTCTCAAAGCTACCAGCATGAGTTTGACCAAACTGTGGGAGGCAGTGGAAGACAGGAGTGCCTGGTGTGCTCTGGTCCATGGGGTCATGAAGAGTCGGACACGACTAAACGACTAAACAAAAACATGGTGGCCAGGCAAATAAAGGAGTTAGGTATCCTGTGCTTTTGCTACCTGCACAGAAGAGGCACACCTGCTGAAATCCACTCTTCTACACAACTCTCAAGGTGCAAGAGACCACCTGTCCTCTTCTACACCTCCCCCCCCCAGGTGGTTCAAGATGTTTAGTTTAGTTCAGGGATGGGTCAGGCCCAGAGGGGAAAAGTGGGTGAGACAAAAGATGCGATGCTTGACTTTGTACATTCAAGTCGTGCAAAATTCAGGGCTTTCTACATTCACATCTCTCTGCCCAGGCATGAAAGTACAGTGGTACCTTGGGTTGCATACGCTTCAGGTTACATACGCTTCAGGTTACAGACTCCACTAACCCAGAAATATTACCTCTGGTTAAGAACTTTGCTTCAGGATGAGAACAGAAATTGCACAGCGGCAGTGGGAGGCCCCATTAGCTAAAGTGGTGCTTCAGGTTAAGAACAGTTTCAGGTTAAGAATGGACCTCCGGAATGAATTAAGTACATAACCAGAGATACCACTGTAAAGATGGTCAGATCATGGGGCATGGTAGGGATCCTGAGGGCCAAGCAGTGGGGCACCCATGGGGTGGTTTTCCAACCACCTACACCTCCTCCATGGCTGGTTCCCTTAAAACATTTGAAACTCACAGCACCAGGTAGTCATCCGGGAGCACTCCAAATGGGTGCATAATAAATCACATGCCATAATTATTAGGTTTCAACCTTCCCTTTTATATAATTGGAGATTTCTCGCTGTGCACCAGTAACATATTGCAAGCAGTCTATTTAAAGGGACAGGTGAGCTCGGAGAGAGTATAAATCAAAGGCACACTTTTGCAGTTAAGATGATAGATTTATTTTTAAGGAAATAATTGCATTGCATTGCATTGGAGAGCCAGTGTGGTGTAGTGGTTAAGAGCGGTAGTCTCGTAATCTGGGGAACCAGGTTCGCGTCTCCGCTCCTCCACATGCAGCTGTAGCAGGGTGACCTTGGGCCAGTCACACTTCTCTGAAGTCTCTCAGCCTCTCACTCACCTCACATAGTGTTTGTTGTGGGGGAGGAAGGGAAAAGAGAATGTTAGCCACTTTGAGACTCCTTAAAGGGAGTGAAAGGCGGGATATCAAATCCAAACTCTTCTTCTTCTTCTTGCATTCACGCATAAAATAAAATCATTTGGGCCCGAGAGAAGATGGAAACTGATAGAAATCCTAGTTAATCTAGGCCTGGTTCATACTGGGCAGGAGAAAACAAACAAGCGAACCAGGGCAAGAGGTGCATTTGGTGTGCAGCAAGAGTGGGGAACTTGGTGACACACCTCTGGTGTGTAACATCCTTTCAGATGTTGTTGGATTCCAACTCTCCTCAGTGCCAGCAAACATACCCAACAGCAGGGATAGTTCAACACCATTTCAAAGGCACATGCTTCCCATCCGTGGTGTGTAGCGGTTTGCCCAGCCAGTGTGTGAAACGTTTTGTAAATTGTATATGCTTTGCATGTTTCTTTGTTCTTAGTGTTCTGTGCTTATAGTTAAAAATGAGTGAAGTGTCTCCTTCTTTTGGAAGGTCCCTGGAATATGCAACAGTAGCAACAACCTCAGCTGCTCTCCCAGGATGTGGCTCAGGAAGATGCCAAGGGCTGCTTCTTCCACCTCCTCCTCCTCCTCCTCTTCTTTCTTTTCTCCTGTGCTTTAAACTGTGACCAAATGTGTAGAACTTAAGCAAACTGGAAACTGATAAAAATTATAGGTAATCTAGATGTGATGGCCTGGGGTTCCGATTCAGAGGATGAACCAGAGGAATCCCAGCCTGCACAGGAGTCCCCGCCTCCAGGGCCGGCTGAACTGGGGCAGGGCCTTGATTCTGAAGCGCCTGCACCTGTGCTGGATCCTCAGGAGCAGGCACCAGGTGAATCCACTCTGGCTCCAGAGGTGGTTGAGGACTCAGTGCCTGCAGGTGAGTCTCCCCCTGGGCCCAGTAACCCTTTAGCCTCTCCTGAACTGCAGAGGCTCAGGGCAGAGAGGTGAAGGGAACTGGTTTCTCCCAGGAGGTGTGCTCGCCTTAAGGCCAGGAGAGGCGGGTCTCCTAGGGGCCGGGGCCGCCCCTGGCCTCAGAACAGATAAAGGCCAGTCAGCCCGGTCCCAGGGTGTGGGAGCAACGTCGTTGTTGAGTACCTGTTCCTGCCCGGACCCAGACCTGACTCTCCAGTGCTCCTGTCCCCGCCCGGCTTCCTGCTTTGGACCTTGCCCCACTCCTTGTGGACTGATTCCAGGCTAGTGACCCAGGACCGGACTTTGACTACGCCAACAGTAACCTTCCCCCCGGGATCAGCACACTAGACCTGGTTCATCACAGGTAGGGGGGGAAAACGCACCAGGACAGGAGGTGCTGTGTTTCTGCACATCAGTCTGATGCTTCTGCTCCTGATTGTGGTTTTATGGTATAGGCGTTCATGCCCTGTGACAGCACTGGCAGGGCAAATCGCTTCCAGTGCCATTAATGGCAGCTCCAACCTGTCTCGCATTGCGGAGCATCGTTTTCTAGGAATATCCGTGTGAACTCCTTGTTCAAATATATAAAAGGATGTCACATAGAGGAGGGAGAAAGGTTGTTTTCTGCTGCTCCAGAGAAGCGGACACGGAGCAATGGATCCAAACTACAAGAAAGAAGATTCCACCTAAACATTAGGAAGAACTTCCTGACAGTAAGAGCTGTTTGACAGTGGAATTTGCTGCCAAGGAGTGTGGTGGAGTCTCCTTCTTTGGAGGTCTTTAAGCAGAGGCTTGACAACCATATGTCAGGAGTGCTCTGATGGTGTTTCCTGCTTGGCAGGGGGTTGGACTCGATGGCCCTTGTGGTCTCTTCCAACTCTATGATTCCTTGCATGTGTGGGAGGGTAACAGTCATTTGGTACCAATGATGTTTATTTTCTGTCCTTGCACGTTATATCTCCATGATGATAGGACTAGCTTGAAGCCACGCTAAACAGAAAAATGCTTACCATCTTGGCTCTACTATAGGACTGGGCAACATAGAATAAGGTGGAGAGATTTGATGGTGAGTGTCTGTGAGTGGGCTCTTTTGCTAAAAACATCCCATTATTTCTTGAGTTACAGTTCCCTTTAATGTTGTCAACTACTATGAAGATATTAAATATGAATATATGTATGATGAATTACATATACCTAAGATGCTTCTAGTAGCCTTTAAATTTTGTTGGATAAAATACACTTTTTAAAATGGGAATTGATTTTGATATCTTCCAAAGATTTAGGTTAAAAGCTTATTCAGAGTTTTGATACTATTGATGGTCGCTATTAAAAATGATCAATAACCATGTTTCTTGATAGGAAACATCATCGTTTGACATGATACAGATGCAAGTGAGATAAATGTATTAAATTTCAGTGTAAAAATCATTTATTTTACACTGAATTCTAATAGATTTATCTAGCATTCCTTTGTATCATATTGACTGAAGATTGAGAAGACTGTTAATTCTTACCATGTGGTAATAAACCATAAGACTGCATTAGTGATGGGAAAATATTTTATTTACAAGGAGATTCAGAATGAGGTATGGATTAGCTGACAGACAACAATTCAGAAATTCACGTACCTTCATGACCATAGCAGTCTAAAAATAAATGCTGAAGTAATGTGGAAAAATATATTTGAACAAAATAGTACTGCTCAGACCAGTGCCCAATTATCCTGATTATGACAGGGGAGGGGAGTTATAAGTATGGGCAAACATATAGATGATTACAGCAGCAGTCATTAATTAACAGCAGTACAAAGCCAGAAAATATTAGTTTAGACCCATTTTTTCACCAGTTACTTTATCCTCTTAACAGTTCTGAGTAAGCAAGGATAGCCATGCTTTACAAAGACTTGCCTTTTAAAGGATCTATTTCCCCCCCTCTCTTATATTGTACAAGCCTTTGACAGTGAAGTCTAATGCCCAGGGAGTAGGGATCATAAAGGAGTTGTATCTAAACCTCTATAATTTTTATATAGGTGGGGTTTTTTTAAGGTTTGTATCCATCAAAGTCATCTTGTTAGTGCAAGAACTTTCACTTCCGGATCATCTGGAACTATCTGCTTGCATGGACTTTATTTAGAGCCTCTCTGCCCCGCCCCCCACCCAGTTAGGAGCACGTTTGACCCTGGATTGTGTTGGCTCTTCTGCTATTCTCTAGGCTGCCAGGCTCTGTCCCAAGCTCCACCCAAATGCACACGCCTTTCTTTATCTTCACTGATGAAATGTTGGAGGTTATTGTCTTAAGATGTGCATGTTGAATGCTTTTGGGGCACGCCTACTAACTTTGAGGTGTGCTTGCAAACACCTGTATCATTTCAAGTTCATGGGCCAGGGAGCAACAGCTGACTGCAGTTTCTTGCTGTTCCAGGTAGGCTAGTGTGATAAGCATGCTGGCCACTGTCAAACAGGTCATAGCCAGTGCTTTTTTCCTAGAAAAATGGGTTTCAGTTCTCACCATGAGTGCCACACTTTTTAACAAAAAAAGAGAGAGGTGCCGGTATGGTATACCTTTGAATATCCGCTAAAAATAAGCACTGGTCATAGCTCTGTCTTCTTGCAGGGTGTTATGGAGTGTCATTGGAATTTTATAAAAACAGTCTCTGCATCCTCACCTATGTGCTATTGGGAAAGACTAATGATTTTTTTAAAAGGACAAGGACTGTGGATCCCTGTTCTGCCAGTTCATCAAGCTTGTTTAATTATACTTCTCAATATCATTCCCTTTTTTTTAACGAACAAGATAGGACTTAGTTGAAACCCCGAAGCACCTTTTAGCTGTACTGTATTTATAATCCGTTGTTTAGGGTCCTTGAGCCAATTTACCTACCACATTACACTCTAAGCTGAATTTAATTATATGATTGAGATTTCAGGCATAAAGGACTTTTGCTGAAAATTGTATTTTTTTCCTGGCCATGGCAGTTGTAAACAAAATGAAGGGGTAATATGGATTTGTTCTGCTTTCGTGAACAAATATTCATCTGATACAATACCTTACTTTCAAAAATAAAGAATTCTGCAGTCTCCTATCAAGATCAGAGAGTGCACAGTGCTAAGGGCCGTCTTTAACCACAGGTGTGAGGGGTGCAGGGCACCCGGGCGCTGAATTCTGGGGGGCGCCAGGCACCCGCCGCTGAAACCATCTAAGCTCTTAACTATCTACCTGTTATGAAATAATAAATAATTTTGATCAAGCTAGAAAAACAAAATACACATACACCTAGGTATTACCGAAATGTATACCGTACATACTGTTTCACTAAAGGACTTTCAACTTTGTGCTCTCATTTACCAATGGCGGCGCTTGAATCAACGATGGTGCTTGTCATTCTCAACGGTGCCGTGCATGTGAAATTAACTCCTACATCATTATAAAAGTTAATTTGGAGGCTAAACTAAATTTGGGGGCACTGGGCGGATCTTTGCACCCCGGCGGCGCATATGCTAAAGACTGCGCTGACAGTGCTTTTAAGAAAGTAACCATCACCACCAACAAAACAAATAGAATAATCAGTGGTGGCTCATACACTGGTGATCCAGTGGCAAAAAACCTTACTACTGGGTAGTTTGAATTTGATATATCTTTTTGATATCTGATGCATCTGGTTTGAATCCAGAGCAAATCTATTGTAGTCAGGGGAATTGTGTGAGCCACAACCTCAGTCGCTTTCTCACTTAGATTTTATTTATATTAGCTAATCTGTTAAGAAATGGGGAATTATTAGGGATGGACCAATGACTTCAATATTTGCCTAGAGGCTTAGATGCTGAGTTCAAGCCTTAAAGGCAACAGTATGTGTTTCAGAGTTATTACGGAAATACTGGGATTGCTATTATCTCTGATCGGGCCTGTGGAAAGCTTGCAAAATACCTGTGGAGCTGCATGGATTGGCACAGCCTTTGGTGAATACGTGCCTTTTAAAATGTTTATCCAGGCAGTACTGTTTTGGAATTTTGCCACTTCGCATGATGCAGAGTAACTCAGTATAACTCCTGCAACAAGTGGGGGCATGATGCAAATATTAACTAGGAAAGTGTGTTATGTAGGGCAGAATAAGGTCAGTCAACAGGGGCAGGCATTTTAAATAACCAAACCAGATTATTAAGCATGAGTGTTCTTTGTAAATGGACTCTATAAACAGATTACTATCTAGCCGTGGAAGCAGTGTATTTCATTGCAGGGATTAAATACTTAATGGGTTTTCAAAACCACTTAATCTGGACATTGCCAAGGCAGTGGTAGCCAAAATGGTGCACTTGAGATGTTGCTGGACTACAACTCCCATCACCCCTGACCATTGGCCATGCTGGCTAGGGACGATAGGAATTGGAGACACCTGGCCTGAGTGGCTCAGTGTCTTTTATAAGCTTCATGTGCTCTGCCAGCAACCTGACCACTGTAGTTCACTGTAGTCTACATCAAGATTGGATTATGCCTACACACTCTATGTAGGGCTGCCCTTGGCTCTGGCCTGGAAGCTTCAGCTCTTGCAGAATGCTAGACTTGTGATGGGAACATGCTAGTGTTAAGAGATGACTCTGCTGTTAAAGATCTGCACTGCTTTCCTTTCTGCTACCAGACCAGGTTCTAGATTTGTGTCTTATTTATTTATTGCACTTATATTCCACCATTTTGTCCAAGGAGCTCAAGCTGGATTACATGACTATGCCTGCCCCTGCCATGGGCAATGCTATGCACATCATTCAAGCAAGGAGTGTTGCCATGTGAGTGAAGAGCCTTATTTGGCCAGAGGTCCCCCTTGCATGGAAAATCTTTACATATATAGTAATGTGTGCACACAGAACCCCTTCACAGGACAGCCCAAAGTACAGATGGGGCTAACCTGCCTTCACCCATGTTGCCTTTGAGAATGCCTCTTGCCAGAGATAATTCACTACCAGTGGCCTAGGGGATGTCACCCCGGGCACAATTTTTGAGGGGGCACGAACCATGCGACTACATACAGGTGCCCCCAGCGTGGTACTAATATCAGTGTACTGGAAGAAGCAAAGATCACCAATGATTCTTCAACATCAACTTCGCTGGACTGGTCATGTTGTGCGAATGCCTGATGATCGTCTTACAAAGCAACTACTCTATTCTGAACATAAAAATGGAAAGCGTAATGCTGGTGGTCAACAAAAGAGGTTTAAAGACTGTCTCAAGGCAAATCTAAAAAAATGTAGTATAAACACCAACAACTGGGAAACACTGGCCTGTGAGCGCTCCAGTTGGAGAACAGCCTTGACCAAAGGTGTCATGGGCTTTGTAGACACTCAAACTCAGGACGCAAGGGAGAAACATGCTAAGAGGAAGGCACGCTTGGCAAATCCACACCGTGATCAACTCCCACCCGGAAACCAGTGTCCCCACTGTGGAAGGACGTGATCGCTATCAGCTACAAGTGATCGCCAAAGAAACGGCTTGGTGCTCTTCTCCACTGGTGTCAGGGGGATTTGGCTGTTGGGGTTCCCCTCTGTGCAGGTGGGCAGGAGGCTCGGTGTGGCCCCACTTTACTCCAGTGGAGGTAGAGTCCCGTCTGGGCTTGTTGCCCCCACAACAGGCTCTTTCACTAAGCCAGAGCTGTGGGGAGGCAAGCTGCGCCCGGCCAGGCCTTTGTGGCTGGGGTGGTGGCAGCACCTCCTTCTCCTTGTGGCTAAGGGACACCTGTACGTGCCAATCCGGGGAAGGAGGGGGAGGGCACTGGCATCGCCCCCCAGCAAGGGAGGAAGAGGGAATGCTTGGCACACCTCCCTGCCTGTACCTCCCCCAGGTAAGGGCAAAGCATGAGGCACCCTTCATGTACTGAGTTTGGGAATAATGGGGGAAAAGTCACATTGTGATGCTTTTTACTCATCATAAGAGGTTGTGTAAACCCACCTTAATTATTCAGTAGCATAATTTACTCTTGGCTTTGGTAAGCTGAAACATCCATAGCCAAGAAAATGCAGAATCCGTGCAAAAGCCGAAAATGATGAACGTGAAAACTATAAATTATAAACTTGAATGAATATCTCCTATTCCTTACCTCTCCCCCTCCCCCCACTATCACATGAATCATACTGGGTGTATCAGTTAATTACCTTAGATTGCCCTTCATGTTCAAACAGCTACCTTCTGAAGCTGTCTTCTATCAAGCAGCAACTGTCAATGCGATGACCTATATCGCACAGCTAGGTGACCCCTTCCAGTTGAGAGACTGCAAAGTCGTTCCCTGCTTGTAGGACTAGGAAGTGTGACCACAGTAATTAGCAGGGGGGGTGTTGGGAGCTGGGTGCAGCACATTTAATGCTGGGCAGATTCTTGGCGGCACTTGACCTTGGAGTGTCAAGAGTGAAGATTGTAGGACAGGAGTTTCGGAAAGGGAGAGGCCTTTCTGGTTTTTGTTGAAAGAGACTGGCAGTGCTGAGCTTGGTGGCAGGTTGGAAATGATGGTTCTGACCCTCGCAGGAAGCCTCACTAAAAGGGGCTGTTGACAAATGGAGCCATACGAGTTAAAGGGGACCAAATTTCCTGCTTCAGTGAAAGTTAATGTTCCTAATGTTACAAAGGAAGCAAGTGTTACAACACTTGTTCTCCCCAGGTTGCAGTGATATAATTGCTAGCAGTTGTACAATTTATGGGGGAGAAATGTGCAATGCAGTTAAGGAGGATAAAGGTGAACAGTGGGGGAAATTATGCTCTCTAAGTACCCATCTACTGTACTCTCTAAATGTTGCCTCCAAGGCAAATGCTAGGTTTCACCTCCGCCCCCTTTAGTGTGCTGTGCTTGTATTAGTCACACCCATTTATTTCTGGCATAATTTGTGTGCTATTTCAAACTTGGCAAGAGTGCAGGTGTTGCTTCCAACATTTGGTCCTGCTTCAGAAGTTTCTATGAATATGAATGCCTGAAGTTTTTTACAGGCTTATGGTATCACTATAGCAACATGTTAGGAGCTTGCAGGTTTAAGGCAAAAATCTGTAAATTGAACTCTTAGTCAATGGGATGCATGTTGCTGGCTTCTTTTGAATATCTATAATCTAGTTTGATTTGTTTTGAGTTACTGGAGATAAAAAAATGCTTTATTTGAGGAACCCAAATGAAGCTTGGGTGTCTTTATCCAAGACCCTCAATTCACACTGAGGTCAATTAGTGTTGAGGGCCCTCAGAAAGTAGTGTGTTATTGAACCAAAAGCAACAATGACTATTATATGTAAAGTATAATAAACGTGTATGAAATACCATTGTCTAGGCAGTCAATGAAGAACATAAAACGATTCAAATGCTTTCCTCCTTTTTCTTTTTCCAGGTGCTTTTTAAAGATAAAAAAAGGGGGGGACAGAGATTGATATCTGAAATGAGCCTTTTTGTTGTTGTTGAAGGCCCTGCCACAGCAAAGATCCTGTTCCAAATTTGACAGGTGGGCAGAACCATCCATCAATCACCTGGAATTACAATGACATCGGGGATAAGCTTTTCTGGGGAAAAAAACATGCATTCAATGCACCCTCCAAGAGACTTGTTCCAGGGTTATGAAGTAGTTTCTACTGAAGCCTCTGCTAAAACAGGTTTTCAATACAAACCCCTTTGCAATCCTGGAGCAAGGCATGCTTTCACCACCCATCAACTGTTGGTTTTAGGGAGCATGCCTCGGTTCAGCAAAGGAACAGTTGGGAGCTCACTTTAAGATCCCGATTGTTCATTTATTGCCACATCTATACCTGCCCCACACCTGATGTGACACCTGATGCCAGGTGTGGCACAGGTGGATTTGGTTGGCCTGGTGGGTCAAAGTTGGTTCATTGGCCAGAGTTTCCCCACCATGAGGCTTTGTAGAATAAAGTCCTTTGAAAATATAAATGGATAAATAATGATAACCATCATTTTATTATTTGTACCCCTTCATCTGGCTGGGTTGCCCCAGCCACTCTGGGTGGCTTCAAACAAATATAAAAGCATAAAAAACCATAAAAAACCCTTCCCTATACAGGGCTGCCTTCAGATGTCTTCTGAAAGTTGTATAGTTATTTATCTCGTTGACATCTGACATGGAAGCCACCCTCTTTTACTTGACAAAGACTTTCTGAGCATCATGGTCCATGGAAGAGCTGGATCTTGAAAAGAGGGGGAAGGAAGACAGCATCACCTAATAGCTGCACACAAACACACACCCTATTCTATTTTAGAATAGAGACAGAGTACTTGTTTTTTCCAGGTGCGCAGCTGGGAGTCATTTTGGACTCACAGCTGTCCATGGAGGCACAGGTCAATTCTGTGTCCAGGGCAGCTGTCTACAAGCTCCATCTGGTACGCAGGCTGAGACCCTATCTGCCTGCGGACTGCCTCGCCAGAGTGGTGCATGCTCTGGTTATCTCCCGCTTGGACTACTGCAATGCGCTCTACATGGGGCTACCTTTGAAGGTGACCCGGAAACTACAACTAATCCAGAATGTGGCAGCTAGACTGGTGATTGGGAGCGGCCGCCAAGACCACATAACACCAGTCTTGAAAGACCTACACTGGCTCCCTGTATGTTTCCGAGCACAATTCAAAGTGTCTGTGCTGACCTTTAAAGCCCTAAATGGCCTCGGTCCAGTATATCTGAAGGAGCGTCTCCACCCCCATTGTTCTACCCGGACACTGAGGTCCAGCGCCGAGGGCCTTCTGGTGGTTCCCTCACTGCGAGAAGCCAAATTACAGGGAACCAGGCTGGCATTCTCGGTAGTGGCACCCTCCCTGTGGAACGCCCTCCCACCAGATGTCAAAGAGAACAACAACTTCCAGACTTTTAGAAGACATCTGAAGGCAGCCCTGTTTAGGGAAGCTTTTAATGTTTGATGTATTACGGTATTTTAGTATTTTAGTATTTTGTTGGAAGCCGCCCAGAGTGGCTGGGGAAGCCCAGCCAGATGGGCGGGGTATAAATAAATTATTGTTGTTGTTGTTGTTGTTGTTGTTGTTGTTGTTGTTGTTATTTTCCCCCTATGTAGGCCTCACACAATCTATATTTTTTTTGTGTCTGAAGAGTGCATCTTGAGAAACTGCTTTCATTCTGAAAATAAAAGATTGATTCTGCGTTACCCCACAGTGTGGAAATGGATGAAGGTGGTCCTGCAATGTGTTACAAACAGGTTAGTGCAGGCTTCCTCAACCTCGGCTCTCCAGATGTTTTGAGACTACAATTCCCATCATCCCTGACCTCTGGTCCTGCTAGCTAGGGATCATGGGAGTTGCAGGCCAAAAGCATCTGGAGGGCCGAGGCTGAGGAAGCCTGGGTTAGTGTGTATGTAGCCTTATGCTTCATGCACCCTGCATCTTTAAGCGCATTTCCCCCTCAAGGTATTCTGGGCACTATCGTTTGCTAACTGCAACTGCATGAGCCGTAAGCTACAGTGCTCAGAATTCTTTGAGGGGAAAATGTGCGTAAGGGTATAGTTTATATGCAGTCATAGTCTTTCCCACTGCTAAGCAGCAGAGAAGGTTTGCTAATTTGCCACCCAGAAGTTACAAGGTCTGAAGTTATTCCTCTTTAACATAGTCTCTCTGTGGTGGCTGCATGACTACAAACTGCCGTTGTGTAGCTCAGTGGGTGTTGCATTGTGGTTTCGGTAATTCTTGTGGCTTTCACCTCTGGAACACAGTGGAATGATCTCTGGCAACAGAATCCTCCGCTTTCTTCCGTCCCTTCCCCCTGTTAATTCCTCAAACAGCCTGGAAGGAGCCCCGCATTAAAATCTAGCTCCCTAGGCAGTATTTATCTACAATAAATGTTCATCCCAGATGATCCTCATGGGCCCAAGAAACATACACTTTTCAACTGCTCCACTGGATGTCACTGTAAGGCTCTACAGAAATCCAACTAGAGAGAAACACAGAGAAGCTTGTTTGGATATGCAAATTCCAGGAGGTTCGCTGGACTCTTAAGAGTATTTTCGTAGTCAAGGTTTCCACTGCCTTTCAGCCTTTTTGTAGCTACTGGTGCAAATGTCTAATTATGCAGAGGAAGAAAAATAAAAGGGAATTAGTATTCTGGCTAATTTAGTGTTCACACTTAGTTAGAAACCCAACAGAAGTGACAGCTACTTTAAGCCTTCTGTGTAGTTACTGGACAGAACAGTTTTGCCTTTCCCCCCCATTCCACACCCTCCCCCAAAAACCTTCTCTTTAGTAGTAAATCAGAACAAATGGCAACCTGCAGAAAACCCAGTTCAGTGCTCCAGGTCAAAAGCCAAAATAAAGGAGAGTTAGAAATGGGGTTGCCACATGTCCTTTAAAATACAAAGGGCACAGACTCCCCTGTTCTGGTTTTTTTTGGAAGTCATTAAAAAAATAAATAAAATAAAAAATGTTTGCGCACTCATCCTAACTTGCTTGGATTGCGAGGGCCCTCAGAAGTTCAGCCCGCCCTCCAAAGCTGGCTGATTGACTCTCCAGGCTAGCCAATAGAGCTCACCAGCCAGCTGGCTCTTCTGGGTTGGGCAGGTGTGATTCCCTCCTCACACAGGTGTATCTAATGCCTCCATTGCATAGCTTCCATCACATATCGAAGACATACGACTCTGGCCTTTGGGAACTGAGCTACATTTTTAAAAGCAGCCCTCCCATTTCTTCCAATTGTAAATAATTTAAACTGGTTTTAATCTTGTATAGTTGTAACCTTCTTGGAATCCTTATGGTGAAGGGTTGGTATTATTATTATTATTATTATTATTATTATTATTATTATTATTATTATTATTTCAACCTGAGAAGGTAGAAATTTGCTGTCCAGGCACAATGTACATTTGTCTTCACTTAAAAACACCTCACACGTGACTTCGTTCTTGCGCTCACTAACTTCCTTTCTGCCTCCTCCCCCCAATTGTTGTTGTTGTTTAGTCGTTTCGTCGTGTCCGACTCTTCGTGGCCCCCTGGACCAGAGCACGCCAGGCACTCCTGTCTTCCACTGCCTCCCGCAGTTTGGTCAAATTCATGCTGGTCCCATCATCTCGTCCTCTGTTCTCCCCTTCTCCTTGTGCCCTCCATCTTTCCCAACATCAGGCTCTTTTCCAGGGAGTCTTCTCTTCTCATGAGGTGGCCAAAGTATTGGAGCCTCAGCTTCAGGATCTGTCCTTCCAGTGAGCACTCATGTGCAATCTGGATATTTATTAAATGAGCAATGCCTCTCTCTTAAGAGGCAACTCCTAGGTCCCTTCACCACCCCTAAAATATTTGAGGGGGGCACCTCCCCAAATTGATGGGCATTGTCATTCCAATAGTGTGCTTGTGCCCTCTTACCTGCCCCCTCCAATGTTTTATTCAAGTTGGCACCCCTGGGTATTGCTCAGGGTTTAGAATGTTGCCAGAGTCCAGGGAGCCCCTGAAGTAAGTAAGTAAATTTTTATTTATACCCCGCCTTCTCCGTCCAAGAACGGGCTCAGGGCAGCTAACATCAAATATCAAATACATTAAAACACAATCAAATAATTGATTAAAATACATCTTAAAAATTAGAATCAGGAGAAAATTAAATGACTGCCCACAAATTGCAACCATAGGGGTCAGGAACCTCAAGTATTCACCAGGGCCAGCTATCCATGTTGGTCCCACATGAGCCGATAAAAGGGCCAAAGGCTTACAGGGTCCCATAGAGGGGGGTCAAACTGGGCCCGGACCGAAGGCCAGGTGGAACAGCTCCATCTTGCAGGCCCTGCGGAAGTATGTTAAGTCCCGCAGGACCCTAGTCTCCTGCGATAGAGCGTTCCACCAGGCTGGGGCCAAAGCTGAAAAGGCCTTGGCCCTGGTTGAGGCCAGTTTAACCTCCTTGAGGCCCAGGACCTCTAAGATATTATTATTTGCAGACTGTAAGGTCCTCCACGGGGCATACCAGGAGAGGCGGTCCTGTAAGTACGAGGGCCCTAGGCCATATTGGGCTTTAAAGGTTAAAACCAGCACCTTGTACTCCACTGGGAGCCAGTGCAGCTGATATAGCACTGCATGAGTGTGGTTCTGCGGCAAGGAGCTTCGTAAGGAGTGATATAATCTTCATGGCTTTTCTTGATTCGAGTTCTGAAGATCCTTTACTGGATTCTCTGGATATTCTGTGGAAACTAGAGGGCCAATTGAGGAGCCACCTGACAGTTCATTTGGAAGTTGAGTTCTGTGTTAATCTTCAGTTCAGAATTTTCAAATTTTGAATCTTGATCTTGGGACAAATGGTTGATGTGGGTCACTGGGCAAAGCGCCCTTGCCGGTTCCCTCAGCATTGAAGGATTCACTGCATACCCTGGTGGGCTTAATACTGGATAATAGGTTGTGCAGCAGCAGTGTGGACAGGAGTACTGAGTGGCCACAGGGAACCGGCAAGCTGCCATGTTACACCTTGCCGCCCCCCCCCCCGCAAAAAAATGCTCCTGGGTATCATTGCTTCAAAATAATGCTACGCTAGTGAGCAGTTAAAATGTAGTTGCAGGTGTGTGGTGCTGGGAAGTGATGATAACAATATTGATGATAATGATAAAACTGAACGATAAAACAAGGATGGATCCTGCCTGGGCTCTTGTATTTACCTGATGTCGAAGTACGTTGATGTGGTGAGGTTTCTGCAAGAACATGAGCCGCTGTAAACACAGGGAGAGGGGATATTTTTCTTCAGATGTGTTTACTATCCAACTTGGGGGGGGGGGCAGGGGAGGCAGGCAGCAGAGGCTCTTCTCAGAACAGTTGCAGCGAGCCACATTGTAGATGACAAACTGGGGCCAATCTGGAGATTACGTTGCTACCGTTGCTCTGAAAACGTGATCTGATCTGAAGAGAACTTGCATGTGGGTTCTGGGATCTGAAGGAAGTCAAGAGTGTGGTGCAAACTCTTGTTCTAAACCCAGCAACAGCACTTATGTATGCAAATCACTTTGCAGCTTCAAAGCACTTTACAAGAATCAACTAATCCTCATAAAACCTTTGATACAGTGAACAAGGTATTATTATCCTCCATTTACAAATAGGAAAATGGAAACGAAGTTCTTAAATATGTTCCCTAAGGCCCAGGAGGCTGGATTTGAAAGCCTGATATTTTGGCTCTCTATTCTTTTCTTAGTTTGTACCTGCAGAGCTAAGATTCAAGACAGTAGCTTCAGAAGGTAGTTGGCAGTTGGTGTGGCCAAAGAGAATCATTAGACCTTATTCAGAAGATGGTAGGCGTATTATTGCCTGCACTGGCCGTCGGGAACTTGCTCAGCCATCTTCACTGGCTTCCAGATAATTTCTGGGTACATTTGGCAAGTTGGGACAGGCAGGGTGGTATTGCTCACCTGGCATCTCAACGCAGGAGTGTCGCTACCAGTTACTTGAGGGGGTGAGGCAGTGGGGAGCTCAGTGTGAGTGTGGTTCTGCGAGCATCGCCCACAGGAATCTTGACACTGCCTCATCCCTCCTTCTTTCAGTAACCTGCAGCAATTTTCGGCATTTGAGAACCAGATGAGCAACACCGTCTAGCTGCTTCGCCACTGCCTGGAAGGTCCTACTTGGCCCCCGGCTTGACTTACCGACCACTGCTTTAAAGGTTTTAAAAACAGTCCAGAAACATACTATGTAAAGGTAAAGGACCCCTGACCATCAGGTCCAGTCGTGGCTGACTCTGGGGTTGCGGCGCTCATCTCGCTTTATTGGCCGAGGAAGCCGGCGTACAGCTTCTGGGTCATGTGGCCAGCAGGACTAAGCCACTTCTGGCAAACCAGAGCAGCGCACGGAAACGCTGTTTACATTCCCACCAGAGCGGTACCTATTTATCTACTTGCACTTTGACGTGCTTTCAAACTGCTAGGTTGGCAGGAGCTGGGACCGAGCAACGGGAGCTCACCCCGTCGCGGGGATTTGAACTGCCAACCTTCTGATCAGCAAGTCCTAGGCTCTGTGGTTTAACCCACAGCGTCACCCGCGTCCCCAGAAACATACTTCCAGCCAGAAAAACTGAATGAAGATGGTATAAGGTGATCTGATCTGCTGGCCTTGTCCAAAGCCTTGGGGGACTAATATTATGGACCATCTTCAGGCTCTTCACTACTTTGTCATAGTAATGCAACTTAGAAATGACCAGAATGTGAATGAGAGTGGTGAGGTTGGATTTCTGCATGAACAGAAGCAATCCTGTGATATGTCAACTATTGATTCGACCTGTTATGTTTTAAGCTTGGGCTTTTTTTCTTTTTTCTTTTTTGAGGCGGGGGGACTTGGTGCTGTTGAGCCAACTTTGGTTCACTAGCAACTAGCGTTTCTGGGTAAGCCAAAGGCCCCTGGGAATTTAGCATTCTTGTGTAGTAATTGGCAGCTGCCCTGGAGATTTATAGCCCTTATTTTCAGGCTAGTACTGAGGTTTCAAGGATAACCACCCATTCCTCACTAGTAACATCTTGCTGCTCGGCCCATCACAAGTTCTCATCTCCTAACTAGTTCTGGAAAGTTCCAGCCATCTGCCCTTTGATTGGCTGGGGGACAAGTTACGTATAAAACATCTTTACCTTGTATACCCCTCGCCACTTGCCAGCCTCTTGTGAGCGTAAAAATCTTTGTCTTGGTCATTTCTGCTGGCCTTTTTTTTGGCCCAATTTTCTGGAGCTGAGTTTAAAGGGCCTTCTTGGTAGTGGCACCCACCCTGTGGAACTCCCCCCAGCAGATGTCAAGGAAATAAAAAAACTACCTGACTTTTAGAAAGCATCTGAAGGCAGCCCTGTTAAGGGACGCTTTTTTAATATTTGATGTTTTATCGTGTTTTTAATATTCTGTTGGGAGCCACCCAGAGTGGCTGGGAGGGCCTGGCCAGATGGGCAGGGTATAAATAATATATTATTATTATTATTATTAATTTATTATTATTCAAAGACCAGTTCATTGAGCCACTAATCTCAAGACTGGGGGTGGGCAGAAAATGGTGGAAAATGGTATTCAGTCCTAAGCTAGTATCTTCCTTCTTATTTTATTGGGTTGTGCTTGTGCTGCGATCCAAATGTTCCAAATCCTAATTTGGCTTATTTTAAAAAATATTTATCTCTGCACTAAATTACAGGATCTTGTACTGTTTCTCTTTTACTATCTTAAATATATTGTTCTCTTATATTTTGTGTGAGTTATTGGAAAAAGTGCCTTAATTCTACTTATAGTGTTTGGGGGAGAGAGTGCTAAAGTGCCTCTCATCCACCGGAAGACCCTTAAAGTGAATTTCCCAAAATTGGAGTCATACTGGTATGTTAATCTAGAACCAGGAGTGTTTCCAGGATGTGAACCTGCTGTTTTGAGGGCGTAAAACACCTCCTCCACAATTGTTATATTCCAAAATATATATCCTTTTAATGTGTGACCTCATGCTTACTTAAACTTATTGACAGTCCCTAGTAATTTGTACTAGGATGTCAAAGTCATGATACAGAATGTGCAAAAGTACAAGTTTTAATCAGCCCTCATTGCCGGTGGATTTTTCTGCATGGTATGTTCAAAATTACATCTGTTCGTGGTGGAGGTTTCTGGATTTCAGCAAAGGCTCCTAACTGCTTGTTTGCATTATACTTTTAAAGTGCTTTCAAAATTATGAAAATATGCAGGATCCTAAATAAATCCTTTCGCATCAAAGGGTACAGAGTGGTAAGGATGACTGAAAACAAAGAATTTGGCAATCTGAAGTGGCTTAGTCTCTCTCTGTGTGTGTTTTTAAGGGGCTAACAAAATCCATCAAAGCCATTAAAGCATAAACTCACAGATTTTGTAAAAAGTGAGAGTGGAATTTTGTTTATCATGGTGTGGAAGAAGAGCCTTTGCAAACGCAGTTCAAATGAGGGTGGAACAAAAGCTTGCCCAACTGCAGTTTTTAGCAGAGTCGTATTGCAGCGAAAGGGGGCAAAAATTGCTTGCTGTGATACCAATTAGAAGAACAAGAAGCATGATGTTGCAAATCTCCAGCATTAAAGATGTAAATCCAAAGCCCAGGGGTGCCTGAAACTCAAGCCAGAGTTGGAAGAGAGAACACATCAAGCGATAAGAAGAGGCAGGATTCAAACGCCATGCCCTGATTATCTCCCTGGCTTTGTGCTGTTGACCATACCAGGCCAAGAGAAGCAATGTAGGCAAAAGAGGCCTTGTAGGTCTGGAGTTACAGCTTTACAGAGATTGAGAATTTTGCTTCATGACAAACTACAAAGGCTACAATAATGGCAGACCATGTAAAAGCAAGAGCAGATGTGAGAAGAAATAATAGGGATTTTAGCATTAGTGGAATCTAATGCATCCTTTCTCCCTCTCCCATATGATATATATACCAAAAGTTTACATCAATAGAAAAATCATAACGTATATAACTGCACATATGGTACATTACTGCACATGTGGTAGCTTCTCAGTCCCAATTCACACTTTTTTGATGTGGTAATGCAGTCACTATGCAACATCATTTTCATGTGGGAGGCATTTGTGTGTAGTAATCTCCATATGACAAATCCGAAGTTACCACATTGGGGGTGGGGAGAAGGCTTGAAAAGTAATGTTTATCTTAGTTTTCATATGGGGAAGTTTTTTCCCTTATTTCAGATTTTGGGTTTTTGTGTCTCCCCCCCCCCCATGGAGGGTACTATTTCATACAGATGTCTCTGCATTGCTGACGTTATGTGGTATAGTCACCCCGGGAAGACTTTACCACATATAAAACAAAAAGAAATGGGTTTGATTTTATTTCTAACATGAAAAAGTAACCACAGGGTAACCCCCAGCCAGATTTATATTAAACCACATTTCAGTGCAGGTTTCTTTTTTTACAGTATTTTTAAAAAATGTAGCACCAGCTTAAAGCTAAAATTATGTTCTTCCACCTGATAGTGATAGGATTCCGACTATCAGATTTGACTATCTGTCCCTATTCCTAAAATGAAATAGTGGGAAATATTTCCTCCTTGTTTCTGCTTTGTGAAAATGCAGCACCAGTATCTCTGGGGTTGAGGAATGAAAGGGGGGGAGAGAAAATATGCAACTTGCCTACAGTTAGTGCCTGTGCAGTTCTCACTATATATATTAAAAAACCAAATGTACTGATGGGGATAAGAAAAGGAGGCTAATGAAAACCTGGAATCATGCCCAAACATCCTTATAAGGATTGCCAAAGAATAATGTTATAAATTTGTGGGTGTCAGACACCCGTAATTCCTGGATTTAGCAAGTGTTAGAATGTAATCATTGCTTGGAGAGTCCGGGCCTTAATAGCTGGATTCAGCTCCCTGTGTTCAGGAAATCACCTGAGAGATGGGCCATTAGCAGAGAACAAACACAGGGAGATGGGCCAGCTAGCAAATGGAACCCAGCCCTTCCCTGGGTTCTAAGACTGAGAGTCAGAAGACAATGCCAGAGTTCATGTTAGGAAGATGTTCTAGGATTTCAGTTGGCTGTGGCATGATCAAAGGGAAGAGGGGTCAGTCTGTTAAACACAGCAAGCTACTCTGTCAGTAACTTCTGTACCATGTACTCATTTCAAATGTGTTTTGGGAACCACACATTACAGTGGTGCCCCGCAAGACGAATGCCTCGCAAGACGGAAAACCCGCTAGACGAAAGGGTTTTCCGTTTTGGAGGCGCTTCGCAAAACGAATTTCCCTATGGGCTTGCTTCGCAAGACGAAATGTCTTGCGAGTTCCTGCGGGTTTCCCCTCCTTTTTTCCCCTTTTCCTAAGCCGATAAACCGCTTATCAGCTGATCCGCTGATAAGACGCTTATCAGCTGATCCGCTAAAAGCCGCTAAACCGCTAATAGCGCTAATCCGCTAAGCTGTCAATGGGCTTGCTTCGCAAGACGAAAAAACCGCTATACGAAGAGCCTCACGGAATGGATTAATTTCGTCTTGCGAGGCACCACGGTATATATTTTTATTGTTGGCATTGTCAGGAGACAATGGAGGCATATGCCTTTGAGAATGAAGTAAAAATGTAGGCAAGTTATATATTTTTATAGTATGTGTGACGAAGGTAAAAATGAAAACTGTGAAGTATGAAGCCACCCTGAGTAATCCTGAGTAACCTTGATGCATCTGGGGTTAGGGTGATTGAGTCACTATGACTCAATCTGAGCACCAGCCTCTACTCAAAGATGCTCAAAGAGGCCGATGAGACATATGACACCCCTTGAGATATTTGAAGATGGCTATCATATCTCCTCTTTTCCAGGCTAAACATATCCATCTCCTTCAAGCGCTCCTCATAAGGCTTAGTTTCCAGACCCTTGATCATATTGGTTGCTCTCCTCTCCACATCTTCCAGCTTGTCAACATCTTTCCTAAATTGTGGTGCCCAGAATTGGACACAGGATTCCAGGTGTGGTCTGACTAAGACAGAATAAGGTAAAGGTAAAGGTACCCCTGCCCGTACGGGCCAGTCTTGACAGACTCTGGGGTTGTGCGCCCATCTCACTTAAGAGGCCAGGGGCCAGCGCTGTCCGGAGACACTTCCGGGTCACGTGGCCAGCGTGACATCGCTGCTCTGGCGAGCCAGAGCCGCACACGGAAACGCCGTTTACCTTCCCGCTGGTAAGCGGTCCCTATTTATCTACTTGCACCCGGAGGTGCTTTCGAACTGCTAGGTTGGCAGGCGCTGGGACCGAGCAGCGGGAGCGCACCCCGCCGCAGGGATTCGAACCGCCGACCTTTCGATCGGCAAGCCCTAGGCGCTGAGGCTTTAACCCACAGCGCCACCTGCGTCCCTTAAGACAGAATAGAGTGGTACTATTACTTCCCTTGACCTGGACGCTATTTTTCTATTGATGCAGCTTAGAATAGCATTAAAAGTACTTGTGTGTCGAGGTCCCCAGGTCCACCCCAATAAC
Source organism: Podarcis cretensis (assembly GCF_951804945.1). Taxonomy (NCBI): domain Eukaryota; kingdom Metazoa; phylum Chordata; class Lepidosauria; order Squamata; family Lacertidae; genus Podarcis; species Podarcis cretensis. The sequence continues at coordinate 119,876,293 of NC_137172.1, read as the reverse complement.
TCACACATCACACAGAAATTTTTGTTTAAGATTTTTGGCATAATTTTGGCCACAACTTTATTAAAATACAAATTTGTGAGTGGTTGCGTAGGCATTGGTTGCGACTATCTGCCCCCACCGTGGGGGACAGACTGACATTCCGCACGATGCGAAAGTCAGAATGGGGGAATACACTTGGGGGTAGCGACGGAGCAGGGAACCTGCCCTCACCCCAAATGCAACCAGGAGCTCATTGCTATGGCCCGAGCCCCCTTGACAGAGTGGACAAGCAATAGTTAGCTCTCAATTCCTTTAACGGAATCCCTTGCAGCAGCAGCATTAGAGGGGCAGGCACAGCCAATCCATGCCCCTCAACCAACCAAACCATAAACCAATGCCTAACCGTGAACCTTACAAGTTGTGACGATTTGCTACGCAGTAGGCAAAAACCAAATGGCCCCAGCCAATCAGCCAGATGGACAAAATTCCTACCAGGCCCCCGCTCCAAAGCAGACGACCCCATGACAGGCATAGCAAGGTCAAAGCGAACAACCCTATTCTAGGGAGGGAGGGATGGGCAATCCAATGCACGGGCGAAAAGAGGAAGCCCTAGCCTCGTGCAAGGAGTTTTACTATTTCTGGCTGTCAATCAATAAATGGCAACATTAACTTCTTCCCAAAACCAAGGGCAGCCCCAATCACATCAGTGGCCAACGATCAATTAGCCCGCCCCCCAACTTTGGAGTGTCCTGGCGGCCCCCACCGCAACACGTGCTCTCCATGAAGGAGAACACGCTTTCTTGTAAAGGACACGCAACATCTCAGGGCTCTCCAAAACCAACAAATCCTATTTGGATATTCAAATTCCCCACACAATTAGAATTATATGCAGTGACTAGGATGGTGTGTACTTTATTGCTTTATTTATTGCTTTATTTGATGTGTTTTATTTATTGTTTATGGCTACTTTAGTAATTATGTAAATCTTTCATGTTGTAAGCTGCCTTGAGCATGGTTTTAACTATGGAAAGATGTCATACAAATAAAATGATGATGATGATGATGATGATGATCGTAAACGGCATGAAGTAGAGGAGGCTCTGTTTGTACTGCAAGCATTCAGCTGTCCAACTGGGGTAGAACTGGTCCACATGTCTCCATTGTCTCTCATATGATTTTAAGATTAGGAAATGAAGGAAGACAGAACATTTGTATGGGATATTCCGAAATTTAAAATGTATAGGGGGTGGAGACACTCCCTTATCAGTGTCAATAGAAGTCTTTGGCAGTAATTGTTCAAGTGCATTTTGTTCTAACTTGTTAGATCTCACCAACCAGACAAAATGGAAATGTTTGAGCTAAGGTAACCAAGGGAGTGCCAAATGGAGGCAGCTGGTGTTCTCTGGCAACATAGTTGTATTGGTAGTAGCAGTAATGATAATACAGTGGTACCTCAGGTTAAGTACTTAATTTGTTCCGGAGGTCTGTTCTTAACCTGAAACTGTTCTTAACCTGAAGCACCACTTTAGCTAATGGGGCCTCCCCCTGCCGCCGCGCCGCCAGAGCACGATTTCTGTTCTCATCCTGAAGCAAAGTTCTTAACCTGAAGCACTATTTCTGGGTTAGCAAAGTCTGTAACCTGAAGCGTATGTAACCTGAAGCGTCTGTAACCCGAGGTACCACTGTACTGTACTAGAAGGAGGAGGAAGCTATCAGAAGAGCTATGCTAATGAAGTCTGCAGTGCCAGAGAAAGAGCCCAGCAATCACACTATTTTGTGTGGGATACCTTTTGTTGCTAGTAGGCACAAAACTGGTGATTGTTTCTAAGTTGGGCTAAAAGGGCCAATCAGCTAAGTAGTATATCTAACTGATTTTGTAAGTTTAATGAAATTATAGCAGCTTTAAACTTTTGCTCACTCTGAGGAAGGAGAGTTAAACAGGGAAAAGTGAATGAAAACATTGAGAAGAAGCAGTTCAAATAGGATATGAGAAGAAAGAGGGAGCCACTGTAGGGAACTGGAAAGAGAAGTACAGTGGTACCTCGGGTTAAGTACACTTAATTCATTCCACAGGTCCGTTCTTAACCTGAAACTGTTCTTAACCTGAAGCACCACTTTAGCTAATGGGGCCTCCCACTGCTGTCGCGCCGCCGGAGTCCGATTTCTGTTCTCATCCTGAACATAGCTGTCAAGCGTCCCTTATTTGGCGGGACAGTCCCTTATCCCAGCGCCATGTCCCGCTGCTGTCCCTTATTGATGATGTCCCTTAAATAAGCTACTGAAGGTAATGAGGCCCTTTATATTTCCAGCTGTCCTTTGTCAATAACAAATTGTTGCTGTTTTTTTGTGTTGAATATGTGCTATGTGGTAATTTATGGACCTAATAGGTATCTAAAGCCATTTGCACGCAACAAAATATGTATTTTATCAGAGTAATTGTTGATCCCTTATTTTGGCTGCTGGTCCCTTATTTTCAAATTTGTAAGTTGACAGCTTTGATCTTGAAGCAAAGTTCTTAACCTGAAGCACTATTTCTGGGTTAGTGGAGTGTGTAACCTGAAGCGTATGGAACCCGAGGTACCACTGTAACATAATCAGAATGACATGCAGACTAGATTAGGTGAGCTGAATAATTCAAGACTGAGGCAAAAGGCAGGAAGACACTGCAAGAACGTTGTAACAGTCAATGCAAGAAATGATGAGAGGATGAAAAGACAGAAAAGGGTGGATTTTATAATTAACCACATTCAAACTGCTTCAAAGTGCTCATGCCTGGACCCCAGAAGTTTTTTTACTCTGTATTTCACATAATGAAATGAATTTAAAGAGGTTAAAAATATATATATATATATAAAATAATTGAATTGCCCGACACTTTAGTAAAGCCTGCAAATATATGCCTTTTCATCTTGCTTTTGTACAAAATATATTTTGTTCACTTGGCTGGACGTTTAAAAGAATGTTCGACCTGGTCAAAATCAGCAACAGAGAGCCTAATTGACAATGTTCTCTGGAGCACAGTCAAATATTCCAGCTCAGTTATTCTTAGCTTGTTTGATAGTAAAAATGGCAGGATTCCTAGCTGAAGAGCCAAAACTGTCACTTATCAGTACTAACGGAGGTGAATTTATAGGCTGATTAACATTTCCTGTTTATCCTTTTTTTGTAGTTGCATTTCTGGGGAGAGAAATCCCACTCTTACCCCAAAGGGTGTAATATATACACATTCTCCATGCTGACCATTAGAGGGAGGAAGCAGTCAAGGTAAGAATTGCCTTTCTTGATTGTGTGTTTGTGTGTGTTTGTGTGTGTGTGTGTGTGAGGAGTACCTGTTGACAGCCCCCCTCAATGCCTTGAGTCTTCTTTGGTGTCTCTTTTGCACAAAAAGGTATAATTGTGAGTCTCACCCTATTGTGGTTAACCCTTTGCATCCCTCCAGTTAAAACTAAGCAATATAATGTTTAGTTCATAATAATATCTAGCATTTATGAATTGCATTTCAAGTGTTCAGAGCATTTCACATATATTATCACAACAATCCTTACAATCGTTTCATCAAGTGTGACAATTGCTGCACATGGAGAGCGCTGGATCTGAGTGGGGACATACCTGAACTAGCTAGTGGGCATATGGCTGAGGTGAGAAAAGAGAAAGGGGAGAGAAAGAGGAGGGTAGCCGGTTGGGTTGGGTTGTCCTTCTCTTTAGCATCTCCTCTCGAATGACACTATGTTGGGGGGGGGGAGGTAACTCCATCTTTGGGCTCTGTGTTCATTTGTGCTTGGACCTCACCTGAGCAAAATGGTCTTCCTGGCTTTTTGGTATGTTTCTGTGTCTTCCTTGGCTCTGATTCGCTGGCTTTCTTCCTCAGTACTGACCCTCTAACAGCTGCCTGTTGCTCAGCCCTGACAGGATATTGACCATAATACCCCACTGATATGTCCAGGTTCAGAGGCAGAGGAGAAAACCATGTGGGGCAGGGCCCTTATGCTCTGCTTGTGGCCTTGCTGGGAAATCTAGCTGGCCATAACTGGAAACAGGAGATTGGACTAGGTGGACCTGATTCATCAGTAGCGCTCTTCTTACGTTTTTATGGGTGAGCTGCATTTAGTCTTGCTTGGCTTATTACAAATCCTGTAGTCTATAAATCATTTTAAAATTTACAAGAGTATATGCTCAGGATTTCTTATCAGTTAAGACCTAGCCGATCTGTACTATATAGTTGAGTGCCACCCCAATCTCCCAGCAGTGTGAGATTTTGGGGGTTCCAAGTGCTCAATAATTTTGGAATGAGGGACAGTGGAGACTGTGGTGTCTTTATGATACATAGTTTATTTACACATACATACAAACTGAGCCTTCAATGGAGGGGCTAACAGCCCAAGTGGGCTTGCTTCTTCTCACAGTCTTGAGAGCCACAGCCTTGGATTCTAGCATAACCCAAGCACGACTCTTACTCTCTGGCTACTGCCTGCTTCGAGTCCAGCTCATAGCACTCTGCTCTGGATTTTTCTTTTTCAGTACCAGCCAGGTGAGGGAGGGAGGCCCCATTTGCTCTCTGGCCCAAAGTCACTTCCTTAGGTGGTAACTGTGGCCCTTGCCTGGCTAATTCAACAATGGGGTCCTCCATTAGATTATAACCCTTGCAGTGGTTTCGATGGAGATGGACAGATGCGTACACTAGACGAATGGAGAATGAAGATGACGGACTATGCAGAACTCGATAGACTGACTGGAAGGATCCGAAATCGACGAGATCAGAGATTTATAGAAGATTGGGAAAAGTTTACAGAATATATGCATAAATTAAGTGATAATCAAACAACGTTTGTAAGCTTTAATGAAGCTCTGTAAGAAGAAATGTTAGAATATGAGTAAAACTAAGGATTAATTTATAAAAATAATTGAAGAAAGGCTTTAGAAATGTGTAAGAAATTAAGAAGGGAAGGAGTATCAGGCAAGTTGAGGGAAGTCAAAAAGAGAATGGATATAGAAAAGATGTTTGATTTGTATAAATTTTGTATTGGAAAAATTGAATAAAAATAATTTATAAAAAAAGATTATAACCTTTGCTGGATCCAGGACTATGGGAATTAGATGGGACTAGGGCATCACGCGGGACGTGGGTGGTGCTGTGGTTTAAACCACAGAGCCTAGGGCTTGCCGATCAGAAGGTCGGCAGTTCGAATCCCGATGACGGGGTGAGCTCCCGTTGCTCGGTCCCTGCTCCTGCCAACCTAGCAGTTAGAAAGCACGTCAAAGTGCAAGTAGATAAATAGGTACTGCTCTGGCGGGAAGGCAAACGGCGTTTCCATGCGCTGCTCTGGTTCGCCAGAAGCAGCTTAGTCATGCTGGCCACATGACCCAGAAGCTGTATGCCGGCTCCCTTGGCCAGTAAAGCGAGATGAGCGCCACAACCCCAAAGTTGTCTGTGACTGGACCAATGGTCAGGGGTCCCTTTACCTTTACTAGGGCATCACACAGACTAACCCCTTCCCCGCCACCGCTGCAACTCATAAGAATGTGACCCTGAGTAAGACCATACAAAGTGGATTGCTGGATCAGAGCAAAATCCATCTACTCTAGCATTCTTTGTAACCAGCAGCCACTAGATAGCCAACCAGAAACTGGGTCGGTGGTCCACCAGTGGTGGACCACAGTCTCTGTCTTCTACATACTTGTATTAAAAGGCACTCTTCCTCTTCAGGCTTGGGCTCGCAGTCCTGTGCTTGCTGTTCTTGATACAGAATGGTCACTTAGAAACAAACCTTTTTTAAAAAAAAGCTGGGAAAGAAATAGAAGGGAGGGATTGCTTTGTCTTGAGCTGTTTGACTTATTCAGTGATCAAGTTTGAATTATTTCTTATGGTTTAGTATTGAACAGCTGCCCCAAAGCTGTAGTTGCTCTTGGCTGTGTGGGCTTCAAAATGCAAAGGCCTTCCAGCATCTTAGAAACTCTCTCAAAATTGTAATTGCTTAGGGAAAGCGATTCTCTGTTTCATAAAATGTTATGTACTGCCAAAATGAGTGAGTCAACATGATGGGGATATTACCTCTTGCCGATCACGCAGCTTTCCCTTGAAAGGGCCAGAAGTGCTAGGGTCTGATCCTGCTCCTATTACATTCATGGAATTTTTGTCATTGCCTTCCAGGGAAACACAGATTCTTTATATTTTTGTAGGTTTTAAATGGCCTGTGCATTCATGGGTTATACTGTTACCAAGACTTACGTTTGTAATAAAAGACACGATGTTTTGGATATCAGTGCTGCCATGTGTATCAAATACAGAAATAAACTCGGTCAAACTACCCACAGACCTGATGCAACACCATTGACTTAATGGACCCCCACAAGGGACAAATCTGGCCCAGCACACATGATGTAGTTGTTCAGATAATAATACAGAACTTGAGGTGTAGCCCAAATTCACTCACAGGGAGAAACACCATTATATAGCATAATAATGAGAAGCAAATTTGTTGGCTTGGCTAGAATAGATATGGAGAACAGCTTCCCTTCAACATGCTCTGGGACAAACCCAAAAGCCATTATTCCCACAAGAAGGTGTGTGAAGCATACCTGGCCTTCAAAATAAGCAGACAACACAGGAGTTGCCAGGAGTCGACAAACATAGAGTCTACCAGGAGGACGCAAAATTGTTTGTAGTGTGTATGGCAGTAGTTTTTTTTTATTATAGCAAGAATAGTTGTTTAGTAAGAATGAGCAATTGTGTAGATGCTCAGTTTATTGACCCTCATCCATTCTATCACAACATCCAATAAGCACTCTAACTGCCTCTTCCACCGAGGTGAATGGCGAGGAAATGATATGTATGTACAGTGGTACCTCAGGTTACATACGCTTCAGGTTACATACGCTTCAGGTTACAGACTCCGCTAACCCAGAAATATTACCTCAGGTTAAGAACTTTGCTTCAGGATGATAACAGAAATCGTGCTCCAGTGGCGCAGCAGCAGGAGGCCCCATTAGCTACAGTGGTGCTTCAGGTTAAGAACAGTTTCAGGTTAAGAACGGACCTCCGGAACGAATTAAGTACTTAACCCGAGGTACCACTGTATATATCACAACTCTGAAGCAGGTTAGGAATGCTGAATGTTGTCCTGGATGCCATTTCCCAAGAAACCATTCTCCTTAGAGATGAAAATATGAAGTATTTGATAACAGGTCTATTTGTATTTCCTCCTACAGGCTGCTTTTTCACAAGTCTTCAGCAGCTCTGGTTCCCTGCTAGAGTCTGTCCTTTGTTATGCAGTTTCTTAAGAACTAGAATGTGGAAGGAGCTGCTTCTGCCCAAAGGTCGTTCTAGTCTGGCAGCCTGTGCAAAGTCCTCAAGAAGGACCTGAGTGCAACAGCGCTCACCCCACTTGTGCTCCCCAGGTATCAGGAGGCCTTACCCTCCATAAATTTGTCTAGCCCAGGCATAAGCAAACTCCAGATGTTTTTAGCCTACAACTCCCATGATCCCTAGCTAACAGGACCAGTGGTCAGGGATGATGGGTATTGTGGTCCCAAAACATCTGTAGGGCCGAGTTTGCCTATGCCTGGTCTAGCCTTATCCTCCATGACACTTGCTTATGTCATCCTTAAATGATGGAGGCTGCTGTCCTAACCACTCTTCCCTGAGAGTAGGCCTTATTGCACTCTATAGGACTTTCTTCTGAGGAGACATGGTTAGACATGAGTAGACGTGATCAAACCGTGTTTGATTGTTGGAATCACATGCAGCAAACATACCAGATAATACTGGTCCTAAAGGATCTACACTGACTCCCAGAGTGTTTCTGAGCACAATTCAATGTGTTGGTGCTGACCATTAAAGCCCTAAATGGCCTTGGTCCAGTATACCTGAAGGAGTGTCTCCACCCCCATCGTTCAGCCCGGACACTGAGGTCCAGCTCCGAGGGCCTTCTGGTGATTACCTCACTGTGAGAAGTGAGGCTGCAGGGAACCAGGCAGAGGGCCTTCTTGGTAGTTGTACCCACCCTGTGGAATACCCTCTCATCAGATGTCAAGGAGATAAAGAACTACAGGACTCTCTGAAGACATCTGAAGGCAGCTCTGTATCGGGAAGTTTTTAATGTTTGATGTTTTATTGTGTTTTATATGTGTTGAAAGCCACCCAGAGTGGCTGGAGCAACCCAGCCAGATGGGTGGGGTATAAATAATAAAATTATTATTTTATTGTGCCATTGGATCAAGCCACATGTAGCAGCCTAACTGCTCCAGTGTCCTGTGAACTAAGACAGAGCATTGCATCATTTGGTTCATATTGCCTGGCATTTTCCTACAGATCGCATTAAAATATGTTGACAACCCTTCTCTAATGCTTTTATTAGAGTTTTCCCAAATCACAAGATAGGTTGGAAACTGCTCTAGTATTTATCATTTAAAGGTAAAGGTAAAGGTACCCCTGCCCGTACGGGCCAGTCTTGCCAGACTCTGGGGTTGTGCGCCCATCTCACTTAAGAGGCCAGGGGCCAGCGCTGTCCGGAGACACTTCCGGGTCACGTGGCCAGCGTGACATCGCTGCTCTGGCGAGCCAGAGCCGCACACGGAAACGCCGTTTACCTTCCCACTGGTAAGCGGTCCCTATTTATCTACTTGCACCCGGAGGTGCTTTCGAACTGCTAGGTTGGCAGGCGCTGGGACCGAGCAGCGGGAGCGCACCCCGCCGCAGGGATTCGAACCGCCGACCTTTCGATCAGCAAGCCCTAGGCGCTGAGGCTTTAACCCACAGCGCCACCTGCGTCCCACTATATTATCATTTACTCAAACCTATAAAACCTAAGTTCCCGGGCCTTTAGAGCTCACCCATGTTCAGAATGAAAGAAATGGGCTATATAAATTAGTTGTTGTTGTTTTTTTTTTTTTTATAAAGAAAATGTATCCTGTTATGTCAAACAGCAAACCATCTCATTGATTGTATCCAAAAGGAACCAGCTAGCTCAATTATAGGATTTCCTAACTTGGCTGGATCAAGACCAAGCGAAGCTGCCATGCCGCAACGACACAGGGCAGAAGTGGCTCCCTCTTATTCGTACCACATGCTGTTTTCCGGATACATTTGCTTCATCTGATTGCACCTTCAGGCATAAAGATCTTAGTGCCATTTTACCTGCTGGTAGCCTTGATATTCTCATGGGGTTTGAGACACATGAGTGGAGGTAATTTTTTCCAGTGGGATGCTTGTCAGATCCTGTCAGTTACAAATTAACTGTACTGAAGGTGCAGAAACAGAAATCCTTACCTGTTATGTTGGGTTTTTGAATCTCAGTACAGTAATTTGTACTGACCCTGCCAGCTAGGCTATGGGCAATCTGATACCATTTCTTTCTAGGGATCTGTCTTTCTTTTCCAATCATAGTGTACATGGCTGATCCACTCAGTGGCTGTTCAGAAGGTGTCAGAAAAGTAACTTGGTAGTTTAGTGTTCACCATTTTAGGTCTGCAATCAATATATCATTTGGAGCCCATGGATCACAGCAGATTGAAGGCCAGGGGTGGAGGGACACCTTCAAACAAGTAATAGACAACTAATACTACTTCAGGATTTTGTGATTCAGAGCTAAATAGGATAATTGTATTGCAAACTTATGCATGCTTATATGTAGTGGCGTAGCGTGGGGGGTGCAGGGGGGGCCGCCCGCACCGGGCGCAACATCTGGGGGTTAGGGTTAGGGGGCGCAAATCCATGGGTTAGGGGGCGCAAATTACTTGCCTTGCCCCGGGTGCTGACAACCCACGCTACGCCACAGCTTATATGAGGGGGAAAAAAATCTCCAATTTTAAACATGCATAGGATTAGGTTGTAAAGCTAACCTGCCCACAGCTTCCTGTAAGGTTTTTAGAGGTGTTAATTCATCAACACTTAAGAGGTTTGTTTCAGATTTATCACAGAATTTTCTGTGTTTCCTCCTTCCCTTTGAAATGGAGTGATTCCTCCCCTCCTTCCCAGACTTGAGGTTAACCATGATTTACATTTCATTCCAAATGACTTTGCACTTGCCCTGTCAAAGGATTGTTGTCCTTGAGTCCAGGCCCATGAGTTCCCCATCAGTGTCTACTAGTATTGATGGCTATATCACCTGCAGATGCAGGATGCCTCTGAATACTAGTTGCTGGGAGGAATCAGAAGTGGGAAGAGTGTTGTTGTGGTCTTCCCATTGGCATCTGGTGGCCACTGCAAGAACAAGTTATGGATACAGTGGTGCCCCGCAAGACGAATGCCTCGCAAGACGAAAAACCCGCTAGACGAAAGGGTTTTCCATTTTCGCAAGACGAAAATGTCTTGTGAGTTCCTGCGGGTTTTTTTTCCTCCCCCCCTTTTTCTAAGCCGCTAAGCTGCTTATCTGCTTATCTGCTTATCCGCTAAGCCGATAAGCCGCTAAAAGCCGCTAAAAGCCGCTAATAGCGCTAATAGCGCTAATCCGTCAATGGGCTTGCTTCGCAAGACGAAAAAACCGCTAGACGAAGAGACTCGCGGAACGGATTAATTTCGTCTTGCGAGGCACCACTGTACATGCAAATAACTTAAAGTGATGTTTAGGAACCTTGCACCAAGTCAGCCGATTGGTGTGTCTAGCTCCATACTGTTGGCATTCATTGGCAGTGGCTCTCCGTGAGATGCTTGTGATTGTACCTGCAACCTTCTGCATGCAAAAGAGATGCTCTGCCACTGAGCTACTGCCCTTCCACAAAGGGCTTAACCATATGGTGCCTGCCACAGGTTGAAAAAGTCTTGTTGACATGAATCAACAGTGTTATGAAGGGGGAGAAAGCCAAATGGCTGCATCAGCTGAAGTCTAGTCTTATTAGGGACGCAGGTGGCGCTGTGGGTTAAAGCCTCAGCGCCTAGGACTTGCCGATCAAAAGGTCGGCGGTTCGAATCCCTACGGCGGGGTGCGCTCCCGCTGCTCGGTCCCAGCGCCTGCCAACCTAGCAGTTCGAAAGCACCTCCGGGTACAAGTAGATAAATAGGGACCGCTTACCAGCGGGAAGGTAAACGGCGTTTCCGTGTGCGGCTCTGGCTCTGGCTCTGGCCAGAGCAGCGATGTCACGCTGGCCATGTGACCCGGAAGTGTCTCCGGACAGCGCTGGCCCCTGGCCTCTTAAGTGAGATGGGCGCACAACCCCAGAGTCTGTCAAGACTGGCCCGTACGGGCAGGGGTACCTTTACCTTTTTACCTTTAGTCTTCAGATCAAGGGACGTAATAGTATTGTTCTATTTTGCCTTGGTAAGACTACACCTGGAATACTGTGTCCAGTTCTGGGCGCCACATTCTAAGAAGGATGTTGACAAGCTGTAATGTGTGCAGAGGAGGGCAACAAAGATAATCATGTGTCTGGAAACCCAGCCTTATGAGGAACGATTGAGGGAGTTGAGTATGTTTAGCTTGCAGAAGAGGAGACTGAGAGGAGACACGTTAGTCATCTTCAGATATCTCAAGGGCTGTCACATGGAAGATGGAGCAAGCTTGTTTTCTGTTCTTGGTGGTAGGTCCTGAACTAATGGATTCAAGCTGCAAGAAAGGAGAATTTGACTAAACATCAGGAAGAACTTTCTTTTGACAGTGGAAAGGACTCCCTCAGGTGGTGGTGGACTCTCTTTCCTTTGAGGTTTTTAAGCAGAGACTGGATGGCCAGCTGTCATGGATGCTTAGCTGAGATTCCTGCATTGCAGGAGATTGAATTAGAGGATTCTTGCGGTTCCTTCCAACTCTACAATGCACTCACAAGGACATCTATAGAGATCTCCCTCAGATACAGTTTTCCTCCATGGAGAACATCTATATGTGACCAGAGAACCTGGCAAAGATACATAAGCTACCCCAACATCCTGCTCTCAAATGGCCAACCTATGGGAATAACCCAAGCAGGGGTTCAAGATATTCTGCTGAAAGCACACAGGTCAGAGTGGAACCAGCTGCTTCCCAGAGTTCATTATCCATGGAGATTTCTAGTCAGTTTCATAAGTTCAGTTTTATTACCCCTCCCCTTTCCTGGACTTCTGAATTGCTGCAGAAGGAGAGTAAGCCTTCAAGCAGCTACTGCTTCGCTCCCGGCCATGTGAAGCAACTCTATCATTCAGTGCAGTAAGCAGTCTGGTGTCATATAATCCAAGAACATTGGGAAATGGTAAAGCTTGAGGCTGTAGAAGCACAATTATTTCCCAGTTGTTTGGTATTACTCTTAATCAACCGAGTTGTGTCTTTTTGTGCATTCCAAGTGATGTCGATAAAAAGCCAGAACAGGATCAGATTTAAGTTCTGCACCCACATAGTAATTTATTTTGAGTGGTTATGAGTTATTAATCTCCTAAAAACTTATTCCATCTTCTACTGTGTAGAAGGGGAGGGGGGAAGGGTGAAAAAGGTTGGATTACAGCACAATTCCTTGGAAATAATTTGCTTTTAAATAAGATACATATGTGTTTCTCTGTTTAGCATTCACCGCGCACGGTGGAAACACTTTCTGAAATTTGGAAACCGCAAAGGTTGCTGTACACACATGTACTACACACACACAAATACACACCAATGCAAGCAGTTGCTGGCAATATTGTATACCATACCAAATCAGTAACTGTTGTTACATATTTGAAGTTAATTTGACACCGAGGTAAACAAATCAAAGTGTGTTTACACGGGACAATTAGACCATATTCCCAACATTGTGGTGAGGAAAGTTTTGTCACAGTTACTGAAGTACCGACCCATAATTCCTTTCAGTTTGTTTGCAAAGTCGCCACCATAGCAACGCACAGATTAAAACCACTCCAGTTGCCTGAATACACATGTAATGGCAAAATCTCTCTTTGTTTGCACAGCCCAGTTGTAGAAATTGTTCGCAGCAGCCCTGGCTCATCGTTATGGCTCTCATTTCTTTTTCTTTTGGTTTTGGTTTTGCTATCTTAGCAGATATATTTTAGTAACGAGGGTGCTGTTTGCAAGGCTTGAAATTCAAAACCCCACACCAAAGCCAAACCGCGGGTTCTGTTCCAGATATTCTGTGTATCATTTCCATAATGCAGGAGGAAGGGGGGGGGGAGCTTTCTAGGCCTGTTGCTGGATACTGTTTAATTTTTTGCTGTTCTTCCAGAAGTCTATCAAACTCAATGAACTATGCGGTGACATAAAGCCAAGCAAATGCGTGTGTGCTTGAAGGGATCAAGAACTTGCCTGTATGAGCTGAGCCATTTAAGATGAAAAAGTTAGGATGAAAAGTGTAGCTCACTCCCAGTATTAGATCAGCAACCAGCTTGTCGGAAAGCACTTCCTTTTGTAACAACAAACTGCATTTAATTCCTAAACGTTTGAACACTCTGAATAACCAGTGCTGGATCTTATAAAGTTGCTTCAACTGATTCTTAAGAAGCAATTGGAGAAGTAGGTCCATGCTGTTTTTACTCTTTGAAAGCAGTCAATGGTTATCCCCATCTATGCTACCAACTCACCAGCCCTGGACGTGCCCACCCTCAAATCCATTAGATCTATTAGAGTTATTGTAGTACCGTGATGAAGAGACCTGAGCTATGGACTGGGGAGCCACCATACAAATATTTCTTCTACCATGCTGGAATCGTCTTTCTCCCTCTCCTCCTTTATATTCTGGAATTGCCTCTTCCTGTCGCTTCCTAATGAAACCCTATTGATCTTGCCTGTAATAACGTTCCAGCTTTTCATAGATTTATATATATGAAACTTTGTACCCTGTATAGATTTCCTCCCGTTAGTGTTTAAGTGCCAATAGTATACTTGGCGAATTAATGAAATAAAAATAGCTTTGTCAATAAGCAAAAACTTTACCACTTTCAACTTTTGCTCTTTAACAGTGGCTTCTTGTAACTGTTGCCTCCACAAAATTAGTTGGTTGGATTAAAGAATATATTCCTCTTTTATCCTATGTTTGAGTACTTGATCACAGAAGCATAGTTTAATCCAAACATCAATAGCACCTCATCAATTCAGTCAGATGCAGCTGTCAAAGTGGACTTTTGGCTTGTTTAGAGCTTTGTGTTTTATCCTTTTTTTAAAAAAAAGGTCAAACAATATTTTCTTTGATTTTTGATGGTGAAATCTCTCTTAATCTTCTAAGCTTGAGAAACATCTGTTAAAAGATTTAATGGGTTGCTTCTATCTTATTTTAAAAATGGAGTTTATCTTGCATATCTTGAGGGTTTCAGTGTAAGCATCACCCAAATATATTCTTTAACTGCTATAAGCCCTTCTTGGTCAGTAAGTTATTAAACTATTTAAAATGCAGAATAAGGCAAGACTGGCTGCATCTTAGCACAATATGCTGCTGTGTGCAAGTTAAGATTCTGCTCCGTTTCAAATGAATAATAACAATTTGTCTCCACGGTGTCTCATAAACTGAGGTTTAGGGACACTTTTGAGCATGACCAGAGGAGAAATGGTACAGATTCGGACTGATTTCTGCCTGCCTCTTTCCACTTCTTTGTAGTGCTTCTGTTGAATTTCATAACTAATGCATTTGAATGAAGAGTAACTGGCAGCTAAAAATATATACTCCTAAAAATATACAGACAGCTGTCACGTCTCCTCTGAATATATTAGTCATTATCCTCATTAACCGTTGCAAAATAACAGCGGTTTTCATAATGTAGGCATTTTATATCAGGCAATTTGTTCATCATTTTTATGGGGCCTCTTCTAACCACAGGGCTTCATCCTGCCACTCCTGCTTGCGATAATTTATTGAAGTAAAGGAATTCCTCAGCTGGAAAAGGCCTGCAAAACTCTGCAACATGTCATTTTAAAGCAGTATTATGCAAGCCAATTACTGATGTGCTCCTAATCTAACCAATGCAGAGCTTGTCCAACAATTTCTGTCAATTTCCATTTCACTGATACTTCACTGAAAAGTGAATCTAAAAGCAGGTTTAGTATTAAAAATGCTGTGGAGACAGCTTTAAAAAGGAGACCTTTTTTCGTAATGCGATCCGCAGGTGTGGGCTTCCCAATCTTGACTAGGCCCAGAGTGAGGGGAAAACAGTTAAAGCCCTCCTCTAAACTGCTATCGGGGTTCTGATCTGGATCAGACCCCACATGCTGGCGATTTTCAAGGCCCTCCAGCTCATTTGCTCCAGAAATGTTTATTTTTGCAGAAGTATGTGTGTGTGTGTGTGTGTGTGTGTAAATGTTAAGTTATTTAAACAAAGCATTGTGAAACAAAATGACAGTGGAAGGGGCTGGAAATTGGAGAGAGAGGAAAAACGGGTACTGTAATCTGGTTTAAAGAAAGGAAGGTGGTGGGGCTCATGGAAGATCATAGAATCATAGAATCATAGAGTTGGAAGAGACCACAAGGGCCATCGAGTCCAACCCCCTGCCAAGCAGGAAACACCATCAGAGCACTCCTGACATATGGTTGTCAAGCCTCTGCTTGAAGACCTCCAAAGAAGGAGACTCCACCTCCTTGGCAGCAAATTCCACTGTCGAACAGCTCTTACTGTCAGGAAGTTCTTCCTAATGTTTAGGTGGAATCTTCTTTCTTGTAGTTTGGAACCATTGCTCCGTGTCCGCTTCTCTGGAGCAGCAGAAAACAACCTTTCTCCCTCTTCTATGTGACATCCTTTTATATATTTGAACATGGCTATCATATCACCCCTTAACCTCCTCTTCTCCAGGCTAAACATGCCCAGCTCCCTTAGCCGTTCCTCATAAGGCATCGTTTCCAGGCCTTTGACCATTTTGGTTGCCCTCCTCTGGACACGTTCCAGTTTGTCAGTGTCCTTCTTGAACTGTGGTGCCCAGAACTGGACACAGTACTCCAGGTGAGGTCTGACCAGAGCAGAATACAGTGGCACTATTACTTCCCTTGATCTAGATGCTGTACTCCTATTGATGCAGCCCAGAATTGCATTGGTTTTTTTAGCTGCTGCATCACACTGTTGGCTCATGTCAAGTTTGTGGTCAACCAAGACTCCTAGATCCTTTTCACATGTACTGCTCTCAAGCCAGGTGTCACCCATCTTGTATTTGTGCCTCTCATTTTTTTTGCCCAAGTGCAATACTTTACATTTCTCCCTGTTAAAATTCATCTTGTTTGTTTTGGCCCAGTTCTCTAATCTGTCAAGGTCGTTTTGAAGTGTGATCCTGTCCTCTGGGGTGTTAGCCACCCCTCCCAGTTTGGTGTCATCTGCAAATTTGATCAGGATGCCCTTGAGTCCATCATCCAAGTCGTTGATAAAGATGTTGAATAAGACCGGGCCCAAGACAGAACCCTGTGGCACCCTACTAGTCACTCTTCTCCAGGATGAAGAGGAACCATTGATGAGCACCCTTTGGGTTCGGTCAGTCAGCCAGTTACAAATCCACTGAGTGGTAGCATAGTCAAGACCGCATTTTACCAGCTTCTTTACAAGAATATCATGGGGCACCTTGTCAAATGCCTTGCTGAAATCAAGGTAGGCTACATCCACTGCGTTCCCTTCATCTACCAGGCTTGTAATTCTGTCAAAAAACGAGATCAGGTTCGTCTGACATGACTTATTTTTCAGAAATCCATGCTGACTATTGGTGATCACAGCATTCCTTTCTAGGTGCTCACAGACTGTTTGCTTAATGATCTGCTCCAGAATCTTCCCTGGTATTGATGTCAGACTGACTGGGCGGTAATTATTTGGGTCCTCTCTTTTCCCCTTTTTGAAAATAGGGACAACATTTGCCCTCCTGCAGTCTGCCGGGACTTTGCCTGTTCTCCAGGAATTCTCAAAGATGACTGCCAGTGGTTCTGAGATCACATCTGCCAGTTCTTTTAATACTCTTGGATGCAGTTCATCTGGCCCTGGAGACTTGAATACATCTAAAGTAGCCAAGTATTCTTGTACTATCTCCTTAGTTATTCTGGGCTGTGTTTCCTCTGCTGAATCATTTGCTCCAAATTCTTCAGGTCGGGCATTGTTTTCTTTATCGGAGAAGACTGAGGCAAAGAAGGCATTGAGGAGTTCAGCCCTTTCTGTGTTCCCTGTTTGCATTTCACCATCTTCTCCTCTGAGTGACCCCACGGTTTCTTTGTTCTTCCTTTTGCTACGAACATACCCATAAAAGCCTTTTTTGTTGCTTTTAACCTCTCTAGCAAGCCTGAGTTCATTCTGTGCTTTAGCTTTTCTGACTTTGTGTCTACACGTGCTGGCTATTTGTTTGAATTCCTCTTTGGTGGTTTCCCCCCTTTTCCATTTTTTGTACACATCCTTTTTTAATCTTAACTCAGTTAAAAGTTCTTTAGATAGCCACCCTGGCTTCTTTAGGCACCTTCCATGTTTCCATCTCATTGGTATTGCCTGAAGTTGTGCTTTTACTATCTCCCTCTTAACAAACTCCCAGCCATCATGAACTCCCTTTCCTTTTAGTATTACTGTCCATGGGATCTCACCCAGCACTTCCCTAAGTTTTATGAAGTCGGCTTTCTTAAAGTCAAGAAATTGAGTCCTAGTATGCTTGGCTGCTCCTTTCCGCTGTATAGTAAACTTCAGAAGAGCATGATCACTCGCGCCTAATGATCCTTCCACTTCTACCCCACTAACCAGGTCATCAACATTGGTTAGGACCAGATCTAAAATGGCTGTTCCTCTTGTTGCTTCTCCCACTTTCTGGACAATGAAGTTGTATGCAAGGCCAGTGAGGAATCTGTTTGACCTTATGCTCTTGGCTGAGTTTGACATCCAACAAATATCCGGGTAATTGAAGTCCCCCATTACTACTATCTTCCTTCCTTTTGCATGCTTGGCCATCTGTTTCAGGAAGGCATCATCTATGTCCTCCGTTTGGCTTGGATGCTTCCCCCATTTTTCTAAAATCACTATATCAATATTGCATTATCTAAACCAGCGATGGAGAACCACCGGGACCCTCCAGATGTTGCTGGACTCCAGCTTTCGCCATCCCTTCCTCAGTGGCGTAGGAAGTGGGGCAGAGGGGGTGGGTCACCCCGGGTGCCACTCTGGAAGGGGTGACAAGATGGCCCCTGCCTCCCCCCAGCTGTAGAGCGGCCGAGGGCGCTCGCAGTCTGTATGGTCACCGTGTGAGAACAGCAGCCCGTACTGACTGTGCATGTGGCACTCCATATGGAATGCGTATGCACAGGATGCCGCACATGCGCAGACCGTAGAGGTGCTGTAGAGGGTTCCTCCACCACTGCCCTTCCTATTGGACATGTTGGCTGGAGCTGTTGGGAATTGGAGTCCAGCAATTGGAGGGAGGAGGCAGAAAGGAAGTTAGTGAGCGCAAGAACGAAGGCAGGAAGACAGGCAGAACAAGAGAAGAGGAGGAGGAGGGGAGGAACAGAGCAGACCTGACCCTGAAGGCCACGGAGGAAGTCACTGGTGGAGCACAAAAGATAACGAAAAGCAAACTTTTTGAGTTTCTTGTCTATATAGTCTCTCTTGGCTGTGGAGGTGCTCCTGATACATCTCCTTGCCAAAGGCACAAAGGATGGGGGGGCACTCTTTGCCAAGGGCACGAGGGAACCTAGGTATGCCTCTGTCTACCCTACTGCAAAATCTGCTCTGGAGGATTGGACGACCCCCTAGAGCAAGGCTACATGGGGGAGGAAGGGAACGTAGCATTGTGTTGTATGAGCGGAAGACTGCTTGCACACGATACCCGATATCACCACAGTGCATGCACAACACTTTCAGCATGTACCACTAAATAAAATGGCAAATATTGCTTTTTTTTTAAAATAGATATTTTATTAAGTTTTAGAAGAACAACAAACATAAGAAAAAACAGAAACAAATACATAAAAATACAAAATTATAGAGTACATAAAAAATAAAGAAAAAATCATTTCAAAAAAGAAAAGAAAAAACACATTTCAAAAGAAAAGAAAAACACAAAAATCCCTCTTTTTACTTCTCATCTTTGATTCACTTACTTTCTTGACTTCCTCACATCCCCCTCTTTTGTATCCCTGTTACTAATTAATTCAGCAAATTCATATCCAATTTATTTGTCTAGTTATCCATCCAATCTTGTTTTTAACCTCGTTGCTAGAACCCCTTCAGTTCATTTCAATGCCATTAACTTTCAAAAATTTTACAATATTTCTGTAAGTAAATTTTAAATTTCTTCCAATCTTCTTCCACTGACTCTTCTCCCTGGTCTCGGATTCTCAAATATTGCTATTGCCCCATGTCCTGCTCCTTGAGATAGGAACATGAGTCAGGGCTGTTACTATTGACATCCTGTTTTCCCTTCATTATAATAAGGAAGAACATGTTGTGCCACAATCACCAAGGCAGTGATGGCTTGATCAGTGAAGCGCTGGAAAGTCCGCAATGCTGCTATTCATAGGGAAGCAAGTGCTGCAGGAAAAGACTGTGGGCCTGCCAGACGTTTTCCCCACTTCCTTCTCTTTCCGACAAGGTTTTCAATTAGTAGCCTGTAGTGGCCCAGTCTGTGGTCCTCTTTCCATGCAATGTGCACAACTTAATTCTCCCAAGGGGATGAGACTGTGAAGGAAAGGACTTTCTTAGAGACATTTAGGCTAGGAATGATGTATGATGGAAGTGATTTATGTCGGAGATGTGGTTTACAGGGACTGCTGTGTAATATTTTATCTATAATGGCTCTCTGTGTATGTACAGTGTATGTATGGTGCTTGGGCCTCACTGACCCATTTGGATGGGGATCAGAGTTATTAAAGGCACTTCTACAACAGAGGAAAACCCAAATTCTGTGTGCACAGCCAGGTTATATAGAAGCAGTCTATCTTGTTGCACGTTACAGCAAGCAAATTTCCTTCTTGCCTATGCATTTTGATTATTTGGAAGCACGGGAGAAACCAGCAGTCTGGAAAGGATGGAAAGAAATGAGAGACTGTGGGTGCATTCAAGTGTGGGGATTGTCGTTAATTTTCCTGATAATAATAGTAGCACTTCAACCCCAGATTCTTATGTTCCATTTACATTGCATTACCTGTTGTGTTTTGGAACTGTGGCTTTTTGAGCAATATACTGCCATGTCATGCTAAATTTTAAATGTTGGGAAATAAGTATATGCTGGGATACCACCTGAAATTTCATCACATGAAATTACAATGCAAAACTCCCACAGTTTTCTGGGTTAGTAGGGCTGTAAACAGATTGTTGTCTGGAAATAAATAACACTGAAATGAGTGCTAAACATCTACTAGATTCCACCGGTTTGCGTGTTGAGTCCCACAGTGCCACCCCCCAATAATTCACACTTCACACTTCAATTTTTGTTTAAGGTTTTTGGCATAAATTTTGGCCACAACTTTATTCAAATACAAAAAATGTGAGTGGTTGCTTAGGCATTGGTTATGACTATCTGTCCTTGCCCCCCAAGGACAGAGCTGGCACTTCCGGACACCAACGGAAGCCAGCGTGGGAAACAAGTATTGGGTGAGAAATGAAGCTGGGAATCAGACCCTCACTTCTCACCCTCATGTTCCTGTGGGGCTTGCACGGCCCAAGTCCGGCTCCACGGACAAGGACGAAAAGAATGGCAAGCCCCTGGATTCCTTTAACGGAATTCCCTTTCCGCATCATTTGGAGGGATAGGCACTTACCCCTCCAAGCACCAATTTAACCAATGGCAAAAGCCAAATGGCACCAGCCAATCAGCCAAATGGCAAAATTCCTACCAGGCCCCCGCTCAAAGGTGGACGACCCCATGACAGGCATAGCAAGGTCAAGTGAACCAAAAAAACCCACCCTATAAAAGGGAGGGGGGGCGGGTGATCCGGTGCCAAGAGGACGTCCCATCGTCTGGCCCCTATATTTAAAGCCTCTGACCCCTCCTCCGAATTTGCAACAATCAAAAATCCCCAGCAACCCAATTAACCCTTTAAAGGCTTGGGTTCCACCAAATCTGCCTAGTCATGACACAGTGGCCTGTTCCCCCAACCGCAACCGCAACACGTGCTCTCTGTTAGGGAGAACACGCTTTCCCAGTAATGGCTTTTACGTTGCGTGAAAGTTCACATAAAAGGTGGCAATTATCAGGTAACGAAACATCAGGAAAACAGTATCAAGTGTTGTCTGAATGCAGCTTAGGCAGCGAAGAGTACAGGTACACACTGGTCCTTTGTGTGGTTTGCTGCTAAGGTTGAAAGGCTGAAGTATCTTCAGTAGCCTAAGAGGATGTGATAGGAAGTAAAGTCACTTTTTTTGGCATGTACTCTAAACCACAGGCTGGTAACAGTGTTTTGGTCCAAGGCCCACATCCCCTCATGGACAACCTTCTTGGAGCCACATGCTAGAGGTGGAGGTGCAGCGTCAAAAAGTGGGGGTGGGGTGGGCAGGTATCACAGACTGGTTGGATGCAGAGGAATGGTGGGAGGAACCAGCTGGGGAACTTCTGAGGGAAGAAGGCTCAGAGCCAGGGGAGAGGTGGTGAGATGATGATGGGTCGTCACAGGGCGAAGAGAGAGAAGACTGAGTAGAGGAGGTGTCGGGTGACGAAGAGGTAACAGGCAGGGCCGTCTTACCCATAGGTGTGTTGGTTTCTATTTCCCTCACTGAGCAGCAAATGCAGTCACAAGGCTTTGTTTTGCATTCCACAGTCAGAGTTACTGTTGGGTTCCCACGGAAATGGGAGACTGGATGTGACGTTCACTGGTTTCCTGTTCTTCACTGTTCTCTCGGTGTTCTTTGTTTCCGAGAGGAGTAGCTTCTCTGCACTCGTAGAGGCATGTTTGTATTCTCTCAGCATAGAAGTGTAAATAAAGTTAAGAATGTGGCACATACTGCTTATCTTCCGCTGTGTGTGACGACGCTCTGTTTGGGCTCAAGATAAGACGAGCCTGTATCAGTTTCAGATGGGCAGAAGCTGGTCAAAATCTCACAAGGTGCTAGGGGTGTGGGGCACCCGGGCGCCAGGCTCTCAGGGGCGCCCAGGTGCTGAGAGTCCGGGGCCCAAGAATTGAGTCTGGGGAGAAGCTCGCTTGTCAGTTGGAGTGCCGTGATGGGCTCTTCTGCTGCGGGCTCTTCTGCGTCACGAGTTCAGGGGCGAGCGAACCAGCGAGACACTGAGGAGGCCGGCCAGCTGTCACCCCTCCTGCGCGTCTGGGACTGGGCAACTGGGGGAGGGGGCCCAATGGGCGGATCTTTGCACCCCGGCGCCACATATGCTTAAGACAGCTCTGGTAACAGGGCTTAGTGAGCAGGAAGAGTCTGTGGCAGAAAGAAGTCCAGAATCAGGGGCAGAAGCTGAAGCAGGAGAGGAGGGAGACCAAGAGGCAGAGATGAGTCTGGCTGCTGAAGAGAGGCAGGTGTCTCCCACTCCTGCTACAATGAGCTCCCCCTGCCCGCTTGCCCACCCACCTAGAAGCAGGAGAGGCATGGAGAGGCAAGGAGAGGCAAAAACAGTGGATAATTTAGCTTCACACAGGTGCACTCTCTGATTGTCTGGGGAAAGCCCTGGAGGAGAGGAGACTTAGGCAGCTGTGGGGAGGTGAGAATCTTCAACCCAAGCAACTGCTTCATGGGAGCAAGAACTTCCAGAGATAAGTTGCTGTGCTCATGAGGCATGACACTCCTGCACAGATCCTGTTTTTGCTAATAAAGAGTTAACTCCAGCTTGCTCAGTGGGATTTACTGCTGGCTCACTCCTATCAGCAGGGCAATGGATGTGACTCTGACCTTTGTAGCTTACATTGAAACCACACAAAAGCCAGAGATTTCTACATACATACACCCCATTGTCTGTTCAGGCAAGCAAGAGGCAGGATCACAGTTCAAGGATGCATTCCAGCCAGGCAGAAGCACACAAAGAATGAAGCCAATGAGGTGTGTGTTCTGGGGAGGGCGTATGCCCTGGGGAGTGTTCTGAGGACTGGATAGAAAGGGTTAGAGGGATGCTTTTTGCCCCTGGATCTGGGGTTCCACACTCCAACTCTAAACTATCTGCTTCTCCCAAGACTCCAGTTATGCACTAAGCATACTTTTGACTGCCCCCATTTTAACTAGTTGAGCTGCAAGTGTGAAGCGAACCAGTTCCCACAGAGGAACATATCCACGTGGCTTGTACTAAAGTGCAGCCTTTGCTAGCAGTCCTGAACCATCAAAATAGAGCTATACGGTGAAATAAGCAATTAGGTGTTGTCCACTTGGATTTTCAACATTGTGGCTGTGAGTTTATGCTCCTTAAAAAAGAGATGCTTCTGTTGTGGTGATGACTTCAAAGGAACCTTAACACCCCTTATTCCACACCGCCCTTCTTAGAATTTGTATTTTCCTCTGGAATTTGTTGAGCTCTTAAGGTGATTTGTGACTGAGATCCTTTCTGGGCAGAGATTTGTGCCAGGTGGATAACTCTCTCCCTCCATGCTATTAAGGTATTCCAATTAATGGGAAATTTCGGGGGGAATTGCTAAATGTGACAATATTCTTCAGTGATGTATTTGCCAATGTTTTACATAGGAGCCAGCCAGTAAATACCCAGGATGTCATTAATTTCACATAGAAAAGAAGCACTGCCTTTCCCCCTGGATTCTTGAGGAAATTATTCACATATACAACATCAGCCTTTGGCTGCTTTTCAGAGAGACGCTGTCATTGGCATGCCATGGCCAGGCCTTAAAAGTCTCATGGTGGCTGCTTACCCTATCCTGGGTTTTCAGTTTTATTTATGATTGTTCTGGAGGTTATCGTGCTGGTCAGGTTTGTTTAGTCTGCTCCGTAATGGCACGAAGTGGACCTCAGCCTTTTGCCTTCTCTACTAATGCACATTTTGATTGATCCTAAAACATTCTTTCTCATACACACCCTCTGTGTGTGTGCGCGCGTGCATTTGTGCGTGTGTGTGAAGTTTTTTAGCAATCTCAGCAGAGTGGAGCTGCATATTTGTTAACAAATTGTTTCTCCAAACCATCCAAGATGCCTAGTCAAAACAAAAAATTAAATGCATTTGGATATAATTAAATTTAAACCTTTATTTATATATTCTCTTCCTAGGTCTTGTTTTTCTTTCCAGTCCTCTTGCTCTGTTTTAAGTCTCCAACCCCCTCCATTTGCTAATTTTCCCAAAATCATGTTATTTCCATTATGCGGTTTGAAGATAATTCACTTTAAAGTAGAACTGGTAATTCAATTATCCTTAATGAATATTGTGGCAGCAACCTTATGCGCATTTAGTGAGCATGCATAGGATTAGGCTGCATATTCCTTACCCATTATATTTTATTTGTGATCAACAATGATAATAATAATAATAATAATAATAATAATAATAATAATAATAATAGGATGAGAGTATCACCCATGAGGTAACCCTCCAGAGTTTTCATGTTTACTTGCAGCATTTAGATCCCAAAACTGGACTCTTCGGGGCTCTAATGCCCTTTTTTACGTTGTTATTTTTTTACTGCAAAATCCACAATAATTTTGCATTTGGACATAACCTTTTTCGTATGTCCCTCAGGTATTTTTCTTCCAGGTAGGTTCCCACCCCATTTCAGTTCCAGATACCTTACATTTCGCTCAGAGAGTGATGGGGTTTGGAGACTGGTGAGTGTCAGTTCCTGCCAGAGGAGAGGATAGACAGGAGGATAATTAAAAAACAGACCACATCTATCATCCTCGTAGCAGCATAGGAAGTGGCCTTATACTGACTCACGGGCAACAGCCTTCCAGGATTTCAGACAGCCTTGGAGATGTCTGGGATTGAACCTGGGCCTTCTGCGCCAGTGAGCTATGACCCTTTCATCATCTGAAGCCCCCCATTTGCCTAACACTTCAATAGATCACATCCTTCTTGAGGGAAGGGATCATCAGGGGTATCAGGCAAAGGAACGTAACTTCAAGAGTTGAGTCTGCACCCCCTTTGACCATTTTTTTAGTGTTTGACTTTAGTGCATTCTCAGGTCAAGCTCACCCATTCTGATCTAGATTTGAAAGTAAAACCCGTCCAATTCTGGGATGCTAGGTGTAAGAGAGAACTTTCTGGATTTTCAGACTTAACCTCTGAAATATACTCGGAGTCCTGCAGTGATTTCATGCTCTTTATTGCAGCTTATAAAACAGTGATTAAATTTTCCCCCAAACCTCAGGCTTTTACATACATTATTTACACAATGAGTCCCATCTGATTGGCTGATTCTGCTTCCCTGCTGGAGCCTGATTGGCCTTCTCCTGCAAGCCAAGCAGTTGTTGCATTCTAGGATCCTACCTGCCTATTGTTTTAGGATCCAAGCTTAGTACATAACAACCTCCTAACATCCACTGGAAACAGACATGATAAAATGTTGCCTGAGATCCTCTTTCCCAGCTCGCCTGTCCGCTCCCTTTAAGCCACTCTTGCTCTTACGTAGCAGATGTCAAACTGCACCCACTCAGAGGCTCTTCTGCATCCTCCACGCCTTTAGGACGTTCGTCCCGCCTGGTTTAAAATCCAACTGGCTTGTTTAAACAGAGCAAATGCACAGCTGTATCATGTCCCTGTTGCAGACAAGCTGTAAAAGAGCAGAAATGTCCCTCTTTAGGCCTCTGAGCCATGCAGTTCTGAGCAACCAGGGATGCCTGTACTGCTTGTTCTCCTGCACTCATTCCCTTTGCCTCCCCTTTGCTTCTTCCAGACATAAACTGGAGGAGAGGATAATAAGGCTGGCCCTAAACTGCCAAAATGCGAGTTTTCAGTAAACTTTCAAAACATTCCAGCCGGGTGAATAGAAGAGGGATATTTTTCCTGCCAAAAGGTAATCGCGCAGAAAATGCAAAATGTAGTTCAACATGTAGATGATTTTATAATGTGGTCACTTGAGAGTAGGGAGGAAGGGAAGCCAGCGAATTGAACAATCATTGCAAGAAAGTCTAGACTGCTGCAATTTGATTCATCGGAGGGGGATTGTGTTATGGTTTGGGCTTGGCCCGTGATGGTCCTCTTTGGAAAAGTATGATGTCATTACACCAAGTATGTCAAAGCAAAAGGCATTTTTGTATTTATGTTGGCTAAAGATTTAACCAAGTGTACATGGTGGGCCAGATTTATTACTGCTTTAACTTTGTTTAGCCACCAAAAGGCAAAATTTATGTTGGTAAACTGGAACGGTGGCTAAAGTGACCGTGTAATTAAAGAAACAGCAAGATTCATTAGCAATAAATCACCTGGTTGCCAAGTCCCTTTAATTACCGGGGTGAGGGTTGAAAACACAACCCTGGATATTCAGTAGAGTACAAAGTGGAAAAGGTAGTTGATTAAGTCATATATCAGTTACATTCTTTAGGAAACTAGACTTAACATTTCTTGTGCTAACGGAGCAAGGAAAAAAAAATAAATTTCAATTCTTGGATTAATTGAAAGCATATTTTTTAAAAAGCTTTACAGCATTATAGTACAATAAACAGCTTGAAAGGGATGTGGGTGGCACTGTGGGTTAAACCACAGAGCCTAGGACTTGCTGATCAGAAGGTTAGCGGTTCGAATCCCCGCAATGGGGTGAGCTCCCGTTGCTCGGTCCCTGCTCCTGCCAACCTAGCAGTTCGAAAGCACATCAAAGTGCAAGTAGATAAATAGGTACCGCTCCGGCGGGAAGGTAAACGGCGTTTCCATGCGCTGCTCTAGTTTCACCAGATGCGGCTTAGTCATGCTGACCACATGTCCCAGAAATACTGTCTGCGGAGAAACGCTGGTTCCCTTGGCCAGTAAAGCAAGATGAGCACCGCAACCTCAGAGTCGGCCACGACTGGACCTGGTGGTCAGGGCCCCCTTTACCTTTACCTAAAACAGCTTGGAAGTGATTTCACCCCCCGCAGACTCTTCTTTCCTTTGGCAGTCCGGCAGCGGACCTGAGGGAGGTGCTGGCCTTCCCACAATGCTGTTGCACCACGAAAAGGGGGCAAGCAGACTTCTCACATTCAATGTTGCAAAAATTCAGCCATGTCAAGATTTTGTTGCTGTGAAAAAAGTATTTATTTTTTTAAAATTTTTTTATTGGTATTCCAAATTTATAACAGACATATCAACAAACAAGAAAAACATAACACAAAACATAAACAACAAACAAACATTTATCCTGACTGTAATAATCCGACTTTTGTTATCATTGTTCGGTGACTTCCTCAAATCCCCCTGGCTGAGTTTCCATATAAATCATTGTAGCAGTTTTCCAAAACTATTTTCATATAAAATTTACTTGGTCAATTGACATCTTGCCTTCTTTCTTTTCATTTTGACTTTCATCCATAGTATTCTACAATATAACATATTTAAATCCTAGGCCAATCTGTTACTCACAAGTAATTCTATTTAAGTTTTCTTAACGTATTTAACTAAATAATCTTTAAATTTCTTCCATTCCTCTTGATACTCCTCCTCTTTCTGGTTGTGGACTCTTCCGGTCAGGTCGGCTAACTCCAAAAAATCCATGTGAAAAAAGTATTTAAATCAACTAATTAATTGATTTCCTTGATGAACTGAGATAATGTGTGATTTTCCTTTGTTATGTTGTTCACTTCTCAGTTGACAAATTAACAGGACTTTTCATAAAACTAAATTTACTTCTTTGATTATTTCCGTAATTTGAGGTACATATTATTTCTCCACTTGGCTGTGGATTTAAGTCAGTATGGAAGTTCAATTCAGGGGCATCTTGTCCATAAAGGTTAGTGGCGCAGGGCGGCAGGGCGCCAAGTTCTGGAGGGTGCCAGGGAAAAGGCAGAGGCTGGGCGTGGCACCTCCTGGCATCAGCTAGCTGCCCTTGCCTGCCTCGCTGAAGCAGCGCCGTGCCCAGAGCCTCCGCTTCTTCACTGCCGGAGAAGCTGCCCTCCAGCTGCTCCCCACCTCCTCCAGCCCCACAAAGCTGCTGGCAGTGCCGTAAAAAGATCGGCAACTCTGGGAAATGGGGGGGGGGGGCGGGGGGCGGAGGGATCTTTGCACCACGGCACTGGATATGCTTAAGACGGCCCTGGTTCAATTAGTTCATGTCCCTAACTTGTTGTTGTTTAGTCGTTTAGTCATGTCCGACTCTTCGTGACCCCATGGACCAGAGCACGCCAGGCACCCCTGTCTTCCACTGCCTCCCGCAGTTTGGTCAAACTCATGCTGGTAGCTTCGAGAACACTATCAAACCATCTCATCCTCTGTCATCCCCTTCTCCTTGTGCCCTCCATCTTTCCCAACATCAGGGTCTTTTCCAGGGAGTCTTCTCTTCTCATGAGGTGGCCAAAGTATTGGAGCCTCAGCTTCAGGATCTGTCCTTCCAGTGAGCACTCAGGGCTGATTTCCTTCAGAATGGAGAGGTTTGATCTTCTTGCAGTCCATGGGACTCTTAATAGTCTCCCCCAGCACCATAATTCAAAAGCATCAATTATTCGGTGATCAGCCTTCTTTATGGTCCAGCTTTCACTTCCATACATCACTACTGGGAAAACCATAGCTTTAACTATACGGACCTTTTGTTAACTAAAATGAGCTAATTCACACTGATTAGAAAACAGTACTAACTTAGATGTTTCCTTTGTTAAAAGTGAAGCACATCAAACTTATGGGACAGTGTGCATGTGACTTTGGTGGCAATCCTGAGGCTGGGAGCAAGCCTTGTTGAATAGGCCTTCTTCTGAGTAGACATATATAGAATTATGCTCTAATACATCAATTTCCCATCTGCAAAAAGCAGATATAGAGATTTTTTAAATACAAATTAATCTTTAAATTCAGAAAATGTTTCAGCCCAATCAACCATTAGTTGGAACTACTAGTTAACTGTTGAAAGCAGCAAGATTAAAATCAGTTTGCTGCGGCATTTAAATAGAAAATCACTCCTAGGATTCTGTGCATATAATGCTGATATCAGTTATCCTGTTTGTAAATAAGTAGAATTCACATTTATGTGCGTGATTTACCAAATCTCTTGCAATGTTCAGGACATGATGAGAAGAATATCTATTCCCAAATAAGATCTTCTGCCAGGTGCACATCTCTCCCCCTCCTCAATCAGGTATTCTCATGTGGGAACTTGTGTGCAAAGTCTTGTTATTATGGCTCACACCCCTTGAGTCATTATAGCAGCTAATCAATGGGATTAGAGGTGACATTCCTGCTGTGGTTTAGGCAGCTACAAGGAATGAAATGCTTTGAGCAGCAAATTCAAGTCCCCTATTCTACTGTTCCCTAACCAGAAGGGAACCACATCATTTTTCTTTTTCTTTTTTTAAAAAAGAAGAGATCTTATTACCGCACACCTGACTACCTCTGCACATTCTTCATGTAACTCTGCAAGGTGGTGAACTATGGCAATCTCATGATGCAACAGGTATCGGCTAGATAGCACCTAATCCCTTTCATGTCATTCTAAAGCCCAGTCAAGCTGGTTTCGTGGTGTGAAAATGGAAAGGCAATTTGTACCGAGTCTTCAGCCCTGAACGTCTTGTCAAATTGCTAAAACAACTGGAAATTGCCTACTGCGTTTAACCCTATAGGGCTTTCTCAACACTTTTGCACTGCAATATGAGAAAGGCCAGCCTGTGGAGGCCAGTTGCTACTGTATATGGCCTCCCTCCCCACAAAGTGACTCTTCCTTTGGCATGGATACGTTGGCATGGATGACAAAGCCTCTCCTCCTCCCAGCGGGGAGGAGTTGTGAGTGTGAGCCGTTTCCCGTGTTTGGCAGGGGGCGTTCCGGCCCCTGCCCTGCTGTCCCTGCTGCCACGCCGCACCCCCTGGCTGCCATCCAAATTGGGGGGAGGCTTGGGGGCAGGGTTTAGCCGCTCAAATGCAGCCGCGACAGCGTTTTCCCCTCATTGCGCTGCTGTTTTTCTTCGGATCACCCACCCTCTAGTTTTTTGCTTGGTTCTTGACCTTGCTATGGACCTATGGTTGGTCGCCTTGGTTGTCCAAGGGGCCTGGTAGGAATTTTTACCCAACTGGCAAATTGGCACCAGCCACTTGGTTTTTCTCATAGCAACTTTTAGATATTGGCAGTTAGGCATTGGAATATGCTTGTGTATTGGAGGGCAGGGTGTGACCATCACCTACTCCTCCACTTTATGGGTATTCCGTTAAAGGAATCCGGTGGTCGTGGATCCTGTCTGACACCCTTGCTGGTGGCTAGGGCCATGGCACAACCCCCGGTGACATCAGGGGGAGCTTTCAGTTGTATTTGCATCAACAGGCTCCTCCTACTGGTGGTTAACCCTTGTTAGACTCACCCCTTCCTGAGGGGGTGGAGTCATGCTCCGTTGTTTTATCCAATGCCTAAGCCAATACCTCTCACATGCTGTAATCAATAAAGTTGTAGCCTTTTTAGCCCATTAACCTAATATCCTGTGTCCATGTGTCTTTCTTATCCACAAGCAGGTGGCGGGTCCTCGAATCACAATCATGGCTATGACTTACCAGAATCCCTCTTACTTAACCAGACTTCTGGTGAGCTGGCATCAAACTCTGGTTCCAACTCTTGCTGAAACGGGTTATAACATTGGTGCCAATGTAACCATGGAGGTGAAAATTGGAAATGGAGAGTTGGGTGGTGGGAGGGAGTATGTGAACCTGCAATCTACTCCTGAATTCTTCGCCATACTTAAGAGATTGGGCCCATTGTGTATGCCTTGACTGTTATGAATTAAAGTAGCCTTCCATCTGGCAAATGTGTATTAACATAGTTCAAATGGATGGGCTCCATCTTTCAAAGGGCTGGAGCCACACTTCCAGCTCTTCCTGCCTGGGTCTAAGCGTACGCCTAAGATCACTCAACAGTTGGGCAAATCTATGCATCTGGTTGAGAAGCGTAAGTGTTAAAATCTGTAAGAGCAGAGGTTACAGAGCACGCAGCAGTGTAATTAGATAGATGGTGTGCTTCTCAGTGTTTCACGTTGGTTTCCACATTGTGTGTGCTAACCTGCTGTGAACCTACCCGTAGATTAGAGTCACCCCTGGTTATTAACCACAGGCACATTCCTCTTTAGTCTTCTGTGCCATTTCTTGCCCAAAGGCATTCTTCCCGTGCTCAGACTGGCTGTCTGCTAGCTTGGCATGCAAATTACTGCTGAGGGTTGTTTATCAGAGAACCGAGCCTTGCATAGCCACAGCAGCCACTTCTGGAAATCTGCTCCACAATATTGTGGGTTTACACTGTAGCCGGGTGAATGAGGATAATAGGGGGGTCTCCCAGTGAACCCGAATTATACCCTTGTGTATCAAATAATCACAGCTTTACAATAAACCCTCAATTATGCCATTATGGTTTATCTTAATATGGTTTCCAACAGCTGTTATCCAAAAGGCCAAAATGTCACACAAGATGTTAGATAATCTGCTAGGAATTATAATTGAAACACTGCTATCTCTGTACAATGGCACAGGGTATGCTAATTCTTGCTTCTTATCATTAGTTCTATCGTTTATGTTTTGAATATCCAAAGTTGGGAGCTGGGAGTAGAATCATGAGACAGGTTTCTAGTCCTCACCATAACAGGAAAATGCTTCAGACATTATTGTGCAAGGAACTTAAATTCCATTTTGTGGTTATATTTTATTAATGCTTGAGTGTTTTTTTAGCACGACCCTTTTCCTTAAACAATTTTAAAGAGAGTTGCAATGCACATCCTGTTAAATAGGAAAGCCCCTCTTGTTTAGAAAGGTGCTGGCCTGTATCCATGATGGAAGTCAAAAGCTCTGTGGGTGTTGGCGCACATAAGAAACTCTCTGCCAGCAAGCAGAGCTGTAATATGATCCTTGGTACCCATTCAGATGACTCAACAGACTCTACACTCTGTTTCGCTTCAGTTCTCACCTCACTATTTTTAACTATTCACGATCCAGTCCTTTAGCTTTTAGAAAACAATTTTGTATTGTTTTGTATTGTATTGTATTGTATTGTATTATTCACAGGTTTTTTATGATTTCAGAGCTGGTTGAAAACTCAGTGAGCTGATAGTTGCCCATTGAAGTATGCATCTTGCCTCAGGGTTACTGTCCATTCAAGTGAAGATGAGGTGATGGACATTGCCCCCCCCCCCCATACTCCCCCAGTACAGAGACATATCTCATCCTCTGTTTTTTGTTTTGTTTTTGATCAAAGTGAATTAAAATGGTGCAAACTGCACTGTGGATCTGCAATAGAGCACTATGCATGGGTCAAAGAAAATTAAAGTGTGGCATAGAAAATGTCGTCCAATGGTGTCAATACTGTCACACATACTGAACTTGGGCACACCTCACAACTCTGTTGTTCTGACCAGAAAGAGAGACTGCCACTGTAGGTGGAGGCTCCATTAGAGGCATTTTTCAAAGGAGACATTACTGGAATTGTAATGAATTATGGTGAGACTGGCTTAAGTTAATGCGTAGGAATTTAGTAAGTTGGTTTGGAAAAATTAACACCAGCTGAATTTATGTATAGAAATGATTGTCAGTTGGTATAGCTTGAAGGGTGTGTTTATGATCCTCTCCCCACAGCCCATCCACACACTTTGTGCAGAAAAAAATGCAGTTAGTCTTTTTAAATGGATTAATAATCAAAAGTAATAAGCATAAAGAGGATGACAGAGAAATGAACCCTTTATTAAAATGTAGTAACGATTCTATTCCAAAATTATATGTGCCAGTCTCATATTTCAATACTCCCAAAAACAAGTAAAGCCCATTTTTTGTTACATTAATAAATATACAGTGGTGCCTCACAAGACGAAAAGAATCCGTTCTGCGATTCTCTTTGTCTAGCGGTTTTTTCGTCTTGCGAAGCAAGCCCATTGACGGCTTAGCGGATTAGCGCTATTAGCGGTTTAGCGGCTTTTAGCGGCTTTTAGCGGCTTATCGGCTTATCGGATAAGCAGCTTAGTGGCTTAGAAAAGGGGGGGGGGGAGGAAAAAACCCCCGCAGGAACTCGCAAGACATTTTTGTCTTGTGAAGCAAGCCCATAGGAAATTTGTTTTGCGAAGCGCCTCCAAAACGGAAAACTCTTTCGTCTAGCGAGTTTTCCGTCTTGCGAGGCGTTCGTCTTGCGGGGCACCACTGTAATACAGTAGATGCAAGACTCCCTTATCTGTGGCTAAATCAAGTGGGCAAAAAAAGGAGAGAAAGGTTAACAGTAAAACAATTACAGTTAATGGCTAACATAATCGCCTCCACTGCGACTCACTGAGAAAGAAGGCAAAGCGATTACAGGTTGCAGCAGTACCCAGTTGGCAGTTAGTTAAGATCAAACCTGGATGATGGTGATGGTAGCTGATTAGATCTTATCAAAACAAATGTCATCCTAGTCTTTTAAAAGACACACTGGTATTGGGGAAATTTGCAGAAAGTTACTGAATGCAAGATTGCTTTGCAAAGAGAACAAGAACGTGGATTGCTAGCCGTTTGATGCTCAGTTCACTTGTAGCAAATTCTACCACCATCCCTACCCACCTGCTTCAGGGTCCCTGATACCCACCTGCTTCAGGGTCAAAGAAGGTCCTACATGGACATCTGTGTTGCCAGCTGCTGGTAGACTCTGTGCATTGCCTTATGAACACTACATTGCAGTGGTGAAAGTATATCATGTTGGTATTCAGTGTTAAAAATAATTCAGAATGCTGCACCAAAGGAATACACATTCTGTGCCAAGATAATTTTGTATCTTGTGTAAATCTTGTATAAATTGTACAAACACAGCATACTTGCTTAATTTATGTTATTTTGCATATTCCATTTCATAATTACTCTACTTTTGCTAGGTGTGGAAGACACAAGTATCTGTGTCAAGTGCTGAAGTTTTGCCATTGATAAAGCCATTTCCCGTTCCCAGGGAGATGACGTTGAGGGCTGGGAGCAAGCCCTCCCCACGCGCACAGGGCGGGAAAGCCCCTGCGTCATTGGATGGTCCTCGGGCTCATCATCCTTAGGCCGTCCAATCTGGATGGGCCATTTAAACTGCCCATGGCTGAGGACTCACCCATTTCCTTCCTGCTTGTCCAGTTCTCCCGCCCTCCCACCCTTAGGTTAGGCTCTTTATTTCTTAACCTTGCTATGGACCGACCTCGGTTGGTCGCCTTGGTTGTCCGAGGGGCCTGGTAGGAATTTTTCCCCGCTTGGCAAATTGGCACCAGCCATTTGGTTTTTCACCTACCTCGTAGCAAATCATCACAACTTTGTGAGGTTTGGTGGTTAGGCATTGGAGTATTAGGTTGAAGGGGAGCGGAGGTAGTGGCCATCACCTACCCCTCCTAATTCAAGGGTATTCCGTTAAAGCAGCCTTTCTCAATCTGTGGGTCCCCAGATGTTGTTGAACTACAACTCCCATCAACCCTATCTAGCAAGGCCAGAGCTCAGGGATGATGGGAGCTGTAGTCCAACAACATCTGGGGACCCACACATTGAGAACCACTGCGTTAAAGGAATCTGGGGGTCTGGTCTCTGTCCAAAGCCCCAGACGGGGTGCTAGGGCCATGGCACGACCCCTAGCGGTGACCCTGGGGGAGTTCCTAGTTGATGTGCACCAGCAGGGCGCCCCCTACTGGTGGTGCTGATGTGCAGGAGTCAGATATAGTCATGTGGTTTCCAATGCCTAAGCCAATACCACTCATATTCTGCAACCAATGGCCTTTTTTGCCCATTAACCTAAAATACTGTTTCATGTGTCATTATTCTACTTCCTGGGTGGGTTTGGGCACTGGCGGAGGAAGAGGAGTGTGGGGTTCCCACACCGTGGTGTGCCATGTCCCTGGGATGCGTGCCAGCCCCACTCCTTCCTGCTCTCTGCCCCCCGGTGCCGGAGCATGAAGCTCCGCCACTGGGTTTGAGACCTTGCCACGCAACTGAATATTCAGCAACGGTTTTGGCATACTTTCAATTATAGCACCACAATCTTAAGGGCTAGAAACCTGAAGCACAATGTATCCCAAATTAAGGAATTATAGGTTCCAATTATTAAGTGCAATTTAGGTCCTCATATCTTTCAAGGGGGAAGAATAATTGAACATACACTAACTACCCATTGAAATTGACTGGAGATAGAAACGGAACTTCGGATAGATGTTGCCTCTCCTTTTAATTTTTTTTAAAAAAAGAATTATAATGTTTCCCAAAAAATGTGCATTCTGTATCCGGTGTTATAATTCTGTACTTTGCAGGAAATCACAATGTGCACTCATGTTGTGTAGTAAGATAAGATTTTAACTACAGCTGAAAATCAGATTGATCTGTCACTGACATAAACAAGAACCAAAGCCCAACCTATTTTTATTCCATGACACTGTGTAGGCAGACTGAGTTTTAAGCCCTCCGCCCCCCCCCCCCACGGCAAGCATTTCAATTTGATCCTCTTTACACATTCTTTTCCTAGTGCATATCACCATCCTTGAAGCAAAGACAGTATAATTATAATTTTCTTGTCAACTGGCAGTGGAATGTAAAACCGAAAATTGAGCCCCAGTGCTTTCCTTAGGAGTACAAGATGTGTAATATAAGTCTGCATCTCTCATCATTTAAACGTTAGCTCACCAAAGCATGCAAAGGAAGGAATCTTTAACTCTTTCTCCTAAAGACCTACACTTTCCCCCGATCTAAATTGCCACACTATAGCTGCCATTAGCCCTACAAAGGAAAACAGGCAGATAAATTTAAAGTTAAAATTAAAATGTTGATAGATCTGACCACAGGTCAGTGTGTCTTTCCTATGTTGACACTGATGGAGTAGGTTGGGGTGAGGGGAATAAATCACATGTTATCAGCATGTGGTGTTATCAATAGCATAAGTCTCCAATTCTCATTCTCACCCAAAGGGGCCTAGATCTCAACAAACACCCAAATTTATCACAGAGCAGAGAGGTAGGGACTCCAGAGGCCTTCCGTTTTAACTTTTAAATGCCCACTGAAAACTTTTCTATTCTGTCAAGACTTTGCAAGCAAAAAAGAATACGTATTTCCACAATGGTTAATCAATGTCTGTTTTTAACTTTTTGTATATGTTTTTACGGTACATGGGACGCTTGGGTTGCAAACGTGATCCGTGCGGGAGGCACGTTCGCAACCTGCAGCATTCGCAACCCGCAGCTTCGCGTCTGCGCACATGCGGGTCGCGATTCGGCACTTCTGCACGTGCACAAAGCGTGATGTAGCACTTATGTGCATGTGCAAGTGCCAAAACCCGGAAGTAACCTGTTCCGATACTTCTGGTTTGGTGCGGTGCGCAACCTGAAAACGCGCCACCTGAGCCGTCTGTAACCCGAGGTATAACTGTATTTCTTACATACTTTTGTTGTAAAGCACCGTGATATGTTTTTATGAAATAACAATCTATAAGTATTTTCACAAAATGAATGAACGAATGAATGACAATTCTCCAGTTCATTTTCTGCATTATTATGCAATCCCAGGCACCATTGCTTGTTGCATTTTGGTATTATATCTTATATTATATCCAAAAAGTATTCAGGTTCAAAGAGCCTTATGGTTTACAGGATCTGCAGTTTTTCACAAGGATCTCCTCTGAAGGTTAATGATTGCTGGGAATTGTTATTTTCTTACCCATGGTGATTGACTGTCTGTTAATTGATATTAACACATTTTGAGAGGAGATAATTCACAGATATGATCAGCTATTGTAAGTGTTCTGGTTCCTCATTATTCTAATAACAAGGCTATGTCTTGTTAATCTGGGCCAGATATGGTATAGGGCAAAGATGTTCACAACTTGTCTTTGAAAGATCAAATGGCTAATAAGTAAAAGAGCTTGTTTTTCTATTTTATTTCACAGCTCTACTGGACTTCTGTGCTCAGTCACTTTCCTCTCCTTTCCTTCCATGCTCCCGCATTTGGAGTCAACTATCCCATGAAACCTCCATTTTACCTGGAAGCATCAAAACATGGCTGCAAAATAGTTTTGCAGGCCCAGGTGGTGGGACCAAAGCATAGGAAGGTGCAAGAAACACAGGACAATTATTTTGGGAGTAAACCAGGACATAATTTTATGGGATACAGATCTCAGCAGGTTTGGGCATAGGCATTGAGTGGGTACACTGAATCATCCAGTCTGTCTGCTGGTTGATTATTGGGCAGGGTTAATCCTAGTTTAAGGATCGCCCTATGATGTACATCGGGACGCAGGTGGCGCTGTGGGTTAAAATACAGAGCCTAGGACTTGCCGATCAGAAGGTCGGCAGCTTGAATCCCCACGACGGGGTGAGCTCCCGTTGCTCGGTCCCTGCTCCTGCCAACCTAGCAGTTCGAAAGCACAAAGTGCAAGTAGATAAATAGGTACCGCTCCGGCGGGAAGGTAAATGGTGTTTCCGTGCACTGCTCTGGTTCACCAGAAGTGGCTTAGTCATGCTGGCCACATGACCCGGAAGCTGTACGCTGGCTCCCTCGGCCAGTAAAGCGAGATGAGCGCCGCAACCCCAGAGTCGTCCGGGACTGGACCTAACGGTCAGGGGGTCCCTTTACCTTTACAACAATGTGCACATTTTGCTCCCTGGGACAAAGGGCAGGATGGTACCTCTCCCCATTTAATGTACAGTGGTGCCCCGCAAGACGAATGCCTCGCAAGACGGAAAACTCGCTAGACGAAAGAGTTTTCTGTTTTGGAGGTGCTTCACAAAACGAATTTCCTATGGGCTTGCTTCGCAAGACGAAAATGTCTTGTGAGTTCCTGCAGTTCCCCCCCTTTCCCCCCTTTTTCTAAGCCGCTAAGCCGCTTATCTGCTTATCCGCTTATCCGCATCGTGAAATTTGAGC
Source organism: Podarcis cretensis (assembly GCF_951804945.1). Classification (NCBI taxonomy): domain Eukaryota; kingdom Metazoa; phylum Chordata; class Lepidosauria; order Squamata; family Lacertidae; genus Podarcis; species Podarcis cretensis. Next base: position 119,838,659 of record NC_137172.1, on the reverse strand, counting down.
AAGTGCATCTCTCCAAGGATGCCTGTGTTTGGTTCTGATATTGTTTCTCAAAGTGCAAATTTGATAGATGCAAATGGAGTTGAATATCTCCCCCATCCTTCGTGCCACCTCACCTGCTTACAGGTGCGCTGGATTCCACCCAAAATTGTGGGTGCCTGGTGCATGTGTGCTATGTCACATGGCTGATGGACACCTCCTCCCCGCCACAGCGCAGACCCTCCAACATTTGGGGACGGGAAAGTGAGACAAACACACTCGCCGCATCACCACCTGAAATATACTCAGAGTCGCAAAGTGATTTCAGCTCATAGTGGTGAGGAGGAATGAATGAAAGTCCCCTCAAAGTATCTTCTTAATATACATTATTTACACAATGGGCTGCACATGACTGGCTAATTCTGGAATTCTACTGTAAGCCAATCAGGTTGTGGATTCACTTATATCTGGAGCATGATTGGGTGGTTCCTGCCAACCAATCATACTGCTGCATTGTTCTAGGACCAATCAGACTGCTGCAATTTGGATCCTATTGTTCTAGGACCAATCAGATTGCTGCAGTTTGGATCCTATTCAACTCAGTACATAACGCCAACACCACCCTTCCCAAATTTTGCACTCCTTGCGATGGGTATTGTGTTTCTCATCAGTAACTGCGAGCTACAGATTTTTTCTTTCTTTCCCTGCTACACTTGTGAGGATTCTGTTCTATGATTCCCCAACTCCCCCTTGCCAAACTTTAGGAATATATTTTTATGGCAACGAGAAATAGATGTTGATCTTAATTAGCTGATACAGTTTCTGGGGAAGCTTCAGAGTCCTGAGTGTGAAAAAACCTTGAGCAAAGGGATAAATCTCTGGGGGATAAAGGGGCAATTGGGGAATGAGTGACATCTCTGGTGAATGTACATTGGATATAACTGTGACAAGATGTGTTAGTTCAATATCAGATCCTGCTTCTTTCATTTTTCAACTTGGCACATTTCAGACCAGACAAGTATGGGGCTTTATACAAAAGAAGCTATGCTACCGTGTGCTTGTGGTTCTTCTACCCTGACTTTCCAGGCTTCTTGGTATGCGATGGAATTTCACAGCAATTCCCTCATTATGTCATCCCATAATTTATAGATAATTTGCCATTGGGAAAAAAGGGGTTAGTAGAGGAGGACAATCTGTGGCAGCAACAAACCAGCCTCCCTCTCAAACGTGGTTTAAGAAATGTGCAGCAAAATAATTAAGGCATTTAATTACCTTACAGGGCTGTTCTATGAATTATTTAGTTATTTAAAAATTGCTTACACTGCCTTCATTGTGCATCAATTTCAGAGTGGATTGCTTTCAAAGTTGAAGTACAGATGCTAAAAGCAAGGCAGGTAAGTCACAACTAGCCAGCTAAAAATGCCAATGCTGGAATCAGATTCCATTAAAAGATTTCCCCCAAGTTGCTGGAGATCTCTGATCCATATGTGGCCTGATGCATTCATTTTGGAAAAACGTTTTCTCTGAAATTTCTGTTATAATAAATCATAATTTGATTTTGCATCCTAAATTAGTTCTTTTGTCACTTGAGAGCAACTCTAACCCTGATATTCCATCTCAAACTCCAGTCTCTTTTCTGTTACCTGCTACCAGGATGGAGAGAGCTGCCAGGTAGAAACACTGGGAAATCTCGCTTTACATTCCTGATATGCATGTGTATGGGAAATAGCACTTTCTGAATGCTTGATCCTGTATAGGAGAGTTATTATGAGACAGGCAAAGAGAGAAATTTTTAGGCATATGGTCTTTGTTTATTGATCACACCAATAAGTCAGCACAGTCATTGCAACCCTTCCTCAGTAGATCTTAAAGTTATAGAGTTGGCAAGAGTATTGCTAGCCCATAAATGGAAGCAAGAAGAAATTCCGATGAAAGAAGAATGGCAGACGAAATCAGTGGACTATGCAGAATTGGACAAAATGACAGGAAGGATTCGAAACCTGTGGGACCAGAGATTTACAGAAGATTGGAAGAAGTATATGGATTATTTGAAGTGCAACTGTAATCAACAAATTACGCTAGCAGGGCTACAAGAAGTTTTGTAAGGAGAAATATACGAAGTGTTACAAAGTAGAAAAAGATAGAGATATTGGTTATGAGTTTCAAATGTAGTAGGGAAAATAGGAAATGCATACTAAGAGATTAGATTGGAAAATTTTCAGACAGGACTGATGGAAGTCAAAAAAACTGAATAAGATGTAAAAGTATGTTATATTACTGTTGAAAATGATATGTTAAAAAACTAATAAAAATTATATACATATATAAAGTTATAGGGTCAGTTTTGGTAGCATATGCAGTGCTTTCATAATTGGTATTACAACTTTATATTACATGTGAAGTTCTTTGAAGCCTTGAAAGTGCTATGCAAAGATAAAGTATTGAGGATGGGCTCATCGGCACATTTGCTTTCCCCATGCCTACAAAGCATGGGTCCGAGTAGTCTTCCGCTTGACCCATACTTTCTAGGCATGGGTTTGAGCAGTTTCCCCCTTGCCCCACTGCTTACTCAGGGGAAACCCATTATTTAGCTTTAAAAGAGAGCAAACGGCAATCCAAAGAAAACCCAAAGATCTAGGAAAAAGCAGCACGACAAGAGTGGATAAACCCTAAAAAAGGTAAAGGTACCCCTCTGGGGTTGTGGCGCTCATCTCGCTTTACTGGCCAAGGGAGCCAACGTTTGTCCGCAGACAGTTTTTCCAGGTCATGTGGTCAGCAGGACTAAGCCGCTTCTGGAAATCAGAGCAGCACATAGAAACACCGTTTACCTTCCCGCCGGAGCAGTACCTATTTATCTACTTGCACTTTGACATGCTTTCGAACTGCTAGGTTGGCAGGAGCTGGGACAGAAGAATGGGAACTCACCCCATTGCGGGGATTCGAACCTCTGACCTTCTGATCGGCAAGCCGTAGGCTCAGTGGTTTAGACCACAGCGCCACCCTATGTCACAGCAATTATCAAGGGGTCCATGGTGGCGGTGGGTGGGGGAGTTATCAAAGTACTGCTCCAGTCTTCAGAATGAAGCCTCCCTTGGGAGTGTCCATGGAACACTGGTACCAAACTCTATGGGAAACCACCCTACTAGAAGAAACTAACTAGCAAACTGAAACTATAATGGGTACAAACAAAGGAGAACACCTTCAGCCCCGTGTGGCTTCCTTTTGTCACATACAGAACTGAACAAGACAATGACTAATCCCACCCCTGCCCACCAACAATATACAAATGAATATGGGTAACTTGACCCAGCAACACAATTTAAACACACAGCAACCAACCATGCCCTGGGCCCTCTGATCTCTCACTCTACCAGCAAAAATAGGACACCTGTCCACATGATACTGACCAAAAGCACCACTTATGTACTGATAAATGAGAGTTTCTTGTCCCCCTCAACCGCGCTTCTCTTTCTCTATTTTCTCCCCACTTCTCTTTCCCCCTCGGCTCCACATTGCCTCCAACAGAAAGGCCTCAAATGGACTGCAGTTGACCCATATGAAAGACTACGACTTGAAAACTGAGAGACCGAATTTACTTCTGTTACTCATGGAAAATCTTTTAATAAAAATGTATTTTTAAAAAAGAATGACACCTCCTAACACATGAGTATTGTGAGCTCTCTTTCTCGCTCTGTCCCTCTTTTGCAATTCTATCATAAATAGGTCACCTATTTCGTCTTTTATCTTTTCTGTCTCCTTCCTTTGTTCTTTCATTTCTTTCTGTATTTGTTTGTTTGTTTCTTCCATAGTCTTTGATCAGACTGCTAAATCTTTAATCTTACTAGAGAGTTCTACTACTACTCCCTCTATTTTCTTGTCTATCCACTCATGCATCTCTCCTAGCTTTTTCTCCATATGTATTTCACTCTGTTTGAATTCCTCCTTTATTTTTAACCATAAAATATCTAGGTCCTTAATTTCTTCTTGTCTGGATGCTTTCCTATCTGATGGTGTTCCTCCTATCTTTTTTCCATTTTCCCCAAACATTTTCTCCCTTTCCGCTCCCCCCCCCTAATTTCAACTCTTGTGATAGTTATTCTCTCCCCTAGACCACAATCTTGACCAATTTTAATCAATTGTCAATCAATATATTCAATAGCACTTAAGTTTTCCCTTTCTCGTACAATCTAATTCCAGGTTTCTCACCAAATAAGGTCAAAACACATATGGGATATTTTTGTAACAAATATAACAGATCAAATTATTCCCAGTCTCTATAAGTTTTTCCAAAGGTACTAAAATGTTCTTCATTCAAATTTAACTTGTAGGATTTCCAGATCCAAAACCAAATCCCCAAATAACAGTTAATTTCCCAATTCAAAATCTCAATTAATAAACTTACAGTCAATAAACTCAAAATTAAATTAAAGTCCAAAATTGGTTTACAATTAGTTCAGATTCGTTCCAGTTAATACAGTAATAACCTTGTGAGAAAATTGTTAGTTATGTAAAAGTAATGGCCTTATAAAGAATCCATAAATGAAATAGTAACCTTACAAGAAAGCCTTTATGTGAGAAAACCATCAGAGAGATCATAAGTTTAACAAAAAAAATACAGAAAGAAATGAAAGAACAAAGGAAGGAGACATAAAAGATAAAAGATGAAATAGGATAATTGAATAAAACTCAAGACCAAGTTATGGACAATTTAGCAATGATTGAAATGAAACAGAAACAGCTAAACCTAAAGTTTAGAGGTGTAGGAGAAGAAGCAAATGAGAATATTAAAGAAAAAACGACTAAAGAATTAGCAAAATGGTTGGAATTGAAAGAAGAAGAGGTCGCCTATACGATTGAAAATGCTTTTAGAATAAAAGTGAGGTCTCAACAAGTAAAATCAAAAAAAGTTCCAGGAGATTGTTTAGTAATATTTAATTTGATAGAGATGAAAAATATAATATTAAAAACAAGCTATCAAAAAATTAATAATTGAAGGTAGACCAATCATCATTTTTAAAGAACTACCAACCAGACTCCTACGCAAAAGAGAGGGCTATAAACAGCTAGTAAGCATTTTGAAAAGAAACAGCATACAACACAGATGGGAGTTCCCAGAAGGGATCTCCTTCTTTTATAAAGATAAAAGATTCAGGATTACTGAGACCCAAGAAGTGAAGAAATTTTTGCGGAGATATGAGAAAGATCTTGGAAAAGTAGAGGAGAGTTATGGAGGAAGAAATGGAGACCCAGAGGAGAAAAGGAGAGAGAAAGAAAAAGAACAAGAGGCTAAAAGAAAAGAAGAAGAAGTAGAAGAAGAGGAAGAAGAAGAAGGAGCAGTGGGAGAAGAAGAAGAAGAGGAAGAGGACACAGAAAACAAAACCACTCGAATTTAAACTACTAGTTTGCTGTAGATTGGAAAGTAGGCATAACAAGTTGAAAATTTTGTCATGGAATGTGAAAGTAGGCATAACAAGTTGAAAATTTTGTCATGGAATGTGAACGGTTTAAATGAAAAAAATAAAAGGAATAAAATTGAGAATGCTTTCAAAAGAAAGAATTTTGATTTAATATGTATACAGGAGACACATGTGACTAAAAAGCATAAACATATTTTGATAAACAAAAAATTGGGGGTTGAGTTTATTAACTCTATTGCAAAGAAAAAAAGAGGGGTAGTGATATATGCCAAAGAAAAATGGGAACCCAAATTAATCTGCAAAGACGATGAAGGAAGAATTTTGGGGGTACAAATTAACTTCCAGGGTGAAAAACTTAATGTGATAAACATTTATGTCCCGAACTCGAATAAAATGGAATTTTTTAGAAGTTAGAACAAATACTGTCAGAATTAGAGTGTAACAAGACGATATCACTGGTAGACTTTAATGGTGTGCCGGCACCAGAAATAGACAGACAGTCAGAAAAGAAAAAACGTAACCAAGGGAAACTACCAAGATCCTTTAACAACCTGGAAGAAAATTTAAATCTAATAGACATCTGGAGACATAAGCATCCAATAGAGAAACAATTCACCTTTTTTCCAGAACCACATAAGAGTTGGGGCAGAATCAATAAAATCTGGGTCTCAAGAGAATTAACATTAAGAACCTCAAAATGTGAAATCCAACCTAGAACTCTCTCTGATCATAATTCAATAGTTTTAGAAATAAAAGGTGTATCACAAGGTGGGTTCAGGTGGAGAATGAATGAATATTTATTGGACAATGAAGAGGTTATTGAAAAGGCCAAAGTTACCTTAAAATATTATTTCAGTCTGAATCTTAATAAAGAAACAAGTATGGATGTAGTTTGGGATGCCAGTAAGGCGGTTCTAAGAGGTTTTCTTATTCAACAAAATAGCTATAAGAGGAAAGTAAGAGAACAAAAGAAAGAGGAAATCCTCATTCAGTTAAGAGAATTAATAGTAAATTCAAAAGATGAACAAAACATACAAGTAATAAAAATATTACAAACACAGTACTCAATGCTAACAAGCCAAGAAGTTGAATGGAAAATCAAGTCAATGAAACAAAAATACTTTGAGTCAGCTAACAAAACAGAAAACTACTAGCTTGGCAGTTACGAAGAAGGCAAAAACAAAATGTGATAAATAAGATAAAAATAGAAGAGAAATTGATAGAAGACCCAAAAGAAATAAAAGAAAACTTCCTCAAATTTTATGAAAAAATATATAAAAAAGAAGATGAAGAGATAATTAAAATAGAAAAATACTTAGAAGACTATAGTGGGAAAACTAGCAGAGGAAGAAAGAATGCAATTAAATAAACCCATAAAGATCGAAGAGATCCAAGATGCGATAAAGAAGATGAAACCAGGGAAAGCCCCAGGACCGGATGGATTGTCAGCTAAATATTATAAAGTATTAGAAAACCAACTAACGCCAGTGCTATGTGATATTATGAATAACATCTTAAGAGGGGGTAAGATACCAGAGACATGGAAGGAGGCCCATATTACGATGATACCTAAACCGGATACTGACAAATTAAACATAAAAAATTATAGGCCTATATCATTATTAAATAACAATTACAAAATCTTTGCAGAGGTGATGGCAAGTAGACTTAAAAATGTCTAATAAATTTAACACATAAAGATGAAGCAGGATTCCTTCCGAATAGGTTACTCAAAGATAATGTAAGGCACATTATAAATATCATTGAATATCTGGAGTGCAAGAATGAAATACCTGCGGCGCTAATTTTTATTGATGCCGAGAAGGCATTCGATAATGTCTCATGCCATTGAAAAGTATGGAGAGAGCAGGGCTAGAGGGCGCAAATTTATGGAAGGAATAAGAGTGATTTATTCGAACCAATCTGCTAAACTGATTATTAATAACAACTTAACAAATTCATTTAAGATCGAAAAAGGAACAAGACAGGGATGCCCTCTATTCCCTCTTTTATTCATTATGGTTTTGGAGGTAATTGAGAACAAAATAAGAGCGACACCAGAGATATGAGGGATTAAAGTAGGCATGAAGGAATATAAACTAAAAGCGTACGCAGATGATTTGATGTTATCTTTAGAAGAGCCGCAAGAAAGTGTTAGTAAGGCTTTGGAAATATTAGAAGAGTATGGTAAACTATCCGGTTTTAAGTTAAATAAATTAAAGACAAAAATGTTGATCAAAAATTTGGAAAAAGATGTAATAGAAAAATTAGAGACACAGAATGGAATCAAGGTGGCTAAAAAATTAAAATATTTGGGAATTTGGTTAACCACGAAAAATATAAATTTAATCCAGGACAACTACTCTACAACATGGAAGGAAATTAAAAAAGATTTAGACACGTGGAATAGAGTAAAACTTTCGTGGTCGGGAAGGATGGCGGCAATAAAAATGAATATACTTCCAAAAATGTTATTTTTATTCCAGAATATTCCAGTGATCAGAGGATCTTCAGTGTTTAAAGATTGGCAAAAAACTCTTTCAAAATTCATATGGCAGGGGAAAAGACCGAGAATCAGATTTAAATTACTCACAGATCGGAAAGAAAGGGGGGGATTATCGGTGCCAAATCTGAAACTATACAGTACTTCGAAGCCTCCTGCCTTTTCTGGATCAAGGATTGGATTAATTTGAAAAACACGGATTTACTAGACCTAGAAGGTTTCAACAACAGATTCGGATGGCACTCTTATTTGTGACTAAATAAAGAAAAAGTGCATAAAGGTTTTTCAAACCATATCATCAGAGGGCCATTATATGAAGTTTGCGAGAAAAATAAAAAACTTTTGGAATGGAAAACACCCTGGTGGTTATCACCAATTGACATTTTAACAACTAAAAAAGCAAACATGGAAGGAGAAAGACTGACCTATGAAGACCTACTGATAAGAACAGAAAGCGGTTGGAAATTGAGAACATATGAAGAATTGAAAGACAAATTAACAGGCTGGCTGCAATTCCATCAAATAAATGCAGTATGGAAGGAAGAGAAAAAAATAGGGATAAATGAGAAAAAAATCCAAATTTCAGATAGAAATAATAGAAGGTAAAACCAAGTTATTATCTAAAATTTATAGCATATTGTTAGAATGGGACACTAAAGATGAAGAAATAAAGGAGGTTATGACAAAGTGGGCAATGGACATGGGATACAATATAGAATACGATAATTGGGTGAAATTATGGACCAGAGGTATGAAATTTATGGCCTGTGTTACGCTTAGAGAAAATTTGGAAAAAATGATGTATAGGTGGTACATCACACCGACAAAATTAGAAAAAATGTATAAAACAGGAAATAAGACTTGCTGGAAGTGTAAAATCAAAGAAGGCAATTTCTACCATATGTGGTGGACTTGCGAAGAAATGAAGAAGTTCTGGGAACTTGTTTATAATGAATTAAAAAAAAATTAAATACACCTTTCCTAAAAAACCGGAAGCCTTCCTTCTAGGAATAATTGGGGATGAAATTAAAAAAGAAGATCAGACACTATTCCAATACGCAACAGTAGCAGCTAGAATATTAATAGCACAAAACTGGAAAAACCCAAGCATCCCAACTATTAGAGATTGGCAAACAAAATTATTTGAATATGTTGAACTAGCAAAAATGACGCAAAAAATCAGAAACCAAAAAGACACAAAGTTTATTAGTGATTGGAATAAATTCATAGTATACATTGAAAGAAATTATAGAAACTTAAGGACCACGGCAGGTTTGACATAAATCTTACGATGCGCAAACAATTAACAACTGAAGCTGCAGAAAAAAGAAAGGAATTTTATTAAGAAGCCTGAAATTGGGAGGGAGGGAGGTCAGTAAGTGCATAGAGGAGGGATTTATAGAAAGAGACAAAGAATTGTAATGAAATTTATTTTGTTTTTATGTTGGGTATGGATGTTTTTTGACATTGTTGATTTGTTTTTTCTTTTTGGTTACTTAAATGAAAATTAATAAAAAAGAATAAAAAAATAAAAAAATAAATAGGTGCACCATTTTAACTGGTTCTAAGTGTTTATGGCTAATGTTTTAATTGAATTTTATAACTCAGTTAATGGTTACATTGTTTGGCTGTTACACGTGAACTGCTTTGAGATCACCTGTGACATAAAACAGTATACAAAAAGCTCTTTGTTACATATGTGTACAAAACACAACACATGTGGCGTTAATTTATAGATGACCCCCTACAGCATTCATTACTAGAAAACTCTGGGAAGGGGACATTTTTATATCTAACCAGGACCATGGCGTTTCACCTCATAACAGAAGCAAGGACTCCATTACAGAGCATGGAGGATGACATGTTGGCCTGAGGCTTATGTAACCTTGAAAAAGACACCATGAACTTTCCATGAGTCAGAGAAAAAATTACCTGTACTACCCAGATAGAAAATCACTTCAGGTTTATCTGCTCAGTTGGGCCATCCTATTCACATTGGAGACATGGCATTCTAAATGACTCCCCCCCCTTCCCCCAGTATTCTGCATTTTTCATTGCATACTGATAGGATTGTAACTGGTGACGTCCATGTGGCATTTTTAATTTTTTTTCTTTTTACAAAATTCAAGCTGATTTCTGTTGTTCTAGTCCAACTTCCTAACCAGTTTCAGCTGGGTGCCAAGGCAGCATGCCAGGCGTTGGTGGGCATGTCCCTACAAGGTGAAAGTGATAATTCTTCATTTCCAGACATTTATTCCTTTAAATTCAGATAACTGAAAAATTGCACCACAAATATCTTATTGCCCGAGTCATAAATAAGGCAAAGAGGGGGGAAGAGGCAGAACAATCTGGCTAGGCCAGATTGATCACCCTAATCCACACACTCCTTCCTTCCTTCCTTCCTTCCTTCCTTCCTTCCTTCCTTCCTTCCTTCCTTTCTTTGATGCTGTGAAACATGTGTCATTAATTTGAAGAACTTGGGGGTATTAAGCCTCACGCAAACATGTATCACATACATCCTACTATGTATTGGAGGGGGTTGTGGAGGAAGGATATAAATATTCATATATTTTTTTGGAGGGGAGGAATGTCACTGAGAATAGGCAGGAATAGGCCAAGTTTCCATAGAATAAGAGTTTCTGAAGTAAATTAAGTAAATACTCTTTCCTCTGGTGCCGGGCAGCCTGTCAAAACCAAGTAGAACTGGCAGACCTACTGCTCAAAGATCCCATGTTTGTGTCAACTGTAGTGGCATTTCAGCAACAGAAAATCTCCTCCTACTACTACTCTCTGCCTCTAATATACCCCTTGCCTGAAAACAACCCTGCCCCTTTGAACAATTATCAAGACCAAATCTTGTGTCTTAAGTCTTTGTTAGTGATGCCAAAAATGAATTAATAATGCTAATTATATTCTTGGGCATTGGGGGCAGGTCTTAAAGGGTTTACTGGAATTGTTTGTGACCAACATTGCTGTGGTGTAATGAACTGTAAAAAGCAGGGGCTTGTTTTATTTTCAAATTGAAAATTGAATGCTCCTTGGGTTTTGACTTAAAAGCAATATTTATATTTAATATATATATATAAACGACCTTTTACATTTCTTAGACAGCAAGTTACAAATAGTGGGCTGGGCTGGGAGAGGAAGCTTTCTGCTTCCTTAAGCTTCTTGGAAGACGGGTGGGGTAAAATTGTGACGGGCCCTGAGCCTGCTGTTACAGTTTTGCCATCGGTCTATAAAATCAGGTGTGACCCTTGTGTTTCCTCATTCGTGTTGGAAAAGAAACAAAATTTCAGGGAAGGCGGGGGACAATTTCCACCCCTGGAGGTTCTTTCTTACTTGGTGTTAAAGCACTGCAGAAGATGATGTTAATGCATTTTATGCTTTCATTCCATGAATTGGCACTTGAACTAAAATATCCCCTTTCATCTTTCTGACAGGAATGTGATACAGTAATTCTTTGTGAAAATGCAGAAGATACGCTGCAGTAGTTAGAGTTAGGATTAAGTGGCAAATGCCTACTGATAAAGACTTAATTAAAGACACAATAGCTCTAGGAGGTCATTATCGTAATTACACCACTGGCGATATTGTTGTAGCCAAGTACATGTTTGTAGCATCAGATTATCTCCATGCTTTGTGTGCCTTTGATGAGGCAGCTCATCACAGCTTGTCCATTTACTTCCACTTACTCACTGTGCTAATACCTAAATCCTGCACGTTTTCTGTTATATGGCTGAAGGCATAATTCTGCACCTATTTGCATTGTGCACTGATTTGCAGAGAGCGAGTTTCTCTTGTTCCAGCTGATTGTATGCTAAGCAAATAGCATATATATGTGTGTGTGTATGTGTGTGTGTGTACTTTGAAGGGGTGTGTGTGTGAGAGAAACCCAAGCCCTAGTTCCCTCCCTCTTATTTTGAGCCAATCACACCATTTTATACATAGTATGAATGTGTACAGGGATACATGAGATGCATCTATGCTACACTTTTGAAAAAAAGCTTGAAAGTACATTTAAAAGAAGGCACGTAAGTTTTCTCATATGGCAACGAGATGGAAACAGCCACTTGTGTGATCACCTGAAGCAAACACTCGTGGAGGGTATGGTTGGGAGAAATTCAATTTTGTTTGCATTTTAATAAGAAACTACCTAATTTATGCTTCTTGAATCAATATACAATTATTGTTTTAGATTTGTACTTCTCCATACTTTGTGATGATGTTCTCCAACCAAATCATATTAGGCGAAAGTGTGCAGAAAATGCATACATGTGCTTACTAGGAAATTTTACACTCAAATGTTGATACATGTTCACATTTTTCCTTAAAAACAACAACAACCCACTTCAAATTGCTGTGGAAGTGTGGAGAAATAAATTTAGTAGGGGGGGGGGGGGAATGAGAAATTGAAAATGACAGACTTGTCCTTCCCTAGCAGAGGCTAATAATTTGTGTTAAGATATTCCACATGTAGTTTCTGTTATTTTTACTAGTCCATCACAAGCCCTCTATACAGATTTTAAATGGCAAAAACTGTGGCAGAAATCTATTTATTATACAAACAGCTATGCAAACTGGGCCTACTCTCGTGTAGGACCCTGGTAGAGACACATGCCCAACTGGCATGTTCTCTCCCTCCTGATCGGTTGTTCGGGAGCTTCAAAAGCTTTCTCCAACCCGAACATCATAGCAACTGATACCAAAATGCATTAGCATGCTTAGGAGTCTGCAGAGTATTTGCAGTTGGCATAACAGAACTCAGTAGCGCAGCATTTTGGCTAATCTACTTTATTTACACATAATACACTCGGAGCATTCAGACTTAGCTCCACCCACTTTCTCATCACATCAAAGAGAGAGAGAGAACAAAAGACAATAGTCCCACTTCATGGAACACAGTAACACCAAAACATCCTGTCTCTGTCACTTCCTACACTGTGGAATGAAAACATACACCATCATGTGATAGACAATCTCATGACTGCAAACACGGAGCAGGAATCTCAAGAACTAGCAGATGGACTAACTGCAGTGCAGGCAAAACTTTTGCTACCACCTTCCTGCTCTGCCTTGCCTCTGCTCTCCCCTGAAGGGAGAGGAGAGAGGCTGGATCATCTCTGGAGGGGAACGCTGGACCCACTCACCACTGATTTGCAATAGCTGGCCTGACACCAGACCTTTGGGTGGGGTAGGGAAACTAAAGTGGTGAAATAGTTGTTTATCAGCTAATTAGTGGGTGGGGGTATTCTTTATTATATGAGTATAGTTAATTTTCTTCATTATTAGTTACATGGCAGGTGTGTTGTTTGTAGTTTTTCATAAATGTTTTGTTAGAGAAGATATTGCTGTATTTTGTGACTCCCTCCATTTCCTCCCATTACCATTATGGTATTGTGAAAGGTAAAACAGAGCTATCTTAAATGGCACCAAGGAGGTGCAGAGTTGTACATCTGTTGCTGGTTTGAGGGTTTTTCCTTCCACTTCATTACCATCAACAAATATACAGAAAACATACAACGGATATTTCACACAGAAAATCATGGAGAAGAATTTAGGTGATATTTTGGAAACAGATTTGTGATAGGTTGAATCTTTCACGTCTTACTTCTAAAATGGACCATATCTGCAAAATAAAACCCATTTAACATAAATCTCCTGTTTTCAAAGCCTGATTATCCCTAGATTCAACTGGTAGGGAAGGCATAAGCAGAAGAAGATAAGAAGTCTGAAAAGGAATAAAAATAAATAGAAGGGGAGGGAGGAAGAATTTAATCAAACTAGAGATATAAATATGAGAGATGTTAATAACAGTTGTGTTTGGTGAAAGGGCAACTGATGATGTTACAGATATTCATTTAAGAGGAGACTTTGCATTTTTCTACCTGGAGCATCATTTCCCTTTAATTCATTGTAGGTGTTTGTGGCAAAGTGATGAAACATGGCCTAGAGCAGACATTAGCTACATAGTAGTGCACATGAGAGAGCCTGGAGCCCTGCCCATGCCCAATCTGTGATTAGCAGGTCAACACAAGTGAACACAGTGGGGGCTGAGCAGTGATGACACAGAATAAACATGCTGGCTCATGGTCACGTAATAGATTCCATTGTGGCCATAGACGTCAGTGTATGCCAAGAAGATCTGTACCGGTATATGTGCAGTTGGGCATACACATCACTATGTATGATTTCCAACGCAGAAATTACTAGTGTGGTTGAACTAACAGCGAGTTGGATTAAAGTATTCCCCTTTCTCAGCTGGGATTTTGGTAAAGAGACAATGTTTATTTTTTTCAGTAGAAAATTGATTGCAACTAAGAGGATACTTGGCTTGAAAGTGGGGAATTATCATATCATATGATTAAATGAAAGCTTACCTTGTTATAAGGTAACTAGACATATCCCAATAGAATTGAGACAATGTTTGATTAAGCCAGATTTTCCTACTTTACATTCAAGGAACAAATTAAAGAATAATTGAGATCCTTTTCAGATCTTTTAGAAGCTGAATATATAAAGCTCCAGCTCCAGGTGGCAAAGCAATTAGCTGATGAATAAAATCAACCGCTCTGTCATTCATCAGATGTTTAAATTCTGCAGACCAGATAAATTAATGTGTTCCTTAAGCCAAACAAACTGTAATGCTCTCTGTGTTAACACTGAACTCCTCTGAGAAAGAGAGTAGGAACCTCATGGCAGAAAATTGTCCAGAAACTAGAAATGTGAATATTGAGTTACTTGTTTGATTATTCCTTAAAATACATTTTTATCCTAATAAAAGACAGTTATTTCTTTTAGTTTAAACGTAAGTCAGTCAATTGATAATTTAAAATCAATACTGAGGAGCCTGTTAACTGCCAAGAGATTATATAGGAATCAGGAGAAATTCCAGGGATAAAGAGAGATCTCTGCTACGTGAAATGAGCATGATTCAACCATGTTAAGCACTTTTCAACACCATATACAGTGGTGCCTCGCAAGACGAAAAGAATCCGTTCCGCGAGTCTCTTCGTCTAGCGGTTTTTTCGTCTTGCGAAGCAAGCCCATTAGCGGATTAGCGGATTAGCACTATTAGCGGTTTAGCGGCTTTTAGCGGTTTAGCGGATAAGCGGATAAGCGGCTTAGAAAAAGGGGGGGGGGGGAGGGAAAAAAAGTCAGAAAAACTCGCAAGACATTTTCGTCTTGCGAAGCAAGCCCATAGGAAATTCGTTTTGCGAAGCGCCTCCAAAACGGAAAACCCTTTCGTCTAGCGGGTTTTTTGTCTTGCGAGGCATTCGTCTTGCGGGGCACCACTGTATTCAGAGGGAGATATTTAAGCACACACAAAACTGATGGAACTTCAGGTGATGTACTTTGCCTGAACAGGGAACCAGGCAAAGGGCCTTCTCGGTAGTGGTGCCCGCCCTGTGGAATGTCCTCCCATCAGATGTCAAACAGATGGACAACTATACAACTTTCTGAAGACATCCGAGGGCAGCCCTGTATTGGGAAGGTTTTATTGTTTTGCTGTGTTTTTATGATGTTGGAAGTCACCCAGAGTGGCTGGGGCAACCCAGGGAGATGGGTGCGGTGTAAGTAATAAATTATCATCACCATCATCTTACCACATGGCATTTTTGGGGTGCACACTAGAGGCATGACTTCAGATGAAGGACAGTATCCAGATTTAATAAATATATACACTAAAAAGCAATAGCAGCAAACCAATATCACACTAACACCCCTGGTAAATACACATTTATAGGATTTTGCTGTTAAGTGCAATACATTCAACTATATACACAGATAGAAAGTTTAGAGTTATGCTGTAGCTAGTAGTACCATAGGACCACCCCACTTGAACCACTGTTTCAATGGGTTTAACTTGATATTGTTATGAGTTTGTGGGTGCCAGACTGGTCTTCGTTATGAGTTTCAGAGGCTGCTATGTTATGAGTTTCTGGGTGCCAGACTCTGAACCCCTGGAATCATCAGATGTTAAAAAATATAAGCCAGTCCAGCTTCCTCATGAGGAAATCGGATGGGGTGTTGGGCCATTAGTGAGGGAGCTCTGTTCCAGATGGCAAATGAGAGGGGCCCGTTCCTCAACTCAGAGTGAGTTAGAAGAAAAAGCTTTTGAAATTGAATTTGGGGTGGGGTGGGGTGTGACCTGAAGGAAAAGGGTTGCAGTCCGGAGTGAGACTCAGGGCGTGATGGTTGATTTCTGTTTGAATCAAAGGCTGCATCTATGGAAGAAAAAATTCTCTCTTGGGGTATCAATGCTGTGAACCCCTCCATCATAGGGTCTGGTTGTATTAATATGTAAATAAACCATTTATCATAAAGACACTACAGTCTCCACTGTTTCCAAAAGGGAACAGGAACCCAGGGAAGCACCTGGAACCCATGGAATCTCACCTTGCTTGGAGGTTGGAGTGGTATGCAGCAATGTTTACTGTATTTTGTCTTCTTTTTGAGAAACCACAATGTTCCTAAAAGAGCTTTTGACCTTCTGTGGGGATAGAGGATACCTAACACAGGAGCAAAACTAGGCTTTATTTCACCCAGGACAAAGACCCAGTTCTGCACCCCCACATGCACATTTGTGTACACAGACACAGAAACTGGAGGCCTCAAGGGCATCGCTCTGGAGGCTTCACCTGGGGCAAAAAACCTGGCTAGCCCCTCAGTAGCTACAGCTCTGCTTAATGTGTGTTCAGTACAAAGGGAGGTTGAAAGAGATTTTAAGCTATTTGGCTTTCAAAAAGCAC
Source organism: Podarcis cretensis (assembly GCF_951804945.1). Lineage (NCBI taxonomy): Eukaryota > Metazoa > Chordata > Lepidosauria > Squamata > Lacertidae > Podarcis > Podarcis cretensis. Next base: position 119,822,013 of record NC_137172.1, on the reverse strand, counting down.
CAAAGAGCTAGCTTTAAAATACTGATCATGGTGCTACCAAAATTAAGCACTGTGCAATCCTGTGCATGTCTGCTCAGAGATTAGTCTGAATTCAGTTACACTCCCTTCTCCTGGGTAAGTGTCTATAGGATTGCTGCCTAAGAACATGCATGTAGATACAGAGTACTTGGTTGTTTATTCAAGGAATAAGAGGGGCCCTAACTCTCTGTTGAATTATATCCTAGTAGGTCGATTATATAAAATGCTGTGCTTTAGTCAATCAATGTCTTGATACAACTAGCCAATTGAAATATCACAGTACTACAGATGATATTTCTAAATCTAAATGATGACGTGATTAACCACCAGATCTTTCATGGTGTTAAAAATATATATCTAAATAATGCATCACCTGTCTGAAGCAGCTGATAATATCAGCTTGGTACAGAGCAGAAAAAGAAAAGAAATGCCATTGAAGTGAATAGACTGAAGTTTTTTAAAAAATCACATTGACCTGTACGATTAATCCTGCCGGAATTGGTCGGTTGAGGCTTTTAGCTCTTTTGAGTTCATTCAGCGCTTTAGTGGGGAGCTCTATCCGAAACAACTAATGAAGGTTAAATGAAAGGATAGCTGCAGATAAAGTTTAGATACTGGGCCCCGAGAAGAATCTTGTGTGTCAAAGACAATTGGAGAGAACCTCTGATTTGGGACGCGATACACTGTCCCTTCTCTGCCTCTATTCATTTCCCCAGTGCTTCTGTGGGAACGGTTCTGAGAGCACCCTTTTGAGTTGCAACCAGAGTTGGATGAAAAAGGCTAATTATTTTTTTATGTGTGTGCAGGCATTCTCTCTTTTTAAGAAAGAAATTCCTTTTAAAGCCCCCCCAATAATAAATCTGAGACTAAAATGCACTTCATGGCCCTAAGCAATGGGCATGCTTCACCTGTCTCGTATAATATGCGCCTTATTTTGCTTGATACCAGATCATTTGTGGTGGCAATGGGATTAACACAATTTGACCTTCATGGCTCTGGAGGAATGATTGTGATGTCTCGGGTCAATAATTATGTGAACTTGGGAGGATTTGCCTGATGCACCATAACGCCTCTTTCCAGGCCATTCAGTTGCTTCATAGTTCTGCTTGCTAACTATTTGAACCTATAAACTATGTACCCATTATGCCCTAGGCCACAGATTCTGAAACTTTGTCATGACGAATTAGCCTCCTTGACTTGAGGAAGCAATTGTCTGAGCCTCCAGATGTGAGTCTAAGACAAAAGGACAGATAGGTTGTCCAGAAAGGGTTGTGTGCACATCCCCTTTCTCCACCCCCCCCCCAAAAAAAGGAAAGAACAAGCACCTGAGGCATAACATCCAAGTGGAGCTTCGCGTGTTAGTAAAAACCTACCAGCAACTTTGACAATTTGATGCCCTTCAGTGCACCCCAAAGTTTGTGAGCTAAATCAGGCAACCTCACCTTGCACAATGGTGCACAAAAGATGTTAAGGTCCCTCTTGTAAAAGGGGTTTTCTGATGATCTAAAGGTAAAGGTAAAGGTAAAGGGGCCCCTGACTGTTAAGTCCAGTCGTGGACGACTCTGGGGTTGCGGCGCGCATCTCGCTTTACTGGCCGAGGGAGGCAGCATTTGTCCACAGACAGCTTCTGGGTTATGTGGCCAGCATGACTAAGCCGCTTCTGGCAAACCAGAGCAGCGCACAGAAACACCATTTACCTTCCTACCACAGTGGTACCTATTTATCTAGTTGTACTTTTTGGTGTGCTTTCGAACTGCTAGGCTGGCAGGAGCAGGGACCGAGTAATGGGAGCTCACCCCGTCATGGGGATTCGAACCACTGACCTTCTGATCGGCAAGCCCTAGGCTCAGTAAAAGGTAAAGGTAAAGGGACCCCTGACCATTAGGTCCAGTCGTGACCGACTCTGGGGTTGCGGCGCTCATCTCGCTTTACTGGCTGAGGGAGCCGGCGTACAGCTTCTGGGTCATGTGGCCAGCATGACTAAGCCACTTCTGGCAAACCAGAGCAGCGCACAGAAACACCATTTACCTTCCCGCCAGAGTGGTACCTATTTATCTACTTGCACTTTGACGTGCTTTTGAACTGCTAGGTTGGCAGGAGCAGGGACTGAGCAATGGGAGCTCACCCCATCATGGGGATTTCAACCGCCGACCTTCTGATCGGCAAGTCCTAGGCTCAGTGGTTTAGACCAAATCCCCACCCACATCAAAAAAATATTTCCAACCGGTCTAGTACAGCCTGAGTGAGCATCACAATGCTCAAATGCTCTCAAGCCCTTCTTCCATATCTTCCATTTTTTCTTGCTGGGCTGAGGTGTTGCTGGGGAACAGATCTAATTTAAACTACGAGAATAAGTGATTGGTTTGGTGACTGATTCTCTCCCCACATTTATTAATCCCGACTTCTTTTTTCCCTAACTGCTTGTCTTTCAGATCCTTACATTCATTTTTGTTGTAAAATCATTTCTGCTTTTTGATAAGGCTTAAGCAAACAGAGACCAGAGACTTATTTCACAAGCTCTTTCTTCCAGTCTCCTTACACTGAACCTGTTAGCTTTATTCTTAATGAGCTGTCAGTCTACTGACATTTTCTAAGAACTTTGCTCTCTGTGGGATTCTGATATTGTATACTATTGAAAACAACAACAACACACCCAGGAAACTACAGTGGTACCTCGGGTTACATACGCTTCAGGTTACAGACTCCACTAACCCAGAAATAGTACCTCGGGTTAAGAACTTTGCTTCAGGATGAGAACAGAAATTGTGCTCTGGTGGCGTGGCAGCAGCGGGATGCCCCATTAGCTAAAGTGGTGCTTCAGGTTAAGAACAGTTTCAGGTTAAGAACAGACCTCCGGAACGAATTAAGTACATAACCAGAGGTACCACTGTATTGGCCTACATGTTTGTTTACTTAAATATATAGTATGTCCTATTTCAGAATGGCTATCTACATCTATAATGTGTTTTTTAAAGCAAAAAATAAGAAAGACAGAAATGAACATATGCAACAAAACTTCCACACTATTGTTAATGAAATTTTAAAATAAATTTCAGATAGAAGAAGTAGGGTGATACCTCTGCTGGATGGGAAACAGGGAACAACATTTTGAATATTTTAAACTAATCCATTTTTTCACTTCTGTGTAAAGATGTACAGTGGTACCTTGGTTTACAAACTTAATCCATTCTGGAAGTCCGTTCTTAAACCAAAGTGTTCTTAAACCAAGGCATGTTTTCCCATAGCAGCAGGGGACTCAATTTACAACTGGAACACACTCAACAGGAAGCGGAACATGTTCTGCTTCCAAGGCAAAGTTCAGAAACCAAAGCAGCTACTTCTGGGATTGCAGCATTCTTAATAATAATAATAAATTTAGTATTTATACCCCACCCATCTGGCTGGGTTTCCCCAGCCACTCTGGAGGGCTTCCCACAAAATATTAAAATCCAGTAGTCTGTCAAACATTAAAAGCTTCCCTAAACAGGGCTGCCTTCAGCTGTCTTCTAAAAGTCTGGTAGTTGTTGTTCTCTTTGACATCTGTTGGGAGGGCATTCCACAGGGTGGGTGCCACTCCCGAGAGGGCCCAAGAATCCAAGTTGTTCATAAACTAAGCTGTTCTTAAGCTAAGTTACCACTGTATGGTGTTTAGTATCTTCTGAGAACATCTTTTCTCAAACTTGGGGTGTTCTTGAGCTACAACTCCCATCACCCCTGACCACTGGCCAGGCTAGCCATGCTGGCTAGGAATGATGGGAGTTGTAGTCCAACATCTGGGAACCCAAGGGAATGTTGAGAAAGAACTTTCTCTAGAACAGTCTATCATTAGAAGAGATTTGGGATTAGCTGCAGGGACCAAAAACTCTGTTTCACTATTCCCAATCCTTGCAAATGGGTGAGTGTAGGGGAAGTTAAAAAAGATGAAGGAGAAGATTGAGGGACCTTCATTTTGGAGTTGATGTCTACTGACTCATTCCCCCTTCATTCAAAATCTGGCGGAGTCAGTTTTCCAGGGTCTCAGCTTTGCAAGGACTTAACAAAATATGGTGGTTTCAGGGAAGATCCCAGGAGTTCCAAAGTGTTCTGTATCACTGACCAGACTTCACTGAAAGATTTCCAAAATGTCGTCATGAGATCATGCTGCTTCAATGCAAGAGGATCGTGTGCATCAATAGTACTGAAATAGAACTATGATTAACTCTGTTACGTTGCCCCCTTTTCATTTTCAGGTGCTATAATAATAATAACATATATAATAATGATAACATAAATAATTTATTATTTATACCCTGCCCATCTGGCTGGGTTTCCCCAGCCACTCTGGGCGGCTTCCAACAAAACACTAAAATACAATAACCTTTTAAACATTAAAAGCTTCCCTAAACAGGGCTGCCTTCAGATGTCTTCTAAAAGTTTGGTAGTTATTTTTCTCTTTGACATCTGGTGGGAGTGCGTTCCACAGGGCAGGTGCCACTACCGAGAAGGCCCTCTGCCTGGTTCCCTGTAACTTGGCTTCTCGCAGCGAGGGAACCACCAGAAGGCCCTCGGCGCTGGACCTCAGTGTCCGGGCAGAACAATGGAGATGGAGACGCTCCTTCAGGTATACTGGACCGAGGCTGTTTAGGGCTTTAAAGGTCAGCACCAACACTTTGAATTGTGCTTGGAAACATACTGGGAGCCAGTGTAGGTCTTTCAAGATCAGTGTTATATGGTCTTGGCGGCTGCTCCCAATCACCAGTCTGGCTGCCGCATTCTGGATAAGTTGTAGTTTCCGGGTCATCTTCAAAGGTAGCCCCATGTAGAGAGCATTGCAGTAGCCCAAGCGGGAGATAACCAGAGCATGCACCACTCTGGCGAGACAGTCCGCGGGCAGATAGGGTCTCAGCCTGTGTACCAGATGGAGCTGGTAAACAGCTGCCCTGAACACAGAATTGACCTGTGCCTCCATGGACAGCTGTGAGTCCAGAATGACTCCCAGGCTGCGCACCTGGTTCTTCAGGGGCACAGGTACCCCATTCAGGACCAGGGAGTCCTCCACACCCGCCCACCTCCTGTCCCCCTTCTGTCTTGTCAGGATTCAACCCCAATTTGTTATATTATAGTTGGAATTATGCAGTCTCTTCTACATCCAATACACTGTTCCCTGGCAGCCACCACAGCTGGCGGGCATTAGTACAGGGCCAACTTCTGGCACCCCAGGATGGAGGGGCTTTGGGTACAGAAGGTCTCAAGTCTGAACCCGAAAGAGCAGGAAATGTCCCACTTGAAGCTCTGGAGAGCTGCTGTCAGTCAGTGAGCAAAATGTGCCAATGGTCTGAGACACTATAGTGACACAGTTTAAGGCAACTTCCCATGTTCCTATGTGAGCACATGAAATCAGGGATAGACAGATTGGTCAATTTTGGTTCTCTGGGCTTCTCACTTCCCCCAGACTTCTTTTCGGTTCTCCATATTTTTGCAGCAATTTGTGATTTTAAAAAGCCTTGTGACAATCCATCAACATTTTAGTGCAAATTTCTCCCAGTCGACACATTTCTGTATGCAGATTTGACTGATTCTTATATATTTTGCTGGCATTTAATGTTAGTTTTTGTTATTCATTTGTTACCAGAAGATCTCCAAGTGACTCACAACATATTTGAAAATATAAACATTTTATATTTAAAACATGTTATATTCAAAATAGGTTTATATTTAAAAATCTAAACATAAATACATTATGCATTGAATACATTAATACATTATACACTTGAAAATAAGCATGCAAGACATCTACAATTCATTAATATATGTTATTTTCACTAATATATGATCATTCTTATGCACACTTTCCCTCAATATGGTATACATAATCTTGTAAACACTGTTTGATTGGAGACCTGCATTTCAAAATTTGGATAAGTGTGGATTCCAAAGTATGGCTGCATTTTGGTTTGCAAATTGCTTTGGGGTGTGTAAATTTTGTAGGTTCACCTTTAAACATGAATTGAATCAAATCTCTCTTCCATCCCTGTAATTTGCAGGCACTCTGTGTCACATTTTCTGGAACAACAGTTCACTCTAAACTTCCAGAATACCCCAAAAAAGGAACATTTAATCTCCTGCTTTTTGCATTTCTCATAAATATTCCCTTATGTGATGTTAAAGCTTGTTGTTATGCCAAAAGCCCCCAAAGTAGCATGCAAAATTTAAAATACAAAATCAAACAATAAAATATCAGTTATAAATCAATTAAATCAAAACTGTGTTCTTGGTATGTGTGTTTTAATCCAAAATGACCCTAACTGTTGTAAAAGTTTGATTTGAAGAATGTAAATCAAAGCTTGGTTGAAAAGGTATCTTGGGATTTTTTTGAGTAAAGTTTATTATTATTATTTCATTTTATAATATATATAAAAGAGAGAGAACAATTATGACAACAGACAAAAATTAAAAAGTGAGAAACAAAACTATAAAATAGACTTGTGGAATGAGCAGTTTTACATGAGTTAAAATAACACAGTCCATGTAAAGGTGATCAACTGTATCAGATCATCAAGGATAGTTCCAAATTAGCCAGATTTGTGATGAGGGTTGTCTTCAAAATAATGGTTGCACTGTAAATGTCACAAAGGAATGCCAAATCATATACAAGGCATCTTGTTTTAAACACTGAATTCACTGTATCTTATATTGTCTGTTTTGTAAAAATCTGAAAGTAGGAAAATTATTGGAGATCCAAGAGACAGAACAATATTAAGGCTTCACTTCTATGCACACTTAGTTGGAATATTTAAAGGCAGTGATATTTAAGTGCTGAGCTTTCCTGTACAGGATTATGCTGTAAATAACCTTTGGTAAGATGCTCATATTTATATTTTCCCACTTAGACCTATGAAACATCTGAAGAGTTTTCTGTACGCAAAATGCTTTGTGCTTTCCCTTTGTCCTCACAACAACCCTAACCAAGCAGAATATGATCACGTTCATTTTGCAAATGGAGAACAGAGGTAGAGGGATCTGGACTTGTGCAGAGCCCTGCACTGAAACTGCAGATAAACAAGAGTTGAATCTAAACAATAAATAAATTACATTTATCCCATTTAAGCATGTCACTGCAACGGCTGATAGGTAAAGGTAAAGGTACCCCTGCCCGTACGGGCCAGTCTTGACAGACTCTGGGGTTGTGCGCCCATCCCACTTAAGAGGCCAGGGGCCAGCGCTGTCCGGAGACACTTCCGGGTCACGTGGCCAGCGTGACAAAGCTGCATCTGGCGAGCCAGCGCAGCACACGGAAACGCCGTTTACCTTCCCACCAGTAAGTGGTCCCTATTTATCTACTTGCACCCAGGGGTGCTTTCGAACTGCTAGGTTGGCAGGCGCTGGGACCGAGCAGCGGGAGCGCACCCCGCCGCGGGGATTCGAACCGCCGACCTTTCGATCGGCAAGCCCTAGGCGCTGAGGCTTTTACCCACAGCGCCACCCGCTGATACCAGCTGCTATTCAGGAGCCAAATGTCTACGTGAACAAAAAATGCCTTCAATACTTGTCTCAATGACAGCACCGTAGGGGACAAGCACAGTTCCCCAGAAAGGGAGTTCCAAAGTCAGGGCGCCAATGTGGACAAAGCTCTGCTTGCACAAATTTTCTCCTCTGTTTCCTTGAATACCTTTTTATGTCGACAGGTCTGTGCAACTATTTGCATTTTTTAATCAGCCAGTCATTTTAACCACTTCACCCTCTTTTTATTGCGTGTTATACTTTATTGTATATATTGTTGTGCAGTACAGAGCTATTGTATCAATCAGTAGTATATACATTTATAATATATATATATATACAGTGGTACCTCAGGTTACATACACTTCAGGTTACATACGCTTCAGGTTACAGACTTCGCTAACCCAGAAATAGTGCTTCAGGTTAAGAACTTTGCTTCAGAATGAGAACAGAAATCATGCTCCGGTGGCACAGCAGCAGCAGGAGGCCCCATTAGCTAAAGTGGTGCTTCAGGTTAATAACAGTTTCAGGTTAAGTACGGACCTCCGGAACAAATTAAGTACTTAACCTGAGGTACCACTGTATATATGTATATGTATATGTATATGTATATGTATATGTATATGTATATGTATATGTATATGTAAAGTGTAATGCTGGTGGTCAACGAAAGAGGTTTAAAGATTTTCTCAAGGCAAATCTAAAAAAATGTAGTATAAACACTGACAACTGGGAAACACTGGCCTGCGAGTGCTCCAGTTGGAGAACAGCCTTGACCAAAGGTGTCATGGGCCGAACTCAGGACGCAAGGGAGAAATGTTCTAAGAGGAAGGCACACCTGGCAAATCCACACAGAGATCAACTCCCGCCCGGAAACCAATGTCCCCACTGTGGAAGGATGTGTGGGTCCAGAATTGGCTTCCACAGTCACTTACGGACTCATTGTTAAAACTGTGTTTATATAATAATAATAATAATAATAATAATAATAATAATAATTTATACCCCGCCCTCCCCAGCCAAGGCCTGGCTCAGGGCAGCTAACAAGCAATAATAAAAACAAATTGAATGAATGCAACTTAAAAACAAAATTAAAATACAACAATAAAATATTGAAACCTCATTGCAGGAGGAGAAAGGAAAAGAAAAAAGAAAGAGGGGGAGGGAATCAAATTGGCTCCAAGCCAAAGGCCAGGCAGAACAGCTCTGTCTTACAGGCCCTGCGGAAAGACAATCTTACTTGGCTATGAGTGATTGCCAAAGATATATGAAATATACTCAGAGTCACAAAGTGATTTCATGCTCTTTATTCACTCATAGTGGTGAGGAGGAATGAATGAATGTCCCCTCAAAGTATCTGCTTTATATACATTATTTACACAATGGGCTGCACATGATTGGCTAATTGTGGAATTCTACTGTAAGCCAATCAGGTTGTGGATTCACTTATATCTGGAGCATGATTGGGTGGTTCCTGCAAACCAATCATACTGCTGCATTGTTCTAGGACCAATCAGACTGCTGCATTCTGAATCCTATTGTTCTAGGACCAATCAGACTGCTGCATTTTGGATCCTATTGTTCTAGGACCAATCAGACTGCTGCATTCTGAATCCTATTGTTCTAGGACCAATCAGACTGCTGCATTCTGAATCCTATTGTTCTAGGACCAATCAGACTGCTGCATTCTGAATCCTATTGTTCTAGGACCAATCAGACTGCTGCAGTTTGGATCCTATTCAACTCAGTACATAACAATATAAATACTTTTATAAATAAAAAAAAGAATACTCAGGAGAAGGGCAAAAATCCCACAGTAGAGCACAAGCTTTGTACACCATTAGTGGATAGCATGTGCTACTGACCTGGCCTCCTAGCAGCTAAGATGCTGTTGCTTACTGGAAAGGAGAGAGAGAAGGGAGAAGCAGCAGGGAGGTGGGCCTGGTACAAGCACACCAGTGTGGCCAATCCCGAACACCTTGTGGTGCATTTGCATCATGCCCAGCTTCCCTTCCACCTCGCTCCTTCCCAGGAAGCAGCATCAACTCAGCTGCCTGAGATCAGGTGAGCATTGCTGCTCCCTCCACCGTCCTATCTGCTACTAGAAGGGTCAATTCTAGGCAACCGCCAAAAAAGACATCTCCAGGACTGAGAATGATCTGTGCTCAAGACCCTGGAGAGGTGCTACTCTCCATCTACTGAGCTAGGTGGACCAGGGATTTGCATTACAGTGGTGCCTCGCAAGACAAAAAGAATCCGTTCCGTTAGGCTCTTCGTTTAGCGGTTTTTTCGTCTTGTGAAGCAAGCCCATTGACAGCTAAGTGGATTAGCGCTATTAGCGGCTTAGCGGCTTTTAGCGGCTTAGCGGATAAGCGGCTTAGCGGCTTAGAAAAAGGGGGGGGGGAAAGGAAAAAACCCCCGCAGGAACTCGCAAGACATTTTCATCTTGCGAAGCAAGCCCATAGGAAATTTGTTTTGCGAAGCGCCTCCAAAACGGAAAACCCTTTCGTCTAGCGGGTTTTCCGTCTTGCGAGGCATTCGTCTTGCGGGGCACCACTGTATATCCATACATTGCAAATGGTCCTTGTATTGCAATGTCGAAAGCATCGCTCAGAATCCTCTTCCCCACATCCGAGCTGGAACCACCTCCGCCAATTCGCCGCTGCCGACCGTTTTAATCTTCTCCACATACCTCTTAAGCTGACAGCTCTCCAGATTTTAAATCTGTGTTGTTGTTTTTTCTAATGCCTCTATCGATGTAATAGCAGTTTTGCATTTATTAATTGCCAGGTGTTTGCTGATTGCTAATTTAGAAGTTCTGTTGTGACACATACAGGGTGTCAAACAAGGTCTATACCTGTACTGCTGCTGCTTCTTTCTTTTTTGTCAAAAACACGCTTCACGAAGAGGGAGGCCTGAACCATCACTCTGGGCAGTCGTCACTGTAGAGCAGACAGGCCATATTGCTTCCCTGCCCGCCACCTATTCAAGCCGCTTACCTTTTTCTTTTTCCATCCTGCTCCTCCTGTCTGCTTCTTCTTCACAGAAACCACACGGGAGCAGTGTGCGCTCGCCTTTGAGAAAGGCATCTCTCTCTGACCCCCTCCCCATGACTGAACTTATCTGTCAAAGGGTGTCTCAGCCTGAGATAAAAGGACAAAAAGTGATGACAAGTAGAATATTTCACAGAATATCCATCTTTCACCTGGCAAATGCCTCTTTTGTGAGAAATCGGATAGCTGGTAAAGGCTAGTCAGAACATCCACTTATATTGAATGAAATAATGAATAAAGCTGACATTTTCTGCTGCGACATTCCATGATTGGATAATACAAAAGGGTTTTTTTTAACGATGGGGGGAGAGGAGAAGAGAAGATTCTGTGATTGTGAGGATCCCATTAGTCCTCATCAATTCAAAAATAGAAGCTGTTGCTTCGGTTTGTTTTCTTTTTAAAATCACCTTGGAGGAGCATTTGAAGGCATGGCGGGACAGCATACAGTTGTAAATATTCCAAGCTAAGTACAGGAGTGACATTGGGAGTAATTCAAAAGCACCACAGCTGTTACCAGTGCTGCCACTTAGAATTAAGGACTAGTCTGTAGAAACAGCAAGATCAAGTGGCTGTTGAGACTCCCTGTGTTTGTGTGTGTTGGATGCAATACACACATCTATCTATATCTATTTATCTATCATCTATATCTATCTATTATCTATCTATCATCTATCTATCTATCTATCTATCATCTATCTATCTATCTATCTATCTATCTATCTATCTATCTATCTATCATCTATCATCTATCTATCTATCTATCTATCTATCTATCTATCTATCTATCATCTATCATCTATCTATCTATCTATCTATCTATCTATCTATCTATCTATCTATCATCTATCTATCATCTATCTATCATCTATCTATCTATCTATCTATCTATCTATCTATATCTATCTATCTATCTATCTATCTATCATCTATCTATCATCTATCGATCTATCGATCTATCTATCATCTATATCATCTATATCATCTATCTATCATCTATCTCTATCTATCTATCTATCTATCTATCATCTATCATCTATATCATCTATCTATCATCTATCTATCTATCTATCTATCTATCTATCTAACTAACTAACTAACTATATCTATCTATCTATCATCTATCTATCTATCTACCATCTATCTATCTATCATCTATCTATCTATCTATCTATCTATCTATCTATCTATCTATCTATCTATCATCTATCTCTATCTATCTATCTATCTATCTATCTATCTATCTATCTATCTATCTATCTATCTATCATCTATATCTATCTATCTATCTATCTATCTATCTATCTATCTATCTATCATCTATCTATCATCTATCTATCTATCTATCTATCTATCATCTATCTATCATCTATCTATCTGTCTATCTATCTATCTATCTATCTATCATCTATCTATCTATCTATCATCTATCATCTATATCTATCTATCTATCATCTATCTATCATCTATCTATCTATCCATCCATCCATCATATCTATCTATCTATCTATCTATCTATCTATCTATCTATCTATCTATCATCATCTACCTACATACCTATGTACCTACCTACCTACCTACCTACCTACCTCTGCATATAGAAAGCTAGCTACTTCCCAACATAGAACAATAAGCACAGGCCCTTAGTCCTTAGTTTGTCCTTTCATGCTTGGATATTTTTGCCAGCCGCTCCTTGAGTATGGATATTTTTGTGGCAGGCACATTGTGGTTCAAACAAAATTTATTTCTAAATAGTATGTTCCTTCTTCTCTTTGGTACTTGTTCATTTAATATAGTTTAGATTCTCACGGCCAATTTGCAAAGGGGAAAACCTCCCACACCAAGGAGAGCATTAGGAGGGTTTAAGAAGGCGGAGGCTCAAGGCACATTGTACTTGATAATGTTTAATATTGATAATGTTCTGGTGATATTGCTGTTCACCAGAACCAATCCAGAAGACACCTCCCCTTCAAATAAGATGATGATGAACCCAATGACGAATCAAACAACCTCTTCACTAATCTTAGGGTGCTTCAAATTGCAGGCTACAGCCCTGTGTGACTTTACCCTGGAGTAAATGCCTCTGAACTCAGTGGAACTTACTTCCATGTAAACATGCATAAGGACATGCTGCTTGGCTAGAAAGTTACATTATATTTTTCTCATCTGAGATGACCCAGATGTTCTTTATTTCACCATCAGAAAAATGGGCCCAAGAGAACGTATTTAGGGTGAGGCAGAGAGGAGCAGGCTTGATTCTCAGTGAATGGGATCATGGGGAGAATGGAGAAGATTTCATTTCCAGCCCAAAGTTGCAGTACAAGGGAATGGCTGCCATGAACTTCTTTTTTTGATGGTGGGGAGTCAGGGCTAATCTTGGAAACATTATCACAATGAAGATAAAACATGCCTCCACTTAGCCACTGAGCTTCTTTTTCCTCACTGGCAGGATCCTGCAGGAACTTACAATGTGTCACCGTGTGCTAAGAATGCAGTCTACCCCTCACTACCCTCCTATTCTTACCCATCCCAATAATGGGCATTTGACTAGTTAAAAAATGGAAGAAAAACATCAAGTACTGGGACGCATCCATTTGGCAGGATCTGATCTCAACCTTTATGTACACTGTTGTGGGTGTTTGGAGTCTATAGACCAACGTCTTATAAAATAGCTTGGGCAAGGGGTTCAGTGGGTAATTTTGAAGCCCATCCTGAAATGGAAGCTGAACGTTGAAATTTAGTGTTAATTTTGAACTTCAGTAGACCTCAGCAGAACCTAGATGTGACCAGTGTTTTCATGCAGAAACAAGATGGCTTTTCATTGGGATTCCTGTTTTGAAGCACTTCTAGAATGTTATTGGCATATGCCCTTTGACCAGTAAGATTTCCCCTTCATAAAACACAGCAGAAAAAGCAGATGAATTGTGTTAAATGGCAACAGTTGAATATTGTGCTCTTGCACAATATATCCACCCAAATCAAACATTGGATTGTGGGGTGGGGAGGCTCTGGACTTTTTATACTAAGAAAAGTGATGGGAAAATACTAGGTAGTTTTAGACTGGACTTCATGGTCTTGGAGGAAGGGTTCCTTTAGATGGCACACTTCAAAAGCCATCTCAACTGCGTTGGGGGTCCTCCTGTTCATTCAGCTGAGTGGGGCCTGGATGTTTGCCTCCAAGTGCAGACCTGATGGCACAACTTATGTGGGCATTTATATAAAACTGGGAAGGAGCCCAGGAGGAATGGCGATATATTAGGCCAGTGAGAAGAGATCTAGAGTATTAGCTGAGATTTATGATTATCCAAGGAGATTGTGATATATGTTTACTTGTGGGTGGGGGAAGCGGGTGTAACTGTGGAACAGAATAACAGACAACTTGTGGCATCCTCACATTTATGGAAAGGATTGAGCAACAACCGGGTGTAATTAAATAAAATTGCTATGAATTACCATACCTTGGCAACAACATGCATTCTTTAGAAGAATATTTGAATAATAATTCACTGAGCATATCTGGCACCCAATTCTAACCCTATTAGCAAAAATGCCATTGTAACAGATTACACTGGGAGCGCTATTCAGAAGAGAATATAGAATCCAGCCTGGGGTTGACCCAAGGAACTAGTCTGTTTTCCCATGGATTGTAGCTTTTGAATTGTGTTGCTACATGTAGGACTATAAAATCAAAAGTAGTTTAGCCTTGTCCACACCGAAAGAGAGATTTTAAGGAAGGCAATATAGACAAAATAGTAGGAAAAGCTGCCTCTGTGGCATAATATGACTCTTTTGAAAGACATTTTATTCCTCCCATCCTCATTTATTAAGTTGTTGAGTTATTGACTTACCCCCCCCCCCCATGGCACAGCCATTTCTCTCAGGGTGCTGTAGCTCTGAGGGGCCCTTTCCTACACAGCTGTGACATGTGTCTTTTAAAATGCTTGTTTAAGACTAAAGAAAAAAAGTTGCCAGCCTTTTTTTAGAACAGAGCTTTCCAAACTGTGCATTGCGACATGTTAGTGTGTCAGCTGCAGTGTGTAGGTGTGTTGCACGTATGCTCCCCACACTCCTTCCGGGGCTGGAAAGGGGTTAGTTTAACCTGTAGTTTGCTAGTAAAATGGAATTACTTTGTCACAAAATGATGTAAAACTGAATTATTGTGTCACAAAATGATGCATGTCTAAAAAGTGTGTCACTAACGTGAAAAATCTGGAAAGCTCTGTTTTAGAACCAAGAAGACTGCTGAGCAGGTAAGATTGTGATTTCATCTGTGTGTACTGCAAGGCTAATCACACTTTATTCAGTTATAGGTCCTGCTGTGTTCAAGTTGGATTTGCTCCTAGTCTGTCATCGTATGCACATGTCTTTTGAATTAGAACCATTGAATTAGACCTCTCTCTGAGTAGCATGCTGCGAATCTGTTTAGTTTCTGCCTTATCTTGATTTCTCCTCTTCCTGCTTTTAGTACAGTTCTAAAAATATTACTGCGTATTATTTAAAACAGTTCTGCAAACCGATTTGCAGACTATAATTGTTATAAAAATAACATGGAAGTTTCTTCTAAGAATTAAAAAAGAGGCCAGGATTCAACTACGTTGTGGCATGCACTAAATGAAGTCTGCTCCTGGAGCTTCTCCCATTTCATCCTCCCCATTCCTCTTCCTGCATCACCTAAATCTGCTCTGGGAGGTTAAGGAAACTCCAGAAGAGGGTTTAGTGGGAACATGGTGGGTGCACATGGGGTTAGATGCAAGGGTGGGAGAGTCCTGTTGCACAAGTGAACCTCATTCCCCGAACACATACAGTCGTACCTCGGGTTACATACGCTTCAGGTTACATACGCTTCAGGTTACAGACTCCGCTAACCCAGAAATAGTACCTTGGGTTAAGAACTCTGCTTCAGGATGAGAAAAGAAATCGTGATCCGGCGGTGCGGCAGCAGCAGGAGGCCCCATTAGCTAAAGTGGTGCTTCAGGTTAAGAACAGTTTCAGGTTAAGAACGGACCTCCGGAATGAATTAAGTACTTAACCCGAGGTACCACTGTACTCCACTTACTACAACAACGCACACCACCCATTATACTGATAGCAAGCAGATCTATTTGCAGAACTGGGTGTGCTATTTTTGACCTCGTACTAGGCCACATGCACCAACTCACATGAATATTAGTTTCACAAGTTTTTACAAAGTATTTTCTACAAATATTCTACTGTTCATATGACAACTTACTGGCTTTTGATCTAACCTGACTGCCCAGGCTCCAAGGGATGGTAGAGAGCTTTCACGCCATAACTATCCTGAGCAAGAAGCAGTGATGACCACCATTATGGAGGATAAAGGTTATCAGTGCTCTACTAAACGGGCCACTGGCCTGATGCAACAGATTCTTCTTATGTTCTTAGTACCATCGACTTTCTAGGATCACCCATTTCATCTCTTGCAGTGCAGAAGAGAACATTTGGGAGTGATCATGTCATACCCTCCAACGCGCCAAGGCAAAAAGCCGGGGACGTGCTCCTGCGCAAGTCATGTGGCCTGTGTGAGTTCATGGCCCAGAGGAAAGTGCATTTTCAAGGTGAGATTGTGGTGCCCCAAATGGCTGCTGTGCTCTGGCACAAAAAAATGATGTCTCAGTTTAACCAGGACAGTTGAGGGGTATGTCCGTCTCACCCATTCTACCAGGGGTGCCAACTTGAATAAAATATTGTGGGGGCCCAGGTAAGCCCTGCCCTACACAATCAATCATACAATGCAGTGCACACACACCATTTGAATAGGAATGCCCAACAGCTTTGTGGAGGCCCAACCCCCTCAAATATTTTATTGTGGGGGCCAAAGCCCATAAAGCCCCTAGGGCTTGCCTCCTATGCATTCTACAGCCTGATCAGTGCTTTGATTTGAGTGCAAGCCAAGCTGACAGGAAACTCACCAGGAGAGTTCAGGAATCTATCAGATTCCACATGTTTGCCTGACAATTTTAACCAGCCCACCACTCTCGCAGAGCGAAACAGCAACTCCCAGTCTAAGCATCACTGAGAAGTGGTTTGACCATGACGATGGGGTTACAGAGGACACCTGCCCCAACTTCAGCTCTTCAGGCTCCCATTCACTTGAAAATACCTGTGTCCTGCAGAATATTTTGGGCTGCTAATACACTGAGACAGCTCCAAGGTTGTTATGGTCGCCATGAAGCCACTGCCACCAGGGCAGGTGAACAGGCAGTGACAGTGAGGAGGAGGAGGTGGAGGGAGAGGGAGAAATGAGGCCAGGATGTTCCTGGGGTTGGCAGTGTGATGTGGTTCTCAGCAGGTGTCCAAGTATGGCAAACCCCTGATGCCAGCTCTGTTCATTGGAAATGAATTTCTGTTAAAGCACAGATTTTTTGAATCATTTTTGGGTTGCTTCCATATATAATTTCCAGGGTTATGCATTAAAATGCACTGCTGAACAAATGGGGTAAAGATGAACATCGTTTTTAACATCATTATATACATCTGAATTATTAATGCTTTCCATGTACTCAGTATAAATAGTGCAAAAACTATTTTAATGAATATTAGTTTTTAATGCTTTGCATTGCACCCAGAGCCTCATTTAAATGGGTTCATTGTTAGTGTTATAATCTTAATTGTATTGAGCTTCCTACTATAACCAATTGCTTTATTGAATTAGGCTATTAACCAGTGGAGTGTTCAGCAGGAATGTGAAGCCTCTTCTTACTTACCCCTGGAAGTAACCATTTTGTAGTTCCACTCTGTGGTTAGGCAGTTGACCTGTGAACTTTTTTCATTCAGATTTCAATGAACGAAAACGCAGATCTGGGAAAATGCAGATCTTTGCATCTCTCTTTGCTGAAATACAGCACAATGAAATTTTGCATCACAAAACCCACCACTCTTGATTTATTTACTTACTGATTGCATTTCTGACTAATTTTGTAACATGGGTTTCATCTGTCTATTTTGGGAGACAAAGCAGGAGGGTACCTCTGGGGGTGAAGTCAAACTGTTGGACTACTGGGATAGCTCAGCTGGTAGAGAATGAGACTCTTGATCTCAGGGCCGTTGATTTGAGCGCCACTTTGGGTGAAAGATTCCTGCCTTGCAGGGGGTTGGACTAGATGGTTCTATGCTTTTATTATTCTACAGTGCCTGCTGCGGAGACCGATATAGGAGAGACATACACCATGGTGTTTCTTCTCTCTGTGGTCCTCAAGGTCAAAGAACAAAAACCTTATAGGGCAGGAGGGTGGGAAAAGCAGGAACAGCTGGTAAGCGGCAAAGAGGAAGATCCCCGGCCACGTCCTGCTTTAAATAAGGCAGGCCACACCCCCAGAGCCAGCCGATTGGCTGGCCAGGAGGTGACGCAGCTCAGTCGTGCGGGGGCTGGGTTCCAGCCACCACACGCGTGGTGGGGCCATGAAGCCCACAACTCCACCTCCTCTGAAGGGTCGAAGTGGCTTTGCGTGGCGAGTCCCCCCCCCAGTGGAAATAATGACACATGACACAATCATTAAGGTTAACGGGCTAAATAAGGCCACACCTTTTATTGGTTACAGGTGATGAGCGGTATTGGCTTAGGCATTGGTCCTAACCAACTATATCCAACTTCAGCCCGTCTGCTAGAAGTCTGGGAAGGGTTAACCACCAGTAGGGGGAGTCCTGCTGATGCACATCAACTAGGAACTCCCCCGGGGTCACCGCTAGGGGATGTGCCTTAGGCCCTCACCTCCATAGGATTCGGACAGAGCCATGCCCCCGGAATCCTTTACTGAACTAGCCCTCAATATGCGGGGCAGGTGATGGCGTAACCTCCCTTCTTCCATCTACAGAGCAATACCAATGCCTAACCACCACTCGAGCAAAAGCTCGCCGCCACTGCATTACAGGGGGTTGAACTAGATGATGCCAACTCTACGGTTCTATGCTTTTATCATTCTACAGTGCCTGCTGCAGAGACTGATATGGGAGAGACATGCACCATGGCGTTTCTTCTCTCTGTGGTCCTCTCCGCAGTCACATCTCCTGTGGTCACTGCTGGGATACATGGCCTGACTGTCTCCAGGCATTGTGGTCATCTGCAATTTAAAACAAATTACAATAATAAGAATAGGGTTGATACACACCACACACACACCTCATCCCTTTTTAGATGGAAACTAAAAAGCTCTTTTTGCACTGAGTCCACTTGGGGTTACCTGGTGAGAAAAGAGCTTTTAAGCTCTCCACCTCGCTGGCCAGGTAAAGCCTGCTCGACATGCTGGCTCCAGAAGGCTCTAGGATGCTCTCACATGATCTCACAGGGCAATCCGAGTTCCTGTGAGATCTCATGTGAGCATCCCTAGTCCAGAGTCAGTGCATGGGATTCAAATTCTGTCCTTTAAAGCCTGCAAAAGAATTGAAATGTTTTGCTAAAACATATCCTTGATACAAAGTAACTTGTTTTTGGGGGGATGTTTCTAAAAATCTAAAATCCTGCTGATCAGCTGTGCAGCAGGGAAGGATGTTGGGGAGAACCAAATCCATCCCTACTTCTCTGGAACACAGCTGATCAATTGCATTTTACTCGTTGCACGATTGCTGTTGTTGTTTAGTCGTTTAGTCATGTCCGACTCTTTGTGACCCCATGGACCAGAGCACACCAGGCACTTCTGTCTTCCACTGCCTCCCGCAGTTTCGTCAAACTCATGCTGGTAGCTTCAAGAACACTATCCAGCCATCTCATCCTCTGTCGTCCCCTTCTAGTGCCCTGAATCTTTCCCAACATCAGGGTCTTTTCCAGGGAGTCTTCTCTTCTCATGAGGTGGCCAAAGTATTGGAGCCTCAGCTTCACGATCTGTCCTTC
Source organism: Podarcis cretensis (assembly GCF_951804945.1). Classification (NCBI taxonomy): domain Eukaryota; kingdom Metazoa; phylum Chordata; class Lepidosauria; order Squamata; family Lacertidae; genus Podarcis; species Podarcis cretensis. Next base: position 119,802,621 of record NC_137172.1, on the reverse strand, counting down.
CAGTGAGCACTCAGGGCTAATTTCCTTAAGAATGGAGAGGTTTGATCTTCTTGCAGTCCATGGGACTCTCAAGAGTCTTCTCCAGCACCATAATTCAAAAGCATCCATTCTTTGGCGATCAGCCTTCTTTATGGTCCAGCTCACACTTCCATATATCACTACTGGGAAAACCATAGCTTTTACTATATGGACCTTTGTTGGCAAGGTGATGTCTCTACTTTTTAAGATGCTGTCTAGGTTTGTCTGACTATTGGATAGATAAGGAAAATCCTGCAATTGTGCATGCCGTTCCTCATCCATCTGAGGATAAGTGCATGGTGATCTGGTACTAAAAGCCTTGCACTCCAAGTTGGTTCAGGGCAGTGATGCATAGTTCCACATGCTCCTCATTTCTCTGAGTGGTGAGAATTTCCAGGGGCAGTGCTGTGTGGTTGGGGGGGGGGCATTCAAATCAAACACTGTGCACAGATATAAAGAATTGTACTATATGCAGCATAGATTTTAGAGGAGGAGCCATGACTTTGTCATACTCTTTAATTATTACTGCACCAAGGAAGTGCAATTTACTGAGAAAATTCAATTCAAGTTCTGCGGTGTAAATTATTCTAATTAATACAATTTACATAGTGTGCCTGTTTTTCATGTATGTTCACAATTTGCATGCTTCAGCCTGAGCTCACACTCAGGTTTCTATAGCATTTGTCATTTTAATTAGCATTTGGCTTTCTTTGCAAATACCAATATAATTTACGGCAGGAGGAGAGGTAAAGGAATCAGAAAGGCAGTGCAGTGTATGGTTATGGGGAAATGCACACTTCTCTTCCAGCATTGGATAGGGGCAAGCATGGAAACTGTTGCTGAAGTTGAAAGACCTGGTTCACAATTTCTGTATTGGGTTAAATATACTACAAAAAGCAGCAGCCCCCACTGTCTGGCATGGCAAATTGTTTTGAAAGTTTGTGATTCAGCGTAGCGTGTAAGTGTCTAACCACTTCTTTTTCTGCTTCCCTGGATTAATAGCTAAGTAGACACAGAATCATGTTTTTTGTTTTGTTTTTTTACAAAACAATGCAGATGCAGATTTTTATTTTTTTTTTAAAAAGCAAAACACCAGTTACTTCATAGAATCATAAAGTTGGAAGGGAACCCTAGGGTCATATTGTTCTCTTCAAGTATTTTGGAGCAACGGTATTGTGCTTCCAATATTAATATGAATGTCCCCACATTCAAAGCAGTTCCCTTTTCTTGACATCAAGTCAGATGGATACAGTGGTACCTCAGGTTAAGTACTTAATTCGTTTCGGAGGTCCGTACTTAACCTGAAACTGTTCTTAACCTGAAGCATCACTTTAGCTAATGGGGCCTCCTGCTGCTGCTGCACCGCCGGAGCCCGATTTCTGTTCTCATCCTGAAGCAAAGTTCTTAACCAGAAGCACTATTTCTGGGTTAGCGGAGTCTGTAACCTGAAGCGTATGTAACCTGAAGCATATGTAACCTGAGGTACCACTGTACTGAACTCCTCGCAGGTCAAGCCACCAGTTCAGAAAATATCAGTCTCTGGCAGTTTCCTCCAAGTGACTGGTTTGCACAACTCGCATGCACCGTATTTTTTGCTCCATAAGATGCACCTGACCATAAGACGTACCTAGTTTTTAGAGGGGGAATGCAAGAAAAATATATATTCTTTAAAGGGAACGCTGAGCAGAGCCTGTATGCATCCCAGGCTCTGCTCAGCGCTCCCTTTCACAAGCCGCATGGAGCATGTGTGCAGCACTTGCAGGCTTTCCCCCAAGGAGAACACTCTTTAAAGGGAGCGCTGCTCTTGGGGGCTTTTCCAGGAGGTGGGGGAAGGGACTGAGGGGCTAAGCCAGAAGCTAGAACAGCAAGAAGGAGCGCTGCGCAGTGATCCCTCTTGCTGTTCTGGCTTCTGGGATAGCTGCACAGCCTGCATTCGCTCCACACACATTTCCCCTTACTTTTTAGGAGGGAAAAGGTGCGTTTTATAGAGCGAAAAATACGGTACATCATTAGGGCAAACAGCCCAGGAAAACAGAAAGCAGAAGATTGGAGGGGGCAGGAAACCCTGCAGTGATTTGAAATAAAATAAAATAAAAATAGGAGAGTAACTAGGAGTGGACCCAAATGGTCACCCCCAAGGAGAGAGGGTTTGCCATCACATTGCATCCCTACACATAATAAAACAAACATTAATAGCAGCATGGGTAAAACCAGTGGCAGTAAAATTAGAGGCTGGATTCAAGAGAGTAGATGTGCTAGTGGGAGACAGAACAAGAAGAAGTCCCACCAGCACTTTAAGACTCCCTCTTCCTCCTCCCCCAGTTGGCTTGGGGAGATGCTGTGTGAGGCCCCAGAACAGCACACAAGGAGGGGCAGATCTTTTTGTTCAGCAAGCTGAAATGCTTGTGCTGAAGGAGTAGCACAAAGTTGAATTCCTCCCTGTGTGTGAAATCTGAGGTTCGGCCCACACTTTGCTTGTCCCATGCCTAGAATGCATGCGTCCGGGAGGTTTTCTGCTTGCCCCATGCTTTCTAGGCATGAGTCTGAACAGTTTTCCATTTGCTCTGCTGCCAGGAAAACACACTCTTTACCACGGAATTGGAGCCAACACTCGTCTACGGAAAACCTGGTTAATGTTTGCTGTGATTAAACCATAACGAGTGGGTTTCTCTGGGCACGGGTGGAAGCGGTGAGACAAGCAGAAGTGTGGATGAACCCTGGTTCCTGGTGAAAGAGACACTGATTGTACTAAGGCTATATGAGATACAAGCCAATGACTGGATACTATGGCCAGCCGCAGTGTGTGGACCGGTGTTCATCCTCCTTCCAGCCTATCAGGATGAATCTTTTCCAGCAGAGTCAGCCCACACGTTTAACTTAAAACCCATCAAGTGCTGAGCAATCAAGAAATGGGAAATCACATTGTGTTATATGCATGGGTGAACCAATCCTAAATAGTGATGTTAATTTGTCCCTGATGCCTGGTGGATAAATCCATCACACCATTCAAGTGTCCCCGGTTGTCAAGAATGTCCTTAATTTGAAGCAGATTTCTAAGCTTTCTCATTACCCTTTCCATTTTTTTTCACCACGTACTCCTATTCTTCTGCATTTTGCTTGCCACTGACTATGCCTAATGGTTCTTAAAGGCCACTGAGATATCTGAGTGGTATATTATTCACCTCAAGCCATCTAATGATTGCTAGGTTTAAGGTGCTGGTTTTAACTTTTAAAGCCCTATACGGCCTAGGACCCTCATATCTACAGGACCTGGTATGTCCCACGGAGGACCTTATGGTCTTCAAATAAAAACATCTTGGAGATCCCAGGCCACAAGGAGATTAGGCTGGCCTCAACCAGAGCCAGGGTTTTTCGGCTGTGGCCTCGATCTGGTGGAATGCTCTGTCACAAGAGATTAGGGCCCTGCGGGACTTGACATCTTTCCTCAGGGCCTGCAAGATGGAGCTGTTCCACCAGGCCTTTGGCCAAGGCACAGTCTGACCCCCTCTCTCCTTCTGTAATCCTCATAGAACTCTAACCCAATGGTTGCCATTAATTTGATTCTGAATTGATGTTAGAAGGTATTTTAATTAACTGACTGTGTGATTTTATGTACACTGTGCTATTTTTACTTGTTAGCTGCTCTGAGCCCGGCGTTGGCTGGGGAGAGAGAGATACAAATAAAATAATAATAATAATAATAATAATAATAATAATAATAATAATAATAATAATTAGGATTCTGCATTACTAGCACCTTTAACAGATGGCTAATATGCTATATATGGCATGGGTCCCATCTCTCTCTCTCTCTCTCTCTCTCTCTCTCTCTCTCTCTCATCTGTCCACACACACAGAGTATATTGGACTAGGACCCAGAAGACCAGGATTTGATTTCCTACTCAGCCATGAAGCTCACTGGGTGAACCTAGGCCAGTCACTACCTATCAGTCTAATCTGCCTCCCACAGTTGTTGTGGGGATTAAATGAGGAGCGGGAAAACTATTTACACCACCTTGACCGCCACATCATTCTGTGATGTCACTTATGAGCTGCATCTTGTGCAAAGACCCACAGTTCTCCCATAAAGCATTGCTTTGTTTCACATTGATAGAAGCATCACTGTGGCTCAGCATTTCAAGGTATTTTGTTTCTGATTTTTATTAAATGTCTATACTGTCCATCCAAAGTTCACACAGCTGTTCACAGCATAAAAATACATAATGAAAACACAAAATACATAACAGAAACAAGTCAACAAACAAACAAACAAACAAAAACCAGTATCACCACCAAACACACTTAAAAGGCCATAGTTAATCAGCCAAAGGCTTGGCTATGGAGCGTCCCTTCCACAAAGGGAGCCATCACAGAAAAGACCCATTCTCATGTTGCCACCCTCCAGACCTCTCATGGAGGGCACACAAAGAAGGGCCTCAGATGATGATCAAAGAGTCTGGGTCAGTTCATGTGATTTAAGGCATTATTGGTCAACACCAACACTTTGAATTGGACCCAGAAACTAATTGGCAACCAGTGCAGTCAGGCAAGGATTGGTGTTACATGTTCAGATTGTCTTGCCCCAGTTATTCCTGTCTGGATAGGGGTGCAGCTGGGCACACCATGCCACTGAGACCAGTTAAGCCTCAAGTGATGCAAAGGATCCAGAAGTACCCACTCATTCAGAGGGAGTGTAACCCCACCAAGAGCAGGCAGCCTCCCATCCATCCAGTCAAGGGAACAGCCCAATAACAGCGTCTCAGTTTTATCTGGGTTGAGCTTCAGTTTGATGGCTCTCATCCAGGCAAGACAACAATCCAGCACATCCACTGTTACCCCTGGAGGTGTAAAGAAGAAGAAGAAGAGTTTGGATTTGATATCCCGCTTTATCACTACCCTAAGGAGTCTCAAAGGGGCTAACAATCTCCTTTCCCTTCCTCCCCCATGACAAACACTCTGTGAGGTGAGTGAGGCTGAGAGATTTCAGAGAAGTGTGACTAGCCCAGGGTCACCCAGCAGCTGCATGTGGAGAAGCGGGGAGGCGAACCTGGTTCACCAGATTATGGGTCCACTGCTCTTAACCACTGCACCACATCTACTACACCACTACATCACATAAAGGAGAAGTAGAACTGTATATCATCAGCATATTGCTGACAACATAGTCCAAAACTCTGGATGACCTCACTCAGCTGTTTGCTGTAGATGTTAAACAGGTAGGGGATAAGATCAAACTCCAAGGACCCCACATTGAAGGTGCCATGGGGTCAAGCAGCACTCCAAGCATCACCTTGTGGAGACAACCAACCAATTAAGACCAGAATTACCAGAAAGCAGTGCCTCCCATCCCCCAACTCATACAGTCAGTCCAAAAGAATACCATGGTCAATGGTATCAAAAGCTGCTGAGAGCTCAGGAGAATTAACAGGGACACATTTTCCCATCTCTCTGCCAGCAGAGGTAATCATACAGAATAGCAATTTTTGATTGAATTTGTTTGATTGTTTGACTATACATGTATTTTAAAATTGGTTTTATGCTTGCAAACTACTTAGAAGCCATTATGACATGGAAACAATATAGGGATGATAACAAAAGCTGCAACAGCAACAACAGTAGATGCTATTCAGGGTTCGGTGTGGGGGAATCCAAGTGAAACAAATACAGAACTCAGGTGAAAGCCACTAAAACCAGACAAATCCCCAGGGGTATTCAGAATTCCTATATTGTTGGGGCATGCCAGATCCCAGCTGGAAAAGTATTCCAGAGACATGGGGCCACTGCGGGAAAGATCTTCTTCCTCATGCCTGCTTAGAGGTGAGAAGGACCTTCACTGCTGACCTTGAGGCATGCATCGTTGATATGGGTGAAGGATCCAAACCTGTGGCAGCTGTAAAGGATAAAACTAGCACATTGAATCGGGCTAAAAATGCACTGGTGAAACTGGTGCAGTATCGGTTGTCACATGAACTTACTGCCTGGCTTCCACCAGGGTTCAGGTGGCTGAATTCTGCACCCACTGAAGTTTCCAAATCCAGCCTAGACATCACTGGACAACTGATAGAAGGCCAGACCTTCCAAGAAAGGGCTGCCTTTAGCAAGCCTACCTAAACTGGTAAAAAGACTTATTGGTCATCAGCATCACCTAAGCTTCTGCAGTTAGTGCTGAGTCCAGGAGCACTCCCAAGCTGCATATTCGATCCTTCAGGGGGAGCGCAACCCCATCTGTGCCCTGCTGTAAATCTGCATCCAGAGTAGTCACTTTCCATATCCACAGTACCTCCATCTTGTCTGTATTCAGTCTCAGCTTGTTTGCCCTCATCCACCCCCAGATTGCCTCCTTAGACTTAAGGGATAATTAATACATGCACTGTGAAGAAGAAATGTTCAGAGTATTCTTTCTGATCTGACTTCTTATTAAGGAAGAGGCAAATATTTAAATTAAACATGGAGGATCTGATATCCTTGACCATCTAGACCACTCTTTGTTAAATATTGCTCGTGTCTCCAGTATGAGCTGGATCTCTCATATAACAGTTTAACAAATATAGGTAGCCTGTTTTTATTTTGCAAAGAGCAGGAAGAGGTTATTTTAGTTCACTCACATATAGCAGTCTTGCACATTTAATGACGGCTGCGATTTGCATTAAGTGCTGGCACCAAGGAAGAGAGAGTTTATCCCACTATCGTTTCTGCACATGTGACAAGAGAGAGAGAAGTAAATAATGAGGCCGGCACAGCTGTACAGAGTATATGAAACAGAATATTCATTTTTCTTCAATGGGAATAGTGCAAGACAAAAGTGAGCTTTTCTTCAACTTGTTTGTTTATTGAAAATTCATGTCCATAGAGGCGTTATGTTAAAATTTGCTCTCTGATGTTAGTGTTTGCAGGATTCCTGTGGCCACTGGAGTATGTTCTCATTTATGTACCTTGATATGCATCTCCAATTACTGTCAGAGATGCTTCTTGTTAAATATGGTAAGCTCTCTGGCTTCTGAGAGTGTGAATATGTATTCTGTACTCTTGGGCCAAACGGAGGATGGTTCTATGGACTGAGGATACTGAGAACTCGGGCGCAAATTAATTAAATATCTAAAGAGGACAGCATAAATGAAAATAGTCTGGAACCTCTGGGCTTTAAAGAAGGATGGATTTGGGGAGTGAAAACAGTGGAGTTTGAATTTAAAGTTGCAAAAGAAATGCCACGCACACAAAAATGCTTTTTGATGCTTTCTTCTAAGTTTATGGGACCAAATTACAGGAGCCCTCAACTGGTCTTTAAGGAATTCTATACAATATTTACACATAACTACATTGTGAAAAAATGGAGGTGGGATTTTTATTTCACTCCTTTTTGCATATTCTTAAAACAACATGTGCCACATTTTTTAAAAAAAAATCTCCACCTTCAACAGCTTTAATTATGTTAATTATCACATATTTTGTTAATAACACTTTCTTTTGAAGACATCCATTAGAGATTTAAAGTGTTAATTTACTGGGAAATCTAATGGAAGACTGTTGGAAATCTCCCTTTAAATTAACTTTACTTACTTTTAATGAATGTCCTAATTAGACAGAGATACAGTATTATTGGAAATATTGCAGAAGTGGAAGTAAGGGCTTATATTTCTTATTTAATGCAAAAGCCATTTATCTTGGCATAACATCTCCATTATTCAAACAAAATGATGTATTGTTCTTACTTTTTTATGTAAGTTACAAGTTCTCATTGAAACATTGCGAGGAATTAAATATGTCTGTTGGTTGCCAAATACAACTGTGGGGTCCTACTCTGACCATCTCTCTTTCCTGGCCTCTACATGGTCAATGGAAGGAAGGAAATCAAATATAGGAACACAACCAAGGAGCAGGGAGCGAGGACAGACATCTCAAAGGTGCACAGAAGATAATTTATGGCCCAGTGTGCTTCAAGTATAAAAACTCTTTCTCAAGGGTGATTCTGGAGCCACTATCATAGGTATGTTTGAAAAGAGTAGCTCTGACCATTAACCATGGCAGTTCAAAATGGGACCCATGAGTTTAAAAGCTGTACAGTAGCTCTGAGGTCCACAAACTACAGGTTAAGCTGGCATTTTTTGATGGACAGTTAGTGTGCACCCGATCCTAACATGAGAGTAAGGGACCTGCAATGTGACTCTCCCCGCCCCCAGTTGTAAGACCGGTCCAAAATGGAGCTTTGCGTCTTGCAATGAATTGGAAGTTTATTGGCAATACATATTGCAGGGGGTGGGATATAGTGGGGGGAAGAAAACCCTCATGACCCTGTGGGCAGGATTAGCAACATGCCCCCCCCTAATTACATGGACTCCTTTCACGCGGTTAAATTGTGGAAGGGACATTTGAGGCATTTGTTTTCAGGGCAAGGAATGTGCAAGGAATGTATGCCCAAATCACTTCTATCACACTTCAGAATGTTTGCATAGTCCTTGTCAGGTGTCTTCTCAAGCAACTGTGGTTGCATGGGGGGGGGGGGCGAAGAGCGGGTCTGTACTCTCTGGCCTTGCCCCCACCATATCACAGGGCACTCTTATGCAGAAGGCAAGGCCATAGCATTCTGCCACTGTCTGCCTGCCAAACCGCAGCCGCCATCCCATTCAACACCCCCAAAATGGACACCAGTGAAAACTGGGTGGTGGTGACCCGGGAAAAAATGGGATTACAATGGCTAGGGAGAAACTATTTGAATATTTTGGATTTACTCACTGAGGGCTCTTCCACAGCTCCATTTGCCCTGCTGCCTTCCCCTGGGAAAACCGGTTTTCCACAATTGCTGTTTGTTCCGATTCAGCAGTAAAGAGTGTGTTTTCCAGGAGAAAGCAAATGCAAAACAGCTCGAACCTGTGCCTAGAAAGGGCCGGACAAGCAGGAAAAGCAAGAAATCACTCAGACCCATGCCTTCTAGGCATGGGACAAGTGGAAGTGTGGATGATTCCTGAGTGAAGCATGTTGATTTTGTAGACAACCACAAGTGTGGAAGTTCTTTGAGCATTCAGTTTTGTTGTGGTTTTGCACATGTGTGCCTGTCTGTATGTTCTAATTCACTAGCATTCTTTTTAGTAGGATCAATAATATGCCAGCCGAAATAAACAATTTCGCATTGGATTGATTATCAGGGAAGTGAAAATATTTGTTTGTATCCCACCAGAAATAGATACTTCCCCTCCCCCGCCCAAATATTGATGGAGAAGACAGATGAAGACACATGAGCATGTGGCACTGAAAATCATAAAAAGAATGTACAGCAGATCTCTATAATGAAATTATGTGATCTAAGAAAGTTACAAGAGCAGCTGTCATACAATGTGTGTGTGTGTGTGTGTGTGTGTGTGTGTGCAGTGGCGTAGCGTGGGTTATCAGCACCCGGGGCAAGGCAAGTAATTTGCGCCCCCTAACCCGTGGATTTCCCTAACCCCCAGATGTTGCACCCGGTGCGGCCGGCCCCCCTGCACCCCCCACGCTACGCCACTGTGTGTGTGTGTGTGTGTGTGTGTGTGTGTGTGTGGTCATATTCCAAGAGAAGCCATTTTAGTCACCAGGAATAGTTAGTTTTCTATGGTCATTTGGCCACTGACACATTACAAGTAATAAACCATCAATCTGATTGAAACAGTATGAGATCACTTTTTGAAGCCTATTACGGACACTGTTCTTAAGGTTAAGAAGAAAAATGGAATTATAATCCATGCCATTTTTGGGTAATTGTTATTAATAAATTAGCAAAGAATGAGCAGCAGACGGATGAATTGTTGTAGTTCATTAATTTTATGGTGACTTTCTTTGTGTGAGCCAATTATGTCTGTCATTGTGTTGCTAAGTGGCAACGATGCCCAAAGGAGAGAGCCTGGATGCAGAACAAATGGTCTCTGCCATTTTCCCTTTTCAGGATTTTGCTAAAGGCTCCCTAACGATCTTGGTGATTGGAATCGGAATCATGTAGATCTGTAGAACCACAAATTTTTCTACAGAATGATATGGAAACTAAAGTGTCGTACCTTTAAATATTGAATTTTATGCGTCATACATCATAAGATTTGCTAACTGATAAACACTGATTCCCCCACGCTGCCATTACCAGAAAATCCATTAATGGACAATTAAGTTATGGAAAAACGGCAAAAGTATGCAGATGATACCCAGCTCTACCTCTCTTTTATCTCAGAACCAGTGAAGGCGGTGAAGGTCCTGTGTGAGTGCCTGGAGGCGGTTGGAGGATGGATGGCGGCTAATGGATTGAGGTTGAATCCTGACAAGACAGAAGTACTGTTTTTGGGGGACAGGGGGCGGGCTGGTGTGGAGGACTCCCTGGTCCTGAATAGGGTAACTGTGCCCCTGAAGGACCAGGTGTGCAGCCTGGGAGTCATTTTGGACTCACAGCTGTCCATGGAGGCGCAGGTCAATTCTGTATCCAGGGCAGCTGTCTACCAACTCCACCTGGTACGCAGGCTGAGACCCTATCTGCCAGTCTCACCTGCCAGTTTACCTGCCTGACTGTCTCACCAGAGTGGTGCATGCTCTAGTTATCTCCCGCTTGGACTACTGCGATGTGCTCTACGTGGGGCTTCCTTCGAAGGTGACCTGGAAACTACAACTAATCCAGAATGCAGCAGCTAGACTAGTGACTGGGAGCAGCCACTGAGACCATATAACACTGGTCCTGAAAGACCTACAGTGGCTCCCAGTACGTTTCCGAGCACAATTCAAAGTGTTAGTGCTTACCTTTAAAGCCCTAAATGGCATCAGCCCAGTATACCTGAAGGAGCGTCTCTACCCCCATTGTTCAGCTCGGACACTGAGTTCCAGCTCTGGGGGCCTTCTGGCAGTTCCCTCACTGCGAGAAGTGAGGTTACAGGGAACCAGGCAAAGGGCCTTCTCGGTAGTGGCGCCCACCCTGTGGAACGCCCTCCCATCAGATGTCAAGGAAATAAACAACTATCCGACTTTTAGAAGACATCTGAAGGCAGCCCTGTTTAGGGAAGTTTTTTTAATGTTTGATGTTCTATTCTGTTTTTAATGTTCTGTTGAAAACCTTCCAGAGTGGCTGGGGAAACCTAGTAGAAATATTATTATTATTATTATTATTATTATTATTATTATTATTAAAATTCTTTATTGGGGTTTATGGCATGAACATTCAAAACTGGCTTCAAAGCCATTTCATGTATCACATGTTCTTTGTTTGCTTTTCCGTGGCATTTTACCGAGTATTCCGATCCACTATAAATCCCGTTATTGTATGCTCTTTGTGGTGATTCTAGAAATTCCATTGAAATACAAAAGAGCTGGCAATCATAAATTTAAAATCATAGATGCATGAAAGAATCTCTCTAAAATCCAGGTTGTAAAGTCTTGTCTTCACGTGAAGACAAATGTAGTCAGAGTTTCCTTTGGGTGGTTGCAAGTATCGTAATCATTACCCTCCACTTGTGAAGCCATAATGGTGTTGGGCTGGAGTGTTTGGCTTGGATGTTGGGAAAGCCTGCTCAGTCATGGAACTCATTTCCCTGGTGTACTTGGGCACTGCTTTACCGTCTTTACCCGCGGGTGCAAGGGGTGCGGGGCACCCGGGCGTTGGATTCTGGGGGGTGCCCGGCACCCACCACTGAAGCCACCTAAACTCTTAACCATCTACCTGTTATGAAATAATAAATAATTTTGATCAAGCTAGAAAAACAAAATATACACCTAGGTATTACCGAAATGTATACAGTGGTGCCTCGCAAGACGAAATTAATCCGTTCCGCGAGTCACTTCGTCTTGCGTTTTTTTTGTCTTGCGAAGCATGGCTATTAGCGGCTTAGCGGCTATTAACGGCTTAGCGGCTTAGCGGCTATTAGCGGCTTAGCGGCTATTAGCGGCTTAGCGGCTTTAAGAAAAAGGAAAAAAAGTCGCAAGAACTCGCAAGACGTTTCGTTTTGCGAAGCAAGCCCATAGGGAAATTCGTCTTGCGGAACGACTCAAAAAACGGAAAACTCTTTCGTCTTGCGCGTTTTTCGTCTTGCGAGGCATTCGTCTTGCGACGTACCACTGTACCTACTGTTTCACTAAAGGACTTTCGACTTTGTGCGCTCATTTACCAATGGTGGTAAATGGGAGTACTCAAGAGTATGCACTCCTGGCACCTTTCTTTCCTAGAAAAGAAGTACTGGTTAAAAGTGTGGCACTTCCTGTAACAGCTTCATGGTGAGTGCCAGCACCGTTTTTTCTAGAAGAAAAGTACTGTTCCGTCTCAAAATGGCATTGGCCAAATGATGGTCAGACGACAAATAGGTCCTAATTTGTAGATCTTGCTTCAGGCCTAGGACATGTATCAAAAGGTTTTGAGTGTGGGGTGCATTTTAATGGGTAGGAGAGGATATGTTAATTGAAATTCATCCCTCCATGTGCCCACATGTGTGGGATGAACAGAGTTTCAAAATCCCATCCTTGTCAGCAGAATTAAAAGCATAGGAACTGGGCTGTAAAACCTTGTTTTGAGTAAGTCCAGCTATGAATTAAGCTTGCTCTCCCATTCCTACCCCTCTTAAAGAATCAGGCAACAATCTGGGAAATAAGTTTAAAAATAAGATTTACTTACTTGGATCACAGCAATAGTAGCAGTAAAAACTATGCAGGCAAAAGACTTAGAGTATAACCAGCTTCAGTGCCAGAGCTGGAGGGAGCAACAGGGCACAACTGCCCTCATGGCTGGACAAAGAGAGAGGGGAACAGAGAATACCTGGCTGCTAATCTCCCACACTGAGGATATCACTGTTTAATGGATCTACTCTAATTGATAGTGTGGGGAAATGAGGAGATGTGGAGCCAGGTTACTGCCTTTTTTAAAAAAATTCCAACCTTCTAGCATTGCATCCTCAGATATTTCTCTGATCAAACTGATACAGTCACAGGAACAGTAGGAATCCCATTTCTCAAAAAAATGGGGCACTTGATTATTTTATTGGCCTCTAGATATTTGGAAAGGCGTCAGTTTCTCTCAAAAGATCTGTTTCAAAGTATTATAAAGCATAACTGGGTGTTTAAAGGCCAGGTAGCCAAAGAACATTCAAATCCAGAGGACATTTAGAGTATAATTAATAAACAATCAGGAAATCAGGCTATTTGGAATACAGAACATTGAAAAAGCTTTTTTTGACAATCTCTGCTCTGTGAAAACAGTGGGTAGCCTTCTGCTTGCACAATGAGGTTCTTCTCCTCTCCCCCCCCTTCCCCCTACACCCAGAACATTGGTTGGGGTGTGTGTTGAAAAACCCCTGGAATAGCCTGTTGGGGGAGGAGAGGCGGGTTCTTCCATCTGGCAAGTCAAAATGGCTCACTTGACTGATGATTGCCTTAGCAGGATGTAGAATTCCTCCCAGTGTATGCTTTTGTGTTAGCTTTAGGTTCCAAAGAGTCAATGGCCATTTGCCCAGCTGCATTCAAGGACACCTTCCTAGCCAAATAGCAGTCAACTAAACCATCATCACCATCATGATCACCACTATAGGCCGAAGAAAATAACTGGAATACTGACATTTAATGTCACCAACCAATATTTTGTGACAGCAAGAGTCAGGGCTTGTGAAAAGCCAATCTAGGAAATCAAGCGTATGAGAGTTTTTCAGGTGCCCATGCTGATGCAAATTAATGGTTGCTGGAAGAGTATCTAATTTTTCATTTCCCAAGGTAGTCTGTCCTTCCAGAGCACTTATAGCTTTCCAGGCTCTCCAAAGGACGTGTTGGCATTTAAAAATGGAAGCCAGTTTATATTGAGCCACTCAAACTTTAGCAATCATGGGCAGTTTATGCCAGATTCATTACACTGGATAATCCTCTTGCTGATGAGTAACTCAAACAGTCATTTTTTTGTGGAGGGTGAGGGCTCAAACCTGGAAGGCTAAGGTGGGCCTGTCACAACACTTGAAATAATAATTACATCCATTTAAGTTTTTAACAGCGATACACATGGCATGATGACACAGTTAATGACAAAGTTATTTGACCGAATGCCTGAATCACCAAATGTGGGCTGCAGGATAAACTTTAAGGTTGAATCCAGTTGGATTGGTTTTTCTTGCAATCCTTGCATTCTCAGTTTGGAGATAGTGTCAGACATATGCTTTACTTAATGATTGCAGTTTATTACTCAATAGGTCATATCCTGTATATATTAGGAACAAACACCTTGGAGACTAAGAGCTGGTGGAGGGAGATGACATGTGTCATTGCTGTTGTTTTCACTACAGCCCTGTGGAAAAACTAATTACCTTTTCATCTTGGTGAATCCAGAGGTCACTTTACCACTACTATATCTCTACATGACAGGGTACATGGGTAATTAGGTAGGCTGTGTAACCTGGATATTCCATGGATCTCATTACATCTTATTTAGAAACGCTATAATTTGATTGGTGGAAAATTAAGGCATCTTCTCATGGGTCATTTTATCTCTCTGCAATAATAATTCTTGGCTTGATTAAAAATTGATCCAGTGTCTTAAAGTGAATTTATTATTGCTGCAATCTATCACCCACAGACAGATAATCTGGTTCCCATCTTTATCTGATTTGAAAAATCTGTCACTTATTATGTGTTGTTCCACACCCACCCACCCACCCACCCACCCAAAAAATCATTTAAATTGATGGTTTGTTAAGGCATGCGTACTATCAATGGCCCCTTGAAAGAAATACTGAGACAATAGCCTGATGCTTTTTACTGCAAGAGTCTGATAATATGTCAATTTTAATATATTGATTTGTATTGTGTTCTAGCAACAATTTCTCTGTGGGGGAAAAAAATAGCATGGACACAGAGCAACAAAGGAGTATGTGTTCAATTGTTACTTCATTTGTATATAGCTCTATTTCTACTCCAGAACAGCTCAAGTACTTAAGGGAGCTTCTCCTCATGTCTCCAACATCTGGCGGCCTGAGTTTTGAGATGGTACCCTTGATGGCCTGGGAGGCTGCTACACATGGAAGGGCCATCTCAGTGGTGGCACCTCAGCTGTGGAGCTCCCTCCCCCATGGAGATTACATAATCCCCTTCAGTATTGTTCAAGTGAGAATTTAAACATACTCATTTCAGCTGGCCTTTGGCACATGGAATAACAGTACTGTGTTTTATCACTTTTTCGTAACCTTGTATCTGAAGCTGTATTTTGTTGTTTCATTGTATTTTCATAATTGTGTTGTCAGCTACCCTGAGCTTGGGAAGAGGAAAGACAGAATATAATAAGTAAATAATAAAATGACAACAAGAATAGCACTCATCATTGTGGAGATTATCCACAATTTGTCTTTAGAAATTCTACTACGTGGCACTAAGTTCTTGTGGAAAGACCAGAGAAGAGTGCATGCATGTACATATGTACGTAGGAAGAGAGGGCTTCACTTTGTAACAGTCCTTGTAAAGTAAAAGGGACTGCTCCAGAGCAAACAGGTTGTGGATGGTGGCCAAAAAGGGTGATGGAATCAATTATGGCCTTTCACCAAGATAATTGTCTTCCAAATAGAGAGGGCCTGTTTTTTTTCCTTCAGGTGTCTTTCTGTATTAACCTGATTGCAACTCCATCACAACTCCTGAAACCCTTGCTCCAGAAAGAGAACAAAAATAAGAAGTAATGTAAAGCCTTATTAACTGGCCACCAGACAAAGGGGCTCTCTAGCTGAGCGTCAAAGGGTAAGTAGAAACAAAAAATGTTGCACAGAAGAGGAAAGCCACAGGAAAAAACCAGACGAGGAAACAGCCTGGGGCATTTTGGTCCTTAAAACAGAACGTTTAAATGATGTTAAATGATACCTGGAAATAATAATAAACTGCCAATTTGAACCACTCAGTGGCATCCTGATGTGCTTCTTCAGGCAACTGTTTAACACTGTCTAACGGTAGGACTGGTCCTGGATGGAATAACATCAGCACATCATGGCTTCCAGTTCAGGCTTTATGGATATGCTTCTCCTCCTCTCCTAAGCCCTGAGCTGGAGCCAAGTGCAAAATAGAACAATGGGCAGACACACAATACCCCTGAGTGCACTAGGATTTTGCTTTCAGTACCAGAACTGAGCTCACATCCCTTTTGCACAAAAACAATCGGGAAATCAGGTCATTCTTGATTTTCCTTCATGTTTTCTTAATTTTAGCAGCTGAACATGGGGAAAAGCTGGACCATAAAGAAGGCTGATCGCCAAAGAATTGATGCTTTTGAATTATGGTGCTGGAGGAGACTCTTGAGAGTCCCATGGACTGCAAGAAGATCAAACCTCTCCATTCTGAAGGAAATCAGCCCTGAGTGTTCACTGGAAGGGCAGATCATGAAACTGAGGCTCCAATACTTCTCATGGCCACCTCATGAGAAGAGAAGACTCCCTGGAAAAGACCCTGATGTTGGGAAAGACGGAGGGCACAAGGAGAAGGGGACGACAGAGGATGAGATGGTTGGACAGTGTTCTCGAAGCTACTAACATGAATTTGACCAAACTGCAGGAAGCAGTGGAAAACAAGAGTGACTGGTGTGCTCTGGTCCATGGGGTAAACGACTAAACAACAACTATTAAAAAACCCATGGACCCAAGTTGTTGCTACTGTTAAAAAACCCAATCTTCTTGCAATGTGGGGTTTTTCTTAAACTGCCTAACAGGGTCCAGGAGTAAACAACTGGGAAGATGCGCCTTAGTGTCCATGTAAAATACTCCAGTTTTATTATTGAGTTATTTGATTATTACGGTACTACTTAGCCTGCTTTTTAAGAGGAGGGTTACAAAGCCTGAGAGTGCAAAGCAACAGAACCACAATATAACATAGGGCAAACTAAGGACAACTGCATTGATTCACTGGGTCAATCCATCACCTCTTCTGCATTCCAGTATTTCCATTTGCCTTTCCTCATTCGCTTTGAAGAACTTCATTAAGAATGAAAAGAGGCATGGTGATTCCGTAGTATGTGCTTTTTATGTGAACACCCCACACTCTCATCTGACAGCACCTGTGATGTAGTATTATTTTGGATAATTAAATAATCTTAAGCACCCGTGTGCATGGAGTGTGGGATCAACAGATGCCTCGAGTGGTGTCATGCCCACAAGGCAACGCTGAGCGTTTTCAGCCATCTAAAGAGTCTTTTTCTTGGCAATGCAGCAAGCCTCCAGATGTGCGTCTCTGTGATCCTTTGAAGCCTTTGTAGCTTTTCCTTGAGATTCTTTTGGGATGCATATCAACGAATACATGCAGATCTGTCTAAAGGATGCCTGGCACACAGATAATTTCTTGCTGGTGGAAAATGTGAAAAGTGGAGTTTTATTTCCTCGCCTGCCTGGGTCATCTTCTAGGCTTGCAAACTCATTTAACAATTGAGTTGTGAAAAGGGGAGATGGGTTGGGATATGAGGGAGTGGCTTACAAAGAAAGCTGGGCATGAACCGCAATAGATTTTCCCCTTTGGTGTTTAAACAAGGGCTGGGCAAAAATGCCTCCCCAAACTCCCCACCCTATTTGCAAGCCAAAAAAATAGGAGGTACTGTGCCAAACATTCTCAGGGGCAGAGGGTGGGCAGATGCAATTCTGAAACAGCTGGGGAGCAAAAAGGAAGAAAATTCTCAGAAAAATCCCCCACTTAGAAATTCAGGTTCAGTAAATGTTAAGTGAAACAATGTTGTTATTTCATGCTGGTGAACGAAGGTTGCAATGGGCTAAGAGATGCAAAGTTGTTGCACAGGCTTATCACCCCCTTCAACAATATTACAATATATTGGGTTGCATTAACTATCTGTGGCTGATGTTTTGCCAAAAGTTCTCAGGGGGAACTGAAATTCTCCAGCCGTTTGGGGAGCCCCCACAAAGAAAATTCTCAGAAAAGTTGGGCTCTATTCTTTGCCTGGGATATGATTTCAGTTGCTGCTCCTATTTTACAAAGTACTGAATAGGAATCACTTCAGTTCTGTTTTAATTTTGGACCACCACACAACAGCATAATTCTTAACATTTCACTGCACATTTGTGGGACTTTTTGTGCCCAGATACAAGAAATGAGTTCTGCTTGTGTAGTTCATTCTATTCAGGACTTTCTTTCAGCTGGAACTCACTGGACCTCAATTCTGGCACCTCTCAGTTGGGTGCCATTGCCATTATAAGAGAATTACCTTCCACTTAAGGGACGCAGGTAGCACTGTGGGTTAAACCAGAGCCTAGGACTTGCCAATCAGAAGGTTGGCGGTTCGAATCCCTGCAATGGGGTGAACTCCCGTTGCTCGGTCCCAGCTCCTGCCAACCTAGCAGTTCAAAAGCACATGAAGTGCAAGTAGATAAATAGGTACTGCTCTGGCAGGAAGGTAAACGGCATTTCCGTGCGCTGCTCTGGTTCGCCAGAAGCGGCTTACTCATGCTGGCCACATGACCTGGAAGCTGTACGCCGGCTCCCTCAGCCAATAAAGCAAGACGAGTGCCGCAACCCCAGAGTTGGTCATGACTGGACCTAATGGTCAGGGGTCCCTTTACCTTCCACTTTGATTGCCTTTACATGTTACCGAGCTGTTCTGGTACCTCTTTGGCATATTTTGAGGAAATTACAAATGGAGGCTCATGTGTTTTGGGGTAAGCTCCTTAGGCTGAAACCCACAATTCCTTTCATCTTAATAAACTGATATGTGATAAAATTATCATATAACTCTAATAATTATTATTGTTGTAACAATATAATCAGGTAACACCAATAGCACCAGCATGATTTATGTATTGTTTTCTCTCTCTTTAATTAATGGGAGTAACATCAACTTGTGCCAACAGCATGAAGTGCAGATGTGCAAAGGAATTTTAAAATATATTTTAAACTTCATAAAAGCAATTCCAAACAGATGCAGCGTGGGAAATATCTCAGCTTAAAAGACTTCTTTTTCTTCAGTAGGTGCCGAAAAGACAACAGACATGGACTTGCCCAACATTTAAGGGGGGGGGGGAATTCCAAAGGTAGGTGCCACAACAGTAAAAGCTTGATTCCTTTATCATATGACCTGCCTGATAAGATGGTACCTGTTGGAAGCCCTCACCTGCAGGGTGGCATCATTTTCTGGGGGTATAGGGTTGCTGGCATCCATCTGTTTAGGAGACAATGACCGCTCCCCACCTCAAATAGGGGGCGCTTTTTGCGGGGTCGCGCACAGCCAGCCAATCCCTGGCAGTTCAGCCTGCCTTCACCTCCCCAAGCTGGATGCCTAGAGGTTCCCGCCTAACCACAGACAGTTAGCCAATCCCAGCTGGGGAGGTGTTGCCAGGAAAATGGACCAGGTAGGGTTAGGACCGCCCTGCACACACAAGAGAGGGTAGACTTACCGGGAGTCCTCAGTTGGCTCCAGAGCTTCTCCCACCCTGCCCTCCCTCAGTTTACGCCTTCCTTTTGCAGGTTAACCTCTTCTTTACAGGTATGCGGCCGCTGCTACGGTCATTGATGGTTGCTGTTGAGGGACCGGGAAGGAATTTCCCTGCATTGGCAGGTTTTGCCTTCCCCGTAGCAAAAACGTCACAACTTTGGCAGTTTCAGGCCTTGGGCGGAATCCTTTATTTTTTTTTATATATAAATATTTATTGAATTTTTTTAAATACAAAATGCAAAAATAATAAACAATATAACATGGATCATAACACATTTTTCAGAACTTCTTTGGACTCCCTCGCGTCTCCCACTCCCACTTACATCATTATAAATTTTTTCCAGCAATTTATCATCTTATTTATATTCTTAAGTCTTATTCAATTAATTTAATCTAATAATTCTCCAGAAATTTTATATTTTCCTCAATCTCACTTATCGTCAAATTCAAATCTAATTCAATGGTAGGCAGTTATTTATGATCTAGCATCCTTCTTAGCATTCGACCAAATTACAATACTTTTGTAAATAAATCTTGAATTTCTTCCAGTCTTCTTCAACCCTCTCTTCTCCCAGGTCTCGAATTCTACCAGTCATCTCGGCCAGTTGCATATAGTCCATCAGCTGCATCTGCCACTCTTCCAGTGTGGGTAGATCTTGGGTTTTCCAGCTCTTAGCGATGAGTATCCTTGCTGCCGTTGTTGCATACATAAAAAATGTTCGGTCCTTCTTTAACACCTTCTGGCCGACAATGCCCAGAAGGAAGGCCTCTGGTTTCTTAGTGAAGGTATACTTAAATACCTTTTTCAACTCATTATATATCATTTCCCAGAAGGCCTTCACTCTAGGGCAAGTCCACCAGAGGTGAAAGAATGTTCCTTCATGTTCTTTACATTTCCAACATTTATTATCAGACAAATGGTATATTTTGGCAAGTTTAACTGGGGTCATGTACCATCTATATATCATTTTCATTACATTTTCCTTCAAAGCATTACATGCAGTGAAGTTCAGCCCAGTGGTCCACAACCTTTCCCAGTCCTCAAACATGATATTATGCCCAATATCCTGAGCCCACTTTATCATAACCGATTTAACCCTTTCGTCTTGTGTATTCCATTTCAACAGCAAGTTATACATTCTTGAGAGTACCTTAGTCTTAGGCTCTAACAGTTCTGTTTCCAACTTCGATTTCTCCACCTGGAACCCTACCTTTTTGTCATTTTTAAAAACTTCTTTAATCTGAGCGTAATGTAACTAGTCTCGCACTTTATCCTTCATTTTCTCCAAACTCTGCAATTTCCAATTATCTTCGTCTTTTTCTAATATTTCCCAATATTTTGGCCATTTGGCCTCCATATTGGGTCTTTTTCGGGCCTTAGCTTCCAGAGGTGAAAGCCACCTCGGAGTTTTGTTTTCCAGTAAGTCTTTGTATTTTGTCCAGACATTAAAAACTGCTTTCCTGACAATATGGTTCTTGAAGACCTTATTGATCTTAACCTTATCGTACCATAGATATGCATGCCAACCAAAAGCATTGTTAAACCCTTCCAAATCCAATACGTCAGTGTCTTCGAGAAGTAGCCAGTCTTTTAGCCAGCAAAAGGCTGCGGCTTCATAGTATAACTTTAAGTCCGGCAGGGCAAAGCCCCCTCTTTCTTTCGCATCAGTTAGTATCTTAAACTTAATTCTGGGCTTTTTGTCTTGGGCGGAATCCTTTAGTCTATCTTCCCTAAAGGGGGGGGGCGTGTAGCAGTGGCTCATGCCCCACCTGCGGTGGCAACCCCAGGGTTCTCTGTTAAAGGGGTTGTGTGGAGGGGAGTCACTGGCCAAACGCCATTAGGCTATCAGTGCTCTCCCCTGTGTTGTGGTGAAATGGGGGGGATCTGATGTTCCCCAGATCTCTGGACGGGGACTGGGAGGGATAAACGCCCAATGCCTAAGCCAAAGTCTCCCTACATCTGAAAGTTTAATAAAGTTGTGGCCAATTTTAATCCCATAACACGTTGTCATGAGCCATTATTCCTCCTGGGGGTCGCCTGGGGTTGGGAGGTCTCTGCCTGGCCATGCAATGGAAGAGTACTGCATTGGGGGCAAAGTCAAACCGTTGGAGAGTTACAACGCCTGCTGTGGCTGTAGAGACCAATACAGGAGAGACATGTTTTGTTGCATCTGGGGCAGATGAAGGCAGTTTGTGCTGCTGCGGGTGCACCATGGTGTTATTTTCTCCCTGCACTCCTCCCAGTGGTCATCCCCTCTATGGTCACTGCTATGGATGTCCAGTCACTACATTCCAGGAAGATGTTTCAGCCTGGTATGAGACATGTGCGCCTTCTCTATTTCCCCTTTACTACAAGGAGAAAGTCGAAGGTGAATCATCATTTATTTGAACGTATGACCTGACTGTCTGTCTCCAGGCACTGCGGTCATCTGCAAAGGATTCCCACACAGCAAGGTTGGTATTGCCAGCCTTTTGGTCATGTCTGCAGAAATCTTTGTAACACAGAGTTGGTATGCCAACAGGCCTGATGCCTGACCCCAGCTCCCCATAGAGCAGGCATCCTCAAACTTGGCTCTCCAGCTGTTTTGGGACTACAATTCCCATCATCCCTGACCACTGGTCCTGTTAGCTAGGGATGATGGGAGTTGTAGTCCCAAAACAGCTGGAGGGCCAAGTTTGGGTGTGCCTGCCATAGAGCATGTCCTTGGGGATCCTGCCAACTTCCATTCTATTTACTTGCCCAAGTTAGCATCGATGGCGCTGAGACAGGAGTGTGAACATGCAGGGAATGTGGACATGGAAGAGCACATCTTTATTTGAGATTCTGTACTGCTATGTGATGCCCAAAATCTTGCTGCTGCAGCGCATATGGAAGACACTGAGGTGTTACTCCTGGCCGCTATAAGTTGCCCATGACACTCTTCCATAAAGTAGTGTGCTCAACATGCAAGGCTGGTATATAAGGGGTGCGATGATCTTTCAGGTGTCTTGGGCCCAAGCTGTATAGGACTTTATACACCAAAACCAGCACCATTAACTGAGCCCAAGAACTAACTGGCAGATTGCAGAAGCTGGGATCATTTTTAGTGGTGTTTTCATGAATATATGACTCCCCAAAATGAAGAAAATATCCCAAAGTAAGCAATCTTTAGCCTAATACAAACCAGCTGTCTATCCCATTACAGAAGGAGCATGTGAACCTATAACACGTGACAGTCCTAAAAGAAGTCTATCCCTGGAATATCAGGGATTATTAGTTTTACTTTGTTTTTGTTATGTATTTTACGTTCTCATTTTGTATTTTTATGTTGTGAACCACCTTGCGGTATAATACATACATACATACATACCTACATACATACATACATACAGTGGTACCCCTGGTTACGAATTCGTTCTGGAGGTCCATTCTTAACCTGAAACTGTTCTTAACCTGAAGCACCACTTTAGCTAATGGGGCCTCCTGCTGCCTCCGTGCCGCAGGAGCACAATTTCTGTTCTCATCCTGGGGCAAAGTTCTTAACCCGAGGTACTACTTTCAGGTTAGCGGAGTTTGTAACCCGGAGTGTTTGTAACCTGAGGTACCACTGTATGTACATACATACATACATACCAGAAGCAAAGGAAGGCTGCAGTGAAGGATACAACCAAATGTTTCTGTGGGAACTTATTATCCTTGTCTTTCCACACTTTCGTTAGCTCAATCCCCACATTTTTGTACAGCCTAAATGTAACCTCCCCCCCCAAATCAAATAAAAATTATACGCTAAATATATTCATTTTATAAATATGCATGTTAATTAAATATACATTTACTTTAAATGCATGTGTTAATTATACATGTTACATCAGATCACAATTAAGTCAATAGAAATTGACAATTTGCATATAATCACACTTGTATACTAATCAGTTGTCAATCTAGAATGCCATTTTGTATCAGATGGATCTATTCGTTCCAAAGTATGTAGAGAATATAGGCATGGGGCAAAAGATTTTAAAAGGAGTGGGATGGGGCGGGGGGGGGGGAGATATAAAGTTCAAAGTATACTTATTTCAAAGCATATGGAATCACGGAGCACAACATTCCTGGGAGTGAAATAGAATAAATGCGGGCTGGATACATGGTTGAAGGCTCACTTACATTAAACAGTCCCAAGCCTTTGGAAAAAGCTATGGTGTCAGAGAGAAGAGTTCCAGTCTACTCTTCAGATTGACAGGCTTGCTTTCTGTGCTTTGATATGGAATATCATCTAGGCATGTGGTTCCCCTACCTTCTGAGGTGATACATTCCCACAAGAGTTGCACTATTTGATTTTTCTTAACTTGTAGACCAGATCTTCAGAGGCTTAGGGCTATCATAGGTCTCCACTGCAGCACTTTGAAGGTGTGTACATAGAAATCATCCATTTGAATATGTATGATTGACCTGTGCTCCAGTGCCTGAACTTTTCAGTGGTCTAAGATTATTAAAGGAGAAGGCATGAAGTCACAAGTTCCATTTCCCTGCTTTGAGGCACTGTGATTTAATATTTATCAGAGTAGGGAGCTAAGGATGATCTTAGATTGACAGAGACAAAACTGGAGGTTGTCTCCTGCACAAGTTTATGGAAGTTATCAACAGCGATGCTAGAAATAGTACTCTTGTTAGCTGACTCGGTTTTCTACTCATGTTAGTTTTCTACTCATGGTTTCTTCACATATACGGTATATACCATTCAGATGGATGGAGCTTCCCTGTGCATTATTCTACAAAGGAATACGTGACTGTTGGAAGAATAACACATTATGCTGGCAGATTATGAACATCCCAGCCATTCAACATATGCATGAGATCAAGTGAATGGGCCATCAAGGGGTTTGTTACAATTCATCACAATCATGGTATGCAATCACATTTTCCCTTTAATTATTCAGCAACAAAATTGGGGAATTGGTCACTGTTGCCTAAAGCCTAGCCTCTTATCCCACACAGTAATTTTGTTTATCAGAGTGGGGATGAACAACACAACAGCAATCTACAATACGTTTTTTTAAACAATAGAACATATGCTTTTTGGGGTGTGTGTGTACAATTAAGGTCACTCTCTGCTGCCTCCGGAAGTCATAGAAAAATTGGAAGATGCCTTATCCTGAATCAAACCACTGGTCCATATGGCTTAGTAATTAAATAATAATAATAATAATAATAATAATAATAATAATAATAATAATAAATTTCAAAATGAACAGACACTGTGGTTGCAGTTCATCTGAAAGCCCAGTTTTGTCTTCACACAAAGTAAGAACAAGCACTCTGTGAGGCCAAAATCTGGTTCCCTCTGCCTCTCGCCTTTCATTCTGCATGTGCCCTATGTCAAAATTTCTGACACCCTGCTCAGCACTCAGTGTGGGTGAGCTGGTCACGCTGCCCTAAATCTCCCTCTGGTAACAACTCTACATCCTCATACATTTCCTTATGTGTGAAAATCACCGGACTGGTTATTTTCCTTCTGTGTGTTTTGATGCCACAACTAAATTCATATGTACAGAGGGCAAAAAAATAAAATAAAATGTGCTCAATTGTTAGACGTAACCACATGCACAAATGGGCACACTGTACCCTGCACCACTTTGCACTAATGGAGGGCAAATATTACGTGTGCAGTGGCCCATAGTAGGCAATGCTGCCTTCTGGATTTTCAATATTTTATTAGTCTCATTTAATTCAATGAGGTTCTTACACTGTTATTAAAGTTAAGCATGCTTGGTGCATCAAAGCACATTGTTGTAAAATTTAATAAAGAGTCTTTTCATTATCTTCTGTCCAGTCACCATTTACATAGAAGTATTAATTCAGTTTCACAAAGGGGAATGCACATCCTTTGAAATGGTGCCCTGACGCTCTGTGTGTTTGCATGTTCATTACTTTGCATCACCTGATCGGTGCAAGTCAGTAAAGTTCTGTTTTCCTCCTATTATTCCTTCTTGATTTCCCCTCTGTAGTCTTGAATTTACTTTCCTCAAAAACATTATTCATTGCAGAGAATTCACTTTGCTGAATAGTTTACAAACTAAAAAACAGAAACTCACTAAGGTATTAAGCCGAGTCTGTGAAAAGTACATATTTCATCAGTGATTTTAATCTTTAAAATATTTGCTTCAGGTATCTGGGACACCATTGATTCCCTGCTACATTATGTGAAGTCTACAAAAGAAATTAGGTCACCATTCTCTCTCTCTCTCTCTCTCTCTCTCTCTCTCTCTCTCTCTCTCTCTCTCATAAGGATTCAATTTAGATTGCATTAGGAGAATTAATTGTGTTTTAGGCTGTGATGGCACCAACTGAAAACTAGATTCGTTATAGATGTAATAAATAAGATGTATAAATACAATTAAAATCAGCTCTGCAATTATTACCAACCAGCACCCATTGCCTTGCCTTGCCTTGATTTAAACATCCAGCTAGTAGGAATCATTTTCTTCACCAGCTGGAGAATTGCTGCCAGATTTTTAGATGAATTGCACCAGAGATACTAAAAAAAATCATTTAAACTTCAAAGCCAGGATTATAAGGCAGTCCCATCACATCATCCCATTGTTATATTTTCAGAGATAAATAATGAATGCTTAGATTCTGAATAAATGTGGTACTAATCTCTTCACAAAGTATTGCAATCATTGCAAAAGAATATTAATTTATTCATAACTTAAGGATACACTCCTAGGATCAACATTAAAATCTTGACGTAAGGAACATTTAAATGTCTTTTTTCATGACTTTGCTTGTAGGGATTGAGAGAGCAAATTACAAAGTGAGATTTACATTGTGTAGTGTATTCAGGCTATCCTTATGCCTTTCACAAAATCGGAGAGTGGGATGAGATAGGAAGGCTAGACTAGATCAACTCCTCCTGAAAGGAAGGACCACCAGCTTATAACCTCCCATGATAAAACAGTGTAAGACCACAGTGTGTAACAAACAGCATGTTCAATAAAGAAGATTCCTGTAGAGGAAAGAGCTCACACCGTCAGGTCGCGGCCCAAGGGAAGGCAAAGCACCCATATGGTCTGGGGAATAATTATTTTCCAAAGCAAATCTTAATTGTTGGGTATAATAGAGTAAGAAAGAATAGAGTGACATAAAGAAAATAAAAATCTCATAAAGTAAAACTAAATTAGCATCAACAATTTAAAAGATGTAATCCTGTCATGAACTCCAACGAGGAAAATTACAAAACGTCTAGGACAGGGGTCAGCAAACTTTTTCAGCAGGGGGCCGGTCCACTGTCCCTCATACCTTGTGGGGGGCCGGACTATATTTTGAAAAAAATAATGAATGAATTCCTATGCCCCACAAATAACCCAGAGATGTATTTTAAATTAAAAAAACCCACACACATTCTACTCATGTAAAAACACCAGGCAGGCCCCACAAATAACCCAGAGATGCATTTTAAATAAAAGGACACATTCTACTCATGTAAAAACATGCTGATTCCCAGACCATCTGCGAGCTGGATTTAGAAGGCGATTGGGCCGGATCCGGACCCCGGGCCTTAGGCTGCCTACCCATGGTCTAGGATCAGTTCCTGGGGGTTTTGCTTGCTGTAACACAGTCCTTGGCCACAATGAGAGTGGTACTCAAAAAGGACATGAGATGCATCAGAATGTCCTGGCAGATGTGAGGAGGAGGTTTTGAGGAAATGTTACGCAAATAACGGGGAAAGGAACAATACAGGAGGACATGGGTTCATGACTCAATCTCTCGAGAGCTGCAAAGACTCTGTTATTCATGGAAGGGTTTTTTTTAAGTCTCTTCCCTACATGACTGCTGAAGAGGCTGTTTAGGCATGCCAGTGGGAGGGCTCTGTATGGCTTTTGGACTGTGAGTGCAGAAAGATAGCTGGTTTGTTAGGCTATACTGCTCTGTCAAGTTAGAGTGTCATTGGAAGCTGAGCCTAGATCATGCTGGTGTTCAATATCTACTATCTACAATACATTGATAGCTGCTTCAATGTTTTTGTATCCTAGAGGGATTGAGGGAACCCGAATCTATACAGCTGCAATTGCTTCCATACAGACTGAAAGTTATCCTGGAGAGTTATCTGGGCTAAGCCAGTTGGAGGGCAGGTTGGCATCAGCTAAATGTTGTAAGTGGCAAGCCAAGTCCTGGCTTCCACCTTCTGGAGGTCAAAGCATTTGGCATGCTTGATGAATAGCCAGCAGAAATTTAGATTGAACTGCTTTCAGAGGTGTAAAACTGCAGTAAGGGCTGAATTAGGCAACATATATAAGCTGTGCCAGTGATTTGGCCTCAAACAACTTTATTGCCACCAGTTTTTGTTGTTTAGTTGTTTAGTCATGTTCGACTCTTCGTGACCCCCTGGACCAGAGCACGCCAGGCACTCCTGTCTTCCACTGCTTCCCGCAGTTTGGTCAAACTCATGCTGGTAGCTTCGAGAACACTGTCCAACCATCTTGTCCTCTGTCGTCCCCTTCTCCTTGTGCCCTCCATCTTTCCCAACATCAGGGTCTTTTCCAGGGAGTCTTCTCTTCTCATGAGGTGGCCAAAGTATTGGAGCCTCAGCTTCACAATCTGTCCTTCCAGTGAGCACTCAGGGCTGATTTCCTTCAGAATGGAGAGGTTTGATCTTCTTGCAGTCCATGGGACTCTCAAGAGTCTCCTCCAGCACCAGAATTCAAAAGCATCAATTCTTTGGCGATCAGCCTTCTTTATGGTGCCATCACTACACAGTATATTTTCTTTCTCCTGAGTCTCAGTGTTGTTTTTCAACAGGAAGGAGGATGGGGACAAGACTAGAACTAGTTGGCTGCACCTGCCATAAGCTCTAGCTTCCCTGGCTGTTGGTCTCCCTCCTTTCTGCCCCACAACTCCCAGTGGGCAGCAGCTATCACTGCTTCCCTACTGCCTGATCCGTTCCTGGACTGACTACCTCCTCCCCAGTTGGCATTGTGGGAGTCTTTTCTGACTCGCTACTCCCTGAGTCCCCCAAAGTCTAAGTGTGTGAGTCAGGCTAGCATCATAGAGGGCTCCTTTCTCTACTTCCTGGGACTCAAAACTCTTGAGCAGCACAAGCTTCTGAGAGGTCACTTATGAGCCTATGTATAGCTGCTCCTTTCTTGGTCAGCTTTGCCCTTGTGACTTCTGATTCTCCTATTTATAGACATCTCCTTCCCCTGGTGTGCTAATTACCAGTCACCCCAAAGGTGCATTACAGGACTAGCAATAATCTCCAAAGCCTATTAACAGGCCACACATATTTTTGTTGGCGTTTATGTGACCAGCTGTTCATAAACTTTGACCCAAGAGCAGATGGAGGAATGCTGAGACTGATCTGGAGGGTGGGACGGTACCGAGCTTATATAAGCCATTACCAAGCTCCATCCCAAATCAGAGTCTGCAGATGCAGCACTCCTCTGCCTGCTGGCCCTAAAGGTCCCATCCTAAGACATTATGCCACACCCTCCCATACCCTCTTGGGACTAGGAACACATTTCTGCAGACTATGGTGCTGTAGGATTCAATACTGATCAGCAGGGCTTTTTTCCAGCTAGAACTCCCCAGAACACCTCTCAGATGAGTTCCAGCACCTCTCAAGTGGGCACCATTGCCATTCTAGGAGAATGAGAGAGGTGTTCATGGTGAGTTCTGGCACCTCTTTTTCTAGAAAAATAGCACTGCTGATCAGCACAGCACAATTGAAATCCAATGAGCTGAAGGTTTTAAAAATGGTTTTGGTGTACATATGTATATATGTATGAAATCAAGAGACTGACCCACTGTATTTCATTTCAGTCTTCTTACAATGTTCTCAAAAGAGGTTTATAGCATTTGCAATATATCTTTCCAATCAAAATAATTGCTTCCAGATTCATTATATTGGAATACTTTTTGCAGTCTTGATTCATTATGCTGCTCATGGGTTCAATCCATATATTACATCTTTAAAAATGTACACCTATAAAATCCACATCATTGTATACTCAGCAGTGAGCTGAGATTACCTGCAGCTTCCTGTTGAGTGGCAAACCAATGCTTTGTGCTTTTAAATATTTGCAATAATTGAAAAGTAGTTATACAGCCGTTTTGATAAACCAAGACTGACACCTTTGCAAAGTCTTAAAAATGGGTAATAAGCTATGTATATAAATATACTGCATTTTTTCTTTTATGTAATTGTTTGCTCATCTGTAAGGATCTAAAATACCACTTTGTAAATTAAAATAACTCCTGTATCCTGAGGTACTGAGCATTCAGAAATGTCTGGAATCT
The DNA here is from genome assembly GCF_951804945.1 of Podarcis cretensis. NCBI lineage: Eukaryota > Metazoa > Chordata > Lepidosauria > Squamata > Lacertidae > Podarcis > Podarcis cretensis. Next base: position 119,772,961 of record NC_137172.1, on the reverse strand, counting down.
GTGTGGGTTGCAAACAGAACTGCTGAAAAGTTTGCACCTTTTGTACTAATGGAACGGCAATCTATTGTGATAGTTTCCCTAAGAAAAACACAGTGTGTGCGCTGTTAACTTAAACAGGTGCTTGAGTAGACAGCTGGAGGTTTAAGGTCAGAGGTCAAGCAATCAAAAGTGGCCGTCTATTGCATAGATCATCAAACAGCAAGCCCATCAATGGGTTCAGTGGAGAATGCTGGAAATTAATCAGTTCAGCTCTTGGTGTTTAGCCATGCTGATTATATAGTGGCAAAGCAACCGTGAGATGACAAGCCAGAGAAACTAACGTAATAGGAGTTCATTCCCAACAAAGGCCAAGAAGGCAGATCAATTTGCAATATTCTTTTCTGCACCCATGCACCAAAGCAGAAACATGAAAGCAGAACATTAAGGGATGCTCCCTATGAACTAGACAAATCAATAAACATCACTGGTGAAGGAGGAAAGAAAAAGGTTCTCATTCTCCTGAATACCCAGAGCCCCCCTTTTCCCATCTCAATGAAATGATGAGCAATGGCCTCTGTCATGTTTCCTTTCACCTGTGTGGTGCTGTCTTATAACTCTCAAGGTGAAGGCAACTTTCCAAATTGGTCTTTAAGGGCACTATCAGATCTTGTCATAAAGGAAGCTGTGGGGCAGCGAGATGGGTAGAGAAGGGTAGATCTGAGGCACTGAAGCAGTTGTTGTGAAAATGGGGGTGCATACATTTGATTTGGCATTTGCAAAGAAAGGAACGGAGTTGTTGTACCTTCTGTTAATAAATTACAACACCATATTAGATAAAATAGAGAAGATTGACCTTGCGCTTGGAAAATTCAAAGTGTTGAAATGCCAGTTTCGTCATGGACTGAAAATGAACCGTGGAGCGATTTTTAGGGTGTTGAGATGCCTGGTGCTCATGCACTCAGATTCCTTCCCATATCACCCCACCCTCGTTTCCTTATTTCTCTAAGCATATCGTCTTTTGCCATTACACCTGTACCAGTCTGCCTTCAAAACAAGGATCAAAAGCTTACTTCAAGCCATAGTTTCAGGCCATGGTTTAACTCAGATATAAGTTAAACTATGATTTACTGAGCAAACTTTACTTAAAGGGAAGTCAGAAAGGGAGTCAGAGGAAGGAGGAGAGGAGGAAATGTGGAAGGATGCTGCAGAGGGGCCTGAATCAAGCTGGTGAATTCCAGCTACATCATATTACCATTTGAATCCTTCCATTTTTGTAGCTTTGGGTGAGTGATATCTATCCATCCAGCCTGTATCTATCCATCTATCTATCTATCCATCTATGTATCTGAACTTTTGCCATATTATAGGTCATTCTCCATGAACAGAGATTCTCATTTCAGAATGCATCCCATGCAAGTAAATTTGTTTATGTGTAGCATGCTAAAAGGTGTGAATCAGCCCTAAGATTGTCCGATATTGCAGTGTGGTGATATAATAATTTTAAGGCATTTCCTACAAAGTGTAATAAGCAAATTAATTTTAAGTAGGAAGGAAATTGGAAGAAAGGGAGTTTACTTTCTTGTTGCTGACAGAACACTGCAGTGATAAAGAAGTGTTTAGGTCAAGCATATTATTGAGCTAGTAATTATTTGAGTTGTAAGAGGATTTCAAGATTCACAGGAGAGAAATATATTACCATCATGATAAAAAAGTCAAGAACAAGAAAAATGATGTTTGCCTGCTTAGTCCCTTTCTAGATCTTATGCAAGATTAAATCATTAAACCAGAATGGCATGGAATCCTACACCCACTTTTGAAAATAAGGCTATAAAATCAGAACCATGCAATAAAATATTCAAGGTACTGTTCACCAGGAAATGTATCCTGCGTACCCAGGGAGAACTATGTATGCCACCTTGAGCTCTTGGGGGAAAGGTGTGATGTAAATACAAAATAAAGAGAAATAAGTAATAAAATTCATTTCAATGGTAGATTATGCCCATTTGCTTTGGTACCCACTGAAATAAACAGCAATATTCCTGCTGCTTTCAGTGAAGTTGAACTTCACTTACAAATTTGATCTCCAAAGAGCTGAAAGAATTTAACCTGACCTTGATTTTTAAGCACACATGAAGAAAAGTGCACTGCTTTTCTCTACTGTCATGAGCCCTTCATAGGAGAAAGGTGATCAGTCAGTCATCAAAATGAATAAAAGGCTATGAGAGGCCAGCAGAACCTGTGACCCACCAAAACAAAGGCGGCCCACCAACTGTGTATTGTGCAGTGCTTGAATTAATGGGGGTGGGGTGGTTAAAGGCCCCCTTTGCCTTTTGTGGAACCCCCTACAGCTTTTAGAAGGCTGTAATTGGGGGAAGTTAAGGGGTGGGGCCTGTGGATTTCATTAAGGGGTTGTTCTCTGCCTCCTCCGTTGATTCAGCACTGGCATCAGGGTCTGTTAGGTGCATAGTGGCTCCCTTGCAATTGCAGTCCCAAACAGTATGCAAAACCAGGAGTAATATTTTCTTTTTCTTTTTTAATCTGGAATAATTTGCATAATTGCTTAATCAAAATAATATTTCTCAGTGGTTTACACAAAGTAGCATGAATTATTGATTGAAAAAAGCAGACTTTTAAAAGAGTAGATATAATAGCATTATCAAAATAAAGCCAACAGATTTAAAAGCAAATGTGTATAATAAAAGGGACGTGGGTGGCGCTGTGGGTTAAACCACAGATCCTAGGACTTGCTGATCAGAAGGTCGGTAGTTCTGTAGCACCCTGCTTGTGGTTAACGCTTAGCTGGAATGAAATATTCAACGCAGCAATAGAGAAATTAAAATAATAATTTATTTGTCAGACAAATAAATGATAGACACAGTGGTATATGGTTACCAAAGCTCTGCCTGCCCTCCAGCCCTGATGGCCAGCACTTACATTTCCTCAGCCCAGCCCCCTTGCTCCTCCTTTGGCTGCCTCTGTCCAGTCAGCCTGGTTGAAATTCCTATTGGCTGTTTGCTAGAACCAATCATAAAAGATACACCCATTTCCTATTACCTTTTATGGGAGACAAAGAGCTATATTTCCTTCTATCCATAAATGGCAGACAAGTAGCCATATATCTTACATTTGCCTCGACAAGGCACCTTAATTACCAGATCACCTTTTGCCCCTGTTGCCCCTGCATTCCAAAACAAATGGCTAAAACAAATGGCTCGTGGTATTAAGTTCTATCTAAACAGAGATCTTACTATTTACCAACTCTTAATTAGTGTTTTTGCAGCTTGACTGTATTCTGTAATATGTAGGGTCAGTGTAACCTCCCAGCCTGTATTTCCCTTTTTACAACTTTGAGAAACCTGTCTCCTGCTACTGCTATAAATCAGGGGGGCCCTTGTCCAGGAGGATAAACAACTGCCAAAGTACTTAGCCAGCTGCTTTTCTGCCTGGCATAAAACATACAAACATTTGCAAATATATCTTTAAAATACAGGCCTTGATCAGATGCCTCAGTTCGAATCCCCGCGACGGGGTGAGCTCCCGTTGCTCGGTCCCTGCTCCTGCCAACCTAGCAGTTTGAAAGCACGTCAAAGTGCAAGTAGATAAATAGGTACCCCTCCAGCGGGAAGGTAAACGGTGTTTCCGTGCACTGCTCTGGTTTCGCCAGAAGCGGCTTAGTCATGCTGGCCACATGACCCGGAAGCTGTACGCCAGCTTCCTTGGCCAGTAAAGCTAGATGAGCACCGCAATCCCAGAGTCGTCCGCGACTGGACTTAACGGTCAGGGGTCCCTTTACCTTTACTATGTATAATAATATCACATGTCTGGCCAGGTTGTCTAAGCAAAAATATTTTGAGCAGGTGTTTAAAACAAGACAGCCAAGTTGCCTTCCTAATATGAGTAGGCAAGGCGTCCTAGAGAATAGGTGGTGTCACACTGAAAGGTTGACTTATGGAATGAGCATTATGTGACCCTTGTAAAAGTACCTCTTCTGCAGACTGAAGCAGTTGAGTGGGCACATACAGGGCAAAGCAATCCTCCAGGAAAATGGGTCCCTGGCCAGAAGGGATGACCTGTATTCATTTCGATGAATGTCAAGATTGTGCAGAGCTGCGTTGTGAGATATGGCACAGCAGCCATTTTTAAAACTGGTATTGTAATATGGAGCATGTTAGGTGAAGATACTTTGCAGATGATGTGTAAGGTAGCATGGAGTCTTGTCTATTGTTAGTCACTATAACAGCATTGTGTGTGTGTGTGTGTCATCTGTCCTGTTTCACTGGCACAACCAATATCTGTGAGTTCTCTGAGGAGAGCCCTGGCAGCTGCAGGGCATAATTACCACATTCTCCTATATCTTTTAGGCATTTGGATCTATGGCTGGTTTCTACATTGCTCCCCTGCTAACTAATATGTTATTGGCTTGACACAATTGACAGCTGACTGTGCTGGTGGCTAAAGAACTGCCTCTGGGGCTGTCTCAAAATGAAGTTAATGATGGGCTAAGATGAGCTCCCTCAGTTTCCTATACATCATTTACCTGGAATTGCACTGTGTGTGCAGGTCTCCTTTGTGACGGCAGGAAATGCTACCAAATGGCCAGATGTACTAAATGATGCAATAATTCCACTGGGCCAAATTTGGATTTATTTGCAGTTTTTTTTTGCAGTGAGAGTAAAAACAAAGAAATCTGCTGAGGAAATTCTCCATATGGGAAGTGGGTAATGCTGCATAACACAAACTAATAACGTTATCAATTATGGGTCAGGCCAAGAAGTGAATGCCCCCGGTCTCTCGCTCTCAAAAAAATAAAAATAAAAAAATTCATGATCAATGAGTCTGCTAAATGGCACTTTGGAGTTTCCGCCCTTTCTTTGCCATAAAACAGAGAGGGATCATAACTATACTAAAGACCCACGAACTCTTGTAACATGGAGCTGGAAGTGACCAGATGAACAGGAGTCCTGTATCTTATTTTGTAGAAGATGTGGGTTTTTTGCAAATGGAATCCACAGCTGCTGAAAATTCCTCTTCTACAAAATGCTTTGTGGCACAGGAGTCCTTTGCTGCTTTGCATACCAGCCAACTATTCAGATCCCACGTTTTCCATCAGGGTAATCAGCTAATTGCACAAACGTGTTTTCAAGAAGAAAACACAGTGAACATCACACTGACGTATCGACACAGCAGCTCATATTACTTGAGCAGCATGAGGCCACAATGAAAGCCAGGGCTACCAGTGGGCACCAGGCATGATGGCTATGTTGTGCCTCCACTGTTTAGGGACAGCATGTCTCTGAACATCAGAGACTGGGATTCCCAGGAGAAAGCATTCTTGCACTCAGGTCCTGCTGTGAGGCTTCTCAAAGGCATCTGGTTGGCCAATGTAAGATTTTACCAATGTCAGTCATACTAAGAGTGGACCTACTGAACTGAATGGACATGACTAACTTCAATATGTTTACTCTGAGTAGACCAGGCTTCCTCAACCTCGGCCCTCCAGATGTGTTGAGACTACAGTTCCCATCATCCCTGACCACTGGTCCTGCTAGCTAGGGATCATGTAGGCCAAAAACATCTGGAGGGCTGAGGTTGAGGAAGCCTGGAGTAGACCTTAGTTAGATGCAACTCAGGATGCTGGACTAGAAGGACTTTTGACCTACCGGTACTTACAGGAGCATGGGTTTGGTTTATCCATCAACCTCCTAGAGCAAACATATTTTAATCATCCCGGAGTACCGTGAAGTTGCTTGTTCTGCTGGTGCTGAATCTGACAGATACAGGCAATTAATTCCACACTTCTCATGAATTTGGTTTAAAAATACACTCACCTGTGTATCTACATGGGGAGGAATTCAATATTATGCTATGTTGACTTGTTGACTGTTCCATCAGGGCAAACATTTCAGCTTTCACAATGGAACAACCTCCCCCCCCCCCCGTGCACTCTGTTCTGGGGCTTCTCCCGAACTCACCAGAGACAATCTGGGTGTTATGGGGGAGAAGCCCCGTTGTGCAAGTGGAAGTCACAGGGCCTGCTCAGGGCTTGTGCTGCAGAAATTGTTAGGTGAATCCTAGTGGACCAGCAATGTAATGAGATGCAAGAGGGAAAAGGGTACGACAGCAGGCAGGTTTCCCTCTGACAGGGCATCCACCAAGTCTAATTTCTGAGGTTAATAAATAATTTCTATTCATTTTTGTCATGTAGTAAATTGAGGACGGGAAAGTTGAACAAGTTTTAACCACATTCTAGCTGCTACTGTGCTTACTGAGTCCCAAAACTTTACAAGATGGGAACAGCAGGTTAAATGTATATAACAACAACAACAACAACAACAACAGCCATTTTTTTATTTATACATACATACATACATACATACATACATACATACATACCCTGCCCATCTGGCTGGGTTTCCCCAGTCACTCTGGGTGGCTTCCAACAAAAGATTAAAAATACATTAAAGCATCAGTCATTAAAACTTCCCTAAACAGGGCTGCCTTCAGATTTCTTCTAAATGTCAGGTAGTTGTTTATTTCTTTGACATCTGATGGGAGGGCGTTCCACAGGGCGGGTGCCACTACTGAGAAGGCCCTCTGCCTGGTTCCCTGTAACTTCACTTCTCTAAGTCAGGGAACTGCCAGAAGGCCCTTGGTGCTGGACCTCAGTGTCCGGGCAGAACGATGGGGGTGGGGATGCTCCTTCAGGTATACTGGGCCGAGGCCGTCTAGGGCTTTAAAGGTCAGCACCAACACTTTGAATTGTGCTCGGAAACGTACTGGGAGCCAATGTAGGTCTTTCAAGACCGGTGTTATGTGGTCTCGGCGGCCGCTCCCAGTCACCAGTCTAGCTGCCGCATTCTGGATTAGTTGTAGTTTCCAGGTCACCTTCAAAGGTAGAGCCCCATGTAGAGCGCATAGAGTAGTCCATTGAATGTAGACTGGTATAGTATTAGGACAGGTCACTGCTGAGGGCAAAGGAAAATTTGTACAAAAATAGGGCAGGTAGGTATTCAGTATGATTAAGTTTCAGAAATCCCCAGGCTACATCTATTTATTCACTGTGATCCAGCAGAGGCAGTTACATGCATACAGTTCATGGTGTTAATTCCAAAGGAGTTTTAATTCCCTGTTGCGAGGGCTATAATAGGGTTACAGGGGTAGATCAATCAACTGAAGTTTCAGATGGTTAATTTCTAGAGCCAAATGGAATTGATTAGGGCAGATTTCTAGTAGGTGAGCCTTAGTCTGAGCCTGCAAGATTTCACCTACACTCTCAGATCACCCACAAGTTCAATGATGAATTAATCAAGGAAGGTTTGGGCCCTTCCAGCAGATGTCAAAGCGATAAACAACTACCTGACATTCAGAAGACATCTTAAGGCAGCCCTGTTTAGGGAAGTTTTTAACGTGTGATATTTTACTGTATTTTTGGTTTTTATGGAAGCCGCCCAGAGTGGCTGGGGAGGCCCAGCCAGATGGGCGGGGTATAAATAATAAATTATTATTATTATTATTACAGCCCCCTGCATCCCACAGCAAATCACATTTGAAACAAGGGCTATTGGAAGCAGATTTGGATATGGCATTGACACCTGCTGTTCTAAGAAGAAGAAAGAACAAAACCTTCGCAGGAAATGTTCGGGTTCTTGAGTGTACTTAAAGTAGCTCTTTGGAGTGTAGCCAATATTTGCAGTGGCTTAAGAGGGAGAGACTGGATGACATCAAATTATATTCGAATATGTAGTGCAAAGCTACAGTGAATTTTGGATTAATTTGGGATTCATTCTCCTCCTGAAGCTTAATCTTTCTTTTTAAAAAATGATCTAAGCAAGTGAGCCCTGAATAAGCAGTTATTCCTGTAGCATGGAGAAAAGATCATCACATTTTTATGGGATGGCAAAATGTCAACTTAATAATAATTTGGCAACATGTCAAGATATCTGGAGAGACTTCCTGGAAATTAAAAACAATTTAGATGTAGAAGAAAATTATGACAGTGACTTGGAGTTCAAAAGGGGAAATATCTCAGCTATTCTTGCACCTTTAAAAATAATTCTTTTTATTGATATTCTTGCCATGATTGAATACAATGTGAAACAGATATTTTATATCCATCACAAGTGGATATAATTTCTAGGGGGAAATGTGCATTTTTTTTAAAATGCTATGAGTTTGCATATTTACTTCAGTCAAAAGTGTTCCGTTAAAACAGAGCTTTCCAAAACTGTTCATGTCATTGACACGCTTATTAGACAAGCATCATTTTGTGACACAATAATTCAGTTTTACTAGCAAACCAGAGGTTAAATGAACCCCTTTCCAGCCCCGGAAAGAGCGTGGGGAGCGTTCACACGACACATCTACACTCTGCAGGCAACACACTACTGTTTCGATACAATATGGAAAGCTCTGCTTTAAAGCCTTGCTACTCATGTATTGTACACAGACGTGGGTGGCGCTGTGGGTTAAATCACAGAGCCTAGGACTTGCCAATCAGAAGGTCGGCGGTTTGAATCCCTGTGACGGGGTGAGCTCCCGTTGCTCGGTCCCTGCTCCTGCCAACCTAGCAGTTCGAAAGCACGTGAAAAGTGCAAGTAGATAAATAGGTACCGCTCCAGCGGGAAGGTAAACAGTGTTTCCGTGCGCTGCTCTGGTTCGCCAGAAGTGGCTTAGTCATGCTGGCCACATGACCCGGAAGCTGTACGTTGGCTCCCTCGGCCAGTAAAGCAAGATGAGCGCCGCAACCCCAGAGTTGGTCACAACTGGACCTAATGGTCAGGGGTCTTTTTACCTTTACCTTACTCATGTATTGTGCTGCTTGGGTAGTGATGGAGGAGAGAATTCTCCATATTATTTTTTTTGCTAGCTTTGTAGAAAATAACCTGTTGTGGAATCTGGTTGAGGCTGGGGCAACAATTCCCTCTCCTAAACTTTTTGCGCCGGTTAGGAAAGTTTTCATGGTGCTTGGCTTGCCCATAGTGGCAGTAGCTAAGGGCGTGGACTGTGGTAGGAGAAATTCTGAGCACTCGCACCCTGGGCTGGGCAGTGTAGGCATCCCACCCCTGCCGCCACGATCCCTGCGCTTGCGTGCTGGGTGGGGAATGGGGAGCATGGAGCTGGGCTCCACGATTCACCACCTCCTCCCCATGGCATGCGCTATGTCTCACTGCTGCTCTTGCGGAATTCACAGAGGGGGAAAATAGAATTATTTGACCCCAGTGTTCCACCCTACCAGTCCCAATGAACACTGCCCACCAAGGGCAAAGGCTGTTGAAAGGCTGCTGCTATTGGAAGGATTCAAAATGTGGCTGATTAAGCTGGGCCAGCCAAATATCTGTTGAAACCCAAACCAGTAGTGTAGCATTAATATGAATACTGACCTCTCCCTGCCTGCCTTTCCATCCTGGCCAAGTTACAGGCCTTCCGATGTGGCGATAGCTCCACTGGTTCATTCAGCCGCTTCCCCATCAAGTGACTCCTGTTTATGTTACCTTGTCCCAAGAAACTTATAATGGAAACAGGAGTCACTTGATGGGGGGGGGGGGCGCCATGTCCATCATGGGTGGGCCACCTGCAGCCTTCCAGCTGCAGCTCAACTCTAGCTGGCATCAGTGCCAGGCAGCATGGCCAGTGCTCAGGGATGAAGGGAGCTGTAGTCCACTAAGCAACCACAACCAAGGCCATCTTACCCATAGGGGCTAGGGGTGCAGGACACCCGGGCACCGGGCTCTCAGGGGTGCCAGGCCGAGAGTCCGGGGCCCAAGAGTTGAATCCGGGGAAGAGCCCGCCCATCGGTTGGAGCGCCATGGCGGGCTCGTCTGCTGCGGGTGGCTCTGCGCCGGGAGTTTGGGGGTGACCAGGCCAGCAAGACGCTGAGGTGGCCGGCCGGCTCTGCCCTCCTGCACGCCTGGGACTGGGCAGCCTGGGGGGGGGGGTGTGCCGGGCAGATCTGTCCACCCTGGCTTCATATGCATAAGACAGCCCTGACCACAACAACTAATGGTAGTTTCTGGTGAAGTAATTTGGATTCAGGCACAGATAAAGGTAAAGGTAAAGGTACCCCTGCCCGTACGGGCCAGTCTTGACAGACTCTGGGGTTGTGCGCCCATCTCACTTAAGAGGCCAGGGGCCAGCGCTGTCCGGAGACACTTCCGGGTCACGTGGCCAGCGTGACATCGCTGCTCTGGCCAGAGCCAGAGCCGCACACGGAAACGCCGTTTACCTTCCCGCTGGTAAGCGGTCCCTATTTATCTACTTGCACCCGGAGGTGCTTTCGAACTGCTAGGTTGGCAGGCGCTGGGACCGAGCAGCGGGAGCGCACCCCGCCGCAGGGATTCGAACCGCCGACCTTTCGATCGGCAAGTCCTAGGCGCTGAGGCTTTAACCCACAGCGCCACCTGCATCCCCTCAGGCACAGATACCGGGGCACAAATACACCTTGAGGATATAGTATGTACTTAAAATACATGAAGGGATCTTGATTTTACAGGCCCAGAATCTCCAGAGAGGTTCTAAAGAACCAGGTGAAGGCAGAGGATTCAGTTAGTGTCTGAGGCTGGGATGGCTTTGTGGCTTGGCACTGTTTTTGATTAAAAGGGGGGGGGGGGAGAGGCATATGGCTGTGTAAATGCAGTTATGTGTAAATCTAAAATCATATAAATATTTTATTATAAATCAAGGAAAAGAAAATAAGCTAGAGAACAAAACCAGCCTTCATTGTACCTCTCTCCCCAATAATTCAGTAAAACATAGTCTTGGGGAGGAATGCGTTTTTGAGAAACTCGCTTTATATTTTGCATCTCTCCCCCCACCCCCCAAAAAGACACAGCAGGGATTTAAGGTTCTAACACTTTGGGACTTTTATCTATTGCAAATGTAATTGTATCACAAAGTAAATAAGACTCTGCAATTTATAAGCCCTTTAAACTAACCCTATTTGTTATGGATGTGGAATTACTTTGAATAATACTGCCTTATTTTACTCTGGCAGTTTTCATTTTTTTTTTTACCACTGTAGTGAGGATTATTCCAGCTGCCAACTTCTGTCACAATATATTTCTAACATGTTTATGACTTGGCCTTTAAAACTGCACTCTTAAGATAGTCTCAGTCCAGAATAAGAGTAGTTAATGACAACATGTAAATCAGTGGGATGGCTATTCATTTTCATGTACAAACCTGGGGATTTATTCATACAAGGGACTGAGGTTGTGGCTTGTAGGAGCCAATTACAGATTTGCCTCATCACTACCTATTATTATTATTATTATTATAGTGAAATTGGCCAGAGGTTAGGCATGTGGTTAGAGCCTTCCAAAAAGACCTTGGAGCCAAATCTTGATTTTTGTCTCTGAATGGGACAGGAGGCTCAAACCACGTTGGTGGGGTGGAGTTAATGGAATGTTAAGACATGCAGTTTTCTCCACCCACATGATGTTGTTGGCATAGGAATGGGCACACATGGATCATTCTAAGTATTACTCTCACAGATGCCCTCTGGATCAATTAAGGGATATGTCCCTGTGACTCGATATTTACCACAAATCATGGACAATACTACATATGAACTCCTTCCTTCCTTCTTCCTTCCTTCAGAAGCTCCATGTGGATTTAACTAGCAGACATAAAGCTTACAGATGTAATTCTGCAAACAATTTCTTCTTCTGGTTCCTTTCTTATCCTCAATGGCTATTTTTTTAAAAAAAGTTTAAACATCTGGAAGGAAGACAGTCTTGTTAAAAAGAAAGTGTTACAATGATTTCAGATAACTCTTGTAATGATTAAATGTGAGCGTTGTCATTGTCTCTCAGACAAATTCTTCTTCATGCAAGTCACTGTTAGTACTTGAGGTATACTGAATATTCTGGGAGTTACAAGGGAAGGTAGTATATTAAGGAAGCAGTTGACTGAGAAGCTCTACTGGCGCATTCCAAAAGGCCTTGCCTCAGTTAAGTACAGCCCCATTTCCCTTTGACGAAACATGATAAACCTGACTTTTATTGAAACAAATAGGACTCACTTTCCTATAATGGGCATAAATGGAAGGTCAGCGAAGCTGTTAGGTATACATGCCATTCCAGGAACACAGAGACTCATTCTCACTGAGAAGTGTTTCATGTTCACAATGGGTTGCGTGTCGAGGTCCCTAAGACACCCCAAATAAGAACACAATGACACTTGATTTTTGTTTAAGGTTTTTGGCATAATTTTGGCCACAACTTTATTAAAAATACAGCAATGTGAGTGGTTGCTTAGGCATTGGTAGTGACTAACTGACCCTGCACGGGGACAGTCTGACATTTGCACCCCCCACGAAGTCAGAAAGGGTAAGTCACCCGGGGAGAGAGACGGGACTGGGAACCATGCTTCACCTCTCCCCGAAGGCTCCCAGGGGCTCTTGCGTGGCCCTAGCCCCTTGTCAGGGGGTTTCGGACAAAAGCATGGGGAGCCCCTGGGTTGCTTTAATGGAAATCCCTTGCAGCAGCAGCAGCAGCATTTTGGAGGGGCAGGCACAGCCAAATCCATACCCCTCCACCAACCAATTCCCAAACCAATGCCTAACCGCAACCTTACAAGTTGTGACGATTTGCGGTAGGCAAAAACCAAATGGCACCAGCCAATCAGCCAATTGGACAAAATTCCTACCGGGCCCCTGCCCCAAAAGCGGGCGACCCCATGACAGGCATAGCAAGGTCAAGTGAACAGCCTAACATTAGGGAGGGAGGGCAGGTGATCCGAAGCACGCAGCGAAAAGAGGAAGCTTGTCGCTGCGTGCAGAGTATTTAACAAATAGGGCTGTCAATCAATAAATGGCAACATATAAATCTCCCCAGTAACAGCCCGCCCCTGCTTAAAGATGGCCAAACTCTTTTGCCCAGCAACAGTGAGGTGTCTTGTCAGATCCCACCGCAACACGTGCTCTCCGTGAGGGAGAACACGGTTTATCCACATGCAAGGCAGTTCCACATTCATAGAAGAAAGCCGAGAGCAGCATTTAATACATGGAGTTCCATGGGCAAATGTGCCCATAGGCACATTGGAACTGCTGTTAGATTGGGCCAAAGGTGTTTACAACTGGAATGACTTTTGGTGACGTAACACTATTCCTTAACTACACAACTGACCTAAATATCTACGTGTAGAAATGTAATGCATTTTGGTTCCCGGCATATAAGCTGGCCAGACGTTTTGATTTGGTGAGACAGTTTTGTTTAGAGTTTATGGGTTGCAATGAAATGAGATTATCTTTATTAGCTGCTAGGACTTTAATTTGCTAGAAGGCTCTCAGTGGTTTTTATGTACCACAGGAATGTACTAGGCAATGGCAATGCTGAACTGTACACCTCTCCTTCTGCCTGTCTAAAGAAAGGAGGCAATTTCTTATTCTTTCCCCATTTTGTTCCTTTCCCCTTTCCGTTGTTGCTGTAAGCCTTTTAATCAAAAAGACCAAGAAACAGAGTACAGGCAAGGATAAGTGAAGCAGCAGTTAGAGTTCACTTTCATTTTGGAATCTGCCCCCCTCCCAAATTTATAAAACACACAGTTAGCATAAAGACCACACACTTAAAGCACATGGCTCCCCCTAAAGGATCCAGGGAAATGTAGTTTGTAAGGTGCTGGGAATTTTAGCTCTGTAAGGAGCAAACCAGATTCCCCAGGATTCTTTGGGGGGAAGCAATGCACTTCAGATGTGCTTTAAATCCAGAATTTCAAAGGCCTCTGCTAGCATATCCTCAAAATTCAAGAGTGAAGTCCATGTCAGTAAATATCCTCTCAAAAGTCCACAGTGCACCAGGAATTATTTTCCTTTTCCTGCCCAGTTTCTGTTTGTACTAGCTCAGCCTCTCTTATACTGAGTACTAGTAGGAAGTCACATTTTAGTCCACCATCTTGATTCTAAAGGGTCCAAACACCAACAAATACGGCCGCCCCCACTTCAGATGCCCTCTCACCAAACTTAGTGATGACATCTCAAGAGGCAGCTAAAACTATGCCCCAAAGTGGGAAAAGTCGGAATGGTGTCGTGTTCCAGTCGGGCCATCTTGAATAAAAATGGCACGCAGCATTCAAATATCTTGGTGATGACATAATTGAGTGGTGGCTGAACCGATGCTGAAGAAGACATGCCAAAGTCGCATTTCAGTCGGCCATTTGAATTAAAAATGGCAGCCGGCATCAAAATGGTGACAAAGTCTCTCCCCCCCCCCTTGCCTCGGGAACCCTCATGCCGAGTTTGGTGACAATATCCTGAGAGGTGACTGAATCTATGGGAAAACGTGCAAAGCCATGCCAAAGTGAGATTTTGGCCCAGTATCTTGATTCAAAATGGCGGCTAGCATCCAAACACTCACGATGACCAGGGCCCCTGGCTCAGAAAGCCTTGTGCCAAGTTTGCCATTGAGATCTTGAGAGGCGGCTGAACCCATGTAGAACAGATGTACAGACAGAAAGACAAATCCCTTTCAAAAACATATAGTGGATGCCCATATTTGGAATCCAATTAAATGTGGGCACCTACTATATATTTTTGACAGTGTGTAACCTCCACTTCCATTCATTCTGAATAGCACAGAAGTGCAAATAACTTCTCTCTGTGAGCAAGTGCAGCAGTAGCTGATAAGGGAGCACACTTAGACCATCTTTTTCTGCTCTTTTAGATGTAGCAGCCATTTTGTGTTGCATCACACCCCCATGGCAGCCATTTTCTGCTGTACCAATGCTCAATTTGTGACACCTTTTCAAAGTTTCAAATGTGGCCCCTGTAACATTACTTGATAAGCAGGGACTTACACCAGTGGATGCTAATACATAATTTGTCTGAGATTGGTAACATACACCAAATATCAGATATTATATACAATCAGAACAAGCAAGTGACTTTATCTATAAAGACGATAAGGAACGAGCTTTTTAAATAAAAGTTTGTGTCCCCATGCAAGACATTCATATCCAGAGACAATCATCCACATAATTTCTGTTTGAACAGGGTAAGGAAAACGAGGAATCTTGCGGTACCTCAAAGACTAGCAGATTTATTATGATATAAGATTTTGTGTACTAGAACTTACTCCATGAAAGCTTATGCCACAATGAAACTGTTAGGATTTGAAGACCCTAATCAAGTGGGATATTAATCTAAAGAATGCTAAATATAAAGACTTAAGAGCAGACCCATTGAAATCTATGGAATGTAAATTACTCATAACAAACTTAAGTCCCCTTTATTTCAGAGAATCTGGTCAAGCATGGCTAATTTTGTAAGCCCCTGGAAGGCAACGATATTATCTTTTTCCTTTTTGTCAGACATTATTTTGTCTTTTGCAAATCTTGTGAGGGTTGGAAAATGTTTTAATTAACACGAATAACTCCCATAAAAATTGTTTAAGTAACCTTAATTTTCTCTGGTGCTGGAAGTCTTTATATTTTCACCTTGCCTATCAGATACAGTGGTTCCAGCAAAAGATAATTTTTCCGACATGTTTCTGTTTTCACCTTGTTGCTTCCGTCATATGGTTACACACTTCACCTCTCCTGCCCTCCGCAGCATATATATTAAGGTTTGAAAGCTCATCTCCTTTCAAAAATCACAAATCAGCAATATTTATCTGAGTAAAACACGGTGTCATGCTGAATAGAAGCCTCTGGCTGAATATTCCATTCGGTGACTTGTTGTGTGAAGTTAAAGAGAGGACTGGGTTGTGTTATTGTACTATAATGGGGTGTGGGGGAGGCTTGCAGTTTGCATCAGATATCTTATACTCCTTTCCAATTATGGGAATTTTTATTCTCTTCCCTCTGCGGTAGGAGGCACAGTATTTTGCTGCCGTGTTTCATGTTGGTCTCCAATGGTATCTGATAGAAGTGCTTTTATCCCCTGAAGATACAGTACAAAATACAAATCATCATCATTGGTTTTAGCTCAGCTGGAGCTGCCTATTTTCTAAATGAGTTTACTCTCTGCAACTGGCCATCAGGCACATTTTTCATCCTTCATCCGCACTCTTTTTACTATAGCTGGGTTTAAGCCCTTTCTTCTGTCCTTTGTTCCTTCAACTCAGTGGAGTAAACAGCAAGATTGATCTTACACTGCATTTTGGTATTGTTCCAACCGCTCGTCAATAGGCCTGGGCTGGGAATGCACTGACTGGAAAAAAGGGGCACGGTTGAAATTCACTTTTTGTTCTTTGTGCCTTTTAGTGTGCAGCGGAATGTCCCTAATCTGAAAGCCGCTACACTGACTGCTGGCCGACATGCAAATTAATCATGAAGTGTTGAGTCCCATATTAGCTCAATGTAACCATCTTTAGGGGTATCAGAGCCAGAAAAGGGGGGGGGTAGGTCTGGTTGTGTGTGCATGTGTGAGTGGGTTTGGAGGAACTATGATTTTTTAAATGAATATTTTGTTAGGGTGATAAAGAACATAATATGTGACTAGCTGTTGTGCTTGTTATTTCTGGGGTTTCCCCCCAGCCATTTCTGAAGAGCTTACCACTGGAGAAACATTGACTTAGGGAGATACGTTGCTGTTCTTTAAAGCAGGAGAACAGAGGTGCCTCATCCATTGACATGAAAGAACTGAAAACAAACAGAAGAAAGCGAATAAGGACTGCACAAAATTTTACCTGCTTTCTTGCACCCCGGGCTTAGAAAACAAATAAGGCATTGTAAATACAGTGTGAAGAATATAAAATCTAGATGTAGGTGTGGATACATGTTTCAGCCTGCAATCCACTTTTCTGGGAGTAAGTCAGGATATGTTTTGGACTGATGTCTTGGTGACATTTTGGAAAATATATTTGTGTGTCCAGACCCAGAAACCTCCCCCCTAAATAAATTCACACTTGACTCAAAAATTTGGTTTGGTTTTTGGCAGAATTTAGGCCACAACTTTATTGATTACAGAAAGTGACTGGTTGCATAGGGTCTGGTTCGACTAGCTCCCTGCCATGCAGGTAGCGCTGACCCAGGGTTCCAGCATAGGTCAGCCAAGGGTGAACACCTGGATAAGTGGAAAGCTGGGAACAGGCTATCTCCGCCACTCAAATGTCCCCCGGACTCAGGCACAGGCACAACCCCCTCTCAGGGGTTGACCAAACCATCAAGTCCCTGGATTCCTTTAACGGAATACCCTTCACATAGGGATGGCGAGAGCGTTCTCCCATCCCTATCACCTGAACCAGAGCCTATCCGCAACCTTACAAGTTGTGACGATTTGCAGGTGAAACCCAAATGGCAACAGCCAATCAGCCAAGTGGGGAAAATTCCTGCCATGCCCCTGTCCCAATGACAGACGACACACGACGGCATAGCAAGGTCAAGCGCAAAACCTTAAAAGTAGGGAGAGGTGGGCGGGTGTTCCGAAAGCACGCACCAAAAGAGGAAGCTCTGGGTCACATGCACGGGCGTAAATAGGTCCCTCGAACCATTTGGACTGCGTCCCATTGGCCAGATTGCACGCAGCTTCGAGGGACCTACCAATCGGGTGTTGTGGCTGACCAATCGTACCCACCCACAACACAGGGTGTTGGTTTTCCAGGTCTCACTGCAATACATGCCCTGTTTAAGGGAGGACCTGATTTAAAAACCACACACTGATTTTTAAAATGTATGCAGCAGTCTCCTAATAGTGTTTTTGGTGTGTGTGTGTGTGTGTTTGTGCATACAGCAAAACAGCAAGTGTTCCATATGGGGGAACATGCCCTCACTATGCATACCTCTGGGTGATCCTGGCACTGATGAGTTGTAGGATTGTTTTTGTGGTAGACAAATCATCCTTCTGTGGTAGGTGCATGTATTAGGCCTCTGACTTCATTTGACTGGCGTGCGTAGTGACCATATTTGTCGAATGCATCAGCAGTAAAGTATTGACAATGAAATCCAGTGCTTCACTTAGCTGAATTCCTTTGAATTTCAACCATGCTCGATTTTGGAAGGTATATTCAGAGCCAATGACAGGCCCACAAAAACCTGAAATAGATCAATGTCACTGTGCAATCTTAACAACTTTATACACATTTTTAAACTAACAACACATCCCAGTCTGACACCAAATACCATGGCCATATATAAAATTACTATTAACTTGCGTGTTTGTTTTCTCTCACATTCCTGTCCTTTACCCAAGGGAAAGTATCTTTTGCTGTGTAGATGGTTTGTAATTTTCATTCTTTCTTGGAAACAAGGTACTTCCCCCCCTCTCTCATTATTATTATTATTTTAAATCTCTGAAGGAATCTGACAATACAGGAAGAGGGGGAACAAAAAAGAAAAGAAAAACAGGTTGGGTTGCATTAGAGTTTCATCTACAAACTTCCCTCAAGTTCATGGACAGATTAAATTTGGGTTTCAGGGTTTGGTTCAAGTGAAAGAAAGCATCACAGAGATTAAAGAACTTAATCCTTTTCCATGGGTCTCTCTAGAGTGACTCTGTAACCCATTGCTCATTGTGCGCTTATAACACCTCTCCTGGTTGTCAAGAGAATAATATGTGAGCCTATTACAGCATAAAGTCTGAGCCTGGCCAAAGAGAAGAGGCCCTCTTTCAGCCCCTTGTGAGGGTCTGTCTGGTCCTAATTTACCAAAGGAGACACGGTCTCTCTAAAAACTGGCTGCTCAAATGGCAAAAATATTGAGAGGCATGAGTCAACCAGCAGTAACTGCTCTGAAAGGTCCCTGGTGTCATACTTAAATCTGTCCCATTGAAATCAATGGGATGCAGAAGTTCTTGACTTTGGTTGGATCACGTGCTGGGTTCCTAATTCTCACCCCTCCCCTGCCACAAATAGAGATGAGATCTTGACTTGCATAGACTTCCTTTCATTGGGAAAATTTTGGTTGTTATTGGAATTTGACCTTTCTCAAGCTTTTATGGATTATCACTTTTAGAATCAGACCCCCACTCTTTTTATGCCCTGGTCAAATTGGCCAGTGTCTATGGTGATTTTTATTTTTTTATTTTTTTGCGTTTCCCAGCATTTTTTTTGAGTCATTTCTAGTGCTGGAAAGTGGGGAAGTATATGTCTTTTTTCAAGAAACTCTCTGTCATGATTCCCTGTACACAGTTAGGCTCGGCCCTGGGATGGCAGACTCTGGAGGAAGATGGGGAAGAATGGGAGGGGGAGGGTGGGACAGAGGGAAGCCCAAATCCCATCCGGCTCCGGTGTGAAGACAGGACTTCCAGCTGCCTCCCCTCCTGAAGGGCAGGGCATGGAGCCTCAATCTGGGTTGGCCAAGCAGGATGTGGGAGGGGGAGGCAGGTAGGTTGGCTGCTCTCTGCCAGGACCAGGCACTACTTCAGGAGAAGGGAGTGACACACCCACCTAGAATCAGGCTGGCCACTCACACAGGAATCACAACACTCGAATTAAAGCTGGAGGGGTGGGCGTGGAAAACGGTTGAGACAACTTTTCAGCTCTTGCGCAGTCTTGAACTTCTTGTAACTGACAGTCAACTTCCTAGAACCTGACCATTGCAGCCAAACCTTTGCCTTGTGAGAGCTCTCAGATTTGAATAGCATTTCCCCTCCTGCTGAGCACGCATCATTTCTCTCCCTTACTAAAGATGCTATCCTGACTTACAAGTAAGAGCATCTGCTGTTGTGTTTGGGATGGGAGCCAGGACATTCTCTGTCAATCACTATAGCGTCCTGTCAGTAATGTGTGGGAAGTTGTCTTCTGGACATTTAAAACACGACTTAGATATATCCTAATATATATAAAGCAATGAAAAAATGTCGATCAATGTTGTTGTAAAATTAATGTTGTGTTGTTTAAGTTGTAAAATTAATGTTGTGTTGTTAAAGTTGTGTTGTTTATGTTGTACGTATTTTATGTTCTTTTTCTTTTCTTTTTTTTCTTTTTATGTTTATTTCATTTACTTTTGTCTGTTGTATGTCTGTGAAATATAGTTATGCAAAACTTAATAAAAATATTAAAAAAAGAAAAGAAAAAATGTCTTTCATTAAATGTCTTTATATAGTGAGGAGTATTCAAGGCTGCCCAAGAACTTTTAGAAATCAACAAATATTGTGAATTTGGGCCTGTCATGCCAGACTTGGGTGCGGTCACTATGGTGGGATTTTGGTCTGTAATCTTGATTCAGTATAGTTAAAGCTATGGTTTTCCCAGTAGTGATGTATGGAAGTGAGAGCTGGACCATAAAGAAGGCTGATCACCCCCCCCCCCAAAAAAAAAAGAAGGCTGATCGCCGAAGAATCGATGCTTTTGAATTATGGTGCTGGAGGAGGCTCTTGAGAGTCCCATGGACTGCAAGAAGAGCAAACCTCTCCATTCTGAAGGAAATCAGCCCTGAGTGCTCACTGGAAGGACAGATCCTGAAGCTGAGGCTCTAATACTTTGGCCACCTCTTGAGAAGAGAAGGCTCCCTGGAAAAGACCCTGATGTTGGGAAAGATTGAGGGCACAAGGAGAAGGGGACGGCAGAGGATGAGATAGTGGACAGTGTTCTCGAAGCTACCAACTTGAGTTTGACCAAACTGTGGGAGTGCCTGGTGTGCTCTGGTCCATGAGGTCACGAAGAGTCGGATACGACTAAACAACTAAACAACAACAACAACAACAACAAGCTTGATTCAAAATGGCACCTCGCATCCAAACATCAACAAAAGCCCTGACCCCAGGAACCCTCATACCAAGTTTGGTGATGGTATTTTGAGAGGCAGCTGAAGCTATGCCAAAAATGGGTGAATGTCTGCCAAGGTAAGTTTTTTGTCTGCCATCTTGATTGAAAAATGGTACCTGGTATCCAAATGATAACAAAGTGTCCCACCCCCACATCAGGGACCCTCATGCCCAATTTGGCAACAATTTCTCAAAAGGTTGCCAAAGCTATGCCAAGATACCCACAGTCTTGCCTAAGACCCAGTTTGGTCTGCCATATTGATTCAAAATGGTGCTGGAAGCCAAACATTGACATAGACCCCCACCTCAGGAACCCTCATGCTGAGTTGGGCAACAATATCTGAAGAGGTGCCCAAACATTTATAGAACAAATGGACAGGCCAACTACTTTCCAAAATATATAGGAGATTTCAGTTTATTTATTACACATGAAATATAGTCATGCACGCCTGAAATTTCTATATGCAAAACACTAGTTCTGCGACCAAAATGAACGCATGTTCTCAGTGGCAGTCTTTGGGATTTCAAATTTCAGCAGTGCCCTGTGTGACTCCAAAATTCAGTGCCATTCTAAGTCATTCTATTATGAGGCCCCTGCAGCGCCCTCTCAGCTGGGTGCCCAGTGTGGACAAACTGGTCTCACTCCCCTAAACCTGCCCCTGATATTCTGCAAATGGAATATGATATACTAATTGATCATGTTAGCAAAATTAATGCTGCATACTCTGTTACTGCAATACATATTATAATCATTTGGATTATAGTTCCAGCTTTTTTATCTCAAATATTTAATGGATTGACATGATTTTATTGCAGCTCATCTGTGAACAAAGCAATAAAAGTGCAGCAGTATTAGAACAAGGAGTGAAACACATGAGATTTCTCTGACCTACCACTATTCTAATTCAAATGTGGAACCAAAACATGCCTGTTTTTTAGGGTTTTGCACAAACAATTATAAAGGCCATGGATACCTTTTTAATAGCAAAAAGAAAGACTTATAACTACATCTGGGAATACTTTATCCCTGATTTTACTCTTGTATAACTTATCTGCATGCTGTTCTATGAATATATAATAACTCAACTTTTCTTGTAGTTTCCCCCTCATGCTTTCCTTTGTGCTGAGAGAGCTATAGCTATCCCAGGTGAAGAGGGACCCTTTTTCTTCCTTACCCAAACCATATAATAGAAGTACTTTTTCCTGAAGTGCAGTCATCTGTGCTATCTCTTAACACTGTTTGTCCAGGAAAGCTAGAAACTGCTCCTTGATTTCCAGGGTTTATTAAATCACACTTAACAACAAATGATTTTCTGGTTCTCTCTGATGAAGTGAAATTGCTACAGCAACAGTGGCATTTTCACTGATAGTTTCATAGGTACAACAGCTATAAAGCATTCATTTAAGCACAACAGTGTTCAATTTCCAGTATTTCAGAGCTGAAGGCTTCCTGAAAGCTACATTCTCTGTTCTGGAAACAATATCCCTGATCACACGACTGGCTCAGAAGCGACCAAAAAGACCTTACTTCTGAGGACAAGAACCCCCACCCCCCACAACAATTCCACATGGAGAAGATGACGAGCTTGACCACTGACTTTCACTTCAATCCCGTGGATGGGACCCTGCCCTTCACGGAGCCATCAGACTAGCTCAGGGGGTGCAGATATGACACAAGCCACTTTGTCCTCCCAACAGAGGGGAGCTGTGAGGTGGGGAAGCTTAGGAGGAACAGCTGGGGTGCTGTCTGCCCCCCCCCCATTTCCAGCATGCCCTGACCGAGGCAGCTGCATCAATGTGCCTCGTGTTTGGGCTGGCCCAGATGTTGCTTCATTAAAAGCAGAGAAAATGAAATGTCAGAGAAAAGACTAAACAAAAGCCCTTCTCCCTGAATCCTGGGTTCCTATGTGAAGGATATTTGTGGAGAGTCCAAAGTGGTACAACCCAGACACAGGTTTACTGCCTCAGAGAACTAGGCCTTTGACTCGGAGGAATGCTAAGAAACTGAGCCGTGAATCAATAACTCTGGTTCTCATCTTGCCTCTGTCATGAATGCACTAGGTGACTCAAGGCAAACGACTCTCCCTGAGCCTCAGTACCCCCATCTGTAGTACTGGCATGTGGGGGACATGTGGCCCTCCAGCATGTTGTTGGCACTGGCAGTTGTTGTTGTTGTTAGGGCTTCAGCAGCATGGTCAATGGTCAGAGATGACAAAAGTCATAGTTCGGCAACATCTGGAGGGCCAAAAATCCCCCCACCCCTGCCTTATAGGGTTGTTGTAAGATCCACAACTACATAGTGGACGTGAAGCACTTGGGAATACTTGAAAGTGCTATAGAAATGTTAGAAACATAGGAAACTGCCTTAGTGAGGCCATATTGTCTGCACTGACTGGCAGTGGCCCTACAAAATTTCAGACAGGAGTCTTTTCTCAGAACCACCTGGAGAAGCTGGAACCTTCTTCATATAGAGCAAATGAACTACCACTGAGCTAAGACCACTTCCCTGTTTTTTGAACAACAACTACTGTTATTGTTGTGTTCTGCGGTATGAATATGGTCATGCTACTTTTACAGAACTCTTGAATTTAGCAGACATCACCCCATGCATCTTTGAATTCACTACTGTATAACAATGTGTTTCTTCTTGACATCAGCTGCTTTTAGCATTTGTAATTCCAACTCCATTCACAGTAAGTTTGAGGTACTCAAAAGCAACGGCCTAGGAAGAGCTGTTTCTGACTATGGGCTGTCAGTCAACATGCTGATTTGATACATTCCTCTGTTCACCTAGTTTGACTTCCTAGGTCAATAACAGGCACTGCATAAATTAGTCACCTGTGATGCCACACACTTTTCCCTTTGGCGCCCAGAAAATTTAATTTGACAGCTGAAGCATTTCATGGATAATAGTACACGTTTTTTCAGTTAAACAGGCTGCTTTGACAAGGAAGGAGCTTTTTAAAGTAATGTAGCAGATTCCCTTCTTCTTTTTGGAAAAAGGTTGTTGCCACGCAGCTCTGCTCAATCCACCACCACTCTCTGTATGTAGAAAAAGGGAGTCAACATGGCTGGAACAGCGACAGGCTGAAGGGGTGGGTCGCCACTAGTCATTCCTTCTACTGTCAAGGAGAAAGCGGGTCATCCAAACATAAGGGAGTGTTTTCCATCACCTGGGAAGAAAGGTGAACTAATATCAGTGTACTGGATGAAGCAAAGATCACCAGTGTTGAAGCAATGATTCTTCAACATCAACTTCGTTGGACTGGTCATGTTGTGCGAATGCCTGATGACCGTCTTCCAAAGCAACTACTCTATTCCAAACTTAAAATACAAATAATAAATTACAGTTACAATTAAAAATAATTGTAATTGCTGGTGGTCAACAAAAGCGGTTTAAAGACTGTGTCAAGGCAAATCTAAAAAATGTAGTATAAACACTGACAACTGGGAAACACTGGCCTGTGAGCGCTCCAGCTGGAGAACAGCCTTTACCAAAGATGTAATGGGCTTTGAAGACACTCGAACTCAGAACGCAAGGCAGAAACGTGCTAGGAGGAAGGTGCACTTGGCAAATCCACACCGTGATCAACTTCTTATCCTTGCACTTTTGGATGTTTATGTTTCTATGGGTTAGGAGGGCTCAAGAGTGAAGCTGGTGGCTGATAGGCACCTGCCCAACCCTTGCCACGCCTATTCCTCATCCCCAGTATGCCCTGTTTTTGGTCTTTCTGTCAGCGTTGCTCCTGGTAACTGAATCTTCTGCCCACCATGCTCTCCATTGGATTCCAGCAGCATGTGGATTCTACACCAACACTCAGCTCTCAGCTCAGCCAAGGCTGTGTGTGTGTGATCTGCCTCATCTTAACCTCTCCCAGCTGGCGGTTGAGCTGCTTTGGACTGCTCAGTAAGCTTTTTTGTCTTTTGAAAATATAAGAACAATTTTTGACACCTTTGCCTCACTTTTATACTATTTGCATTATAGTTCAGAATATAGATTTCAAAGAAAATGTCCTTTAATGAAAGCTAGTTTCTTGTAGAAGTCTCCATAAAACTTAAAAGCAACATCTCATTTTTTGTAATAGAATATACACTGCAGTGAACATATTGACTTATAGTTTCAGTCAATATCAAGATTTATGGCCCCTAGGGTTAAATAAATCACAATATTGACCTCATTGTGAGCCAATAGTTGGTTAATGTATTTTTAAAGGTATTTTGTATTCATTTTTGGTAATAGGGCCTATACTGTCAGTCCATACTCATTTATATTCTCTCTCCCCCATGTTTATTTTGTCATCTGTCTTTGCTGATGGATATCATAGCAGAAGCCATTGGGTTCATTTAATGAATGACAAATAAAGACATCCAGTTGCAAGTATCACTCCATTACAGAGACTGAATGAGTCATTTCCACAATCAACTTGCAGCCTCTGAGTGGGAATAAACTCAGGTTCCTTAATCTGGTTCAGAAATAGCTCATATTTTTCCACCTCCCCCTTTCCTTCTTTTTACTTGTGCATGTAGCATTTCACGAGAAAGAGAAAAATACTACATTCTATTTATCTTCATAAAATTGACTAGAGTTATGAGATCTAAATGACTCGGCTGTTTTAAAAATAAGTTTATTCATTTTCCTTCAAGATAATTTCAGATTATTTCCCTTCCATATGGAGAAGTTCTGAAGAAATATTCATTTTGCAGAGAGCTCAGTGGGAAATGAACACTTTGCAGGGTATTGTGTCAGTGCTGAAACAAAGGAATTAAATTTATATATATCACCTAAATTATTTCAGATTCATGGTTCAGCAAAGAGTTCAGGTCCTAATTGAATATGTAGCTTGCATGGGCACTATACCTTTATGCAATAATAATAATATGGCATTTCTATTTACAATGCTTGACTAGATCTTACGCTTTTACTGAAATTTACCTTTGGTCTTGTCTGCAACAGTCTCAATTCGCTTGTAAAATGAGGCACCCTTACATTATGGGCTATCATAACAAGTTGCTTCTTAAGAGACTTTTAAAATCACCCCACCCCTTCAGGTACTTGAGGCACTCTGAATTTTTATAGCTCATATAGAGCAGCAAGACTTTTTCCACTCCTTGAAAATAGCGGTCTGGGTATTCAGCACACAAGAATTATTAGACAATATGTCGTTGTCTCAGTAGATTCAAACCAAGTATTAGCTCATCAACATTCACTGCCTCTACCGTAGCATGAAGGAGAAAAGCACCACACAAACAGAAGATGTAGAGGAGAAAGGGAAAGGGGGGGGGGGGAGAGTAGTGAGGTGAATAACACATTGTTTGAGTTGACCTGGGGAGGAGGTGGAAGTGGAGGAAGGTCTGGAAATAGCCTGCAGCTCTTTATTTATGAGAACAATTCCACTAGTGATCCCTTGCCCTGCATTGTCCTGAACATTGTATCAGAAATATAACCTATGTGGTGTCCAAATATCCCATCCAAGGGTGACGCAGGCTAGCTTTGGGGAAATGCAACAATTAAAATATTGTTGCACGCCAGTTCCCATTGGCTCTTGCCCCTGAAATGCAGGGAACCCTGGGTGACCCTCACATCTAGAGCTTGTTTAAGGGCTGCAGCCAAAGTAGGGGCACGTCCCCGCTCTGCAAAGCCATATTGGGACACCCAAGCCAAGGATGGTGTGAAATGGTATCATAGTACAGTGGTGCCCCGCAAGACGAACGCCTCGCAAGACGGAAAACCCGCTAGACGAAAGGGTTTTCCGTTTTGGAGGCGCTTCGCAAAACAAATTTCCCTATGGGCTTGCTTCGCAAGACGAAAATGTCTTGCGAGTTCCTGCGGGTTTTTTCCCCTTTCCCCCACCTTTTCCTAAGCCGCTAAGCCGCTTATTAGCTGATCCGCTGATAAGCCGCTTAACAGCTGATCGCTAAAAGCCGCTAAACCGCTAATAGCGCTAATCCGCTAAGCTGTCAATGGGCTTGCTTCGCAAGACGAAAAAACCGCTATACGAAGAGCCTCACGGAACGGATTAATTTTGTCTTGCGAGGCACCACTGTACTGTAAATGCATGTTGTGAAAGTGGCCTTAATATTAAGATTATTCATAGCATTTATTAGACTTGTTGGTCTCTCGTTATCCAAAGATCACCAAGTGACTTAACAGCACATTTAAAAGCATTGCTATAGATATATTATACAATTTAAAAAACAACCACCCTAAAACAAACCCCATTCCAGCGACACAGTAGCACTAATAACAACAGGTCCAACTCTCTGTTTGGTATTCTCATGCAGAGGTGCTGTGTATGTGGGGGTTTCAGATGGGGAGCAATCTTTAAAATAAAATGTTCCTCTGATGTTCCTGCAACTTTGGTGTACAGCATTGCTATTTATGCACAGATACAGTGTTGTATGGGACGTGGGTGGTGCTGTGGGTTAAACCACAGAGCCTAGGACTTGCCGATCAGAAGGTCGACGGTTCAAATCCCCGCAACGGGGTGAGCTCTCGTTGCTCAGTCCCTGCTCCTGCCAACCTAGCAGTTCGAAAGCACGTCAAAGTGCAAGTAGATAAATAGGTACCACTCCGGTATCTCCTCTCAGTATCCACTTTTCCAGGCCAAACGTACCTAGCTCCATCAACTGTTCCTCAGTATGAAATTATGTCAAGATGCTCATGATTTTTGGATTTTCTCCTTACTCAGAGATTCAGGCTGAGAGAATGCTCGTTTGTGTTTGTGAAACAGGCACAGGCAAGTTCAACGTTAAGTGAAGCAAACTGCAGAGATCCTCTTCAGGTTCTCACACCCTCCAGGTCAGAACAAAATCCCCTATTAATTAAACAGAAATTATAGCTGAAATAAATCACTTGATGATAGAAACCCACTGTGGGTTTTTTGTTTTTGGGAAAGGTGATTGCAATAATTAAACATTCTTTGACTGGTGACATTTCAGATAACTCTTAAAATGCCACCCGGCATTGATATTTGAAATTGATTCAACAGTGGAAATCATGACTGATCCTACAGAGGGCATAAAGTAAACTGCAGTGTCTTTAAAATGTTTTTGTCTTTTGGGTGCTCTTGCTTGGTGAAGAGTTCCTTTGAGGGGAAAAGAAATTTGTGGTAGATTGCTCTTTTACCAAGAGCATTCATTTTGCGGCTGCTACTGAAAACTCAGCACAGGAAATGTGAGAACAATCAACGGCTCCAGAGTTTCCCTCCATCACTTCTATGGTTTCTTTTTCTCCCTTTGTCTCCTTCTAGCTTCTTTTCTTTCTTAAAGATATTTCTACCTGTATCTTTCCACCACTGCGCCAGTGTCAGCTCAAGACATTTTGCTGCCTGAAGCAGAATCCAAGTGGCCCAATGCCTTTTAAATGTTTTGCTGCATAATACTAGCCATCGTTGATTCTGCCCTCTGCCTTTCCTGATGGACTTCCAGAAGCAGTCACTTCGCTGTCCTTGCTCTGCCCTACTGCGCACTGTTTGTTATACTGCTTCTTTGTCTCCATATTTAGGACTGATTTAATGTCCCCACTGTTGAAATGGTAGCAACTGATCACACCTTAATGCATGGATTTGTTCTTCTCCAAAAAGCTTGCAAACCTCACCAAAATGCTGGAGAGGGTGCACCTCCACAGGCACATACCTCCACATGTGGTGGGAGTGTCCCAAAATCCAACTATTCTGGACAACAGCCATGCAAGAAATATGTAAAATAACAAAGCAAGTATTAGACTTCACCCCAGAATTGGCCCTACTAAATATCTCCCAAGACAACAATGCCCATTTACACCACAAAGCACTCATAACCCACCTACTTTCAGCAGCCAGAAATACCATAACCAGACACTGGAGAGACCTGTCAGGAGTAAGCATGGACCAATGGTACCAAATAGTATGGGAAACAGCCCTACTAGAAAAATTAACCAATACCTGGTATCTGAAGAAGTGTGCATGCACACGAAAGCTCATACCAAGAACTAACTTAGTTGGTCTTTAAGGTGCTACTGGAAGGAATTTTTTTATTTTGTTTTAATAATAATAATGGTAATGATAATAATAATAATGGTAATGATGATGATGATGATGATGATCATCATCATCATCTATCAACAAGAAATTCTAGTACATCAGTGAGAAGGCTAGGTTAGAACTCTTATGTGGAAGGATCCCCCCACCCCCAGAATGGTATTTTCCCACCTGTGGTCTGAAGCGGTACAGCAGATGAACCTTGGATGACCATTTTAGGGGAAACCAGTGCTGCTGCAACTGTATGGGATGGTGCAGCTGTAGGGTGGTGATGAGGTTGGGGCTATGAGCTAATCCAGTGCTCTCATTGGCTTTCTGCCCATTATTACATAACAACTGGTAATAACAATGAACCCCCCCCCCCCAAGAGCATACTTTGCTCTGTTATTAATATGGGTGAGATTTAGCCAAGTTAAGCGCTTTAATGTCCCATTGGTTTCTGTGGTAAAAGTAACCACATGTTAACTTTCCTATTCCCTATGTTCTGTGAAGAAGCTGTTTTAAATGCAGGATGAATAGCAATCCATGCCTGTGATGGCCATTTTGTGAGAACCTGTTTGATTTAAAAAGCAATACATTCTTCCTTGCCAATATGTACATTCTAAACTTAATAATGCTTTTTTTTCCTGCAGGCTGAACTAGTATCCACCTGCTTGCAGATAAAAGTCTGAAATTCCAGTTTGTTGACCTTACTTTCTACATTCCGCTTGCCTTTTTATAGCAGGCAGAGCCAGTCACAAGCACCATGCAATTAGAAGATTTAACATGTCGTGACTTGGCATAATTGATCTCACATATATTTCTGCAGTAGGTGCTGTCAGTCTTTATCTACAGTAGGGTGGGGTTTTTTGGGTCTCCCCCCCCCCGCCAGCTGCAAACCATATTGAGATGGCCATAAAAATAGACGGAAGTCAAGAGAATTTGGTTATCTTCTGCTGGGTGGTGCAGACTGGCTTTGTGTTCATTTGGCTTCCAAAATGTCAAATGCAAAGTGTGCGCAGGCAAATCCACAAAACAAAACTAGTGAAGAAGGATTTATCTATATTGTTGAAGTGTTTTGGTGTGCAGAAAGGGAGCTTGCGAGTCACTTAGTCAAAACGGGAGGCATGTGTACTGAACATTTCATCCCCAATGAAATGAGACACACACCCCGCTCCTCCCGTCAAAGGTTATGAAATATTTTGCAAGGAGCATGCATCAAAATGAAGAGGGCATGTGTCTCCAGTGCAAAGACAATTGTGACACTCCCTCATACAGGGATCCAAACATGGGTCTCATTGCTAATGTGGTGGTGCAAAAGCATTACATGTGCATCTGAATGCAGATGTTGTTTCCCTACCCTGCCCCACATTATTTTTAGTGGGATAACAATAACAATAACAATAACAATAATTAATTATTTATACCCTATACTCTGCCCATCTGGCTGGGTTTCCCCAGCCACTATGGGAGGTTTCCAACAAAATATTAATATACAATAGTCTGTCAAACATTAAAAGCTTCCCTAAAAAGGGCTGCCTTCAGAAGTCTTCTAAAAGTCTTCTAAAAGGATATTTGTTTCAAAGTGGTTTAAAGAAAAAAATGAAACAAACAAAAATCAAAATTTAAAACATGCATTTGAAACATCATAAAATAGAACAATAGAACAACATTCATGGATCAAAGGCCACCTGAATGTGAAACCATTTTGCCCTGGCATCTGAAACATTAGCAGGATCAGTGCCTGGCTAATTTCTAAGGGAGTTCCACAGAGTTGAGCCCACTACACTGAAGACATGATTCCTCATTTTTGTGGGTCATGCTCCTGGTCCCTGGGAGAATCTACTTGCGCTCCCCCAGATGATCTCAATGATTGGTTTGGGACAGCAGTAGTGCAGACTACTTTGCAGTTAGTGCTCATCCACGCTCCCCTTTGTCCCACAATTTCTTCTGTTTGTCTCATGATTTCTAGGCATGGGTCAAATAGGATTTTGTTTTGTCCCTAGGAAAACCCGCTGTTTACTTCTGAAAAGGCTGAACAATATGACACAATACGATGGCCAATACCAATGACGCTAAACACTATTTATAGACTAATACAAATGATCAGAAATTACAACCAAAGTCTTCATCACCAGTAGAATAATTCAAAAGTTTGACTGTCACCAAATATTGCCGGAACAGAGTTTCTAGATGGAAAGATTGGTTGATGAAGCATTGAACAAAACAGATTGGTTATCTGCAAACTCTGTTCCGGCGATATTTGGTGACAGATTATGTATATATTGAACGTTTGAATTATTCTACTGCGACTGGTGAAGAAGATTTAGAGAATTTGGTTGTAATTTCTGATCATTCGTATCAGTCTATAAATAGTGTTTAGTGCCACTGTTATTGGCCATCGTGTTGTATCATATTGTTCAGCTTATCTATATTGCAACACGGGTCTGTTTACGGATTACTTCTGAACAGGAACAAGCATCAATCTGCGGAAAACCTGGTGGAGGTTTGTTCCCATTCAGCAGTAAATTGTGGGTATTCCCAGGGAAAGTGGAGGGCACAAAAGAAAAACCTCTTGGACCTTTGCCTAGAAATTGTGGGATAAACAGAAGTGTCGATGAGCCCTTAGTTTGTTCAGCCTCCCAAAATCCTGTGAGGCGGGTCATTGTTATTCTCATTTTACCAACAGAGATCTGAGACAAAGATAGGTGACTTTCCCAAGGCTACCTAGTATATCTGTGGCTGAATTGAACTGGAGGTGACAACTGAAGTAGATCTGTATTCTCCCCCTTGTTCCTGATGTTGACCTTCATTCACCCCTTCGTCCCTGGTGGAGAGGGGGGCACCAGTTTGTGGTTGGCCCCAGGTGCCAAAACATCCTGAGCAGGCCCTGTTCACCACTGAGCTCCTTACACACTATTTGTATGAATGTCTGACTGTCATTAGTACAGAAAGACCAGGGGAAGAGAGAATATTGTTACTATATTTCCCAAGCCCCTGAGGTTCAGCCAGCCATCACTAGGGGTGCAGCCTTTGGGGCAGCATGCTCTGTCCTGTGAAAGTCCTTATCAGCAGAGCTTCAGCAGAAACTATCCCTCCTGGCCCTCAGACATCTTTTGAAAACTCTTCTGTTAACAACACGGATTTTCTTTTTAATCCAATCGGCTTTTGTTGATGTTTTTAATGATGATTTTATGGAAACCGTTGTTGATTCTATTTTTATATGTTGTGTTCTGCCTTGCTATATATTTTATGAATGTGTGGATTATAAATTCGTAAATTTAAAAAATGAGCACTTGGGGCCAATGTAGAATTTACATTCACATTACAAATGAAATGTGCCCCATATGAAAATGATTCAAGTTAGTGAGGTTGTTGATTTTGCTTTTCTCTCTTCTGCCCACATCTCTAAGTGTTACAAATTCAAGAATATTCCTGAAGAGCCACCATGTTGGGGGAAATGCTCCCCCAAAGCCAACATGTTATATTTCCCCTTCCCCCAGTTTTTACTGAGGCCAATGGAGTTTTGTAGAAATGAACTTTGTTCACTGGGTTTATGACGCCCCCACAGCTGAAGGTGTGATGGAGTCTAGAGATGCTTTTTCTTCTGACCATGTAGTATCAGGAGAACAAAAAACAAAAGCCACTCTCAATAATGAAGCTTCTGTTGAAACTGTGATGGGCTTAGTTGGATAGTCTTCTTTGGCAATCACTCATAGCTGAGTAAGATTGTCTTCCATGAACACAGTCTTAACAGTGTGTTCGTAGGTGACTGTGGGGACCAGTTCTGAATCCACACATCCTTCTGCAGTGGGGACATAGGTTTCCGGGTGGGAGTTGATCACGGTGAGGGTTTGCCAAACGTGCCTTCTTCGTTTCTCCCTTTCACCCTGAGTTTGTCCATGACGCCTTTGGTAGAGGCTATTCTCCAATTCGAGCACTTGCAAGGCCAGTGTTTCTCAATAACACAGATTGCTATTTGTTCTAGTTCAGTAGCAAAGAGTGGGTTTTCATGGGGAAAGCACTGGGGGCAAAGGAGGGGGGAAGTGCTTGGACCTGGAACTAGAAAGCCCAGATCTGTGCCCAGAAAAGTGGATGAACCCTATGTTCCATTATTTCATTGGCTTTATTCATTGTTCTTTTTTCCCATGATTTTCTTTCTGTACCTAAGCACTGTTGTTTTTAGTGGTTGGTTTCTACAATGAAGAGTTTCCTTTTTGCACATAATTGAACTCCAGCCTCCAAAGCACTCTTAACAGAACAACACATAATGAGAGGGTTTCAGCTGGTCGGTTTTGACAATGGCCACTAGAGGGTATTATGTTCTCGAGCACGTTTGCCTTAACGCTGTGGCTCTCTCAAGCAAGGCTGGCATTCTGTAATGAGGCACTAGCCTGCCTGGGAAGGAATGAGCAAAGTTTGAAAAGGAGGAAGAGGGAAGGGAGGAGATTTAAATATACTCCAAAGTACAGAAAAGGAAATGAGCAAAGATTGCCTTCTGAAGGCACTGAGAAAAGTAGACCTCTGCTCATGATATATAAGTGCTGAATGTTTTTATTAGACAACATGGCAAAATTAAAATGCTTGCATCTTGGCCTTACCCAGCAATGATTTGAAATGAAAATGCAGCCTCAATATTTTCTTTTGTCATAGTTATGAAAAAAAGGCTCACCCACCCCAAATGTCACAATCTACACACAAAAATTGGAACTCCCCCCCTCCCATCACCTTAATGTAAATCGGGTCTGGATTCAGACAAGTTTCTTATGGAATAACACAACAACAATTGTGCAAGATGTGTTATGGCTTCTCCCTTCGCAAACAGCTTTTAAATCCATTGAACTAGGTCCCTGGGGGTGTCTGGAAAGCCAGCAACTTGATCAGGTTATCATATACTAGCTATTACCATTAATCTGGATGCCTTTATTCACCTTTTGCTACCTTCTTCCAGTAAAAAGAAGGTGTAGGTCCATCTCCTCAGGAGCACTAGAACACATCTGGAAAGTGCTCTTTGTCGTAATGGCTCCATGGTCGTCCCCAGGGCAGAATCAGTTGGACCAAAAAGAGGAGGCAAGAGGTCAGGAGGACACAATCTTGCTAACGCAACTTTCTGAGATCTCTCAGGGTTGGCTCACACCAGGATCCATGAGGTTTTCTCCAGAAGCAAAAGGAGTTGTTTTAAATGTAATGTATGCGGGTGGGCAAGGTGTGTGTGTGTGTGTGTGTGTGTGTGTGTGACACTGTGCACAAAACAAGCACAAGACATTGGAATCTGTGTAGGGATTGTATGGGGGATGGGGAAAAGGTATGCAGTCTCCCAAACCTGACCGTGGCTCACTGGATGGAATGCAGAAGGTGACCGCTTGCCCAATGAAGATATCATCTTGGTTTGGTAGGAATCATAGCTGTTTTGTGAGGATCCTCATCTGCTGCTACTGTGAACCTATGAAGTTGCTGTGTGGGTTAGTGGCTGGTCAGAACGACCCTGTTCTTGCTAGCCCCTTTCTTCTGTTTTGAAGTCTTGCTTTTCCCCTACTCAACTCCTTGTTGTTGTTTAGTCGTTTAGTCATGTCCAACTCTTCGCGACCCCTTGGCCACGCCAGGCACTCCTGTCTTCCACTGCCTCCCGCAGTTTGTTCAGACTCACATTGGTAGCTTCGAGAACACTGTCCAACCATTTTGTCCTCTGTCGTCCCCTTCTCCTTGTGCCCTCCATCTTTCAAAACATCAGGGTCTTTTCCAGGGAGTCTTCTCTTCTCATGAGGTGGCCAAAGTATTGGAGTCTCAGCTTCAGGACCTGTCCTTTCAGTGAATACTCAGGGCTGATTTCCTTCAGAATGGATAGGTTTGATCTTCTTGCAGTCCATGGGACTCTCAAGAGTCTCCTCCAGCACCATACTCCTTAATTAGAGTCAAAAGGCAATGAGCAAGAGAACAGCTTGAGTCACTTCAGGTTGGTGTTTGCCAGCTTGGTTTCTCTTTGTATATGTGTGGTCTTGGAACAGTGAGGTGTGGTAGTGCCAGTATCCTTGGCCATATCCTCCCTTTCCACAGGGACATTGGATTTCTCACCTTCCTTTTATTTGCTTAGGTGTCAACTCATAGTTTAAAGTCAGACTTCCCCCTAGAATCTTGCATATCAGAATGCAATCACTATGTGTTAGTAGCATAGAAACCACATTATTTTAAACATATTCTTCAATTCATTGTAAATCCTTTCCCAATACTTCTGAACAATTTTGCAATCCCACCACATTTGAAAAGATGTCCCTTCTGCTGATTTACATTTTCAACACTTACTTTCTTTATTTTTATACATTTTTGATAATTTTACTGGAGTTAGGTACCATCTGTACATCATTTTCATATAATTTTCTTTGATCGCCACACATGCAGTAAATTTTATTTCAGTCTTCCATAATTTTTCCCAATCTTCCATCTGTATATTTTGTCCCACATTTTGTGCCCATTCCATCATAACTATTTAACCTCTTCATCTTTCGTTTCCCATTCTAGCAACAAATTACACATTATGTGTTAGTAGTGTAGAAACCACTATGGTTTTTAAAAATGCAAAAAAGTTGCATGATATTTGCCATCATGGAACAGATAGCAAGGGTGACACTTGAATATATTGCTTTATAAAATATGACTGTGGAATCCTGATCAGATCACTGGTGATGGTGGTGACCAGCAGCTTGAGAACAACGGGGTATGAGGGGAATGAAATAGCTTATTGGTGCTATTCCTGATTCATTGATAATGAATGCTGAAAATGGCCAAATATCAGTATTCACTCCGAAGTGAGTCCTAAGGAACCCAATCCTTCTATACCAAAAACAAAATGAGTTACTGCATCCAGGTCAATAGTGAATGAGATCTTTCAAACAGAATAATAACGTTTTTTGAGGCTGCAGTCCATCTATTTAATAATAATAATAAACAAATAAATATTTATACCCCGCCCATCAAACATTAAAAGCTTCCCTAAACAGGGCTGCCTTCAGATGTCTTCTCTTTGACATCTGGTGGGAGGGCGTTCCACAGGGTGGGAGCCACTACCGAGAAGGCCCTCTGCTTGGTTCCCTGTAACTTGGCTTCTCGCAATGAGGGAACTGCCAGAAGGCCCTTGGTGCTGGACCTCAGTGTCCGGGCAGAGCGATGGGGGTGGAGACGCTCCTTCAGGTATACTGGACTGAGGCCGTTTAGGGCTTTAAAGGTCAGCACCAACACTTGTGCTTGGAAACGTTACCAAGGAGTGGACCATTTAACACAGTGGAACTTACTTCAGAGTGGACACCCATAGGATTGGGCTGCAAAACTGTGTGTCCTCCCCCCCCCCCGCCCAGCTACTCAAGCTATTCAAATGAATTACATAATTTTTATTCGTATGTCCTTAGCGCCGTGAGAATATAATTATGTGTGCCTTTCCATTTTCCTGAATGTATGGAGAAATCCATTTGGACAAGGAAAATCATCACCTCCTTGATCTATCTCTTTCTCCCTTTCATGCCTTACCAGCCTTCCAGCTGGCAAGCTCACCCCTTCAGAGTCAACTGCCAATGCTGATTCATGAGACTGTCCAAAAACGCTATTTAATGTGGTTCCATAGGAGTGCTTTGCGTCTAAGTCACTGAACATGCATTTCCTGTCATGCGAGGTCAGCACAGTATGAGGCAGGGCTCTTGCCAATATCTTATGCCAAGGATTATATAGGTATAATCTGTTGGGCAGAGACCCAAAACGTTTCAGCCCAACTCAAAAGTAGGTAGACTCTATTTGCTTTACTGCAAGGGTGTGTAGTTTTTGGCGCATTGCTGCCTTTCCATAAATCCATGCTATTTCGCAACTTCAGAAAACACCATCTGAATGATGACTTTTCCCTCAAGGCCTTTTCACCTTTTGCCATGCCAAGAAGCATAGCACGGGAGTGTAGCAGCAATACAAGACTGGCTACAGAAGCAGTCCATTTTGTTGGCCGATGACCGATGAGAATTCTAGTTTCTATGGTGGAAAATGCAACTGAAGGGAAAATTCAGGCAGGTGAAGAAAACAGATCAGATAGATATTGTTTCTATAAGTGAAGAAAACAGGTGTCTTGAAAATAGTCGATACACTTAGAATTGTACTATCTGTCCTTTGAAAAGACCTTCATGGGCTCCACATTCTTCCTGGGCAGTCCTCTCCCCCTGATGTTCTGATTTTTGCCTCAAAAAAATAGCAAGTCAAACGTATGTAGCTGTGTTGTTCTCTCAAAGCAGTTCCCTCAG
The DNA here is from genome assembly GCF_951804945.1 of Podarcis cretensis. Classification (NCBI taxonomy): domain Eukaryota; kingdom Metazoa; phylum Chordata; class Lepidosauria; order Squamata; family Lacertidae; genus Podarcis; species Podarcis cretensis. Next base: position 119,736,077 of record NC_137172.1, on the reverse strand, counting down.
CATAATCTTGTCAATATGCCAAATTCCCCGAATATCAAAGGGTGTTTTGTTGTTGTTTACCTATAAGTAATGTTTTTACCACTGTTGTTCCTTATTCTTCTTGGTAAACTCAAGGCCAGACTACTGAAATGTGCTGGCATGAACATCTCATTGTTAAGATTCCTGCTCCGTGATTGCAGTCATGGGATTGTTGTCTTTCACATGACGGTGTATGTTTTGACTCCACAGAGTGGGAAGTGACGGAGACAGGATGTTTGTGTTACTGTGTTCCGTGAAATGGGACTTTTGTCCTTTGTCCTTTCTCTTTGCTGTCTGATGAGAAAGTGGAAGGAGCTAAGTCAGAATGCTCCATGTGTGTTTATATGTAAATGAAGTAGATTAGCCAAAATGCTGAGCTACTGAGTTCTGTCACGCGAACTGGAAAGACTCTGCGGATCCCTAAGTGTGCTGGTGTCAGTTGGCATTGGTCGCTGTGATGTTTGGGCAGAAGAAAGGTTTTGAAGGTCCAGAACGATCGACCAGGAGGGAGAGAACATGCCAGTCGGGCAGGTGTCTCTACCAGGGTCCTACTTGAGAGTAGGATGGATGGCTCCATTTTCTCTGATGATGGGTGCATTTTCAAAAAGAGCCAGCATGGTATAGTGTTGGTGTGCGGAACCATTGGCCCTCCAGAAGTTGCTGAACTACAACTCCTGTCCGCCGCTGCAAGCATGAACAATGTCTGGGAATGATGGGAGTTGTATTTCAGCAACATCTAGAGGTCCAAATATTTCCCACACCTGGTACAACAGTTACAGTGCTGGTCTAGGACTAGGGTGACCCTCGTGCAAATATCCACTTAGCCATGAAACACACTGGGTGACCTTGTTCCAGTCACACACTAAGACCAACCTACCTCACAGATCATGAGAACAAAATGGAGAATATTGTGCTTGCTGCTTTCAGTTCCATGGACAAAAATAGGGATATAAATATAAACATCACCACTACATGCCCCACGGAGGACCTTAAGGTCCACAAATAACAACACTTTGGAGGTCCTGTGCTGCAAGGTGGTTAGACTGGTCTCAACTAGGGCCAGGGCCTTTTCCGTACCTGCCCCGACTGGAACGCTCTGTCACAAGAGACCAGGGCCATAGCTTTCAACATTTCCCTTTTTAAAAGGGAAATTCCCTTATTCCGAATAGGATTCCTCACAAAAGGGAAAAGTTGACAGCTATGACCAGGGCCCTGTGGGACTTGACATCTTTCCGCAGGGCTTGCAAGACGGAGCTGTTCCGCCTAGCCTTTGGTTTGGACTCAGTCTGACCCTTATGTTTCCCTCCCCTTATGGTTTTGATCTATGGGCTACTACTAAAATGAGGCTGCATTTTAAATTGTATTTTAACCTGTATTTTAGTTAACTTTTTTTTCCTATTACGTTTTATTGTAATTTTATTGGTGTTAGCTGCCCTGAGCCCGGTTCTGGCTGGGGAGAGCGGGGTATAAATAAAATTATTATTATTATTATTATTATTATTATTATTATTATTATTATTATTGAGAGGAGCCAAGACTGAACTCTGTCCATCTCCTGCTCCTCACACAATAAAAAAAATTTCACATGAATTATGGACCGATGAATATTTTGCACCTTTCCCTAGAGGGGTAAAGTGTGTTTTGATTGTGCTGGGTTTTCCCACCAAGTATCATCAGGATTTTTCTCTAATGGCAGGCACCTTTGAAGTTAGATGGCTTCAAGATATCTGTCGTGAAAACCCAGTATGTCCAGAAATGGCAACAAGACAATAGAAATGAGAGTGTATTCTTCATGAAATGCTGCCTGTGTCGTAGCACATTGTCTGTCTCCAGTTTATGTCAAATTAGTCTGGTGTAAGTTATTTATCTGGGCCATAACATAAGCCCTGAGTAATTAAACGCAGATGGCATTGCAAACTACTCTGGGCCCACAACAATGAAACAAATCTAATCCTTTGTGAGCTTACTTTGAATCCTGTTCTCATACATCCTATCACTGATAAGCCACTTATTATAACCAGTGATTCTTCCATTGCCTCCAAATCTGGGAGCAAAACCAATGCAGAAGAGGGCAAATGGGCAGTATGTTACCATAAGACAAGCACCTCACTACTCTTAAGAAGAAAGCCTAGTTACTTACCAGCTTTCATTTTATCTCCTGTGGGAGCACATGGAGCCACTGGTAGCCTTGCAATCCAGTTTCCACATGGGACGTGTTGGACTACAGTGCCCATAATCCTTGTCCATTAGCCATGCTAGCCATGCTAACTGGGGATGATGGGATCTGTAGTCCTACAACTTGCAGAGGGCAGCACATCGGCTACTGCTGGATTATGTGAAGCCCTTACAAAGCTTCAGCCAGTTGTGTGAAGGTTTTGTCTGTGTATAGGTTACTTACATCTTTGTTGACTCCACCAAGCACAAAGTATGGCGTTCCTGAGGCTCAAGATGCAGAGTGCTGGTGTGAAGCAGTGGTGCCTCATAAGTTATGGGGTGGGAACTGGTGGGATGTAAAGCTGAAAAAAGCTCACAAGCCAAGCAGAAAATAGATTGAGGTCATTGTTCTCGAATCTTGCAGAATGAGTCTATCTGAAGCCCATGCTGCTGGCCACCTCTTTATTTTCAAGCTTGTGTCTGTGAGCAATCTGGGTACTTTTGGATACCAAACATGTGCCTCTGTAGCCAAACAGAAATATGTTGTTGTTGTTGTTGTCGTGTTTTTTTTAAAAAAATCAAACTTCCTTTGATAAGTTTCTTCTTAATCTCATTAAGAAGTATGAGCCTCACCTTTTGGGGGGTTTTCTGTTTATAAACCAAGTGTATGGCTCAGCTTGAATTACTATTTATGTTTCATTTCTTTCTGTTTTTCTCTATAGTCATTTGTTTTATGGACGAAGCTCTCCATTTTATATAAGATTCCTCCTCAGTTGTTGTTGTTGTTGTTACTACTATTACCATTGTCTTGACTCATTCAAAAGCTCTGTCCTAGTGCACATATGTGAGACGCGGGTGGCGCTGTGGGTAAAACCTCAGTGCCTAGGACTTGCTGATCATAAGGTTGGCGGTTCGAATCCCCGTGACGGAGTGAGCTCCCGTCGCTCGGTCCCAGCTCCTGCCCACCTAGCAGTTCGAAAGCACCCCTAAGTGCAAGTAGATAAATAGGTACCGCTTTATAGCGGGTAGGTAAACGGCGTTTCTGTGTGCGACACTGGTGCTGGCTTGCCAGTTGCAGCTTCGTCACGCTGGAGACGTGACCCAGAGGTGTCTTCGGACGGCGCCGGCTCCCGGCCTCTTGAGCGAAATGAGCGCGCAACCCTAGAGTCGGTCACAACTGGCCCGTAGGGGCAGGGGTACCTTTACCTTTACTTTAGTGCACATATGTCACTTAAAGCTGATGGAATAACATTACAGTGGTTCCTGTTGTTATTTTTGTTTTTCTGCACCGGCACCTCTGGGTGAAGGGCGGGGTGCAAATGCTTTAAATAATAAATAAATGAGAAATAATCTTGCATATCAGAAAGCTGCCTTCTCCGTTAGCTTTTCTGTGCCTGCTGAAGGCACTCCTCTTTCAAGAAGTCTTCCAAAATCCTTTATCCAAGTTGGTGTCTGTCCTGGATCTGAACTGATTTTTTTATTTGCGCTTTTTAAAACTCTTTTTATGTATATTGGGTTTTGTTTTGTTTTGTTTTGTTTTAAATGTTTTTAAATTCAGTTGTTTTCAACTGTTTTTAGGTGGCGCTGTGGGTTAAAGCCTCAGCGCCTAGGACTTGCCGATCGAAAGGTCGGCGGTTCGAATCCCTGCGGCGGGGTGCGCTCCCGCTGCTCGGTCCCAGCGCCTGCCAACCTAGCAGTTCGAAAGCACCTCCGGGTGCAAGTAGATAAATAGGGACCGCTTACCGGAGGGAAGGTAAACGGCGTTTCCGTGTGTGGCTCTGGCTCGCCAGAGCAGCGATGTCACGCTGGCCACGTGACCCGGAAGTGTCTCCGGACAGCGCTGGCCCCTGGCCTTTTAAGTGAGATGGGCGCACAACCCCAGAGTCTGTCAAGACTGGCCCGTACGGGCAGGGGTACCTTTACCTTTACCTTATTTTATATATGTCATGAGACTGTAAATCGCTTCAAAATGCCTTGTGTGAAGCGATTCTTTAATGAAGAAAATACGTTGCAATATCCTGGCATATACCCTGAGAAAGGTGTTGATGTGAAAGGGGGTTGCCCTTGCTCTGAGGCCTGAATTTGAAAATATGTTGGGTTAACTGAATTATCTCTAGATACATTGGTGGGGGAGACTGCTAACCCATTCTCCAATGTAAATTATGTTGGTCTTGATGGGTTTCATCATATTCAACTAATTCTGTTTTCCTGTGATTTAAATTGCTTAATTTTGCATCTGTTAATGTAACTCTAGATCATCTGCTATCTAAGCACTGTTCACCTCTGCTTTTATAGTGGTCACTATAATCCTCAGCAGTGTTAGCGCCTAGCTAATTTACTCCCCTATTTTGTTTTTAATACATCGGGCATTTCATTTACTTTTGTTGTTGTATTTCATTTTATTGTTTACAGCTCACTGCTCCAGATTATCAAGGTCATTTTGAATTTTAATCTTGCCTTCTGTGCTTGTTGCTGGCACATTTAATGAATACATCCTCAGCTCTTTTACCCAAGCCATGAATGTCTGGACTCCATTACAGACTGCTGTGGAATGTCACCTCATTGCTTGATGATGATGAATTAATTGTCCACGGATTGGGAGGGATCTCCAAGAACTTCTCTTGTGTACTTAGTTTATTCATGGCCTGAACAGCAAAGTGTCCACACTCCAAAACCAGTAAAACCAGACTCAGCCGAGAGAGTCTAACTAAACAATCCTAGGGATTGGGGGTGGAAGACATATTGTGGCAGAGGAATGGTGCCAATTCCTGTGCCCCATTACCATCACAGATTCAGCAGCAGCGAAAATCAGTACATCTGACCCAGGGAACATGGTGTAGCTTTTAGCCAATTTTTTTTGGTAACCAGGAAGCTTTGGGTCCAAGTGCTCTTGTGACCCACCACCAAACACTCCTCTCTCCAGTTTGCCTCCAGTGGCACACCACCCAGGCACCCATGCCTATGCAGCTCTCTGGAGGTGTATTAAGATTCCCAAGCGGCAGTTAAGTGCCCTTTCCACTCATGAAGCTCCTCTCTACCAGCAGAGCAGCACTGACACTGCTTCCCAAGGTGCCCTGAGAGTGGACGGAGAGACTTCAGGATTTCACTTCAAAGCCATTGTGGAAATGCTTCCTTTAAAACCCTTTGCCTTTTAATGGCAACTATGATGCTGTTTTCCCATTAGTGATGTATGGAAGTGAGAACTGACCATAAAGAAGGCTGATCGCTGAAGAATTGATGCTTTTGAATTGTGGTGCTGGAGGAGACTCTTGGGAGTCCCATGGGCTGCAAGAAGATCAAACCGATCCATCCTGAAGGAAATCAACACGGAGTGCTCACTGGAAGGACAGATCCTGAAGCTGAGGTTCCAATACTTTGGCCACCTCGTGAGAAGAGAAGACTCCCTGGAAAAGACCCTGATGTTGGGAAAGATTGAGGGCAGAAGGAGAAGGGGACGACAGAAGACGAGATGGTTGGACAGTGTTCTCCAAACTACAAATATGAGTCTGACCAAACTGCAGGAGGCCGTGGAAGACAGGAGTGCCTGGCATGCTGTGGTCCATGGGGTCACGAAGAGTCGGACACGACTAAATGACTAAACAACAACCACAACAACAACATGATGCTGTGACCTGTTTTCTGTTTTGGTGTTAGCCACTTTGAATCATAGAATCATAGAATCATAGAGTTGGAAGAGACCACAAGGGCCATCGAGTCCAACCCCCTGCCAAGCAGGAAACACCATCAGAGCGCTCCTGACATATGGTTGTCAAGCCTCTGCTTAAAGACCTCCAAAGAAGGAGACTCCACCACACTCCTTGGCAGCAAATTCTACTGTCAAACAGCTCTTACTGTCAGGAAGTTCTTCCTAATGTTTAGGTGGAATCTTCTTTCTTGTAGTTTGGATCCATTGCTCCGTGTCCGCTTCTCTGGAGCAGCAGAAAACAACCTTTCTCCCTCCTCTATGTGACATCCTTTTATATATTTGAACATGGCTATCATATCACCCCTTAACCTCCTCTTCTCCAGGCTAAACATGCCCAGCTCCCTTAGCCGTTCCTCATAAGGCATCGTTTCCAGGCCTTTGACCATTTTGGTTGCCCTCCTCTGGACACGTTCCAGTTTGTCAGTGTCCTTCTTGAACTGTGGTGCCCAGAACTGGACACAGTACTCCAGGTGAGGTCTGACCAGAGCAGAATACAGTGGCACTATTACTTCCCTTGATCTAGATGCTATACTCCTATTGATGCAGCCCAGAATTGCATTGGCTTTTTTAGCTGCCGCATCACACTGTTGGCTCATGTCAAGTTTGTGGTCAACGCTCTGGCTCGCCAGAGCAGCGATGTCACGCTGGCCACGTGACCCGGAAGTGTCTCCGGACAGCGCTGGCCCCTGGCCTCTTGAGTGAGATGGGCGCACAACCCCAGAGTCTGTCAAGACTGGCCCGTACGGGCAGGGGTACCTTTACCTTTACCTTTAAGACTCCTAGATCCTTTTCACATGTACTGCTCTCAAGCCAGGTGTCACCCATCTTGTATTTGTGCCTCTCATTTTTTTTGCCCAAGTGCAATACTTTACATTTCTCCCTGTTAAAATTCATCTTGTTTGTTTTGGCCCAGTTCTCTAATCTGTCAAGGTCGTTTTGAAGTGTGATCCTGTCCTCTGGGGTGTTAGCCACCCCTCCCCGTTTGGTGTCATCTGCAAATTTGATCAGGATGCCCTTGAGTCCATCATCCAAGTCGTTGATAAAGATGTTGAATAAGACCGGGCCCAAGACAGAACCCTGTGGCACCCCACTAGTCACTCTTCTCCAGGATGAAGAGGAACCATTGATGAGCACCCTTTGGGTTCGGTCAGTCAGCCAGTTACAAATCCACTGAGTGGTAGCATAGTCAAGACTGCATTTTACTAGCTTCTTTACACTTTGGGCTTCCCTCAGGTTGGAAAAGTGGTATCCAAAGCAGAAGATAAGATGAGAATTAGGCAGTGGAACTGACTCCAGAGTAAAGCTGCATATGATTGTGCCATATGTTATTTTCCAACCACCACCCATCACTGAACCACATGCAATACCCCCAAGACGGGAGGGGTAAACAATTCAGAATGCCTACCTGTTTTCACCTTTAGGAAGGAACATAAACCTGTATCCAAAAATGCAGGGCAGTGTGGCATAATCCACACACTGCTTAAGTTTCCTGTGAGCTATAACACCTAGACACTGCTTCTCTGTCATGATAATATATGCTTCCAAACGTAATGCACGGGTCAATTGTTTAGTTGCCTTCCCTGGCTGGGGTTGTACTCCCCCTGAAGGAGCAGGTTTGCAGTTTGAGGGGGCAGGCTGAGACCCTACCTGCCTGCAGACTGTCTCGCCAGAGTGGTGCATGCTCTAGTTATCTCCCGCTTGGACTCCTGCAATGCACTCTATGTGGGGCTACCTTTGAAGATGACTCGGAAACTGCAACTAATCCAGAATGTGGCAGCTAAACTGGTGACTGGGGGTGGCTGCCGAGACCACATAACACCAGTCCTGAAATACCTACATTGGCTCCCAGTACGTTTCCGAGCACAATTCAAAGTCTTGGTGCTGACCTTTAAAGCCCTAAATGGCCTTGGTCCAGTATACCTGAAGGAGCGTCTCCACCCCCATCGTTCAGCCCGGACACTGAGATCCAGCGCCAAGGGCCTTCTGGCAGTGAGAAGTGAAGTTACAGGGAACCAGGCAGAGGGCCTTCCCGGTAGTGGCACCCACCCTGTGGAACACCCTCCCATCAGATTTCAAAGAGAAAAACAACTACCAGCCTTTTAGAATACATCTGAAGGCAGCCCTTCAGGAAAGCTTTTAATGTTTAAAAGACTATTGTATATTAATATTTTGTTGGAAGCTACCCAGAGTGGCTGGGGAAACCCAGCCAGATGGGTGGGGTATAAATAATAATAAATTACTATTACTGTTACTACTACTACTACTATTATTATTATTATTATTATTATTATTATTATTGGTGCAGCTGTTTCCCTGGAGGCTCAGGTAGCCTCAGTGGCTAGTAGTGGCTTTTACAAACTGAAGTTGGTTTGAGAGCTGCAGCTATTTCTGGGGTGGCAGTAGTTCATGCACTGGCTACTTCAAGACTGGATTACTGCAAAACACTCTACGTGCGGCTTCCCCTGTGCTTGATCTGGAAGATGCCATTTGTGCAGAATTCTGCAGCACAGTGGCATAGCGTGGGGGGTGCAGGGGGGGGGGGCCGGCCGCACCGGGCGCAACATCTGGGGGGGGGCGTATTCGCCGCCTCCGGAGTCGCCGAAGAGCCTCGGTCGCAGGCTGTAGCAGAGCCCCATGTCTCGCGAAACCGACGAGCTGTGCGTGCGTCCGGGTTGAAGGCGTCCGGCAGGCAGTGGCTCTCAGCGCTGGCCGCGGAGGGCGCGCCAGGCAGCCCCTCCTCACAGCCCCGCCGCCACCGCCGCTGCTGCTGCAGCTGCTGGGCCATGTTGCATTTTCCTCACCTCTCTGCCCTCCTCCTCCTCTGGGCAAGCGGCGTCATTTGGGCGGCAGCGCCAGCGGCAACTCGCCTCAAATCACCTGACACGGACCCGCCGCCGCCGCCGTGGCTACCTTACCGTAAATACCCCAGCCCAGGCAGCAGCAAGAAGAAGCTGGCAGCGGCGGCAGGTTAGGGGTTAGGGGCGCAAATTACTTGCCTTGCCCCGGGTGCTGACGACCCATGCTACGCCGCTGGGAACAAGGGGATGTAGTGGGGAAACTGACATTGGGGTGGGCTACCCTGGCAGATGCTGCCACCTGAGATGGTCGTCTCACCTGGCTTCATGGGTGAGCTGGCTCTAAATAAAGCTCTACACCAGGATGTGCTGTCCTTGTGGACCCTGACGTCACATCACCTGGCCTCATGGTGGACTTACAGGAGAAGGGGACGACAGAGGACGAGATGGCTGGACAGTGTTCTCGAGGCTACCAGCATGAGTTTGACCAAACTGCGGGAGGCAGTGGAAGACAAGAGTGCCTGGCATGCTCTGGTCCAGGGGGTCACAAAGAGTCGGACATGACTAAATAACTAAACAAAACAAAAAAGTGGGCATGCATGGGGCTGGCTCAGCCCTCAGGTGCCCAGTGGCGTAGCGTGGGGGGTGCAGGGGGGGCCGGCCGCACCGGGTGCAACATCTGGGGTTAGGGTTAGGGGGCGCAAATCCATGGGTTAGGGGACACAAATCCACGGGTTAGGGGGTGCAAATTACTTGCCTTGCCCCGGGATAGGGGGCGCAAATTACTTGTCTTGCCCCGGGTGCTGACAACCCACGCTACGCCGCTGCTGCAGCACAATTGCTGACACCTGCGCCCGGAGACCTGCCTTGGCTTCCCACTTCATGAGTTCATCCTGCAACACATGGAGAGTGATGAAAATGGCGAGGGGGGGGGCTAGTGCTAGCAATGCTCACCCCCAGAGCACTCCCAGAGTCAGAATAGCTGAAAAGGGAACCTGTCCTTTACCTTGTGTGTTGTGGAAATGCTTTGAACACCCGTTCATTGCGTTGGAAAGCATCTATTTTCAAAACAGAGAAGCGCTGTTCAAGCGCTAATGCCTTCATCTTTCACCAGGGTACCAGAGGCTACGTTTAGATTCCCTGAAAGTCGTGTGTGTGCCTGTACACATACTACACATATGTGCACATACATGTCATCCTCAACTGTAAATGAAAAAAAACATTTTCATAGATATAAAATATGTAATTAAAATGATGAATTAATATAAGATAGAATATTAGCCTTTTGACATCTTAATCTGAGCCGGAGAGAGCAAAGGAGTGGAATCTGAGCTGCTCAATTAAATTTATAAATTCCTCCCCACCCCATTGTTATGAATAAATAGAAAGATTCTGTAGCAGTCTGTAGAATTATTAATTGCAATGAGTGTGGAAAGTGCATGCACCGTATCGTGAAATGGAGTATCATTGTTAGTGACTATATTTCTTGGTAATTAAGGCCCAGACTAATGATGCAAGTTTTTTCCAGCATGATTTTCATCTGATTATGAGGCTGCTTCATTAAGAGCACTCAGACTAACGAGCTGTAGCTGTAATAAAGTAATTTTCTGTCTTGTGCTCTGATTGATAAAGAGTTTCTATAGCTAAAAGGAATTGAAAATATAATTATAATTAGAAATGGTTGAATAAAGTTATTACAGGATTGCTGAAGGGTAGTGCAATTGACACTGTAATTTTTGGGGGGCTATGTGGGAGGGGGGACGTGTGCATCTTAAAATTAGACTGTATAAAGTGTGGGGAGGGGAGGGGAGGGGAGGAAGCCATGTCTCCTTATAGACGGGCACTTGAATGTTGCTTGTATTAAAGGAGCACAGAGATGAAAGTAAAGCCAGCCTTGCCCACATTGTTTCAAACCCGAAAAACACATGCAAGATGAATGCCGCTGCTTTGCTTTCCAGCATTCCTGTCGAGTGAAGTAAAGCTTATGAAAATACTTTTTCCTCCATTTATAACAATTTTCATGCTGCCATATGTGGTGCAAGGGGGGTGGGGGAGAGAATCTTAAAACCAGTGTCCCTTTAATATACACAATATCATTTTGAACTTTTCCCAGAGTCCTTCCCCAAATATATATAGATATATATTATATATGTATAATTAAGTTAAGTTGTGGGTTTTCTCTTTCATGCTTAGCCTGATATCAAAATACAACTCGGCTGCCTAAAAGATCCTCTCTTTCTCTCGGAGGGGAAGCTAATCAACTTTTTATGCTCGAAACCTTATTGCTTTTTATGATGCTCACATTTAGAAACAGTCCAAATCGCATTAGATCAATCCTTTGAGCATAAGTCACAGGATAGGGATGCTTTAGTGATATAAATGCCTATAATAGAGGTTTTACTTAGAATTAAGCAGAGGCATTTGGGTACTCCAAAGATGTTTCCCTTATTTAATCCTGGTTCTTTTGTATCAGTATAATTCCCCCTGTGAGGAACACGGTTATGCTTTAAAGCTTACCGTTATGGACATTTGGTTATGTAAAATCTGTCCCACAAAGGCTCTGAGGAATTAGATTGCATTGGCAGGAATCTAATGGTAGATCATCGAGATGTATATTTATGCTAATTTCCTGGAAGATGGCATTTTGCATCGATTGTTCAGCCTCGTAATGCATTTGGGAAGATTTTTTTTTTTCCAGAATTCTTAAAAAATCATTCCTTGCACATTATATGGTGATAAAAATGTGTTATTGGAATACCATTAGAGGTGTGGGGGGGGGAGCAGATTTTTATTGGTTGTTCATTGAAAATGTTAGCTGTGATTAGTTACATAATCCTACATTAACCTGTAAATTAAAATTCCTTGGTGCAATTTGATGGCTGATTTAATTTTGTCTTTCTTTGTTTGCCTCAGGCTAATTCCATTATGAATTCTTTATACAGCCTTTTCCCTCAATGATTAGCAGCTTCTACTCAAGTCCTGATTGCTATTGTACACTTAGCACTACATAAAGCTGGGGATTAATATTCCCCTGAAGAATTGTTGCTATGGATCTGCTCTATTCCTTCTAAGAGATGTTTCTGCAGCTTCAATTGTCCATAAATTATGATCTCTAGTGAATTATCAGTGGGAGTGAACTAAGCTTAACAAGCAGAAGAGAGCACTCTAGTTCTGAGAGAGAGAGAGAGAGAGAGAGAGATTCTCAATTATTAATTGCCAGGTTTTATAATACAGAAGGAATGATATTTCACTGTATCCATCCTTCATGCAGGAATGCAAGAAATCAGGTTGAGCCAGAGGCCTAAAACATGGATGGCTTAGAGGCCATCAGAAAAGGGAGGGGAAATGGTTTTGTCCTAAGACGGGAGATGAGACTCAAAGTATAATGCTGTGCTTTGTTGTCTTATCTTTGTACCAGAGCCTCTCCAAGACATTTTGACACCTGAGGTGAACCACAAAATGGCATCCTCCCTCCCCACCAGGGAAGAAGGGGTGAGTGAAGATCTCCACCAGGAACAGGGGGTGGGTGGGAATAAAGCTCTTCATTGGGATCTGCTCCCCGTGTGGATCCTGCTGCCTGAGGCAACCGCCTCCCCCTGTCTCATTGGTGGGCTGGCTCTGTTTTGTACTTGTGGCAGATGCTTCAGTCATGGTAAGATGCTTCAGTCTGTCATCATGATAGTAGTTTGGTTCAACAGCATAATAACCAATCTAGGACATAGGTGCTGGGGTTACAAAGTCCCTCACATTTTGAGAGTTAAAGCAAGTATCCCAGATTCAGTTGATTAACAGATAGATCTTGATTTGCCTCACCTTTTAAGGAAAGGGTTTAAATTGTGCATCTGCTCCTGTTCCTACTCTACATGCCTTGCTCCTGTGCCTTTAATAGAAGCTTTTCTTGATTTGGAAGACAAAGCTGTAGGGAAACCTTTAGTTACTCTGTTTATTTCTGTCAGGCTGTTGTTAGAAGCACAGGAGGTAGTAAAAGGAACAGAAGAGAAAAGCAATATAGGCCCACTTAGTTTTAAAACAATGCTCCTCTTAAACCACACAACATTTCTTTTCCATTTGCATCGTATGCAGGCCTGTTTTAAGATGTCTGAGAATATGCCTGGTGACCCAGATCTTCTCTGGCTATCTTGGCTTTCAGAAGAAGGGAGTTGTCCAGCTGACGTGGTGGTTGTTCACAGTGGCATAGCGTGGGTTGCCAGTGCTCGGAGATGTAGCACACAAGAGGCTGAAAGGCAACTTCATATATGAAAATGCTTTTACATGAAGCTTGATGGGTTCCATCTACTTCGATGTAGAAGAAGACAGGGATGAAATGCTGTGGAACCAGAGCTGGTTAGAGAACTTTGTAACAGGTGAAGGCTGGCTGCTGCTGATAGACAAGTTTAGTGTGGCAACCTATTTAATGAAGCCAGGGAGACAAGTCATGATATGAGTAGAATAAGGTAAGACTGGAATCTGGGCAGGGAGTTATAGCGATGAACAGTGCAATCCTAGCTATACTTACTCAAAAGTGTGTTATTGAATCCAGTGAGTTTTATTCACAGGTGAATGAGGTTAGGATTGCAGTCTTAAACTGGTTTAAATATGGAAGGCTAGAGAGCAATGCTTGCTGTATCACAAATACACAGAATAACTAATAGACCACCCAAAGTGGAAAGAAAGAAATACATTTAAGTACCACTTCAGAGCATTTAAATTGCTTCACATCCATAATCCTAGTGATCTTTACAACAGCACTGTGAGGTAGACCATTATTGCTATCCCAATATTGCATGGGGTTGGGGTTTGAGGCTGAGAGAACAATGGCTTATTGCCTTTTTTAAAGGTTTTTTTTAATTATTATTTTTTAAATAATATTTATTGGTGTTTCAAAAAGTTACAAGAAAAAAACAGGAAAAAAAACAGAAAATACAAAATTACAGGAAAAAAACCAATTAAAAACAAATCCATCTTTCCATATCTTATCTATCATTTGCTCGTTTCCTTGACCTCCTCACACCTCCCTTTGTTGTATTCTAGTTCATTAGTTGTTTCAGCAAATCCTTTCCTTCTTTGTTTTTATCTTACTAATTTATCTTAATATATTGTAACTTTACATTCTGACCTGTTAACAATCCATTTTTACTTAATCCTTACTTAATTACTGCTAAAACCACATAGCTTCATTCCAGCATCCTTCTAACATTCCTTAATTTTACAATGTTTCTGTATATAGACTTTAAATTTCTTCCAGTCTTCTTCTACCGACACTTCTCCCTGGTCTCGGATTCTGCCAGTCATTTCCGCCAGTTCCATGTAATCCATCACCTTCATCTGCCATTCTTCCCGGGTGGGTAGATCTTGTGTCTTCCAAGACTTTGCAATAAGTATCCTTGCTGCTGTTGTAGCATACATAAAAAAATTTCTATCCTTCTTTGGCACCAATTGGCCGACCATGCCCAGGAGAAAGGCCTCTGGTTTCTTCAGGAAGGTATATTTAAATACCTTTTTCATTTCATTATAGATCATCTCCCAGAAAGCCTTAATCTTTGGGCACGTCCACCAAGGTGAAAGAATGTTCCTTCAGTCTCTTTACATTTCCAACATTTATTATCCGACAAATGAAGAACAATGGCTTATTGAGACAGCTCTTATCTGAAGACATTTGAAAGGGATGGAGCAGTCTGGGCAAGATTTTCATTGGTGATTTCTCCCCATCACACACATGCGTCATTGCTGGTTCCCAGTAACAATGGGCCCTAACAATGTCAGGTGTGCCGTGGGCGGGCACCATGGTCAGGGGTGATGACGATGGCTCTGGCAATTACAATCCAGGAACTGCATCTCTTGTGAAACCTTCCCCATTTCTTATGTTCTATGATACTACAGGGCTGCTTTGACAAGTGCAGCAGAGGTACGGTGTTTACCCAGAAAGCCAGGAGCAATGCATGCTACCACAGCAGATTTTTATAGGATCAAGCTTGTAATTCTCTTGTGCCAGGTCACAGAACTACCTTCTTTTTAGATCTTCTCCTCTCTATTCATGAACACAGTTTACTTTGGAAGGTACTTGATATTCTGACCTAGTTATAACACACCAGAAAGGTTATTGTTTTATTCATACGAATTTAAATTTAGCAAGGTACTTAAGCATGTTCTTGCATTTATGATTATGATTCCTTTCAAGCACTTTATTGAACTGGTGTTAGCAGTGTGGTCCTGTGAACTGTGTTTTGATATTGACCCAAATGCTGCAAGAGTTAGAGAGAGATGTGAGGTTAAGGATTTGGGGTTGTTTATTTTGTACTTCCCCTCCTCCTCATCAAACCAGTACTAATGGAGATATACTAACAGGCTTTTCCCATTGAACTGTGCTTTGTGCTACTGCTGTGTCAAAAATCCTGCACTTGATTTTCTTCAGCATTGTTGTAATTTTTGACCAGCATGGAAGAAATGTGATGTGCTCCATCAAATTCAGCTGCAAATCTCTCTGAACTAAGCCAGAGGAAAATAAGCCCATTCTGTGAGAGAAGAGAAGCAGAAAAGGTGGTTGGGGTTGTATATCCATGTCGGATGCCTTGGCCCAGTATACCTGAAGGAGTGTCTCAACCCCCATTGTTTAGCCCGGACACAGAGGTCCAGCTCCGAGGGCCTTTTGGCGCTTCCCTCACTGTGAGAAGCAAAGTTACAGGGAACCAGGCAGAGGGCCTTCTCAGTAGTGGCACCCGCCCTGTGAAACACCCTCCCATCAGATGTCAAGGAAATAAACAACTATCTGACTTTTAGAAGACATCTGAAGGCATGTTTAGGGACGTTTTTAATGTCTGATGTTTTATTGCATTTTTAATATTTTGTTGGAAGCTGCCCAGAGTGGCTGGGGAATAAATAATATAAATAATCAATTGTAATTATTATAATTATTATAATTCTTGACAGCTTCAGGATATGAAGATCATGTAAATATAAGAAAGTCTTGGCAAAGCTGGGATATCTCCCTGGCTGAACATCTTTGGGAATATATGCATTTTAATTTATTGGAATAATAATAATAATAATAATAATAATAATAATAATAATAATAATAATATATTTGTACCCTGCCCATGGTACACTCTGGGTGGCTTCCAGCATATATAAAAACATAGTAAAACATTAAACCTTAAAAAGCTTCCCTATACAGGGCTGCCTTCAGATGTCTCCTAAAGATTATATAATTACTCATCTCCTTGACATCTGATGGGAGGGCATTCCACAGGGTGGGCACCACTGCCAAGAAGGCTCTCTGCCTGGTCCCTGTTCTCCTCGCAGTGTGGGAACCACCAGAAAGCCCTCGGTGCTGCATCTCAGTATCCAGGCTGAATGGTGGAGGTGGAGACGCTCCTTCAGGTATACTGGGCCAAAGCCATTTAGGGATTTAAAGATCAACACCAACACTTTGAATTGTGCTTGGAAACGTGGAAGTCACACTTTGTAGACTTTTGCTTCTCAGGGTCATCTATGCGTACAAAAGTGCACATGAACAATGTATTGTGTACGGCAAAGATCTGGAAACAGCCAAAGTTCTGGCTTCTTCAAGTAGCAGAATCATGCCCTTACAACTTCAGTATAAGCTTCCCTGTATACTTTCTGAAGTGTAGAGACATGCTAAATATATACATTGATGTATGTCTAAGCAACCCAATGCCTATTCCAGCTAAAAGTATATGATTCTGGAGCTCAGGAGGGCTTATTAAATTCATTTTTAAATTAGACATATTATTTTAAATATCTCTAACACGTTTGTGAGTGTTTGGTCCCCTTCTCAACTCAGTAGGACTAACTTCTGCGTAAGCCTGCTTAATACTGCCTTGTAAGGATGTTACCTTCTTTCATCAGGTGCTTTACAGTGGTACCTCGGGTTACAGGTGCTTCAGGTTACAGACGCTTCAGGTTACAGACTCCGCTAACCCAAAAATAGTACCTCAAGTTAAGAACTTTGCTTCAGGATGAGAACAGAAATTGCGCGTCGGCGGCAGCGGGAGACCCCATTAGCTAAAGTGGTACCTCAAGTTAAGAACAGTTTCAGGTTAAGAATGGACCTCCAGAATGAATTAAGTTCTTAACCCGAGGTACCACTGTATTGTAAAAAGCAATGTTGCTTGTGCATCTGAAGTGCATGTGTCACCCAGTTGCAAGAAAACCACTTTTTAAAAATTGGACATGAAAACACAGGAGACTTTCTGCAGTTACTACACTTCCATCCCAGTTTCCTAAGATAAACCAAAGATTAACAGGAAGAAATAGAAACTACTGTAAACTAATCAAGATGAATGCTCTTTGTCAATACAGTATAACCTCCTCATGAACAGGTTGAATGCTCAATACGCAAGTTTTCTTCTGCAGGGGCCTACATGGTGAAGGCAACAGAAGAAGGCACAAGTTCATCTGGTGATACAGTTTTATGCTTTGTTTCCTTTGAAGTCTTAGTCTCCAGCTGCATTAAGGAGTTTGTGATCTCTAAGTTAAATTCCTGGCACACAGGGAAAAGCAGAGGTATATTCTGTGTTCAAAGCATTTCCCTGCAGTGGAGGTAGAGACCTCTCACCTTCTGGGCAGGCTTTCAGCTCCACAGAGATAGTTTGCTTCCCCTCTTCTCCTTCCTGCCTTCGTTTTTTTTACCCTGTCAATTCTTTATGAAGCAGCGAGTCTTCAGAGTCACTCCCTGAAAATTCCTAGTCGAGCTCTTAAAAATACTTAAGCAATAAGGCACAACAGGCTGTGAATTTCTGAGCAATTATTGCACACCTCAAGTGACAGCAAAGGGAGGACAATGGCCTTTAAGCAGCCATAAATGTACAAGACCCCCAAGAAGGGAGCAGGTTTCAGTGCAGCTATTGAGAAATGAATGCATAGGGGGGCATAAAGAAGGGTTGTGGAGAGACACAATTGCAAGGAAGTCTATGTTTACTGAGTATTATGGTAGTAAATCTATCACTGACAGCTCATAATAAAGTTTCGTGTGTGTTTTATAAGCATCAGGAAATATTTCAGATGGATGTTTGTTTGATTAATAAACGGAAGGTGCTTTCTTCCAGGGATCAGCTGTTACTAAACATCAAATAGGCTTTATGGCACCCAAACCTAAAACTGTTCAGCGCAGCTATACTCAAGGTGACATTGTCTGCAGGTGTTACGTGCAAGACAGTTTGGAATAAAACATCACATAGTTTGATGGCTCAGCTGTGAGTTCTTCATTACTGCCAACTCTTGATAGCACTAATCCTTTACTCAGAAGTAAGTCCCACTGAGTTGGATGGGAGGTAATTTCCTAAGTTTGTTTAGGACTGCAGCCATAATTTTATAACAGGATAGCCTCTGCTCAATTTCTTTCTTTCCCACTTTCTTCCCAATGTTAAGGATGGAAGGATCTGTCAATTTTGGTTCTCTCTGTTTCTTATTTTTCTAATCTTATATTTAGTTCTCCAGGTTTCTGTAGAAATTTATGAATATATAGAATATATCTCAGTGGGGCTGTGGGTTAAAGCCTCAGCGCCTAGGACTTGCCGATCGAAAGGTCGGCGGTTCGAATCCCTGCGGCGGGGTGCGCTCCCGATGCTCGGTCCCAGAGCCTGCCAACCTAGCAGTTCGAAAGCACCCCCGGGTGCAAGTAGATAAATAGGGACCGCTTACCAGCGGGAAGGTAAACGGTGTTTCCGTGTGCGGCTCTGGCTCGCCAGAGCAGCAATGTCACGCTGGCCACGTGACCCGGAAGTGTCTCCGGACAGCGCTGGCCCCTGGCCTCTTGAGTGAGATGGGCGCACAACCCCAGAGTCTGTCAAGACTGGCCCGTATGGGCAGGGGTACCTTTACCTTTACCTATCTCTAAATCACCCACCTGCCTTCCACCCTCCCATTCCCTTCCTGGTCTTGTTGTCTTCCCTTCCTCTTTGGCAATGAGCAAGGCACCAGAGCAGGGAAAGTGAGGGGGAAGCAACTGGATCTGAGGAGGAGCAGGCAAAAGTGCTTTGGCTCCTGCCTTAAGTGGGTGATTTTCAAAATCCAGCCCGAATCTCTGTGTTGCTGCTGCACACTTCCCTTGTTGAGCTGGAAACCACGTGAGTGGGCTCTTTGGATGGTTTATTGCTCTTTTATAAACACTGTGATTAAAATGCTGCATCGAACCCCTTGCCTCCTTATCACCCTTAGTGTGCACTATTGAACTCTTAGCCTCAGCTGGAGCTCAGATGAACAAGATAAAGTTAATTGGGCTCTGATAAGTAATAAGGAGGTCTTGTGCATCTCAGTCAGAGGATCTTTGGCCGCCATGAGTGGATGATAATGAAGGCTGCTCCAAATGGCATTGTCATTTCTCACTCCGCTCTCGAGCAATGTGAAAAGGGATATTGCTGGCTGGAAAACAATATCCCTCTAATCTGGGTAATGTGTCCCTAAGCCGTGGCCCTGTGCGCTCTTCACAGCTCCTTTCTTCCTGGCATAACTTCACACTTCCCCACTGCTTCTAATGCTGCCGAAACTGTTTATATCATAATAAAATATAATTTTCTTCATGTGTTAAACATGACTCTCTTTCTCAATCCATCAGGGTTAAAGCTCCCCGTGCGCAACAGAGTCTTAGGCAGTGTCTGTTCTTGGCGTTTCTCTCTCTCCCACCCCCACCCCACCCCCAAGCCTACATCAGAGCCATTCATATTGCTTTGGAGAAATGGTATTTGTAGATTAGCAGTTTGGTGCTTCAGTTATTTATCTGTGCTACTTAACAGGCTGGTGGCAAAGGGAAGAAACAACAATGTGAAAGTAATACATAGCATTCAGTTGCGCTTTAGACTGCAATTGGCAGCCCACTTGCCTAGAAATAAGCCCCACTGAAGCAAACTTCTAAGTAAACAAGGCACACCATTGTACACTTAAGAGTGTTTAAAGTGCTCCAGTAACAGGCAGCATTGTGGAGTGGAGGCACTTATCCCAGCAGGTGAATTGCTGCTGCTTACTGGGAAGGGAAGGAGAAGAGAGGTTGGTGATCTGCAAGCAGAGGCAAACATGTCTTCCTGCCAGCATGTTTGCGCCTTGCTGTCCTATTTGTGCCCTCTGCTGGGGGGCTAGGTAAGTGCCTCTGCCCCACCATGTGATTTGCTACAGACACTATCACAGTAATCCATACAACAGGGCTGGAAAACATCAGGTGTGGGGCGCTGAATGCAGGCCTCTAAGTCCTCTCTAGCTGGCCCTAAGGATTATGGCAAAGTCATGCCTCCTTGTCAGGTGTGCACGCAGGAGCCAGGCCCTGTGACCAATAGGACTTCACAGGACTGGGGCCTTCCTAAGTTTGTTCTGAAGAGGCAAGGCGCGGCCGCACAGGTGAGGCCGATTGGTAACTCACAGCACCTGGTGGCAAGAGCTGGGAAAGGATATAAGGTCCGCATTTCCCTTCGGCTCTTTGACACAGCAACACGTTCCCTGCCTTGCTACGTTTGACTCCCTGCTTCTTGATCCTCAGACCCCTGACTTCGTGATTGCTTGCTTCTTGATCCTCGGACCCCTGACTTCTTGACTCCTTGTTTCTTGATCCTTGGACTTCTGACCTCATGACTCCTTGCTTTTTGATTCTCGGACCCCTGACTTCGTGACTTCTTGCTCCTTGATCCTCGGACCCCTGACTTCGTGACTCCTTGCTTCCTGACCCTTGGACTCTTGGCTTCCTGACTCCTGGCTTCTGGACCCCCGTTCCTGCTCCCACCCCACCATCTTGCCCCCGGTCCTGACGTCTCCTGCCGGAACTTCGATCACCTGTGAATCGGACCGTGACAGTCCTGCCCAGGTCACACCCTTTCACTGGTCCTGCCCGGCTCCAAGTCCTCCTCAAGAGTTTTTGCCCAGCTGGAATGTGTCCTCCAACTGTGGTGTTGCTTGCGTGGATGAGAGGGGGAGGTGTGTGTGTGTGTGTGTGTGTGAAGAAACCTCTGACTTTTGGGCAATAGGCCCATATTCCAGCCACATAAGGGCAAGAGCCAATCTGTTCCTCCCGGCATGCAGCCTTGGGAAGGTTCCCCAAGAGGAAATATCTCCCTCAAGCAGAAAAAAAAATGTCCCGCCACTGCCTTACAACAACCTGTAAAGTAGGCCAGCGTTATTAGCACTATTTGGGGGGTAATGTCTCCACCAAGACGGGGATCCCGTCTGCACTCTACATTTAAAGCGGTATCATATCACTTCAAATAGTCATGACTTCTGTTGAGAAAGATGGAAACTACAGTTTGTTCCGGGTGCTGAGAGTTGTTAGGAGACCCCGATTCCCCTCACAGAACTAGAACTTCTCAGAGTGGTTTAAAAGTCAATTCCCTCTGGGAATTATAGCTCTGTGAGGGGAATGGGGGCTTCCTAACAACTCTCAGCACCCTTAACAAACTGCAATTCCCAGGATATTTAAGAGAACCCACAGCCGTTTAAAGCGGTATGATATGGCTTTAAATAGGGTTTTCTTACATCTGGGAAACAGGATGCAGGTGGCGCTGTGGGTTAAACCACAGAGCCTAAGGCTTGCCAATCAGAAGGTCGGTGGTTCGAATCCCTGCGACGGGGTGAGCTCCCGTTGCTCAGTCCCTGCTCCTGCCAACCTAGCAGTTCAAAAGCACGTCAAAGTGCAAGTAGATGAATAGGTACCGCTCCGGCGGGAAGGTAAACGGCGTTTCCGTGCGCTGCTCTGGTTCGCCAGAAGCTGTATGCTGGCTCCCTCTGCCAATAAAGTGAGATGAGCGCCGCAACCCCGGAGTCTGTCACAACTGGACCTAATAGTCAGGGGTTCCTTTACTTTTTTACATCTTGGAAAACCCAGGCATGTCCTCTTTGGGGGAGCCAACATGCTCATCCAGGCAGATTCTTACATTTTAAAGGGAATATCCAGGGGGTTGGGGGGGGGGCTTTGGCAGCTCTGCACGCTGCGGCTGCTGCCAGCCCAAGCCCAGGGAAAGAGGTGTGTGCTGTGGCAGCGGCCCTGTGCGCCTCTTTCGCTGGCTCGGGCTGGCAGTGGCTCAGACTGTCCTCTTTTTTGCTCTTCAAGATACAGTATGGAGCCCTCCTTTAAAGGAATTGTGCAGATGGGGCCTCAGAGATAACTGCTTGTGACTTCACAGTTCAGTCTCTTAGCTGCTGCACCAGCTCTCCTGTTGTCTCGTAGATTTTTACGGACCCCAGACTCACCCATTCAGCAAACATGGCATTAGCTCAGCAAGGAACTAAATCCCCCAAAATGCAAAGCAAACATAGCCGCTATTTAAACTGGACAACAAAGAGTCAACTCATTCATCCGATGAATCCATCAGGGGACCATTTTCGCCTGCTTTTGTAGCTAACCTCCTGACCAGAAGAAACAAAACACTTTAGAGTTAAAATCCAGTTATTGTGGCTGGCTGCTAAAAGTACTCGTTTGGGAAGGCAAACATTGTGCTGGAAAAAATAATGCTGAATGTGAGATGGTGGACTGTAAAGGGGAAAGGTTGCAAAAAGCTGATTTTTCCAGCTAGAATAGAGCTACTGGGAGGTGTATGTGTAATCACCTTCACAAATGTCTTGTACGTTATACTGTTTCACTTTTACTATGGGGAAGGGGCGTAGCTCAGAGATACATTGTTTTCTTTGAATGAAGAAGGTTCCAGGTTCAGCTCCCTTGAGAGCTGCTGCCTGCCGGTGTAATAATAATAATAATAATAATAACAATAATAATAATAATAATAATTTTTATTTATACCCCGCCATTCCCAGCCAAGGCCGGGCTCAGGGCAGCTAACAAGCAATAATAAAAACAAGTTGAATGAATACAACTTAAAAACAAGATTAAAATACAACAATTAAAATATTGAAATGTTAAAATATTAAAATGCAGCCTCATCACAGGAGGAGAAAGGAAAAAGAAAAAAGAAAGAGGGGGAGGGAATCAAACTGGCTCCAAGCCAAAGGCCAGGTGGAACAACTCTGTCTTACAGGCCCTGTGGAAAGAAATCAGATCCTGCAGGGCCCTGGTCTCATGAGGCAGAGCGTTCCACCAGGCTGGAGCCAGTGTTGAAAAGGCCCTGGCTCTGGTTGAAGCCAATCTAACTTCCTTAGGGCCCGGGACCACTAGGGTGTTGCTAGATATGGACCTTAAGGTCCTCCGTGGGGCATATTGGGAGAGGCGGTCCCGTAGGTACGAGGGTCCTAGGCCGTGTAGACCATTCTGAGATGAAGAAGATGAGTTTTGATTTGATATCCCGCCTTTCACTCCCTTTAAGGAGTCTCAAAGCGGCTAACATTCTCCTTTCCCTTCCTCCCCCACAACAAACACTCTGTGAGGTGAGTGAGGCTGAGAGACTTCAGAGAAGTGTGACTAGCCCAAGGTCACCCAGCAGCTGCATGTGGAGGAGCAGGGAAGCGAACCCGGTTCCCCAGATTACGAGACTACCACTCTTAACCACTACACCACACTGATAGATGGACCAAGAGTCTGACTCAGCTTCCTTTGCTCCTTAAAGCCAGTGTGGTAAATTTGGACTCACATATTTGGGAGAACTGTGCAAAAACAAAGCGGGCAAAGAAAAACAGCCTGTCTAAAGATGCTGAAGATGTTTGGATCCTGCCTGTTGTTCCTTTAATGCACATGACTGCCATGTATCCAAAGTTGTATATGCACAAGGATCTACGATATGGACAGGAGTGTGAACTTAGGACATGGTTTATCTCTGCCAATCATGGCATATGTATAATGTTGACATAACTGTGTCTTGAGATTCTGCATCTTGAGCCTTGTGTGACAGGAGTGCTGGCTGCACACATGTGAGTCTGGGGACATGCTTGTAACAACATGTATACTCACAGGCCCTGTACATGCAATCTGCACACCATCCACCACCTACACATATAATTCAGGATCTGTACCTACATAGATCTTGAAGTGGCAACAGTTTTCGGTGGGTGGGTGGGTGGGATTGTTTTCAAAAAATTGCCAAAATAATTTCCACATGACACTGAGGACCCGGCCCCCTCCCAGCCCCTGCCATTGGTTCCACTGCTGTGATAGTTGTAGCAGGACTGGGAACACAAAAGGGGCTGAGGGACTGTGTGGAACTGAAGCGATGAATGCAGAGAAGATCAGTGTCGGAGGTGTGTGAAGAACAAAGGCTCAAAGAAAGGGATGATGGTCAAGGCAGTTCATAAAGGGGGAGAACAAAAAAGTACGCTACTGTATAAAATGTCAGTTTTGTATCATTCAAATGTTATCCCCTAACCTTCTCTGTGATTGGTATTTCAACTTCTACTTCTTTCAGGTTTCCACTTGGCAGGGTATAATAAAAGTCAGCCCTGCAGAAACCCCTTTTAGGCCATGAGACATGCAATGGTTTCTGCATTAAGAGTGTGTCATCCTGTCTTCATTCTTTAAACAAAAGGCACGGAGAAAGCCTTTGCAGGCACATATTTCTATAGCGAGCAAAACACAAATGCAATTGCTTCTCAGGCTCCTTCTGAGCTGCTCACATGATGATGATGACATTTAAGTGTATTCTGCTGTTTGTGGGAAATGTTCATGTGGTTGTTTATCTTCTTGGAAATGACTTTGAGATGTGTCTGTGTGCCTCCCGTTGCTCGTCTCCCCCATTAGCCATTAGTACATTGGTGCTACTGAAATGATGGCCCATTATGAAACCCTTTTCAGCTGATGTGTGTGTATTTAGGTCTTTGTATATTCATCTTAGGACGCGGGTGGTGCTGTGGGTAAAAGCCTCAGCGCCTAGGGCTTGCCGATCGAAAGGTCGGCGGTTCGAATCCCCGCGGCGGGGTGCGCTCCCGCTGCTCGGTCCCAGCGCCTGCCAACCTAGCAGTTCGAAAGCACCTCCGGGTGCAAGTAGATAAATAGGGACCGCTTACTGGCGGGAAGGTAAACGGCGTTTCCGTGTGCTGCGCTGGCTCGCCAGATGCAGCTTTGTCACGCTGGCCACGTGACCTGGAAGTGTCTCCAGACAGCGCTGGCCCCTGGCCTCTTGAGTGAGATGGCGCACCAACCCCAGAGTCTGTCAAGACTGGCCCGTACGGGCAGGGGTACCTTTACCTTTACCTTTATATTCATCTTACCTCTATTCCTCTTTCACCCGCCTCCTCTATGAATGCTCTTAAAAGAAACTAGCTGTATCCTCCTTAGTGTGCACTGCATGTCCTTAGCTTCTCTTTCCAGAAAGCTGGAAACCTCACTCGAGAGCCTCTGGAAACCTGTTCATGGTCTACTCCTGGGTCCGCCTCAAACATTTTAGAGCCCTTCTTGCAGAATATTGCTTTGTATGCAGCCATATGGAGATGAATTCCCCAATCTAGCGCAAGCATATTGACAGGTGCAGCTTCTAGATGGCAAGTTTGTGCTGAGGTTTGCTTTTTGCTAAGAAAGACAGACCAGGGAAAACAGACATGCCGCTGAATAGTAATAGTAATAGTAATAGTAATAGTAATAGTAATAGTAATAGTAACAGTAATTTATTATTTGTACCCCTCCCACCTGGCTGGGTTTCCCCAGCCACTCTGGGTGGCTTCCAACAAAGATTGGACATTAAAATGTCACACAATCAAAACTTCCTTGAACAGAGCTGCCTTCAGATGTCTTCTAAATGTCAGATTGTTGTTTATCTCTTTGACATCTGATGGGAGGGTGTTCCACAGGGCAGGTGCCACTACCGAGAAGGCCCTCTGCCTGGTTCCCTGTAACTTAGCTTCTCGCAGTGAGGGAACTTCCAGAAGGCTCTTGGTGCTGGATCTCAGTGTCCAGGCTGAACAATGGGGGTGGAGATGCTCCTTCAGGTATACTGGGCCGAGGCCGTTTAGGGCTTTAAAGGTCAACACTTTGAATTGTGCTCAGAAACATACTGGAATGTAATGTGCCACTTGGTCCTCACTGTCTTAAATTTAAATCTGCTGAAGTGAAAAGCATATTGTTGCTGGGAGTGGACAACAACATTGGTATCTCCTGCTCCAAGAACTGGACCACCTGTCTGGCATGGCTGTCAAGGTCAGATGCTGACATGATTGAGGAGCAGCTGCTCACCTTTCCTGCAGGAGCATAAAGTGATGTGTCATGCAGCACTCCACACTGGGGCCCATAGAAATGAAAGGCTGCCCCCTTTTTCTGGAGGAATAATTGTTCAAACTGTGTGTGTGTGTGGGGGGGGGATACATGTCCAGACCCTGAATCCCAGGAAGGTGGCTACCATTCAGGCAACTGTTACACCTGGGCAAGAGGCACTTGGGTGAGCTTTAAGTTCAGCCAGGCTACCTCCCGTCTTACTCTGAAGGAGGTGAAGTGTGATTCTTGTCTTCTGCAGCCCTTCCATACCTAATAACAGCTCAGCCCCCCCCCCATGACCAACTCATTTATTATTATTTAGCTCACAAGATTTACTTTATTTTCCTGTGTATAAGACTAGGCTTTTCCCCTAAAAAATAATGTCAAAAATTATGGGGCATCTTATACAAGGATACATTTCCCCCCATTTTCTTAAATCCGAGTCCCCCAAAATAGGGGGCGTCTTATACATGGGGGTGTCTTATAGACGGGAAAATAGGGCATATACCACTTGATTGCAATGAAAGTTCAAATCGTTTTACAGAAAGAATAACATAAATAACAGTATCAAGCCCAACTAGTTAAAACTTTCAAAAATAATTAAAATCAAAGAGAGAGACATAAATTGTGTTGTTTCCCCTTTTCTTTTTTTCCGTCTCTCAGGGGATTGGGGTGAGAGAGGTTTGGTTTGCATTTTAACGAGAAGTTCCCTATTCAGCTGTTTCAAAATTCACACTTCTCCCAGATTTGCTCACCAGCCTGCTGCTCTGGAATCACAGAAAAGTTGTGTACAAAAATGCACATGTGAGAGGAAAGTGTGCCTGAAAATGTGTACTATACTGTACATCAGTGAAAATAACATAAACAGAAGCAAAATTTGCCTGCGGAAAACAATGTGTATTAGGCAAATTGCACACCAAAAAATGTGTATATTAAGAAAAGTGTGCACTACAATGTGGTTGAATTTCCATAAATACTTTTAAATTATGATGATGATGATCACAAACTGATTATGAGCAGAGCTGCAACCTCAGCAAAGACACTCCTTACCCCCATGCAGTAATTGGGCTTGATAAAAAGGTGTCATTGGTTCAAAGCTTTTTTTCAAAAATTGCTTGCTGGGCTAAGTGATCTTCCCTGAGGCAACAGCTGGGGAGGTGTTTTGTTACCTGCTCCCTACCTGTATTTTGTGATATTGATGAAGTTCTGCACTGTGCACTGTGCAGAAACTATGCTTTAAAAAAAGCCTCCCAACGGAACCAATGAAGGCTTTGATCTAGCCCTTAGTCTCTTCACCTGGGCCCAGGTTTTTGTGTTATTTGTTGGACGGCCTGCACCTGTCCAGTTTGCTGACTCTTCAGATGCTCTTGACATCAGTAAGGTGGACTGCCATGAGGGAAACCTCTGGTGGTCCTTCGGCCACGGCATTTTCTTCCATTGGACCTACATTGCTGACCACCTCTTTTGGTTGGTCTTCCAGATGTGATGTTTATTAGCTAGGTAAGGGTTTGGATGTATCTCTTTGTGAATGTTTTTACCTGGCTGAAACGTTTCCTTGACTGGATCGGGTGGCAGAGAGGGCTGTGTGTGCGTTTGTAAATCTAGACTACAGTACAAAGATAAAATTTGCATTTGTTGCTACACCCACCTTTGCCTCTGGCCCTGCCCACCACTGTTTTGTGGCCCCTGGGTCCAGGAGGGAGGATCTGGGGGAGGTTGGTTCCACATTCCTTTTCTATAGCCTCCGTTGTCATCTTTTGGAAGTTCTGTGGGGTTTTTTATATATATAATATTTATTAAAATTTTACCAAATCAAAAATACAAAAAAGCATAGTAAAACAAGAAACAGAAGAAAACTCTCAAACAAAAATACAAGATACAAAAAACAAGAAAAATAGAAAAATAAAAAATAGAAAGTTAAAACAAATCCATTTTTTATAACTTTGAACTCATTAACTTGTTTCTTTGACTTCCTCACACCTCCCCTTTTTGTATTCCCATTAAAATATTCAAATCAGCAAATCCTTACCCTCTTTCATTTATCTTAACTCTAAATCTTAACATATTGTAACCCTATAATTTCACCAAATTTTTAATTCATTTTTGCATACTCTTTTTAACTTTTGTTGCTAGTACCACTTATTTTCAGTCCAACATTATTTTAACATTCATTAATTTTACAGTGTTTCTGCACCACCCACCTTTGCCTCTGGCCCTGCCCACCACTGTTTTGTGGCCCCTGGGTCCAGGAGGGAGTGTGGTCCTTGATTTGGGGGAGGTTGGTTCCACATTCCTTTTCTATAGCCTCCGTTGTCATCTTTTGGAAGTTCTGGAAGCTCACGGGTCTTTGTCAAGATGCTCTAGGATTTTTTAAAGCATCGATCTTTCTTTTAATTTACAAGCACCTATTTCTGCATTGTCAGGGATTCCCCTGAATATAGAGAAACCATTGCTTTATTTTTATTCAGCCCAATTTTGCTTCCAGAATGCTAGGCACTTAAGTGCCCAAGCTCACTGTTAAGAGAGAATAATATAGCATGTATACAAATGGTGATGAGATAAGAAATAACTATATTTGCAAGGGATAGCTGAAAATTATAAAATTATCAGTAAGAACCAGCAGCCTGAATGGCTCCAGACAATGAGAAGCTCCTTTACGGAGTAATGCTCCTTTATTTTATTTTCTCCGTGCCTTACATGAATATCTAAAAACCTATCAGACAGCAGTCACTTTTAATATTTTTGAATAAAGCCAATGAATTTAAATGCTCTTTAAAGGCCTATGTGGTGGTTAGCCTTTCTTTTAATCGGCTTTGTAGCATGTTGGTGCTTTTTAGGTGTGATTTTCTGTTCTTCAAAGGGCTTTTGATTATTACTTCTCTAAAGGTGCTGGAAAGGTGAAAATGATAATTAAATCTTATCTCAAGTGTAATTTTATGATTATATAGTACTATTCCCCAGAACTATGGATTTGAAATTGTTGTGGGCTATGAGCAGCTCCCCTGTGTAAAGCTGTAGGGGAAGTGCTAAAACATGACTTTGTAGTCCAATTATTTTTATATCACCATTTGAATGAATTTCCCACTCTCTGGGTCCTCTCCCTCCCTCTCATCCTTTTCACTGGTGTCATTAAGTAATTAAAAAACAAGCGTGTGCACACTTCCATTGTGTTCATAGCACAGTCTGCACGAAATTGCCAAAAGCCAGGGAAATCTAATGTCATCATCCTCCCCTTTTTATTTGGTGTGAAGTAAAAAAACATTGAGAGGCACAATCTTCTCTTGGCAATGGTATCAGCTTCAGCTGAGCATTCACTATTTAATTTCCTGCTATCGTAGATTTAGATTCTGATTATCGAGCCACAGGGCCATGTTTCAAAAGCAACTAGTGTCTTCCTGGAAAGCGCCTGAGGAGGGCCATTTATATATTATTTATTTCTAAATCTATATACCAGCATTTCCTTCCAAGTTGCTCAAAGTGGTGCACGTGGTTGTCCCCTCCCCATTTTATTTTATTTTATTTAAATAATATTTATTAAATTTTTAACAAAAAAAGAGTCACAGAACAATAACACACAAAAGAAAAATACAAAAATACAAAAACCAAAATTTAACACAAAAAGAAAAAAGAAAAACTAAAAATCCCTCTTTATAAAATCTTACAATCATTTACTTATTTTTGTGACTTCCTCACACCTCCCTTTTTTGTATTCCATTTAAAAATTTGTTCAGCAAATTCATACCCTCTTAATTTACCCTTAATTATTTATCCTCACATATTCTAACTTCAAATTTTCATCTGATATCAATCCCTTCTTGCATATTCTTATTTTACCTTATTGCTAGAACCACTTCATTTCATTCCAACGTCATTAGCATTCAATAATTTTACAGTGTTTCTGTAGATAGATTTTAAATTTCTTCCAATCTTCTTCCACCGACTCTTCTCCCTGGTGTCCCCTCCCCATTTTAGCCTCACAACAACCCTGTGTGGCAAGTGAGGCTGGGAGACTGGCCTGAGATCACCTAGTGAGCTTTGTGGCTGAGTGGGGACTTGAAACCTGGTCTTCTGGGTCTTAGTCCAGCACTCTAACCACTACACCACACTGCTGGAGTATTCATAGGAAGAGTGATAAAAGAAATAAGAACAGGCAGAACCCACCCACCCCTGTTCTAACACCAGCCTGCTGCTCTGGAATCACAGACTAGAGGTGGTATTGTTGACAGAGTTCCCATAGTGTACATAGCTCTCCTTTGTCTTAGCTCCTGTTGTCTTGGGGAAAACAATGGTTAAACTCTTCCCCCACTCCAAATCTCGTGTGCAAAAATGATTCCTTGGTGCCTTTTCAAGGGATACTTGAAAAAAAACAACACAGATATTTTATCAAATGGTCCACATTACCGCGGGCTATTAATTTAATAAATTGAATAAATTAATAATAATATTAATTAAACGTTGCTTTGCTTTTGAGTAAAATGCACCTTCCTTTGCACCATACACATCTCCTTCCAGCAGTAAAGATTTGAGAATTGAGGCGACACATAAAGCTGGATCAATCTGGAGTCTGAGCATCCAATTTCCCCAGCCTCAAATGATCTTCATAAATAAGGTTGATGGAGCACAAAATGGAAAGTTATTAGTCACTATATTCATTCCATCCTGTGACACCAAATGAAGAGATAGATGTGTGTTTTTCAAATGAACCAGCCAGGAAGATGGTCCTGAGATTAAGGGTTGCCTGGAGAAGGAGAGCTGATCTGTGACAATTGCTATGGCCAGCATAAGTGACA
Source organism: Podarcis cretensis (assembly GCF_951804945.1). Classification (NCBI taxonomy): domain Eukaryota; kingdom Metazoa; phylum Chordata; class Lepidosauria; order Squamata; family Lacertidae; genus Podarcis; species Podarcis cretensis. Next base: position 119,705,552 of record NC_137172.1, on the reverse strand, counting down.
GATGGCTGACCATCCTCTGTCTTCTACCCTCCTTGCATGGAGGTATTATTCATCTTCAGGTTTTTTTTTTTAAAAAGGAGTACATTCTTTGGCATTTTGTGTGTTTATGTATGATGCGTACAATCCAGGCCATCACTATGCACTTTTGAGTTCCATTAATTTACTTGGGAAAGGTTTAATAACATGCTTAATTCTTCCTCTGAACTCAGTGGGTCGTAAAAACGCTTACTGTTAGCTGGATTTATGCAGTGTGTACAAGTGTGTCTTATGTAACAAAGGTTGCCATTAGTTATGCAAGGTGCAAACGTTTTAGGACCTGCATGGTCAAAGCCAGCTCCTTGAAGTGAGCCCAAGAGCAAACTGCAGCTTCCATTGCAATAGCTAAAACACATGGCTATCATGGCATGGACTAAGTTGCTGGATCTGTAACTGATACAAGTTTATGTTGATCTGTTTCAGAAATAAAATAATGAGGATAAGTTCAAAGGGCTGCAGGGTCTTGCTAATGCTTCTTGCAGCTGTAATTACTCAGCACCCTGCAAGTGCAAATTTGACTAATTCCCCCTGAGTTTCACCATGTAGCTTCTGCTCTGCCTTGATTCCACCAGACTAGGCTCATTGCCGAATGGAATGAAGCACTTCTGTGGATCCGAGGAAATAAGAAATATCTTGAAAAACAACAGCAATGAAATTGGGTGTCCAAACAGTTGGCCGTGTAACCACCCCATCTACCATATTTTTCACTCCATAAGATGCACCTGACCATAAGACGCACCTACAAGAAAAAAAATATTCTGAATGAAACAGTGGCTGTATGATTTTTGTGATTCATGCTGTGACCACAGACGTGATCTGATGGTGAATTTGGCGTGACCCAATGCAAAAATCCTGAGGATCCATGGGCTTTTACCTCCCCCCTCCCAGGCAGCCTCCTAGCCTCCCTTAATCTCTCTTCTGATCCCACTGATCAGCTGTTTCCTTTCAATACACCCTTCCCTCTTGTTTGCCTTAGTGTAGTATCTTTTCCTTAGCTGGAGCAGTTTTTTGCTCCTCATTTTCTTCTAATTTCTCTCCTTATTCCTTTAGTCTTCCTGTTCCCCCACCCTTTGCCAGTTTACTGTCTTTACCTCCCCCCTCCCAGGGAGCCTCCTTTATCTCTAGCGTCCCTTATCTCTCTCCCCGATCGCAAACGATCAGCAGCTTTGTTTCAACACCCACTTCCCTCTTTCAAAAAAGAAAGAAAGAAAAGAGCATGATCTGCTTTTTGCCCCTGGGCAATTCGGCTCCAGGGACCACGCATTCATTCCATAAGACGCACAAATATTTCCCCTTTTTAGGAAGAAAAAAGTGTGTCTTATGGAGCGAAATATATCAGAGTAACATCACATTGCATCAGGGCCGCTGCTACCCCAATCAGCTATGTAATTTAACTGGTCTTAATGGTACTGGCCCTCCCAGGAGCATACTTTGGAAATCTTTCTTATTATGGTACGCTGTGCAAGGCCAAAATGTGGCACCCCAAATGGATCTTCTCAATTTTGCTCCTCCTTGGCTCCTGTCAGGGGAACTGCCTGCACCACTCTAAATGCAGCGCTGACCCTCATTCTTTACTCATTCAATGTGTACTAGTTTGCTTACTTCAGAATGTGGCAACCCAGCCCTTCTCATAATCCTGAGTGGGGCCCTGGACTTTGGCTTCAAAGTCCAGCTCTGATGACGGAAGTCTTCATACACAGAGATGATACATGTGAACAACTTCATTGTGAGGCTCATCTGGGGCCCACTGAACTGGCAGAATACATCTCTTGATGTGGATGAGGATGTACCCATGGCCTTTTGGTGCATGAGTACAGCTGGACCCCAGCGCCAGCCACTGGAACACAGTGGTACCTTGGTAATCAAACGGCTTGGCTCCCGAACAAATTGGCACCCGAACGCTGCAAACCCGGAAGAAGAAGAAGAAGAAGAAGAAGAAGAAGAAGAAGAAGAAGAAGAAGAAGAAGAGGAGGAGTTTGGATTTGATATCCCGCTTTATCACTACCCTAAGGAGTCACGAAATTAAAAGACGCCTGCTCCTTGGGAGAAAGGCGATGGCAAACCTAGACAGCATCTTAAAAAGCAGAGACATCACCTTACCAACAAAGGTCCGCATAGTTAAAGCCATGGTTTTCCCAGTAGTGATGTATGGAAGTGAGAGCTGGACCATCAAGAAGGCTGATCGCCGAAGAATTGATACTTTGGAATTATGGTGGAGGAGACTCTTGAGAGTCCCATGGACTGCAAGAAGATCAAATGTATCCATTCTGAAGGAAATCAACCCTGAGTGCTCACTGGAAGGACAGATTGTGAAGCTGAGGCTCCAATACTTTGGCCACCTCATGAGAAGAGAAGACTCCCTGGAAAAGACCTTGATGCTGGGAAAGATGGAGGGCACAAGGAGAAGGGGACAAGATGGTTGGACAGTGTTCTCAAAGCTACAAACATGAGTCTGACCAAACTGTGGGAGGCAGTGGAAGAGAGGAGTGCCTGGCGTGCTCTGGTCCATGGGGTCACGAAGAGTCGGACACGACTAAACGACTAAACAACAACAAGGAGTCTCAAAGCGGCTAACAATCTCCTTTCCCTTCCTCACCCACAACAAACACTCTGTGAGGTGAGTGGGGCTAAGAGACTTCAGAAAAGTGTGACTAGCCCAAGGTCACCCAGCAGCTGCATTTGGAGGAGCAGAGACGCGAACCCGGTTCACCAGATTACAAGCTGATGTCTCTTAACCACTACACCACACTGGCCTCTCTGGAGGTAAGTGTTCCAGTTTGTGAATGCTTTTTTGGAAGCCGAACGTCTGATGTGGCTTCTCTTGTGTGCAGGAAGCACTCTGCAGCCAATCGGAAGCTGTGCCTTGGTTTTTGAATGGTTTCGGGAGTCGAACGGACTCCTGGAACGGATTAAGTTCGAGAACCAAGGTACTACTGTATTTATCTTATTTTATTAAAAGATTTTCAGGGGCATACGGGTATCCACTTGGCCACTGTAAGAACAGAGGACTGGATAGAATGCCAGCGTAGACCAGTACTTATTTTCTTGAAAGTGCTGAGGCACACAGTGGCTTGAGTGTTATTTTTTGTCATGACAGTAAGAAATGCATATGCGTGGGTGCATTTAAAAATTAGCATTGACATTTCCTGTTATCGCTTCCTGACACAAGTCTGCTTTAAAAATGAACGGCAAAGCATCACAATGGCCACCTTAAAAAAACCCAACACTTTTGTGCAAATGTTGCCTTCCTCCCTTTTCAATCCCTGTACAAAAGAAGAAAATTTATAGTTCATGGCAGGTTCTCCCCTGATGTTTACAAATCCTTGCATGATGAGCCTCCAGTTTCAGCTCACGAAGACGTTTCTACACTAATAGGATTTACTTTTACAAATAACTGAAAACCTTTTAAAGTGGAGATTAAATTGTTTAGCTCAATATTTAATCTGTTACTTCCTCTTTAAAGATGCCCAGTGGAATTTGTCATTCAGTGAGCTGATAACACATAATATTGATCAGTCATAAACATAAAAACAGAGAGATCTGGGGAAGTTCTCCACAACCCTTTTTCTTTTTTTAATTAAATTTTGATCTGAACTGCTGTTGATTAATTTTCTTATTTGTAGGCGCATGTGAATTCAGGGAGCCTGGCAAGTTTCTTAAGTTGCCTGGCATTGGTCTCTAGTGTGTGGCTTAGCTCAAGAACAGGATTATTGTCTTTTTATGGTTTTCAGATATTTAATAGCTTCTTCCTGTCATTTTCTGAATGAGTGAATAAGGTTTAGCCCTCCGGGAGCCAGCACAGCATCAGAGAGTGGAGAAAATGACTCAGATCTGTATACTTGACTGATTGCCTTAGTCTTAATTGTTCTCTTAATTAGCTGCAGTAGCAACTGCATCTGGGGAGAGATCATAGTATTGGTAAACAGCTCCACCTTGGAGCTCTCCATAATGCTTTTTGGACACATGACAATGAGCTTCTAACACGCTTGTATCTCCATCAAGACAGAGACCTGCCAAATCTTAAGTTCCTGGTGCCTTTGGCCTCATCCTTCTGATCTGACACTTTTCGGACGCAAAGCACAACCCTCCAACTGTTTCTTCCTAAACCAATTAGGCATTTATATTAGAAACAATGTGCAAAATCAGTAAGAGGACCTCTGTTTTTAATTCTGTTGTCAGCCACAGGATTTCTGAGGACAATCCACCAACTTGTTCATGGCATACTTTGATTAAAGGCTCCATATATTTTAAAATTATTATTTGCTTATGGATGCAGTACACCATGAGTTGCATACATGTGTTGAGCCTGAGCATATTTGTTAGTAAATTCTAGTGTGATCAATGTGTTTGAGTCTCAGGCAACTGCGTATAGGGCTACAATAGGCTGGCATATTTTATTGCGCTCTGTGCCATAGGGCTGTTTGTAGTCAGCTTTTGCTGTGAATATTCTTTTCTGAGGTGGGCTTGATGGGAGCATAAGAGACAGGCACTTTTCTCTGGCAGTGCCATGATTGAGATTGGTCAAGCACCCCTTTCGTGCCTTTTTCATAATAAATTGAAGACATTCTTATTTCCAGAGGATTTCAATGTATCATTGATGAACCAGCAATCTGTGGGTGGGGTCTCCCTCATCCAGCCTGAACCATGCCCTCTTCCCTGGTCACCTTGCAAGGTTTTGGAACCAATAGGAGTCTTCTTTCCCCAATCCTAATTATGACATCAGGCTGCTTTTGGAACGAGGGGTGTTACAAATGGTAAGCAAATGGAGAACCACGCTCCCTGTGTTCTTTTATTTCCTGCCACAAATGCCCCTGAAAGTGGGGTGGGTGAAAATAACTACAATTCCTACTGTTACTTCTAATTATTCTCCTTCTGTTATGATATTATGATTAGCATCACTACTGATTTTTGCTGAAAGCAAATTGTTTTTAGAGCCTGCTAGCTGGGCAAATATCTGAGAAATCTGAAGGCAGCAAGAAGAGTTTTCAATTAAACTTGGAAAACTTGCCCTTGGTGGGTGGGATGCCCTGTAGCCCCCACCCCCCAAAAAGCTTTGCCTTAAGTGACAATGAATGCAAAATTTTAAGGGTTTGGAAGAAATTTTGAGCCATATATTGAAAACCTTGCAGGGTCTGGATGAACCTCATGGTTTTGCTGCCAGCATGGAGACAACAGCTACATTCAGTTTGGCAGATCGTAAGTTGGGCAGTCCTGCCTTAGAGAGCTAGGTAGAAACAAACAAACACCTTGATGTATTTCTGAAATAATAAAAGTAATTCCTGGATCCGTATCAGAAGAGCCTAGCAGAAAAGGCAACATGATGGTGTGGCTGCAAATTATTCAAGGCGGACACTGGCTGTCACTAAAGAGCTGTAAATATGCTTTTATCTAATGGCTATATGCCATGAGAATTAAGTAGAGGCATCTGGTGTGAGATTTAAAATGAGGCTGATGCCTTTAATCAAGAAATGAGTTTGTTTCATGTGTATTTTAAAATATTCTACACCTTCTTTCCCTCTGCACCAAGGCTTCTAATGCCGAAACAAGGCAAGCTCTTTGCAGGAAAATATTGTTTTGCTTAGTGGTTGGCAAACAGGTTGGGAGAGAGGGAAGAATTCTCTGTGACATATTCATTAAGATTTATTTCCAAATAATGCCTGCTTCGTAGTTTCTATAGCCTTGAGAGCACAGAGGAGCCAAAGCAGACATTGGCATGCTCTACGTATATGGGAAAGGATAATAGCAAGGTGGAAGAATGCATGTTTTGCTTGTAAAAGGTCGCTAGTTCATTCTTTGGCAGCCCTAGGTAAAGGATCTTAGGTGAGAGGGCTGGCAAAGATCTCTGCCCTGGACCCAGGAGATACCCCCACCCTAATGTCTGGGACTGCAACCCTCAGCATGGCTGATGGGAATTATAGTCTGTGATGGAAAGCTCAGCTAGACCAGTTTGGTGGTGCAAAATTCCACCAAACAGCTGAGCTGTAACCTCCTTCTGATTGTCTGCAGGTGAAAGTAGCTAGCACTTGGGGAAGGAAAAGAAAAAGAAGCAGAGAGAGTTAGAGAGTTGGGAATTGGGGGTTCTTGGTGTTCAGCTGGAGAGGAGTATAGCTCCTCAGCTGTGCGTGTAAAATCCACTCTGAAGAAAATATTAGTTGCCAGAGAAGGAAGTTTCTGAGCTTAGTCTGAATGACAGCGGTTAGCGTCTTTTTAAAGGAATATACAGACAAGAGAAAAAATAGGAAGCTGAATCTGAACACGCTACTTGGGTCCCAATTCAGTAAAAAGGGGAGAGATCTTCCGGAAAAAGAAGAATCCCAAACCAGTTAGAAGGAGAGTGTGACCCCTTGAGTCTGTTATACTATTAAAAGTACCTCAGGAGTGTGATTTATAGGAGGTTGGGAAACTGAAAGAAAGTACCACCTCATACCCTCCAGCATTTCTCTGAACGTCCTATTCCATAAAGATAATTTTACTATTTATACCCCACACATCTTACTGGGTTGCCCCAGCCACTCTGGACAGCTTCCAACATATATAAAAACATGAAATATTTTTTTTAAAATGTCCCTATACAGGATTGTCTTCTGATGGTTTGGCGGTTGGATAACTCCATACCCCCCAACATTTCTCCAATAAAAATAGGGACATCCTAAGGAAAAGTAGGACATTTTGGGATCAAATCAGAAACCGGGATGGCTTCTCTGAATCAGGGCCATCCCTGGAAAGCAGGGACACTTGGAGGGTCTGCCACTTTGTTTAAGAACCCAGATATTATGACCTAAGCTGTAACATCTGTACAATTAAGCTTAAGAAATTAAAGTGAAATTCTATAACTGAAAAGAAGCTGTGTGTTTGTCACCTTGTTTAGAAGCCTGTGACACCCACTCAATCTAACACACACACACACAAACACATATGTTTCCTGTTTCCTGAAAGTATCCTATCTCTTAGCACATCCTTTGTTTTACCCGTTTTGTTCTGTAAAATAAATTCTATCTGATTAAACCTCCCTAAGTCTCCAAGAGTTTTCTTCATAAGAAACCCCCAGAATTAACCAGTAGTTAAGTTGGGGGTTCGCTGCATAGCCCAAAACATATGGAGCAGCGCTTTCCAAACTTTTCATGTTGGTGACACGCTTTTCAGTGACACAGTATTCATTTCACAACACAGTAATTCAGTTTCACTAGCAAACCGGAGGTTAAACTAACCCCTCTCCAGCCCTGGGAGAAGCAAGGGAAGCATTCTGGAAACACCTACATACTGCAGCCGACACACTAATGTGTTGCAACACACAGTTTGGAAAGCTCTGATATGGTGGGAACCAAGCTGGGGATGGCTGGAATAGACAATACTGGATTACATTGATAACGGTCTAATTTACTATAAGACAGCTATATGAATTCATATATTTGTAGAGATTCCAGTTCCCACAAATAGTAATTCTATGCGAGTGAAGCCTTGCCCCAAACCAGATTTTGGCACCCATGTGCTGTTCATGCATTGGTGGGGGTGACATCAATATGGACCTTTCATTTCTTGTGCTGTGCTGAACAATTTTTTTGCATTTTTAAAAATGTTAAAAAGGTAAAGGTAAAGGTACCCCTGCCCGTACGGGCCAGTCTTGACAGACTCTGGGGTTGTGCGCCCATCTCACTTAAGAGGCCAGGGGCCAGCGCTGTCCGGAGACACTTCTGGGTCACGTGGCCAGCGTGACATCGCTGCTCTGGCGAGCCAGAGCCGCACACGGAAACGCCGTTTACCTTCCCGCTGGTAAGCGGTCCCTATTTATCTACTTGCACCCGGAGGTGCTTTCGAACTGCTAGGTTGGCAGGCGCTGGGACCGAGCAGCGGGAGCGCACCCCGCCGCAGGGATTCGAACCGCCGACCTTTCGATCGGCAAGTCCTAGGCGCTGAGGCTTTAACCCACAGCGCCACCTGCGTTGTTGGTAAAATGTTACCAATCTACTAATGCAAAGCGTGTTCTCCTTCATCGAGAGCATGTGTTGTGGCGGGGCCTAGCAAGACACCTCACTGTTGCTGGGCGGGAAAGGAGTTGGCCACCATTATCATGCGCGTCGTGTTGTTGGGGAGATTTAAATGTTGCCATTTCATGATTGACAGCCGTAGCCTTTAAATACCCTGCGCACAGCATTGGATCACCCGCCCACCCGCCCTGATTTTAGGGGATTTTGTGTTGACCTTGCTATGCCTGTCATGGGGTCATCTCCTTTTGGGGCAGGGGCCTGGTAGGAATTTTGTCCATTTGGCTGATTGGCTGGTGCCATTTGGTTTTTGCCTACAGTGGTGCCCCGCAAGACGAATGCCTCGCAAGACAAAAAACCCGCTAGACAAAAGGGTTTTCCATTTTTGAGGCGCTTCGCAAGATGAATTTCCCTATGGGCTTGCTTCGCAAGACGAAAACGTCTTGCGAGTCTTGCAATTTTTTCCCGCCCCCCCTTTTCTAAGCCGCTAAGCCTCTAATAGCCGCTTAGCCGCTAAGCCGCTAATAGCGCTAATCCGCTAAGCCGCTAATAAGGTTGCTTCGCAAGACGAAAAAACCGCTAGACGAAGAGACTCGCGGAACGGATTCTTTTCGTCTTGCGAGGCACCACTGTACTGCGTAGCAAATCGTCACAACTTGTAAGGTCACAGTTAGGCATTGGTTTAGGAATTGGTTGGTGGAGGGGTATGGATTGGCTGTGCCTGACCCTCCAAATGCTGCTGCTGTAAGGGTTTTCCATTAAAGGAACCAGGCTTTTGTCCGAACCCCTGTCAAGGGGCTAGGGCCATGCAAGAGCCCCTAGGAGCATTTGGGGAGAGTTGAGGCATGGTACCCAGTCCCGTCTCTCTCCCAAAAATGTTTTCCCTTTCTGACTTTGTGGGTGTGCGAATGTCAGCCTGTCCCCGTTCAGGGTCAGATAGTTACAACCAATGCTTAAGCAACTACTCAGATTGTTTGTAATTTTAATAAAGTTGTGGCCAAAATTATGCCAAAAACCTTAAACTAAAATCAAGTGTCAATTGTGTTTTATTGGGGGGGGGGGTCTTGGGGACCTCAACATGCAAAAGGTCTGCCACTGAGGGAACCCCTTCCCCATTATTTTTGGATGCCCGTATTTTGCTTCCAAACTAATTGGCACTTAATCATCTAATATTATTAGAGGGAATGATTTCTTACCAGCATATAATGCATATACCTGAGGCAGGTTACAAAAATAAAAATAATACTCCCCGCCCCTCAAAAACCACAAGCATGCGATAATAACATCACACCACTCTGAATGTTTTCCAAAGGAGGAAGATTATTGACCATTTTCCAAAAGGGAATCAAAGGCCAGGCCAAGCAAGCTTCCTGAGGAGGGGGATTCCACGAACATTTTGCCCGCCCACCCCCAGCTATCATACTAATCTCCAGTGGTGGTGTTGTGTGGACCAGAGGTTTTGTGGGAGAAGGTGCATAGGAAAGCTAAGTCTCTGTGCGGCAGGGAAGTAAGCAATTGGGGGACTGAAAGGTTGGAATTCTGCCTGGAAATGAACCGGCAACCCATGAAGACCTAGCAAGACGGAGGAAATATGAGCTATTTGTGATTAACCCCAGACAAGAGCACAAAGAACAAAATCAGCCCCTTCCACAAAAATATAATTACTCCCCACCCACCCGTATCGTAAGAGAACCTGGATCAGTCCAAAGACCCATTGAGTCCAGGGGGGCCGCTAGGGGTGCCTTGGAAGATGGCCAACAATACCATATTTCCGGCTCGCACAAGGTAATTTAGAGGCTGATTATGGGGAGTATATCAGCCTCCCTCTTCTTCCCAGGGGGTGGGAAGATGCTGCCTCGCCCGCGGTTGCCCATAAATCACCCCCAAGTTCGAAAGAAGGAGGGGGTGGGGGCACTGGGCGGAAAGCCCTCGAGGGAGCTCCGGAGCTCCCGGACACTGCTTTCAAGAGCGAAACTAGTTGCATTGCTTAAAAGAAAAAAAAATTGTAGAAAGTAAATGCACATGTTTCGAGCAAAGTCAGTGGTGTATTATCTGCTAAATAAATCTACCACTGTTCACACAGAAATATAAACAACGTTGTTCCTTTCAACTCACTTGTGGAAACAACTTGGAGGTTATTAAGAAGAAAAACGATAACAACGAGATGGGAAGATGGGACTTGTGAATACCAAAGCAGCAGAAATATAAGATGACTGGACCCCTACCGAACTCGAAGCATGGGTACCCCCCACAAAAATTTAAAACTCGGTTAAATATTTGGACTTTGTGATATGTATTGGCATAATTTGGAATAATTAATATGATATGATATGATTGGTTTGTTAAATGGAAATTTAATAAAAATTATTATTTAAAAAAAAGACCCATTGAGTTCAGTTGGTTTTCCACAGCCAAATGTTTCCGAGAAAGTCACAAGCAGGGGATGATGGGAATAGCCCTTCTTAATCCCTGCCCTCGCTCCCAACAGTTGCCTCCCCAACCTTCACCTACGACTGCATTCAACGTGGAGCTCAGCGTGTTAGTTTTACTGGTTATAATGATAGCACTTCTATCCAGGATTCTAATCAATGTTTCTTTTACACTGCATTACTTGTTGCTCTTTGATACGCTGTCATGTCATGCTAAATTTTAAATGGAGGGAAAGAACTCTGTGCTGGGATACTGCCGCAAATCTTGACATATGGTCACAAAAACCACGGGAAAATTGCAGCACAAAACTCCTGAAATTTTCCAAGTTAATGGGGTTCCAAATTGATTCCCCCCCCCCCCCGGAAACGATTAATACAGAATGAGCTCTAACCTTCCACTAACTTCCACTAGTTTTCCAGAAGCGACTTTTACATTGTGTGAAAGATCACATAAAATGTGAAAATGAACTGGGAAGCAACCTAACCCCTGTCTCACAACATACACTTTAGCCTTCTCTTATCAAGATGTGCCAATTTGGGTAATTTTGGCTGTCTTTTTCTGCACCTTTTGCAGCTGTACAATTATTATTCTTTTTTGAGATGCCGTGGATATTGCAGAACTGGAAAAGGCACAGAAAAGGGGGCAGGCAAAATTATTGCTCTTCTGTGCTGCTTTGATTAAAGAGTCTGCAATTCTGTTCCCAAAGCTGTGTTTGCTCCATCTCCTCCCACTCTCTGCTAAAAATGTTAATTTGTTAAATGTTAGCGTTATTTATGTGCCTAAATGGCATGACCATCTAATTTATATTGTTGCATTCTCAACTGAATATTGTATACTAATGAACACATTTTTGTGTTCAATAAATAATGCATAATAATCTTCATTAAAGTCTTGCTTTTGATTGCTAAACTAACACTAAAATGCAAGGGTGGAATTTGGTCTTAGTTGTGATTTTTTGCGCAGACATGAACAAACATATCACTCTGGGGCTTTGCAACGATTTTAGGATTTTTTTAAAAAGGCAGATTTTGCCATTGTTGTTGCTAAACATCTGATGGCAGAACTTCTCAGTTTTTAATTACTGTGGAGTAACATGGATATAGTTCTTTTGCGGAATTTGGTAACAGATAAATTGCCTGCATAATTCTCCTTTCATTGTCACAAGTACATTTCATCCAGCTGCCTGCCCTGGGAGGACATTTCAGACCAAGAACAAGGGCAGAGTGGGCCCTCAGAGTTCCTTCATTTATCAGGGACGATTCTTGACAGCTTTGTACAGATTCCAAGGTGGCAGCCCAGCACCCAGGAAAAATACTGCAACCTCTCAGGTTTTCCACCATGGCAATGACTTTGCTCTGGCAACAAATCTGGAGAGTTCTGCTCAGAGATGCGAGAGGAATTAGATCTTTGCCAACTAGGGGATGGGGGACACAAACCCTGTTTTGATCTACATGCACCCAGCCCAAATAAAGTGCAGCTGGAAACTTTGTTATCCACCATATTTAGTGCTTCTCAAATGTTCTAATTCATGGGTAGGCAAACTAAGGCCCGGGGGCCGGATCTGGCCCAATTGCCTTCTTAATCCGGCCAGCGGATGGTCTGGGAATCAGCGTGTTTTTACATGAGTAGAATGTGTGCTTTTATTTAAAATGCATCTCTGGATTGTTTGTGGGGCATAGGAATTCGTTCATTCCCCCCCCAATATAGTCCGGCCCCCCACAAGGTCTGAGGGACAGTGGACCGGCTCCCTGCTGAAAAAGTTTGCTGACCCCTGTTCTAATGCGTTTCTCTCTACCCTCCTCTATTTTGAAAAAGTATCAGAATACCTTTTTATAATGCCTGTTTGCAAACTGATTCACCCACGCCTAGTTTTCTGCCTCAGTTACTGTGTACAAGATGCTTCTTCAATTTCTATTGGGAGCTGACTGTGCGGGAAGAAACAGGCACATGCACCGTGGTTCTGATTTTCATTAGGGACCTCCTGAGTGAGCCTTTTTTTTTTTTTTTGCCAGAGATAAGTGATGAGAAAGTGTTGCTGCATTTTTGAGCAGAAGGTTGCTCTTAAAGGCATAATATATATCCAGGAGAAAAGGAACCTTACCCCAAGGGGCTCATTACACAGTATTTGCACTGCTCTCCACATGCAATTCAGTTGTACTGATTTTCTGCTATTAAATGCCTAGAGGGCTTCAGCTTCACATGTTTAAGAGTTCTTTCTTATGTACCATTACAGACCCTAAGGGCTGTACTCCTGTGCACACTTACTTACTCCCGAGTAAAGCATGTATGGAACTGGGCTAAAGAAGTGTCCCTGTGTGCAAATGGTGCAAATCTGCTGTCTGCACTCTCTGTGGCCTATCAGAAATAATCAAGAGCAATCCTAAAGCATTAAAACAGTTTGACCTCTCTCTGCAGTTGATAAGGTCAGCAGATTTTTAGTGTGGAAATGAAACTCATCTGTTGAACCAACTAAAAGAGGAAAATTATTCCTGTTGGATCAAGGGCCTTGCAGTCTTCTTATCTTGAAGTTACCAGATTTTTTTCAATGAATCTGGGGACACTTTTCAACTTCCCACTAAATAGATGGATTTTGTCAGGGGGCTGATTTGTAAATCCAGAGACTGTCCCCGGGAAACGGGGACATCTGGTAACCTTATCTTATCTGCCGTGAATTTCGGAGCAGGCTCAGAAGCATCATTTCCACTTACTGCCTGGTAGTGAGATGAACCTTGCAAATATTCAAATATAAGCCCGAAAAGATATCCAAGTTCTTGGGGGGGGGGGAACACTCCCCAAACCCCAGGTGACTTCTGAGTTGAGCAGGGGTGTTATCTAGAAAACAGGGGGCACCTGAACATTGTAGTCATGGTAGTTTGGGGTTTTGCCAGCATTCCTACACACTGTGCGTCTCCTGGAACTTCCTCTTGGTGGCACCAGGAGTTCATTCTCAGGTCCTATCCTGCAGCTGGATCTCCTTGTAGATGAGCAGAGAACAGCAAAACAGGTCAGCTGCACTGCCTGTATGACTCTCCCAAATGAAACTTTTGGTAGTTCACTGTGAGTCTGGCAATACTTGATATTCTTTGTAGAATTAAAGGGGTTAGCTGAGAATCAGCTTCCAATAAAAGTTTTGAGTTTTCCCCCCAAACTTTGTGGAAAGATAAAGCTGGGCAGAGGGAGAATGGAAGGCTAGGCTGGATCAAGAGGTTTATTATACCTGTAAATCATACTCATTCAGCTTTTCAAAGGTTTGAGGGACTTGAATGGGTGTATGTGTGTGTGTGTCATATTAAAGATACAATTGCGGAGCTATGAAGGCATCTGGAAATGGAGAAGATTTCGTTCTTCTCCAAAACCAGCAGGTCTTTTTTGTTACTCCTATTTATATGCCTTTTACCAAGATACGCTGTGCAAAGAACAGCTGCCTTCTTTTCCTGTACACTGAAACCTAGTTTGCATACGTGCAAAGTCTGCCTTGATTCTACTCAGTGGCGGACCTTGGCGTCTCAAATTTCAGTGCCGCCCAGTGCAACACTGACATCTGGCTCCCCCTGCCTCTTGCCTTCTCCAGAGTTTTAAAGAATCTCTTATTCTCCTTACTGAGTTGCAATTTCTGAGCTCCCTGTAAAGAGGGATTGACTGTTAAGCCACACTGGAAATTGTAGCTGTGTGAGGAGAATAGGGGGTGCCCTAGCTCTTAGCACCAGTAACAAACCACAGGTCCCAGGATACTTTGGGAGAAGCCATTATTGTTTAAAGTTGCATGAAGTTGCTTTATAGTGCAGATGGTCCAGTATAGTGCAGATGGGGCCTAGATTAAAACAAAACAAATACTTGTTATTTGTAAAGTATTTTTATAACCCCCTGTTTTATTGCCATTGCCAGTCAGTGTAATGTGAGATAAATTACACTATTTTGTGTCCATAGACTTGGACTGCCCATTTTTTCTACTTGAAGCAAGTCCTCTGTATTATTAGACACAGTTACACTGAAGGCCTGCAGGCTGTGTAGGTGAGCAAAGGTGCATATCCCACAAAATTCAAAAACCAGGGAGACCCTTTTGTCTTTGCAAAATGGTGCTTAGTCTCAATATTTCTGAGAATTCTTGTTGTTTATTGCCTTTGTTTACTATCCATTAGCCTGTCACCCCCTGATTTCTGACAGAGTGTTTCAGTAAACTGACCTCAAAGCCTCCAAGTGTCCCTATTTTCCAGGGACAGTCCTGGATTTAAAGAAGTTGCCCTGGTTTCAGATTTGACCCTGGAATGTCCCACTTTTCCTTAGGACGTCCCTATTTTCATAGAAAAAATGTTGGAGGGTATGGAGTTATGCGACCCCCGAGCCAAGGAGAAAAGTAAGACATATATTCAGAAATGTTGGCGGGTAAAGGTAAAGGTAAAGGGACCCCTGACCATTAGGTGCAGTCGTGACCGACTCTGGGGTTGCAGCGCTCATCTCGCTTTATTGGCTGAGGGAGCCGGCATACAGCTTCCGGGTCATGTGGCCATCATGAGTAAGCCACTTCTGGCGAACCAGAGCAGCGCACGGAAATGCCGTTTACCTTCCCACCGGAGCGGTACCTATTTATCTACTTGCACTTTGACGTGCTTTCGAACTGCTAGGTTGGCAGGAGCTGGGACTGAGCAACGGGAGCTCACCCCGTTGTGGGGATTCGAACTGCCGACCTTCTGATCGGCAAGTCCTAGGCTCTGTGGTTTAACCCACAGCGCCACCCGCGTCCCTTTTGGCGGGTATGGTAGGACGTCCCTATTCTCATCTGAGAAATGTTGGGGGTTATGTGACATTAACAGTTTACTTAAGAAAGAAAGAGAAAGAAAGAATGTTTAAAATATTTTAAATCTCAGAATGCATCTATTTGAACTCATTAAAATTGCTATGCAATAACTGAAACACGTCCAGCTGCTTTTGCTGTCTTGATAGATGGATAACACATGTGTTGGGGACCCCAGTACTGGAGTCAAGATGTGAATACAGGAAACCTCCTGGTGACCTTCCTTGTTCAACACGGAGAAAGTCACAAGTGGGGTGACGTACTCAGGGACATTAAGGCATATTCACCTTTGCATATTAAGACGATGCCTAAATGCACCTATGGCTGCTAATGACATGTTTAGCATCACTTCTGATTTGGCCTTTAATTGCTAATAAATTTGCTTAGCATTGCAGTTTTAACTTCTATGATAAACAAGTGAAATGTGAGTTACCCTAGTACATGTAATGAAACACTTAGGAATAGAAAAAATAGGGACAGTTGTTTTACTAAGACCAGGTACCAAAAATAGGACTAACTCCTGGTAAACAGGAGTGGTAGGAGGGTATGTAGATGAAAGCTGAAACAATGTTAAATGACTCACTTAGATGAGGCCTCACCTTTGCCATTTTCCCAGGTTTAATAGAAATGGAGGAATAATTGAAGGCGCCTTTGCAGCCCAAGTACTGTGGTGCTGAAAGACGTGTGTGCTTTATTTTTAGTTATATTTTAAACCCTTGCATAGTTTCTCATGTTGCTTTAATTTTATTCCATTGTATTTTGCAAATAGTTTTATGGCACTCTGACCGCTGTGACAAAGTGCTTGGTAAATAATTACTCCTTATTGTTATTCAGCTCTAACCTGAAAACTGAAAGATGCAAGATTTAAGATGAAACCAAGAAAACTAAAAAAACAAAATAAACGAGGGATCCCACATTTGGTCTCTTAACAAAAACCATGTTGAGGAGTCTAGCCTGTAACACTGACAGTAATTATAGGGTGCCATCCTAAACATTGCTAAATAATTCCCTTTAGTGCTGGGTTTGATCTTGATCTGTGAATTCCCTTTCTGTTATGGGTGTAACTCTAAACAAGAGGATTAACTTTACTTTGCTGTCTTTTTAGCTGGGTTAAAAGAAAAGGTTGAAAAGTTCTTCTGAGCAGTGTAGGAGAGGTGCTCAGTGCTGAGTTTAATATTGTAAGAATTTGCCTTTCACAGTAAACTTTTGCAAGCCTTTGTCTGTGCACTTTACTACGGCCTATGTAAATATGAACACCTATTTTAAAAGGGTCGGTGAGGGAGGGAGACTGCTGTAACATGGGTGGAGGCTACCAGAAAATATGTTTTATTTCAGGGTTTCCTCTACAACCCAAGACCGGCTTCAGATGGGTTTATACACTGCTGTTAGTGCCTGCGGTTTGGCCTTAGCCTTTGATATTAATGCAACCATCAGGTTCACAGACAGTCACCTTCAAATTTCTGAAGGTTACAAATTCAATACGAAGCCTTCGTCTGCCACAAAGGGCTGGTTCACATAGGCATGATTACTCAATAGCTGTGACATTCAGCCAAGAGCTATCTCAACTGAAAAGCATGGAATGATAGGAGAACATAGCCCTTTCTCCTAAGTTTCAGACTACCCGTGGTTAGGGCAACTAAATGCAAAAGAGGACACGGTGTCCCTGGACCATTAACAGTTACGTAATGTGGGGATTTCAGCAGTTGTAGCTTGTCATGCACACCTATTCCATCTATGGGAGTCCTGCCTGCTTTCCCATCTGACTGGCCCTCCCTGTTGCTCATTCCTCAAGCGCACCAACTTGCCACTCCCACACCCTGAGTGACTATGGTTGTAAAGGAATTAAATGGGCCTCTGCTTTAAGTGTACGTGTCTCTGGAACAACACCCTTCACTTTAAAAGACAATGGTGATTGTTTGGAGTGTGCAGATAACGTTTTAATACCTCATTATGCGGAATTAAAAATGGCAGCCACAGCAGATGTTCTTGAAATGGAGTATCCCACATGTTGAGATCTCAAGCGTTGCTGCTGTATGGAAGGTCCCTCCGTGGAAGGACCCACAGGTTGAGAACCGCTGCTCTATGGGGATTAGTCTGTGATGGCTTTTCTTTCAAACAAGTTATCCCTTCGCACCTGTTGTCACTACTGTCCATTTCCAGTTTCCAAGGCATGATTGATCCCAGCTGTGGATGTCAGTCTGAGAGTGGGAGAATCTTTATCAGCCTTCTCAACTGTGAGAGGAAGCAACTTGCATGAATTTCAACTGATTTCTTCAAGGATGACATTTGCAAGGCTGCAGCTTTTAGTCAGCTAATAAATTAATCCCATACACATCTGTAGAAAGGTTTTGGGGTTTTTTCTGGCGTTTTGGTAAAAAAAAGAAAAGAAAAGCTGAACAACTTTGAGGTTTGTCTAAAAAAAGCTCAACAATTTTGGGGGTCTCCTGGTTTTTACTTTTTGAAATATGGCAACCCTAAATTGCAGCCTGAAACTCTGTTGATCAAATTTGTTATTATGTTAATTCAGTGATTTTTTCTGGTGTTACGTAGGGGTATGCATAAACATTTTGTGAGTTTAAGTTTGACCTCATTGAGGGGCAGCATTTGAATATGTGTAGGAAAATGAGAGTACCCCTAAACATTTTTTTTTAGAAAAAAAAGCACTGTGTTAATTATATTTAATGCAGTAATACATGGGTGCAGGCATTCTTTAGAAAAAGCATTCCTCTCTTCTGAGATGTTTCCTGCCATGATGTATGCATACATAACCTAAAAGCATAGTGAGCGTATGTTTTCCTTCAGAAATTTTGTTTTATCCATGTTCCAATGGGTTTTGCTGTCATACAGCACGGTTGGAAAACCTGTGACCCTCTAGATGTTGCCGGACTCCAACTCCCATCATCCCCAGGAATGGCTAATGGGCAGGGGTGATGAGAGATGGAATACAACAGCATCTAGAGGGCCACAGCTTCCCCATCCTTGTCTTAAAGCAATACCTGTTCAGACTCTAGAACTTGACAAAGGAATGTTAATCGTTCAGGATACTGAGATGGTCTCAATGTGAATTACCTGTTAGACAATTGCCCTTGGTAGCACTGGGCTACACAAATATGGAACAAGGTTCCTTTTATTTCATTACATTTGTATGCTATCTTTTGTTCAAGGATACTGTGGTGGAGTACAAGATTGGGCTTTTTTCTGTTCACAGCAATCTTGAGAGACAGTTTAGACCTGAGTGAAATCACAGCATTTTTTTCCCACCAGTGGGACAACAGCTTCCATCACTCTCTTTTTTAAATACATTTTTATTAGTTTTTAACATATTAATTAGGGACGCAGGTGGTGCTGTGGTATAAACCACAGAGCCTAGGACTTGCCGATCAGAAGGTTGGCAGTTCGAATCCCCTCGACGGGGTGAGCTCTCGTTGCTCGGTCCCAGCTCCTGCCAACCTAGCAGTTCGAAAGAACGTCAAAATGCAAGTAGATAAATAGGTACCACTCCGGCGGGAAGGTAAACGGCATTTCCGTGCACTGCTCTGGTTCGCCAGAAGTGGCTTAGTAATGCTGGCCACATGACCCGGAAGCTGTACACCGGCTCCCTCGGCCAATAAAGCGAGATGAGTGCCGCAACCCCAGAGTCGGCCACGACTGGACCTAATGGTCAGGGGTCCCCCCTAACATATTAATTAACATTCATACAACAGAACTTCCCATCTTAAACAATATTTTTTGGACTTCCGTCAACACCTCTGATGATTTTCCGTTCTTATCACTTATTATGCATTTCTTAATTTCATATTACCTTTAATTATCTTTAACTAATAGTTCTCCTCATTGTCTTTTTTGCAATATTTCAAATAATTCACTTTACAAAACTTCTTGCAAGCCTCCTAGCGTAATCTGTTCATCAGAGTTACTTTTCAAATAGTCCGTAAATTTACTCCAGTCTTCTGAGCATCTCTGGTCCTGCAGGTTTTGAATCCTTCCTGTTAGTTGCAGCTTCCATCACTCTCATCCACACTCAGCAGACTGGCTTCATCTTTTTCTGCATCTCCTTCACTTTCGTCTGAACAATTAAGTCCCAGGTATTTTTGAAACCTCCATATGGCTTGGACTGTGATGTATTAAAAGCCTGCAGGAAGAGGCTGTGTCTGGAGCCCCCGATGCTGCTGTGGCCCACTCCTCCACCTCCGACACCGCCCCTCCCCGACGCCAGCACCGCCGGCCATCTCCGCTCAGCCAGCTCCTTCCTCACACCCTCACACTGGTGTGGAGTAGCTGCCTCTCGTGCCCAGGCGCCGGCGCCTCAGAACAGCAGCCATGGCACGAAGTCTCATCCCTCCCTCTTCGGCCTGCCTCTTCCACCGTGGCTGAGGCCCACTCAGAGCATGCTCGGCAACTGGATGCCGGAGGGGGGTGGGGAAGGAGAGAAAGGGATTTCCAATGCCCCTCACTGGCCAACCGCCTATTGCAGTGGCGGGTGGTGAGAGGGCGGGGGACAGATGCCGGTAGACCAGAAGCAGAAGCGGCAGTGGCAGCGGCAGCCCCTTTCCGTTCTCTCTCTCTCTCTCTCTCTCTCTCTCTCTCTCTCTCTCTCTCTCCCGCTGCCCCCCTTATGGTGTGTCCAGTGTCAGCAAAGCTTGCCCCTGCAAGAGAGAAAGGAGCCACACCGGCTCCTTCCTTCTCCGCTGCCTGGCACCTGGTTCACTTGTAACACTAAGATACTGTTAGCATAAGCCAATGTTTACAGTAGAAGGTGACAACAAACCATGGCTTGCAAGCATGGTTTGTTTGTGGTTAATAAAGCATATTTAAGCCACTGGACTGGATTTGAATGATAAAGCTAAACTCTGACTTTTATACGTGCATACCAAGGTCACCTAGTGAGCTTCATGGCTGAGGGGGGGGGGAATTCCAGCACTCCTATCAACCTGATGCATGACAGGACTCTTGTTTGCCTGTCCTGCCCAGGTGCTGAGAAGGGAAGGGTGAGTGTGGCAAGAGACATATCCTAGGGAAGACTTTGCTAACTTTGTGCTCTCCACCTTTTTTTAGACTACAGTTCCCATCATCCCCTGAGACAGCTCAGTTGTACTGGCTGGAGCTAATGGGATTTGTAGCCTGAAAGAGTTGGAGGGCAATTCATTGTTTTGTCCATGCAATGAATTAGCAGCAACTCATAGAATCATAGAATCATAGAATCATAGAGTTGGAAGAGACCACAAGGGCCATCGAGTCCAAACCCCTGCCAAGCAGGAAACACCATCAGAGCACTCCTGACATATGGTTGTCAAGCCTCTGCTTAAAGACCTCCAAAGAAGGAGCCTCCACCACACTCCTTGGCAGCAAATTCCACTGTCAAACAGCTCTTACTGTCAGGAAGTTCTTCCTAATGTTTAGGTGGAATCTTCTTTCTTGTAGTTTGGAACCATTGCTCCGTGTCCGCTTCTCTGGAGCAGCAGAAAACAACCTTTCTCCCTCCTCTATGTGACATCCTTTTATATATTTGAACATGGCTATCATATCACCCCTTAACCTCCTCTTCTCCAGGCTAAACATGCCCAGCTCCCTTAGCCGTTCCTCATAAGGCATCGTTTCCAGGCCTTTGACCATTTTGGTTGCCCTCCTCTGGACACGTTCCAGTTTGTCAGTGTCCTTCTTGAACTGTGGTGCCCAGAACTGGACACAGTACTCCAGGTGGGACACAGTACTCCAGGTACTCATAGCTTCTTTTTCATCTTCTCCATACTGAGGAGCCTATCACAGTTCTGCCAACTTTGCCGGGTAGGGTGGTCTGGGAAGTTTTTGAGATAAGACGAATGATTCCCCTTTCACACATTACTTCATGTGTCTCAATTTCTCAAGCCTGTGTGGGGATACTGTTCTAGAACTAATTCTGAAAGAAGATAAAGAAAGGCCATGGGCGAATATGTTGTTGACCTACCTCTCCCCTCGAAACATATCTTACAACAATGGATCCTGCTTTAGCCATAATGAAATAATGGGTTAAGACCCCAGGGAGAAAGAGAGATGAGTTATCTTTTTCATTTGTTCTCGAAGGTTTTTTTCTAGGATTTCATGATCAAGGTGTCTCCCCTGCCAGGTAAGTATAGTTTTTTTTTCTAGGATTTCACCGCGCCCTTCAAAGTTGTGATCTCTAGGACAACTTGGACATATATTGTAAAGGTTCTATTGCTCAGCCAAGTGAGATGTTAGCTAATGTAGCCTGGTGTTTGGTCTGCTGTTTTATTATCATGAGATCATTTTAGGTACTAGCTCTTCCATGAAGATAATTGATTACGAATGACATGGTTAATACACATACAGCCCTTGGGGGCTTTGGGAATATGCTTGGAATACGATGCAGTAATAGAATGCCTCTGGGTTTCTGGAGTCCCTCTTGCCTGTCCACCTCCAGCTTGAACAACTTTCAGTGGTAATATTTTGAGACAGTGTACATCCTACTTGCTCTGTGGTCCTGTTCACAGCGAACGGCTTGTGGTGTGTGGGCTTTGTTTGAGCATCCTAATTGTGCTGGCAGAGTCACTTTGATTAAAGAAGACATGGACTTTGTAAGACTTAAAGGCCAGGGGGACTGTGCCGACCTCAATAAAAGCTCACACTTTTTTGGCCAGCTTTATAAAAGGGTGAGAAATAGTTTTTGCAGCAAGAGAACCAGAGAAAGAGAGAGAGGTGTTTGTGTGTGTGTGTGTGTTTCATTTTCAACCAGTTTCGTTTGAAATCCATGAATTTAAAAATCTTCTCTTAGTTGCATTTGTGTCCCACCTTTCCTACAAAGAACTCAGAGGTGCATCCTTGGGGTTATCACGTTTTATCTTCTGTTAGGAAGGGTGGGCTGTGCGGACCAGCAGTAAGTTGCACTGCATTCACTGATAAGGGATTTCAATCCAGGGTTTCCTCTCCATTTCCACCTTACTAGGCCTCTCGCTTAATTCGAATCCAGTCTGGAAAAAGGTCATTGCAATTTGGAGTTGGTGTAGTAGCTTCACAGCCGAAGAATCACGGGAACAGCAGTTTGTTAAGCGTGCTGGGATTGTAGCTCTGTGGGTGAGGAAAACTACAGTTCTCAGGTTTCTTTCCAGGAAGTCATGTGCTTTAAACAGTGCGGGTCTGTCCATAGACAACTGGATCACAATGACATGAAGACAAGAGTAGAAAGATGGAAGGCTTTCTGAGAGTGATAATTTTAGGGCTCTTTTTTAGAGAAAAAATGATCCCTTCATGGATCCCTTCATGGATCACTGCCTTGCCGTGGCAAAGGGGCTTGAATAACTCAGAGAAGCTATGAGCTATGCTGCACAGGGCCACCCAAGATGGACAGGTCATAGTGGAGAGTTCTGACCAAACGTGATCCACCTGGAGCAGGAACCGGCAAGCCACTCCAGTATCCCTGCCAAGAAAACTCCATGGACAAAGACAACATTTTAGGGCTCTTTTTCTAGAGAATTCAAAGGTTTCTGTATAATAGGGATGGGTATTTATCCACCTGTGGGCCCCCACCAACCTCTCCCTGGACCCTAGGCTCTTATTTTCTTGTTTGTCTTCATTTTGCTAGGGGGTATATAAATCCTAAGTACACTCTTTTTTCTTGGACGGGATGGTGATATTACACCCAAATCTCCCAAACTAATAAACTCTGCCTGAATTGCTGGAATGTCTCTGTGTGCCCAGTTATTATATCTCCTAGGGCAGGAATGCAGCCCCCCCCCCCCCGGCTACACACCCTTTCTTCCAAACTATGCCTCTCACTGGCTCTGCTTTCCAGCTTGGTGGTTGTGCTTCTTTGCTTGCCTAGGCAGAGAGGGGTGTGTGTATCCCAGTGTATAAAGGCAAAATCCACATTGCCTCTGCCCCCCACCCACCACTGGCAAGGCCCCACCTGAAGTTTGTTTAGAAAGGAATTTGTCCCTAGGCTGAAAATGGTTTCCCATTCCTGTCCTAGGAACTTTGGTATATTCCCCCAAAATACGTCATTTTAACTTGACAATAGCAAATCCTAGACATGGGAGAACCTGGAGTTTTGACAGCCTATTAATCTCTTGCTTGCAATTCAGAAACATCAGGCAGGAGGTGTCTTTTGGTCTGGATATGTGCTTGACTTCCGGTCCAGTCAAATAAGCAGCTTCAAAGTTTGTTGCCTAAACGAAGCACTGTCCCGCTGCCCAAATCAAAATAACTGCATGGTACATCTCTATTGGGATGTGGGTGGCGCTGTGGTCCAAACCACAGAGCCTAGGGCTCGCTGATTGGAAGGTCGGCGGTTCGAATCCCCGCAACGGGGTGAGCTCCCGTTGCTCGGTCCCTGCTCCTGCCAACCTAGCAGTTCGAAAGCACACCAAAGTGCAAGTAGATAAATAGGGAAGGTAAACAGCATTTCTGAGTGCTGCTCTGGTTTCGCCAGAAGCAGCTTAGTCATGCTGGCCACATGACCCGGAAAAACTGTCTGCAGACAAATGCCGGCTCCCCCGGCCAGTACAGCGAAATGAGCGCCGCAACCCCAGAGTCATCTGCGACTGGAGTCTTTTACCTTTTTTTTTTTTTTTACAGCTCTATTGCTTCAAAGTGCACATGTTCAATGTTCCTCTCTGAAAAATGATCTACCTACACTAAGAGAACTAGGACCGTGGGATGAATCATGAAGGGTTCTGCCCTAGCTCTCTTCTCTCTGATATGCTAGTCTGTGCGCATGGAGTTTTTATATGCTGGAATAGTTCAGTATTCAGTCCCAGACATGTGTCCCGAAGTGCCAGTATGGTGGAAGCTCTAGCTCATGTTCATTATCTACATGTACTCTGGCTTCAAGTGGGTAGCTGGATGAGGTTGAAGTTGATTGAGGAGGTTCACCTCTTGGTTTTTCCATTTGTGGCTCTTCAGTGCTGCAGAACTCTTGGCTTGCAGGCCATTGCTCGAACATATCAGGAGGATTATGCTATCCAGCAAACCCCTAACTTAGTTTTCACTGGATGCCATAAAAGTATCTCAAGCCCCACCCACCAATTTCCTTCAGACCAAATGACTGCTTTCCTCAGGCCAAGCCAAGCTGCGTCAGCTGAGATTCAATTCTCCAGGTTCTTCCTTAACTTAATTGGTTACCCTGCAGTTCCCACTTACAGCTCTGTACATTCCCCACTCCATTTCTGCACAACAATAATGTGATATATAAAGAAGCTGATTAAAGTCCCAGTGAAACCCATCTCCAGCACAAGAGTCTTTTAAACAGCTGGTTCCATTTATATATTTTTATTTCTTGGAGCTCATGAATGTTCCGGTGAGAGACGGTATAATTGATTTAAATCAAATTATGAAATGCTATACCCTGTTTTCCAAAACACACTTTTCTGGCACTAAATTCTGCAGTGCATCATTCACAGGTAATGTTGAATTAGGCTGGAGGAAAAAAGTTCCCTTTTCAAGCATATAGCAGATTACAGCATGTTCTTTCCCTGCAGCTGGAGCCACAAGGTAGTAGTAGTATAGTAGAATCATTGCCTTGTTGAGGAATTGGAGAATCATGGCTTTCAGGTGAGAGGCACAAAAGCATGTTGTTTCCAGCCTTTTTGCAGCACCCCCTCCCCCGGCCATTGGTTTTTAATTCGCAGTATCTGAAGTTTCCTTTCCTGGATCACACAGCTGATGCAAAGGTCTAGTTCTCACTGAGGGGGCTGACTGTGCCCAGGCCAGCCTGGTGCCCTGCAGATATTTTGGACCGCAGTTCCCATCACTCCCGCCCATTGGCCATGCTGGCTGGGGCTAATGCGGATTACGGTTCCAAACATTTGGAGGCCAGCAGGTTAGAGAAAGCCGTACCATGTCTGCCTTCAAATGCGGCTCACATGATTAAATACTCCATACAAGTAAAGCAAAGTAAAATTCATTGAACACAGAAAACCAGCGAGCCAAGAAGCAAGTGTAACTGAAATACAAGCCTTGCTAATGAGAACAGGGTTGTTGCTGTTGTTTTGTATGCACTTAACTTTTAGATTATATTTTTCTCCGTTGCTTTTTTAAAAGTTACCATATTTTTCGCTCTATAACACACACCAGACCACAAGACGCACCTAGTTTTTGGAGGAGGAAAACAAAACAAAAAAATTCTGAATCTCAGAAGCCAGAACAGCAAGAGGGATCGCTACCCAGTGAAAGCAGCAATCCCTCTTGCTGTTCTGGCTTCTGGGATAGCTGCGCAGCCTGCATTCGCTCCATAGGACGCACACACATTTCCCCTTACTTTTTAGGAGGGAAAAAGTGAGTCTTATAGAGCAAAAAATACGGTAAATGGTAGCTTTCTTTCTAGCCTATGTTCAAGCTGTTGAAAAATATCTGAGTGTTCGGTGGCTGCACTACTAGTCCCAAAAAGGTCATAGTTTGAACTCCAGGTTGGGTTGGCAAAGAAATTCAGTTTGGTTCACATTTTAATGTAAACCTAGTCAAGTCTGCACTTCCTGAAACAACATGCGAAGTAAAATGCAGATGTTCCCTGAAACACACACTTCTCCAAATTGGGCGATACTGTCCTCCAGCAAAAAAATTGTACAAAACCCCACATGTTAGGGAAGAATGTGCATAAGAGCTAACATACACCTTTTTGCAAGCATTTCCCCCCCAAATTTGTGTATGTTAGGCTAAACTTCAAACATACTAAAATGGTGATGAAGTTTCATAAGGACTGAAGGAAGCCAAAAATGATGCACATGGCCACCCCTGACCCCAGGGCAGCATTAATCATGCCAGTAACCCTGTGAAGTAGCTTAGGCACAATTGGGGAGAGAGATTTGCCCAAGGTCACCTGGTGGAATGAGGATTTGAGGCCACGTCTCCCTAGTCCAAGTCAGACGCTGCTACTATATCACATTAGCAATCTGGGACATGGCCTGTCGAGAAGCACGGCAGCTTCAAAGATGGGGAATCAAAGCACTTAGTGCAATGGGACTTACCTCCCATTGGTTGCTACTATTAAGAAAGATAGAAGAAGGTTGCTACTGGGCTACTATTTTTATTTTTAAAGATTTACTACTTTGGGTTGCTATTACATAGGCACTGCATAGGTTACTGTTACTTCCACTATTATTATTTAAATAGCCAGTGCAGTTATGCATAGTTGAGCCTCATAGAAATAAATAGCATTTAAGCCTGTGTGGCTCTCTGCTGCATTGTAGACTGGGTGAAGAAGTGAAACAGCTACTGCGAGGTTATAGTCCCTGTATGTGGTAAAAGGGGTGGGAGGCAGTTATATTTATATGTAGGCTAGGCATGGCATAGCCAATGGCAGCCGGATCATATATCAACAGTTACGAGATCCTGGCATGACTGCTGCCACCTGATTTGTTTTTATAATTAGTCAAGAATATTTAGGCACCGTATTCTTAACCTTTCCACACCCATCTGTGGCCCTGGGGTTAATAGCTCTTCCTTATGAGCGGTGCTAAAGTACCAAAATTGCCTGTGATTCATGTCGTCGTAAAGCACAGCCTGGGCAGAACAGGAAAGGTTTTGTAGGGCTGCTTAGATAGAAGTCAGCACACCTTGGGGGACGTTGCTTCATCAGGGAGCGAGTGGGAGCACTTTGAAAGGGTTAGTCATTAAGAACCTCCCTGACAACAGATTTGTATTTATTTACTGGCCGATGTTCAACTTGAATGCAAAGCTTTGAGCTGCATCAGGTTTCAGCAGTTCCTGGTGCTATTCAGCAAAGGCTCTTTGCAGTTGCTGAGAGCAGTACAGTCCCGAGGAATAGGTTGTCTCTTGAATTTCCCTATTTCATCATCCTTTCCCTATGCTATGTACACAAAAGACGTATTGTGTATCTTTCCTTTGTGGGCAGTGAAGATGATCTGCTTAATGATGGAAGAGAGAGCATACAGGTACAGACACCTGCAAAAGTCTCCCCATCCAAACTTCTCGTTGGATTTTTGGATTCGAAAAACCCAGCAATTGTTTCCATAGCCTTAGTGATACATTAAAGGTAAAGGTAACGGACCCCTGACAATTAAGTCCAGTCGCGAACGACTCTGGGGTTGCAGCGCTCATCTCGCTTTAAAGGCCAAGGGAGCTGACGTTTCTTCACAGACAGTTTTTCTGGGTCACGTGGCCAGCATGACTAAGCCGCTTCTGGCGAACCAGAGGAGTGCACGGAAACGCTGTTTACCTTCCTGCCAGAGCGGTACCTATTTATCTACTTGCACTTTGACGTGCTCTTGAACTGCTAGGTTGGCAGGAGCAGGGACCAAGCAACGGGAGCTCACACTGTCGTGGGGATTCGAACAGCTGACCTTCCAATTGGCAAGCCCTAGGCTCAGTGGTTTAGACCACAGCACCACCCCTCATAATGTGCAATTTGACACATTTTAGCAACTCATACTATTTTTTCCCCTTTCTTTCAGGTTACTAATGTGCAGCTGTGCACAAGCACAACAATTAAACTGCTCCACAACATTGAGCTTAAGGTGATGATCACACGCTGTGTAATAAAAGGAAAGGGGGGAAAATGCAAACTTATTAATATTTTACTAGATAAGCATTATATTGTTTACTGCTTTTCTGGTTTTAAATTGCTTTTTCTTATTATATTTTATCTTGTCACTTTGATACCTTTTCTTTAAAGTGACTGGCAAATGGAGATGATGATTTCAATTTATATACCACCCCTTATCAAAAGATGGGTACAGCATTAAAAACATTTTATGGAGCATAATTATAAAAACATAAAGCCTAGTAATGGACAGCATAATAATAAAAATAATCATAATAACATCCCCCATATATCATTTAATGGCTAAAGGCCTGTGTAAAGAGAAATGTTTTTGCCTTGCGCCGAAGGGCAAGGTGAGCCTCTCTGGGGAAAGCGTCTCACAGATGGGGAGCCACCACATAAAAGGCCCCTTCTAAGGTTACCACCATCTGAACCTCTCGGGGGAAGGGGGCGTAGAGAAAAGCCTCTGATGACAAGAGCGGGGTCAGGGTCGGTTCATATGAGGAGAGGCAAGTCCTGAGCCGTGTAAGGCTTTATAGATCGACACCAGCCTCAGAGCACCCACCTCTCTTCATATGAACAGACCCAGACCCTGCAATAATCATTTGAGGCCTTTCTTCATGTGGCCACTCCATGAGAGGTCCAGAGGATGACAACACAAGAACAGGCCTTTTCTGCAATAGCTCCCCGTTTGTGGAATGCCCTCCCCAGAGAGACTCGCCTGGCACCTTCACTACATATCTTTAGGCTCCAGGCAAAAACATTTCTCTATAACCAGACCTTTGGCTGATTAAGCAATGTATGGCCTTTAAAATATGTTTGAGAGGGGGTTATTGGGTGTGTATGTTCTTATTATGATATATGTGTTGTGTTTTCATTTTATATTTTTATACTATAAACCACTCTGTGATCTTTGGATGGAGGGCAATATAGAAATTTAACAACTAAATAAAACAAATAAATAACAGTTGCTACTAAGCCTTTAAGGAAGAGTCTGATGAATAACTTATAGAAATGAGGCTCATATCTTAAAATGTTTTGTTTAATTTTTTAGTTTTTATTAAAGATTTTGTTGGGTTACAAAAGTACATACATATTCTCTATTTCAGATATTAGAGTCCTTTTTACAGATATTCAGTGTTAGACTTTAACACATACAGTGGTACCTCGGGTTAAGAACTTATTTCATTTTGGAGGTCTGTTCCTAACCTGAAACTGTTCTTAACCTGAGGTACCAATTTAGCTAATGGGGCCTCCCGCTGCTGCCGCACCGCCGCCGCACGATTTCTGTTCTCATCCTGAAGCAAAGTTCTTAACCCGAGGTAATATTTCTGGGTTAGTGGAGTCTGTAACCTGAAGCGTCTGTAACCCAAGGTACCACTGTATAGTACAATGTTTTGATGCAAATGCACTTTGGAGTATGATTCTGGTGTGTGGTTGATAATTTTCAAGTCTTTTGCTATTCAACCTGTGTTGAGTTTCCTTAGGCTTGTGGATAAATCTTCATTTAATGCCAACTGTGCAAATCTGTGACCCCTATTTATTTCCATTACATTTACTAGACTGAGATCATTGACTTAAGTGAGAAACTGTCAGAGTCAAAAATTCAGAAATGCCATAGACTCCAAAATTAGAAGGATGGCAATGAGACCCACCTGTAGTTCACAACGGGCCTAACTGTGGAGCTGGAAAAGGTGCAGAAAAGCAGAAGCTAAATGGCTAAGGGGCATGGGAAACCCTTTATGAGAAAAGCTTGCAATGTTTGGGGCTTTTTAGTATGAAAAAAAGGGGTGCTGTCAGGGACTCAGCGGGAGCGCAGGGAGGAGAGGAGATGGAGAGCGAGGGGGAGCAATCCGAGGGCAGCGTAGGAGAAGATGACAGCAGCCCGATAGATTCCATGAGCCTCTCCAGCGAATCGGAAGATTCACAGAAGGGGGCGCCGATGGGCAGGGCAAGGGGGGACCCAAGGGGGACACCCCAGAAGCAAGGGGCCAGCGGGGACTCCCAGAGCAGCAGTTGGAAATCAGGACCAGCTTCCCCACCAGAGCGTAGTGGGGGGGAGGAGTCCCAGGTATCAGAGCCCACATATGCACCACCAGCGAGAGAAGATGAGTCAGGGTTGGCCACGCCTCCATCGGAGAGCGAGGGAACGGTCAAGAGGAAAGTTGCAGGCTGGGCGCGCGCGCCAAGTTCAAATGTACAGGCGAGCGGCACAGAAGGTAGCCCGGATAGGGAACCAGGTCCTAAAGCCCGCCGGAAGGAGGGGGAAGAATCATCAGGGTCAGCGTCAGAGGAGTCCAGAAAGGATGAAACCCTAGCGGGCAGGAGGGCCCAGAGGAGAAAGGAACTTAGGAAGAGGTGGAGCAAAGCGAGAGTGTTAAACTGGTGTGGAAGGGGCGGAGACTCAGACGGGACTTCGCCGGTCTAAGGTCGAGACGTAGAGCTGCGCGCTGCGGCTTTAAAATGGAAACTGAACCTCAATAAAGACTTTTGTACATAACTACAGCCTAGCGTTGGTCCTCTGTGAGCTGGGACCTGGAGGCAGCTCTGACAGGTGCATAAAATTATGCATGGGGCAGAGAAACGTGGGAAGAGAGGTGTTTTCACCCACTCTTTCATAATGCTGAAACCCATCCAATGAAGCTAAATGATGGGTGATTATGAGCAGATGCAAAGGATGCCTAGTTCAGCAGTGGCCGGTGGAAAGGGCTGGGCCTACATTGCTCGCTTGGTTTCCTATCATGGAGGTGGCTGAGGACAAGGCCGTGGTGAGGTTGGTGCAGGCAATCCAGTCCTCCCACCTCTGTGCCTTCTCCATGATGCCCTACCATTTTCTCTTGGTTTCTGGAGTGACCTCCACATTGGGAAGCCAAGTTAGCTGTTCCACCCAGGGGCATAGGAAGTGGGGTGGCAGTCTGCCCCGGGTGCCATCATGGGGGGGGGGGAATTATAAAGGAACAATTACTGCCCTACTAGGGCAGTTCATAGGGACGCGGGTGGCGCTGTGGGTTAAACCACAGAACCTAGGACCTGCCGATCAGAAGGTCGGCAGTTCGAATCCCTGCGACGGGGTGAGCTCCCATTGCTCGGTCCCTGCTCCTGCCAACCTAGCAGTTCGAAAGCACGTCAAAATGCAAGTAGATAAATAGGTACCGCTCCAGCGGGAAGGTAAACGGCGTTTCTGTGCGCTGCTCTGGTTCGCCAGAAGCGGCTTAGTCATGCTGGCCACATGACCCGGAAGCTGTACGCCAGCTCCCTCAGCCAATAAAGCGAGATGAGCGTCGCAACCCCAGAGTTGGTCACGACTGCACCTAATGGTCAGGGGTCCCTTTACCTTTACCTAGGGCGGTTCATAAAAAACTTTTTTTTTAAAGGTCTTATCTTACTACACTATGGATTCAGTGGAGCCAAAACAATCCATCCTGTAGATTTAAGTTTCTGTCCACAGTCACCTACTTGTTATCAGGGGCCCAGAATCCACATTCCTTTGTAAGAAAATATGAAATAACGTAAAACCATTTTTGCAGGCAAATTTTTTTAAAATCAATGTGGGGGGAGGGGTGACAAGAAATTTTCCACACCGGGTACCACATGACCTTCCTTCACCTCTGGTTCCACCCCACACTGTCCTGCCAGTGGCTGCTAATATACTTACACTGTCGAATTAGCTTCCATGGGGCATAGGATCTACTCCGGCCTTGTGATCCATTTGGCATTGAAGTGGCCAGAAACCCCCTGCCCTAAAAACAATCATTCTTAATGACTTTTGCAGTCCTAAAATGCCACCAAAGTTGTTCACACTTTACCTCCCATGATCAAATTTGGGCAAGCATTGCCCAGGAGGAAGAAATATACTCTGTCAAGAGTGGCCCTATGAATTTTTTATTGGCCCTTAACAGTCAGACCTGTCTGGAGTCTGATTCCTTGCTACCTACCAGGGCCCTGGACTGCACAGCAGCATGAAATTAAATGGAACTGTATTATGTTTGCTTATTTATTTTTATTTAAAAGCATTTCTAAACCGCTTTTTTTAAAAGAACACCTAAGTAGTGCACACTATGTAAAAGGGTAAAGGTAAAGGTACCCCTGCCCGCACGGGCCAGTCTTGACAGACTCTGGGGTTGTGCGCCCATCTCACTCAAGAGGCCAGGGGCCAGCGCTGTCCGGAGACACTTCCGGGTCACGTGGCCAGCGTGACATCGCTGCTCTGGCGAGCCAGAGTCGCACACGGAAACGCCGTTTACCTTCCCGCTGGTAAGCGGTCCCTATTTATCTACTTGCACCCGGAGGTGCTTTCGAACTGCTAGGTTGGCAGGCGCTGGGACCGAGCAGCGGGAGCGCACCCCGCCGCAGGGATTCGAACCGCCGACCTTTCGATCGGCAAGTCCTAGGCGCTGAGGCTTTAACCCACAGCGCCACCTGCGTCCCAGTGCACACTATGTACAATATATTAAAACAAAAACACAGTAGTACCTCGGTTTAAGAACAGTCCGGTTTAAGAATGATTTGGTTTACAAACTCTGCAAAACTGGAAATAGTGTGTTGGTTTGAGAACTTGACCTCGGTCTAAGAACGGAATCCGAACGGTGGAAGGGCATCGGCGGTGGGAGGCCTCATTAGGAAAAGCGAGCCTTGGTTTAAGAACAATTTTGGTTTAAGAACGGACTTCCCAGAATGGATTAAGTTCGTACATCAAGGTACCGCTGTACAGTCTAAAATCAGTAAGATTGTATGAAAACAATGAAAACATGAAAGCAAATAGAACAGATCCGGGGAGTAATGCAGCTTTGTCCAGAATTTGTTATTAATTAATATTTCTTTTATGGGGGATCATCCCTCATTTCAGCTATTAAATCACTATTTCAACCACTCTTAGCACCAAGGCCATCAAATGTGGTCAGCACAGATGCTTCAACGTGTAGAAGTGAGCCAGTAAGGAAACGAACATGCTTAGTCTATGGCACACTTCCTCTTTTTTGCCATTCTGACATGTATATGTTATTTTGCTAAAGTCTCTCTCTCTCTCTCTCTTTAAAGAAGATCCAGTTTCTGCAGCACATTTAATAGTAATCTCTGGAAGAAAGAACCAATAATTTTGTAATCTAGCAACCGGCCTGTTTTGCATTTGATTCCAATTGGCCACCTGCATGTTATTAACCTCTGGAAGGTTACTACGATCACAGTTGTTTTTGTTTGTTTTTGTGTGAAGGCTTTGTAGTGCGAGGAAAATGTTCGTAACCAGTTACTTTGCCTGGTCTTTCCTGATTGCAGCTTGGAGATGAGGCCTGGCTGGTTGGTGCGAAATAAGAGTCATCTAGTGCCAGTAATAGTGTGCATTTAATTCTGAGACAGAAATAGAAATGGGTCAAGCAATTAGGATAAACTTCCTCCCACTCCTTGCTTTAAAATAAATACGCTCTCTGCCTGAAAAGCAGCCTCGTAGAAAATAATTTACTATGTAAAAATAAATTACTTAGCGTCTGGCAAAGAATGTATTTATTTTTACTGTTAAGGCCAGATTTCCATGGGAAAGGCAAATTGAATTGTGCCTTTCAAATCTGAGTGCTGCTTTTTTGGATACGCAAAGTCATTCCTCTGCTTTTGTGTGCCCTGAAGTTTTGCTGATGCAATGAAGATGGGATGTTGCAAGTCCTATTGTAACGTCCACCAAATGGGAGAACAGCAGGGATATAATGACACTTTCATTTTGTGTGTCACTGTTTTGCTACATTTGCTACATATTCCCAGGCAAGGTAGAAACCCAAGTCAAGCCCAGTTGAGGCTGAGAACTTTGCAGGCGCCCCTTGCAAATCTCTCTCATCAAGCGAGTTAGCAAGAGCTTTAATCCTCCTAGAGAACCATCACCTGTGCTCAGGAAGGTAGAGGTGGGGTAACTGCTCCTGCCCTCCTTGAATTACATGCTTGAAATGAGGGTGCTTTGAGAGTCTGGCAGAGTGAAGGGGTTGAGAAGCAGGAAATGATCAAAGCAGACTCTCCTAATGCCTTAACCAGGGCAGATTAAGGAGGCATCGGAATTCCCATTCCCTGTCACCAAAGTCTAGGGGTCAGACTGCATGCAACTTTCAGCAGGGAATGAATAATTGTGTGCTTAGCTTTTGTATGTTAAATAGCAGCCATGGAGGAGCCAAAATGTCTTGGGCCAACCCTGCCTGGTCTGGATTGGAAGCCTGACAGCTGCTATTTGCCCCAGGAGGAAAGCTGTCATTGGCACCAATTGAGCACACACACCCCACACTGCCCACAGGCTACTATTAGCAGCCAATATTATTACTATTATTGTTAATGAAGACTGCAGTGCTGGGAGGAAATGGTTAACCCTCACATGTTGTGGTCCCAATCTCACTTGGGTCCCTAACTGCTATCATTAAGGGGGAAACAGATGTTAGATGGATTCACCCTATTTCAAGTCACATCTCTTTAGCCCTGGAAGAACGAACCTGCCCCTCCAATGCTGCTGCTGCAAGGGAATCCCGTTAAAGGAATTTGGGGGCTTGCCATGCTTTCGTCCGAATCCCTGGAATCGGATTTGGGCTGCGCAAGTCCCTGGGAACATGTGGGGAGAGGTGAGGGCCTGTGGCGCAGCTCCAGTTTCTCCCCAATATTGTTTTCCCTCACTGGCTTTCACTGGAATCCGGAAGTCAGTTCTGTCCCTAAGCGTGGGGACAGATAGTCCTAACCAATGCCTAAGCAACCACTCACATTCATGTATGTTAATAAAGTTGTGGCCAAAATTATGCCAGAAACCTTAAACAAAAATTCTGTGTGATGTGTGTTTTATTTAAGGGGGGGTGTGCGTTTTGTGGACCTCGACACTCAATAAGGGCAGCATGCCAGCAGGGGCAGACTTTGGTAATCTTTCGTAATATAGGCCAAGATGTGGTGCCCCCAAATGGATCTTCTCAATCATGGATCTTCTCTTCCACCCATTTTCTCCCTCTTTCCCCTCCACATGAAATTGGCCCAAGGATCATTTGCTGCTCTCGGGCCGTAGCTAGGTTGCCCACTCTTGTTCTAAAGAGATGAATTGTTGAGGGGCTTGGCTTGCTTCCGGAAGGGACCAAAGCAGAGGATTCTGGGTGCTCACCAAGTTTGTGCATTCACCCAACCCATTCCTTGCTGCTTAATTGGGGTGGGCCAGTGTCTAATAGGCTCAAGGGCCTCTAAAATGGAAACACAGGCCCTGCATGTGTGGAAATGGATGAGACTGAATCCTGTGATTAAATTAAAAGATGCCTGCTTCTTGGGAGAAAAACAATGACAAACCTAGACAGCATCTTAAAAAGCAGAGACATCACCTTACCAACAAAGGTCCATATAGTTAAAGCCATAGTTTTCCCAGTAGTGATGTATGGAAGTGAGAGCTGGACCATAAAGAAAGCTGATCGCCGAAGAATTGATGCTTTGGAATTATGGTGCTGGAGGAGACTCTTGAGAGTCCCATGGACTGCAAGAAGATCAAACCTCTCCATTCTGAAGGAAATCAGCCTTGAGTGCTCACTGGAAGGGCAGATCGTGAAGCTGAGGCTCCAGTACTTTGGCCACCTCATGAGAAGAGAAGACTCCCTGGTAAAGACCCTGATGTTGGGAAAGATGGAGGGCACAAGGAGGATGAGATGGTGGGACAGTGTTCTTGAAGCTACCAGCATGAGTTTGACCAAACTGCGGGAGGCAGTGGAAGACAGGAATGCCTGGTGTGCTCTGGTCCATGGGGTCACGAAGCGTCGGACATGACTAAACGACTAAACAACAATGAATCCTGTGACCTCTGACAATGGGCCCTCTGCTCTGGTCTGTATTCAAGTCCTACACAATGGGCAACTCGCAGGCCCCTTCCAGCCCATTCCATGAGCTCCAAAGCGCGTCCCACCAGGGTCTTTCTAAACCTCTGTCTGCCTTGGTATGGAAAAAACCTGGGAAAACCCGGAGGCCACAATTCATGCCGGAGGGCCATAGGTTGTTTAGGCCAATTTATTATTATGGTGCGAATGGGGTAGGCTTTGTGGCGTTTCATTCACACTGTGTTAATAGCGTGACAATACTTCGCAGAATGAGCTCAAACAGCAATATTGGGGGCTTATTAAAATGACTGAGTATTCCTTATTAGCTGGAATACCTCACTATATTGGAAACATAAAGTATTCTGCATCAAAGCATAAATACTACATTTCTCCCTTTCATCCTTAATTTGATTATGAACTATTACTATGCTTTCCCATAAAATATGAAAGTTTCACATTTTGATGGTTTCTCAAATGCTAGTTTTACTTTCTGCACAAATACTACAGATCCTTTCTGCATAATTATTTAGCAGCCATTTCGGGTTAATTATTGTCATTAACAATATGAGTCCTATGAGAGAATATCAATTAAAATATACACAGCTGAACTTTCAAATGAGTAAATAATTTAGTTTTTCGAAATGACTGGAAACAGCAGGGTAACAGTCAAAAGGGGAACAATTATTTTAATGCTTATTTGACAAATGAGTAATTTTTACAGCAAATTAGTTTCTTATCATAGCACCCCTACTGGTTACACTGGGAAAGCTGTTAACACGAGTTTTTAAAATAAAAGCTGTTAAGTTATGCATGTGAAGTTAAGGAAGTCATTTGTATGAGGGAAAGGTGATTACGACATGCATTGTTAGTTGAAAGAATGTTGCTACTGGGATCTAATTAGGGATATAAATCACTGAAAATTATGTGTGTGTGTGTATATATATAGGGCTTGGTACATTAAAGGGAGCTGCACATTTCTCCATGAGTATTTTATTTTAAGTAGCTTTTCAGAAATAGTCCTCATCTGTTTTCCTTTTGAATCCCTAGAGCAAACGGTCCTCGCCCAAGAAAGCAGTTTCAGGGTGCAAATGTTAATAACTAGGCTTGCTAAAATAACAGCAAGCCAACAAACTGGGCAGTGCCTGCATTAAAGATGGAAACTCCATCCCTATGCATTTGAGGGGTGGGGGATGTTGAAAGACTACAGCAAGGGACAGGTTTTAACATGCAGGCTCTTTGCTCAGGCTGCCTTTGATTGTTTACCCAACTTCTAAGAACAGAAGGAAATGGGGGGTGAGGTGGGGGGGAACTAGGCTTCCAGAAAACACGATATTTCTTTCTTCAGCATAAATTCTGAAGCACCCTGACAGCGTCTTGTCCTTTCCCCTTTTGAAATACAGGTTGCTTAGAAGACAACTGCTCTTCAGTATGTATAGTTACAATGGTACCTCGAGTTACAAACGCCTCAGGTTACAAATGCTTTAGGTTACAAACTCTGCTATCCTGGAATAGGTACCTCGAGTTGAGAACTTTGCCCCAGGATGAGAACAGAAATCGTGTGCCGGCGGCACAGCAGCAGCAGCAAGAGGCCCCATTAGCGAAAGCACACCTCTAGTTAAGAACAGTTTTCAGGTTAAGAACAGACCTCCGGAACAAATTAAGTTTGTAACTAGAGGTACCACTGTATAAAAAGGTAAAGGCACCCCTGACCATTAGGTCCAGTCGTGACCGACTCTGGGGTTGCGGCGCTCATCTCGCTTTACTGGTCGAGGGAGCCAGCGTTCAGCTTCCGGGTCATGTGGCCAGCATGACTAAGCCGCTTCTGGCGAACCAGAACAGCGCACGGAAACGCCGTTTACCTTCCCGCCAGAGCGGTACCTATTTATCTACTCGCACTTTGACGTGCTTTTGAACTGCTAGGTTGGCAGGAGCAGGGACCGAACAATGGGAGCTCACCCCGTTGGGGGGATTCGAACCGCTGACCTTCTGATCGGCACATCCTAGGCTCTGTGGTTTAACCCACAGCGCCACCCGTGTCCCTGTATATATATATACACCACTATATAGGCAGTTGTAAATTGTTGGCTTTCCTCTCCGCTTAGAAAAAAGGGGGGGAGGGAAAAAACCCCGCAGGAACTCACAAGACATTTTCGTCTTGCGAAGCAAGCCCATAGGAAATTCGTTTTGCGAAGCACCTCCAAAACGGAAAACCCTTTCGTCTAGCAGGTTTTCCGTCTTGCGAGGCATTCATCTTGCGGGGCACCACTGTACCGTTACTGACTCACATGTGTACATGAAAGAGTTAACCTAAGTCCAGAGCTCAGGTTGCAAGTGGGTGTGGCTTAGCAGGCTCTCAGCAGCCTCTGTTCCCCACCCCTTGTCCTTCCTTTCTTTTCATGCTTCCTGGAAGAAGTAAAGAAGGAGCCGAGCCCCTACATACACACACACACCAACCTGAATAGTTCCCCCTGAGGGTTGAGAGATTTGGGTGCCTATTGCATGATGTTGGTGCTGGGAGTTGGGGTGAGCAGATTTCCTGCTATTCTCTTCCTTTGTGGATCTGTGGTTTATTATGCCCTACACCAGAGGTCAGCAAACTTTTTCAGCAGGGGGCCGGTCCACTGTCCCTCAGACCTTGTGGGGGGCCGGACTATTTTTTTTTTTGGGGGGGGGGAATGAACGAATTCCTAAGCCCCACAAATAACCCAGAGGTGCATTTTAAATAAAAGCACACATTCTACTCATGCAAAAACACGCTGATTCCTGGACCGTCCGCGAGCCGGATTGAGAAGGTGATTGGGCTGGATCCAGCCCCCGGACCTTAGATTGCCTACCCATGCCCTACACTCTTGAATTTCAGCTCAGCCAGAAGAATATATAAAACTAGTTAAAGATAGTAAGGTATGAAGAATGCAGTTTTGCCTAATCTTCCCCCAAATATCTATCTATCCATGCCGTCTATTCTCACCCTCTACACATTTTTTGGCTGTGTGTATTGGCTGGGGGAGAAGTTTAATTCAGTTCACATTTAAAGGCAAACCTTCCTAATTAGTATTTTCCAAAACAATTTGTGAACCAAAAAGTCACACACCTCTGAATTTAGCCGTTCAGTTTTGCAGCCAATTAAGCCAACTAATGTGTACAAAAATTGCAAGTACTAGGGTAAGACATGCATTAAAATGCATATATTGGTGAAAATAACACAAAAAATGCATTATATCAGGGGAAATTGCTTGGCAAAAATATGTATATTACTTACAGTTGCATTTAAAATGTGTGTATTATAAATTCTCACTAAAATGCTGGTGGTTTTCATGAGGACTTTTAAAGAAAAATCACAAACTGATTTGGAAGTTTTAATTTAAGATTGGGAAAATGAGAAACTGAGAGAAACCAGAATGGCCAGATTCACCCACCCCTAGCTTTGTGGGTACAGAACCTAAACACAGCACCAGCAGATAGTGTAGTGGGGCACCACCACTCACCAGATCCCTGGTTGGTTGTGCTATTCATGCTTACTGAGAGGGGCAATGTAGCAGAGAGGTTGGTATGGTGCAGCCACACCCACGAAAAGGCTGCATTGGCTCCCCCAGTGAGTCCACACCATGTGAACATCACTGCCATGTTGCCCTTCCACTTCCTGGTAGGCAGCAGAGGCACAACTGACCAGATGTCAAGTGAGGAATGCCAGCCCCCCATGCCATCCGTTACTGGTACGTGTAGGCACAGATTCTCATTGTACAGTTGGAATTTCTGCATAATAATAATAATTTATTATTTGTACCCTGCCCATTTGGCTGGATTTCCCTAGCCACTCTGGGCAGCTTGCAACAAAGATTAAAAATACATCAAAATGTCACACATTAAAAACTTCCCTGAACAGGGCTGGCTTCAGATGTCTTCTAAATGTCAGGTAGTTGTTTATCTCTTTGACATCTGATGGGAGGGCATTCCACATGGCGGGTGCCACTACCGAGAAGGCCCTCTGTCTGGTTCCCTGCAGCTGTGCTTCTTGCAGTGAGGGAACCGCCAGAAGGCCCTCGGAGCTGGACCTCAGCGTCCTGGCAGAATGATGGGGGTGGAGACATTCCATCAGATATACTGGGCCAAGGCTGTTTAGGGCTTTAAAGGTCAACACCAATACTTTGAATTTTGCTCGGAAACATGTTGTTGTTGTTGTTTAGTCGTTTAGTCGTGTCCGACTCTTCGTGACCCCATGGACCAGAGAACGCCAGGCACTCCTGTCCTCCACTGCCCCCCGCAGCTTGGTCAGACTCATGCTGGTAACCTCGAAAACACTATCCAACCATCTCGTCCTCTGTCGCCCCCTTCTCCTTGTGCCCTCCATCTTTCCCAACATCAGGGTCTTCTCCAGGGAGTCTTCTCTTCTCATGAGGTGGCCAAAGTACTGGAGCCTCAGCTTCACAATCTGTCCTTCCAGTGAGCACTCAGGGCTGATTTCCTTCAGAATGGAGAGGTTTGATCTTCTTGCAGTCCATGGGACTCTCAAGAGTCTCCTCCAGCACCATAATTCAAAAGCATCAATTCTTCGGCGATCAGCTTTCTTTATGGTCCAGCTCTCACTTCCATACATCACTACTGGGAAAACCATAGCTTTAACTATACGGACCTTTGTTGGCAAGGTGATGTCTCTACTTCTCAAGATGCTGTCTAGGCCTGTCATTGCCCTTCTCCCAAGAAGCAGGCGTCTTTTAATTTCGTGGCTGCTGTCACCATCTGCAGTGATCATGGAGCCCAAGAAAGTAAAATCTCTCACTGCCTCCATTTCTTCCCCTTCTATTTGCCAGGAGGTGATGGGACCAGTAGCCATGATCTTCGTTTTTTTGATGTTGAGCTTCAGACCATATTTTGCACTCTCCTCTTTCACCCTCAATAAAAGGTTCTTTAATTCCTCCTCACTTTCTGCCATCAAGGTTGTGTCATCTGCATATCTGAGGTTGTTGATATTTCTTCCGGCAATCTTAATTCCGGCTAGGGATTCATCCAGCCCAGCCTTTCGCATGATGAATTCTGCATATAAGTTAAATAAGCAGGGAGACAAAATGCAGCCTTGTCGTACTCCTTTCCCAATTTTGAACCAGTCAGTTGTTCCATATCCAGTTCTAACTGTAGCTTCTTGTCCCACATAGAGATTTCTCAGGAGACAGATGAGGTGATCAGGCACTCCCATTTCTTTAAGAACTTGCCATAGTTTGCCATGGTCGACACAGTCAAAGGCTTTTGCATAGTCAATGAAGCAGAAGTAAATGTATTTCTGGAACTCTCTAGCTTTCTCCATAATCCAGCGCATGTTTGCAATTTGGTCTCTGGTTCCTCTGCCTCTTCTAAATCCAGCTTGCACTTCTGGGAGTTCTCGGTCCACATACTGCTTGAGCCTTCCTTGTAGAATTTTAAGCATAACCTTGCTAGCGTGAGAAATTAGTGCAATTGTGCGATAGTTGGAGCATTCTTTGGCACTGCCCTTCTTTGGGATTGGGATGTAGACTGATCTTCTCCAATCTTCTGGCCACTGCTGAGTTTTCCAAACTTGCTGGCATATTGAGTGTAGCACCTTAACAGCATCATCTTTTAAAATTTTAAATAGTTCAGCTGGAATACCATCACTTCCACTGGCCTTGTTATTTGCAGTGCTTTCTAAGGCCCATTTGACTTCACTCTCCAGGATGTCTGGCTCAAGGTCAGCAACCACACTACCTGGGGTATATGAGACATCCGTTTCTTTCTGGTATAATTCCTCTGTGTATTCTTGCCACCTCTTCTTGATGTCTTCTGCTTCTGTTAGGTCCTTTCCACTTTTGTCCTTTATTATGGAAATCTTTGTATGAAATGTTCCTTTCATATCTCCAATTTTCTTGAACAGATCTCTGGTTCTTCCCATTCTATTGCTTTCCTCTATTTCTTGGTTCTTCCCATTCTATTGCTTTCCTCTATTTCTTTGCATTGCTCGGAAACATACTGGGAGCCAATGTAGGTCTTTCAAGACTGGTGTTATGTGGTCTCGGCGGCCGCCCCCAGTCACCAGTCTAGCTGCTGCATTCTGGATTAGTTGTAGTTTCCGGGTCACCTTCAAAGGTAGCCCCACGTAGAGCATGTCACAGTAGTCCAAGCGGGAGATAACTAGAGCAGGCACCACTCTGGCCAGACAGTCCTTCTCGAGTTCCTTGAAGACTTATCAGGATTTCTTCTGCTCCAGAGGGTAGGACCCGAACCAATGCCTTCAAGTTACGAGAAAGGAGATTCTGACTAAACATCAGGAAGAACTTTCTGATGGTAAGAGCTCCTTCAAAGCTGGAACGGACTCCTATCTGGAGGTTATGGACTTATTGGAGGTTATTAAACAGAGGTTGGGTGGCCATCTGTCATGGATGCTTTAGTTGAGATTCCTGCCCTGCAGGGGGTTGGACTAGATGACCCTCGAGGTCCCTTCCAGTTCTTCAGTTCTATGATTCCTTAGAGGAAGATTTGCAATGGCAGTCAAGCTATCCAGTTCTACAAATGTTCTCCCACAGTGTGCAGCCCCAGAGGTGGCTCCCCATCCCTGGAGTAGGCTGTACAAGCCTAGATAATGGATCACTGGGCTGCATAAAAGGAAGTAGTTCCATTGCAGAAATTATACACAGGCCAATTTGATGGCCACAAATGTGGCTGACATTAAAAGGCCGTTAGGCAAATTTATGGAGGATAAGTCTATCAGCGGCTACTAGCCGTTATGGCTATGCTCTAATTTCACTGTTGGAGACAATATTCCTCTGAATGTTAGTTACTGCGAATTGTAGGTAGGAGGTTTTTTATGTTTTAATGTGTCCATTCAGGGCAGGAAATGACTTCATCATACATGTGCTGCAATGATGAGAAATATGTTACCTGCCAAATTCCTTCCTGTCATGCATGAGAAAAGGTATAAGGAGCACTCTTCAGGCGGTGATACTGAGATATCTGGAACCTGTGTTTAAGTTTCCTGGTGAGAGATAATGTGTGTGTATTTGTTAACTCTAAAGCACAAAAGCTCCCAATGAAATTATGATGGTGGTTGTAATGGTTCTAGGGGGTTGCTCGTGCGTAAGTCGTCGCCACACCTGGCTGAGTTACCTGGGTGAACCCTTTCTGTCCAGACAGCCACCCATCCGTGGCTGTCTCAATCGCTGGCAGAATCCGTCAGTGGGCGTTTCTTGAACTTCTTCCAGCAAAGAAGTTCTTTGACGCCCAGTCTCCTCCTACTCTCCCTGCGCGGAAGTCTTCTGCGCAGGGAGGGTGTGGGCAGCGGAGGACCCGTGCTCTCCCCGCTGGTCTCCAGCGAGGAGTCCTGGAGCCTTCTCTCCAATTCCCCCATCTGCCCCCCTCCTCCACTGGTGCTACGCTGATTTCCTTCCCCACCAGATGGGCTGCCTCTCTCCCTACTGGGACCCTCTCCAGCATCCCTCTGGAGCCCTCTCTCCTCCCTTGGCTCCAATGGCAGTTCCCTGACAGTGGTGATGATACCCACATAGGGGAAATACATTGTGTATCAGGTTTGCCTGTTTGATAGTATTATTTGATACGAGAATATGCTTTTATCTTCTGGTACATGCGCCTTATGGTGATCTTTCTTCTTTCCAAGTTGCCTTTTTAGTACAATAATAGTAACAAAAATATTAAACGTTAACTAAGACGCACTTCTGCTGTTTATGTAAAGCTTGTAGCAAAAATCATTTCCTGAAAGTTAAGAAGATGTGACATAAAGTATTGATTTCAAGGGCAACATTTCTGATGCTTTTTATTGAAAAAAAATTATGTATAGAACCTTTCTTATAAGCACTGTTTTTCAAGTTATGCTGATTTTCTTTTTTTATCACACTACAGAGGCTTCCCAGTTTCAAAAGCAGATGTTTACTGAACAATTTGGACTAGTTTTAAAAAGTGAATAAAAGCTAAGTTTACAATTAGGTAAGTTGAAACAATGAGATGATAAATCTAGAGGTTATTTTCAGGGTAGACGGAGTAGGCCTGGCCCTGCACATTACTCTTGTCAGTGCTCCCCACTGTTACTGCGAAATGAAAATTTGCCGTGGAACAAAGTTGGAGACAGGAGAAGAGGCAGGGTAGTTTCTACCCCTTTGGATTTATGGAGCATGATCAGGGTGAGGGAAGGGTCACGGCCATTCCACCTCCTCTGCTTTCGCTTTCCATGGAAGGACTTTTTGAAGAGGAAGGGGGAGCCTTCTATTTGCTTTGCTACCTGTGGAAGGGCTTGTTGAAAAGTGCAAGAACGAAGCTTTATTGCTCATCAAGGGGCTTTATGAAAAGGTCAGCAGAAGAAGTACCTCCTCTTTGCTTTGCTGCCCACTGGGCTTGTGGAGCAATCAGCAAGCAGCTGCTCTGGACATGGAGGAGCTTTTGGAAAATGTGTGTGGAGTGGTGGGGGAAGCAATGCTTAATCCACTTGTTTGCTCGCTCTGTTGTTTTTGCTTTGCTGCCTGCCAGCCACATGGAGAGGTAGGCAGGCAGCTCCTTAAAAAAAACAGTGTTGGGCAGAAAGCATGGGAATCACCTGCTGTTCTTGTTGCTGCCTGCCAGTGATGTGGCAGACAGCTGCATGAGGAACTTTTTGAAAATGGAGGAAGAAATGTAAGAATTGTCCCATTGCTCCTGTGTGTGTTTACTGCCTGGCATGTGGAATAGGCAGCTGCTTGACAGGGAGTGCGGTGGAATTTAATAATTAATATAATATAATATAATATAATATAATATAATATAATATAATAATTTATTTGTACCCCGCCCTCCCCGGCCAGAGCCGGGCTCAGGGCGGCTAACATCATAAAACTAACACAGTATACAAAGAACACAAGAACATAAAACAGGCAATCAATTAATTTTTTAAAAAATCTTAAAATTAGTTCAGAGCAAATTAAAATCTGGACAGATGGCAGTCCATGGGTAAAATTGAGAGTGGTTAATATTCTCCAGGGCCAAATGTTACCACTGGTCGTATAAAGGACCTGTGAGCGGGCTGGGGGCCTCTTTAATGCTTGTTCTTATACAGAAAGAAAAGAATCAGACTGAACCCTGACAAAATATGAGGCTAAGGGGAAGATATGATGACCCTTTCTTGTTTCTGCTGCATGGCATGCAGCAGAGATTGTTCCAAAGCTGTTTGGGGGATGAAGGGCAGAGTTGAAATCAACCACCACCGCCACCACATTTTCCCTGATTGTTTCTAAGGGGTTGGGCAGGGGGCAGTGCTGAGGCATCAACGCTATCAAAATCACCACTATCTTTTTCCTGATTGATCCCAAGGGTTTTTTCAGGGAGGAGGAGAGCACCCATTTTCAGAGTTATCATTATTATTACCACCTTTTCCTCCTACCTGGCCCACCAGCCAGAATTGTTCCTGAGT
The DNA here is from genome assembly GCF_951804945.1 of Podarcis cretensis. Taxonomy (NCBI): domain Eukaryota; kingdom Metazoa; phylum Chordata; class Lepidosauria; order Squamata; family Lacertidae; genus Podarcis; species Podarcis cretensis. The sequence goes on along the minus strand of NC_137172.1, from coordinate 119,660,626 downwards.
TGTCTAGGGAGAGGGGGTTTGGCTGAAGGGGTCGGCCTCTTTTCCCTTGGCCATCGCCCCAGCCCCCAGCCGGCAATCCATTGTTCTCCCAGGCCCAGGGGGTGGGACGATGGCCATCCTAATGCAGGTGGGTGGCCCCTGGCCAGGTAAGCCCCACTCGGTGTCGCAAACTCCACCCACCTGTTGGGAGGGGTGAGCAGTCATTGTTATCATCTCCTCATACACCCCTAATTTGAACATTGGTTGGAATCCATCTGTCTTGGGAGACAATGGAAGAGGGCACTATCGGTGTTAAAGTTCTCTTCTTTTCTTCCATTTGTGCACTTGACTTTTCTCATGCAGTGGTACCTCTGGTTACGTACTCAATTCGTTCCGAAGGTCCGTTCTTAACCTGAAACTGTTCTTAACCTGAGGTACCACTTTAGCTAATGGGGCCTCCCACTGCTGCCACGCCGCCACCGCGCGATTTCTGTTCTCATTGTGAAGCAAAGTTCTTAACCTGAGGTAATATTTCTGGGTTAGCAGAGGCTGTAACCTGAAGCGTATGTAATCTGAGGTACCACTGTACTGTTCTTCCTCGCTTATTCAAGCAGCTTCAGCCTGCAACCCCACCAATGGAACATAAGGACTTCTGCTAAGAGCAGGTTTTAGACATCAAAATGGAGACTTGAGTTGTAGCACCCCAAAATTGTTTGGCACCCCAGCTGTTTTATTGCGGGCAGCTCTGACAAATTCCAGTAGTGTGTGTGTGCAGTGGGGCAGATCGGTGGAGCTCCTCTTCTGACACCACCCTCCCTGCTGCTAACCTGGACGGAGCTGGGATGTGGCAGAGTGGTGGGAAGGTCAGCGCTTTGTGGCTGGACTGATGGGAGCACCAGATTGGTGCTGTTGGTCCCAGTACAATAACATGGCTCTGGCCTTGCTGCCCCCCTGGCCCTGCCATGCCCAGGTAAGTAGCAGTGACCCTGGTGTCAGGAGGCTGACTTCATCTCACTGCATGTACCACTAGTGAAGATGGACTGCCTGCCTTGTTATTACCATTTTTTAAAAAATCTACAGCAGGAGGGCCCACCATGTTGACTATTACACTGACGATTTGATAAAGTAAGGATCTGGTAGTTGTGATTAAAATAATAATGGAAAGAGCTTTTCAATGTAAGTTTTAGTTTGCAAACTATCACTCCTCCTGCAAATTCATCTATGCCCTACCTGGAGGACGGCCAGTCCATCCTTTCACCCAAAGAGATAAAACGGTTAAGGTAAAGGGACCCCTGACCACCAGGTCCAGTCGTGACCGACTCTGGGGTTGCGGCACTCATCTCGCTTTACTGGCTGAGGGAGCCGGCGTACAGCTTCCGGGTCATGTGGCCAGCATGACTAAGCCACTTCTGGCGAAACCAAAGCAGCACATGGAAATGCTGTTTACCTTCCCGCCGGAGCGGTACCTATTTATCTACTTGCACTTTGACGTGCTTTCGAACTGCTAGGTTGGCAGGAGCAGGGACCGAGCAACGGGAGCTCACCCCATCATGGGGATTTGAACCGCCGACCTTGTGATCGGCAAGTCCTAGGCTCTGTGGTTTAACCCACAGCGCCACCATTATTGCTGTCCACATGTTAAGTTTCTACCCAATAACTAAAAATGAATGCAAGCCCTTTATAAATCTGTGCTATGACTGCATCACTTAACCATGCGTGAGGGGAGCTCACGTTCCCTGAACATAGAAAAAAGGGTGTCAGAGGAAAGGCTAAGCCAGAATATTGCTCCTTTCAGTGCTCCCTGCAATGCTTGTTTTCTACATGGAAGCAAAAAAATTACGTGCAGAAGCATGGGGCAGCCTGGGTACAGATTTACCACCTCAGTGGGAACTCAGCCACACTTTGATCATGGAAATTTGTCATTTTTTGGTAGAGTCTATGTATATCATTTGCAAAGCCCCTGTTGGCAGATTGGGAACTCAACAAGTTAAGCAGGCAAATTCCAGTGTCTTTTGTCTTCCAGTGCCGTGGTTAGCAAACTGTTATCAAAGATCAAACAAGTCTTACAGGTACCGATAAATTATACTAATCACCTGAGTATTCTTTATTCACATCCTGTAATGAGACAGTTATCCTTCAACATCAGCAAGCCTCCTCCTTACCCTGAGGAAAGGCTTTACCAACTGAGCTCAAACCATGAGACGGGAGCCTCATAAACTAGGTGCTTGTCTAAATAGCACAATGGCTTCCAGGTTTTCTGCCTCTGGGGAGCAGAGCCTGTCAAAGAACCTAAGAAGGTCTAAAGGTAAAGGTAAAGGTACCCCTGCCCGTACGGGCCAGTCTTGACAGACTCTGGGGTTGTGCGCCCATCTCACTTAAGAGGCCAGGGGCCAGCGCTGTCCGGAGACACTTCCGGGTCACGTGGCCAGCGTGACATCGCTGCTCTGGCGAGCCAGAGTCGCACACGGAAACGCCGTTTACCTTCCCGCTGGTAAGCGGTCCCTATTTATCTACTTGCACCCGGAGGTGCTTTCGAACTGCTAAGTTGGCAGGCGCTGGGACCGAGCAGCGGGAGCGCACCCCGCCGCAGGGATTCGAACCGCCGACCTTTCGATCGGCAAGTCCTAGGCGCTGAGGCTTTAACCCACAGCGCCACCTGCGTCCCAAGAAGGTCTACCATACCTCTATTGCAAGAGATCATGAGGAGAGTCCTCGTTATGTACCCTAGGTTTATGCTGGACCACAAGCAAGACAGGTGGATATCAGGGTGTGCACTTTATAAAGAGAACTTATGCATATGTACATGTTTAGGTCTCTGCACAAACAGCCAGTGAATATGTGGAGACCGAGGATGGGTAAAGTGATATAGTCTCTGTCTGTCTCCACCACATAAAAAAATAATAATGCACATTAAAGCAAAATAAATTGTTTGCCATGCTACAGTTGTGAAGGTAAAGAATGGGGAAAGCTGTACGTGTCTTGGCAAAGATAGATTTTAGTGCTGAGAGCGACATAAACTCTTAGTGCCCCAACCCTTCTGCAAGTGACCTCATCCTATTTCACCATGCAGGAAATATATGCATTTTCTCTGTCATCTGGGCCCACGCCCTTGTGTAAACTGTATGTTTTAGCTTTCTAACTTCTCACGAGCGCACATGACATTGGAAATATTCTTCCAACACCCAGTTTAACACTTTACCATCTAAAAGGTAAATTAAGTCAGTTCCTTAAAAAACCCCAAGAAAATAAACGTCACAAAACAGCCGTTTGGTGGAACCTTTTTCTTCCATGGTTCAGAGTGGGAGAAGATACCACCAAACAGGTTTGTGATGTCCGTAACTCGGTTCCTGCTGAAACATAGTTGTACTATTTTTCATATTCAGGTCAACTCTGGTCTGCTCTCTTTTAGCGCAAGAAGCCCATTGAACTGCCCAGTTATTTGGGTAGCTCTGAATACGATATGTCTTAACATGCGTGATGATTTACTTCCTAGAGAGCGAGCATCTTTCCGCAGCTCATATGAATCTCCACCCCTTTTGAGTGATTAGGTACATTTCACTCTGACTCGCCCTTTTTCTTTTTAGTGTAAACAAGGTGATGCAATTTGTAAACCAGAACCTCTGCATGGGGCTCAAGTGAATGGGAAGAAAACGGCTCTTCCATTGTTCTAAAAATCACAAGGAAATCTAGTTGAGTGAACTCTGCTTGACTCGGTTCAGATTTTGCTTAGTAATTTTGAGCTTTCCCAGGGCTCCTCTAGATGACCTATTCATTGGGAATTGGTTTTGATTTGCTAGCAGGGAGGTCATAGGACAGTGAGCATTCATCCTGACTTGTTTACAAAGCTCTAAAAGACTTTTGTAGAGCTCCTATTTTTCACCGCACATCCACCAGTTGTAGGGCTCTCAGGGTGGTGGCCCATTTAATGTGGAATGTATTAGCAAATGGAATAGAGCAGGCTCCAGCTTTCTACACTTTCAGACACATGCTTAACAACCTTTTTATTTACCCAAGCCTTTTCTGGCTAATATATTTAATCATTGTCTGGCTCACCATCTTTTGGTGTTGTACTGCTATTATTTTATATCTTATTCTTAGTGTGTGGGTTTTTTTTTTTTTTTTGTATGTTTGTGCACAGCTCTGATATTTAATAATGTGATCTGGTTACAAGTCCTTAAAAATAAAAAATAATGATGAAGGGCACCAGTGGCAAACTGCCCCCCCCCAGTGCTTCCCTCTGATCTCCCATGCTCTTCAACTCCAAATGGAAACAAAGCAGTAGAGGCCACACAACCTCTGTATAGAGTCCCTTAAACCAGCCTGCTTGCTTCAGGTGCAGTGCAGGATACTAACATGTTGCCAGCATTGAAGTAAGCTTCAGCCGCCAGACCAGTCAGCTTCTGTGTGTGGTGTGCGGAAGGGGGAAGGGGAGTGTATTGTCCTCGGCACCAGGCAGCAAAGTGTCTTGGACTGGCATACAGGGCCATCTTACCCATAGGCGCGAGGGGTGCGGGGCACCCAGGTCAAGAGTCCGGGGCCCGAGAGTTGAGTCCAGGGAAGAGCCTGCCCATCGTTCGGAGTGCCATGGCGGGCTCTTCTGCTGCAGGCAGCTCTGCGCCACGGGTTCGGGTTTGGGGGCGACCGAGCCAGCGAGACACTGAGGTGGCCTGCTGGCTCCACCCTCCTGCACACCTGGGACTGGGCAATCGGGGGGGGGGGGCACCAGGCAGATCTTTGCACCCTGGTGCTACATATGCTTAAGACAGCCCTGCTGGCATAGCAGTTTTCCCACTCCTACTCTAAGGCTTCCAGTGGGAAGGCCAGACCCTCCAACGTTCCACAGATGAAAATAAGGGCATTTCTCACCCCCAACTGACCCTTGGACCCCCCCCCCCCCATTTTTGTCCCCCGTAGAGCATTAGAAGAAGGGCAAGTGACACCATCATTTCATCAATGGGACACAGAACACAAGCTGAAAAAACTCCTTAATCCTGATTTTATTTTATTTTATTATTTGGTGGCGCTGTGGGTTAAAGCCTCAGCGCCTAGGGCTTGCCGATCGAAAGGTCGGCGGTTCGAATCCCTGCGGCGGGGTGCGCTCCCGCTGCTCGGTCCCAGCGCCTGCCAACCTAGCAGTTCGAAAGCACCTCCGGGTGCAAGTAGATAAATAGGGACCGCTTACCAGCGGGAAGGTAAACGGCGTTTCCGTGTGCGGCTCTGGCTCGCCAGATGCAGCTTTGTCACGCTGGCCACGTGACCCGGAAGTGTCTCCGGACGGCGCTGGCCCCCGGCCTCTTAAGTGAGATGGGCGCACAACCCCAGAGTCTGTCAAGACTGGCCCGTACGGGCAGGGGTACCTTTACCTTTACCTTTACTAAATTTACAAAAACCAGTAAACACACACCAATAAATATATTTCAGAAAGGTTAGGTGTAGATGATAGAAAATTTGATTTGTTTTTTTTTTTTTTTAAATATCAAGATTCCTTGCTCTCTGCTCCACTGCCCCTTTCTTCCCACCCAGGGCAGCTCTGCCCTGTGCATGAATCTCCCCCTTTCCCACTCTCCAGCAGCCGCTACAATCTGCCCAAGGGAGGAGGCCAGCAGGGCAGCCATGGAGAGGCAAGGGGATACTCCCTCGCAGCCACTGCTGCCTCTCAGGACAGGCACCAGCTCATCTTCCTTCTGGAGCTTATCAGTAGCAGCGCTGGTGGGTGAAATAGGGACATTCCAGGATCTAATCAGAAGCCAGGATGGCTTTTATAATTCCGGACCTGCCTCTGGAAAAGAGGGACACTTGGAGGGTATGCCAGACCCATGTTGTCAAGTGACTTCTGAAGACTGAAAGGGCAATATCCAGGCTTCTCCCAGGATGCCCTGAGCTCTTTGATGTCCTCCTTGGTTGCTAATGACATCTCAGCAGGAGGGTACCTTAGCTTCTGCCCCATCGCTGTTTATACCTGACAAAATCGCTTCTCGGCCTTTTGGCTAAGATCAAGTGTAGTATCTGTTCTTATCAGTTTAATATCTGATATGTCCTCTATTTGAGGACTATATATACCTGACAAAATTGACCTGGGCTATCATAAACACTTCGTGGAAAAAGCAGAGGGTTTGAATTTATAGCTCTCCAGATGTCAGGGGAATGAAAATAAAATTGCAGATGCTGTATAATCAGGGGAAATTGTTCAAATATATGCAGATAAGTGTCTAAGCGGGGGTGGGGGACAAAAAAGCAGCAAGATAGGGAGATGTTTAAGCAATGATTCCTTATATCTGTGGCTCTTGGATGTAAGAACTGGTAAAAAGCCAGATCTGGTGTAATATGCAGAAACTATCCTAGACATGTTGCGGGGAGAGGGGACTGTGTGTATTTAACAGTAACTTGTCATGATTGTAATTTGACATTTGCCATTAAAATAGCTGAGTTACTTTAGATTAAAAAACCCTGGCCTGGCCTATCACACACTCTACTCGTTGTGCCTGGGGATGTTTGTATCTCCTTGCAGATCCTTCTTATGGCTGGCCGTGCACATTGCCTGCATACCAGTCATCTTTGGCAACAATGAGAAGTCATGTAGTATTTAGGACGCCATGTGCTGTCCTTGCACATGCATTTTGAAAGTGAACCTCTTGGAAGCGAGACCTGTTGATCACATGGGGCAATAAAACAATCCCTTGGGTCAGATGTGCTTACAACTTGTGAATTAACCTGTGCCTCCCTGCTGGATCAGAGTCCGGATCAAATGTATGGGAGAGGCAGCTGATGCTATCAGCTCAGCTCCATATAGAAACACTTCCTTCCTTCTTGCTACTTCACATCTTGGCTGCTCCTTGCCACGTTTTCTTCTTTGCTGTAAAATGACTGATCAGCCCCCTTCTCATCGTTGTCATCACTCAGTTTGCTCAGATATGGCCCAGTTTGCTGATATTTCAGAAAGAGAATCAGCTTGAATACATGTAAGTAAAACATTACAACGGGGAATCTAAGGAACGCGGTGTTCCTTCGTTGCCCACACACTCCTAACACCCTTGCCTACGCTTAATGAGAGACGTTTGATGAGAATGAAAGAAATTGTGTGGATTGCATACCCTGATTTCCAAACCTGTCTACATCACAGAGGAGAGCCATATAGAAAGCCACACTCATCAGAGCAGGGGTCTGGTCTGATCTTATGGGTGAGCGTTTGCACTGACACAAGCAGGGCATTGGCCCCGGGTGCATATTTTCAGGGAGGCATTGGCAGGGTGGCATGAAGAAGACACAACAGGCATGCACCCTTCAAATCAGACTGCCCTATCCTTCCCAGCTCACTCTCCACAACCTGCCCCCCAGTGCGCCTGCCCCTGCTCACCCAGTTGCCACGAAGACAGGCTCCACCGCTGTTTGTGAACAACTCCACATCTTGTTGTGTGAGATACATGCATGTTTTTAATTCCCTTCATGCTTCTGGCTACAGAAGCAGGAGTCACTCACGCTTCTTCAATCGCTTTTCCAAGTGAATATCCCAAGACTTAATGCATGTCCAAACATAAATGTATTCACATTCTCTGCTACACAAATGCATGTGTCTCTCTCTCAGCTGAAATGCATGTACATAGGTGCTTTGCTTGTCTCTCATAGTTAAATGTTTGCAATTTTGCCCCAACACATTTTTAAACCTCATGCACATGAAGGCAGTGATGAGGGGTGGAAATGTTTCCACTTGGTGAGTTTATTAGTGACAATGGGTGCCAACTGCAAACACAATATTAGGCAAGCTTGACAGTTTCAGTGTTTTTAGCTTTGTTTATTAAATGCAAGTAAAATGAACATGCCAAATTAGGTCACTCTCTAGAGCATCAGAAAGGTCTCTGGTGCAAACTGATTTTTTACTTATGCAGATTATCCTAAATTCAACATTTTCCATCCCCACACTAGTGATTGTGAGCATAAATTCATCTCTCTCTCTCTCTCTCTCTCTCTCTCTCTCTTGTTGCAGAAGAAAACTTCTGTTTCTCATCCTCTGACTGCAGGTAAAGGTAAAGGGACCCTGACCATTAGGTCCAGTTGTGACCGACTCTGGGGTTGTGGCGCTCATCTCGCTTTATTGGCCGAAGGAGCCGGCGTACAGCATGACTAAGCTGCTTCTGGCGAACCAGAGCAGTGCATGGAAACGCCGTTTACCTTCCCGCCGGAGTAGTACCTATTTATCTACTTGCACTTTGACGTGCTTTCAAACTGCTAGGTGGGCAGTAAAAAAACCTGCTCCGACCACAATGCTGTAAAGATGGATATGACACCACTACCATCCGGCTCCTTTAGGTGGAAGATGAATGACAATTTGTTCAGAGATCAGGAGATTGTTAAAAAAGCCCAAAAAGTTTTGAAGGACTATTTTGAGATAAATTTGAACACTTCAGTGGAAAAAACAACTATTTGGGACGCAAGTAAAGCGGTGATGAGGGGGTTCTTGATACAACAGAATGCTGTAAAGAAAAGGGCACAAAATGAGAAAAAAGACAAGATTTTGGAGAAAATTAAAGAACCGGAGAAGAAATTAAGATCAAACCCGAAGTCACAGCTGATTCTGAGAGAAATTAAATTATACCAAGCACAATATTCTAAATTGATGAACCAGGAAATAGAATGGAGAATTAAATTAATGAAACAAAAAACATTTGAATCGGCAAATAAATGTGGGAAACTGCTAGCATGGCAGTTGAAAAGGAGACAGAAAATGAATACAGTTACCAATTTAGAGATTGAAGGGAAAAATGTTCAGAACCCCATGGAGATCAGAAAGTGCTTTCAGAGGTATTTTAAACAACTATATACTCAAGGTCCGCAAGATGAGGCACAGATAGAACAATTTCTGATAAAGAATGGGCTGCCAAAAGTGTCACAAGAAAATAGATCAATCCTGAATAGCAGAATAACACGACAAGAGATGGAACAAGCCATTCAGAACATGCAACTGGGCAAATCTCCAGGGCCAGATGGGCTGACCTCCAAGTACTATAAGACATTGAAAGATTACTTGATACAACCACTGATGGAGGTCAGCAATGAAATTATGGAGGGGAAGAAGGCGCCGGAAACGTGGAAAGAAGCTTTTATCACATTGATACCAAAATCAGAAACTGAAAAGACACAACTTAAAAACTACCGCCCCATCTCCCTTTTAAATGTGGATTACAAAATATTTGCAGACATATTAGCAACTAGATTTAAGAAAGTGTTAAATGAAGTAATTCATAAGGACCAAGCAGGCTTTCTCCCTGGCAGACATTTGTTTGCTAATACAAGGAATATTATTGACATTTTGGAACTTTTACAAACAAATATTAATACAAAAGCAGTTTTAATTTTTATAGATGCGGAGAAGGCCTTTGATAACATTTCTTGGAAATTTATGAAGAAAAATCTGGAAGGAATGGGAGTGGGACGGGGCTTTGAAAATGGGATAGATTGGCTACATTATGCTCAGATTAAAGAAGTTTTTAAGTTGGATAAAAAGGTAGGATTCCAGGTGGAAAAATCAAAGTTAGAAACTGAACTGTTAGAACCCAGCTCTAAGATACTTTCAAGAATGTATAATTTGCTGTTAAAATGGAATACACAGGATGAAACGGTCAAATCAGCCATGATAAAATGGGCACAGGACATAGGGTACAACATTATGTTTGCTGACTGGGAAAAGTTATGGACTACAGGTTTGAGATTTACGGCATGTAATGCCTTGAAAGAAAATATTATGAAAATGATTTACAGGTGGTACATGACCCCAGTCAAGCTTGCAAAGATATACCATGTGTCTGATAATAAATGTTGGAAGTGTAAACAAGCTGAAGGAACATTCTTTCACCTCTGGTGGACTTGCCCTAGAGTGAAGGTTTTCTGGGAAATGATTTACAATGAACTGAAAAAGGTATTTAAGTATACCTTCCCTAAGAAACCAGAGGCCTTTCTCTTGGGCATTGTTGGTCAGAGTGTGCAAAAGAAGGATCGAACCTTTTTTATGTACGCTACAACAGCAGCAAGGATACTCATCGCTAAAAGCTGGAAAACTCAAGAACTACCCACACTGGAAGAATGGCAGATGCAACTGATAGATTATATGGAACTGGCGGAGATGATGGGCAGAATCCGAGACCTGGGAGAAGAACTGGTGGAGGAAGACTGGAAGAAATCCAAGGACTATCTACAAAAATATTGTAAATTGTATGATTGTTAAGAAAAATGTAAGATTAGTACAAACATGGCTTCAACAAACTAGTTATAAAGAATATAAATTTAAATTCAATTGGAAGATGAAAAGATAAATCTGGGATAAGTAATATTTTATGATTAAGCTTTAATAAGTGTATGTTAAATCCCAAAATTTGAGATATTAAATATTGGAAAATTATATTATATGAATTAAATCAAGTTAATAATTTGCTGGTAAAATTTACGTTTAGAAAGCAGGAACAAGAGATGTGAGGAAGTCCGAAGTTGAGAATGAAATGTGGATAATGGAAAATATTATGTTATTATGTATGTTTTTTTATTGGTTATACAAAATTTAATAAATATTATTATATAAAAAAAAAAGAAAATGTTGTTTTTGTTTCAAACATTACAGATTGTGGATAAAACAGAATGCTTCCAGAAGTGGCAGAGAGATATTTCCAAATTTGTCTGGCAGGGCAAAAAGCCCAGAATCAAGTTTAAGATATTAACTGATGTGAAAGAAAGAGGGGGCTTTGCCCTGCCAGACTTAAGGCTGTATTATGAAGCAGCAGCTTTCTGCTGGCTAAAAGACTGGCTACTTCTGGAGGACACTGATGTATTGGATTTGGAAGGTTTCAACAATGCGTTTGGTTGGCATGCATATCTATGATACGATAAGGCTAAGATTCATAAGGCTTTTAAGAACCATATTGTCAGAAAGGCAGTGTTTAATGTCTGGACAAAATATAAAGACTTATTGGAAAATAAAACTCCAAGGTGGCTTTCACCATTGGAAGCTAAGGCCCGAAAAAGACTCAATATGGAGGCCAAATGGCCAAAGTATTGGGAAATATTAGAAAAAGAAGGAGACAATTGGAAATTGCAGAGTCAGGAGAAAATGAAAGACAAAGTGCGAGATTGGTTACACTACGCCCAGATTAAAGTTTTTAAACTTGATAAGAAATTAGGATTCCAGGTGGAAAAATCGAAATTAGAAACGGAATTGCTAGAGCCTAAGACCAAGGTACTTTCAAGAATGTACAACTTGCTGTTAAAATGGAACACACAAGATGAAACGGTTAAATCGGCTATGATAAAGTGGGCACAGGACATAGGGTATAATATTATGTTTGAGGACTGGGAAAAGCTGTGGACTACTGGGTTGAATTTCACTGCATGTAATGCTTTGAAAGAAAATGTAATGAAAATGATATATAGATGGTACATGACCCCAGTCAAACTTGCAAAAATATACCACTTGTCTGATAATAAGTGTTGGAAATGTAAGGAAAATGAAGGAACGTTCTTTCACCTTTGGTGGACCTGTCCTAAGGTGAAGGTCTTCTGGGAAATGATATATAATGAGCTGAAAAAGGTATTTAAGTATACCTTCCTTAAGAAACCAGAGGCCTTCCTTTTGGGTATTGTCGGCCAAGGGGTGTTAAAGAAAGACCGAACTTTTTTCATGTATGCAACAACAGCAGCAAGGATACTTATTGCTAAACACTGGAAAACCCAAGATCTACCCACACTGGAAGAATGGCAGATTCAACTGATGAACTACATGGAACTGGCTGAGATGACTGGCAGAATCCGAGACCTGGGAGAAGAAATCGTTGAAGAGGACTGGAAAAAATTTAAGCTTTATCTGCAAAAATATTGTAAATTGTATGAATGTTAAGCAGGATGCTTGATTTTAGACAAATTGGCACCATCAAAATAGATGAAGTAAATTATGAAGATAACTTAAATATAAGATGAAAAACCTATTTTTTTTTTTTAGATAATTATTAGGCTAAATTAAATTTTCTTTTGTAAGGATTGGAATAAATGTATCTAAAATTTGAAATATATTCGAAATTTGACAGTAAGGATGGAGATAAGGGAATAAATTGTTGTTTTAAGTGTATTAAACTAGAACGTAGGAGCGGGAGATGTGAGGAAGTCCAGAAGTGATAAGAAAATATGTGATATGCAATGTTATGTTCATTTTTTTTTTTTACTGTAAATGAAAAATTCTTAATAAATATTTAATAAAAAAAAAACCTGCTAGGTGGGCAGGAGCAGGGACTGAGCAACGGGAGCTCACCCCGTCGCGGGGATTCGAACCGCTGACCTTTTGATCAGCAAGTCCTAGGCTCTGTGGTTTAACCCACAGCGCCACCCGCATCCCATCTGACTGTAGGTAGTTGAATATTAATAGAGGAATGCCTAAGTGGAACCTCCGTATAGAGAGTCAGTATAGCTTTGAAAACACAATGCTCAGGACATGTTGCAGGTAAAGTCCACCATTTTCATGCTTTACAGTGGTACCTCGGGTAACAGATGCTTCAGGTTACAGACTCTGCTAATCCAGAAATAGTACCTCAGGTTAAGAACTTTACTTCAGGATGAGAACAGAAATTGCGCGGCGGCGGCACACCTGAAGTGGGAGGCCCCATCAGCTAAAGTGGTACCTCAGGTTAAGAACAGTTTCAGGTTAAGAACGGACCTCCAGAATGAATTAAGTTCTTAACCCGAGGTACTACTGTACTTGTTGCTTCCAAAAGCATTCAGAAGGCCATTTTTCAAAACAAAATGCTGGAGTTCCCTTTGCCTTGCCCTCACCTTATGATTTGTTGATTCCATTGTGCCAGTCAAGCACTGACAGCGCATGAGTGCAGTTAACTGCACATGCACCCTTTATTGGGGGGCGGGGGGCGGGTTAAGCATACAGTTGGGCAATTGTAAATTTGCTTGTGCAGTTTCCCACTTTTGTGCAAATCTGAGGCATCCAGATTTTCTAGCACTGGAAAAGAACATGAAAGCCACTGTAAATTCTCAGCACACACTTCTCAGATTGCTGCACAATATATTTAGTGTAGAAATTTAGATGGTGTTTGCTTGCCCAGTTTTCTGGGTTTGTGAAAATCTGAAGGATCAAAACTAAAAAGAAATTAAAAAACCATTTGTTTAGGAGCACCCCGGAAATAGATGTAAGCTCAGCAACTATTCAAAAGAAATGAAAGAATGAGACAGCATGGGAAGGAGAAAGTGACAACTGATCTATCCACCCCAAAACACGGAAACAAATCATCTGCAATTTGCATTTTGGAGTCCAATTTTCTCCAGTATATTGGATTATCCTTGAGTTGGATAAACCTGAATTTACAGAGGGAAAGCATCAAGCTTGGTGCTGGACTGCACAAATGGCACTTCAAACAGCTGCGAAGCTCTTAGACTCCCCCATAGAAGAATCTGAACTTGCAGAGAAAAGCCATGTTTCTAAATCTCCTTTCCCACACCAGTCCATATCTACACAGGTGCAAGTCCTATTGACTTGACTGGTTTGCTGCCATGTAAGTGGGATTGCAGCCTACCGGCTGAATTCCATAGTTAGTCCCTATTATGTACTGAAGTTCTCACCCTGGGCCAGCAGGGGGAAACTGTAGATAGTTCAGGTCCACATATGCAAATAAAGGATCGAAAGTGACATTCAGTGATTGGATAGTTACAGAAAATGGTTACTGTTGCGTTCTAGTGGAGCTCTATATAAGCAGGCTGGCCGAGCCCTTCAGTTCAGTTCTGTTCTGGCCTGTGAATAAACAAGAGCTGTTTGAAGAATCGCTGTGTCGTCTGCTATGTTCACCCACAACTTAACAGTCCCAATAATTCTAAGGACTGAAATAAAGAAGCAGACTTTGTCAGCAGTTGTGTCTGGGGGGCTGAGCACAGAGGATGTTCTCAGTAGGCTCTGTGACCTCGGCTGAATGTGTTTTAACTCAGAATCAGCTGAGCACATCCAAAATACCTGAGATGGTGGTGAGCACTGGGTATTTGCAGGCTTCTGAGCAATGTGGACCATCATGTCCTCCCTTCCCGTCAGTTTGCCAGGATTGGATTGGATTAGTAAATCAAGAGGAAAGTAGGGAAGTGACAGACTGGAATTAGCAAGGAGCTCAACCGCCCAGTGACGAGAGTTGCTATCTATATCTCTTGGGAGAGATTTTAATGTAGTCATGACATAGTATTTAGGTGATGAGTTAAAGTATTTGGACTTGCCTGGTCTGGTCTCAGTAGCTTATATATAGCTATATATCATTGCACTTGTAAGCAGCTGCCGAAACCAGGAGGCAAGGCAAAGCATGGCAAGCCAAAGAGTTTCACTGGCCCAGTTGTAAATCTTTACATTCAAATATTTATTCTGTTGTAAGGCCCAGGGATGTTGTGCTGACTCTAGGATTTCTTGCATAAAGCTGGTGATCTGTATTCCATGAGTGCTTCGAAGTTCTTGCTATCTGCAAATGCCTGAATGCAGAACTGTATTAAGGTTCTTATAAAGGAGAGACAGGCAGTGAGTCGAACAATCACCTGCATGTCATAAGAATGTTGCACGTACATTCCATTTACATGTTTATATTTAATACATTTATACCCAACTTTTATTCCATCATGGAAATTAGGGTGCATGCAAGTCATCTCCTGCCTAGGCACCTTTACATTACTGCAACATGTTACACAAGAGGCTGCCTCTGAAGACAGCTGGGAAACTGGAGCAGGTGCAGAATTCGGTGGTAGCGATGGCAGGCCTGAGCAGGTGAGGCATAGCAAGATTTAGGTTAGAAGAAGTTGGAGGGGATATGGTTCTCACCTATTTGAGTCTTCCTTTGCTGCTACAAAACAAAAAAATTCCTTCCAGTAGCACCTTAAAGGTAAAGGGACCCCTGACCATTAGGTCCAGTCGTGACCGACTCTGAGGTTGCAGCGCTCATCTCGCTTTATTGGCCGAGGGAGCCGGCGTACAGCTTCCGGGTCATGTGGCCAGCATGACTAAGCCGCTTCTGGTGAACCAGAACAGCGCATGTAAACACTGTTTACTTTCCCACCAGAGCGGTACCTGTTTATCTACTTGCACTTTGACATGCTTTCGAACTGCTAGGTTGGCAGGAGCAGGGACCTCACCCCGTCGCAGGGATTCAAACCGCTGACCTTCTGATCGGCAAGTCCCAGGCTCTGTGGGACTCATAACACCACCCGTCAGTTTTGTTCATGATGACGACATGAACCGCTTCTTTAATTATAATGTCTGGGTCCACTTCTTTAATGTCCGCTTCTTTAATTATAATGTCTGGGTTGTTTAGAAACAACCCAGACATTATAATTAAAGAAGCGGACAAAGGTGGAGCTGTCATCATCATGAACAAAACTGACTACATTCAGGAGGCTCACAGACAACTTTCCAATACCGCCTTTTACATAAAATTGGACTCAGACCCCACACAAGAATACAAAAAAGAACTGAACAAGATTGTTAAGGAGCTACCCCCACACATCCAAGAACAGATCCTCACAAACACACCAATGGAACCTCGACCAGGAACTTTCTATCTTCTACCTAAAATACACAAACCAGGAAATCCAGGACGCCCCATCATTTCAGGTATTGGCACTATTACAGTGGGTGTCTCCGGTTATATGGACTCTGTTCTGAAACCATATGCCATCAGTGCTCCCAGCTATGTACGTGACACCACAGATTTTCTGAGGAAAATACAATCTTTAAATAATCTTCCCAACAATACTATACTAGCTACTATGGATGTGGAATCTCTGTATACCAACATCCCACACAACGATGGTTTACAAGCTATAAGGAAAGCATTTCAGATAAAACCACAGCGGACTTTGCTACCAAACTCTGCCAATTTGTCCTTACCCACGCTCAGATTAAAGAAGTCTTTAAAAATGATTAAAAGGTAGGGTTCCAGGTGGAGAAATCGAAGTTGGAAACAGAATTGTTAGAACCAAAGACTAAGGTATTGTCAAGAAAGTATAACTTGCTGTTAAAATGGAATACACAAGACGAAATGGTTAAATCGGTTATAATAAAGTGGGCTCAGCACATTGGGTATAATATTATGTTTGAGGACTGGGAAAGGTTGTGGACCACTGGGCTGAACTTCACTGCATGTAATGCTCTGAAGGAAAATGTAATGAAAATGATATATAGATGGTACATGACCCCAGTTAAACTTGCCAAAATATACCATTTGTCTGATAATAAATGCTGGAAATGTAAAGAACATGAAGGAACATTCTTTCACCTCTGGTGGACTTGCCCTAAAGTGAAGGCCTTCTGGGAAATGATATATAATGAGCTGAAGAAGGTATTTAAGTATACCTTTACTAAGAAACCAGAGGCCTTCCTTCTGGGTATTGTCGGCCAGAAGGTGTTAAAGAAGGACTGAACATTTTTTATGTATGTAACAACGGCAGCAAGGATACTCATCGCTAAGAATTGGAAAACTCAAGATCTACCCACACTGGAAGAGTGGCAGATGCAGCTGATGGACTATATGCAACTGGCCGAGATGACTGGCAGAATCCGAGACCTGGGAGAAGAGAGGGTTGAGGAGGACTGGAGGAAATTCAAGAATTATTTACAAAAATATTGTAATTTGGCTGAATGTTAAGAAGGATGCTAGATCATAAATAACTGCCCACCACTGAATTAGATCTGATTTTGACGATAAGTGAGATTAAGGAAAATATAATTTTTTTGGAGAATTGCTAGATTTTATTTAAATGAGTGGAGATAAGATTCTAAACAAGTGGGTAATTTGCTGGGAAATTTTTTTTTTTGTAACAATGTAAGTGGGAGTGGGAGATGTGAGGGAGTCTAAAGAAGTGACAAAATTATGTTATGATATAAGTAATGTCGTTTATTATTTATGCATTTGTATTCAAAAAAACTTTAATAAATATGTAATAATAAAAACAAAAACAAATTGTCCTTACCCACAACAACTTCAAATTCGGTGATGACCTGTTCCTTCAGATCAGCGGCACAGCAATGGGCACCCGCATGGCCCCACAGTATGCCAACATCTTCATGGCGGATTTAGAACAACGTTTCCTAAACTCCTACCCACTCAAACCTCTCTTGTACCTGCAATACATTGACAATATTTTTATCATCTGGACACATGGTCAACAGACCATGGACACCTTCCACCAGAAATTCAATGATTTTCACCCCACAATCAACCTAACAATGAATCAATCTATGCAAGAAATACATTTTTTGGACACTACTATAAAAATACAGGATGGGCGCATAGACACCACCTTATACCGTAAACCAACTGACCGACAAACATATCTACATGCCTCTAGCTACCATCCCAAACATACCAAACAGTCCATTGTATATAGCCAGGCACTACGTTACAGCCGCATCTTTTCCAATTCTACAGACAGAGACTCTCACCTAAGAGATCTACAGCAAACCTTTTTAGAACTAAAATACCCAGCAGATGAAGTTAGACAACAGATCAACAGAGCCAGACTGATACCCAGAGAGAACTTGCTGCAAGACAGACCCAAAAAAGAAAATAACAGAACACCTCTAGTCATCACATACAGCTCCCAAGTTAAAACAGTACAACGCATCATCAGAGATCTACAACCTCTCCTGGACAATGACAGTTCTCTTTCTCAAGCTCTGGGAGGAAGACCTTTCATTGCCTACAGACAGCCACCCAATCTTAAACAACTCCTAACCCACAATAATACTACAACCAGACTTAACACGGACACTGGCACCAGAGCCTGCAATAAACCCAGATGCCAACTTTGCTGCCACATACACCCGGACAACACCATTACTGGCCCCAACAACATCACACATACCATCTCGGGACTATTTAATTGCTCATCGTCTAACATTGTGTATGCCATCAAATGCCAACAGTGTCCTTCAGCTCTCTATATTGGACAAACAGGCCAAACCTTACGCCAAAGAATAAACGGACATAAATCTGACATCAGGAATCACAAGACAGAGAAACCAGTAGGAGAACACTTCAATCTCCCAGGACATTCTATACAAGATCTCAAAGTAGCTGTTCTATTACAAAGGAATTTCAGAAATAGACTGGAAAGAGAAGCTGCTGAATTGCAACTTATTACCAAACTTAAAACCATGGAGAGACCTGGTCTGAACAAAGACATTGGATTCTTATCTCATTATACATGACAAAGCCATTTTTCACCTTCTCACCCCTTGCTTTTTCCTGTAAGACCTATTGCAGTCGTTAAGAGTCGTCAACAGGCTCATCACAGCTATCTGCCAATCACCCAATCCCACCACCCTTCTGAGTAATACCCCTCCCCACCTTCTCACTATATAGAAGGGTCTGGTGACTTCTGTTTCAGTGTATCTGAAGAAGTGTGCATGCACACGAAAGCTCATACCAAGAACTAACTTAGTTGGTCTTTAAGGTGCTACTGGAAGGAATTTTTTTATTTTGTTTCAGCTCCCCAGACTTCATTTTCAAGTCTGGAACTCTGTTGGGAGCCATCACAATCACTGAAGAAGATAATATTACAGACTGGGTATAAAAATATCTTTTTAATGACTAGCAGATTAGTGAAATGTCTTGACCTGAATCTAGACCAAACAGAAGACTGCTTTTGTTGTTGTTTGTTTTAAAGGAAGGTAAGAAAAGAAAAGACTAAATTGTCACAACATTGTTATGCTTGCTAAATTTTCCACAACTGAAAATGTCTGCTGATTAGATAAAATTTGTAACATTATGCAGTTATACAAGTAATGATGGCTACATCTTGTGTAGTCCCTCCCCCTGCCACCCTTGACTTTTTGGCATTTATATATTTTATGTTTTATGTCTAATATTAGGATTTCTGTTTCACCACTGACTCTGCAGGGTGCTCTCTGAATAAATATATTTCAGTGTAACAATAACAACAATCTTGGGTCTCATTGCTTGCATCTATTTAATAACAAGTGTGCTTTGATTGTGCTTTTAGTTTTTAATAGGTAGAAAAGAAAGAAAAAAGTTTATACTGTTTTCTAACTGTTGCAATTGTTTTATGAGCTGCCCGGAAAACATAAGTTCTGGGATGACCATAAAAAATCGGTAAATAAATAAAAGTAGCTTGCTTGTATGTAGGAAAGTTGAATGATAATCAAGGCCCAGTGTTTTTACGTCTTAAATTTCCCTAGAGTATCAGATTGCAAACAACACTTTCACAAAACCCCAGACTTTCTATTACAGTTCCATTTACTCAGAATAGGTCATGGAAAATGCAATAATTGTTCTGTTTTATAGAAAACTCAAAAAATAATTTTAAATAAAAATTTCAAAGGAATGCGAACTGGTAAGTGGGGAGCCTCCTTTACCCTTTCTTTTCAACTTTCCTCTTCTCTATCCACTATTATACGTATGGATAGATGATAGATAGATGAAGGTATGACCTTTTCATCAATGTCAGTTCAGATGAACTCACTCTTTCTAACAGATGTCATTGGTAATATGCTAGTGTCTTTGGAAAATGTTGATAATTGCTGGCTTGGATTAACAAGCATTATAGTGCCAGCATATGCAACGACATTGGCCATTTGGGCAGTATTGTTTTGTAAGAGGTACCAAGTAGAACACTTCACTTTGTCCTCTTCTAGAAAGCAATCCAGAATAGGAACTGACATCTTTGTCCAGATGGGCGATCTTAACAGCTGCACAAGCCAGATGTTCAGCTGCTGAACTTTAGTTCCACCACTAGCTTTTTTTGACAGATGTATGTATGGCCATCAGAGAACTCATTTTTGGAGTACTGTACGTTGTCAAGTGTAAGCAAGTTCAGGAAGAATTTTTTATTCTCCAGTTTCCCAGTGCAAATGTGTATGTTAAAATATCTTGATCACGCACGTCGTTAGCTCAGCTTTCATCCAGAATCACTGATTCTTCAGATAGCTCTTCAATGGTAGCTTCATAGCTATCTGTGCCTTAGTTTTCAAACTCATCGTGCTGCAAAATGGAGTGGAAGCAAAACATTTCTCTGGAGCACATCTGTACTGCAATATGTACTTTAGCACCAAAGAGGAATTACAAAAATGACACACCACAAAGGGAAATACAATGATTTTGTCCCTTTTTCATCTAGAGAGGGTTGGCCAAAATGGTGCCATTCTACCTATGATTGTCCTGGCAGTAGATAGAACACCTGTACCTGTCCTGTACAAGAGTATCTGGTTTGTAAAGGGTGAGGTGTACTTGTATATCTAAGGAAAAGATCTTGATCAGCTGAGCCTTTAACGTCCAAGATTTTAGTAGTACAGTGGTACCTCGGGTTAAGAACTTAATTCATTCTGGAGATCCGTTCTTAACCTGAAACTGTTCTTAACCTGAGGTACCACTTTAGCTAATGGGGCCTCCTGCTGCCGCCGTCCCACCGGCGCACGATTTTTGTTCTCATTCTGAAGCAAAGTTCTTAACCCGAGGTACTATTTCTGGGCTAGCGGAGTTTGTAACCTGAAGCGTCTGTAACCTGAGGTACCACTGTAGTAGTAGTAAAGGTCAAGGTAAAGGGACCCCTGACCACTGGTCCAGTTGTGACCGACTCTGGGGTTGCAGCGCTCATCTCGCTTTATCGGCCGAGGGAGCCAGCGTACAGCTGTGGCCAGCATGTGGCCAGCATGACCAAACTGCTTCTGGTGAACCAGAGAAGCGCACGGAAATGGCGTTTACCTTCCCTCCGGAGCAGTACCTATTTATCTACTTGCACTTTGATGTACTTTCAAACTGCTAGGTGGGCAGGAGCAGGGACCGAGCAACGGGAGCTCATCCTGTCACAGGGGTTCGAACCGCCGACCTTCTGATCGGCAAGCCCCAGGCTCTGTGGTAGTAGTAGTAGTAGTAGTAATTATTATTTATTTTATTACTTAGACCTCACCCATCTGGTTGGGTTTCACCAGTGGTGACCTTGCTATTCAGTGATTTGTTGTCTGCCAGAGTAGCAAATACCACTTCAGCATTAGGCTGGTTGTAGTATCCTGTCCAGTGCTATTTTTCTAGAAAAAGAGGTTCTGGAACTCAACATGAACACCTCCCTCGTTCTCTTAAAATGGCATTGGCGCCCACCTGAGAGGTGCCATTCCAGAGAATTCCAGCAGGGAAAAAAGCCCTGATCTTGTCACCGTTGAAAAATATCTGTAGTAGTTTACCTGTAGCTCTTGTGATCTGATTGTAAAGCTGAAACTCACATGAGAGATAATTCTCCTGCAAATGGTCGATTCTGCCATATGAATTTAGGCCAGTGCGTTAAATGCTGCACGCTTTATTCTGGCAGAGTTTTTCAAAAAGAGGTTCGTGGGCTATAATTCAGAGGGTGTGGGTGAGCAAAATACACCTAGCACCTGAACATATCTTAGTTTTATGAAAGTCTGGAAGAACTGACAGATGAAGGAGGGCAACAAAATGACAAAACCGCAGGGGGATATAAATAATGCAGAAACACATGGGAATTGCAGCTCTGTGGTTTGGGAGATCTACGATCAGGGTTGAAAGAAATATTGAAAGGAAAAAATTTAGGATTTAAAAGTGAAGGGCTGTAGCTCAATGGCAGAACATCTGCTTTGCCTGCAGAAGGGCCCAAGTTCAAGCCCTGGCATCTCCAGATAGGGCTAGGAGAGACCCATCTTCTGGTGAGCCACTTCCAATTAGTGCAGGACAATACTGAGCTAGATGGATCAATGGTCTGAGTCAGTACAAAGCACCTTCCTGTGGTCCTATTTCAGATGACAGTGGTACCTCAGTTTAAGAACAGTCCGGTTTGGTTTACAAACTCTGCAAAACCGGAAATAGTGTCCTGGTTTGAGAACTTTACCTCAGTCTAAGAACAGCATCCGAACGGTGGAAGGGCACCGGCAGTGGGAGGCCTCATTAGGGAAAGTGAGCCTTGGTTTAAGAACGGTTTTGGTTTAAGAACGGACTTCGGGAACGGATTAAGTTTGTACATCGAGGTACCACAATATCGTTGCTTTCAGCATGCAACCCAACTGTTTACATTCATTCAGAAGTGAATCCAGTTGAGTTCAGTGGCTCTTACTCCCACGTAAGTATGCCCAGGCTTCTACCAGGCTGCTTTCAAAAGACTTTCTTGCTGGTTTAAAAGAAATATTCACTTCACTTTGCTAATTTTCTACTATTTGCTTGAAGTTTGTGTTAAAACTTTGCTGCTGTCTCCTCCAGTTAGATACTAGTTACCTTCATTCGTATTGGATGCCCTGTGCAACATTTGGCTTTCATAGACGCTCTCTACTGTGTGGAACAGAAGAGATAATTAATCTTCTCAGAGCCGTCTTGGGGATTTTAAAGAAAGCTTTTTCATTTTCTTTGAACAAACAATTTAAAGAGTTCATGCCATAAAATTAGAATGAATAGTCACTGCTTCTCAGTACTTTCTGGTTGCTCTTAAGAAACATGATCTCAGTCTGCTAAATTCTAGACTGAGATTCCTTCACGCCACTGTGAGTGGTTGATTTTAGACCAATTCCCACAGTCTCATATTAACAGGACTAGATATCTGTCTGTAGCTCATACTGGATGTGAGCAGTGTAAAATAAAATGGGAAAAAAATAATTTTACACCTTTATTACTAAACAACATGCAAGTGTGATGAAAGTACATAAGGTTGTTGTTGTTATCACACATGGGAACTTGGCATGTCTTCAGTCATTCTGTTTTTATACATATCTCTGGAAGGGAAGATTCTTTTCATATTCATTTTCTAAACACACCCACCCTGCCTGTTTTAATCCCCAGCCTTAATATTGGGGAGAGATTCATATCTCCATATGTCAATATGGTAATTTACTGATTCTTTTTTTTTTTTTTTTGGTCCTATCCCAGGTATTGTACAAAACCTTCACCCCAAAAGTCCATAAATATGGCTGTTCTAATTCCACTGAGAGAACCAAATACTTTCACGATTATTTCAGCAGTTGGGGAAAATCCAGCCATCTCAATTTAAAAGCAGCTAAATATCTTTTTTGCACTATATATTCTTATAGAGGCCAAAGTAAAGCCCAACACAAGCAATATAACAAACATACAAAATCTGCTATAAATGTATTATATTGGTATTAGTTACTTTATTGTGATACCAATACTTGCACTTGGAGATCTATATTTCTTTCCTCTGAAACAAGCAAAAAAAGCTAGCATAAAATGCATCCTTTTAATGAGATTGCATTTAATGAAAATGCATCCTTTTAATGAGGTAGGCAAACTAAGGCCCGGGGGCCAGGTCTGGCCCAATCACTTTCTAAATCTGGCCCGTGGATGGTCCGGGAATCAGCGTGTTTTTGCATGAGTAGAATGTGTGTTTTTATTTAAAATGCATCTCTGGGTTATTTGTGGGGCATAGGAATTTGTTCATCCCCCCCCCAACAAAAAATATAGTCCGGTCCCCCACAAGGTCTGAGGGACAGTGGACCGGCCCCCTGCTGAAAAAGTTTGCTGACCCCTGCTCTAACCATCTGAGCTACCAGTTATAACTCATTGCAATATACACTTGTGCAGAGAGTCACACGTAGCATTAAACGAGGGTACAGTTCCTTCACATGTGGACACAATAGTTCAATCAAGTGTACACTCATTCACACAAATACGTGTACATGTGTAGAGACAGCTTGCACCCGTGTTTGGTGTAATGTGTGGAAAAGCCTTAGGTCAAGCAGTAATAAGAATAGACTTAGAGATCCAGGTCGATATGTGTGTATATCTATGCTAAAGACAAAATTAATTAAATTATTCTGTCTCCCCGGGGTGCTACTAGATGTGTTCAGGACACCCTTCTCTACACACATCTGAAAACTACTACTTGCTATTCAGAATGTAAGCCCTTCTGGAACATGGATGGCTTGTGAAATTTGGCTCACCTGAACTATTTCTCACTGTGACCCTGAAGCTATTCTGCTGGAGGACAGTCTGTTGCCTGTCTGATAGAACTAGCTCGGAAACCAGCTTGTCTGTTGAACAATGCAAAAGCACAGCATGGGCAACTTTGACCTGCTTAGTCAAGGTAGTGGAGTGCCCTGGTAAGGTACTTAAGGGAGCAACAGAGATGAGATGAGTACTTTTCCAGAAATGGCCTTTTTATTGAGAAAGTACAGAAGAGAATGGCAGTTTAATTGTTGACTGTGAAGGCTGTCCCAGAGAAGGAATGGGAGAGGAGGATGGGTTGTGAGACAGCTGCTAGCCATGGAAGCTGCAAGATATTGGCTTGACTTCTGAGAAGGGGAAAGGAGGAGGAACTGCAGGAGAAATGGAAAAGTGGACAAGAGGGAGAGAGGTGGGGTAGAGAAAGAAATAGACTTTTCCTTCCTTATGTTCTGTCTGCAAACAGTAAAACGAAGAGTCTCCATGGCAAATCAAGGATTTTCCATGCATAGTCCATCAGAAACAGGGGTGCAAAGCATTGAGTCCACAGTGAGCTATCTGGAGTCCAAAGGTACAAAGAATGGGCGCCCAGCAAGGAGTTCCAAAGGATAATCAGACAGAGCTTCTGAAATCACACTAGTGTGTGGCCTCGAAGGGTACTTCACTGGACTTCCAAGTGCAAACACAGTTTACAAAAAAAAAAAAGTCACGCATGTCTCCCTGATCATCTCCATCAATTAATGAAAAAAGAAATTGCATTAAAAATCATCAAAGGGAACAGGGATTTTCCATGAAATTCTCATGCTTGGTTTGCAGGGTTTTTTGTTTTTCTTTGGCATGTGTGCTTGTGTGTGCTTACCTTATTTTCAAGGTGGCCAAAGTGTGAGTGTACATTCATTCATCTCCAGCCTTACTTAATACCTGCACTTCTTGAAAATGCCACGACATTCTCAGCTGGGTTTTCCTGCAAGTATAAGAAAGCAGGGAGAATGCCTTGCCTGACAGCTGTTTGTTGTTGGCGCTGCTGCTGCTGCTTCTACCTTTACAGAAATTGGTGCAGAAATTTTTTTTTTAGAGTAAAAGTGAGTGAGGGCGCTTATATCAGGCACTTGGTAGATGACCTCTCTGACATGATCACTCCTCCCATGGAAAGTTTTCCGATCAGGAAGGATGGGTAGGCAGGGAGAATGCAAAGCACTGGGGAGGCTGGAAAGGAAAGGAAAGGAAAGGAAAGGAAAGGGCTTACACAGCCCCTGGCCACCTCACAACAACAAGGAGAGCTCAACACCGTACCCAACAAATGCTTAAGAAATTCTAATGCGCCCTGTAAATAAGGCAGGAAAACAAAAGCCTCTTTCATGGGGGAAGAGAACATTTCAGAAATTAGAGACAGGTTTTGACGTGGCACTACTAAAGAGTAGGATGGTATTGGAAAGGTGTTTTCAAGGTCACAAAAAGAGATTTTTGTTTTGTTCCTCCTGGAATTTAAAGTACAGTGGTAAAGGTAAAGGGACCCCTGACCATTAGGTCCAGTCGTGACTGACTCTGGGGTTGTGGCGCTCATCTTGCTTTATTGGCCGAGGGAACCAGCGAACAGCTTCCAGGTCATGTGGCCAGCATGACTAAGCTGCTTCTGGCGAACCAGAGCAGCGCACAGAAACACCGTTTACCTTTCCGCCAGAGCGGTACCTATTTATCTACTTGCACTTTGACGTGCTTTCAAACTGCTAGGTTGGCAGGAGCAGGGACCGAGCAACGGGAGCTCACCCCGTCGCAGGGATTCGAACCACCGACCTTTTGATTGGCAAGTCCTAGGCTCTGTGGTTTAACCCGCAGCACCACCCACGTCCCAAAGTACAGTGGTAAATACGCTTCAGGTTACAGACTCCGCTAACCCAGAAATAGTACCTCAGGTTAAGAACTTTGCTTCAGGATGAGAACAGAAATAAAGCAGCAGCGGCACAGCAGCAGCGGGAGGCCCCACTAGCTAAAGTGGTGCTTCAGGTTAAGAACAGTTTCAGGTTAAGAATGGACCTCCGGAACTATTATTATTATTATTATTATTATTATTATTATTATTAAATAATTTTTATTCATTTTTCAAACATTTTTGTACATTCTACTTATACTTTATCACATAGTCATCAATTTTTGACTTCCCTCAATTTCTCTGCCAATCTTTCGTTAAAGTTTCTATTGTTAACACATTTCTAAACTTACTATTGCCTTTAGCCATTCCTCTACCTTTCACTTACTTCTTTTTTACAATATTTCTTAATTTTTCACAGAGACTCTTTAAAACCAACAAGCGTTGTCTGTACATCACATATGCCTTTCAGATACTCTGTAAATCTCCCCCAGTCCTCAATAAACTTTTGGTCTTTCTGATAACGAATCTTCCCAGTCAGTTTATCCAATTCTGCATATTCAGTCAGTTTCATTCTCCATTCTTCCACTGCTGGAATTTCTTCCTGCTTCCATCTTTGCGCCAGAAGTATTCTTGCTGCTGTTACTGCGTATTGGAAAAGTTTGCAGTCTTTTCTATTAATTTCATTACCTACCACTCCTAATAGGAAGGCCTCTGGTTTTTTAACAAATGTATATCTCAACATCTTTTTCAATTCATTATATATAATTTCCCAGAAGCCTTTCACCTTTTTACATTCCCACCACATATGATAGAAAGTTCCTTCTTTTTCTTTACATTTCCAACACTTGTTACATGTTTTATACATTTTAGCCAATTTTACTGGCGTTATGCACAGCAGCAGCGGGAGGCCCCATTAGCTAAAGTGGTGCTTCAGGTTAAGAACAGTTTCAGGTTAAGAACGGACCTCCGGAACGAATTAAGTATGTAACCAGAGGTACCACTGTACTTCTTGTGAAGGACATTCAAAATCCCAGGACTTTCCATTGCCAAGCAAAAGGGGAGTGCTGATTTTATTAGGACTCAGAGGATGGTTGAGCACTCACAACTTTAGGAGAACCTACTGTAGGATATTGAAAGTGTGGACCCAACTCCTTGTCCATTTCAATATAAGGTTTAAGGGGGAACCTTTCAACTGTATTTTGTCCTGGTTTGCCAAACACTTAGTAACTCACCTGCCTGGGTAAAATGTACTTGTGAGGGACACAAAAATTGGTGGTAGAACAGTCCTATCCATCTGGGAATTGTAGTTCTATGGAGGACAAGGGGACTCTTGTAGAAAATTCCCAGCACCCTCATCAAACTACACTTCCCAAAATTCTTCAAAAGTCACATAGGCATGTAAATCATCCACTCTTCAGAGAATAGTACCTAGGTAGGCAGCATTGAGGACAGCCATGTTAGAGAGAAAGTGGGTATAGACAAATAGGTCAGCTTCAGTTTCTTTCTGTCTCGTTTTTCTAATAAATTCAGTTCTCCACATTTTGTATTTTGCAAATTTGCATTTTTTAATGGAATTCATTTAAATTCACCCGTAATTTCATATGCATTTCTTCTAAAAATATATGCATTTTTGCATGCACTTGTTTAATATACACATTTTCCCAGGCACTTCCCCTGTAATATGTCTTTTGTATGTTAATTTCATTTATATATTTTAATGCACATTTCCCCCTAATATATGCATCTTTGTACACATTATATGGTTGGATTGCAAAATCTGGAGAGGTATGAATGTCAAGGGTCCAAGTATTTTTTCAAGAAGTGAAAAATTAGGTAGGTTCTCATGTGACTTGTACCAAATTTCTCCTCCATTCCTAGTAGTGAGTTAGGGACACTATCTAGAATATAAATTAACATTTATACTCACATTCCAAGAGATACATCTTCTGCTAGCTGATTTTTCATATACGACTTTTGAGCAGGAGTGTGGATGGGGAGTCATGGTAAAATGCAGAACAGAAGTTCCTAGCAATGATGCAGAATACAAAAATGTCATGATTTGAGTATGCTTGTAATTTAAACGTATTGACTTGTCTGAAAGAAGGTGCCAGACATGAAAGGCAAAGCAACAGGAAGTGACCCGCTGAGTTTGCTGAACTGAGCTGGAGATCAACATCACAGACAGGAAGTACATCATCATTTAACTTGACTCAGCAACCAGGCAGAAGAACTAATACAATTGCTGATAAGTGCTGTAATCCCAAATAACAAATAATAAGGACAGATGCTTCTTGCCTTTAAAATTAATGTAATGCTATGCTAATCAATAGCTAAAATTGTTGCAAGCTAGCTGTCCATTAAAGCAATTGTTCTGTATTCTTCAGTTGCTAGTAGACAAAGAGCAGATGGTTCTTCTGGGAAGCAACACTGAAACCCAGTTTTCCCAAGTTGCCATTTGCCGCACTTTGGTTTGATACACTTTGCAGCAGTTCGCTTGGACTGTACTATCAGAAATTGAAGCTGGTGCTTTATTTAGTCTTATTTTCAGTATGTACATGCAAATCACACTGTTTAAACTGGGAGTTCTGGGGAAAGCTGTCCAGAGGCTGAACGAAACAAATTCAATATATTTCCCCCCTACACACTGCAACCAGATGGGATTCTGAGAGTCAAAGTTCAGAAATCATCCAGCTGCTTCAGGGTTTCTGATAACAGATCATATCATGGCGAGGGCTTCCCTATCTTTGATTACCCATGCGTCTAAAATTGGAGTATGTGTATTTTCCTCCTCTTCATGGGTGAATTTTTATCACTCCTTGGGTGCACATTATTCACTCTTGTGCTGAAGCTGGCCATAACTTTTGAATGATTTCCAGTATGCCATCCGAATAACTGTTACATCACTCACTGGAGGCCTTGCTCATAAAGTCCTATTCATTGAAACTCGGAGCTCTGTTGGTGCCAGTCATGGAGACTCCACAACTCAGCACCTGCGGAGCACAATCCTGATTCATGTACCTCAAGCTTCAGGGCATTGTCTGGGGAGAACCGAGGACCTAGCTTAGCTGTTTCCCCTCCCCATTCTCCCTCCACTTGCTAGCAGCATTCAAGAGAAATTAAGCTTGCAGCCGTGTTAAAACTGTTGTCCCTAATAAACCAGGCATGGGCATAGGCAAAACAACCAGAAAGGGGACGCCTTGCTGTGCTATCACACAACCTGTGAAGGCAGGGAGAAAGCAGCTTCAGGTCTGCTAAAACCAGAGGGCCTCTTGTGAAATTGGGAGGGCTGCATCATTATGTTATTTGCATTTGTGAAACTGTTAAGATCAAAAATAAATAATGAAGAAGAAATTCAGTATGCCCAGAAACACGTACAAATAAAAATGAGCCTTTTTGATTAAAAATAAGTTGCCTTGTGCGAATCGGATTGCCGCAGTGGCTAGAAACATCCAGCCCAGTTGCATTTTGTCTGGGGTTACCAGACGTCCCCGGTTCCCGGAGACAGTCCCTGGATTTGCAAATCTGTCCCCGGACAAATTCCGTCCCCGGAATGTCCTCAGATTTGCAAATCTGTCTCCCGGAAACATGGCAGTGGCAGCCTCAGCAGCCCGGAGCCAGCCTGGTAGCGCAGTTGGCTCTGGCTGGCTTCGGGAGCTGCTCACTGCCGCTGCCGCTGCCGAAGGGGAACCGGGGACGTCCAGCAGTACAAATCTCCTGCCCCCTTCCCCCTTTGTTTTGACAGATCGGGGGGGGGGGGGCCTGGGAGGCTCAGGCGGGTGGGTGTTGTCCAGTTTTTAAAAAACTCTGCGCATTTATGTTTCACAGGGTGCAAAAGAAGGGCTTTGCACCTTTATACAATATGCATGTGTGCTTGGGCCTCACCATCCCCACTGCTGACTCCCTGTTGCTACTCAGCTTCAAAATAAAAAAAATAAATAAAAGAAAAAGTGTCCCTGGATTCATTGGAAAAAAACTGGTAATCATAACTTTGTCAGTATACAAATTCCCACCTTGTTACAACTTTACTCCCACTTGATGCATTTATGGGTCATATGGATCTTACCTTATCCTACCTCTGTTGATAAAACTCCTTTCTCAACTTGGCGCCTGCAAGCCATGAACTGTGGAGGAGGTCCCTCACCAGAGTGCAGCCACCTTGGAGTTTGCTTGTGTGGAAAAAGTGCTTCCTCCACTGGGCTTCCTGAACAGTGCAAAAGATGGGATCTGTCATCTCATCATAGGCAAAAGGAGTAGCACCCATTTCCCCAACTCTTGTGGATTTTTCAGCACTGATCAGCCCAGAATGTAACATGTACAGAGATGTTCAAAAGACTAGGTGCAGGGACTCCTGAAATAAAGCAGTATCAAAACTTGTGATGATTAGAATGGATCCAATATGATGCGCTTGCATGCAAACATTTGCCAATGCTATTGTGATCCCACTGCATGGCAGGGTTTAATGGTGGCGTGGAAATAGCTTGTTTAGCACATAACAGGGTGATAGTGGCAACAGAAGGACTGGAAAGTGCCTATGATCCGCTCCAAGGATAGCTATATAAATGCAGCCTTATTAACCTAAATCTGAGACTGCATAACAGGACAGATTTCTCTACACCATGCTGTAGCTATGGTTGCAAATATCTGCACGTGCTATTGCAAGGATGCCTGTATGTGCAATCAAGCTGCCTGGTTGAATCAAAACGTGCTTTGGAGCACTACTGTTTTGCACAAGTGTAAGGGAGGGCAAGAGGGAATACAAACAATTAATTACTAACTAGATACACAATCTGGCCTTTCATTTCTCTTTAATTTTTGTTCTGTTCTCATCCATTTCTTTTGTCAGCACCTGTAAAAAAACTTATACAATACTCCAAGAGACTGAATTTCCCAGACTGAAATTTTATCAGTCTGAATGATAGACAGTGTGCTATACAAAATATGTCACCTGCTTTGGCTAATCATCACCAAATCGGGGTCTGTAACCATTAAGGACATTCTCAGATCTACCTCCTTAGCTTTGGTCTTTTTCTTCATCAGAGACATTCTTGTGGCCTTTCGCAGGGTTGCCTCCAGATTCACTTTGCCAGCACATTGCAAAGCAGCTGGTGGCAGGAATGTGTTTATACTCTCCAAGAGTCTTAGGTGAGCATGTTTTGGTTTCAGGGCCAACTATGTTTGATGCCACATCAACACTGAGTATGTAATGCATCTGTCTTCCCTGCTGTTTCCTGTTCGTCCAAGTTAAAAACAAGGTCTGTATTGCCCTTCCTTGTTGACTACCTGAAAATGAAAACTGACTTTGAAACCAAAGTACTGTGTTCTAAAGTACCATGAGCTTACTCAGATAAAGTCAGAGCTTCAAATAATGTCTCTTTGGTGGACAATTCCGTGACATGCTGGTGCTCAAAATGAATTCTTTTTTCCAGATTATTTCCCTCTCTAGGGTCATAATAATGAAAAAGGTTTCATTTGGTAGTGAGGGTGATGGCAGAGAAATAGATGAAGTGGAATGGAAGAAGGGAAGAGCATTTTGTGTTTGCTCCTGCAAAATGAACCCACCACTGATAGCTACCCTGGACTTATGATCAGCGCTGGATGTCAAGATGCCATTGAAATTTCCCACAATGCTCCTGATGTAGCATTCTTTCAAGAAATTGTAGGAACGTTCTGATCTAAGTACTGCTGGCTGCCTCTACTATCGCTGCCAGGCCCATTAAGATAAGGGGCCTCCAGAGGTCACGTTCTGAAAGACTCCCACAAAAGCTGGAGCCAGCCCTATTCTAAGCAGCAGCAGATTTATTGAATGAGGATGGTTGAAATAGAGGAAAGTGTACAAAAAGGGTGGAAGTAGGTCTCTTCTCTTACACATAGGTAAAGGTAAAGGTACCCCTGCCCGTATGGGCCAGTCTTGCCAGACTCTAGGGTTATGCGCTCATCTCACTCTAGAGGCCGGGAGCCAGCGCTGTCCGCAGACACTTCCGGGTCACATGGCCAGCGTGACAAGCTGCATCTGGCGAGCCAGTGCAGCACACGGAAACGCTGTTTACCTTCCCGCTGGTAAGCGGTCCCTATTTATCTACTTGCACCCGAGGGTGCTTTCGAACTGCTAGGTTGGCAGGCGCTGGGACCAGACGATGGGAGCGCACCCCGCTGCGGGGATTCGAACCGCCGACCATGCGATCGGCAAGTCCTAGGCGCTGAGGTTTTACCCACAGCGCCACCTGCGCCCACTCTCTTACACATACCTTTGCAGAAAAAGACAGCCCCCAGCCACCCCATCACGGCTATATCTTAGGCAGGTGACTGCCAGGTACAATGAATGCCCTTGTCTACATTTGCTTCATCTTCCATTCTCTTGGTCCAACTTCACAGTCCTCATCTTTTAGACCCACTGCTTCCATCTCCTTTCCTAGACCCTGCCCAGATTCCTAGTTCTGCCCCACTTCAATTGGCTCCTATTCCCTACAGGCCTTCTGCCTCTGCCCCCTCATTCGACTTTCACCCTCAGTTCTACTCTGCCGTACTCAGCTCTTCCTGCTCTTGTCTAGAACAAGCGAGTCTTTGCAGAGATGTCTGCTGCTCCTAAATTGGAAAAGGCCATATTCTCATGTTCTTCATGGCCGTGGTTGCTTAGGAACACAGGAAGTTGCCTTGAACCGAGTCAGACCATTAGGAGTGGCTCTTCAGGGCTTAAGACCTCCAAACTCTACCTGGAGATGCATTCATTCAAGCTGGGACCTTCTGAATGGAAACCAGATCCTTCCATGCTTGTAGCTATGTAGATGGTATGCTTGGTTTTGCTCTTTTCTGTGTGCCCACAGTCACTCTGTATACCTATGCTGACTAAGAGGGGTCTGGGAGGAACTCTGACACACACACACACACACACACACACACACACACACACACACAACTTCTTATGGATCTTTAACTTTGGCAACCATGGTTCTCATAGAATCATAGAACTGTAGAGTTGGAATGGACCACGAGGGTCATCTTGTCCAACCCCCCGTGACTTGGGAAACAGATGCCTTGACCTTCTTGTCAATAGGGGCAGGCTGCAACATGGGAGAGGCTTGCTGACATTATATTGGCAACTCCTTTGAATCTGTTATGCCATATATATCATGCCGCTTTAACAACAGGCCTCCAGCCTAAGAAATGGACTTAATCCTTTGAAAACAGATGGCTGTGTTTTAGAAATTATAAGCCAGAAAGCTAGCATTGTACATTTACTCAGGACAGGAGGGAGATTTGTGGATAAAAGTGACAGGATCAAATTTATCTTATATCCCTGACTGTTTTTTTAAAAGAAAAAAAGAGAAAACATTAGAAAGATGGAGTATTATCCCATATCAAAAATGTTATCAGACATTTCCAGAAAAGACTTGCTATTGAGAAATAAATGAGAAATGCGTTTCTGAGTTCATTGATATTTTTCTCTCTCCCCTGTGTCATGTTGTTAGACATCAGTGGGGTTTTTTGTTTATTTATGCCACTGTGGATACAATCCTACACAGACTTACCTGGGGCTTATTTCTGAGAAGATCTGTATAGGATTCCACTGTACATTCCATGCTGGGAGGAGTGAGCAGAGGTGGCCAAACTAGTGGGTGCTAAGCCTGCTAGAAACCCCCAAATGTATCCACCTCTGGACATCCCCCCCTTGATTTAAAAATATACCATGGTCCCAAGTGGCCTTGCTATCTTCCATTTTATTTAATCTGTTGTTTAAACAGTAACAGAAGAGAGATTTGTATTTTATCCAACCGATACTTTGGGAATCCCACTGAGACAACATTTGCTAGCCGATGCTCCATGCATAAAGGAATGGGCTGTAGGTTATGGGGAGGAAGAGAAGACCATGAGAAGATGGGGGAGGGGGACTATGAAAGATGAACAAGTCTGCTATAAATGCAAACCTTCCTCTGAGAATCTGTCATTATGATCCAAAGCAAGCACATGAATTTGAAATCCCATTGGTTGAATTGGTTTTTTAATTGGGCTTTCATTTTCTCTCTTTTTATCTCATTAATTTAGTATATTCTTCTAGAAGTGTGACAGTTTCACTCTACCAAGACTATATACATATACATATACATATATACACATACATATTATTACATACATAATTAGAATAATGTGGCTGATGCTGGGTTCTGAATATGATATGGAACCTCATTCATTTCATTCATGCACCATGAATGAAACGACCAAACCAAACAAGACAGGGATGGCGGTGGTAGCAACTTCAGCCCTGCCTTGCACCTGGGTGAAATGCTTTTAGCTGTATTTTGCTGCCACATTGCACAGGTGTAAAAGACACAAGCCAGTCTGGAACCTGCTTCATATTTCAGTGCAGCAGAATAAAGACTTGCATTGAGGAAGCAGAGCCCCACTGACATCTCATCAAGACCCAACTCCCCAAATGAATTAAGTCTGAAAATCCAAAAATAGCTTCCACAGACGTATGAGGCAAGCCTGGGTCTCTGGTGAGTCATATACAGCTTTCCACAGGGAAAAGAAAGAAACCCTCTAATGAAAACTCCAGCTTTCAGCTAAGCTCCTTTTCATAGGTGGCTCACATCATTCTCAGCAAAATATATGTTTTTGTAGGTCCAAACCAAACTGCCTGTTGAATAATTTGGCCTAGAGCAGGAAGCGGGATCTTTGACCTTCTGCAGTGTCCTTATTGTAGATGCATGCCTATAATTCCCAGTAATTTAACAGGAGCTTTAGTTTGAAAAACAGAAAAGATTTTGGCTTTATTACTTTCATTCATCATCATTAACTCATGCCATGTGGCGTAGAGGAAGGAATGACATATTTCTGCAATTAGATTCAGTATTTTGCATGAAAAAAATGAGCTGTTACAGCAAACGCAGCTTTTTGAAACAAGAAGTAAGTCAAAAGGGAAGCAAAATCTGTAATGCAGGCATGATAACAAAGACTTTTTAGGCCTTTATTTTATGAACAAGATCTTTTTAGAAAAAGTTGTGGCAACCTTATAGCCTATAACTACTGTGCATTTGGCTTATGCTGAAAAAAAGGAGACTATTTATTACATCTGGTTTCTATAGGCATTTTTACAGAGGACTCCTAAGCAGTTCTTACCTCAGTTGTTTTGTAACGCAAATGTAAAAGCTGCATTGGCAAGAATGCTCATTCAGGTGACAAATGCCTACCCTGCCTTAACTTCCATGCAGCACAGTCTTTAGCATATGCGCCGCCGGGGTGCAAAGATCTGCCCAGAGCCCCCAAATTTAGTGGAGCCCCCAAATTAACTTTGATTATGATGTAATTTAATTTCGCGTGCATGGCGCCGTTGACAATGACAAGCGCCGTCGTTGAGTCTGACAAGCGCCACCGTTGTGAATGACAAGCGCTGCTGCTGGTGCAGCACATCTTTGGTAAATGAGCGCACAAAGTCGAAGGTTCTTTAGGAAAACAGTGGGTATACATTTCGGTAATACCTAGGTATATATGTGTTTTGTTTTTCTAGCTTGATCAAAATTATTTATTATTTTATAACAGGTAGATAGTGAAGAGCATAGGTGGTTTCAGCGGCGGGCGCCTGGCGCCCCCCAGAATTCGACACCCGGGTGCCCCACACGCCTTGCACTCCCAGGTAAAGACGGCCCTGCTTCCATGTTAGTGATAATCTGGCATTAACAAAAGTAAGATGAAAGAGGCAATCTAAGCTTCACACACACAAACACACACACACACACACACACACACACACACACACACACACACACATCCTCCATTGTTGCCAGTCCTTTCCACTGGGATACTTTCCTGAACATATACAAGCGGTTTTGATATTATGCAGTAGAAAGAGATTAGTCCTCCATGCCTCGCTTCATAGTTCTACCAGGCATAATAGTTTAGGATTGATTTTTCAGCCTAATCCATGCACATCTATGTGCCTCCATGTATATACAGGAGCTCATTTGACCACATGGAGCTTGCACAAAGGTTTCCCCATTCCCTAGAATGGAGAGGGAAGCTGAATGCATCCATCTCTGTGTGCAAAGATATACCTCTTTTGCTAGAGTGAATGGGAATGATGGTGAGCCTCTGTGTGCATGCACATGACACACCCCATCAAGCCGCTATCTTACTCCCACAAAAATATAGGCATCCGTGTTGGAGAGATGGCATTGAGGATGATAAAAGGTTTGCATGATATCAAAGTAAGGAACTTAATCTGTCTTTGGGACTGGCTGAATTGAAGACTGACATACATTGAATTTCCATTTCCGCTTCCACCACAAAGATTATTGTTTGTAAGACCTCATTCTTGGGAGTTGCTCTGCGAGCACAACCCATTAGGACTGGGTGGCACCAGTTGCATGGAGACTCATTCTCAAACTAAGTACAGCAGCTGCTGCCCTACATGCCCCAACCTCTGTAGTATCCAGAGAACAGAGTCTCAAACTCACCATATAAACACAAGCCTGTGCAGTGCTTGGGGCCAGGCAAATGGGTGTTCATCTTTTGTCCCATTTGTCCCAAGCACAGAGTGGCATTGCAGAGAAAAGTTTGCCTTGAGACCAGCACATAATGGTCCTTTCTTGCACTGTATACAATTCTGTGCACAGCAGATACTTCCTTACGAAGGACATTCATAGACAAATCTCAGCAGGCATTTGACTTAGCAGCATTTGCCATCTCTGCCATTCCTTTTTCCTCCCGGATGTTTCTTCATCCTGCAGATGTTGCCATGATTTTGTCCTCTTGATAACGTTTCTGTTTCTCTTCTTGGGATGTTTCCTTTCTTCTGTTCCTTGCTGCTTGTTCAATTACATGTGCTCATTCAGCTCTCATTAGTTCCTGTTCAGTGGAGGATACTTTGCAGAGCTCTTTATATAGCATTCATAATATCCTTGCCCACAATCTGGATTCTCACTGACAACAAAGCAGTTTTGATTTCCTGTAGTCCCATCCTTTGGCAACCTATTCCTCCTTCTTCTTCTGGACAAATCGCTCCCAAGGTCCTTAAGTGACAAATTTGCTGGAGGTTTGAAAGCTATTCTTAAAATATATATAATGGGGGTGTGTTAACATGCAGATTCATGTACATGCTTTTAGCTTAAGCTTGGTCATCTATCAGAAGTTGCTCAATTATTTCTTACATTGTCTATACAAATCTCATGTAAAATTGTGGTCATCCTTTCACTGGGTTTGCCAGCTCATTACTGGCAATTACCCCCTTTTCTCTCTCTCTCTCTCTATAATAGCATGTTTTTAGAGATGATTTCAGTAACTGATTCCAAAGAGGAGCATGTTACGCTTGGTTCATACACACCTGCATGTGTAGGCCATCCATGCAGCCTAACCACACTGTGTATAAAGCCTTTAATGAGAAATTGAACTTTTGTGCAGTAATGCATTTGTGCGTTGTCCCTGCTATTGCAAATCTGTACACCGTGAAAAGAGACTGAGCAGATCACACAAGTGGATATCTGCTTGCTTAGGTACTTACGCATGCATTAAAGTTTCTACATTCAGTGAGAGAAGATACAGTACATATTTGTGTTGTGTGTTATGTTGTGTGTTGTGTTGTGTGTTATGCTGGGTCATGTGGCCAGCATAACAAGCTGCTTCTAGCGAACTAGAGCAGCGCATGGAAACACTGTTTACCTTCCCACCAGAGTGGTACCTATTTATCTAATTGCACGGGAGCTCGTTGAGGGGATTCGAACCGCCGACCTTCTGATCGGGAAGCCCTAGGCTCTGTGGTTTAGACCACAGTGCCACCCGTGTCCCAATATTAATAGTAGACTCCTCTTATATAGGATATGTTAGTGCTGCAGACACCTTTTGTCCAGGAAGATGGGCAATATAAACTGTAGATCTGAAGGACTCTGGTCTCTGTCATCAACCAGGTGACTGGCAGATGGGAAACAGCCTGGTCCCATTCATCAGCCAGAAAAACAACTGTTGGGACAATGCTTCCGCACCCCCCATGTAAGAACGAGCATTTTCCTCCCAATCCCATGAGAATGCAGACCCAAAGGGAAGGGTACTCAGGCCTCTGCCACTGGCCTGGACACCAAGGGTTCACTAGGAGGCTGCACCCCCTGCATCCCAGAAGGAACATCTTGGCAGGGGGAGATTATCCTCACTCCCATCTATTGGCCAGTGAAGGACCTACCACCCAAATGCTATCTTCTCTGCCCATTCCTTTTTCCTATTGTAGTGTGTCTGTCCAACTGTTAGCATGTGGGCAAGTACTGTCTTATATTTTAATGTATGCACAGCCCTTTGGAAGTGTATCATCATAAACTGGCTTAGAGTTCTATTCTTTTCATGTGCTTTACTATGGCAACACAGTATCTTGACCAGCCACAGCTACCACAGCATCTTGTCTCTTGTGCATGGAACAAAGTGAAGCCATCTAAGGCCGCTATCTCTCAGGCAGCACCAACCCTCCCTACCAAACCTATTATTTCAGGTTATATTCATTCTTGAACAGGTGAATGGAAAGTGAGTGAAAGTGGTACTGTAATTAAAGATGGATGTTTTCACACTTGTGGGATAGGGGGCAGGTCTTTAGGGTTGTATTACCATATGTGGTGGACATGTTAGTAACTTTTGGAATCAGTTCTTTAAGGGAATTGAAAATCTAACTGGTGAAACTCTTCTACCTGGTATCAAATAGCTCCAATTTCCATGTGTGGGAATGCAATACAATATCTAGAGGAACTAAGTTTTTATTGGCTGCTGCCAAACATACCATTGCAACATTTAGGAGAATGCTCAAACGAAGTTAAATGCAAGACTAACAGAGCCAGATTTGGCATTCAGCCCTTATGGAGAAATGGACCAATCAGCTCTGTGCTAAAGGAAATCAACACACAGTAGACAATTGGGACAAAATATGGGACACTCTTACTTAGTATGCTACCACAAAAGAGCATGGATTTCACTTAGCAACAACTCAAGGATGCCTGTGGAAAGATACTCTGGGTTTAACTATCTTAAAGCTGTATATGATGTGGCCAGCCTGTAATCTGTCTTGTACGATCCTCTTATTGTATTTGGTTCATGTTTTAATTTTGGAAAACTGAAATCAAATCTTAAATTTTTTTTGGTGCATGTTTTATCCTGAACAAAAACAAGAGTCTATGAGGTCCAATGGATGGTCATGCAGGCAGCAGATAGGGTCAAACGGTTGTTGCAGAACCTTGGATAGCTCCAAGCAGAAAGCTTGTTCCAATAAGGGGCTTGGAGTGCAGCTGAGGCCTTTTGTTAGTCTCAGCCTAGACTCCACCTCCCAGGCTCTGCCCCTTCCTGAACAGCAGTGTGCCTTAAAGTAGCAGTATTCTGTCCTGCTCCAAGGGAACCATGGCTTGCATACTAAATACCCTGATTCAGCTGCTCCTTCTCATCAGTACCACGGTCTTGGCTGCTACTCCAGGTCAAGTTCACAACAGCTATACCTACTGCAGATACGCCATGCCTTTAAAGGTTTAGCTTTTGCTTCCATTTCAAGATTTGAGGGCCTAACTACACATTGCTTTAAATGCATAGTGTCCATCAACATCAGTGTTGTTGGTTTTTTTTAAAAAACCCACACACACTATGTGCTGGAGCCAATTTTCACGCAGGGTGGGGTGGTTTAACCGTTCCTCCGAAAAGGCAATACTGGTGTCAAAGCCACACACACATGCAGATGGCAATTAGTATTAGGAGAAAACCTCCCACTGGCAGCAGCAAGAGCTTTTCTCTTCCCCCCTCGCTGCCAATTGCTGTGGGAGGCAGTTTTTGTCAGGTTTGCAGCTGAAGAGGGAAGGTTAAAATTTTCTTCCCTACATGCCGCAGTCTTGGTGAAAATCCCCCACATACTAATAAATGCTGATGACACTACATGTTACATATTTAACATAACATGAATCTAGGCCCTCGGTTGCAGGCCCATAAGGTTCTCCTGGTGAAGTCTATGGTAAAGGTAAAGGACCCCTGACCGTTAAGTCCAGTCGCAGACGATTCTGAGGTTGCAGCACTCGTCTCACTTTACAGGCCAAGGGAGCTGGTGTTTGTCTGCAGACAGTTTTTCTGGGTCATGTGGCGCAACCAGAGCAGCACACTCTATGGTGGACACTTGCTTTTATGGGGGAAAGTGAAGGGGCTGCAATTGAAGGCACAGAAAAGGAGAATCTGTTCTCCCTTCAAATGCACAGCTATTGACTTCTGCAGGAGAAAGACAGAGAGAGTGATTTACTCAAAGGTTCCTCACTCTCTGGAGTTCTGATGTATGTAAACTTTATACAGAGGATATACTGCTCAGGAAACCCAGCATGATCCTCAGTCTTTCTGTACTCTGCTTTATAAAACCCTAAGCTCTGTACCCAATCTGTACTGTAGAGCCTTCAGGATCCAACAATCATTTCCACTTGAATCCATTTGTTCGGGTTCTGCCCTCCAGAGCAGGAGAAAACAACCTTGCTCCATCTTCCACGTGGCAGCCCTTCAGATAATGGAATATGTTTTATCACATCTCCTCTCAGTCTCTTTACCAGGCTAAACATCCCCAATTCCCTCAAACATTCCTCATAAGACTTGGTTTCTAGACCCTTGATCATCTTGGTTGCCCTCCTCTGCACACGTTCCAGCTTGTCAATATCCTTCTTAAATTGTGGTGCTGCTGCATCACACTGTTGTCCACCAAGACCCCTAAATCCTTTTCACATGTACTGCTAGTAAGCCAGGTGCCCCTCATCTTATATTTGTGCATCTGATTCTTCCTGCCTTAGTGCAGAACCTTACATTTGTCCCTACTGAAAGTCATGTTGCTAATTTTGGCCCAGTTCCCCCATCTGTTAAGGTCACCTTGAATCCTGATTCTGGTCACAAAGCAGTATACACAACCATCAATAAAACAAAAGCACAGTGATGTTGCTTTTTAAAAAATAAAACCCATCCTAAGTCCAGGCGCAGTACTAAAACAAACATGTAGCTTGTATTTCTGTAAAAATAATTTTAATAAGCTCAGAAGGCTGCTTAGCAGAATTCCATATCAATGGGGGCAAGAGCCCAGGGGTGTGATTTCCTGAAAGAGGAGTGACTAAAGGTGCAATCACAAACAATGAATGGAATGCCGCCCTTTTTGAAATTAACATTGTAAGTTGGTGTGAATTACCGTGGTAACAATACAGGTGTGACATTCAAAGTAATATTTTAGACTGGGTTACTTAGACCACTTTGAACAGACAAAGGCAGTGTGATCCTTGGAATCCTTCCCAACTCTACAATTCTATGATTCTGTGTACAGCCTAGCAGACATAGCAGCAAACTAGCAGCTGTTCAGAAATATAATTAATAATAATAATAATAATAATAATAATAATAAGGTGAAGTAGAGACATCACCTTGCCAACAAAGGTTCGTATAGTTAAAGCCATGGTTTTCCCAGTAGTGATGTATGGAAGTGAGAGCTGGACCATAAAGAAGGCTGATCGCTGAAGAATTGATGCTTTTGAATTATGGTGCTGGAGGAGACTCTTGAGAGTCCCATGGACTGCAAGAAGATCAAACCTCTCCATTCTGAAGGAAATCAGCCCTGAATGCTCACTGGAAGGACAGATTGTGAAGCTGAGGCTCCAGTACTTTGGCCACCTCATGAGAAGAGAAGACTCCCTGGAGAAGACCCTGATGTTGGGAAAGATGGAGGGCACAAGGAGAAGGGGACGGCAGAGGACGAGATGGTTGGATAGTGTTTTCGAGGTTACCAGCATGAGTCTGACCAAACTGCGGGAGGCAGTGGAGGACAGGAGTGCCTGGCGTTCTCTGGTCCATGGGGTCACGAAGAGTCGGACACGACTAAACGACTAAACAACAACAAATAATAATAATAATAATAATAATAATAATAATAATAATAATAATAATAATAGCAAATAGTACAGCCTAGCAGACAGAGCAGCAAACTAGCTGCTGTTCAGAAATATAATTACGAATAATAACAATCATAGCAATAATAATAATAGCAAACTAGCTGGTCAGAAATATAATTACTAGTGGTGAAGCACTTGGAAATCTACCACTTGCAGCAAGACATTCCACATAACAACTTTGGCTTCCCAATATTTCTGGGTGGAAAGAAAACCACTTAAGGTCAGAAATAATAGAGATTTTAGAACCTAAAGTACAATGCCAGATGCAACGGGCTGATTCAAGGTTTTTCTTTGTTTTAAGTGCAACACGTAATAGTATTCCCCCTTAGGTTCAATGGGACTTGAACCCATGTATGTGTGTAAATGAGTGCTGCTTGAAAGAGCCTATAGTGTGATTTTAAAGAGTCAAAAAGAAAGAAATCCACTTAAAGAAATGAAGAAAACTATAAAGGACTTTGTTGCTAATACAGATTAAAATCAACAATATAGAAGGCAGGGGCAAATGGAAAAGGGAACCCTACTGGAATGAATGGGAAAGACCAGCATTGTTCCCCATACACAAATTAAAAATAAGTAAATGTGGATGTGGATTTCTGCACACTAAGTCAAATGGATGTGTGTACCTCAATCAACTTATATACAAATGCCTACCAGCTTCTCAAGATCTATGGAAGTAAATGCCACAGTGCTCTTAATCTTTCCTCCATACTAAAGCCCACGCTATGCTAGACGCAGCCATTTACCATAGTTCCACTTATTTCAGTGAAATGCAGCCCAATTGATCCACTTCTAAAGAGAATGTTTTATGTGCAGACTGACATCATCCAAGGCAATAAAATATCGCACTGAAGAAAAAAGACAGAAACTGGTCACAGATTATTCCCCGTTCAGCTTCCAACATGGCCATTCCTGGAAGGTGCCACAGAGAGAAGACAAAGCCCTCCCCTTTGGCAGGCAGTATAAAATCTGTCCTTGCTAGCCATGCCCATTCCTCCATTGACATCCCAATTTCCAGAGCTTGGCTTTTATTTTTTTAATCATGCCTTGATTAGTTTGCCCCATTGTTCATTGTTTGCATGTGTACTGAACACACAGGATTTTTAATTGACTATCTGAAATGAATTACGGACGGCGATTTGGCTACATTATATTCAGTTCTGTAATCAAACAAATTTTGCTGTCAAACAAAAAAGATCAATGTTATTGTTAATTGTCCTACTTGATGAATTAAATAGAGTATTATTCACCCTTTCTAATTAAACTATCAAGAAAAACATACATAACACTTCAAGAATGGGCAACTCTTTTATTCACAGCTGTTAGCAAACACTGTACATCTGATTTGTGATTAAGATACAAAGAAGGAACAATTATAGTCAGATTAATTAAACAAACAAAAAGGATCTGGGGACAAAGGGTGAAAAAATAAGATGGGTATTGCATTAAAATGCACAAGAGAGAGAATATCATTTCCTATGTATGCCAACACCTTGCAGAATAAAAATGTTTAGCGCCCAAGTTCTGGAAAAGCCCAAGAAAACTTAAAAGCAATTTCATTGAAGGACTTTTCTTTGTGACCTTTGTAGCTGAGAATGAATATGGACTTAGGTAGCATTTGAAAAGCAAGGACACTGCTCATTATCAGTTTAGCACAGGATAGTCCAGTTCTCTTTTTGTACATAAAACATCATTTTCTTCTTCTTTCCTTTTTCTAAATTTGCATAAGAAGCTTTTGTGGTTTGGAAGATGCATTTGTCATTGTAGAGAACCTGCATTGCTCACTGTGTGTGCATGTAATGGATATCTGTACTTGAGATAAAGATGGGAGAAAAATGCTAAATTACTGGATGCAGCTTGAGTAAAGCACACATATCCAACCAAATGAATATCTAGCATATGGAGAAAACTCCCACAAAGGGTTGGCATTTTCCATTGAGGGTCTTGCTGTTTCAGTACCTGCGACGCACATCCCTTGTTGCTATGCCTTGACTAGATAGTGTTATGCTCAGGCTGAAGAGTGGCAGAAGCTGCTTTTATTGTGGCTGAAAGCTGTA
The DNA here is from genome assembly GCF_951804945.1 of Podarcis cretensis. Taxonomy (NCBI): domain Eukaryota; kingdom Metazoa; phylum Chordata; class Lepidosauria; order Squamata; family Lacertidae; genus Podarcis; species Podarcis cretensis. The sequence goes on along the minus strand of NC_137172.1, from coordinate 119,616,900 downwards.
TATCCTTTGAGCATTGCAGGAATTATAGCTTAATGCAGGAGTGGTAGCAGATCCAGTACTGAGAAAAGGAACATGTAGGGAAGTTTTGTTAATGTTGTTGTTGAATAGAACACCCCTATTTTCATTAGGGGACGCAGGTGGCGCTGTGGGTTAAAGCCTCAGCGCCTAGGGCTTGCCGATCGAAAGGTCGGCGGTTCGAATCCCTGCGGCGGGGTGCGCTCCCGCTGCTCGGTCCCAGCGCCTGCCAACCTAGCAGTTCGAAAGCACCTCCGGGTGCAAGTAGATAAATAGGGACCGCTTACCAGCTGGAAGGTAAACGGCGTTTCCGTGTGCGGCTCTGGCTCGCCAGAGCAGCGATGTCACGCTGGCCACGTGACCCGGAAGTGTCTCCGGACAGCGCTGGCCCCCGGCCTCTTAAGTGAGATGGGCGCACAACCCCAGAGTCTGTCAAGACTGGCCCGTACGGGCAGGGGTACCTTTACCTTTACCTTTATTTTCATTGAGCAGAGACATCACCTTGCCAGCAAAGGTCCATATGGTTCAAGCTATGGTTTTCCCAGTAGTGATGTATGGAAGTGAAAGCTGGACCATAAAGAAGGCTGATCACCAAAAAATTGATGCTTTTGAATTATGGTGCTGGAGGAGACTCTTGAGAGGCCCATGGACTGCAAGAAGATCAAACCTCTCCATTCTGAAGGAAATCAGCCCTGAGTGCTCACTGGAAGGACAGATCCTGAAGCTGAGGCTCCAATACTTTGGCCACCTCATGAGAAGAGAAGACTCCCTGGAAAAGATCCTGATGTTGGGAAAGATGGAGGGCACAAGGAGAAGGGGACGGCAGAGGACGAGATGGTTGGACAGTGTTCTCGAAGCTACCAGCATGAGTTTGACCAAACTGCGGGAGGCAGTGGAAGACAGAAGTGCCTGGCGTGCTCAGGTCCAAGGGGTCACAAAGAGTCGGACACGACTAAATGACTAAACAACAACAACAACAACAAATTTTCATCGAAGAAATGTTGGAGGGTATGCTCTCCCAAAATAGAATATAGGTTTCTGTTTGTGGTTTACTGTGGCTCCTTCAGGCTACACATCTAGGGCAGAGCTGAAAAAGTAAGTTCCTACAGAGATTTAGCTCCAGGAACACAGTGCCTTTGCTGTGCCCTTATTACAGTTTGAGCCAGATGCTTTGAAATAAGTGGGTGGTGGTACTTATCCTCTCCTCGCACAGCTGCCTAACTTGCTTCAGTTGTGGAGCCTCCTTTTCCCAGTTATGGGATGACACTGAAATGCAATCAATACACAAAATACTTAATTAACCAAGAGTTTTACCTTTGGAAAATTATAACTTGCTCTGTTACCTTAACAGTGCTTAGCACTACAGTATCTCACACAATTTTCAAGTCCATGTTCCGCCGGGTGTGTTTTTCACTTGTAGTGGCTGAGGCTGTTTCCTCTAATGGCTGAAGAAATGGAACATTACACCATTTAACGGTGTGGGTCACATTAATCACAGAGAATTCTTTTAATGTCTCAGAAGTAACTGTCAGACTGGACATACTGAATCTATTTAAACTAAAGCATGCCATTTTTTATCTACAGTGATCTTTAATTCACATAAAAGGGTCAAGAAAATGTGATTAAGTGACAGTTTTAAAATGTACTATAATATTAAATAGCTTGATTAAGTGACAACTATAAAATGTAATACAATATTAAGTATCTGGCTATGTCCCAAAAGAACTTTAAAGTATTTTAAATGGTTTGGGAATTTTCTAACCCATTTGGAGTTACAAAAGAATAATTTTCATAAATAAAAACACGTGAAACCTCCGCAAAATGTGTATATGTACTCAGAACACCACCCTAAACATCAGATCATGTCTTGTCAAGCAACGTCTAAACTAATTTGAAGTACAGCTGCTTATTCCTCATATGCAGCTGAAATGAATTCTAAGTCTGTATCATTTGCAGTGACAAATTCATCCTGTTACCTTTTGCTCTTAATGTACATTCTTCCTTAGCACCTTTGTAGCTCTCTGCTCTTCCCTCGTTTTCTCTGCCCCAGTACTGAAATGTAAGACCTTTGCTTTCTCGTTTTTAAACAAGGACACAAACTTTATTCGCATTTTCAGCAGAAACGTTATAAAATGAACTCCTGCTCAAGTTCCTGCTGATGCAGAAGGACTGTGTCTTCTGATTGTAGGACTGCCATTTCAGAAAGGATAAAGGGAATAACTTTCCTCTTTAACCCATGAATCAGACCATGTATGATTATTCTGCAGGAGTTTTTGTATCTTAAAATGTGCTATTATTTTGCAATGCAACCTCGAGTAGGCATTCTGTCTTTGCTGTGAATCTCCATCCCCCAGCCTTAAAATCGGTTTGCCTCGTGGAGGCATATACTACAATGCAATGACTGCCTTATTTTTCTAGTCTAAATTATGCATGTTACCAGATTGCTGCTGAACAATCGCCCCTTATGGGCATAACATCAAACTGGGGTGCACCTTATATGCACAAGAAGTAGTGAGCCTTGTCCTCTGGTGTGTCTGAAAGATGTCTGGAACTTTTTTTTGCTTCCTAATCAGTGTTCATTTCATTAAAAACTTGTAGGGAACGTCAGAAGGACCCTGCTGCACCAGACCACAGTCCCATCTAGTCCAGCGCCCTGTTTTCACAGTGACCAACCCTGTGGGAAGCTCTCTAGCAGTGTTTGAGTTTGACAGCCCTCTTCTCACTTGCAATTCCCAGCAATGGGTAAGCAGAGACATACCATTTTTATTTTAGTATGAACGTTGCTTTGTTCGATAAAGGCAGGATCAAATCATGGTTTATGATCCGGGTAGCTAACAAACCATGGTACAAACTAACCAGTTTTCTGAGGAGGAATGGGAGCATGAGGTTTGCTGTTCTTTAAAGCTTTGTGGGCAAATCACCACCACCACCACAACAACAACCTTGTAACAGTAACATAATTTTGTGTACTATCTACTTTTTCCCACATTTATCTCCAGCTATATTGCCAGTTCCTGATCCCCTGCTTGGCATCATAAAACCTTGTTAGTTGCTAAGCCCCCAATATTGTATAACTGGAAAGTGAAGCAACCCCCAGATACACAGAATTCTGGATAAAAGAGCTATTCATGAGAAGATTGTGTTTTTAAACAGCATAGGAAATTAGCTTCCTTTGATCACACCCAGTCTCCCTTTTAAAAATATTTATTTCTTTATAATGCATGAAAGGGAGATACAGTGGATCCTGGACACAATATCCATCAGCTGTTCTCTTTCCATGAATTTTTCAATAAAGGTGTCTGTTAAATCAAAAATGTGGAGACAGATGCAAAGTTACCCATCAGTTATCTAATGGAGTGAGAGCATAATTAATCAGATATAACACCTAGGAATAATTGGTGCAGAAATGTATTTCCCAAAGTGGCAACGTTGGTTTCTTCAGGATGTTGAGTCAACTTGTATTAATCACATCATAAAATTAGTGCCAATTTGTCTTCGCAACTTTCGGATTTCTTGCAGGTTACCAGCTTATCATTCAAATGTGCTCTTTCTGATGGGGACAAGGAGAATATTAGCCTAGAGATCAGAAATCACATAGTCAAACAGACAAACTAGCAGGGCAAGGGGAGGGAAAGAAATTCCATCCCTGATCAAAGACAAATTACTCACATGGATACTGAGATGTAATGTCATTAGAACAGAAAGCACAGGGTCCCCTCTGCAGGTGTGACAGAATTAGTAATGTGGTTCAAGCTGAAATTGATGCAAAGCAGTGGTATGAATACGCTGTCATGTTAGTGTGTGATCACAACTTTCCGTTTGGGCCTCGTAAGCATACTAACAGAAATGTCGTTGCTATAATCTTGTTCGGTATGGTAGAGTATTTGAAGATTTGGTCTTAACCTAGTTATAACTTTTGTTTGTCTGTTCTCCTCGCAACCTTCTAGTCTTTGTTGAGAAACTTCCTTCAACTGTGCCAAATGGCACCTGGACCCCATGGATTAGCTTGAGGCAGGAGACTGAAGGCAGTAGGAAACTACAACTAATCCAGAATGCGGCAGCTAGACTGGTGACTGGGAGCGGCCACCGAGACCATATAACACTGGTCCTGAAAGACCTACGTTGGCTCCGAGTACATTTCCAAGCACAGTTCAAAGTGTTGATGCTGACCTTTAAAGCCCTAAACGGCCTCGGCCGAGTATACGTGAAGGAGCGTTTCTACCTCCATTGTTCTGCGCGGACACTGAGATCCAGCGCTGAGGGCCTTCTGGCGGTTCCCTCACTGCGAGAAGCCAAGTTACAGGGAACCAGGCAGAGGGCATTCTCGGTAGTGGCACCCGCCCTGTGGAACGTCCTCCCACCAGATGTCAAAGAGAAAAATAACTACCAAACCTTTAGACGACATCTGAAGGCAGCCCTGTTTAGGGAAGCTTTTAATGTTTAATAGGTTGTTGTATTTTAGTGTTTTGTTGGAAGCCACCCAGAGTGGCTGGGGAAACCCAGCCAGATGGGCAGGGTATAAATTGTATATTATTATTATTATTATTATTATTATTATTATTATTATTATTAGGTTTTCAACCTTTCTGAGTCCATGGCTTTCTTGACCAACTGCATTTTTTTTCTGTGGCACCCCTTTGACTTGTCTGCAGGCACTACATTTCATCATCATCATCATCATCATTTTATTTGTATGCTGCCTTTCCATAGTTGAAACTATGCTCATCTGTACATCATTACAGACATAACAGAAGTCATAAACAATAAATAAAAACACATCAAAAAGTACACAACCAGATGGAAACAGTTTCAAGGTAAATCATAAGATCTAAAACTTAAGATACAACAATAATATCAATAACAGCAACAGCTCTCTCAACAATACTTCAGCCCGAGAATCTGTACAACAGCCTTAACTTTTGTAGCTGGAGTCAGTCCGCACTCCACTCTCCCAGGCCAGATGGGAAAGGGCCAGCAAGGCAGGGTGCAGGTCTTCCAGGGCTCACAGCCAAGATGGTCTCATTGAAAACAACACAGATGAAAATTAAAAACAAGCTAAATGCAGCTGCAGCCCTTGTGAAGCCTGTCAAGCCCCGCCCCAAGCCAGGTGGAAAGAGCCAAGGGCAGGGTCCTTCAGGCCCTCAGCAGGCCGTCCTCCGCCCACCAAGCACCCTTTGCAGGTGATGCTACCCTCGCTTTTGCCACATGTGGCCACTTCCATTAATCTAATCTGCACAAACTCATCTATCTGTTAAGAGGAAGGAGGGAAAGAAGGAGGGACAGAGGCTGCTGCTGCTGCCCATGGCTTCCCCCACCATCATTCAAGGCAGCCCAGTGGACCACAACACATTGGGAGTTACGCAGCATTTGGATATTCCGCAAAAAATGAAGGGTATATTTTTTCTACACCACGGCGGCAGCAAGAGTTCTTATTTCTGCAAAATGGAAGAGTATTGAAATTCCCTCTATACATGAATGGATCCAAAAGTTGACAGAATATGCTGAATTAGATGGTCTATCAGAAAAAAATAAAGAATAAATCAAAACAGGAATTTGTCTCAAAATGGGAGGTTTTCAAAGAATATTTGAAATAGAAATATAGTAGTTTAAGCTCTGTTGCAGAATTTGAGGAACTTCAGTAATAGTTGCAAGTTAGGCATAAGAGTTAAGATATACAGTGGTACCACGGGTTACGCTTCAGGTTACATACGCTTCAAGTTACAGATTCCGCTAACCCAGAAATAATGCTTCAGGTTAAGAACTTTGCTTCAGGATGAGAACAAAAATCGTGCTCTGGTGGCGCGGCGGCAGCAGGAGGCCCTATTAGCTAAAGTGGTACCTCAGGTTAAGAACAGTTTCAGGTTAAGAACGGACCTCCGGAACGAATTAAGTACTTAACCTGAGGTACCACTGTATTAAGAAAAAGTTAAATTATGATAAAAGTGTGTATTGGCAATAAGTAAGATGAAATTGAAATAAGGAATAGACAGGAGGTCGGGTCTATAGTGTTAAGACCAACTTATGTTTTATTGTTTCTTAAGAAAATTTTGTGTTTATTGTTATTCCTGTGTGTAATTCTGTATCTGTGTTTTCTCTTTCTTTTCTTTTCTTGCTATATCAATAAAAAAATTTAAAAAGGAAAAGAAAAGAAAACCACTGTCATAGTATGTACGTTCATCCCATTAGTATCACCATGTTAGGCCAAAGGTTCTCAATGAGCTGGTCTTTTAAACTGATGGCGTTTTTTGAGGGAGGATTAATAATTGAAAGGGGCATAAATTTCTTGTCATTTCTGAAGCAGGGGCAGGGGGTGCAGGGAAGGAATGATATGAAACTCCATAGCCCAGCTTTCAGCTCTTGTGCAATTGTTTGTCTGTCTTCAGCTAGAACTCCAATAGCAGAAGCAGCAAGATCTTGTTTTTTGGTTTTGTCGTCTGGCTCTGCCTTATCATCAGATATACCTGTTCGTTCCTTTACTATGAGAAATCTCTGGCATATACAATTCTGCAAAGAATTCTTTGGCTTCTCCTAGTGAGGCAACCTAATGATAATTATAAAGCAACCTAATTATTCCTGGCTAAGATTTTAACCAAGGATACCCATGTTCACGGCTTATACTCTTCAGGGACTTCCAAACAAACTGCATTCCCCCTGGTATGTTTTCAGAGGAAGTTTTAGGCCACATTTGCAGCGCATTTTCCTTAGAATCATAGAATCATAGAGTTGGAAGAGACCACAAGGGCCATCGAGTCCAACCCCCTGCCAAGCAGGAAACACCATCAGAGCACTCCTGACATATGGTTGTCAAGCCTCTGCTTAAAGACCTCCAAAGAAGGAGACTCCACCACACTCCTTGGCAGCAAATTCCACTGTCAAACAGGTCTTACTGTCAGGAAGTTCTTCCTAATGTTTAGGTGGAATCTTCTTTCTTGTAGTTTGGATCCATTGCTCCGTGTCCGCTTCTCTGGAGCAGCAGAAAACAACCTTTCTCCCTCCTCTATGTGACATCCTTTTATATATTTGAACATGGCTATCATATCACCCCTTAACCTCCTCTTCTCCTTATTTACGAAAGGAAGCAGGTTTGTTGCTCAAGAGCTCCCACAACTTGATGTCTGTGGCATTTATGTTTTGTTTAATATTCAGAAATTTTGAAGTGGTGAGCATAAATGTTAACAAAGAAAAAACATACAAAGTATAACAATATTTAAAATTCATTATAAAAACAGAAAACTACCGCATAATTTGGGTGAGCAAGATTTCATTTACAGCATTTTGTGCCAGCCTTTGCAAGAGAAACAACCTCTCTCCTTGAAGGCACCTAAGAATGTGTCATTAGTTGAATATGGAAGCAGAAAATAATAAAAATGGCATTTTTTAAAAAAAATTGTACAATTTCTCCTTATTTGTGTTTCTTGTGTGCATGGATTGCACGTCCACTTTTGATGAATTACAATATCCTAGAACATTGGTAGCTGATTAACTCCATCACGGACAGGAGAGATTATAGCACTTTGAGACAGAGAATTAAGCTATATCCAGAAAAGCTACCCCTCCTTGCAAATAAAGCTTAGTATATGGGAGATATGTCCCTGTGTCTCAATGTGAAAAGATGGAGGTTAGTACTAATTTTGCTATTACTTTATGCAAACTAAGAACAAAGCCTGCATTTCTATGGCATTTTCACCCCGTCTTTGTCCCAAGTTCTTTGCAAGAGATTGACCGAAACAAGCAGTTGATGAACAATGTGGGCGATAAACTGCCAGATGTTCTCTCAGCATGCAAACTAGGTTTACGATCTTCTTTTCAATAAATGTATATCTTCCACCTTTACTATATGTGCAACATACTGGTAAGCTATTTAAATCAGGTTTTTATGGGGAGGAAATCTGCATGCTTGCCAGGAGCTTACAGCCCATCCAGAAGGAGTCCCCCAGCATTTTTAGGTAGCATGAATATCCTCCTGCACTCTAAATTTCTCCAGTAACACATAAATTCCTACATAAATTCCACAGTGGACACTAGCAGAAAGAGAAGGGGCTCGGCTGTTTTCCACTCTGCCCCCTCCTTTGGTGTTCATGAACACAAGACGATAGTTTTTTGAACTTTCATGAAAGAAAGAGAGAAAAGTCTCTTGGGTCGGCTTCGCTTTGTATCTATTGTCTCCTTGTGGCTTCTTTTAAAATGGGAGGATGGACTTTTAAGTCTTTTGCTGTTTGTCTTTCGACAGTGGCATATATGCAAGAGTTCTGTTGAAGGGCTAGCATGCCACAACTAGATACAAAAGTACAAACAGTAAATCTGCCCCGTTTTCGTTTAGAATGCAGCACCAATATGAACAAACAGGGAATAAAACTCTCCCTGTGTGTGCTCTTAGTTTTATATAAGAAATTAAACAGTATCTCCTATCTGACCTTAAGGAAATAGTTTCATCATCGGCATTTATTTCAAAGCAATTCCAAACCACTTATTTGTTAAAATAATCTGTAAGCACAAAAATATAAAGCATCAATATAAAAACTTAAAACATAAAATATGCATCAATGTACAGTGTCTAGCATTAATGGTCTGGAAAAGCCAGGGCAAAAAAGTAAGTCTGCAACAGAGATCTAAAATTCACCACGGACAATGCATCCCATATAGCAGAGGGAAGGACATTCCAAACAGCAGGCTCAGTGTCAGAAAATGCCTTATGAGAGTCTGCAGAATATAGTGCCTCCAGTAAAACCTCTCCCTGCGATTTTAATCATCTAACAGGTCTGTAAAGGGGAAGATGATCATATATAAATGTAGAAATATGTAGAAAAATGACATTACATTTGCATTGCTCCAACCACACCTGGTACTCTAGGCTGTGTGGTGGGTTATGTAGTAACACAAACAATTCCTCATACTTTACTGCAGAGCTTTTGGGTCCACTGCTCCCTTGACCAACTGCATTCTTTCTGTGGGGCTCAGGAACCCAGTTGTGTCACCCCTTGCCTGCAGAGCTGGCAGCCCCTCACCCCTTTTGGAACACCCTCCCTTGTGGAGTGTGCCCTCAGCCTCATCTCCCCTCTCTTTGGGAGTCCTCTGGGCAGCCACAAGCTGCCGCCCCTGGTCTCTGAGCTGCCCCCCCAGCCCCCAAGACAGTCTGACCCGTGTGTCACCACTGAGGGGGGTGAGAAAATACCTGGCGGCTCTCACCACGGGGCCTGCAGTGCACCTGAGCCACGCGTTCGTCCTGGGAGAGATGGGGTGACTCGGGCCCACACAGGCTCCGCACTGCCCAAACAGTTTGCCCGCTGCCTTCCCCCCAGCTGTAGGTCAGCTGAGTGGGAGGAGGCAGACAGACTCTGGAGGCCCTGCGGTGTGGCCTGCCCCACAGGTGCCCAAGCGGTTTCCTCCACCGCTGGCCTCCTCCCACTGTCCCACAGGGGCCTGAGAAGCACCCCCTGGCCAGCCCAAGAGGCACCATTCACCTGCGGAGCTTGTGGCTAGGGCTGCTGCAACAAGCAGCTGTGCAAGCCTTTGGGAGACAGACATTACCTTGCAAAAATTAGGGCGTGCAAAAAAAAAAATTGATGGTGCATTTACAGTCGCCAGCAAATACTTTGAGGGTTTCAAGGTTTTGAAAAATGAGTTGCGCATTAGATTTGTGTAAATACGGTAAATTAGTAAGCAGCAGACCTTTTTGCACTTTTCATAGCATCATAGAATTTTGTAGAGTTGACAGGGACCCCGAGGGTCATCTACTGCCAACCAGCCAAAGGAGCTAGTCAAGACTGCAGGCTGGGCAAGTTTTTGCTCTTCCTTCCTTTGTTAAAACACCAAAGTGTTTGGGTGCCTCAGCATGGAAAAGTGCAATTTTCTCCTCTATATCGAATGTTCAAGAGTTAAGGTAAAAGTACCCCCTGACTTTAGGTCCAGTCACGGACGACTCTGGGGTTGCACACTCATCTCGCTCTATAGGCCGAAGGAGCCGGCGTTTGTCCACTGACAGCTTCCGGGTCATGTGGCCAGCATGACTAAGCCGCTTCTGGTGAACCAGAGCAGCACACGGAAACGCCGTTTACCTTCCAACCAGAGCGGTACCTATTTATCTACTTGCACTTTGATGTGCTTTAGAACTACTAGGTTGGCAGGAGGTGAGACCAAGCAACGGGAGCTCACCCCGTCGCGGAGATTTGAACTGCTGACCTTCTGATCAGCAAGTCCTAGGCTTAGTGGTTTAGACCACAGCGCCACCCGCGTCCCGTTCAAGAGTTAATATTTTCATAAATAATACCTGGGAGAGATATCCGCTTTAAGAGAGAATATTCTAGTTTATTTTACATTAGAAAGTATCACCATTTGTTTATCAAATTCTCCCGTCGGATTGGGGGGGGGGGAGTGAGAGATCATCTGCCTGCCACACTTAAATCCCACTGTTCCTCCAGAGACCTCACATGTGGTTCCTAAGCAGAAAAGTGATTTGAGATCCTGCGTCTAATGCTCTTACAGGCACCATCCCTTTAGTTGGCTGTGTGAAGCTAAAGAACATCCAGATTTCTCATTCCCTGCCCCCACTGACATGCCATGTTTTGCACAGGCTTCTACCTTCCCTGTTAGGAGAGCAACAAAGAAAACAGTTTGCCAACCCCAAAAAGAACAAAATACTCTGAGGACACGCGGATTCACATTTTAAACTCACTTGAATCATCATGACTAAAGGAGTAAAATGGAATTTGCATCTGCTGTCCAGATGCTAAGTACATTTGCTTGGGGGTATGCGCAGGTTTGTTGTAGAACAGTATAATATATATATTTTATTTAAAAAGAATAAAATGAGCACTGTTGCCATGCGCATTCCTGGCCGACCACCTCCAGACTATGAGAAGAAACAAGCAAACCATGTTGGGGGGTTGCATGTCACAATAAACTACAGCATGGTTTGTTTGAGCCACGCAGGCACTGCTCGTTGGTGGGTGGGTGAAGCTGCGTGGGAGAAGAGAGGCATGATCCTGATTCAACTATGGTTTAAGACAAACTGTGGCTTATCATGTCATACAGAGCACCAGGCCAGTTCCCCAAAATGCTTCCCCAGAATGTGCTGGAACATGCAGTGAGTCTCCTTTGTAAGCAAAAGAGGTGTGTTGGGGTGTGTGTGTATCTCTGCACGTACATATCTATACTTCATGGGAAGACAGTTCCTGAAAACAAGCTCTGATGCCTTTTAGCTTACTGCAGCAGCACAAATCATTTGCTTGCTGGGTGCTTCTTTCAAAACCTGATGAACGTGGTGCTGGTTTTCTCTGTGCATATTGCAATATTCTTGGGGCTGAACCATTTTTAGGTTCATATGGCAGAGCTGTTTTGGGTTCCAATATACTGCCTACAGTAGTCACACATGGCTGGGTTGAGAATCAGAACTGCCTGTGGAGCTGGAACATGCTGGAATATGAAACATGCCAATACTGCTATCAATTAGACAATGACCCAGAAATTCTTGGAAGAATGGTTTTTCAGCTCAATTCAGCCTCCAGGGTGTATAGCCCTATCATTGGGTCTCCACTGATTCTATGTTGGAAGCTGGAACAACTGGGGAATGAGCCAGAGGAAGATTTGGGAGGACAAAGAAATTTAATTACTGTCCCTAAGAGAAACAAATCGCTCAGTTAAACAAATGAATAATCAAAGCTCTTGGCCAACTAACTAAGCAGTGATTTCAGTTGAGACACTGTGGTTAGGTTTATTATCTGTTTCTGGGCCAAAGTGTTATCCAGACAGATGTACTAGTAGTTTGGTTTCCATAATAAAGGTTGTACTTGGGGAAAATATTTTAATGACATCTAGCTACTTTTCCAGACCTCCATTTCTCCATGTCATAGGACCACTGTTTGTGTCTGTTGACCTTACCATCCCTTCCTGTCCTTTCTGAGTCTTATGAAGAACATTAAACTTGCAGATGCAATTATTGTATAATAAAGTATTGATTTCCTGAAAAACCCTCTAACATTTTCTTTTTGGAATTAGCATTTAAGAATTAACCACAACCAGCCCTAAAATGAATTATAAGGCCCTTAAATTCTGAAATACGTATCCGTTTCCTCCTACTAAAGCATCCAAAAATAACAAAGTTTGTATCTTGGATCCAGAACACACATTGTTTAATTTCAGTGAAGCCTAAAACAAGAAACATCTATAAGTAAAGATGGTATGAAATCAATGTTTTCAAAATGCATCTCAATATCTCTCATGCTGTGATTGATGGTTATGTTCATTTACTCAAAGGTTTAGCTATCAGAAGTTTCCCTTTCCTCTGAGAACCTTATACATTTCCCCCCCAGTAATTTCTATTTTTTGCCGCAGTGTCTCTTAGGAAGGCTAGATGTGGTCAGCTGCAGGCATCGGAGCAAGTAAGGCATTTGTTGCTCCATTAGATGTTTGTGATTTCAGCAGCGCAAGTCTCATGAGTATGGGATGGCTTAGCTTTACTCTTCTCCCACAAGCAAAATTTCTCAACAGAATCTATCCTATCAGAAGCACGGTCCTAGTTTCCTGTTGCAGATTTACTGTGCAGCAAGCTTGAGGGTAACACTTTCAAGGGCATCAAAATATGTGGTACTGATACAATCACATGGAGGAATAATATAGCAGCTGGCACCCCATAAATATGTAAGTGAATATATTGTTGTGAGTTTGATCATTCAATCTCTGTAAATGGTCAGGGATTTTAACCAAAGAGACTTTGATAGTGGGGAATGTGCTCCTGTTGCCTGAAAAGCAGTTTCTACAGCCTCTGGAATATAGTACCCATCAGAGTTTAGAGAAATGACAGAGCTATAAGGGCTGGCAGAGAAAGAAACTAGAGTAGGGTTACCAGACATTCCTGGGGACAGTCCCCAGATTCACCAATTTGTCCCTGAACAAAATATGTCCCCGGAATGTCCCCGGATTTTAATTAATGTCCCCTGATTTATGCCTGGGGACTTCCGGTGAGGCAACATGGTGGGTGCCATGGCAGAGAGCAGCACTGGAGGTCCCAGTCACGTCAAAGTTCCAGCCAGCCAATCCGCTGGCGGGGGGGGGGGGGCTATTTAAACCAAGGCACGAGCCAGACAACTTCCTTCTGGCTCGCTTCCTCGATCAACGCTTGTGGCGATCACACAGGAAAGTGGTGGCAGCAAATCGTCTATTGATCCCTGTGCCACCACTTTATTTCTCGCTGCCACCACCCAGGCCCTACCTGGTACAATACTGAGTCCAGTCAGTGTTAAATTGGAACATAAACTTCTGTTTATTTATTGCAGTTGAACAAGCATGTGGTTTCATAAACGGTCTCAGTCAATTACAATCACGGGGTGCCTATCCAGACCTATAACTTCCGCTACCTGCTCTCACTCACTAAACCACCTCTCAGATATTTACTTGTCTTCCTAGCTCCTAACTGTTCCAGACTCAACTTATTTCGCTACACTAACTCAACCTACCCACAGACTCTATCCCAATTCACTCCCACTCCACCCAACTCCCAACGATCTCCTCCCTTCGCCCCTCCCAGAGCTGGTTTTATAGTCCCTCTGACTCCACCCCCCTGGGTCCTGATTGGGTAACCTGTTTAACTATTTCACCTCCAGCACTCTCATATGTTAACATCACAATGCTCGCCCCAAACTCGTGCAGAGCCCCCTGCTCTTCTGCTGTGGGCTCTGCGCGCCTGAGTTGAGGGGGGTGAAAGAGTTGCTGAGGCGGTGAAGAAGAGGAGGAGAAACCTAGAAAAGAGCTGTGCCACGTTGCAAGACAGAGAGAGAGAGAGACGGAGCCTTGTGTGTGTGTTTTAATGCATGTCTTTCCAAGACCAGCAAGCGCCTTTACTTGTTCTCTCTCTCCCCACCCCAATCTTTTTTTTTGGGGGGGGGGGACGTTTGTGTGTTTGTAGATGGGTTTCTCCACCTGCCTTGTGTCGAGGTGTGTGCCTGATAGCTTTGGGGTTCCCACCCCAAAAAAGGTCTAGAAGTCTAGGCAACCCTTTCCTAAAATAATAAAGCATGTGTTTTTTTTAAAGTATTCCCCGATTCCTTGAAAGAAATCTGGAAACCATAAACTAGAGGCAGTTTCAGAGCAAGAGTATTTGGAATTGCGAGATGGCTAGTGGTGCAGGTGTTTTCTCTGGGACACAGATGCAGGATCGGCAGAATGGTGCCCTTCTGTAAGAGCATGCCTCCAGTATGTTCTGCTTGCGTCTTTGTCAGTAATGCGCACACGAGTGACGCTTGCAATAATAAGGGTGGTGATCTTGCAGTGTGGGAGGCTCATGCTCAGATGCTAGCCACCCTTTCCAGGATACTCCATTATATCCCCCTAATTGGGTAGTATCAATGAGTGAAGTTTTTAGAGCAATGACACCCTACATCTTGGCATATTAGGAAGAGGAGAGGGAGAAATGCAGGGATTTCTTAGTGGCACCCAATTGCCCTTGGTTTGCCACCAACACCCAGGACTGTGTATCTATCTGAATGCTTTTTAAAAACTAGGATGGTGGTGGTTGGTGGTCATTCTGGTGGAAGTCTCTGGGCCAAATGTCGCCATACTTTTTTTTTAAAAAAAGTATGCATAACACTACCACTTTTATTTTGAAGGGGAAAGAGCCTGCGGTTTCCATATCCAGTTCAGGTGCTGGATCAGGCCTCCACCAGTGGATTTTTGTACAAAATTAAAGAGGCAGCAATGAACACGCTTTTAAAAAGGCTTGACTAATAGAACATGTAGTTTGGCCGTCTGGCAGCTGTCAGCCCCTGTGCCAGCTGTGACTTGGGAGCCCCCGTTCTGGATTATGACTGATGCAGTTCACCATTCCCTGAAATACAACATTTCTGTCACACCAAGTTTAGGCTTCCAGAAACTTCTGAGAATAGTTCAGCTCATGCCTCCACAACTGAATACTTCTCTTTTGAGTTTCGTTTTTTAATTAATTAATCAATCAATTAATTAATACATGGGCAAATATTCATATTTGCTGTCTGAGCATTCAGGATCAAAATAACAATTATAGGCTACTTTCAGGATTAACCTTCAATCCTTTCACCTCTTCCTGACTTAAACAGATTTAGACTAAACCTGTAAAAAAAACACACCAATCAATTGCTTCTCTTTCATAGGAGCAAGCCCCCATAATGAATGTTACATGTTAATTATTGCTTTTAGAGCTAGTCCAGGTTGTCCTATGTTAATGCCATTTCATTCAGGAAATTTCTTAAGTTTCCTTCATCAAAAGGTCCTTTGTCTGGAAGGTACCAGAAAGGATGTGCTATTGAACTACTTTCCTTCATGGCCCAATGAGCAAAGGGAAGCCAACTCTCCTGTTACCTGGGGATATTCAAGAAGGTAATTAGTTGACAAATAATTAAGCAATGCATAATTGAAATGCTACAGACAAATCCTCTGTCTGTAGTATGAGGAGGGCATGTGCAGATTTATTTTGAAAGGCTGCATTTGGAAGGGAAATCTGGTTGGCCAACAGTTTCAAATCTCTTAAGCTGGGAAAAACATTTGTTCCTGGTAAAATGTCCCTGGGCCCAATTCATAATGATGGGACTAGAATCATAGAATCATAGAATCATAGAGTTGGAAGAGACCACAAGGGCCATCGAGTCCAACCCCCTGACAAGCAGGCTGCTTGTCTTCTTCTTCTTCTTCTTCTTTGGCGATCACTCATAGCCGGGTAAGATTGTCTTCCATAAACCCGGTTTTAACAGTGAGTCCGTAGGTGACTGTGGAGGCCAATTCTGGATCCACACGTCCTTTCACAGTGGGGACATTGGTTTCCAGGTGGGAGTTGATCACAGTGTGGATTTGCCAAGTGTGCCTTCCTCCTAGCATGTTTCTCCCTTGCGTCCTGAGTTCAAGTGTCTTCAAAGCCCATGACACCTTTTGTCAAGGCTGTTCTCCAACTGGAGAGCTCACAGGCTAGTGTTTCCCAGTTGTCAGTGTTTATACTACATTTTTTTAGATTTGCCTTGAGGCAGTCTTTAAACCTCTTTTGTTGACCACCAACATTATGCTTTCCATTTTTAAGTTCGGAATAAAGTAGTTGCTTTGGAAGACAATCATCAGGCATCCGCACAACATGACCAGTCCAACGAAGTTGATGTTGAAGAATCATCGCTTCGACTCTGGTGATCTTTGCTTTTTCCAATACACTGGCATTAGTTTGCCTGTCTTCCCAAGTGATGTGTAAAATTTTTTGGAGACACCGTTGATGGAATCTTTTGAGGAGTTGGAGATGGCGTTTGTAAGTAGTCCATGTTTCACAAGCATACAGTAAGGTTGGTAGTACAATAGCTTTGTAAACTTTTTTGCTTGTAGGGTTGCCTACACTTATTTGAGTCTGCTTGGCCCTTAATATTGGCCATGGAGATTCCATTTGTGAGCCCACCAATAGTAGTAGTAGTAGTAGTAATAATAATAATAATAATAATAATAATAATAATAATAATAAATTTTATTTATATCCCGCCCTCCCCAGCCAAAGCCGGGCTCAGGGTGGCTAACAACACTAAAACAGTGCAACATTATAAAAACATTATAAAAATTAATTATAATCAAAATTGATGGCAACCATAAACTAAAGTTTTGTAAAGATTGCCAAAGGAGGGAGACAGGCTGCGCCCTGACCAAAGGCCTGGTGGAACAGCTTTGTCTTGCAGGCCCTGCGGAAAGATGTCAAGTCCTGCAGGGCCCTTGTCTCTTGTGACAGAGCGTTCCACCAGGTTGGAGCCGCAGCCGAAAAAACCCTGGTTCTAGTTGAGGCCAGCCTAACCTCTCTGTGGCCTGGGACCTTCAAGATGTTTTTATTTGAAGACCGTAAGTTTCTGTGTGGGACATACCAGGAGAGGCGGTCCCGTAGGTACGAAGGTCCTAGGCCGTATAGGGCTTTGAAGGTTAAAACCAGACCTTAAACGTGATCCTGTACTCCACCGGGAGCCAGTGCAGCTGGTATAGCACCGGATGAATGTGATCTCGCAGTGAAGACCCCGTAAGGAGTCTCGCTGCGGCATTCTGCACCCGCTGCAGTTTCTGGGTGAGTCTCAAGGGCAGCCCCACATAGAGCGAGTTACAATAATCCAGTCTGGAGGTGACTGTTGCGTGGATCGCGTGGCTAGGTCAGGGCGAGAGAGGTAAGGAGCCAACTGCTTAGCTTGGCAGAGATGAAAAAATGCCGCCTTTGTTATAGCTGCAATCTGCGCCTCCATGGAGAGGGAGGTATCGAAGATTACACCCAAACTCTTAACGGATGGTGCTGGCACAAATTGCACCCCCGCAAGAGATGGGAGTTGCCCCCTCAATCCCATATCGTCCCATCCCAGCCAGAGGACCTCTGTCTTCGAAGGATTTAACTTCAACCGGCTCCCACGTAACCATCCAGCCACAGCTTCCAAGCATCTAATCAGTGTGTCTGGGGCCAACTCAGGATGGCCATCCATCAACAGATAGAGTTGGGTGTCATCAGCATACTGATGGCAGCCTGGCCCCAAACTCCGGACAAGCTGGGCGAGGGGGCACATAAAGATGTTAAAAAGCATCGGGGAGAGTATCGCACCCTGGGGCACTCCACACACCAAGGAGTGGCGGGATGACAATTCCCCCCCAAGCGCCACCCTCTGTCCCCGACCAGAGAGAAACGAGCGCAGCCATTGAAGGACTGTGCCCTGGATCCCCACGTTGGCAAGGCGGTGGTCCAGGAGTTCGTGATCGACCATGTCGAAGGCTGCTGACAGGTCTAGAAGAATCAGCAGCCCCGACCCGCCTCGATCCAGCTGCCTGTGGAGATCATCTGTTAGGGCGACCAGAGCCGTCTCGGTCCCATGACCAGCGCGGAAGCCGGACTGGAATGGATCCAGAGCCAATGTTTCATCCAGAAACCTACCAAGCTGTTCAGCAACCGCTCTCTCAATCACCTTACCCAGGAATAGAAAATTCGAAACCGGGAGGTAATTGGATAGATCTAAGGGATCTAATGATGTTTTCTTTAAAAGCGGGCACACCACTGCCTCCTTCAGTTCCCCTGGGAATGTCCCGGTGCCAAGGGACAAATTGATGATATCCCCCAGGGGGCTCCGCACCTCATCTGGACACACTCTAATCAGCCAGGACGGGCACAGGTCGAGAGGACAAGTGGTGGGCTTTCCAGCTTGGAGGAGTCTGTCCACATCGGCTGGGGATATCCGGTCAAAGTGGTCCAATACTGGACCCGAGGACAGTCGAGGGGCCTCCAGTTCCTTTATTGTATCCAAATTGGCAGGGAGGTCATGGCGGAGCAACAGGACCTTCTCCGCAAAAAAGCTCGCAAATGCCTCACAGCTGTGTGTCAAATTGTTATTTATATTTGGCTGTCCTTCGAGGGACGTTAAAGACCGAATTATACTAAATAATTGCGCCGGGCGAGAGCTAGCGGATGCAATGGAGGCCGAGAAGTAGGACTTCTTAGCGGCCTTCACTGCCATCTCATAGGTTTTCATAAAAACCCAATAAGATGTTCTTGAAGCTCCGTCACGGGCACCCCACCATACTCGCTCTAGCCGTCTGAGGTCCCGCTTCATTTTCCGGAGCTCCTCGGTAAACCAGGGAGCCCAGTTTCTGCGGGGTCGCAGAGGGCGCTTTGCTGCGATCTCATTGATGGCTGCTAGGAGCTGGGTATTCCAGCCCTCAACAAGCTCAGTCAATGAGTCGCCAGGGGGAGAAAGGTCCCGCAAGGCTTGACGGAATCTATCAGGGTCCATCAGCCTCTGCGGGCGAGCCCAAATCGGCTCGCCACCTAAGCAGGGTGGGGGTGGAACGTCAATCCTGGCTTTCAGAGCGTAGTGATCAGACCATGGCACCTTCATCGAAGGAAACATGATCACATCTATACCGACGCCAAAGATCAAATCCAGCGTGTGGCCTGCTTGATGTGTGGGGCCCGAAACAAACTGGGAGAGCCCTAGTGTCGCCATGGAAGACACCAGGTCCAGAGCCTGTGAGGAGGGAGTGGCATCAGCATGGATGTTGAAGTCCCCCAATACCAATAGGTTAGGGAACTCCAAGGCCCAGCCGGCCACTGCCTCCAGCAGGCCTGACAGGGTGGCTGCTGGTGCGCTAGGTGGCCGGTACACCAGCCAGACAGCCAAGCTCACCTCGGAGCCCCACACTAGGCCAACACATTCAATGCTGGGGATCGATGGCGATGGTAGAGCCCTGAAAGAACAATCTTCCCAGATTAATAATGCCACCCCTCCCCCCCCGGCCCACAGTCCGCGACTGGTGGAGGACGGAGAAACCCGGGGGCACCATCTCTCGTAAGGTAACAGTATCCCCTTTCGCACACCTAGGTCTCCGTCACACAAGGCAGGTCAACCCCCTGCAAGATGAAGAAATCTCGCAGGGTGGCAGTTTTGTTGCCTATAGACCTGGCATTGCACAACACCAGTGACGGAGGTGAGTAATAGGCTGCTAGGAATGAAACAGAATATTTTCAGTGGTAGCCCCGACACTTGGAAGGTTTGCTATTTTTGTCATTCTTACTCTGCTTTTACTAAACCTTAAAGGCCAGCCAATTCAGTGATCCTGGTTAAGATGTTCAGGTTCCTTTTTTCTTCTTTCTACATCAGAGCCTAAAGCCTCAGTAACCGTGCTTTTTTCTGGATGGACGCAGGGTACGCATAAACATTTTGTGAAGTTGGGCCTCATTGAGGGACAGTATTTCAATATGAGTAGGAAAATGAGAGTACCTCTAAACATTTTTTTAAAAGAAAAAAAACACTGCTCAATAATAATAGTAGACATCCCTTATTACAAAATACAACAGTTGTTCATCCACTTTATCCATTTGTTCTATATCTTTCTTTTAAAACTAAATAAATAAGCTTCCCCGTACTGTTCGATAGGAAAGCATGATTTCTCTATCACCCTTCCATGTTCTGGTCAAACCACTTCTTCCAGTTTGTTCTCAAATCCACTACTTAGTTCTTAAATGAATCTTCTTTGTCCCCCCCCCCCCCTTTTTGTGGTAAACCTTACATAGACAAAGAAATCCCATAACATCATGATTGAGGCTGCCTAAATTGTAAGGAGCAGCATAAAGGAGATTTATGGCAGGATAGGATTGAGCCCAATCTTCTTTTACTCTTCAAAATGTCTAATTAGTGCTTAATCAATTTTTATAATATAAGATCACCACTCAATAAGACCCAATCCCTTAATTTTCAACTCATGTAAGCATTTCTCTGTCATGTTAGAAACCCTCATATGCCATTTCCTGTTCTCTTTGGGGTGTAGAATCTGACAAGGTTCTTTATCCACCATCTGCTCATTAAAATGTCAAGTGTTTTTAAGAGTGAATGAAAAACTGGTCTCAGGTTCTTAAGTATTCCTCCCTACCAAGTACTGGCTAGTTTTTTATGACAGTGTAAGGTAACTGTGCCTTCTATTTAAGAACTGTGTCAGGTTCCTTTGTTTGAGTATACTTGCACCCCACCCTGGGAACATATCCTCATAACATTTAGGTAAGCTACATTGTGCATTCCACCTAACAGGAATAACTCATTGTTGATTCCTCATGCTGACCATATTCTGTTTGGCAGAAATGCAGAAATTCATCCTCCCTCATCCAGGCACAGTTGCTTTGCATGCAAACATGTCTATTCCACCTGCCTGGCCTGCCCCCCCCCCCCCCAATTACCATTAACCCTAAAGAACAGATACAGACAGGACAGAATACAAAACTCATTAGAATCTAGGAATGTCTCTCAAGTTTCTGAAAGCATCTAGCCCTTGAGAGTGCAAAACGAAACTAATGAAAGCATGTCAGAATGGTTCAGATGCATAAAAATACAGCCTGGGTCTATTATGGGGAGGGGGGGATGTTTGTGGTATTTGCTTAACTGAAACTGAACATCATCACACTAAGCATCTCAGGCACAATGGCAGAAAATGAGGTCTCTTGATGACCAAGTTCAAGAGAAACAGCTTTGCATATTCTACAGGTTTAGTGTACAAGGGTAGATTCCAGAATGAAGGAAACACCTTGGACGCTACAGAGACTTCTTTGTGTCTTCTATGCCTTATCACAGCCTTTTCAGTAGCCTAAGAACCTTATCTCTATGACCATGAAAGACAGCGCTTGTTACCTCATACTCCAAGATCCTGTTCTCCAGAGGCCTTAGGTATTATAACGCCCTACGGAACCTGTGCCAAATATCCGAAGGATCTACTATACCCTTCCCATCGAAGAGCCTTTATGTCTGCGAAATTAAGTTTCTTCTCCTTGGCAGTGACCAAAGGTAGATTCTCACATACCTCAAATCAAGACTGATTGTGTGTCTGCAACCAAGAAGTATCTGATTCAATGATTCAATGCTCTCTACATAGTAGACCTCGCTAACCGACGCTGAGCAAAATGTTGGACCTCTGGCCTATAACTCTGAGAAGAAGTCAAATGAGACTTCTCTTGGCAGATTGGGGCAACGGTATCACTGCTTTAGTAGCTTCCTTTTTAGGCACAATTTTACCCGAAAGGGTTCCCAATGAACCATCCTTTCGGGGAACAGACAGGGCATAGCAGAATATCTAAGTGCACACGATCATAGTGTGACCCAAAACAGCTTCACCCTTGTCCTTTTAATTATCCCAGTGACCTGAAATGTTTTATACTGTGATGCCAATAAAGGTATTTGGTTTGATTTGACCTCATGCTGCCATGTACAAGGCAATGGCCTGAAGAGAGCCTACGTTGCCTGATTCATTGTTATGCAGACTTTCCAAAGCTCAAACCTTAAAAGTACCTGAAGGAGCAAGTTTAAGCTAGTACATGTCAGCTGAGGCTCAGCATGATGAGTTAATTAATTGATTGATTGCATTTCTATCTCCCCTTTTCCCCAAGCATTTCAAGAAGGCCTGCACACTTCTCTTTCTCTCCATTTTATCTTCAAAACAGCCTTGTGAGAGGGGGTGAGGCTGAGAGATAATGACTGACCCAAAAGCACCCCGTGGGCTTTAGGGCTGACTGGCAATCTGAAGCCTAGTCTCTCAGGCCCTAGTATGTCCCTCTCACCACAGCACCACATTGACTCGGTGCACCTGAAAATGTTTTGTAATGTAATATGGTCTTCCCCGCATTGGAACATTATAAGTGCATCTGGAAGCAGACAAGACAACCTGTTGGCGGCCTTAGTAAGGCTTCAGTTATTTTGGGTCACCCTTCTCACTTGACCTTTTAATCCAGTCCTCCTAGTAAGTGGTTACTTTTCTGCATTAAAAGTGACGTGATCCATTTTCATATTTAGAATGATGGACAAGATTAGCATTTCCACAGTTTAATATTTTACCAAGTGATCCATCTGCAGGGAGCTTCAGTTTCTGTTTTCTTTACAATGCCTGTCAACTGTTATATCATCTAACATCTCCTCTCTACCCCTGGAGATATTTCCCAATTTTCTGTCTAAGAACTTAGCATTTCAAATGCCCCTTTGTTCTCTAGCCAATGCTATATTCAGCTTGCCAGGTCACAACTTGATTGGCTCCCGGTTTATCGTTGCTATATTGAATAAAATTTTGGTTCTGTTCTTTTCTCTGGGAATGACAGAGCCAAAAAGTGTTTTCTGTAAGACTAGGCATTTGCTGTGGACATTTTTTCTATGTTTCTTTTTATGGGGTATCTATATGACAGCATCACAGACCCTTCAAGTGTTCCTATTTTCCAGGTACAGTCCCAGATTTACAGAAGCCGTCCAGGTTTCTAATTTGATCCCAGATTGTCCCACTTTTCCTTAATGGTAAAGGTACCCCTGCCCGTACGGGCCAGTCGTGTCCGACTATAGGGTTGTGCGCCCATCTCACTTAAGAGGCCGGGGGCCAGCGCTGTCTGGAGACACTTCTGGGTCACGTGGCCAGCTTGACAAAGCTGCTCTGGCGAGCCGGCACCAGCACAGCACACGGAAACGCTGTTTACCTTCCCGCTATAAAGCGGTACTTGCATTTAGGGGTGCTTTTGAACTGCTAGGTGGGCAGGAGCTGGGACCGAAAGACAGGAGCTCACCCCGCCGCGGGGATTCGAACCACCGACCATGCGATCGGCAAGCCCTAGGCACTGAGGTTTTACCCACAGTGCCACCCGCGTCCCAACTTTTCCTTAGGATGTCCCTTTTTCCTTTTGAGACATGTTCGAGTGTGTGGTAGGATGTCCTTATTTTCATCAGATGGTATGGAGTTATGCGACCCCTCAGCCAATGAGATAAGTAAATATACAACCTTTAGAACAGAGGTCGGCAACATAAGGCCCATGGGGTGGAAGCAGCCCATGAAGGTAGCTTAACCGGCCCATGATCCACCCCCGAACCAAGCTGCCCACTCAGTGAGTCCCCGTGCGCTGCGCTAAACCAGTGTAGTGCGGTGCAGGGACTCTCTTCTGCAGCTCCGGAAATCACTTCTGCGCATGCCCAGACGCCAAAATCTGGGCATGCGCAGAAGCGATTTCCGGCGCCGCGGACATGTATAGATGCGATTTCTGGCATCACGCTGCACCGGCCCGGCCCACGGAGCATCTCCGTGGGAGTGATCCGGCCCATGCCCGGTAAGCCTTGCCGACCCCTGCTTTAGAAGACATCTGAAGGCAGCCCTGCACAGGGAAGTTTTTTAACATTTAATGTTCTATTGTGTCTTTATATATGCTGGAAGCCACGTAGAGTGACTGGGACAACCCAGTCAGATGGGTGGGCCGATAATAATAATAATAATAATAATAGTAATAATAATAATAATAATAATGTCTCTATTTGTTTGGAGGGTATTATTCCTCTTCTACATATGCCCTGTCACCCACCACACTTTTTTAAACTGATCAGTTGTTGTAAAATTGTACAACTGTTGTTGTAAAATTAACATAAACTTTGGTAAGCATGTGTCTCTTATGCACATTGTAGCTGTTGAGTGTGGCCCTATATAATGTAGAAGACATGTATACTCTTGCAACAACAAAGGGGTTTTTGATGTTTGCCCCCTTCAGAAAGGATGGCTGTGCCACCAGACATTTGCGTGCTGAGGTCCCCCCAAAACACCCCTACCCCAATAACTCACACATCACACATAATTTTTGTTTAAGGTTTTTGGCATAAATTTGGCCACAACTTTATTAAACATACATAATGTGAGTGGTTGCTTAGGCATTGGTTAAGACTATCTGTCCCCCCCCCCCCGCCTTGGGGACAGCACTGACTCCCAGATTCCAGCGAGAGCCAGTGTGGAGGAACAAGATCAGGGATAACTGGAGCTGCGACACAGACCCTCAGCTTCTCCCCGCATGCTCCTAGGGGCTTACGCGGCCCAAACCCGATTCCAGGGGTTTGGACGAAAGGATGGTAAGCCCCTGAATTCCTTTAACGGAATTCCCGTGCAGCAGCAGCAGCACTGGAGGGGCAGGCACAGCCAATCCGTACCCCTCCACCAACCAATTTAAACCAATGCCTAACCGCCAACCTTACAAGTTGTGACGATTTGCTACGCAGTAGGCAAAAACCAAATGGCACACACTAATCAGCCAAATGGAAAAATTCCTACTGGGCCCCCGCACCAATGCGGATGACCCCATGACAGGCAAGAGCAAGGTCAAGCGCAAGCCCAAAACAAGGGAGGGCGGGCGGGTGACCCGATGCCCACAGCAAAAGAGAAAGCAGCTTGCTGTGGGCCTTACTTAAATATCCTCTGATCCCACCCCTAAACTGGCAACATACAAATTGCCCCAGCAACACCACCACCAATCCATGCCAGGCCCCTTCCTTCATTCCTGCCTGGCAACTACAGGGTGCTTTTCTCGGCCCCAGCCGCAACACGTGCTCTCCTTTAATGAGAACACGCTTTAAAGAACCAACACACAGTGTGAGGAGGCTGTGCTATTGGCAAGCTTTCTTCCCATTGCACATTCCAGTGCATGCCTGGAACATGCCTACTTGTATACAAAGCCTCTTCTCTTTTTGCCAGGCCTTTGGCTCTTAATGGTCTTAATTGTCTGTGGGTGGGATGTTTTAACAGGATTTTTTTCTTTTTCTTTTTTTCTGTTATGCTGGTTGAATTACCTAGGCAAAAAGTGGCCAATAAATTTAATAAACAAATAATAGTAAAATATTGGGAAACCCACCTCCACTGGGAAAAGCTTTATACTCAAAATTCTCCACCTTTTCTACAGGGAACATTTCACCAAAGTTCTCTTTGGGTAGAAATTCTCCAGCAGTTTCTTTGAGATGGGGCTTACCATCAGCAGAAAAACATTTTAACTGCCCCCTGCAAAGCTCTGCTTGCTTGTTTTGATTTTTTTTTTTAAACTGTATCAGCAGCCTGGTCACCATTTTGCATCTTCCACAGCGCCACAGATAAAATTCTGCAGGATGGCCTTTTTCTGCAGGGGTGAGAGAAAGAAAACTGTCAGACAAATTCACAGAAAAACAGATTCTGGGAAATTTTGGCTTAGCTCTTGCTGGAATGTTGCAGATGTGCATTTAAATTTGGGCCAGAGCCTGCTACGACTGCATCAACAACTCCACATCTTCAGTGAATGTGTAGACCCCCAGACAGACTTCTGAAAGGGTCTCATAACCAGTTTCCATTTACTACATAGAAAATGTCTATACAGAGACCTAATCAAGACAGGAATGCCAGGGAAATGAAATAGTAAGCTCATAGCACGGTGTGCATATTCTGTACTGTGCCTAGGGTATGTTTTGGTTGGAATCAGGTAGCCTTCCAAGTAGTTTGGGGGGAAATTGTGGTCATGTGGAAGTACTCTTGGCCCTGTTCCTTTCTTTCTTCGTGTCATTTCAAATCTCATTTGAAAACATATCAGATCCCCTTTTGCTATTACCTTATAATTGCCCTCCTCTCATTTATTATTCAACTGCTAGCTGTATTATTAAACACCATAAAACATTTGAGGGAAACAGTTAAAATGTGTTATACGAGTCTAAACAGATATTCCTGATGAGCAACGCTGATTTAGATTGGAGCCATGGGTGGGGTCTAGTGACAATAACTTCTACCTTCCTGGGAGAGCTAGAACACTTCAGTGCTAGTGGCGATATCATCATCTTTTTTATTATTTGTACAATGGACGCTCGGGTTGCGAACGTGATCCGTGCGGGAAGCATGTTCACAACCCGCAGCACCGCGTGTGCGCATACATGAGTCGCGATCGGCACTTCTGTGCGTGCGCAAAGCACGATTTAGTGCTTCTGTGCATGCGCAAGCACTAAAACCTGGAAGTAACCAATTCCGGTACTTCCGGGTTCGGCGCGGTGCGAACCCAAAACCATACAACCCGAAGCATCTGTAAGCTGAGGTCTGACTACAGTTTGGTTGTCCTAGGAGGGAGATTTTAACATCCATGCCGACACGACCTTACAAGGGGCTGCTCGGGACTTCGTGGAAAGCATGGCCTCCATGGGGCTGTCCCTGAATAAGTTTGGCCCAACTCATAGTCATGGACATGCCTTAGACCTGGTGTTCACCTCTAGTGACGTGGGTGATCTGACACTAAGTAAAAGTGAAACAAAAGAAGTGCCATGGTCAGATCACTTCCTGGTGCAACTGGACTTCTCCGCGACCCTTCCCCTCTGCAGGGAGGTGGGACCAATTCGGATGGTCCGCCCCCGCCACTTAATGGATCCAAATGGTTTCCAGAGAGTGGTAGGGGATGCTTTATCCCATGTTGATGGCCTTTCAGCTGATTCCCTGGTGGCCCGCTGGAATGCGGAGTTAACCAGGGCTATCGACGGTCTGGCTCCGAAGCGCCCTCTCCGATTGCATGGAGCCCGGACAGCTCCGTGGTTTTCTTCGGAGCTGAGGACGATGAAACAATCGCTGAGACGGCTAGAGCGTCGGTGGCAAAAAACTCACTCCGAATCTGACCGGACACAGGTTAGAGCTCAACGTCGAGCCTACCAAGTGGCGATAGCGACGGCGAAGAAGAATTTCTTCACCGCCTCTATTGCATCTGCAGAAAACAGCAGCAGGAGACTCTTTCAGGTGGTTCGTAATTTAACGGAACCACCTTTACCACCGGGGCCTTGTAAAGACCCCAAGATCTCCTGCAACGATTTTGCAAAGTTTTTTGCAGATAAAATCACTCATATTCGGAAGGAGCTAGACACCACCGTGGGAGCAGTGCCGGGGCGGGAGAGTGCTGGAGCTCTGTCTGGTCAAGTTGCATGGAATCAATTTCAATCCGTTACCCCCGAGGATGTGGACAGGCTGCTTGGACACGTGAAACCAACCACCTGTCTCCTGGATCCTTGCCCATCCTGGCTAATAAAAGCAAGCCGGGAAGGGCTGGGCGATGGGCTCTGCGGGGTGGTGAATGCTTCCCTCTGTGAGGGAACATTCCCAGATCCGCTGAAAGAGGCGGTCATTAAACCTCTTCTTAAAAAACCATCTTTAGACCCGGCCAGTATGGCCAACTATCGCCCAGTCTCAAATCTTCCTTTCTTGGGCAAGGTGATTGAGCGCGTGGTTGCTGAACAACTCCAGGCACACCTGGAGGATGCGGACCATTTGGATCCCTTCCAATCGGGATTCAGGCCTCATCATGGGACTGAAACTGCCTTGGTCGCGCTGGTTGATGATCTCCGGTGAGCTAGGGACAAAGGTGAGAGTTGTTTCCTAGTTCTGCTGGATCTCTCAGCGACCTTTGATACAATCGACCATAACATCCTTCTGGACCGTCTAGAGGGGCTGGGAGCTGGGGGCACTGTTATACAGTGGTTTCGCTCCTTCCTCCTTCAGAAAGTGGTGGTGGGGGATGAGTGTTCAGACCCCTGGGCCCTCACTTGTGGGGTGCCTCAAGGTTCCGTCCTCTCCTCCATGCTTTTTAACATCTATATGAAGCCGCTGGGAGAGATCATCAGGGGGTTTGGGCTGGGTGTCCATCAATATGCAGATGATACCCAGCTCTACCTCTCTTTCAAATTAGAACCAGTGAAGGCGGTGAAGTTCCTGTGTGAGTGCCTGGAGGCGGTTGGAGGATGGATGGCGGCTAATGGATTGAGGTTGAATCCTGACAAGACAGAAGTACTGTTTTTGGGGGACAGGGGGCGGGCTGGTGTGGAGGACTCCCTGGTCCTGAATAGGGTAACTGTGCCCCTGAAGGACCAGGTGCGCAGCCTGGGAGTCATTTTGGACTCACAGCTGTCCATGGAGGCGCAGGTCAATTCTGTATCCAGGGCAGCTGTCTACCAACTCCACCTGGTATGCAGGCTGAGACCCTACCTGCCTGCAGACTGTCTCGCCAGAGTGGTGCATGCTCTAGTTATCTCCCGCTTGGACTACTGCAATGCACTCTATGTGGGGCTACCTTTGAAGGTGACTCGGAAACTACAACTAATCCAGAATGCGGCAGCTAGACTGGTGACTGGGGGCGGCCACCGAGACCACATAACACCGGTCTTGAAAGACCTACATTGGCTCCCAGTACGTTTCCGAGCACAATTCAAAGTGCTGGTGTTGACCTTTAAAGCCCTAAACGGCCTCGGCCCAGTATACCTGAAGGAGCGTCTCCACCCCCATCGTTCTGCCCGGACGCTGAGGTCCAGCGCCGAGGGCCTTCTGGCAGTTCCTTCATTGCGAGAATCAAAGCTACAGGGAACCAGGCAGAGGGCCTTCTCGGTCGTGGCGCCTGCCCTGTGGAACGCCCTCCCATCAGATGTCAAAGCAATAAATAACTACCTGACATTCAGAAGACATCTTAAGGCAGCCCTGTTTAGGGAAGTTTTTAATCTGTGATATTTTAGTGTATTTTTGGTTTTTATGGAAGCCACCCAGAGTGGCTGGGGAGACCCAGCCAGGTGGGCGGGGTACAAATAATAAATTATTATTATTATTATTATTATTATGACTGTATACCATCTTTCTATCTTACAATACTCAAGGCAGTTTACAAGCTGAAGAAACAAAAAATGTACATCTTATAACAATCTAATGCAATACAAAAATGTGATAATAAAACAAAACTTTAAAATAAGCAACCTACATCAAAAAGTAACATTCAACAATTATTAGAGTAGTATAAAATAAGAATATCAACATATAAAAGTTAAACAGAAATCCACTCGTTACAATAAATGGTTTCTAAACTATAATCAATAAAACAATGGCAAGCCACAATACAGTGGCGCCCCGCAAGACGAACGCCTCGCAAGACGGAAAACCCGCTAGACGAAAGGGTTTTCCGTTTTGGAGGTGCTTCGCAAAACAAATTTCCTATGGGCTTGCTTCGCAAGACGAAAATGTCTTGCAAGTTCCTGTGGGGTTTTTTTCCTCCCCCCCCCTTTTTCAAAGCCGCTAAGCCGCTTATCAGCTGATCCGCTAAGCCGCTAATAGCGCTAATCCGCTAATCCGCTAATGGGCTTGCTTCGCAAGACGAAAAAACCGCAAGACGAAGAGACTCGCGGAACGGATTCTTTTCGTCTTGCGAGGCACCACTGTACATAAAATAATACAATACAAATTGAGAAGCAGAGAGTAGAGGGTGGAGCAAGGCAGGTGGAAGGAGGCCTTGCCTGATGGAGTCTCTCCCCTCATAATGTCATGATAGTCTGTTTGAATGTTTATCATAAGCTCCTGGGAAGGGTGGTTGGGAACCCTTTGGACTGCTGCAGGCTTCCCTCTCTGAGGATTGGGGGAGAGACCCATAACTGGAAGGGGAAGCGCACTGGCAACCATAGTTGAATCACCATTGGGGGCAGTGTCAGAGGGACACGTGCAGGAACATGGCAGCAAATGGAAGGGCAGGTAACAAAAATAATGAAACCCAAAAAAGTTCAACAACTTTGTCTCTGCAAAAAAAAAAAGAAGAAGAAGAAAGAAAGAAAGTCAAACCATGTTTGCAGGCAAATAATAATATATTTTTTTCAATGGGGGGGGGTGACAATAAATTTTCTGCACTGGGTACCTGACCTTTCTATGCCACTGGCTGCAGCCTGCACAAAATAGAGAACAGTTCTTACCTGCTGTTCCTTCAGAGTTATACTAACCGGAAGATGTGGTTTGGTGTCATGGTTAGTGTGTTGGTCTAAGACATGGGTAGGCAAACTAAGGCCCGGGGGCCGGATCCGGCCCAATCGACTTCTAAATCTGGCCTGTGGATGGTCCGGGAATCAGTGTGTTTTTACATGAGTAAAATGTGCCCTTTTATTTAAAATGCATCTCTGGGTTCTTTGTGGGGAATTCGTTCATTGTTTTTTTCCACAAAATATAGTCCTCCCCCCCCCCACAGGGTCTGAGGGACAGTGGACCGGCCCCCTGCTGAAAAAGTTTGCTGACCCCTGGTGTAGGACCTGAGAGACCAGGTTTAGAATCGTCACACAACCATAAAGCTCGTTGAAAGACCTTGGGCTAGTCATCATCTCTTAGCCTAATCTAAGTACCGAAAGGACTTGGAGAACAGGCCCAGGCACAAGATTGTGTAATATTTGCACATGCTATTTGATATGTATCACCACTTCTGGGACATTAAGCTGGTGGGTGGGGGGTCTCACCGGTGCTGCACTTTGAAGTGCACCAAGGCATTTTAGAAACAAAGTCAATGTCAACGTCAAACAGGGGCAGGGGATCCAGGGACCACCACAAAAGACCAACCACTCATCTGATATGTTAGGAGAACAGGCCACTCTGCAGTTTCAGAAGAAGGAACGAGAAGGTACAGAAACTGCAAAGGGGGACTCTGCTATGCAATCTCCTTATCCCTTCAACATCCAGCATTAAGTATGGACATCTGCAGAAGTGAAGCCTTCAGGTGTAGACCTCTGTGTGCATAGGTTTCCAGAGGAGAGGAAAGCCTGCAGAATTTGCATTCGCAATTTGGTGGAACTCTGTGTATACTAAATTCTCTCTTGCAGACATGCACACCCAACATGTAGAGATCAAGCGCAAGGGAGTCATGCAGTTTCTGCAGCAGGGCCAGTGGTGCTACTTGTGTAGAACACATTAAGGAGGCTAGGGAGCGCCACAGTCCTGGCCAACTCCTACTACAGATCAGGCACTAAGTCTCCCAGCCGTTGTTTCCTTGATTGCTTCATGTGTGTGTTATTGTTCGTTTGGCATCATGAAGGATGGGCTATTAGTCAAGAGCTTTTGTTTGCACAGCCTGCTGAGTCACTGGACATTAATTTACACTCCTCTGGTGGGAGGAGATGGTGTTAGGAGCACAGGAACCTGTCTTATACTGAGTCAGACCATTGATCTATCTCTCTCAGTATTGCACATACTGGGCGGCAGTAGCTTTCCAAGGTTTCAGGCAAGGAACACTTCCAGCCCTACCCTGCCAGGGATCAAACTTAGGACTGTCTGCAGGCAGAGCTGCGACAAACTCATGTAGCATCTAGGCTGCTTTTGAACATTTTCTCCATTCCTGGTGATCAGCCTGTTGAGGTGCACTTTTTGTGGTTCCTTCAGCCCCATATGAAATATGAGTGCTTCTTGTGGAGCCTTTGCCTCTAAGCTTAATTAAATAAAATTTAGATGTTGTTGTTGTTTAGTCGTTTAGTCGTTTCTGACTCTTCATGACCCCATGGACCAGAGCACGCCAGGCCCTCCTGTCTTCCACTGCCTCCCGCACTTTGCTCAAACTCATGTTGGTAGCTTCAAGAACACTGCCCAACCATCTCGTCCTCTGCCGTCCCCTTCTCCTTGTGCCCTCCATCTTTCCCAACATCAGGGTCTTTTCCAGGGAGTCTTCTCATGAGGTGGCCAAAGTATTGGAGCCTCAGCTTCACGATCTGTCCTGCCAGTGAGCAAAATTTAGATATAGATCTTCAAATCCATAAAAAAATAATAAATATTAGATATAGTGGTACCTCAGGTTACATACGCTTCAGGTTACAGACTCCGCTAACCCAGAAATAGTGCTTCAGGTTAAGAACTTTGCTTCAGGATGAGAACAGAAATCGTGCTCCTGCGGCGTGGCAGCAGCAGGAGGCCCCATTAGCTAAAGTGGTGCTTCAGGTTAAGAACAGTTTCAGGTTAAGAATGGACCTCTGGAACGAATTAAGTACTTAACCCGAGGTACCACTGTACAGACCTTCAAATCCATCAAAAAATCCTATTTTTTGGAAAGGACTGGTATCCCAGTCACTTTCTTTTTTGATGAAAGACTGGAAACCACTAAAATCTATGCTAGAAATGCACTGGATATGGAGAAGATAGAGTTCATTTGCTCTTTTAAAAAAAAGGACATTTACTAGGGCAAATAATTGTTAGGATATAGATCTGCAAGAATTTCATTACCCAGAACAGCACCTACCTGATTCACAGGTCCTGAAATAATATACAAACTGAAACACAGCTAGTTGTTTTTTGAAATTTGCGCTTCTCTTGTTTAGTTTCCCAACTAAATAATCTATGTATATTTTACAAGAAAGTGTGCATAAAAGTGCGTATATTGGTGAAAATAACATACAAGAATGCATTATATTAGGAGAAAATGATTGCAAAAATGTGTCTATTGGACAAAATTGCATACAAAATGTTTATATCAGGAGAAATATGTGCTAAAATGCCAATGAATTTTCATGACTACTTTTTTTAAATAAAAAAAGTTCATGAGGAGTTTTTTCTTAAAAAAACAAAACTAACTAGCTGCAAACTGATGTCAAAATGTGGAAAACTGAAATTAAAATCTGCTGATTCAACTACCCCTACTCCAAGGGGGACTCCTAAGGAAGACAATAGGATTCTAGGGAGCCTGAAGAGCTTGCTGTCATAGTTGGATCAGCCAAAGTTACCAAGCCCTAAAGATTTTTTGCCTGATCTCCTGACAGCCCCACACATTTCACTTGGACCCGAGATTCTTCCCCTTCACCTCCATCCCCAGAGTGCTCCTAGGTATTCACTACTGGAGGACAGAGGAACTAGAGAAGGTCCAGGTGTGCATTAAAGGTAAAGGTAAAGGTACCCCGGCCCGTACGGGCCAGTCTTGACAGACTCTGGGGTTGTGCGCCCATCTCACTTAAGAGGCCAGGGGCCAGCGCTGTCTGGAGACACTTCCGGGTCACGTGGCCAGCGTGACATCGCTGCTCTGGTGAGCCAGAGCCGCACACGGAAACGCCGTTTACCTTCCCGCTGGTAAGCGGTCCCTATTTATCTACTTGCACCCGGAGGTGCTTTCGAACTGCTAGGTTGGCAGGCGCTGGGACCGAGCAGCGGGAGCGCACCCCGCCGCAGGGATTCGAACCGCCGACCTTTCGATCGGCAAGCCCTAGGCGCTGAGGCTTTAACCCACAGCGCCACCTGCGTCCCCTCCAGGTGTGCATTGGGATCCAGCAAATGACCAAGAAGAGGAGGAGCCACTTTTGGAGATATAAACCTCACAGTGTCTCCTGGGTCTTTGCTGGGATGTCTGTTCCCTGTTGGACTTCAATAGGCAGTGGCACGTTTCCCTTGCCTCAGTCGTTATTCACTCCACTCCCAGATTAATGGCATACATTTTCCCTAGGCAGCAGTAGTAGGTGATATAGAGTTAGATTTGAACATGTCCCTGCTTATGCCATGAACTTACCAACTATATTTGCACAAAATGCTAAGCAAAGGTTTGTTTTAAATAAGTTTGTTCAATAAACTATACATCATATCAGAGATGATAAAACAAATAATGGCTTGTTTCCCCAAAGCTTGCTTTGTTTCCAGCTGCTCTTGCCTTTTTCCTTTATAGCTTGGTGAGTGTCTGGGATTGGGTAGCTACATAAACCATGATTATGCAAGAGTGTTAGGATCAGACATGATAACATACTTATACCATAGTTAAAATAAGCCATGGTTCATAGGCCAGCAGCAAACCAGGGATTGGCATTGTCATTTGTTGGCAGACAAAAATCCCTGGTTGGTTGCTGAGTGAGTTCACATGTTCAATGAAGCCATAGCTAAGTTAAACAAACCATGGCCATTGTGTGGCCTCAGGCAAATTCAACTTCCATTTAATATGGGGAAATGGTGCCTCATGACCAATTTGGTGTGAAATATAAAGTAAATCTGTAAGTATTTAGAAAGGAAATCTCCTTTAATATCCAGTTGATGGGTATTTTTTGAAAGGACCAAACTCTTGGCTTTCCTTTTTTATCTACAGAAGATGCATTAAGAAGAGTCAGGGACAAACATGAATCACCATTCATGCAGTTAGCAATTGTGTGAATGGTTTTAAGGAAGTAAACAGCCGATTGGAGGTAGAAGGCAGTCCATATCAGGGGGCCCTGCGCCTGCTATTTGTGTTGGAAGAAACACAACAATATGTGCTCTTTCAGGCATGGCAGGCCTGATCTGGACTGGGAATGCCTGAATGGCATCTTACCTAAATTGGCCCTCAGTTTCATTTGCTGGAGAAA
Organism: Podarcis cretensis; assembly: GCF_951804945.1. Lineage (NCBI taxonomy): Eukaryota > Metazoa > Chordata > Lepidosauria > Squamata > Lacertidae > Podarcis > Podarcis cretensis. The sequence goes on along the minus strand of NC_137172.1, from coordinate 119,582,536 downwards.
GAACAGAAATTATGGGTCCTCACCAAAGGAGAGTAGGAAAAAGTGGGATTTCTGTTTTGGAGATCATATGATAGGTGTTTTAAGGAATGGAGAAAGAACAGAAATTATGGGTCCTCACTAAAGGAGAGTAGGAAAAAGTGGGATTTCTGTTTTGGAGACCGTATGGTAGGTGTTTTCAGGAAGGAAGGAAGGAAGGAAGGAAGTCCAAGTTGGTTCCCTTTTCCTGAACAGATGCCACAACATTCTTAGCTAAGTGGCTTCTCTTCCCACCCCTATTCAACACTGAGTGCAAAACTATACACATCAAACTCAGGCTTCCTTCTGAGGAGACACGTCAAGGAGTGCATTGATTGCTATATAAATGAACAGGAATTTTGACTAGGGAAAAGATCCAATGCATGTGCAGTGGGAGAACTGCATACGAGCTAAAACTTTGTTAACTTTTCTTTCTTCCTTTGCCTGCAGCAATATCCACTGCAGAAGAGACAGGCCCCAGTTTTAAATGGAATACAGGGGCTTATCACTTTAGCAGGGAAACCTGGTTAGCCAGAAATAGTGAGTAAAGCTTGAGCTGCAAGAGGAGTTCCCTACCTGCACTGATGTTTTTTTCTCTGGATCACAGACGGTTGCACAGTCCCACTATGTGTAGCTGATGTCTGTTGCGTATCTATTTATGACATATTGAACAGCCTAAATTATAGCTACTCAATTTCATAGTGAACTACAGAAGGAAAAACTGCAGGCTCCACTTTTGTGGGCTTAGAATATCCCAAGATTGCGTGATTTACCCCACCCCACCCCTGAGTCTTTTCTTGCTTTCGTTAAGGTGGAAACTCTAGTGGCGTGAGTTACTCTTTCCTCTTGGGCTTTGGCAACCTTGAGGACAGTCTTAAATCTGACATCACGGAAGGTTCCTTACCAGTCCAGAAACCTGAGCCACAGCTGTCCCAGCATTAAACTGAAATGGCCTTGCTCAGGGATGATGTAAGGAGTGGTGTATGTTACATGTGCATAACTTACATACTGGAATTGATGGGGTTTAAGCAATACAAGCACAGAAACCAACCTGTTTATTCCTGGCCCTTTTCAGCATAGATCTGAGGTTTCTTGCTGGTGGCTAATGTGTGGCGCAGCGTTGCATAGAAGTCATTGTAGAACTGCCACCGCAAGGACTGAGAAATCTGCCTTAGCTGCATCTATTCCAGAATGGAGCCAAACATTTACGCCCATTTCCCCTTGAAATATGAGAGTAATTAGTAACTGGTTAAAGTGAGATTTCAACTGACAGGCAACATGTTCAAATGGTACCTTGCGCTATATGCTGTTGTGCCTCTGCCAGTACAAAACGTTCCGTGCACTGACTCCACCAATGCAAACACATCTGCCTAAGTCATTTGTGGGTCAAAGACAGAATAACTCAAAAATCATTCACTGGGGATATTTTGAATTTTGAATGAGAGTAGCATATTCAGTCCTGTTCGATTTTTGTGTTCATTTTCTTAACCATAGTTGAAAAGCATCCAAAATACTGGACCTGTTAGTGCTCTGAAAGCCTCACCAGACTGACCTGCTATAAGCCCAAGTCACAGTTGATGCAAAGGACTTTATCCCCAGTGTGATTTGCAGACAAGTCACAGAGGGCCACTGTGAACTCTAGCTTCTCTCCAGGACCAGAATGAAAAAAGGCTTTAATGGGCAACACTGAGAAGATGCAGTGAAGGTGGAGAAAAGTCTTCTTTGCTGTATTACTGCCATTGAGTAGGCTTGAAAATGAGCATGTACTAGTGTTCAGTTGCATTCAGTGGTAGTTTTCCTCCACTTGCACTGAAGCCACCTCTCAACTTGCTCTTATGACTCTAAGCCCCAGGGCATGCCATGGAGCATCTTAGATTCTGCTCAGAGACAGAGGGTGCTCAAGAGTGATTGTGTTACCCACCAGGGTCATCTCCATATGCCACAGATTGTCCAGTGCTTTGACAGGACACCAGCCAAATTAGCCAGAAAAACCCCCTCAAAATCACCTGGAAACTTTCAGGGTCCATCAGTCTCCAGAGGCAGATAGTTTCCCCACCTGTGGAACACTCCAAACCCCCATATAATCCCATAAAAATGCTAGTAATTATATCAATGTGCCCTGGTTTTTTATAAGGAGAATTTTGTTAAATTTTTGTAGAAGTATATTAGAAGATTCCACTGAATACCAAAGAACGAATGTACATATGAAACCATAACCAAAACAAACAAGTATGGGGGGGGGGAGTTTGCTGAATAAAACAAATTGTAAGAGTAAACATAAGCGTTCTAGTGCTGTTGCCCTCATTATTGAAGGTAGACCCTACATTGATGTTTGGGAATTTGAGATTTATTAATATAACTAATAAATGGAAACCATGTAATATTAAAATTAGCCCATTTCACTTTACCCTCAATGACTTACCCAACTTGGGTCAAATGTTCAGATAGTGCAATGTCCAAAAGAATTTTTGTACCATCCCTCCTTTGTGGGTACAGAATCCCCTCCCTTTCCAATGATACATAATGAGAAAAGAATCTGAGAACAAACACTAAAGGCATATGTACACCACAAGTGTGAATTGATTTAACAGCCATTGTGTCATCACAGCAAATCCTGGGAATTATAATTAGGAGAAGGGTTCTCAGACACAAAGCGCCTTGCTGAACACTCTTCTCAGTGCACAGAATTCAGTGTTAAAACCTGTTTGGCCCCCAACATTTATGTGACTATTAATAAACATTTGAATGGACAGCTAAAGGATATTTCCCCAGGAATCTAGAAGGTGGAGGGTCCATACTCTCTCTCTGCTCCCATAAACTATTGAACGGACTTTTGCTGTTTTCTTTCATGTGAGGCTACTTTTGCAAATGGTTCAGGAGCTGCAGCTGGTGCAAAAACCCAGTGGTCTGCCTTTTAACAGGCAGGTCACAGAGATCATATTATGCCAACACTAGCTCAGTTGAACTGGTTGGTTCAACCGTGCTGATCAGGCCTTCATGTGAGAGGGGCACATAATCCTATAGTTCATGAATGGGGAGCCGGTGGCCATCACCTCTTGATTATTGGCCATGCTAGCTGGAGCTGACAGGAATTGGTAATAGTGGGACTCATTGTCAGCAGGAAAAGGGGAGGAGAAGGGGGTAAAATGACTCCATTCAGTCCTCCGGGGGAGCTGCTGCCAGTGTACATGTGATGATGAATTGTGGACCATTCTTAAGTGATGCTATGGGTATTTTTTCTAACTCTACTGTTATAACCCCTGAAAGTGCATGGGCAATAACCGGAGCACCAATTATTCTATATAGTGCTGTATTAAAATATTAAAATATAATATAGAGCCTGAATAGGAGACCGAAAAGATCAGCCTACTAACTGCCTCTTTGAACTATTTCATTTATCTTCTCAGTGCCTCCCGTACATCTTTCTCTCTTATATTTCCTGGATGCAAGTGTCATTGTTCAGCACATGCAGAAATACCCTGATGCTGCTGCATCAGTTTGGAATTTAGATGTGCTGCATCTTTGAAGGCTGGTTTCCACAAAGCGGGAAGCTTCCTGAGCTCAGACTTATATTGCCAAGCTGAGTCCCCAGTTTGCTACTAGAGGTTACCGTGGGGATACTCCTCGTAGGAACAGCTCATTTTAAATATTAGATTTCAGAGTATATATCACCAGCTTACAGTTGCTGGCAAAGCCTTACAACATCTGCTTTTTCAAAGAAAGGAAGAAAGGAAGACAGGAAGGAAGGAAGGAAGGAAGGAAGGAAGGAAGGAAGGAAGGAAGGAAGGAAGGAAGGAAGGAGTGTTTGCTAGGACTTGAGGAAAGCTGATTTCAGAAGAGGGATTTGGCATTGCTTGTTCGGTGTTATAGGAGACTTTGCTTTACAGTACATTTCCTAATAAAATTAAATGTTTCTGATTTTAACAGGCACCCACATTGTTTTAATGACATCTCCATGTTATATGCTTTGTAACAGCTTGCTGTGGCCTCATCTCTTAGGAATTTACAATGAATGCATCTTTTTGAAGACATGTTTTCTAATAAGATGCTGAAGAAAGGAACTGCATCTAATGACCTTTTAACAAATACATGAGCAAAGCATTTATAAAATGAACATTCATTTAAAGTGCTTTTCAATATTGACTTAGTTTAGCTAGGGGTTGGACTTACCTTTTGTTGTAAACGAAAAGGCCACCCTAAAAAGGGCTCTGAATAAATAGAACTTTCTTTCCCTGGTTATTGGTAGGCGTACTCTAGGCACAAGTGCTGTTTAGTTTGCTGTTAGGCGAGGCTCTTAATGTTAATCTAATAGAATCTCGATCAGATCTTTTTAATGAAGCTGGACCCCCTTGCCTAATACAAAAGAGGCATTTAAAAGGGGGTGGGGCTGTCAATTGTGATGAAGATGCCCATCCAGATTCTGGTTACAAAGCAGCTGGTGTGGGGAACATTTCTGCTATATTGGACGCACTGTTGTTGGGGCAGAGTGTGGCCAAGGTCAAAGAAACCGCTGCCTCTCTCTTGTATCTGTCTATGGGAAACCTGTGACCATCCAGATATTGTCGGACTACAACTCCTACTGCATTATCCCTGGCCGCTGTTCATGCTGGCAACACGTCCAAGTTTCCAATTGAGTAAGCATGGAGCCATATGATGTACGTGTTTGCTTTCACGCTTTCTTAGGCGTACGTTTGAAGAACAAGTTGCACTGGACTGCAAAAGGAGCAAAACCAGGACCTCTACATTTCATTCATTTATTTTCTTTGTGTGCTGCTTTTCCATGCACAAAAATCATGCTCAGAGCAGCTGACAACAAAGGAAACAGTCCTGTGCAGAAGTTACCAATAGGAAAATGTGAACCCAGGGATGAAATAGGGACTTCTGTCCACCTCCACTGCCATTTCAATCTCCTGCCAACTGATGGCAGTGGCAGAGCAAGGTCAGGTGGTACCCAGTGCAGAAAATTTCTTGTCAACGCCCCCCCCCCATACACACACATTGAATTATTATTATTATTGTCTACAACAATGGTTTAACTTTATTTCATTTGTTTGTTTTTTTAATAATATTTATTCAAAATTTCAAAAATACAAGAAAATGCAAAAACCAAAAAAATACAACAACAGAAGAAAAAAGAAGAAAAAACAAAAAAAAAAATCCAAATTCCTTCCTATCATTTACTTATTTCTTGGACCTCCTCACACCTCCCTTTTTGTATTCTAACTTAATTCATTATTTCAGCAAATTCTTCCCATATGACTTTATTTCATTTGAGGGTGGAGCCAACATTGTTGAGCTTTTTTTTTGTGGGGGGAGGAGGAAATCACATGCCTTGTAACGAGGAGCCATGCAACTGGGGGACCATTTTGGCAGCGGGAATCCTGCGCGCGCCAAAGTAACAGTGTGTGACATTAACATATGAGAGTGCTGGAGATGAAATAGTTAAACAGGTTACCCAATCAGAACCCAGGGGGGTGGAGTCAGAGGGACTATAAAACCAGCTCTGGGAGGGGCGAAGGGATGAATTTCTTGGGAGGTTGGGTGGTTGGTTGAGTGGGAGTGAATTGGGATAGGGTCTGTGGGTAGGTTGAGTTAGTGTAGCGAAATAAGCTGAGTCAGGAACAGTTAGGAGCTAGGAAGACAAGTAAATATCTGAGAGGTGGTTTAGTGAGTGAGAGCAGGTAGCGGAAGTTATAGGTCTGGATAGGCACCCCATGATTGTAATTGACCAAGACCGTTTATGAAACCACACGCTTGTTAAACTGCAATAAATAAACTGAAGTTTATGTTCCAATTTAACCCTGACTGGACTCAGTATTGTACCAGGTAGGGCCTGGGTGGTGGTAGTGAGAAATAAAGTGGTGGCACAGGGATCAATAGATGGTGAAACGTCTGAGGACCCTGTGTGATCGCCACACAGTGCCACTCACAGCTGTTGACTGCCGCACAGCATTTTGTCACCCCCCTCAGAGGTGGCACCCAGGCCGCGCCGTACCCACCTTGCAATGCCTCTGATTGATGGACGTCAGCTGACAGGAAAGGGCTTTATGTATCCGCCCCAATGACATCAACCATCATGCACGCACAACAAAAAGAATGTCTGGAGGAGTCCCAAGACTACTGTTTTTAAAAGCCCTGTTATTACTGGCATGTGGGGTTGAGATATCCCGAGGGTCTCAAATCTAGAAACTTACAATTTCATCTCATATTACTGTGCTCTGCAGATGGTGTGGGACCTCTGAACCTCCATGGAAAGCCTGTGAACAAGCTTGGGAGTCTTGATTGCTGATCGTTTTGACTGGGCTTATTCAAAAGATTGTGCATCAGGAATTCTGTACCTCAGGAGGTAATCTCCTGTGATGCCAATGATTTGCACCGGCCCAGAGGATGTGGTGAAGTGGAATCCCGAGGGGGACACTTTAAACTGAACCTCGTCTCCTTGAAGGCAGAACTAAATGCTGCAGCAATGCAATGCGACTGAGGGTAGCTCATCTCTCTCTCTTTTTTTTAAAGAAAGAAAAGACAGAAAGGGGTGAAAACATGCACTGCATATTTACATAGAATTCCCTCAAGAGTATCTGTCATGCCAGAGATTAAACTGAATGTCTCTCCCCAGTTTAATGTTATGCCTCAAGGCAGTATGCGCCCAGTAGGTTTCCTTACTCTGCTCCAGATTGGAGATTATGAACACAGACAGTTTAAAATCTTGCCCTTATTTTCCATAAGGTAACCAATGCAGACCCCTCCCCCTCACAGGCCAGAAGAGGGGTCTTACTGTGCTGCCCTTCCCTCTCCCACATCAATTTTTCTACTCTTTCCTACAACATGTTTAATGCTAAAGGAGGATGTATTGCCTCTCATTGAAGGATACTAAATAGTGATCATCATCATTAGGCAAGAGGATGGCTTCTCGAGAGCAGGGATGGGGAAATGTTCATTCAGTTCATACTTTGGCTGTGAACCTGCAGGCGTTCCTACCTGGCCTGGAGGGCAGGGCATTGACTGACTGTGGCTACTAAAGCTGAGGCTGCTGAACAGACTCTTGAGCTGGAGTTTTGTTGGTGGGAGTGTTGTTATTGTTGTGGGGGGGGGGTTGGTATTTTTATTTTAGATCTTGTGATTTCTGTAGAAATTGTTCGGTTTGGTTGTGCATTTTTAAATGTTTTATTTATGGTTTTTGACTACTTATGTTTTAGTTATGTGTTGTTGTTTTTCATGTTGCAAGCTGCCCTGAGCATGGCTCAAACTGTGGAAAGGAAGTATACAAATAAAATTATGCATGTATGCATTTATTTAAATTTCCATTTTCCAAAACAATATATAAACTGAAGCACAACCATCCTTTGAAATTCGCACTTCTCCGAATCTTGCAAAGCAGTTATCCAACTAAAGAATTCTTTTAAAAAATGCATACACGGAAGTCAACCCAAGGGTTACCCCTAAAGGGAGGGTGCAAGAGGTTGCAGCCTAGGCGGCTGGGGCCTTTTGAGGTAACACAGCAGGTGAACCCAGTGGCATTCAAACTCAAGTTGCCGGACAGCATGAAGATACATCCAGTGTTCCATAGGTCCCTACTTTCACCGTACAGGGAGGGGCGGGAATTTCCGGGGTGGGAGGGAGGAGTCACCACCCACCCGCGGGTAGAGGAGAGGGAACACCGCAACCAAGCCACGGAAATACTCGATTCAAGGTGGCGAGGTCGCCAGGTGGAGTACTTGGTAGCTTGGGAGGGAGAACCCAGGTCAGAAAACACGTGGGTCCCCGCTGAATCAATCAATGACGGGTATCTGGTGGAAGAATTCCACAGTTTGTTCCCGGATAAGCCAAAACCACTAGCTAGATTCTGGGAGGAAGAATTTGGACCTACAGATGACAAAGGGGACTTTGTGTGTTTTCCTGCCTCCGAAGAGGAGGGAGGGGAGGTGTCAGAGGGAGAAGAATCAGACTGGGAGGTTCAACCTGCGGGGAGAGATCTGAGCGGGTGGGAGGCTGGTTTTGAATCCTCAGAGGATGATGACAGCTCCTTCAGGGGATTCCCCGCACCGTCCGCCGAGGAAAGAGAGGAGGTTGTATCGGAAAATCGCGCCGGGGTGGAGGGGGTCCTGGGAAGGAGGTGGATGTCAGGGAACTGCCATCGGAGCCAGAGGGAGAGGGAGGGCTCCAGAGGGATTCCGGAGAGCGTCCCAGGATGGGGAGAAGCAGCCCATCTTCTGGGGAAGGAAATCAGCATAGCACCAGTGGAGAAGGGGGGCAGATGGGGGAGTCGGTGAGGCAGTCCCACGACTCCTTGCCGGGAACCAGTGGGGAGAGCACGGGTCCTCCGCTGCCCACACCCTCCTTGCGCAGAAGGCTTCCGCGCAGGGAGAGTAGGTGGAGACTAGGCGTCAAAGAGCTTCTTTGCTGGAAGAAGTTCAAGAAACGCCCACTGACGGATTCTGCCAGCGATTGAGACAGCCACGGGAAAGTGGCTGTCCGGACAGAAAAGGTTCACTCAGGCAACCCAGCCAGGTGTGGCGCCGATTTACGCACGAGCAACCCCTAGAACCATCACACATACGCTTCAGGTTACACACTCCGCTAACCCAGAAATATTACCTCAGGTTAAGAACTTTGCTTCAGGATGAGAACAGAAATCAGGCTCCGGCGGTGTGGCAGCAGCGGGAGGCCCCATTAGCTAAAGTGATGCTTCAGGTTAAGAACAGTTTCGGGTTAAGAACGGACCTCCGGAATGAATTAAGTACTTAACCTGAGGTACCACTGTACCAAGTACAAACTTAGTTGGTCTCTAAGGTGCTACTGGACAATACACACACACACACACACACACACACACTTCTGTCTTTGTTCAGTAGGGAAATAGCCCGTCTTCTGAGAAATGCAACAGATTTTGCAAAAGGGTTATTTCCTCATGCATTCCCTTCCCAATGCATGAATAATTGTTATTGAGTCTTTAAGAATACATGGAGCCCAATCCAGAATCCCACTTCATTCAGTGGTGCTTATTTCCAATGAATTGTGCAGAGGGCTTCAGCATTAAAGAACGGATTTGAATGCTAATCCACTGGTTTATTTTGCACTTTCCATTAATGTTTCTAGTTCTGTATGTTTCAGATCAGGCTCACCTTGTTAATCCTTTGATTTCAGCCTCTAAATTTGGCAGGCCAACATGGCTTAGAACATATCTTGCTGAAACTTTTCCAAATGAGCCACCTATAGTCATTTTTACCAACTCAACTGCCTATTCTGTCATCGTTTCCCCCATAGTATAGGGCAGCATGTATGTCATCAAGCAAGGTTGGTGTTTGCTAGGAATCTTAAAACACTTCATTAGCTGCATAAGAGCTTTCAGGGCTCTTAACAGCTCCTCCATTAAACACATACATTTCTCCATAAATGCCCTTTATATTTGAATCCCACACAGTATAACTAACTGTTGCGTCATCAAAGAATGAAATATTTGGCCTGTCAAATGCACCAGGACTCGGGGGTAGGAAGATGAAGCTCCTTTTGGCCTGATAAAGATGGTTATCATTATGTCCCAAATTTCCCACTGTGTTTTCAAGGTGTTGCTGTTGTTTAGTCGTTTAGTCGTGTCCGACTCTTCGTGACCCCATGGACCAGAGCACGCCAGGCACTCCTGTCTTCCACTGCCTCCCACAGTTTGGTCAAACTCATGCTGGTAGCTTCGAGAACACTGTCCAACCATCTTGTCCTCTGCCGTCCCCTTCTCCTTGTGCCCTCCATCTTTCCCAACATCAGGGTCTTTTCCAGGGAGTCTTCTCTACTCATAAGGTGGCCAAAGTATTGGAGCCTCAGCTTCACGATCTGTCCTTCCAGTGGGCATTCAGGCCTGATTTCCTTAAGAATGGATAGGTTTGATCTTCTTGCAGTCCATGGGACTCTCAAGAGTCTCCTCCAACACTATAATTCAAAAGCATCAATTCTTCGGCGATCAGCCTTCTTTATGGTCCAGCTCTCACTTCCATACATCACTACTGGGAAAACCATAGCTTTAACTATACGGACCTTTGTTGGCAAGGTGATGTCTCTACTTTTTAAGATGCTGTCTAGGTTTGTCATTGCTTTTCTCCCTAGAAGGAGGCGTCTTTTAATTTCGTGGCTGCTGTGACCATCTGCAGTGATTATGGAGCCCAAGAAAGTAAAATCTCTCACTGCCTCCATTTCTTCCCCTTCTATTTGCCAGGAGGTGATGGGACCAGTGGCCATGATCTTCCTTTTTTTGATGTTGAGCATCAGACTATATTTTGCGCTCTCCTCTTTCACCCTCAATAAAAGGTTCTTTAATTCCTCCTCACTTTCTGCCATCAAGGTTGTGTCATCTGCATATCTGAGGTTGTTGATATTTCTTCCGGCAATCTTAATTCCAGCTTGGGATTCATCCAGCCCAGCCTTTCGCATGATAAATTCTGCATATAAGTTAAATAAGCAGGGAGACAATATACAGCCTTGTCGTACTCCTTTCCCAATTTTGAACCAATCAGTTGTTCCATATCCAGTTCTAACTGTAGCTTCTTGTCCCACATAGAGATTTCTCAGGAGACAAATGAGGTGATCAGGCACTCCCATTTCTTTAAGAAGATCTTGTAAGCAGAAGAGCTTCTGTGCTCTTTAAGAATTCCCTAGATCAGGGCAACAGAGTATCTTAGGGTAACATGCCCAGCAACACTCCCCCCCCCCAACATTTGGTGCATTTGAGAAGAAGTTCTGTCCTGTATACCTGAAGGAGTGTCTCCACGCCCATCGTTCTGCCCGGAGACTGAGATCCAGCGCCAAGGACCTTCTGGTGGTTCCCTCATTGTGAGAAGTGAGGTTACAGGGAACCAGGCAGAGGGCCTTCTCGGTAGTGGCGCCTGCCCTGTGGAACGTCCTCCCATCAGATGTCAAGGAAATAAGCAGCTATCCTATTTTTAAAAGACGTCTGAAGGAAACCCTGTTTAGGGAATTTTTAAATATTTAATGCTGTATTGTTTTTAACACTTGATTGGGAGCCGCCCAGAGTGGCTGGGGAAACTCAGCCAGATGGGCGGGATATACCGTATTTTTTGCTCTATAAGACTCACTTTTCCCCTCCTAAAGTAAGGGGAAATGTGTGTGCGTCTTACGGAGCAAATGCAGGCTGCGCAGCTATCACAGAAGCCAGAACAGCAAGAGGGATTGCTGCTTTCACTGCTCAGCGATCCCTCTTGCTGTTCTGGCTTCTGAGATTCAGAATATTTTTCTTCTCGTTTTCCTCCTCCAAAAACTTGTGGTCTTGTGGTCTTGTGGTCTGGTGCGTCTTATAGAGTGAAAAATACGGTAAATAATAAATTATTATTATTACATTATTATTAGTAGTACTAGCAGTAATATGCATAATGTGCATCACTCCTCTGCTCAAGGTGTGGGTACCCTAATGGTCTAGCGGGGTCTTGGTTGATTTCCAGTTGCCATAGACACCTCCCTTGTCATGTGCGTGGAATACACAGTTGGCAGGGAATGTGACTAGCACATGCATTGGCAGCAGAGGGAGTCGCTTCCCAGTGCAATCAAACTCCTGGGATGTTCTTGGGCAGGTATTATTCCCATTTACAGGTGCGCGGGGGGGGGGGCAGAGACTGATTCAGTGCAGCGTGATCATTTCTGCTGCCCTGGGCACTGAGTCTAGGGGAGGCCTCAGGGTGTCATAATGTATTGAATTGAATAAAATGGAAGGCGAGAGGCAGAGAAGCGCTGGATTTTGGCCTCGCAGAGGGCGCCACTGAAATTTGAAAGACCAAAGTCTGCCCCTGGTTGGAGGGGGGGGGGTGTTAAACAGGCCAAAAGAGTGTTGCTTGTCTAAGGGTAACTAGTGAGTTTGAGGCAGGGCCAATGTTCAAATGAGGGATTTCCTTAACCTATTACTCAGTCTCTTAGTCCTCAGGCTGCATAAGCTCTTGCCTCAATGTGTGTGCACAGTGTTATGGACCCAGCAACTTCTCTGAAACCAAGGGATCAGCTTGGGCACATGACTATGCTTGATTGATTGTTACTGTGACAGTGATGCTCATACATCAAGGGAAGAGAGCACCTGGACTTCAGTGCAAGGGGCCCCTCCTTTCCCACCTAACAGAAGAGCTCTTTAAGAGTGGAGATCTATTAGGACAGGCATGAAGACTTCTGTCTAGATTGCTTGAAGTCTCCAACTTTTCTGATGGCTGGACTGGCATTCAGGGGTTTGAAAGCTGTACTTGGCTGTGCATACTCACAGCCAGGTGGCAAAGGTAGGCTTAACTGCAAAGCAGCTCAACTTAAAACCCATGTTGTACTACATTTAAATGGTCACATGACAGCTGTGTATCCACATTACGGTGGAAATCTAACAAGGCATTTGAACAGAGGGAAATCAAAAGGAAGACAGCTAAAATTCCTGCCTTGGTCCACCTTGCTAAAAATGGGCTGAAAGGATGTATATAAATATTTTACATGCTTCAGAAGAAGTCCCTGGAAACCTGTCTTTCCATTTTCCCTGCTTCTTATACACCCTGCATTTTACGAACCAGCTATATTTGCATGGGTGTTAATTACATCAGATTGTTTAATAACTCAGAAAGCCATTAAAAATGGCTTGCCCACTAGCAGCTATTTAAATCCATGGGGTTACATCATCTGCTGATGTAAGTGGGCAAAATTACTACAAGGAGGTTACTCTGACAAATGCCAACAGGGCCTCTTGTTTTCTACCATGACTTTAAATAAGGTGTGTATGCCATTTAGTGGGGAGGTCTTTTCCATTAGGTCCATTGAAATGAATGAGATTGGAGCATAGAATCATAGAATCATAGAATCATAGAGTGGGAAGAGACCACAAGGGCCATCGAGTCCAACCCCCTGCCAAGCAGGAAACACCATCAGAGCACTCCTGACATATGGTTGTCAAGCCTCTGCTTAAAGACCTCCAAAGAAGGAGACTCCACCACACTCCTTGGCAGCAAATTCCACTGTCGAACAGCTCTTACTGTCAGGAAGTTCTTCCTAATGTTTAGGTGGAATCTTCTTTCTTGTAGTTTGGAACCATTGCTCCGTGTCCGCTTCTCTGGAGCAGCAGAAAACAACCTTTCTCCCTCCTCTATGTGACATCCTTTTATATATTTGAACATGGCTATCATATCACCCCTTAACCTCCTCTTCTCCAGGCTAAACATGCCCAGCTCCCTTAGCCGTTCCTCATAAGGCATTGTTTCCAGGCCTTTGACCATTTTGGTTGCCCTCCTCTGGACACGTTCCAGTTTCTCTGTGTCCTTCTTGAACTGTGGTGCCCAGAACTGGACACAGTACTCCAGGTGAGGTCTGACCAGAGCAGAATACAGTGGCACTATTACTTCCCTTGATCTAGATGCTATACTCCTATTGATGGAGCAGGAAGGAGATTGTACCCAAGCTGTTCACAACTAGCCATTGTGAGCTGTGATGCAAATGGGCAGAGTCTGCTTGTTGGCCAACGCATTAGGCATACAAATGGGACTCATTTCAGATTTCAGTAAGTGAGAAAGGCAAATAGATTTTTAATGGGGGAGGGTTAGGATAAACCAAAACACAAGCACCTCTTGAAATTCTCCAAGTTTTGTAGTTCTCCAAGTTTTGCAATGTGATTCTGCAGCTGGGTAATGTGTACAAAAATGGTTATATTAGGGTAAAGTGTGCATTAAATATATTAGCAAAAAGAACATGCCCAAATGCATTAAATTGGGAGAAATGCTTTGCAAAAATGTGCATATAAGGAGACATTTTCAGGAAAATGCTGATGAATTTTCACGATGCCCCTTTTAAAAATTGCAAACTGATATGGAAATTTGAAGAACCTAAGATTGGAAAAATGAATTAAAGATAGGAAAAATGAGAAACTTTTTTTAAAAAACCACTGAATGAACCAGTTTGTCTCTGCTCCTGCCAACCTAGCAGTTCAAAAGCACGAAGTGCAAGTAGATAAATAGGTACCACTCCAGCAGGAAGGTAAATGGTGTTTCCGTGCGCTGCTCTGGTTTCACCAGAGGCGGCTTAGTCATGATGGTCACATGACCCAGAAAACTGTCTGCGGAAGTGGACAAATGCCAGCTCCCTTGGCCAGTAAAGTGAGATGAACACCGCAACCCCAGAGTCATCCGCGATTGGACCTAACGGTCAGGGGTCCCTTTACCTTTACCTTTTAGACAGACCAAAGTCCCATCTGAATGATGCATCACACAGCAGTTTCGGCTTTGGCATATGTTTCTGGTACAGGCTCATTTGATTGCAAGGTCCAGTATAGCTGCTGCCCTTGCCCAGTTGCCAAAGTTATAGGGATAGAGCTAATAATTGCATGTCACCTGAAGCACAGTGTAGATCCTCTTTTCCCTCTGTGCTGCCAAAGTGGTGCTCGCTGGATTGCTCCCAGAGACTTCACAATCTGGCCTTTAATTTGTATTGTGAATGCCACTGGGCAACCCTATGCTGTTGAATAGACGGGATCATCTTACAATAAATAATCAGAATGCACTGATTAGGTTTTCCAGGCTAGAGCTGAAAGAAATAAACATACTTAGGCAGGGGAGAGAGGATGAGGGGGGTGAGGGGAGAATGCTTTTAATGTATTACACCTCCTTGTCCCTGAACAGGCATTTCTTTTAACTACTCAGCTGTACAAAGCAGCAGAATTGAAGACATAATTTCAGTTTCAACAAGTCATCAAACATTGTAAAAGTCAATTATATAAACATTTGGATTTTCTGACATCTGATGCCAGGCCTGTTTGGGCAGCCTGGGTTCACGGTGGAGGTTTCTAAACAGGCAATTCAGTTTTCCAGGTAATTAAAAATGTTTGTATAGGCTAGTAGATTTATCTTCTGAAACCATTTTAGCACTACTGCTCTCTAGAGTGGTATCAGTTGACAGAGCGCATAATCTAGAACAGACTAATTGCTGCATGATTTCTAATTTTTCTGCAGCCATGTAAATGAGCTGAAGTCTGCACAGATGGAACCTATTAGAGTGAATGATTTTGCTCTCATGTTGCTATCTTCATTTGCCGTTGTCTTATCAACTCAAAGGAGGAAGTCTGCTGTCATGAAAAGCAGGCAGGGGAACAATGTCTGACTGAAAAGTCGTGTTTCATTACTTTTTAATTCATACAGTACTACCTGCCTAATGCAGTTTTCTGATTATCATGCTAGGCAGACCAGCAATGTGGTTTTATTCAAATAAGGAAGCAGTGCTTTAATTTAAGCCAAGAAATCATCCACATTTCTTACGAGGCAACAAGAATTGTGATTCAATAATACATGAATTTAATAATGCATCATGATAGACTTTGCAGGTACTAAATAGCAGTATCGGAATGAATTAGTATACTGCGTTATTCTGGGGGAAGTGTGTGTGTGTTTTCCCCCTCTTCCAATCTCTCCCTTCATCTGCCCCTTTTCTCTGTCCTCGGTTATACTCCACATAGGTGAAATAAACAAATTAAGCTTGCATTCCAAGAGCACTTCCCTCAGAAAAGCTTTTGGCTGCACCGCAAGACCCTGCTGTCAGCTATAATGCAATATTTAGAATGGTGGGCTGTGTAGGTAAAGGAAAATAAACATAATTCTCTCCAGCAGATTTATCCTTTCCAGGTGGGGTCATTGCCTTGACTAGTTGTACCACCAGCAGGGATGTGCCTTCTTCAGTGCCACCCCCTCACAGAAATCCACTTTAAAAAATGGCACTCGATACTGTGCTTCAGATTTACTGTGCAACATTTTCATCTGTTTTGTGCCCATTTCTTTCATCTGCTTGAACTACATTTTATCCTTTCATTTAGAATACTCAGTAACTCTGCCCAACACAGGAAAGAATCACACGTCTTCAGCAATATTTTTTTTAATGAAGGACATTGATGGACAAACTGGTGAAGATTTCATGCAGAGCTATCAGAACCAGTAAAATATTAGTAGTAGTATTCATTTAAAGGAAAGAAAATCTTAAGGTGGTTTGCAACACATTAAAACATCAAATTTAAAAATCAATAATAAAACATTACTGAAGAAAGTCAAATATAGAGTCTGCATCCAGAGCAACCCAATTAACGGGAAACTAAAATATTATCTTGAAGATTTCGAAATAAAATGTTACAGAGGAGGTCAACTACAGAATGCACATTTAACGCAGCAAATCTGACTAAAAATATTAACGTAAACATTTCGAAAGAAAACATTACAACAGGAAGTAAAAGATACAATGCACATTTAACACAGGATAATTAACAGGAGAATAAAATATTATCATAAGCATAGAAGACCAATAAATCAAATTATACACATAAACCAAGATTTCATTCTAAACCTTTTGAGCCCTCTTCAGAGACTATTATTTAGTACGTGATTAAACATTATCCAATGTGTGCTCTTCCTGTCCTCAGGCAAGTATTAGGATTGGTTTGTTCCAGCAGTCCTAAATCTGTTCTGTCAATGGCCAATTCACTGACACTCACAACACAACTTTTACAATTTGACAGTAGCACCAGAATCCAGTTGTTGTTTTTTTAAAGAAATATTTGTTTGTTTAAGGTTATATGATGCTTTTCGGTGAACAGAGAAATATCCACAGGGCAGCATAAAAGAACTTTAAAAGTGGCAATAAAAACCTAACAGCATAAAAATGGCATAGCATCTAGGGATGCTTGAGGAATTTGATTTCTGTGAGGTCTCATGAAAACTGACCTGATCCATGCATCCCAGAATAATATGTGGATCAGATTGTAATTACCCTTCCGATATCACACATCTCTGAAACTAAAATAACTAAAATAAACATACCAGAAGGCCATTTTAATGCATGTTTTGGGATAAGCCAATTCTGCACTGTATACATTAAAACAAGATATATATTTAAATATGATTTTTGTGCATTTTTTTAAAAAAAATAATAATTGCAGAATAATGCAGAAATGGGATGGAACGTATTTATTCTAAAACATACATTTAGAATTGCATTTATGAATGAACACGTGCAAAACTGCTACAGATCAGAAATAGCTGTCTCTGTCTATCCCTAAGAGCTTTTGCCGCTTGCTGCCTTTTTAACAGCCTGACGTTTATTGCTTGCTGCTCTCTGCAATTTTGGAAACTACGAAAAGGACTAGTCTTCATCCGCTGCCTAAAATTTAGAAAGGCTGACGCTTTGCCGATGTCCTTGAGGAAGAAAGTTTGAAACCTGATCAGCAATGAAGAGAAGTCCCTGTCTCATGTAAACACCTCAGGAGAGGGGAGTCTATATGGCATTGGGCCTCTGAACATTGCCTGAGGATCATTTTGGGTGTGGGGAGAAGGCACAGCCTGGCCCCCGATCATAATTGCCATTTTGAATTGGTAGTGACAGAATACATTTCAGACTAACCACTTTTTGAAATCACACAAAAGGGCTCCTATGCATATCTACTCAGAAATAGGCTCCACTGAAGTCAATGGGACTTAGGGAAGCAGGCATTTGATATGATGTCTAAAAGGTGCTAGTGATTTCATATAAGAGCAGATTTCTCGGTGGCTATATCCCGATTCTTGCACAGCTGGTTTCCTTTCAAAAGTACATAGCAGAAGTCAGGCTGCAGCAAACAAATGGGTTTGACATCTTTCTCCACAAAGCTTTATTATCATGGATGCCAGTTTTGTGCCCAAAGTATGGGAGTCTTCTCCAGTACTGAAGACTCACGTTTCCACGAGTTCAGCTCAGTTGTGTGTCGAGGTCCCCCAAGCTACCCCTAAATAATTCACAATTCACACATAATTTTTGTTTAAGGTTTTCGGCATAATTTTGGCCACAACTTTATTAAAATACATAAATGTGAGTGGTTGCTTAGGCATTGGTTCCGACTATCTGTCCCCCGCCCCGGGACAGAACTGACTTCCGGATTCCAGCGAAAGCCAGAAAAGGAAAACAATATTGGGAAGAGCATGGAGCCGGGCAGCAGACCCTCACCCCTCCCCGCATGCTCCCAGGGGTTTGCGCGGCCCTAAGCCCCATTCAGGGGTATGGACAAAAGAATGGCAAGCCCCTGGATTCCTTTAACGGAATACCCTTGCTGCAGCAGCATTGGAGGGGCAGGCCCAGCCAATCCTTACCCCTCCACCAACCAATTTTTTAACCAATGCCTAACCGCAACCTTACAAGTTGTGACAATTTGCTACGCAGTATGCAAAAACCAAATGGCACCAGCCAATCAGCCAATTGGACAAAATTCCTACCAGGCCCCTGCTCCAAAGCAGACGACCCCATGACAGGCATAGCAAGGTCAATGCAATAGCCCTAGATCAGTGTTTCCCAACCTTGGGCCTCCAGCTGTTCTTGAACTACAATTCCCATCATCCCTGACCTTCATCTTACTAGCTAGGGATGATGGGAGTTGTAGGCCAAAAACATCTGAAGGCCCAAGGTTGGGAAACACTGCCCTAGATTAAGGAGGGTGGGCGGGTGATCTGATGCATGCAGCAAAAGAGCCCAGTTAGTGCTGCATGACTTGATTTTATAACCTTTGGTCCGTCCCCCTAAATGGCAACACCAAAATTTGCCCAGTAACCCAACTGCCCAATCATTGCAGATGGTCATCCATACTAACCCGCCCAGCAACAGAGGGGTGGCCTGGCAGACTCCACTGCAACACATGCTTTCTCATATGCACTTCCTATAATCTTTCAAAACTACATGTTCCACCTCCATCGCATGTCCTGAGATCCTGGGCAAAGATACCCTTTCTCTGCAGATGGGAGGAGGTGCTTAATTCCCCTTTTCCTGCCTGCAGTTCCTTTCCTAACAGTTTTTTCAGGAGCCAGGTTCCAACACACATGTTTACAAATGCAACTCTTTGGCTCCTATGTGGGAGCCCCCCTTGGAGAACAAGCAGCTAAGGCAGGCATAAGCCAACTTGGCCCTCCAGATGTTTTGGGACTACAACTCCCATGATCCCTAGCTAACAGGACCAGTGGTCAGGGATGATGGGAATTGTAGTCCCAAAACATCTGGAGGGCCAAGTTGGCCTATGCCTGAGCTAAGGCATATTTATGAGGGGGAAGTGGCATGCAAAAGAAGTATCCTTCGCTACTGCAGGTTTTCTTCCAAAATACAGTGGTGCCTCGCAAGACGAAATTAATCCGTTCCGTGAGGCTCTTCGTATAGCGGTTTTTTCGTCTTGCGAAGCAAGCCCACTGACAGCTTAGCGGATTAGCGCTATTAGCGGTTTAGCGGCTTAGCGGCTTAGCAAAAGGGGGAAAAAGGGGGGGAACCCGCAGGAACTCGCAAGACATTTCATCTTGCGAAGCAAGCCCACAGGGAAATTCGTCTTGCGAAGCACCTCCAAAACGGAAAACCCTTTCGTCTAGAGGGTTTTTCGTCTTGTGAGGCATTTGTCTTGCGGGGCACCACTGTAATGCATTCCTGACGTTTGGTTGCAGAGGAGAAACAGCATCTGGGGTTTTTTAAATGTGCATTAGAGGCAAAAAAAGTGTAGTTGCATCGCTGATCATCTTTCACATGATTACACAGAAAACATCTTAAACAGCCTAGGACCCTCCGGATGTCGAGGAAGGCTAGCTCAGGCTGATAGGAATTGTAGTCCAAAACATCTGAAAGCCACTAGGTTGGGGAAGACTGACCCTTTCTGGTCTGAGATCTGTTGGTCATTCATTGCTTCATTCACACACAGGGGGAAGCTTCTCTAAATATATTCATTCATCTTACTTCCAGTACTTATTATCAAGGTGGGAAACAGCTGGTGAATCCCAATTTCCTTCGTTAACATCCACTGAAATGGTAGTACCTCTTGGTCTTAACTGCTAGATCAACATTGGATGAAACTATTTTTTCTTTTTATTGTGTCTTTTTACCATTTGAGGGGGGCGTTCATTTTGGCCCCCAATGTCTTGGGCATGCAATGTTTTATCTTCCTTTGCTCCCTTTAATTATGACCTAGCTAACTGTAGAAATTAGTTGAAATTTCAGTAATTGCGCATCAAGACCCCGGTGCACCCGCAAGGATAAATAAATACACACTGACACAGAATTTTAGTTTAAAGATTATAATGGGCAAAAATTTAGGCCACAACTTTATTGATTACAGCGATGTGAGTGGTATTGGCTTAGGCATTGGCAATAACTATAACTACCCATAGAAAAAGGTACACGGCAGGGATGCCCAATATCCCCTTTGCTTTTTATATCAGTCCTGGAGGTTTTGTTAAACATGATTAGAAAGGACCAGTTGGTTAAAGGAGTTCAGGTCGGAGTTAGACATTACAAATTAAGAGCATTTGCAGATGATCTAGTATTGACCTTGCAACAGCCAGACACTAGTACTAAAAGAGTATTAGAATTAATTGAAATATTTGGTCGAGTAGCAGGTTTCAAATTGAACAAACAAAAAACGAAAGTGTTGGAAAAAAATTTAACAATGGAAGAAAGAGAGAGTTTTCAGAATGAAACAGGCTTGGAAATAACAAAAAGGGTAAAATACCTGGGGTTAAACTTAACATCCAAGAATGTGAACCTATTTAAGGATAATTATGAAAAAAGTTGGTCAGAGGTAAAGAAGGATCTGGAAATATGGTCAAGGTTGAAACTTTCCTTGTTAGGCCGAATTGCTACTATCAAGATGAATGTATTGCCTAGAATGCTGTTTTTATTCCAGACGTTGCAGATTTTGGACAAGATGGACTGTTTCAAGAAGTGGCAGAAAGACATATCAAAATTTGTCTGGCAGGGCAAAAAGCCCAGAATTAAATTTAAGATTTTAACTGATGCAAAGGATAGAGGGGGGTTTGCCCTGCCGGACTTAAGACTTTATTATGAATCGGCAGCTTTCTGCTGGTTGAAACACTGGCTACTTCTTGAGAACACTGACATTTTGGACCTGGAAGGGTACGACAATAGCTTTGGTTGGCATGCATACTTATGGTACGACAAGGTAAAGGTGTATAAAAGTTTTAAAAACCATATTGTAAGGAAAGCATTGTATAATGTTTGGATTAGATATAAAGATCTGCTGGAAAGTAAAACCCCTAGGTGGGTGTCACCAATGGAAGCTAGGGAAGTAAAAAAGCTTAATATGGACTCTAAATGGCCAAAATATCATGAGATTCTAGAATATGATGGTGAAAGGGTGAAACTTCAGAGTTATGAGAAACTAAAGCCTAAGGTTCGAGATTGGTTGCACTATCATCAGATAAATGAGACATTTAAACAGGACAGGAAAATAGGATTTCAGAAAGAGAGGTCAAAACTAGAAACAGAATTGTTGGAACCCAATACTAAGAACTTATCAAAAATGTATAACTTGCTGTTGAAATGGAATACACAGGATGAAATGGTGAAATCAGCAATGATTAAATGGGCACAAGATATTGGTTATGATATTATGTTTGCTGACTGGGAACAGTTATGGACCACCGGTATCAAATTTACTGCATGTAATGCTTTAAAAGAAAATATTATGAAAATGATCTACCGGTGGTACATGACCCCAGTCAAGCTTGCAAAAATTTACCACTTGCCTAATAATAAGTGTTGGAAATGTAATGAGACTGAAGGCACCTTCTACCACCTTTGGTGGACCTGCCCAAAGGTTAAAGCTTTCTGGGAAATGATCTATAATGAAATTAAGAAGGTCCTTAAGTGGACTTTTCCTAAGAAACCAGAGGCTTTTCTCTTGGGCATGGTTGGCCAAGTGGTGTTAAGGAGGGATAGGACTTTCTTTATGTATGCCACTACAGCAGCAAGAATCCTACTGGCAAAGTATTGGAAGATGCAAGAACTACCTACTCTGGAAGAATGGCAAACAAAGGTGATCGACTTTATGGGACTGGCCGAGATGACGGGCAGAATCCGTGACCAGGGGAAAGAGACAGTGGAAGAGGACTGGAAGAAATTTAAAATATATCTTAAAAACAATTGTAAAATTGAGGAATGTTAAGATGTCAGGGGTAAGAGGTAAAGAATTGCAGCAGTAATTAAAAAAAATTAAAGGAAACTTTATGAAAGGGAATTAAGACAATGGACCTAAGGGTTGCTAAAGAACTATTAAACAAGGATGCAGGGATGGGGAGGTATGGGGAAGTCAAAAGAAAGAAGGGTATGAAATGATGATTTTGAAGCTATATTGATCTATATTGTTTTTGTTATCTGTATGAAAAACGAATAAAAATTATTAAAAAAAAAAAACTATATCTGACTCTTGCCCGCCTTGCAGGAAGTCTGGAAGGGTAAACAACCAAATGAGCGAGCTCCGTCAATGGCGACCAACTGAAGCTCACCCTGGGGTTCCCGCTGGCTCCTGGCATGGTCCTAGCCCCTCAAGCAGACTTCAGTTGAGATCCAGACCCATGGATTCCCTTACCGGAATACCCTTGTATCTGGAGGGGCAGGTGATGGCCGCACCTCCCCTCCCCCACATCACAATAAGCCAATGCCTAACCGCCAAACAGGGGACGCGGGTGGCACTGTGGGTTAAACCACAGAGCCTAGGACTTGCCAATCAGAAGGTCGGCGGTTCGAATCCCGGCGACGGGGTGAGCTCCCGTTGCTCGGTTCCTGCTCCTGCCAACCTAGCACTTCGAAAGCACGAAGTGCAAGTAGATAAATAGGTACCGCTCCAGCGGGAAGGTAAACGGCGTTTCCGTGCGCTGCTCTGGTTCACCAGAAGCGGCTTAGTCATGCTGGCCACATGACCCGGAAGCTGTATGCCGGCTCCCTCGGCCAGTAAAGCGAGATGAGCGCCGCAACACCAGAGTCGGCCACGACTGGACCTAATGGTCAGGGGTCCCTTTACTTTTACCTTTAACCGCCAAACCTTACAAAAGTTGTGACGATTGCTAAGAGGTAGGCAAAAAACAAATGGCCAGTGCAAATTTGCCAAATGGAAAAAATTCCTACCCAGCCCCTGTTCCAAAACAGGTGACCAACTGAAGTCCAGAGCAAGGCCAAAGCAAGCACCTAAAATAAAGGGTGGGTTGTTCAGCAGCGCAAAGCCAGGTGAAGCCCCAGCAATGAACCATCACCTTTTATATGCCCCCACGATCATGCCCCCAATCTCTGATTGGCCAAAAGGCTGTGTTGTGACCATGGGGCTATTGCGTGGGCTGGGCTCAATCCCACACCCACTCAAGGATAGTGGGGGGGCGCACCTTGGGCCCGCACACAACGCGGACCCTCAATTAGGAGGATCCTATTTAACAAACAAACAAGCTAGCTAAAACAAAGACCTAAGCAGGGTTGGAACACCACGGAACAAGAGAATAAATGGAGTAGGGAATTGTGCAGGTTGGGTGGGAAAGTTTTTCATATTTGTCTCTTTGAGGTTGGCTACTTACAACCCCAGATGTGTGGGGTGGTTAATATAAAGCCTATTCGAAGTACAGTGAAGCAGAATAACCAGCTTAATTCCCTGCCCCCAGTGAAAATGCCCAACGTTGAAATGTTAAAGTCTACATTCCTACTGCATATGTCCTCCTCATGTGCTGATCTCTAGAGGGTAGTGGTCATTCTTCATACGGGATGAATTAACCAAGCAGAGTTCTTGGAAAGTTGGTGAGATTCTCTGCATTGCACAGTCTTGTGGTTTAAAATGGGGCTTTCTTGTAACTAGGCCAGGTTTTGCTAGTGTGGTTTCAGGTTGTTCTTTGTCACATTCTAACACCAACCTACAAGTCCCAAACAATCCTGCGTCTGCTCAACAAAATTATCCTCAGTTTTCGGCATGGAAAGCCTGCAATCATTCAAAAGCATTTCAGGTTTGAAAAACAAACAGAGAAGTCACTGCTGTTGTTTATGACATTCTCCCCCCCCCCCCCCAGTGAGAATCTCCCTCTTTGACATTGCCTATGAGAAAAGGAGGTTCCATGACATTTAGGTATAATAGCAAAATGCACCAGCGCCAAGGGCTTTGGGGAGCCATAAAGGCAGCAATACGGCTGCTTTAAGGTGTGTGTCTGGTTGCCTGGCCAACTATAGCTTAGTCAAAGCTGAACAATCCCAAGGGAACTGTCAATTAGGAGCTGGGTTCCTATAGCCAAAGGGACAAGCAAGAGAGACATAAACAGACTTTTCTCAGTCTCCAGTAACTAGTGCTTTGATGTAAACAAATTGTTTGGATTTTAGAGCATGTGAGTTTGTTGTCTGGACATGGCTCTAACCTTCTAGCCTTCTTTACTGGGGCCTCAGGTGTGAATTTCCCTTTCCCACTACTAGAAACAGGCTTAAAGGGCACTGTAATGGTTCTAGGGGTTGCTCGTGCGTAAGCCGGTGCAAACACCTGGCTGGGTTGCCTGAGTGAACCTTTTCTGTCCGGACAGCCACCCACCCGTGGCTGTCTCAATCGCTGGCAGAATCCGTCAGTGGGCATTTCTTAAACTTCTTCCAGCAAAGAAGCTCTTTGACGCCTAGTCTCCTCCTACTCTCTCTGCGCGAAAGCCTTCTGTGCAAGGAGGGCGTAGGCAGCGGAGGACACCTACTCTCCCCGCTGGTCCCCGTCAAGGAGTCATGGGACCGCCTCGCCGCTTCCCCCATCTGCCCCCCTTCTCCACTGGTGCTATGCTGATTCTCTTCCCCAGAAGATGGGCTGCCTCTCCCAATCCCGGGACGCTCTCTGGAATCCCTCTGGAGCCCACTCTCTCCCTCCGGCACTGATGGCAGTTCCCTGACAGGCACTTTTCATCAAGTTCCACAATTCTTTCCACTGCTGTTTTCTGCATGTTAAAATACAAGGTAGCTCAGGCTGCACCCAAGTAAAAGCGGGGCATGAATTTGGACTCTGGACAAGGGGTGGTGGAGAAATTTGATTCAGTTTGCAATTAGAGGTGAATTTTCCAAATCCGCATCTTTTGATACAATAAGAGCAATGTGTAAACTTATCCTTTGAAATTTACACTTCTCCAGATTTTACAATGTAGTTCTCCAGTGATGTCATGTATACAAAGCTGCAAAAGTCTGCATTTAAATGCATGCATTACTAAAAGTAATGCATTTTGAGCAGGCGTTTGTCTGTTCAGAATCCCTCCCCAACCACTTTCCTGCTCACCAGGGAAAAGATACAGGGTTCGGTTTCCAAGGAGCTCTGCCTCATTACTATCCTAAGTATACCCTAAGTATACAGGGAGTGGGCAGGGGTGGACGACTCCCTAGTCCTGAATGGGGTAACTGTGCCTCTGAAGGACCAGGTGCGCAGCCTGGGAGTCATTCTGGACTCACAGCTATCCATGGAGGTGCAGGTCAATTCTGTATCAAGAGGCAGCTTTCTACCAGCTCCATCTGGTATGCAGGCTGAGACCCTATCTGCCCGCGGACTGTCTCACCAGAGTGGCACATGCTCTAGTTATCTCCTGCTTGGGCTACTGCAACGCACTCTATGTGGGGCTACCTTTGAAGGTGACCTGGAAACTAGAACTAATCCAGAATGCGGCAGCTAGACTGGTGACTGGGAGCGGCCACTGAAACCATATAACACTGGTCCTGAAAGACCTACATTGGCTCCCAGTACGTTTCCGAGCACAATTCAAAGTGTCGGTGCTGACCTTTAAAGCCCTAAACGGCCCGGCCCAGTATACCTGAAGGAGCGTCTGCACCCCCATCGTTCGGCCCAGACACTGAGGTCCAGCGCCGAGGGCCTTCTGGCGGTTCCCTCACTGCGAGAAGCAAAGTTACAGGGAACCAGGCAGAGGGCTTCTTGGTAGTGGTGCCTGCTCTGTGGAACGCCCTCCCATAAGATGTCAAAGAGTTAAACAACTACCTGACATTTAGAAGACATTTGAAGGCAGCTCTGTTTAGGAAAGTTTTCAATGTGTGACATTTTAATGTATTTTTAATCTTTGTTGGAAGCCGCCCAGAGTGGCTGGGGAAAACCAGCCAGATGGGTGGGGTACAAATAACAAATTATTATTATTATTATTATTATTATTATTATTATTATTATTCCCTGTAAATAATAATAATATATTATAATAATATATTATATTATAATAATATATTTTATTTTTTATTATTGTATTTTTGGTTTCTGTGGAAGCCGCCCAGAGTGGCTGGGGAGGCCCTGCCAGATGGGCGGGGTATAAATAATAAATTATATTATATTATTATTGTTATTATTATTATTATTAAATAATAATAATAATAATAATAATAATAATAATAATAATAATAATAATAATATTCACAGGGTGAATAAGCTTTTTCACCTTAAGTTCCACATCCTCTTGTGATTAATTTCCAGGGTTCACATGTCAATGGTGGGCAGGGCAAAGCCAAACATGGTTGGGGACAATGCCACACACTTCTTCTTGTTGTCCTCCATCTGCCTCAAGATGCAATGATGCGCGTCTCCTGTGGTGAAGCCAAACTGCTGGAGAATCTCAGCGCCTGCTGTGGTTGCAGAGACCAGCAACTCCTGACTGCTGCCTTCAACATAGTTTTTGCTGAGTTGGCAGCACCCAAGTGACCTCCCCAGGCCACAAGCCCAGGCAGTGGGGCTGCCCATATGGCAAGTTCCCCTCTTGGCCTTGCTGATGTGGTTCAAAGGAAAAACTTTCTGACAGCAGGAGCTGTTCGGCAGTGGAACGGTCTCCCCCAGGAAGTTGTGTACTCTCTCTCTCTTTTTTTTATAAGATATTTATTAAAGTTTTCAAAAATAATACATTGTGAAACAAAAAGAAAAGAAAAAACAAAAATACAAAAGTACAAAAATACAAAAATACAAAAATACAAAAATAAAAGCAATTTAAAAACACATAGAGTTTCCACTTACTTATTTTCTTTTAACTTATTTTCCAGACCTCCTCATACCTCCCTTTCTTATATTCCAATTCAATTTGTTTGTTTAGGAAATCCTCACCACTAATTCTTTTAATTATTTCAGAACCTTATTTTCCGTATTTCTTAAACATTACAGCTGAAAACCACTTAATTTCTATCCAATATCATTCTAACATTCCTTAATTTTACAATATTTCTGCAAATAGTCTTTAAACTTCTTCCAGTCTTCTTCCGCCGCCTCTTTTCCCTGGTCTCGGATTCTGCCGGTCATTTCTGCCAGTCCCATATAGTCGATCATCTTCATCTGCCATTCTTCCAGAGTGGGTAGATCTTGTGTCTTCCAATATTTTGCGATGAGTATTCTTGCTGCTGTTGTCGCATACATAAAAAAAATTCTATCCTTCTTTGACACCAATTGGCCGACCATGCCCAGGAGAAAGGCCTCTGGTTTCTTAAGGAAGGTATATTTAAATACCTTTTTCATTTCATTATAAATCATTTCCCAGAAAGCCTTAATCCTTGGGCACGTCCACCAAAGGTGAAAGAATGTACCTTCAGTCTCTGAAAGAATGTACCTTCAGTCTTGCTGATGTGGTTCAAAGGGAAAACTTTCTGACAGCAGGAGCTGTTCGGCAGTGGAACGGTCTCCCCCAGGAGGTTGTGGATTCTCCTTCCTTGGAGGTTTTTAAGCAGAGGTTGGGTGTCCAACTGTCATGGATGCTTTAGCTGAGATTCCTTACACAACACCGTCAAACCAATAGTTACGTAAATTCAACGAACAAATATACCCACAACGTAACTGGCTGTGTTTAACAATATAAATTCTTTATACATCATATAAACATAACTCTTTTCACATTATCTGATTAAGTAGAAGCAATTAAGGACCAACATTTAGAACAGGAAATACAAATAGATCAGTTCTTCTATACGTGATGTCCAAATAGAAGCTTTTGTGTCCCACGTATGTCTTAGCGAATACAAGTGTCAAACGTAACAACTTTCAGAAGCAGTACTTGCAAAAGATGAACTTTTCTTTGTAATGTTCCACATCTGCCTGTGCAAAGTATGGTTGTTGTATGCACTTGCTGCATGCAGCGTTTATTTTATGTTGGTCCTTAATTGCTTCTACTCAATTAGGTAAAGGTAAAGGTACCCCTGCCCGTACGGGCCAGTCTTGACAGACTCTAGGGTTGTGCGCTCATCTCACTCTATAGGCCGGGAGCCAGCGCTGTCCGCAGACACTTCCGGGTCATGTGGCCAGCGTGATGAAGCTGCTCTGGCGAACCGGCACCAGAGCAGCACACGGAACACCGTTTACCTTCCCGCTGGTAAGCGGTCCCTATTTATCTACTTGCACCCGGGGGTGCTTTCGAACTGCATTATCAATTAGATAATGTGAAAAGAGTTAAGTTTATATGATGTATAAAGAATTTATATAGTTAAACACAGCCAGTTATGTTGTGGGTATATTTGTTAGTTGAGATTCCGGCATTGCAGGAGATTGGAGTAGTTGGTTCCTGAGGCCCCTACCAACTCTGATTCTATGAAATGATTAAGCAGCCCCACTGCACCGCTGCCCCTCTTCCACTCCTCTGGTCAAGATTTCCATAGGTACCAGTACTTTTCCTTGGAATGTTGGGGGTGGGGGGATATGAGGGAAAAGAATCTTCAAAAGCCTGCATTTTATTACATACCCAAATCCCAGCAGCCAAAGCAATGCTCCTCTCAAGGGGGCGGATGCTTTTGTCCACTCCAGCTGCAGCTTAATCAAGCTAATGGGGAGAATTAACTTTATTGCCAGAGATACATACTTGGGGAAAGGTTGTCATGTTTGTTGCTACCAGAGAGAGAAGTGTAGGAGCAGTCGTGGCAGAACGTTGCCTGATCCTTCTCCAGATCTGTTTCCAGGCTCAAGATCTGGAGTTTCTGTCTCAGGTTTATTATCCTGTCCGGAGACAACAAAAGCTTGAGAACACAAGGTATTCCAGGGTTTTGGGGCTGGGGTGGGTTTTCTGAGAGTCACGTCTTCATGCTCATTATTCCTGGGAAATTCACTGGTCATTCTGTGGGTTTTTTCTTCTCCTATATAGAGAGAATCTATCTAAGAGATATATAGACACCACAGCTCTTGTTTTGCATGATAATGTATCCAGTAAGGAGAGGTGAATCAAAAGCTGTCTTGCTGAACATAGTTGCTTTTCACTATCTAATTAGAAGTTCAGGTAGGCTCATGAGTTTTCTTACAATAACTTTTTGTGTAAGCCTAGAATGAATGAATGAATGAATGAATTTATTAATACGGTCACAGACCAGCGTCAACATACACAATATCACAGATCATAAAAAAATATCAAAAATACAAGGGACAATATGAATATAACAAGGATTTAAATATAAAAATTAAAAATTAATTGTTATCGTGCCCCCTGTAATTAACATTTGGGGGTTTGGTCATTATGGGGTACCACTTGCTTCCTGCGATTGATTGCAGACGCACAAAATTTAGCTACATTTAATGTAGTCTTGGGATTCTTGTCCTCTAGCAGTAGTTTCAAACTATGGTATTCCAATTCTTTCCTAGACTTTTGCAGAACAGGTGTAATAAAAGTCAAACGTATATCCTCATAAAAACGACAACGTAATAATACATGTGAAGCAGTTTCAACTTCCAACGAGCCACAAGGACAGACCCGAGCTGTGTATGGTTTACGCTCAAATCTGCCCTGTAAGCCTAGAATAGCTTGTGTAGCAAATCACACACTTTTGATATGCATACTTGAAGGCATGCGGGAAGCTCTAACATAGAGCAAGACAATGGTTTAATTGAGCTTTATTCAAGCACATCCATGCATTTCATTGCTTGATCCAATACAATTTTCAATAACATTATTATTATTATTATTATTATTATTATTATTATTATTACTCTAAGGCTTCAGTGGTGGGGTGGGGGAAGAAAGGCTTGATGATGAAGGATGATGAGTTACAGAGCCGCAGAGATTAAAGGGACCAAGTTTTACCAGCAATCACAGCAAATATCCTACTTGCTTAAGTGAAGCCAATTATGGTATTATTGCCTCCTTTTGCACTATGCGCAGTAGGGATGTCACTGGATAATGGTTTGCATGTAGAGTTAATCACTTTGATGCATTTCTGACTGATCCCAGCAAATTATGTTTTGGTTCCACTATATTAAACACAAGAGCAGGGGATTATCATTAATAAATCTAAGGCACAGCATGCATAAATCTTGAATAAATCAAATATCAATTACATAAGCAGTATATGCTGACATCTGCTTTCATCAAATAATATATTTCAAATAGGTTTTATTCTACTTTGCTGGAGTCAAAGGATTGTGTGCCCAGACCTTGAGCTCCAAAGAGTTGGGTTTTTATGGGGATTGTCTTGCACACAACCTCCTTTGATTGCCATTTATTTTTGTATATAATATAAATGGGACACTGATTTCACCTGGTGGCTCGCATGACCAACAATTTATACTGTGTGAGGAAAGCACCAGGTGTGTGCCATTTCTCTGGGCATCTCTGTGCAAGCAGGCTCGTTCCCTTTTAAAAGTAATTTATGGCTTTGGCTCCTGTGAAATATGCCTTTCCACAGTGGGGCTGTTGGGTAGGGTGGAGCTGCTTTGGGATTTAGTGGTGGTTGTGACAGCAGGTGAAGAAGGGCAAGTTTAATCAATGACTGATTCCGAGGGAATTGTGGAGTGGAAGGATTAAAAATGGGCAGAGCCTGTGAACAGAAGGGTGCAGAGAGGCCTGTGGGCAGGGTGAGTATTTAACTCTAAGCGCATCACCTTGCCTGCCGCAAAAGGGTTGGGTATTTCACTGCCTCCTCTGCTAGTATGAACATGCCCTGAAGGAGTCTAGTGGAGCAGAAAGCCAACATTCTGCCTCTTGCCAACTCTGCCGTTCCCGTGATAATTTGCTTGTACTTTTCCCCCTTCGGAAATACCCAAGGGTTTAGATTTGCCAAATACTGGTCAAAATAGGGCCTTCTGACACTTAGAAGGAGAAATGGTACCAATTCAAAACTGCCGAGGTCAGTTCACGGATTCACTTAACTAACAGAACTATTCATCCAGCACTCTGCTCATCAGGTTCATAAGGGATGTGTTCATGACTGCGATCTCATGATATGGATTAGGCCAAAGTTAGATGGTCCTCCATGGGCAGAGTTGTCCTTGTCAATGATTTATTTTGGAAAAATTGTATCCCACCTTTTGGCCCTAAAAGGGCACCCAAAGCAGCTTCCGCATTAAGAGAGAAGCAAGCGAGGAAAGTGAAAAGAATGGGCCAGTTTGAAAACACTACTACAGTACGAAGTTTAAAGGATCAGCCTATTGCCACCTTCCTAAAACTCAGACTGTGTACACACTGCACCTTGAAAGCACATTCTTTTGCTCAAAAAAAATCTGGGCGCTGTAGCTTTTATCCCTAGAGAGTTACAAGTCTCAGCAGCCCTCAAGAAACTGCAGCACCCAGAATTCTTGGAAGTTATAGTGTGCACACAGCTTTGAGGGGATGAAATGAGCCCGTCTGCACTATAACTTTATAAAAGTATTACACTGCTTTAAACAGTGTGAGGCTCACCCTCCCTCCAAGCATCCTGAGAACTGTAGTTTGATAAAAGTGCTGAGAGTTGTTTGGAGACCCCTATTGCCCTCACAGAGATACAATTCCCAGAGTTCCCTAGAAAGAGTTATAGATTGTTAGACACGGTAGCTGTGTGAGAGAAATGGGGGGGAAGGGTCTCAACAACTCTTGGTGCCCTTAATCAACTAAAACTTTATAAAATAAACTTTGGGCTTTCCCCCAAGTTGTCTTTGGCGAAAGTCATGATGGTTAAAGAAGCATAATACAGTGGAGATGGAGCCTGACCAGGCATAGGCCAACTTGGCCCTCCAGATGTTTTGGGACTACAATTCCCATCATCCCTGAACACTGGTCCTGTTAGCTAGGGATGATGGGAGTTGTAGTCCCAAAACATCTGGAGGGCAGAGTTGGCCTATGCCTGGGCCTGACTCTCTTAAGGGAGGGGTTCCCTAATCAGGGTGTTGCTTTATGATTTATCACCCTCCTTTGTAAATACAAACAGTGATCTCATTCTCTGAGCATGGATCCTTACGTTGTAAAAACAGCACAAACCACACCCAAGAGGGAGGTATCAACTTGCTTGGAGGAATCTCAAGCTTTGTAGAAGTACACCTCCCCACAAAAAAATAACCTTTGGGGAGAAAGTGGGCAAAAAACCCCAAACCCTGACTGAGCATGCTTTGTGGCCATTGACCACAGAGTAATTGTTGGGGGGGGGGACAGTTTGTTGGCCAGTTTCATACACTGCTGCAAACAGAAGAATGTTGGTTGAGAGGCTCAACAGAGTGTTGTATTTCGGATCCGGGGAAATCTCTCCTTCAACCCTTTATATTAGCTATCAACTTGCTTTCTCTTTTGGCTCCTAGTTGGACTCACCTGCTTGATCTGGCTGGATTCTAACACTGTTGCTTCCTGCATGTGTTCTTCTCATCAGCCTGCATTTGCATGTTAAGATCCCAAGACCTCCCCTAATAAATAAAGACACAATTGACACATAATTTAGTTTAAGGTTATTGGCATAATTTTGGCTACAGCTTTATTGATTACAGATCGTGAGTGGTTTGCTTAGGCATTGGTTCCCGACTAGCTGCACCTGACCTTGGCAGGGCAACACTGACAACTGGACTCCAGCAGAGGTCAGAACAGGTAAACATCCTGGGGGAGCACTGAACCAGGCTCAGACTCAAGCTCACCCCAAATGCTCCCAGGGGCTCTGGCGAGGTCCTAAGCCCTGGAAGGGGATCGGACAAAAGCAGGGCGAGCCCCTGGATTCCTTTAACGGAATACCCTTTCACTCATTGGAGGGGTGGGTGTGACAACCTGCCCTGCCCTCCCCTCCACCTTGAACCAATGCCTAACCGCCAAACCTTACAAAGTTGTGACGATTTGCTACGCGGCAGGCAAAACCCAAGTGGAACCAACCAAATGGGAAAATTCCTACCGGACCCCTGTCCCAAAAACAGATGACCCATGATGGCATAGCAAGGTCATAGCAGGACCCTAAATATAGGGAGGGAGGGAGGGAGGGAGGGAGGGAGGGAGGGAGGGTGATCCGGTGCACGAGGTGAAAAAGAGGAAGCTCAACACAATGTGTAACAGTAGATACAGGTCCCTCGGCTAATGCATGAAACGATCCCATTGGCCAGAATTACCCCAACATCCGAGGGACCACCAATTGGGTTGTTGTGACTATCCAATCATTCCCACCCACAACAGTAGTGAGGTCAGTCTTGATTATCTCACCGCAACGCGTGCTCTCTGGGAGGAGGACATGATTTCAGGGTAAACTGATGAACAGGTGGCCTTGCAGACAGAGAGGTGGCCTAGAAATGGGCTTTTTTATTTTTTATTTTTTTATAATACATATTTATTAAAGTTTTTTAAATACAAATGCTTAATAAACAAAATAACATATATTGTAACATAATTTCATCAACTTCTTTGGACTCCCTCACGTCTCCCGCTCCCACTTACATCTTTACAAAAAAAAAAAAAATTCCAAGCAAATTATCCACTTATTTGCAATCTTATGTCTGCTCATTTAAATAAAATCTATCAGTTCTCCAAAAAATTTATATTTTCCTTAATCTCACTTATCAGGCCTAGAAATGGGCTTTTGTCCTAACTCTGTGATTCTGCTGTGGTGGTTCATTCAAATGAGCTGCTGGTTCCTTTGCTCCTTGGTCTACCAGAGCCCTTTTCTTGGAATAAATAACAATAATGTAAGCAAAAAAAAAAAAAAAAGGTGCTGGCAATGATAGAATATGAAAAATAACAGTGTAATCAACAGTACTTCAAATTGCTTGTTCTCACCCCTAACCCTTCTAATCACATCCTTCTACCTCTACCCTATTTTTCTCAGTATTATTCTGATTAAGTATAATTAGCATAAAGCATATAGGAAATTATAGCAGAAGAGTGGGTTTTTTCCCCTAAGTATGGCAAAACTGTGGGTTTTTTGTTTTGTTTTGTTTTAAAGCTCCCTAGATAAATGGAATCCTTGTCTGTATAGTCTTGTTGTACAAACTTGGTGAATCTCATTCATGGATGGAATCCAAAAAGCCCACATTATGAGCTCTACAGCCAGACTTTTGACAAGCCCAGACCTTGAGAGTTCTTGGTATGCCCCTAATGGCAGGACATGAGCTCTGATCCATAGAGGTTTTTGAATCTTTCCATGAACAATACCATGTGCAACCTGGATTATGTTGGGCAAAGTGCTTTTCTTCTCGCTACTTTGCTGCTAAACCACAGGCCATTTTTCCAGGGAGCCTAATAGCCAGCTTATGATCCTTTTCCCAGATGGGATGGGATAATGTACCAGGGCAACGATGCACACCATACTATTTTAATTTTTAAGAACCTGCTTTAGAAGTGACTGGGGCAGACACATTAAAAAAACAATGGATACCACACGTGTGCATCAGCTCTGTGTTCCCCAAATTACAAGAAAAACCAGAGTGCTTTGTGGAAGATGCTCATTTTTCAGAGTCAGAATGCTCTATTAAAAAGGTATCTGAAGGTGGATCAAGGACTCCCTCAGCTGCTTTGGCAGCTTCAGGTCTCAATAAAATATATGCATGGCTTTGTGTGCCCCTCTGCCCTAAATAAACAAAACTAAGATGAATGGGAAAATGCCTGGAACTCAAGAGGGGAGGGAGTAGAGAAGTCATTTTAATCATAGTGAATTATTGCCCAAGGCCACACCAATCACAGTCATGATGGGAAAGTATGTTGAAGTACAGTAATGGGTGTTCCTTCTCCAGGTATTGGCTTTAAGAGCAGGAAGTAAGCAGCAGAGTTAGGCCTGCTTCTTTTCCAATAGTTCTTCTTTCCCCTAACAAAATTCCTAGGTTTATCTCTTTATTCTCCTTTGAGGGCTCTTGCAGGAAGGAAAGGTGTGGTGATAAAAAGCAGAACTTCCCCATTTTTTATAACAAAGGTAAAATCTTTTAGCACAATAGCCTTTTACTGAGGGGAACATCCCTCATACCACTAGTTTTCAAACTGATTCCACATTTAAAAAAAACTATGGGAGGGAACATTATTTATATTTTCCCACCCCAAAATGGTGGTTGCAGGGGAAGCACTGCAGATGTCCTTCTGAAATTTTCCAGGCTTCATTCCCTCAGAAAGGGGCAAGTGTGTCTGCACTGTGCATCAGATATTGAGGGAGCAGGGCATGAAATCCTTGGATGGATCTGCCTTAAAGTTGGCAGTAGTTGGCATTCTTAAGGGGCTCGCTTGATTGCAAATTTCAATTACTTACATGAAAAGGGGGAAAGTGATATGCCATCCCTTTATAGTGTATACACCTGGAGAAAAAAAAAAAGCCAATGCAATTCTGGGCTGCATCAATAGGAGTATAGCATCTAGATCAAGGGAAGTAATAGTGCCACTGTATTCTGCTCTGGTCAGACCTCACCTGGAGTACTGTGTCCAGTTCTGGGCACCACAGTTCAAGAAGGACACTGACAAACTGGAACGTGTCCAGAGGAGGGCAACCAAAATGGTCAAAGGCCTGGAAACGATGCCTTATGAGGAACGGCTAAGGGAGCTGGGCATGTTTAGCCTGGAGAAGAGGAGGTTAAGGGGTGATATGATAGCCATGTTCAAATATATAAAAGGATGTCACATAGAGGAGGGAGAAAGGTTGTTTTCTGCTGCTCCAGAGAAGCGGACACGGAGCAATGGTTCCAAACTACAAGAAAGAAGATTCCACCTAAACATTAGGAAGAACTTCCTGACAGTAAGAGCTGTTCAACAGTGGAATTTGCTGCCAAGGAGTGTGGTGGAGTCTCCTTCTTTGGAGGTCTTTAAGCAGAGGCTTGACAACCATATGTCAGGAGTGCTCTGATGGTGTTTCCTGCTTGGCAGGGGGTTGGACTCGATGGCCCTTGGGGTCTCTTCCAACTCTATGATTCTATGATTCTATGATTCCAGGAAATATCCAGAAGCAGATTACGTATATATGAGCAGTTCAACTCGTGTAGGTGTAACTGTCCCCCTACGTTCATCTGACATGGCCCAATTAATTTAGGAATAAGTGTATTAATAAGTGAACTAATAAGAGATCTGGAGGGTGGCAACATAAAACGGGCCTTTTCTGCTGTGTCTCCCTGCTTGTAGACTGCCATCTTCAGAGGGCGGCTCACCTGGTGCCTTCATTGCATATCTTTAGGCGCCAGGTGAAAACGTTTCTCTACAACCAGTTCTTTGGCTGATTAACCTTCTGTGACCTTTTAAATAGGTTTGTGAGAGGAGGAATTTTGGTTTTATTGTGTATTTTGTGTTCTCATTTTGTATTGTAAACTGCCCTGGGATCGAAGGGCAGTATACAAATTTAATTAACGTCAACAACACTACATATGTAGAATCAATTTCTTGCACCTTATTTCATCATTGGCAAGGAATGCCCCATAGATCATTCTTTCTTCTGATTGTTTTTTTTTTTTTAATAATTTTTATTCATTTTTCAAACACATAATAAAAACAGAACAAAACAATAAAAACAAGAAATTCAAAACACAAACAAAAACATACAAAATAATTAAACCAATATAACTTCAAAAGTATAATTTCATGCCCTTCTTTCTTTTGACTTCCCCATACCTCCCCATCCCTGCCTCCTTGTTTAGTGATTCTTTAGCAACCCTTTAGTCAATTATCTTGATTCCCTTTCATTAAATTTCCTTTAGTTTTTTAGTTACAGCTGCAATTCTCTGCTTCTTACCCCATGACATCTTAACATTCCTCAATTTTACAATAGTTTTTAAGATATATTTTAAATTTCTTCCAGTCCTCTTCCACTGTCTCCTTCCCCTGGTCGCGGATTCTGCCCGTCATCTCAGCCAGTCCCATAAAGTCCATCACCTTTGTTTGCCATTCTTCCAGAGTAGGTAGTTCTTGCATCTTCCAATACTTTGCCAGTAGAATTCTTGCTGCTGTGGTGGCATACATAAAGAAAATCCTATCCTTCTTTAACACCAATTGGCCAACCATGCCCAAGAGAAAAGCCTCTGGTTTCTTAGGAAAAGTCCACTTAAGGACCTTCTTAATTTCATTATAGATCATTTCCCAGAAAGCTTTAATCTTTGGGCAGGTCCACCAAAGGTGGAAAAAAGTGCCTTCAGTCTCATTACATTTCCAACACTTATTGTTAGGCAGATGATAAATTTTTGCAAGCTTGACTGGGGTCATGTACCACCGATAGATCATTTTCATAATGTTTTCTTTTAAAGCATTACATGCAGTAAATTTAATACCGGTAGTCCATAACTGTTCCCAGTCAGCAAACATAATATCATGGCCGATGTCTTTTGCCCATTTAATCATAGCTGATTTCACCGTTTCATCCTGTGTATTCCATTTCAACAGCAGGTTATACATTCTTGATAAGTTCTTAGTATTGGGTTCTAACAATTCTGTTTCTAGTTTTGACCTCTCTTTCTGGAATCCTATTTTCCTGTCCTGTTTAAATGTCTCATTTTTCTGATGATAATGCAACCAATCTCGAACCTTGGGCTTTAATTTCTCGTAACTCTGAAGTTTAACCCTTTCACCATCATATTCTAAAATTTCATAATATTTTGGCCATTTAGAGTCCATATTAAGCTTTTTTACTTCCCTCGCTTCCATTGGTGACACCCACCTGGGGGTTTTACTTTCCAACCGATCTTTATATCGAATCCAAACATTGTACAATGCTTTCCTTACAATATGGTTTTTGAATCCTTTATACACCTTTACCTTGTTGTACCATAAATATGCATGCCAACCAAAACTATTGTCATACCCTTCCAGATCCAAAATGTCTGTGTTCTCAAGAAGTAGCCAGTGTTTCAACCAGCAAAAGGCTGCCGATTCATAATAAAGTCTTAAGTCCGGCAGGGCAAACCCCCCTCTATCTTTTGCATCAGTTAAAATCTTAAATTTAATTCTGGGCTTTTTGCCCTGCCAGACAAATTTTGATATGTCTTTCTGCCACTTCTTGAAACAGTCCATCTTGTCTAAAATCTGCAACGTCTGAAATAAAAATAGCATTCTAGGCAATACATTCATCTTAATAGTAGCAATTCGGCCTTTCTTCTGATTGTTTTGAAACTTTACACATATATTTTGGTCATTGACCAGTAAGAACAAAGCACATAAAACACAATAAAATTTTATCAAAGCATTTCAAAAGAACATACAACTATTGATATAAATAGCCCCTTTTATTCCTGTTTCTCTAGTAAAAAACAAAAAAAGCTTTTCCATATTCCCTCTTGCCTTTTTCTTTTTTTACCACAAGCTTAGGTGAACTTACATTTAGCCAATATCAAAATCTCATTCCTTCCTCAAACACAGTTAATTGGTACTTGAAAATGACAGTGTTCTGGTCTTGGATAGATAGATATATAAAATTCCCATTAACACCGACAGCTGTTATATCCATAAGACTGAAAGCAGATTTTGGTGAATGGTTTTCTGCGGTTAATGAT
The DNA here is from genome assembly GCF_951804945.1 of Podarcis cretensis. NCBI lineage: Eukaryota > Metazoa > Chordata > Lepidosauria > Squamata > Lacertidae > Podarcis > Podarcis cretensis. Next base: position 119,544,141 of record NC_137172.1, on the reverse strand, counting down.
ACACAGTTGGCTTTCTCTGTTACACCTGTGCAAACATAGGTGTAGATAACTGAGAGTTTGCAGGGATTTAGCTTTCACATAAATTCAGGAGTGGTATTTCATTCATAAGTAAATGAGACATTGAAGCGAGTTTATCTCACGTAACACAGTCCAGCCTATTAAAGCCAGTGAGGGGTTTTGCCACAGATTCTAGAGCAACCCCATATGGCACAATGCAAAGTTCTAGAAGCATGTAGTTATAAAAGTTTGAGGAGCACCCCAACTAAACAGGATTTATGGCTATATGGAGCAATACTGCAAAATTTAAATTATTACCTGTAAAACTGAAACCGTATTTTCGTTCAGGCGGCTGAGTGACTGATGCTGAATTTAAAGCACATTGACTTTGTAGCTCAACTTGTAACTTTGATTATATATTACAGTAATATGAATAATCAACTTCCCAGTACTTAGAACTTTTTAATGTTTGACATTTTATTATGTTTTCATATGTGCTGGAAGTCACCCAGAATGGCTGGGGAAACCCAGCCAGATGGGCGGAGTATAAATTATTATTATTAGACTTCTATCCAAAGCAGTGGTAAGTTTCTCATCCTGTTAGCTCAAGGATTATCCACACTCGATGGACCTTTGCCCCTTCCAAACACCCTAAATAAGTTCTGGGGGGTTTCCCCAACCCTCTAGAGGAGGGGAGGGTGAAGGCCACTTACATGAGGAGGTTTGTTGCAGAAGCATGAATCCTTGCGCTAACAGAATGAGGAGATTGGATACTGCTGCGATGTTAACATATGAGAGTGCTGGAGTTGTGTACACAACACCAGTGCAGTTAGGGAAAAACTACAAAACTAGTTCAAATATATGTTGGAAGTGTAAGGAAAAGAATCAAAATTGGAAACAGAACTGTTAGAACCCAAAACTAAGATATTATCAAGAATGTATAACTTGCTGTTGAAATGGAATACTCAGGATGAAACGGTGAAATCTGCTATGATTAAATGGGCACAAGATGTTGGACATAACATTATGTTTGCTGACTGGGAACAGTTATGGACCACAGGTATGAAGTTTATGGCATGTAGTGCCTTAAGAGAGAATATTATGAAAATGATATACAGGTGGTACATGACACCAGTCAAGCTTGCAAAAATATATCATGTGTCCGATAATAAGTGTTGGAAATGTAAAGAAAATGAAGGTACATTTTTTCACCTTTGGTGGACATGCCCAAGGATTAAGGCTTTCTGGGAAATGATCTATAATGAAATGAAAAAGGTATTTAAGTATACCTTTCTGAAGAAACCAGAGGCCTTTCTCCTGGGCATGGTCGGCCAATTGGTGTCAAAAAACGATAGAACTTTCTTTATGTACGCCACAACAGCAGCAAGAATACTTATCGCAAAGTATTGGAAGACACAAGATCTACCCACTCTGGAAGAATGGCAGATGAAAGTAATTGACTATATGGAGTTGGCAGAAATGACTGGCAGAATCCGGGACCAGGGAGAAGAATCGGTGGAAGAAGACTGGAAGAAATTTAAAGATTATCTGCAGAAATATTGTAAAATTATTGAAAGTTAAAATGATGTTGGACTGAAACGAAGCGGTTTTAGCAACAAGGTTAAAATGAATCTGTAAAAATAGATTGATAACAGATGAAAATATAAAGTTATAAGGTGTTAAGATATTGGATTAAGATTAAAAACAAAGAGGGAAAGGATTTGCTGAACTAAATAATGTGAATTGGAATACAGAAAAGGGAGGTGTGAGGGAGTCAGGGAAATAAGTAAAGGAAGTATAAGACAAAGAAAAGATGGATTTATTTTTAAGTTTTTTTTCTTTTTTCTTTTGTACTTTGTATTTTGAAATTTTTCCTGTGTATCTTTGTATTTCTTTTATCTTGTTATTTTTCTTTACTAACCTTCTTTGTTTTGTAATACCTTAATAATTTTTTTTTTTTAAAGGAAGTGTAAGGAAAAGGAGGGGACATTTTATCATATGTGGTGGGATTTTAAGGTAATTTAAAAAATTTGGGAAATGATATACAACAAATTGAAGAAAATGTTCCATTTAACATTTGTTTAAAAACCCGAGGCATTTTTGTTGGGGAATATAGGGAAAGACCTGCCAAAAAAGTTGAAAAACATCTTCATGTATGCGGCAACGGCCACGAGAGTTCTGGTAGCACAAGGATGGAAGACTGAAGAAACCCCAACTAAAGAATCATGGCAAGAAAAATTGATGGACTACGCAGAACTGGCAAAACTGACATATAAGCTATGGGACAAGGATAACTGTGACTTTAAGGATGAATGGGAACCCTTTACAAAGTATCTGAAGGTGCAACAAAGCGAACTGGACTCCTTGGCAGGTTTTGAATAAACATTCACAAACTTTTTATTGATAATAATCAGCTAAATGGTTTGAGGATCTATACAACTTTGTAACATGCAGAAAACAGCAGTCTCAGAGAAATCAAAGATTGGAACTGAGGAAAGTCGGGGGTGGGGGTGGGTGGGTTTTGTGTGGGAAGAGGGGAGGGAGGAAAAATGGGGGGGGAACAAGGATGATATGTTTTTGGATAATATGTCTTGTTATAATTTTGAATTTAAAAAAAGAGAGATAAGAGTGCTGGAGGTGAAATAGTTAACAGGTTACCCAATCAGAACCCAGGGGGGTGGAGTCAGAGGGAGTATAAAACCAGCTCTGGGAGGGTCGAAGGGAGGAGTTCGTTGGGAGGTTGGTTGGAGTGGGAGTAAATTGGGATAGAGTCTGGGGGTAGGTTGAGTTACTGTAGCGAAATAAGCTGAGTCAGGAACAGTTAGGGGCTAGGAAGACAAGTAAATATCTGAGAGGTGGTTTAGTGAGGGAGAGCAGGTAGAGGAAGTTATAGATCTGGATAGGCACCCTGTGACTGTAATTGACCGATACAGTTTATGAAACCACTTGCTTGTTAAACTGCAATAAATAAACAGAAGTTTATGTTCCAACTTAACCCTGACTGGACTCAGTATTTTACCAGGTAGGGCCTGGGTGGTGGTAGTGAGAAATAAAGTGGTGCCACAGGGATCAATAGATGGTGAAACATCTGGGGACCCTGTGTGATTGCCACAACTGCGCTTAGAATTTACAGGAAAATGTCTCTCCATTGCAAACGCACACTTAAATAGCTACAACAGAGGGAGGGAGGGAGGGGAGGCCCTCCAATACGTTACTAGGCTCCTACTCCCATCATCCCTGACCATTGGCCATGTTGGCTGGGGTTGATGGGAGTTGGAGTTCAACAACATCTGGAGAACCACAACTTCTCCACCTCTGGGCTACTATTTGTGAAGTTTCAAGGATCATACCTCTACTGTCCTGAAAGTTATCTTAGAAATCATCCAGCTGAAATGCCAGTGCTGAACTAGGATTTTCTGTCTTGAAAATGTTCCAATAAAGGTTAACGTCCTGACATCCTAAACATGCTAATTCTACAGGTCTTCTTCTTCTTCTTCTTCTTCTTCTTCTTCTTCTTCGGCGATCACTCGTAGCCGAGTAAGATTGTCTTCCATAAACACGGTTTTAACAATGAGTCCGTAAGTGACTGTGGAGGCGAATTCTGGAACCACATGTCCTTCCACAGTGGGGACATTGGTTTCCAGGTGGGAATTGATCACGGTGTGAATTTGCCAAGTGTGCCTTCCTCTTAGAACCTTTCTCCCTTTCGTCCTGAGTTTGAGTGTCTTCAAAGCCCATGACACCTTTGGTAAAGGCTGTTCTCCAATTGGAGCGCTCACAGGCCAATGTTTCCCAGTTGTCAGTGTTTATACTACATTTTTTTAGATTTGCCTTGAGACAGTCTTTAAACCCCTTTTGTTGACCACCACATTACGCTTTCCATTTTTAAGTTCAGAATAGAGTACTTGCTTTGATAGACGGTCATCAGGCATCCATATAACATGACCTGTCCAACAAAGTTGATGTTGAAGAATCATTGCTTCAACACTGGTGATCTTTGCTTCTTCCAGTACACTGATATTAGTTCACCTGTCTTCCCAAGTGATGTGTAAATTTTTTCGGAGACACCGTTGATGGAATCTTTCGAGGAGTTGGAGATGGCATTTATAAGTAGTTCATGTTTCACAAGCATATAGTAAGGTTGGTAGTACAATAGCTTTGTAAACAAGAATTTTGGTTTCCCTGCAAATGTCCTGGTCCTCAAACATTCTTAATTCAATCGGGAGAAAGCCGCACTCGCAAAGCTCCGGCGATGCTGGATTTCAGCATCAGTGTTGGCCCTTGTGGAAAGATAACTGCCTAGGTAGGAGAAGTGATCAACATTTTCCAACGTTACACCACTGAGTTGGATTTGTGGCGCTTCACAGGGGTTATTTTGTACTTGTTGGTGCAGCAGTTTGGTTTTTGGGATGTTGAGTGATAGGCCAAGCTTTTCATAAGCTTCTGCAAATATTTAGGATGGTTTGGAGGTACTGCAGCAGTGTCAAGAACAGTACGCCAGTACAAATGCTTAGGTTCAAAGGCCAAGTTGCACTACCCAGAAAGTCTTATTGGCATTTGCACCCAAAGTTTCATTTGGGAACAAGTGCCAGTAAAGGAACAGGTGACTATGTTCCTAATGTGTTTAGCATCTGTATATTTCCTTTTGAGTATATATTTGGAGGTGGGGAATTATTGGAAAGTATATATTTGAAAAGTTGAGGGCATAATCTATTTATTCATCATATATTCCCTTTCAAGAACAGACTTCAAAAATTGAGGAAACAAACAGTTTATTCACTATATATTTTCTTTTGACTAAAAAACTTCAACTTGGAGACATAATCAGGTTATTCATTATATGATTTGGGGGATTTTCTTCAGTGTCAAAGTCAAGATGTGAGCAATATATATATATATATTGAATATTATTATACAGCTTTTCAACTAAAATGTTATCAAGAATGCAAGACAGTTTACAAATGTGTTTTAATAGGATTATTATTGCTTACTTACTTACTTACTTACTTATAGCCAGCCCAGCCACTCTGGGCAACTTTCAACATAAAAAAACACATTTGAGACACACAGTGTCTCACACACTAAGTTAGTTCTTGGTATGAGCTTTCGTGTGCATGCACACTACCAAGAACTAACTTAGTTGGTCTTTAAGGTGCTACTGGAAGGAATTTTTTTATTTTGTTTTGACTGTGGCAGACCAACACGGCTACCTATCTGTAAGTGTCTCACACAGTGAGACATCAAATATTAAATAGCTTCCTGAAACAGGGCTGCCTTGTGATGTCTTTGGAAAGTTGTGTAATTGTTTCTTTCTTTGACATCTAATGGGAGGGTGTTCCACAGGTTGGGTGCCACTACTGAGAAGACTCTGTCTGCCTGGTTCCCTGTAACTTCACTTCTCACAGTGGGGGAACTGCCAGAAGGCCCTCAGAGCTGGACCTCAGTGTCTGGGCTGAGCGATGAGGGTGGAGATGCTCCTTCAGGTCTACAAGGCTGAGTCCCAGTGGAGGTGGGCTTCTATGTGTCCTCTCATCGCTATGAGATTGGCTCTCTTGGCTAACCCTGCCCAAAAGCACCACACAGCAGCACAGATCAGATTGAGGGCGGTGATGTAACAATATCCAAGAGACAGCAAACAGTTCTTTTTTTTCCCAGACAGCTGGCCAGATAGCAGCCAGTGTCCTAACAGGAAGAGACTAGGGTTGCTCTTCTCCCTCATCTATGTCTGTTGCCATTCTGATGCCTTTGGTTTATGTACCATTTTAAAACCCCAATATCATTCAATTAATTTTTTTTAAAACTACATAGAAACCAAACATCATATCACAATTAAAACTGAGTAGTGTGCAGAAGATAGAATTAAATATTTAGAGTCAGAGTCCAAGAAAGCTTTGGTAATTCTATGTTTCAAAGAGGTGTCTCGCTGCCACATGGATTGCCTGAGAGAAGGCATGGCTATCTGTGCTCATGCAATGACCAGGAGGGTATCCTCAGAACATCTTCAAAGTTCAGCTTGGTCTGTACCAATAGAGGTGGCCTGCTAGGTATTCTGGCCCCAAGTTGCTTAGGGATTTAAATGTCAACAAAGAAACCTTGAACTTGGTTCAGTAACTACTCAGGAGGCAGTACAGATCATTCAGCAATGGTGCAATACATCCTTATGCAAATTAACTGAAACAAAGCATTTTTTCTATCTTTCTCGTAATCCTGTACTGAAAACAAACATGAAAAGTCAGTTGATCATTATGGTGTCGGAAGCCTGCAGCCAACAGAAGGAATGATGCGTTCGTCACAATATATTGAGGTTCTACGAAAGAGTTATCCCGGAGCTGGAAAAGAGGTGTGCTGACAGTACTGGGATATTGCAGCAGGACCTAGCCCCCTGTCACACATCGAAAATGGTGAAGAAATTCATGACAGAGCAGCAAACAGAGGCACTTGATTGGCCAGAGAATTCCACGGATGAATTTGTGGGCTATATGCAAAAGTCACCTCTGTGCTATAGACTGTATAACTATGGAGAAGCTCATTCAGGTGCTGATTCAAGTGTGGTACAGGGATCTGAAAATCAACAGTGACTGTTCGAAACTAGTAGGCTCCATGCCAAACCGTGTTCAAATGCTGTTCAGATATGTGAGTTTTGTACATGTATATGTGAGTTTTGTACAATAAACAACATTGTTTGTTTCAATTAATTTGCACAAGGGTGTATGTGTAAAGAGGAGTGTCACACTAAGCAGCAGCTTCAGAATCCACCACAAAAATAACTCCACATAAAATGTATTATAATAGTCTAACCACGAGGTTACCAATGTATGGTAAGGTTATCTCTGAACAATTGCACAATTTGAAGTTGATAATGGGCACTCAGAGCCACTGAGTTTATGTGGGCTTCTAGTTAGATCTAGGAGCATCCCTAAACTACAAATCTGTTCCTTCAGGGAAAGTGCAACTTTATTTAGAGCTAGTGCACAACCCAGTTCCAGGATCTGAATCTACCCATTCATAGGGTCTCCATCTTCAGTTGCTGCTTATTAACCCTTATCAAACCCATGACTGTTTCCAGGCACCAGTTTAGAACATGCATAGCCTCTCCTGATTCAGGCATTTCAGAGGCATTACAGTCTGGGTGTCATCAGCATCTGAGTATAGGAGATTCGAAATTGAAATGCCATATAAGCCTGGTTCTAAGTTTCATTTGGCTAGCGTGATGAGAACAGGGCTATGCAAAGCCTTGGGCAATCCTGATAGATTAATCTTTCGTTCTCCTAAGGTTTAAATTCTTACTACTTAGAAATGTGTGATAATCAGCCTGAAGCACACCACCTGGAGTGTAGTGTTGCTATTATTAAATGGAATGTATGCCTAAAAATAAAGAGCAAGTGAGACTCATTTACTGGGCATTACAGGCATAGGAATGACATCACTGAAAGCCAATCAGAAAGCTCACATTCTCTCCAGCTTTCTAAAGCCATTGATGTCATCATTTTGTGGAAAAAAATATTTGATATCAAAGCTGTGTTCTCTCAGATGTGATCTCACTCATGACCCTAAGTGGCACTTTTAGGAACAGCTTGCTCAGATTTACTTGTTTCAGATTATATATTTTAAAACAGAAACAACCAAACCCCACCCACCTATCTACCTGTCCCCATCACTCAATTTATTTTGACAAAGTTACGTTTGTCACTGGAAATCTGAAAAGTCTGCCTCCCACTCACCCCCCCGCAGGAGAATAATAGATATGAAACTTTGCTTTAGTAGCTCAAAAGGAACACTTAGAAAGGAGAGGTTTGTTTTTGTAAAGGTATAATATTCTCCCTCAGCCACTAGGTGAAAAGTAATTTTAAAATAGCACTGGAGTATAAGAACACTCTGGGAATGGGAACAAGAAGGATGCTCATACAGTAATTTTACTGACTGGCCTATAGCTCTCTTTATTGACCTAGACTTCCCACAGACAAACCAATCATCCCATATGACAGCACAGGGACTGCCTGCCCTGGTGGTGCTTGGGAGATTATAAAGATTGCACCCTGTCTTTAGAAAAGGGGGGGGGGGAATGTAAAGGACCCCTGACAGTTAATTCCAGTTGCAAACGACTCTAGGGTTGCAGCACTCGCCTCGCTTTACAGGCCAAGAGAGCTGGCGTTTGTCCACTTCCGCAGACAGTTTTTCCGGGTTATGTGGCCAGCAGGACTAAGCCGCTTCTGGCGAAACCAGAGCAGCGCACGGAAACGCCATTTACCTTCCCACCAGAGTGGTACCTATTTATCTACTTGAACTTTTTGGCATGCTTTTGAACTGCTAGGTTGGCAGGAGCTGGGACCGAACAATAGAAGCTCACCTCATTGCAGGGATTTGAACCACCGACCTTCCAATTGGCAAGCCCTAGTCTCAGTGGTTTAGACCACAGCGCCACCCGTGTCCCCTTCTTTAAAAAAGTACTTTCTGTTCATTAAGGACCAGGGGCTAATAAGGGCAACTGCCTTCCTGATCTCCATTGATCCAAATGGCTGAACTGCTTCAGGGCCACTGTGGAGATGAAGCCCCAAATATGGCTGGCTTCCTTGTATAACAGCCACTTGCTTGGTTGAGTCAAAATTTATTCTAGGTGTTCACTCAAGGAGACTTTTGCAAACCAGGAGGAGTTGGTTTTTCCTCAGTGCCTTCCAGGCTATCTAATGTGTCACAAATGACTTGCTAATATCCTTGTGCAGACTAGTAAAATCATATATATATATGAATGACAATGGGCTGGATCCAGAAATGCTCTTTCATGAGCTGAAGGCTTCTTTTGCTCAAAGAAGGGTCAGATTCAGCCAATGAGTCCTGTCAGTAGAAGCCCCGCACAAAGACTTCTGCTTGCACAATGGGGTCCCCCTTCCCCCTCTCCTTCCCCCCACCCCTCCCAAAATTGGCTCAGAGGGGAAAGAGAGGGGATGTTTCCACCTGGCAAGCTGAAATGCTTGCCCTGACAAAATGATTGCCTTCGCATGACAATGAATTCCTCATTTAGTGTTGGATCCTTGTTTGTGCAAGACATTGCCGTCTCTTACATGTCACAGAATGTATTCCGCTTGCTCTTGCACAACAGTCCATGGAACATGTGGCACTGGGGTTATTTCTTCCCCTTGCGCAGGCCATCTGATTCTGACTGTGGGGAACTCCACACAGAAGCAAAGCTTGCACTTTCCCAGCCCACTTTTCATACTCATGTTTGAACGCTGAAGCAAGCCCTAATTGAAAGTGGGGGAAACTAAGGTATTTTGTGCGGTAAAGCTTATAAAAAGGTATTGAAGATAATATTCTTCTAACCATTCTACTATGCTCCATTGCACTTTTCATTACACACACATGGTCTGGTGGTTCCTATGTTTTGGCTGCTGTCCTTTGCACGCTTGCTTAAGAGTAAGTCCCATTGATCAGAGTGGTACTTACTTCTGAATAAACATGTGCTGTCTGTTGCTGATCTGGCTTAGTGTCTTATAAAATATGTAAGGGGTTTCCACTCCATTTTCTTTAGTACCTAGAAGATGAAGAGACGTTAATGTGAATGGTATTGATCTGAATCAATTGATCATTGGAGGAGTATAGAAGACAGGATCATCACTGCTGTCAGGTACTAAGTACATATAGAGATCCTTTTTAGGAAGATGCAACATCAATAGTACTATTTTATGCAATTTCATAGACTCCTACGTTATGCTAAAATAGTACCATTAGGAAGTGCAACTGCAACTTTTTATTCCATTTAAACATTAATTGCTTTGGCATTCAAATGGCTACTCAAGAATCAGCCAGTTTGAGCAAAAGGAAAGATTGGATCTACCATGGCTTCTTACTGGATTTGAATAAATACTGAATTGCTCTCTTCTGGTCCTTTGTTTCATCCAGTAAAGAAGTAACATATGTAATGTAGACTTGGAGTATATTTACTCAAAAGTAAGCCCCTCTCTGTTCAACTGAGCTTACTCTCAATAAAAGTGTGCATAGCACTGTAGCCTCCCAGCTGCAACCCAGCACAAACTTACTTTTCAATGACTTCCCTTTAACTCAGCAAGACTTAGTTCTGAATAAGCTTCATTAGGATCAGACTGTTTAAAAATGAATCTAGGGGGAATCATTGGAAAATGGCCACACGCATCTATAATATCAGAAAGGTCAGATCCACATACAAGTGGCATGAACTCCGAATAAGGTTTGGTTCTAGGAGTTTGCTGGGTGAGAACCTCATATTCATATTTGACCTTGAAGTGTTACAAAGACATGGTTATTTGCCTGCTTGGAGGTGATGGTGGTGCAATATTAGAAGAACACTCACTGTCTGTTCAGATGTAAGACCCGCGGAGTTCAAGGGGACTTACGACTAGGCAAGTAGGTAGAGGGTTGCCTCCCAAGTGTCAGTTGCCTTCAAAATAGGGATCCTACAAACATGGAGGAGGAATATTTGAGGCATGGGGGCAGATTAACATGACTTTCCAGTGCAATATTCCATATTCAATGTTAGATTGGTGTGAAATGCCAGCATCTTTCCTTCTTTCTTTCTTATTAAATTTCCACACAATTTTGAGGCCATTTCAAAATGCATTTGGCTGCAGTCCTGAACTCGGTCACATGTGTGTGAAGTTGAATTCATTCCAGTTGCTGTTCTGAATGTAACAGGGCGCAGCTTGCAGTATCTGAAAGTGTGTTCAGTAACTCACTGCATCTACGTCGTTCTGTCAAAAATGCCAAGCCTTCTCTCAAATCAGAACCTGGGAAATAATTTCTTCTGCACTCTCCCTGAAAGGCACACTCTGTACTAACAAATTATCATATCCTGAATGGGGTAACTCTGCCTCTGAAGGACCAGGTGTGCAGCCTGGGAGTCATTTTGGACTCACAGCTGTCTGTGGAGGCACAGTTCCGTTCTGTGTCCAGGGCAGCTGTCTACCAGCTCCATCTGGTACGCAGGCTGAGGCCCTACCTGCCCACAGACTGTCTTGCCAGAGTGGTGCATGCTCTATTTATCTCCCGCTTGGACTGCAATGCTCTCTACGTGGGGCTACCTTTGAAGGTAACCTGGAAACTACAATTAAACCAGAATGTGGCTGCCAGAGTGGTGACTGGGAGTGGCCACTGGGACCATATAACACCGGTCCTAAAGGATCTACACAGGCACCCAGTACATTTCCGAGTACAATTCAAAGTGTTAGTGCTTACCTTTAAAGCCCTAAATGGCCCAGTATACCTGAAGGAGCATCTCCCACCCCATTGTTCAGCTCAGACTCTAGCAGTTCCCTCACTGCAAGATGTGAAGTTACAGGGAACCAGGAAGAGGGCCTTCTTGGCAGTGGCACCCTCCCTGTTGAATGCCCTCCCATCAGCTGTCAAGGAGCTAAAGAACTACATAACTTTTAGAAGACATCTGAAAGCAGCCCTGTATTGGGAAGTTTTTAATGTTTGATGTTTCATTAATTATTAATATAATATAATATAATATAATATAATATAATATATAATTGACTTTATTTATTATGTGTTGAAAACCGCCCAGAGTGGGCAGGGTATAAATAATAAAATTATTATTATTATTATTATTATTATTATTATTATTATTATTATGGACACCAAGATATTTGAGCCTCACTAATTATCAAATTGATTAGAGTACTTCCACAAAAGAGAGAACATAAGATATATATGATTTAGATCACTAGAAAACTCTTAAACCCAAGCCTTTTTTACCTCTCATTCAAAACCTGGAACATGAACACTACTTTGTAACAGCTACTAGGACCAGAGAACTGGCCCAACGACACCCATGACGGATTAGATGGGTCTGGGAATTTTCCTTCACAAAATTAAACCAGGCTTAGATTAGATGAACTGCAGTGTCAACCAGGAATGTGCATACACTTGTAGAACACAAAGTATAATTATATATAAATATCAGGATGGTGGGCTTAACGCAAACTTGTGAACCAAGCTTAAATTTTGTGAACCAAATTTAGGTTTCTGTCTATGGTGGTGTTACCTTAACAGTTTTGATATACAGTGGTACCTTGGGTTACATACGCTTCAGGTTACATACGCTTCAGGTTACAGACTCTGCTAACCCAGAAATAGTACCTTGGGTTAAGCGCTTTGCTTCAGGATGAGAACAGAAATCATGCTCCGGCGGTGCAGAGCCAGCAGGAGGCCCCATTAGCTAAAGTGGTGCTCCATGTTAAGAACAGTTTCAGGTTAAGAACAGACCTCCAGAACGAATTACGTTCTTCACCTGAGGTACCACTGTACTCATTAGTAACACCACCACAGACAGAAACCTAAATCTGGTTCACACATTGTCCAGATTGTTAGAAAAGTATGGTAACTGGACTTTACAAGGAGCATCAAGTATATTTCATAATGGCAGCCGTTACTTCAGCAGAGAGTAAATGAAACCACACATATGATGGATCTCACAGACTGGGGGAAGGCAGATTTACAGTGCCAATATAGCTCTGATTGTGGAATAAGCATCATAGGACATGGGTGGGTGTGTCTGTTTTCATGCACTTTACAAATTGTCAGACTGGCAATTTTCAGTGGCAGCTAGGGATGTACACATCCTTGCAGAAGTCTGGCTGTATTGACTAGTTTCCAATGTGCTGTCATTGGAACATGGACTGGTCTGGTGAACTCCTAAAACCACAGCAGAAAGCTGCCTCCTGTATTAAGTTAGCTGCACGCTTTTTGCCAAAGCCATGGTGATTTTTTCAGCGTCAAAAATACACTCCAATAGACCTGGTGCTTTAATATACAGTGGTACCTCAGGTTAAGTACTTAATTCGTTCCGGAGGTCCGTTCTTAACCTGAAACTGTTCTTAACCTGAAGCACCACTTTAGCTAATGGGGCCTCCCACTGCCGCCGCGCTGCCGCTGCACGATTTCTGTTCTCATCCTGAAGCAAAGTTCTTAACCCGAGGTACTATTTCTGGGTTAGCGAAGTCTGTAACCTGAAGCGTATGTAACCTGAAGTGTATGTAACCCGAGGTAAAAGGTAAAGGTAAAGGGACCCCTGACCATTAGGTCCAATCGTGAGCGACTCTGGGGTTGTGGCCCTCATCTCGCTTTACTGGCCAAGGGAGCCGGCGTACAGCTTCCGGGTCATGTGGCCAGCATGACTAAGCCGCTTCTGGCGAACCAGAGCAACACGGAAACGCCGTTTACCTTCCCGCCGGAGCGGTACCTATTTATCTACTTGCACTTTGACGTGCTTTCGAACTGCTAGGTTGGCAGGAGCAGGGACCGAGCAATGGGAGCTCACCCCGTCGCGGGTATTCGAACTGCCGACCTTCTGATCGGCAAGCCCTAGGCTCTGTGGTTTAACCCACAGCACCACCCGCGAGGTACCACTGTATATCTATGGCTGAGCTCCAGACATTGTCCCTCAACTCCACATATGCACCTAGGGATTCCCTTGCCGTCTATATAAGATGAAGTGCCGTGAGTACATGTTGCATTGTCTGCAGCCATTGCTGACAAGTTACAACAAGGAGATCCCTGTTTGTATGGGCAGCTTTCCATCCCTGAATTATGAGCCTTCAGCATTACATTTCAAGAAGCCCATGGAACCATTGGCCCTGGCTTGCATCCTTGGAGGCTGACTTCCAAAGCAGCAAAGGGGCATTGACTCATCTCATGCTGTGTTTTCTGGAATGGGTCCACTGCTTCCAAAAAAAGCTGTGCATTATGAGTCTGCTCTGAAAATTGTTCTGCTTCAATTGCAATTCTGTTTTTGTTTTTTTCCACACACAAAAAGAGGAGCAGCAACAACGTGGTTTTACTATTAAATCTTATTTCAGCCATGTTGTGATTGAGAAACTTATTTAGAAATTGAACAATTAGCATTCCTCCTCCTTCTGGCAAAAGAATATCACCAAGAAGAAGAGGAGAAAACTCATCACTGGCTCTCAGCAAGTTATCTTCCTTAGCACATCGTCTAATATCTTCTAAAATTTCTTCAGTATGGAACCAGTCAAGGCTCCCTCTCTCTACCAGACTTTAAAGGTAAAGGTAAAGGGACCCCTGACCATTAGGTCCAGTCGTGACCGACTCTGGGGTTGCGGCGCTCATCTCGCTTTATTGGCCGAGGGAGCCAGCGTGCAGCTTCCGGGTCATGTGGCCAGCATGACTAAGCCGCTTCTGGTGAACCAGAGCAGCGCACGGAAACGCGTTTACCTTCCCGCCGGAGCAGTACCTACTTGCACTTTGACATGCTTTTGAACTGCTAGGTTGGCAGGAGCAGGGACTGAGCAACGGGAGCTCACCCCATTGCGGGGATTCGAACCGCTGACCTTCTGATCGGCAAGTCCTAGGCTCTGTGGTTTAACCCACAGCGCCACCCGCATCCCTGGCTACCAGACTTTACTGCACCCCAAGATTCCATTGGCTTGTAATGAACTATTTAAATATTGAACGCATTACAGCTATTTGAACCCTATACTTTGAAAAAGAAATCTGCAGTAGCATATCATATCTTTTGTATTGCTGTTCAGGGCTGGCTCTAGGTCTTGGGGCCCCTCCCTTTCTTCCTTAAACATATCCCTCCTCTTGACCCCACCATTTAAACTTAAAGAAACTACACTCATCTCAAAGAAAAACACAAACTTTACTATAGTATTTCAGTAGCTGCCCTTTAAACATTTTTGTCAGTAGTATAGCTTACAGGCAGCCTCCACACACCTACTGGTAGTAAGTCCCATTGAATGCATCAGGCCTTACTTCTGAGTAGGCATTCATATATGTAATTGCTCTGTCAGAAGTAGACCCTGAGAGGCACATAACTTAAAGGTAGAAGCAAAATGCACACATCAAAAAGTAACCAGCAGAATAAATTTGGCCCTCTGTTTTGAGATTAGAAATTGCAACGAAGAAGAACAGTGAAACCTTATCAGATTGGATTAATGCATAACTCCCTGTACCCTCTTAATCGTTTCAACGTGTCCAGAAAATGATAAGTCCCTTTACTAAATTCTGTGTCAGACAGTGCACACACACACCCCACACACCCGGCTGATCCAGATTGTGGAGATCACATTTCTCCCATACACAATGATGTTATCTCGTAACTACAAGGAACACTTGCCTCCCTGCCTCCCTCTCCCTTTGCCCCATCTCTCCCACACCTACCTCTCCCCTCATGTGCACCACACACCCCATATCGAGTGACACTTCCCCCCACGACAATCAGGAAACCCTCTTTACCAGGTGAAGCATGTGACTGGCAGAAGGCATCAAGGAGGCAAGATGGCGGCCCTGTCCCTACTTCCTCTTCCTTCATGGACACTCAGGAAACTCTTTCTGGTAGGCAATGAACAATCAAGTCCAGAGGCTCCTTCGCCTCTGCCTGCCAACAGTCAAGCAAGTCAGTCACTTCCACACCCTCATCTACCCATATTAATAATGTAGTTGTTGTTGTTATTCCCCCACCATTTTCCCTGACAGGGACTCAAGATAAAATGTCCTATCTGAAGAAGTGTGCATGCACACAAAAGTTTATACCAAGAACAAACATAGTTGGTCTCTAAGGTGCTACTGGACAATTTTATATATTGATATTTATATACATATGTATTGACTGCGTCAGACCAACACGGCTACCTACCTCAATCTAGAACCATGGAAGGCACCACACTGAGCTGCAAGAAATGGAAGTCCATCAGTATCTGAATAAGTGTGGATGCACACAAAAGCTTACACAGTGGTACCTCGGGTTAAGAACTTAATTCGTTCTGGAGGTCTGTTCTTAACCTGAAACTGTTCTTAACTTGAAGCACCACTTTAGCTAATGAGGCCTCCTGCTGCCCCTGGAGCACGATTTCTGTTCTCATCCTAAAGCAAAGTTCTTAACCTGAGGTAATATTTCTGGGTTAGTGGAGTCTGTAACCTGAAGCGTATGTAACCCAAGGTACCACTGTACCAAGAACAAACTTAGTTGGTCTCTAAGGTGCTGCTGGACAATTTTTTTTATTTTCATATATATTTCGACCATGCCAGACCAACACGGCTACCTACCTGATAAAATAAAATCAGCTAAAAACACAGGAGGGAATAATTAAAAAACAATTAAACATTCAAAGGTCTATTAATAATATACAAATAATTACAATAAAACAAGCATGGCACAAGCCTCCTCATTAAGTGCAGTCAGTGTGGTATAGTCGTTAAAAGCAGTGGACTCGTAATCTGGTGAACCGGGTTCGCTTCCCTGCTCCTCCACATGCAGCTGCTGGGTGACCTTGGGCCAGTCACACTTCTCTGAAGTCTCTCCGCCCCACTCACCTCACAGAGTGTTTGTTGTGGGGGAGGAAGGGAAAGGAGATTGTTAGCCGCTTTGAGACTCCTTAGGGTAGTGATAAAGCGGGATATCAAATCCAAACTCTTCTTCTTCTTCTCAAAAGGCTGTTGGAGCCAACAGAAGGACAAGGAGAGAGCCAGTCACACATGTCCTTATGAGTAGAAGGGTGGCCAATGATTGATGGTAGGGTGGTGCCTTGATGTCAGTTCCCAGGCACGGTGGGCCCTTGAGGGTCATGGGCCCTCAGCCAGTGCTCCATCTGACCGAATGCTGCTGGCCAGTTTAGAATGGACTTCTGGACAGTTTAGAAGCCTAATGCCTGCCCAGATATGCTTGTCATTGCTAATGAATTCCTTGCATGATTAAAATGACAGAGTAGCAGCGATCAGCATTTTGTGGGAACGATGGGATCAATGAACACGTACACTTAGAACAATTGGCAGATGCAGGAAGTCTGGGCTGACCAGACCCATATTTCCTTTCACTGAAATCAGTCGTTTCATTTGTAATGTTATTAATGGTAGCTTCAAGATGGGCAAAGGGAACTTAGAGCCAACTCCACTTGCACGCAGCTTAAATGATCTGATCTTAAGGGTGATGTACACACTCAGAAAAGGGAAGCAGACAACTGTCTTTCTAGGGCTGTACTTTAGCTGAATGAAGACAAGGGGCTGCATAAGTATTATCTCATGTAGAAATAACTCTTTGCATGCATACATACGCTGCGCTGACCTGTCTAACCAGAGCAATACCATTTCCTGGTTCTTCTGCCTTGTAAATCACTGGCCATGTTCTTTCCTAAAAATTTATTGGGTCAGATCCAGACTTGAGCCATGTTTAGTTTATGTGTGTGGCAACAGTTGCCATTCTCTGCAAATCTGCCCATCAGCACTCTGGGAGCAACATTTATTACTGGGGAAAGGTGCATCTTGTTTTATGTACACATGTGTTGAAAAGGAACCACGTTGAATGCATATTTTGCTACCTTATCAGGAGGCTTAATCTTCAGCATGAAAACAAGAGTGTTATGTTGTGAAATATCAAAGGATATGTGCACATTGAAAATTATCACATAAGAGAGAGGTCTGTGTGTGACCTCCTTCCCCGGCTGATATGCTAGGTTCCCAAGTGTGGGGTTTTGACATTAGGGAACATATAATGGTTAATTTTTAAACTGAGGGCTCAAATCCACTTGGAAGTCATATGGTACAATCTGGGAGCCCTTCTTCCACATCTCAGACATTCATGTGGTGGCTATGGTTAATGGAGAAAAGACTACAGCATGCACTTGTGGTTCGAGGACCCGACCCCACAAAGTGAAATGAAGACACAAGGACACGTGATATAAGGTTAATGGGCTAGAAAAGGCCACAACTTTATTGATTACAGCAATGAAAAGGTATTGGCTTAGGCAATGGATTGAAACAAGTGGGTTTATTCACCAGTAGGTGGAGCCTGTTGATGCTGATCCAACTATAGGCTCACCTCCTGCTGTCACCGAGGGTCGTGCCATGGCCTCCCGCCAAGCAGGCATCGGACAGAATACACGACCGCCAGATTCCTTTAACGGAATACCCCTAAACATTGAAGGCATAGGCGATGGCCACACCTAGCACTTCGACACACCACAACACATTATTCCAATGCCTAACCGCCACCCAAGCCGAAAGGCTCGCCGCCAATACCTTCCAAGCTGTAACCAATCCCAGATGCTTTTGCTGACACTAGCTAACCAAATGTCGTTCCCCAGATCCGATAGGTGGACACCATCATTCCGGTATAAAGCTTGGTCGCCGATCCGGATACGGTCATGATAAATGACTCGGCCATACAAAAAGTGCACCTAACGGGCTATTGCACGATTTAAGAGTTTCCTGGATTTTTCAATGGCCATACAGTTCTGCACACCGTGCCACACAATTCTCTTCAGGAAGGAGGACCAGAACACCGTTATTCCGGGACACAAGGCAGCCACCTCATCCAAATCTCTTTATGTGCCACGACAAGTCCACACTTCTTCTGTTAACAAGGTCATTTCCCCCTAATTGAAGGATAAGTATGTCAGGAGGGCCAAACGTGGCAACTCTCCCTCTCAGCAATGGCATAAGCAATGCCTCGTGACGAAAACCAGGAAACACGCACTCCAGGTGGGTGTCAGGAGGGCCAAACGTGGCAACTCTCCCTCTCAGCAATGGCATAAGCAATGCCTCGTCACGAAAACCAGGAAACTCGCACTCCAGGAGGGCCAAACGTGGCAACTCTCCCTCTCAGCAATGGCATAAGCAATGCCTCGTCACGAAAACCAGGAAACTCGCACTCCAGGTGGCTGTCAGGAGGGCCAAACGTGGCAACTCTCCCTCTCAGCAATGGCATAAGCAATGCCTCGTCTCGAAAACCAGGAAACTCGCACTCCAGGTGGCAATCCGAGGTTAGGGGTGAGGCCACAGCTAACTGACCATACGTGGGCCAATGCACTATACCATGGCCACAAATCCAGACACTTCTGAGAACGGCTGAGAATAAAGGGGAGAAAAAGAAAAAGAAATAGAAAAAATAATTACGGATAAGTAGAGGTAAAGGAGCAGGGCGCATTCTAACGAATGTAACCTTTATAAGCGTCGGATTCCACCGGCCTATTTCCTTAATCTTATCCGCTGGCAGGCCCAAGCGTGCAGCTGTTGTGGCGGCGCCAATCCTGAATGAGTGTGCCGCATAATCCTGGGAAGATAAACCACAGGCATCAATAACTTTGTGGAGTGCCCTTGTGAATTGGTGTCTCAACAAAGGTGACCCATCCTCGTGAACCAGGAGCAGGCCAGGACTGGGCAGTCTGAGGTAAAGGTACCATCTAGTGTCTTTGACCGGGCATGGGCCCCGCTGCGCTGAAGCTGTAAGTTTTACAAGGGAACCCCTACCTGCCTGGTCCGTTTTGGATTGACGTATGAGCACAGTCATGCTAGCTTCGGTCAACTGCACTTCCTCCCACTTGCGTTAACCTCGGCTACCACTTCGCCAACCCTCAAGGCGCCAAAGAAGGCGATCGCATATGCTGCGGAAAAGAGGCGGGCCTCGAACTTGGCCCCAGCAGATTGACCTAAGCTTTGTGCGTATCT
Organism: Podarcis cretensis; assembly: GCF_951804945.1. Classification (NCBI taxonomy): domain Eukaryota; kingdom Metazoa; phylum Chordata; class Lepidosauria; order Squamata; family Lacertidae; genus Podarcis; species Podarcis cretensis. The sequence continues at coordinate 119,524,704 of NC_137172.1, read as the reverse complement.
GAGATAGCAGCCCGTAAGAAATTGGCTTACGGCTCTAGGGGGGTTGTAGCCTGCCCCAAACCTCAATAGCTCTGTGGATCAGGAAGTCACTGCACGGGTCAGAGGAAAACATGGCTTTAGCAAAGAAGCTGATGGCGACTACGTGTATCTTTAAAGTTTTGGGGTCCCGTCCCAAATCGTCAAGATGGTAAAGGTATTGCAGAATGTCATCCGTGGTGGGTGGCACGCTAGGCAAAAGCCCCAATATCCCTGACCTGAAGCCCATGAGCTCCAGGTGCTAGCAACCGGAAGCGAGACATCTGAGAGCGAGACCCTTAGGGTAAGAAAGGTTGTGGATTAATCTAAACTCACCATGGGTCTTTTTGGGTACAATACCAAGGGGCAAGATATGCAGGTTTGGGATAGGGGGGTGTACGAATGGACCAGCCACCCTCCCTGCGGCCACTTCCTTAGTTATTTTCTTTTTCTGCAACCTCAAGCCTTTCCCATACTGACACCTGGTTAGGGGAAATCCTTTGCAATTAAAGAGTCAGTTACTCGTATTCTGAAACCCTCTGACAAAACCCTTCCAACAAAAGGATGCTGCGCTTCCGTCTGGATAGCTAGACAAGAGGTTGCGGAGAGGAGGGAGCTGGATCAGTGAAAATGCTAGACCCGGAGGGTCCCTATCGTCTGTTCCCTGCTGCGGGGGCTCCTCTGGAGCTAGAATGGTGGAACCCCTGACCTCCCCGAAAGGGCTGCTTCTCTTTGTAACACACTGCGGCTGGGTGTACCCCTGCACACCTCTCGCATTCGTGCGGATACTTACCAGACTGCCTTGGCATGACCCCTTATTGAATTTCCAACACACCTTGCGCTTTGGCTCCCTTCTTAAGTCCGGCTTACCCATGCGATGAGAATCTAATGGCTTCTTCTCAACATACGGGATGACCGCCACCGACCAGATGCCCTTTTCAAATTGATCCAAGCGTGCTAGCGGGATCCTGGAAGCCTTCCTTCAGAACTTTTATCATAGCTAACGGTGGCGGCCCCCCATAAGGCACATAGGCTGTTCTGACTCTTCTTCCGTGTTGCCCGTTTCCAACTTGCTCTTCTTACACACGTGCTTCTTCTTGGTGCGTCTTTTGCCTGACGGTTTGTCCCCCTCAGCTATCTGAAGTTCCCCCTGCAGCTGCTGTTCCTCCTCACCGGCTGAAGAGGTGCCCAATTCTGGAAGCTGGACCCAGGGCTGCTTATTCTGCGAAGGACTGGAAGAACTGGACACAACAGGGTTATTGGCACAGGCCGGCAGCCTCCTCGCAAGGGGACCCAATGCAGTTTTGAGGACCAGATGATGCCGAGTGAGCCCGAGACCCAGTTTGCACTGCTGTAGTTACTGTCCAAGAGCTTGGGCCTGCCCCTGAGAACTGAGAATCGTTGAAGAGGTCAGCAGAGGTACCTGGAAGGTCATCAACCTGGGTGAGAGGCGGGCTCTCCGGGACCACCTGGGTATCTGATATCATATCAGGGGTAGCAGTGGAGGGCATGGGGTTAGGGGATTGATTGGAAAAAAGCTGCTCATAATCATCAATGAACGATCTAAAGGCATTTAGGTAGTGTGACGTAGGTTTGGGGTTATTATCCCGTCCATGTGGCACCCATGCAACCTGAGGTGTGAGCTGATTCCACCGCAGAGCACTTCCTCTTAGGAACCATGGATAACGCGCTAAAGTTACTGCCACAAACACCTGCTACTGTTTACAAGCGGTTGTTATAGGCACATGTTATAGATTCTGAAACGAATGTACTAATTAACGATTGATTTACTTATAATAAATAACGATTTTTCCAAGTATTTGGTTAAATGTTCAATTGTTTATCCAATTAGTATGTGCGACGTGTGTGTGTTATTTATTACTATATATATATATATATATATATATATATATATATGTGCTTCCTACTTCATATTATAATATCTCATTCAATATGCAGGGGTCCCATACAGGGATCAAACCAGCAACCTAGGCATTATCAGCACTATGCTCGACCAGTTGAGCTATCCTGGCTCTCTAGAATTGTGTGGGACCCCGAGGGTCATTTAGTCCAACCCCTTGCAATGCAGGAGTATGCAGTTGTTCCATACAGGAACGAACCTGCAACCTTGGCATTATTGTCACCATGATCTAAGCAACTGAGGGTTCTGAAATATATGTCAATTATTTATTATAAATATTATTATTTTTTATTTTTATTAATTTTATTTGTCTATTTATATATTTATCTTTAGATTTATTTAATTAATTAATCAATTTAATCTTGGTATATGATGCCATTCCACTCATTCTCTTTATTTATTTTATATATATATATATAAAATTTATTATCTTTATACAAATTATTCATCTATGTATTTTACGTATTTTACAATCTAAGTATATGTATATTATGTGTTAATTTGTCAGTATAGCCTCCAATGATGTCCAATGAATTCCAAATTAACCTAAATACCAATAAGATTGAATGCTGATTACTATAGATCAATTAATTATCACTGTCGATATTTATATCCAAACTCAGCAATTGACGATGGTGCTAATAGTATTGAATACCACTGGTAATGCTAATATATGCTACCGATACAAACCGCTTTCCACGCTGAAATAATAATGTTCACTGGATAAAATTAACTATTGCTGTGGATATTTATAACAACTAGTGATGCTATAATTTAAATGATGCCAATTTTAAATGATGCTATTAGTCAGGCCCAATGTGATTGGGATGCTGAGTAATCAATGAAGAAGTAAAGTGGGTCACAGCCAAATAAGAGAAGCCTCACCCCTATGGTAGTTAACCCAAGGAAAACAGGAGGCAAAACTTCCACTGAAGCTGCTAAATTTCACTAGCCATATCAGCAATAAACAATGGCTGAGTGCTTCCCCCCAACTGCTAGCTTCACCTAGCCATGACAACAGGAAACTGCCTGTTGATCGGTTGCCAGGCAACCTGACAACAATAGCGGTGCTTCGGCTGCTAGAACAAAAGATAACACTAAGAGAGCTGCTGCATGAAATGTCTCACAGCAATAATGGCCCTCTTACAACTGTGTATGCTGAATAACAAAGCCCCCAAACACCGCTCGTTAGCTGCTGAGCTTCAAACAGCGTTTCTATAGCAGCACCGTGAGAGGAAGACAAAATCAAATTCCCCAACTCCCTTTACCCCCAGCGAGGAAGAAGCGGGGGGGGGGGGGGTTGATTGGAAAATCAAAGCCACGAGGAAGCTAAAGGCAAAGAAAAAACAGAAAAGGGGCTTCTTAACTGAAATAACTCAAAGGAGCGGAAATAGATCTGCAGGAGGAAGCCCTGCCAAATATACAATCCAAAATTAAAAGAAACCTCTCCCTTCTCTCTACTCGATACTATTTAAAACTGCTAAAGCAGGGTCTGTTGTTTTCAATGCGCAGGGCTGGCCAGCCGAGGGGGAGGAAGGACACTTTGGATTAAAACTAACCGAGTGAAACACCCAGGCAGACACGGAAATAAAATACCCACTTTAAAACCAAGCGGGTGGGGGAGGTAGAGGGGGGGAGCTCGGAGCACAGGGGAGGAATAAAGCTAACACAATAAAGCAGGAAAATGGGGGCAATAACAGTAGTCTGCAAGGAGGCTTGGAAGGAGCAGCCGCCCCCTGAAATTGTGGACGCGTGGAAGAGGGGGGGGGGGAGCGCAGCATAAAGTCCGTTAAGGCAGAGAGGTGAAACGTTGCCCCCAAAAAACGCCCTGACCACGTGTTCCAAAACACCAATAGACCAGTAGAGGAGGATGAGTTAAGATCGACCCTCCTGCCAGCAGACACTCAAAGCAAACACACAGGCACCAGCAGAATACACACAGCGACCATCTTAAGGACAAACAAAAGGAAAGGATTACAGCTAAAGCAATAAAGAAGCAAAATGGGGCAACAACATGATTTTTTAGTTAAGTAAACCACATGGGGCAGAAGCAGCTTTGCCTGGCAAAGCCCGTCAACAAAATACTATTCAAAAGGCAAAGAGAGGCTGGGTTTAAACGCACAGAGACGGCAGGCAAAAGGGGAGGAGCGGCAGAAATGCAGCTGGAGAAACTGGGAGAGGATTAGCAACGTTCTTCACAACCACGGACAAACCACTTTAACAACTATAAATGGTGCAGCAATGGCAAAATAAGGAGCAGAGCAAGCCTCGATGCAATGTGTTGAGGCAAAGAGGATAGTAGGTATGTGGATGAAGCTGCAACCGCTCGTGTGCCGAGGCAAGACAGCAAAATAATACAAATAAAAGGAAAGTAACCAGGCAGTGAAGAAAACTGCACTGTGGCAAAAACAAAGTCGCTAACCCCGCAACATGCACCCAAAACAAAAGGAGGACTTTAGGCAGTATAGACGGGAGGCAGAGAACACTAGAAGTAAAGTCTTAAAGGGTAACGCAGAATTTCTGGAACTAAATAAGCTCAGCAGACGGAAACAATGAGAAAAGGCTTTGGAAATCTAAATGAGAAAATAAGGTAGAATGATGGGAAATCAGTAGGGAAAAACAAGGTACAGGCAAGGGGTTAGCTTGGACAACAGCAACAACACGGCGAAACCTCCCTTTTAAAAGTCTTCAAAGTACAGGCTCCATGTGGTCGCTCAGCTGGGCACGCGGAAGAGGAGATCCTGATGAGTTGACATGCAACGGGACGACAAGGAATGAGGCCAGGGAAAGGCTGGCGATGCAGCAAAAGGCTGCTGAACACGCCCCCTCCGTGGCACCTGGTTGGATGGCCACAGGGGGGGCATGAGCGCCAGCCAGGTGAGCTGGAGGCAGGGGGCAAATGCCCCCTGCTGGGCGGTGCTCGGGCTCCCGCCCACAACCACTCCCCTCTCTTTCAGGGAGGAGAGTCTTTTTCCAAAATCAATCTCTACATCACATGTTCCATCACATCAGATTAATTGTGTAGCAGTAGACTGACATGATTAGCAAACCCCCCCCCCAGCTCTTTTCCTACAACAGTCTAGCAACCACGCCAGCCAAACATATCCTGAGAATCTTGTGCTACAAAGCCAGGCCAAAATAATGGATTTCCGCTCTCCATTGCCCATGGCTTCCACGAAAGAGACCCAACTTTGCCAGTTATTGAATTCCAAGCAGTTAACATCGAGTGGGCCTGAGTTTAAAAACAAACAAATACAAAACAGACTAGCTGATGTTGCAAGCACAAACTCATGCAATAGTCAGGCCAGATCTCCTCATCTGCGTAGAAAGAAACAACAAATTACTATCAAAGGGATACACTTGGTCCAAAGCCGCTGGAGGGCTTCTCTTATGGAACCAGTGTCTCCCGCATATGTAGGTTGCTTATATCAGCGTCAGAGTAAACTCAGTGACCTACGAGTAGTACCTGCTTACTTATCCTGGCATGCACCTAGAGGGGAACCTCTGCATGCCTCACCTCGCTGGTTATCATTATTATGTCATCCAGATCAATCATTTGCGGCTCAGTGCATTGCAAATGCAGCTTTGATCATTCGTTACACTTTGTTAGTATTTATCAGCTCCAGGACTGAACTAATCTGAAACAGCAAAGCAAGGGAGCTCAGTCACCACATACAGTCACCGGATTTACAATATATGTATTTTTTTTTCCCCTTCCATAAAAATTATCCAAACAATGGTGAACTATTCAGTCCAAAATGCACAAAGAAAACATGCAGAAAACATGGTGAGAGTGAAATGTTAATGAACGACAGGCAAACTGTCCCCCGCCATTCCTGCAGCGGATGAGGGGTTCCTCAAGAATGAAGGGGAACACAACCAGCTGGAAAAAGTCATCAAGGCAGAGTCACACAACCGAAGGCAGCTGCAACAACGAAAAGTTTCTTCCCGTTTTCTTAGAACACAAATGAAGAATTGATCACTGGAGGGAAAACTAATTTAAGAGACTAATGCATCATGTAAGTAAATGCCACCACAGCCTCGCACATGAACTCAGGCTTACTGCTCCCTTTGTCACCGGCAACTTTCCTCCGTCTGAATGAGGTTTGACAGATCACACATTTGCACCCTATTGCTCAACTCGCATTTGGTTGTTGTTGTTGTTTAGTCGTTTAGTTGTGTCCGACTCTTCCTGACCCCCTGGACCAGAGCACGCCAGGCACTCCTGTCTTCCACTGCCTCCCACAGTTTGGTCAGACTCATGCTGGTAGCTTCGAGAACACTGTCCAACCATCTCGTCCTCTGTTGTCCCCTTCTCCTTGTGCCCTCCATCTTTCCCAACATCAGGGTCTTTTCCAGGGAGTATTCTCTTCTCAGGAGGTGGCCAAAGTATTGGAGCTTCATGATCTGTCCTTCCACTGAGCACTCAGGGCTGATTTCCTTAAGAATGGAGAGGTTTGATCTTCTTGCAGTCCATGGGACTCTCAAGAGTCTCCAGCACCATAATTCAAAAGCATCAATTTTTCGGTGATCAGCCTTCTTTATGGTCCAGCTCTCACTTCCATACATCACTACTGGGGAAACCATAGCTTTAACTATACGGACCTTTGTTGGCAAGGTGATGTCTCTACTTTTTAAGATGCTGTCTAGGTGTGTCATTGCCTTTTTCCCAAGAAGCAGGTGTCTTTTAATTTCGTGGCTGCTGTCACCATCTGCAGTGATCATGGAGCTCAAGAAAGTAAAACCTCTCACTGCCTCCATTTCTTCCCCTTCTATTTGCCAGGAGGTGATGGGACCAGTGGCCATGATCTTAGTTTTTTTGATGTCGCATTTGGTACATTTGCACAAACCAGTGAAAGGATTGGGCAACCACAGCTAAGTAATAGAGCCTATGTTTTGAATGCAGAAGACCCCAAGATCTCCCCAAGATTAAACTGCAGCAGTAGATTTTTTTAAAAAAATAAAAAAATAACCCTCTCCCCAGGAGCATGAAGAGCCTCTGCTTGTCAGAGCAGACCATACCAGACAAATATAATCTGGGTCAGAAGAAAGAAGCTTCATTATGCCCAGCTCATATTTGGAGGTTGTGTGCTGGCAAATAGAACCACCCTTCTGCTCCTGATGAGTGTTTTATGCTTGAATCGCAGCAGAGAGTGCTTATCCTTTTCTACCTCGGCCTCTGCTCCCACTCCAAATTGCTCCTTGGTTGCTTTTCCCTTTGTGAAAGCTTACATCTATAATGCTTAGGGGAAAGGAGCTTTGGTGGGTGATATGGAGAAGTGGTAATTAAGCAGGGGGAAGATTGTTCTGCCACTTCTGAATTTCCTCTTCAAAGGTAACTTTTCTGAAAAAAATAGTTCCTTGGCATTTGATGACATACATTTGTGTCTAGTATGTAGTTAGACTCTGCCTATTCATAAACAAATTCTTGAAGGATCTACAGAAAATGTGTAGTTCAACTTTGCTGTTATGTTCGTATTCTTAAATGTATTACAGTGGTATCTTAGGTTACATACACTTCAGGTTACATACGCTTCAGGTTACTGACTCTGCTAACCCAGAAATAGTACCTCGAGTTAAGAACTTTGCTTCAGGATGAGAACAGAAATCACGCAGCAGCGGTAGCAGGAGGCCCCATTAGCTTAAGTGGTGCTTCAGGTTAAGAACAGTTTCAGGTTCAGAACGGACCTCCAGAACAAATTAAATACTTAACCCGAGGTACCCCTGTACTGAAAGATCTATTGAATCAACAGAATTTACTTCCAAATTTAAGACATGACGAATGTTATTTAGAAGGGAATCATCAACACATATGAACAATATGCAGGTTGTATCCTGAACTTCTTTACCAGTATTTATGAGGAAGAATGGAACTAACTGGTATTGAAATACTGGCCTGCGGTTCCTCTCAAGAATGGTTATTTCCATGTTAAGTACCTTGACAGAAACCAACTGATTCCCTGCCAAAGAATGCTTTTCTCAAGGCAAGCTGCTACAAGTCTTTACATTCTGCAGACGTGAGAGTGACGCACCACACTACTGGCAGAAATGGGGAAAGCACAAACATGAGTGACAATTTTTCACCTTCCCTGTTGTCTGAAGTGGAACTCATGGATCTGGCCAGTTTGGTCTCATTTCTAGTGAGTTTTCCCATCCTCCTATCAAAGCAGAAATGAAAGCAACTTGTACTAACACCTCTATGTAATGTGTGAACCACTGTCAAACAAAAGGATTCCCTGGATTTGCATAGCTTTGGGCTTTGCTGATCCTAGGACAAATAAAATCACTTTCATCAGAAGCATCAGTTAGGAAGGAGGTATTCCCTTTCCTATTCCAACATACCCAGGGGCTCCAGCTTGGATCCCACACTGTGGGTGTCCAACGACATCACATGGCCTCAGTAGCCATGGCCTCAGCAGCCTCAGCCAGCATGACAGCTATGGCGGCTGCAGCGCTCAGTGACCACCATGACTTCAGCATTCGGCTGCCTTGATGCTTGGTGGCTGCAACGGCTTCAGCAGCTGGAGTGACAGCAGCCTCAGAGGGTGGCAGGGGCACCCATAGCAAAAATATTTTGGGTGCCTGGGACTCCAGGGCCCCTATGTGAACATAATCCATATTTCAGATGAGACTTGATGAGTCAACAGTGACACCTACATGCCCCTGGTTATTGTCAGACAATTGATTGGGCATGATTCATGGAAAGATGGGCTATCAATCTTTTAAGCAAATGTATTACATCCAACTTTTTTTGCCATCAAGGTGGTGCACATTGTGTTGTCCTATCCAGGAACCGTCCAGACACAGACCTGTTTAGCTCTTAGAATCCCAGCCAAATTGTTTTAGTTGCCCCCCTCCCCAGGTCTTGGATAAATAGTATTTAAATCTGAACCCATTCACAAAAAAATGAAGCTGGGAGATGTCTCAGCAGCACAGAGCAGCATATACGATTCCTTCTTTTGAAGTGCACTCTCTGCCAAACAAACGCAAATTCTGCCGTTTTACAACGAGTGACAGATTGTAGCAATGAATTCAGTTGAAACAGAACAGGTTACAAGTTCAGCCCGGTGCAGTTTACAGTGGTACCTCGGGTTACATACGCTTCAGGTTACATACACTTCAGGTTACAGACTCCGCTAACCAAGAAATAGTACCTCAGGTTAAGAACTTTGCTTCAGGATGAGAACAGAAATCATGCTCCGGCGGCGCGGCAGCAGCAGGAGGTCCCATTAACTAAAGTGGTGCTACAGGTTAAGAACAGGTTCAGGTTAAGAATGGACCTCCAGAACGAATTAAGTACGAAACCAGAGGTACCACTGTATATTCAAAAAGTTTCCTACTGTAGAAAATAAGATTGCAAGGAAAGAAAGAAAAAACACTAAACACTAGATATCGAGAGGTGCTTGTGAACAGGCACAGCATTTCCTGCCCACCATTGCAGCCTCCTGCCTCTTGCCCCCTTCATGGCCCAGTGTTGTGGCCTCCCAGGGCACCCAGGGCTGCGGCAGTGGTGTGTGAGTTGCAGCATTGGGCTGCAGAGGATGTGGGAGGCCGCAGCGCTGTAGCCGAGTGTTGCCTTACCTCTGGTGCTCATGGCAGAGGTACAGGCCCCAGTCCAGTCACCACCACGGTGCTGCAGCATGCGCCCCACCCCATCATGACATTGCGGCGCAGGGTGGGGGGCGCTGGGCACCCACAATGTGGGGCTCCAGTCAGCACCCCTGCTTATGGATATCTGTAATTTTGTAATACAAAAGATGTTCATCTGAAGGACCATCTTGCTCCTTATACACCAGCTGCAAGCATTTTGAGAAGGCTTCCCGACTCTCCCCTAGTTATCTCATATTTTTTGAGTTTCTAAAGCAAAGCAAGGTTTTTGGCATAGAGGCACCAATAATCTAGAACACTTTTCCTATTGAAATCAGACTGGTGGGTTGGATGGGGGCCAATATGAAATTTGTAAATATCCCTTTAAATAATTAAAATTAAAATGTTTAGGGTAGAAGAGTGAGATTTATTCCCTAGAATCAAGGGATATGAGACTGGAGGCTAATTTAAAGAGCCCAATAAAGTCTGTAGAATGGGACGCGGGTGGCGCTGTGGTCTAAACCACAGAGCCTAGGACTTGCCAATCAGAAAGTCAGCGGTTCGAATCCCCGCGACGGGGTGAGCTCCCGTTGCTCCTGCCAACCTAGCAGTTCGAATGCACGTCAAAAGTGCAAGTAGATAAATAGGTACCGCTCCGGCGGGAAGGTAAACGGCATTTCTGTGCGCTGCTCTGGTTTGCCAGAAGCGGCTTAGTCATGCTGGCCACATGATTTGGAAGCTGTCTGCGGACAAACAGAGCAAGCCTATTGAGCGCGATGAGCGTGCAACCCCAGAGTCGTCCACGACTGGACCTAACGGTCAGGGGGTACCTTACTTCTGAGTAGACAGGCATATGATTGTGCTTTTAATACTATGCATACAAAATATATAGACATCCAAAACTGAAAGTGAACTGTGTTGATAACACTGCTGGTTATTATGAGGCTATAATGAATTATTTTAACTCACACTTGTATTGCAATTTAAATTCAGCTGATGGTCTTGGAGTTACTAATGTGTTTTAAATTTACAAAGGAAAGCTAATCCTAAGAATGTACTTTCTCTCAAGGCCTTAAGAACCTAAAATGACTCTCAAGTTCAGAACAAAAAGCACCTAATGTTTCATAGCGTGCAAGAATCCCAGCTACTAGCACGCACTATACAAACAGTCCAGCACTGTAGTTTATGAAGGACTAGCACACTAAGAGGCTGTGATCCATGTATGTGCAAAACCCATAACTGAGCAGCTTGAATACCTTGATGCAATGTGCATACAGAACACACAACAATGCATTGTGGCCAGTGCAGAGCCTTGTTGGGGAATTTTTACAATCCCTCACATTTTAGTAAAAGTCCTTTTTCCTTTATTTTGAGCTAAAGTCATTGGGATTTGTCACTTCTGCCCTGCAATCAAATGCTGTTTGAAAGAATGCTAAGCAGCTGGTAAATAATGGCAGTTTAAACAAACTGGAATTCACATGGGTCCAGGCTTGAAATGCAATGCAAGCTGATGGCCTCTTTTGCATGGGTCAGGCATTCTAGCATATTTTTAGCACAAAGCCAAAAGTGTGGAAAATTGATGAACAGCTACTAAAAAGAAAATGGTTACTTTTGTCCCTGCAAGAGACCTTGCAGTGCAGATCACACCACATATGCGAAAGCCACAATCCCTCCTGTGTGTGGTGTGTAAATGAATGGCTGGGAGACAAGCAGGGGTTTCGTAAACTGAAATCACCGGTGTGTGCGGGCGAACACAGATGCACACCTGATCCCCTCTAGACCACCATGGGCTATGCAGACAGAATTATCCATGGTGCAAATTGACACCAAGGAAATTTGGACAACCATGCATGCTGCATCTAACAATTTTTTCTGGTCTGATCTACAGATTTCCTACTTAAATATCAGAGGGGGCATGGTGGCATATGCATGCAAGGTATCATAGTCGTGTTGTCATAGTGAATTTCTCCCAGACCAGGCCATTATTGGGACAGCAATGCTGGTGGCAGCAAAAAGAATGGTTTGTTTTCAGCATGCCAATGGCTTTGGTATGTAGTTTCAGCAGGGATTATTTTGGCCCTAATTAAATCTGTCTTTGTCCATGGAGTTTTCTTGACAGGGATACTGTAGTGGCTTGCCGGTTCCTGCTCCAGGTGGATCACGTTTAGTCAAAACTCTCCACTATGACCTGTCCGTCTTGGGTGGCCCTGCATGACATAGCTCATAGCTTCTCTGAGTTATTCAAGCCCCTTCACCACGACAAGGCAGTGATATATGAAGTAATTCCATAAAGAAGGCTGATCTCTGAAGAATTGATGCTTTTGAATTATGGTGCTGGAGGAGACTCTTGAGAGCCCCATGGACTGCAAGAAGATCAAACCTCTCCATTCTGAAGGAAATCTGCCCTGAGTGCTCACTGGAAGGACAGATCCTGAAGCTGAGGCTCCAATACTTTGGCTACCTCATGAGAAGAGAAGACTCCCTGGAAAAGACCCTGATGTTGGGAAAGATGGAGGACACAAGGAGAAGGGGACAACAGAGGACGAGATGGTTGGACAGTGTTCTCGAAGCTACCAGCATGAGTTTGACCAAACTGTGGGAGGCAGTGGAAGACAGGAGTGCCTGGCGTGCTCTGGTCCATGGGGTCACGAAGAGTCGGACACGACTAAATGACTAAACAACAACAACAACAATAACAACGATTAAATCTGTAAGAGTGTTTCCAAATAGCAGTGGTTTCTAGAGGTGAGTGAGTGTGGGTGTTGCTGCCTCTGTGGAGCTATACATACTTGTGGCTGTGGAGTTGGGCAGGAGTGGGAGAACCAGAGGACACATTGCCACTGATGTTAGTGAAATTCTGTCATGTGTTCTGGAGACAGAATAGAGCAGGTATGGGGGTAGTTCTGTGCCAAATGTAACTACAATGGTACCTTGGTTTACGAACTTAATCCGTTCCGGAAGTCCGTTCTTAAACCAAAGCGTTCTTAAACCAAGGCACGTTTTCCCATAGAAAGTAATGCAAAATGGATTAATCCATTCCAGACTTTTAAAAACAACCCCTAAACCAGCAATTTAACATGAATTTTACTATCTAACAAGACCATTGATCCATAAAATGAAAGCAATAATCAAAGCACTGTACTATAAAATAAATAAAAAAGTATTGTAGATGATAAAAATAATAATAATAATAAATTCTTACCTGCACTGATGATAGTCATTGTTTGGAGGGGGGGCTTTTATCAATTTCCGCAGTCACACAATCAATCAATCAATCAATCAATCAGTAGCTGAACTGGGATCCACACAGATCCACCGCTGCCCCCCACGCTGCTGTGCACAGCTTCCCTCCCTCACAGCTGCGGGAAACGCCGTGACGACTCCCTTCTCCGCTGCCGGACAACGGAAGTGTGCCGCTCAAAATGGAAGTGCACCCCCAAACAGAGTACATTTGTATACCCCAAAAAAATACGCAACCTGGAACACTCCTTTCTGGGATTGAAGTATTCATAATCCAAAAAGTTTGTCAACTAGGCTGCTGTTCATCATCCGAGGTACCACTGTATATCCCTTTTCTCACTTCTTGCTTTTTAGTATTAATGGGAGCTTTCTAGCCTCTGCTTTCTGTGCAAACAGCCAGCATGAGGGCTCCAATCTTTATTAGGGGCAAAGAGTAAAAGTCACACACACTCCTCCAAGCTCTTGTCCCAATATGGAGTGGATTGTTATTTACCTTTAAAGAGCCATTAACACAATTGCTAACTATGAATGGTGCCCCTAAGAGAAAATTCTAGAGTGCGGCTATGTGCTTTCTTTCGTTGAAGGTTTTGTCTAGCTTCCTCAGATCTTCACAGGGCCCCTCCTGCTGGGTTCAGGGTCCTGCTTTCTTTCTCCACCCTCTGGAACAGGCCAAGGGTGGCTTCTTGGCATATGTAGGACGATGCAAGCAAGTCCGAGAGGAATGCCTTAGTCCTCTCATTGTGCTGCATATATAGTTCTTGTGGCCAGTGACGTAGCGTTGGTTGCCAGTGCCCAGGGCAGGCACACAGATGTGCATGAACCAGGTGACCAGCCCAGTCCTTGCGGCTAGCACCATCAGAGCAACCCCACCCCCACCAGAGCAAAATGGGGCCACGCTGAGCTACTGAGCTGGGCTGTGCCAGGGGGTGACTGCATGAGGGTGCCAGTTTCACACACCCTCAAAAATTGTGCACCTGGGGCCATGGCACCACTGGCATGCTATGCCCCTCAAATGTGATTTGAGATTATGTTTAGAATTGTGAACCACTCAACCACTGTCAGTTATAATAGGAGGGACTCAACATTCATTCGCCCCCCCCCCCCTTTTTTTAAAAAGTCTGGCTTCAGAAAAGCAAATGCCTTTCAGAGGCATAATAATTATTATTCACACTAAAACCCAAATGTATATTTTCTCTGCTTTTTTATTTACAACATAAAGTGCTTTCCCCAGTAAATCAACAAATATGAGTATTCATGTCACCAAGTGCTGATGATTAAAAATAATTACTTTAATGGTAGCTGGCCTGGTGCCAAACATGATTAGGGGCTGCGTTTCAAGCATGATAGTAGATAATTTACATCTCCTTTCAACCAATTCCAAACTACTCTTAATGGATTCTATTTTAGTTTTTATGAATTAATAGAAATTTAGTGCCCAATCCTCTATATTATAGTCACAGTTTGCTCTCATATCTACAGAACTGTCTAGAATAAGGAGGTGGTGTCTGCAACTCCCAGCCAATCAGTTTTTCTTCTCCCTACCCCTCCCAGAAACCGATGTCCTTGCTTTTGCCCTTACATGACGCAAATTCAAAGGGAAATCTTTCTTCACAAGCATTTGCCGCCACATCGGCATGTGACAATTGCCCGCTGTGTTCCATTTATGTAGACATGATATAGTTAGATATTTTTCAATGTTAATTGTGGATCAGTAAGGCTTGGGACGGTTTCTAATCCGTGGACACAACTGGGTGCAGGAAAGGATGATTCCTGAACAACCTCCCCTGTCTCTTTCTTGGGTCAATTAAACTCTGGGAATGGAGGCTTTTGAGAGGCAAACTGTTTCCTCGCAAACAGTCTGTGAGCACCTAGAAAGGAATACTGTGATCACCAATAGCATGGATTTCTGAAAAATAAATCATGTCAGACTAACCTGATCTCATTTTTTGACAGAATTACAAGCCTGGTAGATGAAGGGAACGCAGTGGATGTAGCCTACCTTGATTTCAGCAAGGCATTTGACAAGGTGCCCCATGATATTCTTGTAAAGAAGCTGGTAAAATGCGGTCTTGACTATGCTACCACTCAGTGGATTTGTAACTGGCTGACTGACCGAACCCAAAGGGTGCTCATCAATGGTTCCTCTTCATCCTGGAGAAGAGTGACTAGTGGGGTGCCACAGGGTTCTGTCTTGGGCCCGGTCTTATTCAACATCTTTATCAACGACTTGGATGATGGACTCAAGGGCATCCTGATCAAATTTGCAGACGACACCAAACTGGGAGGGGTGGCTAACACCCCAGAGGACAGGATCACACTTCAAAACGACCTTGACAGATTAGAGAACTGGGCCAAAACAAACAAGATGAATTTTAACAGGGAGAAATGTAAAGTATTGCACTTGGGCAAAAAAAAATGAGAGGCACAAATACAAGATGGGTGACACCTGGCTTGAGAGCAGTACATGTGAAAAGGATCTAGGAGTCTTGGTTGACCGCAAACTTGACATGAGCCAACAGTGTGACGCGGCAGCTAAAAAAGCCAATGCAATTCTGGGCTGCATCAATAGGAGTATAGCATCTAGATCAAGGGAAGTAATAGTGCCACTGCTCTGGTCAGACCTCACCTGGAGTACTGTGTCCAGTTCTGGGCACCACAGTTCAAGAAGGACACTGACAAACTGGAACGTGTCCAGAGGAGGGCAACCAAAATGGTCAAAGGCCTGGAAACAATGCCTTATGAGGAACGGCTAAGGGAGCTGGGCATGTTTAGCCTGGAGAAGAGGAGGTTAAGGGGTGATATGATAGCCATGTTCAAATATATAAAAGGATGTCACATAGAGGAGGGAGAAAGGTTGTTTTCTGCTGCTCCAGAGAAGCAGACACGGAGCAATGGTTCCAAACTACAAGAAAAAAGATTCCACCTAAACATTAGGAAGAACTTCCTGACAGTAAGAGCTGTTCGACAGTGGAATTTGCTACCAAGGAGTGTGGTGGAGTCTCCTTCTTTGGAGGTCTTTAAGCAGAGGCTTGACAACCATATGTCAGGAGTGCTCTGATGGTGTTTCCTGCTTGGCAGGGGGTTGGACTCGATGGCCCTTGTGGTCTCTTCCAACTCTACGATTCTATGATTCTATGATTCCTCTTCAAAATCAGTACTTCCCCCCTCTTATGCTCCCTCTCTCCCCTGCCCAGGCTTTGTGATCACTTTTGGGAGTAATCAGCATGGTGCCCTGCAGCTGCTGTAGACTAGAACTCCCATAATTCTCCCACAGATGTTGTTAGACTAAGACACCCATCATCCCTGGCCATTGGCCATGATGGCTATGGCTGCTTGGAGTCAACAGCTTCTGGAGGGTTGCAGCTTTCAAACCCAATGTACACGGTTCCTTACTTTACCTTGTCTCACGGAGCTTACAGTCTAAATATGAGTAACTAAGGGCTGGTCCACGCTTACCATTCCTCTGCGTTTCCCAGGCATGGTCTGCACATTAAAGCTCTGTGTCTGGGCACCTCCCCCGCCTCATGCAAAAAAACCCAAAACCTGAAACTGCTCTGTAAAGCTCAATTGAAGCAAACAGCAATCTGGAAAACCTGAATTGTCATTTGCTCCGATTGAGCGCCAAAGAGCAGGATTTTGCAGAGAAAGCTTCAGGGCAAAAGATTAAACAATGGTCATGATGAAACAATTTAAATGGCAAGTTCGCAAGATAAGCACTTTGGAGTTTCGCTTGCTTATAATACGTGTTCTCTCTCTCACTCTTACTCTCTCTCTCTCTCTCTCTCTCTCTCTCTCTCTCTCTCTGGCTGTTTGGATCTAGAGAACAACATACATGTTTACAGCATGTGCTTAAGAGGGCACTGCTGCATGCAATCAGCTACGAAAACTGAGTCCTGTTTATACTGAAAATAAAATACCTGCAGTGAAAGAAATGTTAAAGCATTTTGTATTTATCCCTTCCTGTAATTTTGAAGGAAAATGTAGCCAATCCGCTTTAAATTATTTAATTGCAATGGTTCCACAGTCAGCATTTTTTTAGGAAACATGTGACATGCTTATTTCTTTCTTATAAATTGAGCCTTACACTGCAACATATCTACTCAGAAGTAAGTCCCACTGAATTCAGTGAAGCTTCCTCCCAGGTAACTCTGTAAACACTGTGTAGTCTTATACAGTGGTACCTTGGGTTAAGTACTTAATTCGTTCCAGAGGTCCGTTCTTAACCTGTAACTGTTCTTAACCTGAAGCACCACTTTAACTAATTTGCTGCCAAGGAGTGTGGTGGAGTCTCCTTCTTTGGAGGTCTTTAAGCAGAGGCTTGACAACCATATGTCAGGAGTGCTCTGATGGCGTTTCCTGCTTGGCAGGGGGTTGGACTCGATGGCCCTTGTGGTCTCTTCCAACTCTATGATTCTATGATTCTATGATTCTATGATTAATGGGGCCTCCTGCTGCCGCCGCGCCGCCGCTGCACAATTTCTGTTCTCATCCTGAAGCAAAGTTCTTAACCCGAGGTAATATTTCTGGGTTAGCGGAGTCTGTAACCTGAAGCGTATGTAACATGAAGCGTATGTAACCCGAGGTACCACTATATTGCAATCGTAAGCATTTTTACTCAGAAGTAAGTCCCACTGAGTTCAATAGGCCTTACTCTCTGGTATGTGCCTGATCATTCTCACAGTTTCCATTATTATTATATTTATACCTCGGCACTGAGGAGAGCCTTTCCTGTGGGAAGCGCTTGACATGCAGAGCTCGTAGCTGTGGGGCAAAGTGGGGGCTGCCTTTCCTCAGAAATATGTGAAGGGGGAAAATACGCACCCGCGGATGAAACTGCCTGATACTGTGTCAGGCAACTTGGTCTCTCTAGCTCAATAGCACTACCAAAAACGTGCTCTGAAATAAAAGCCACTTCAGAGGCTCAAAGGAATTTGACAAATTGGTGTGCTCTTTACTGCTTTTCTGGGGAGGGGGGGCAATTTGTTCAGTGCATATTACCGTGACTGCCTTCCTAACATAAGAGGGAGGGGGCTG
Source organism: Podarcis cretensis (assembly GCF_951804945.1). Classification (NCBI taxonomy): domain Eukaryota; kingdom Metazoa; phylum Chordata; class Lepidosauria; order Squamata; family Lacertidae; genus Podarcis; species Podarcis cretensis. Next base: position 119,506,907 of record NC_137172.1, on the reverse strand, counting down.
GAAAAAACGCAAGTGATTGATAAAAATAGTTCATAAAAAATGAAACTTTGTATTCAGATAATATGCAAGGGAGGCGGGTGGCGCTGTGGGTAAAACCTCAGCGCCTAGGGCTTGCTGATCGCATGGTCGGCGGTTCGAATCCCCGCGGCGGGGTGCGCTCCCGTTGCTCGGTCCCAGCGCCTGCCAACCTAGCAGTTCGAAAGCACCCTCAGGTGCAAGTAGATAAATAGAGACCGCTTACTAGCGGGAAGGTAAACGGCGTTTCCGTGTGCGGCTCTGGCTTGCCAGAGCAGCAATGTCACGCTGGCCACGTGACCCGGAAGTGTCTGCGGACAGCGCTGGCTCCTGGCCTCTAGAGTGAGATGAGCGCACAACCCTAGAGTCTGTCAAGACTGGCCCGTACGGGCAGGGGTACCTTTACCTTTACCTTTTAAATATGGCCTACTTTTTATGCCCTTTAAAAACAAATGTGTTGAGGCATGTATGCACATGTGTGGATGTGTATGCAATTGCGCATGGGGGGGGGGGGGTGCCGAACTGAGTCTTTGACCCAGGTGAAAGAAAGCCTAGTTTTGCCCCAGGGGTCCTGAAAATATATATCTCAGGCATCAGCCAGGGTAAAGAGGAGCATCTTCAGCATTCACCCAAAACTGCATAATGGAGGTACCTGACGCACCTCTGTGGGGAGGGAATTTCACAACACAGTGGCTGCCTCAGAGAATGCTCTCTCCTGGATCATAACCGCCAAACCTCTGAGGGCAGTGGAACTACCAGGAGGACAGCGATCAGAAGGTCAGCGGTTCGAATCCCCATGACGGGGTGAGTTCCTGTTGTTCGGTCCCTGCTCCTGCCAACCTAGCAGTTTGAAAGCACGTCTAAGTGCAAGTAGATAAATAGGTACCGCTCCAGCGGGAAGGTAAACGGTGTTTCCGTGCACTGCTCTGGTTTTGCCAGAAGCAGCTTAGTCATGCTGGCCACAAGACCTGGAAAAACTGTCTTCAGACAAGCGCCGGCTCCCTTGGCCTGTAAAGTGAGATGAGCGCCTCAACCCCAGAGTCGTTCGCGACTGGACTTAACTGTCAGGGGTCCTTTACCTTTTTAAAGTCATTTTGGACTTTAAACACTAATTTGAGCATCTTGAATTGGGTCTGGGAAAATTGGCAACAAATACAGCTGTTTTTTAAAACAGGGGTTATATGATATCTAAACAGAACTCCAGCCAGTAATCTGGCTGCTGCATTTTGGACCAATTTCTGAGTTGTCTTCAAGGGCAGCCTCGTAGAGTGTGTTCCAATGATACAGTATGGAAGTTACCAGAGCATGGAGTACAGTAGCCAAATAATTTCTATCTGGTGGTGAACCAGAGTTGGGAAAAGGCCCTTTTCCCTCCACAGATCTGAAGGCTGGCCATGTAGTGTTCCCTCTCCACTTGTGGAATGCTCTCCCTAGGGAGTAACGTCTGACACCATCTTTATCTATTTTTAGATGCCAGAAAAAACCTTTCATTTTTACCAGGCTTTTTGCCCTTGGTTGGCAGGGTTTCAGGGATTGGTGGACTCATTTAATGGGGTGGGAATAAATATAGAAAACAGTAACAACAACAATGACTTTGGAACATAGGAGCTGCCTTATACCCAATGTTAAGCCACTCTGAAGCAAAAAAAAGGCATCTAGTAAATGGCTAATAAAATAAAATAAATAGGAGTCAGGCCATTGCTGTGTTTTTTTCTAGCTAGGATGGAATGAGTTACCCAGGTTGCTTTGACTTATTTACTGATATTCTGTCTGCGTGAAGGGTAAAAGACAGGCATATAGTTCACACACACAAAAATCCTGGCTGTTGTATAGTTCATGAAAAGATTTGTGTGTGTGTGTGTGTGTGTGTGTTTAGAAACTGATGAGAGTAAAATATATTAAAGATGGTTTTAGAATTATGTCAGAGTGCAAGAACATTTCCCACTTACTGTGATGCCCATGCAAGTTGACAGAGCATTGCTGCAGAAATCTGAAGCGCTTTTTCTCTTCCTTTTTTCCACAGAAGTGTTAAGCCACTAGCAGCTTCCTTGAACTGCCCTATCAATAAGACTTGACCCTGACTTCAAGAACCACTGCTTGAGGTGAAAGGGTACTCATTTGCTTCTGCTGAGCTTCCCCCACAAAGGGAAGCAATTAGGGACAATTGTAATAGTGTTTTGTGCAATGTGCATATGACCAGGTTGCCTTCGGCTGGACAGAGCACAGCAAAGGATTTTGCAAAAGCCCTGTGGAAAAGTAACTAACAGGTTTCTGTCCATCTAGAAATAATTTGAATAGTGACTGAGAGCCAAAAGCTTTCACATTATTAAATTCCCAAGTTACCCCACCCAGATAGGTAAAGGTAAAGGTACCCCTGCCCGTACGGGCCAGTCTTGACAGACTCTGGGGTTGTGCGCCCATCTCACTTAAGAGGCCAGGGGCCAGCACTGTCCGGAGACACTTCCGGGTCACGTGGCCAGCGTGACATCGCTGCTCTGGCGAGCCAGAGCCGCACACGGAAACGCCGTTTATCTTCCTGCTGGTAAGCGGTCCCTATTTATCTACTTGCACCCGGAGGTGCTTTCGAACTGCTAGGTTGGCAGGCGCTGGGACCGAGCAGCAGGAGCGCACCCCGCCGCAGGGATTCGAACCGCCGACCTTTCGATCGGCAAGCCCTAGGCGCTGAGGCTTTAACCCACAGCGCCACCTGCGTCCCTCCCCCCACCCAGATAGACCCACCTTTATAGACCCAATTTGAGAATGTTTTCAAATATTTTGATCCTTTTAGTTCAGCAGACAATGTTTGTATCACATTGCCCCAGGGTCAGAGAGGGACCTTTAAAATGAAACCCATGGATACAAATGTTGTTAAAGCATCAAACAGAAAGCTTTATGGTACAACGTCTATGGTGGGAGCAAATCAAATTGTTTAATACAATATTATAGTTGATAATTCAAACCATGCTAAAGTCAAACAAAAAATCAGTTCCCAAAGAAACTTCAATAACCTGGTCTCCTTTCATATATACATCAAGCCATAAATTTAACAACATTTTCACAGCCGTATAAAAAAAACTGTGAAAGTTCCTGTTATTAACATAACGTCATCATTTTCTACACTGTTCATTTACATTTTCTATAACAGAAAGTTATTAAGGCAAGGAATGAGGCTTTCATTGAATAGAAATCCATGTTGAAAAAACTCTGAAAGACTAAATCCAAATTAAGAGATATTAAATCCACATTATAGGTTTGTTTTGTTCTTTGGAAATGTAAATTTACATCCACCTGTAGTCCTGGTTCCAAATGAAACATGGAGATTAATGCCTAAGGCAAGTCAAAAACTTTAAGTATCAGGTTGAGAAAAAAGCTGTCAAAGACAGACGTATAATAATTGAAGAGCAGCATCCATGATGTGTATCACTTAACCACCCTGTTCAATCAATCAAGGTGACTGAAAAGTTTTAAACAGATAACACTTGTTACCGTTGTAACACATGCATGTGGTTAAAATTATAATTTGTATTATTGATTGTAAAGCATGGAACTAAGCATGGGTGATAGTTAATCTGAATAAACTTTTATCACGTGGATTTTGTCTTTAGTTGGGAGCATAAACAATCCTTATAAAATTCGGTGGAGAATGAATGAATGAAATCAAAGAAGCATCCAAAGGAAGAATTATTGTAGCAAAGCGTAATTTAAATAACCCAGACAAAGACTGGGTAAGTGCTTGTTCCTGATATGTCAAAGAGGTAACATTTCTACAGTATATAGCCTAAGTGATGATGCCCTAGAACAGAGGTTCTCAACCTGTGGGTCCCCAGATGTCGTTGGACTACAACTCCCATCATCCCTGACCAAAGGTCATGCTGGCTAGGAATGATGGGAGTTGTAGTCCAACAATATCTGGGGACCCACAGGTTGAGAACCACTGCCCTAGAAGAGTTAGAAGAGGAACCAACCAGTGATGCTTCTTTGAATTCCATGGGGACCAATTTCGTCTGGAAACAGAAAAATCTAGATTTCATTATTTGTGACTTGACATTGCTCAGGAAATCTAAGAAGCAAAAAGAAAAAAAATGCATATTTGACGTCACTTTTTTACATCAGTGCAGTTTTGAAAAGTTCATCTGGATTCAAAATGGTGTCCAATGGTATCCAAACATAGATGAAAGCCTGCTCCTTAATCTCAGGAACTGCCATGTCAAATTTGGTTACACTATCTTAAGAGGCATCCAAATGCGTAGGGAGGAGATGAACAATTAAAAAAAAATATATAGTAGATTCATAATTACTAGGTTGCCATGTAATCAAGAAAATAGAATATAGCTGTTGACATACACCCATAGTGGCACCTAGCTATTACTCTCAGTGTTCAGTTTGATGGAATTTGCAGAGGGCGGATTAAATAAAACCCAACAGGCTTTGTAACAACTTAAAAAACCTCAAAGGCAGGAAAAACTACAACTGAGAAAAAGTGGTTCCATCTTTGCCACTTTTGAATTGTGTGGTCTTTATGAGATACTGTTGCTTTTATATAAAGTTTTAATACAAATATTCAGCATATGCTTACAACTTGAGTAAATGCATTAAACAGAAACTAAATCACGAGTTCGAAAGCACGTAAAAGTGCAAGTAGATAAATAGGTACCACTCTGGCAGGAAGGTAAACAGCATTTCTGTGCACTGCTCTGGTTTGCCAGAAGCAGCTTGGTCATGCTGGCCATATGACCTGGGAAAACTACCTGCAGACAAATGTCAGCTCCCTTGGCCAGTAAAGTGAGATGAGCACCGCAACCCCAGAGTCGTTCGTGACTGGACTTAACTGTCAGGGGTCCTTAACCTTTTTAAATCATGAGTAAGTTCGTGAGAATTAGATTTTCTAAAATATCTATCTATCATCTATCTATATCTATCTATCATCTATTTATATCTATCTATCTATCTATCTATCTATCTATCTATCTATCTATCTATCATCTATCTATCTATCTATCATCTATCTATCATCTATCATCTATCAGTCATCTATCTATCATCTATCATCTATCTATCTATCTATCTATCTATCTATCTATCTATCTATCTATCATCTATCTATCTATCATCTATCATCTATCTATATGAGAGAAAGCCACATTTTAAAGCATATCTGCCTTTATAGACAAAACTTACCAGAAAACTAGCATGGGCTTCAGGTTCCTAGCAAAGGTGCTCATCTCAAACTTTGCTTTGGTGCCACATATAACATAGGAAGTTCTCCTAAGACGAGCCAGAGCAAGGGGTGTGTTATTCCAAACAATTGCACATGTATGTTACCTGGCTGCTTTTAGTCTGAAGGGAGGAAGAAAACAGCCATGTGCCCTGATGCAGAACGTGCTCCCAGTCCAGATCAGGGGCCCGCACCAGTTTTCTACTGAAAATCAAATGCACACTGCTGCTACTTGGGAGGAAGGAGGAAGCAGCAAGGCGGGACTGATTTTCAACAGAAAACCCATTTCCAAATACAAATCAAAAGCACATTCCAGCTTGGCAGCCCACAGCTACATTTTCTCTAAAATAAAGGTAGTCAGGTTGAGAACACTTGTTTAAATAAATGCTTGATGTCACATGTAGTGTGCGATGCTGGAGCTACAAATTTCACCCTAGGAAGCAAAAGTCTGCACTGCCATCCTCATCTCCCGCAAATTTTTCCACAAGCTTCCTTCTCTCAGGGGAAGGGGTGCTAGTGGGAATGAAGGGCGGAAAAGTATTTCTCCTTTTTGTGTCCCATGCAGTCTTCGTTCTCTTGCCACCAGCCGGTGTGGGGGAACACAAAGAGGTGAAAGTCTTTATTGCCTTTGTGTCACATGCAGAGCTTCCACAAAGCCATCTGAAAAATCAAAAGAGGACAGAGAGAGGACAGAGCAAATGTCCCCTGGGAGTTCTGGAGTCAATGTTGAGATGGATTTGTCCTGGCTAACCCAGCACTATAGGACACGGGTGGCACTTTGGTCTAAACCACTGAGCCTAGGGTTTGCCGATCAGAAGGTCGGCGGTTCAAATCCCTGCAACGGGGAGAGCTTCCGTTGCTCGGTCCCTGCTCCTGCCAACCTAGCAGTTCGAAAGCAAGTAGATAAATAGGTACAACTCCAGCGGGAAGGTAAATGGCATTTCTGTGCGCTGCTCTGGTTCGCCAGAAGCAGCTTAGTCATGCTGGCCACATGACCCGGACAAACGCCGGCTCCCTCGGCCTATAGAGAGAGATGAGCGCACAACCCCAGAGTCATTCGGGAGTGGACCCTACGGTCAGGGGTACTTTTGCCTTTACCTTTAACCCAGCACTGTATTTCAAATAACCCTTTGACAGGGCCTCCAAGGAAGATCTTAAAACGTGGTTAGTTTAATAGATGAGAAGGTAGGCCTTAAAGTATCTTGGACCTAAACCATTTAAAGACTGTAAAGAACAGTACCGACACTTTGAATTGGGCTCAGAAGCCAATAAGCAGCCTAAGAATCCCCCCCCCCCAAAAAAAAACCCATATTGAATGACCAACTGCATCCAGGAACTTTATAACCACATTCTGCATCAGTGATAGTTCTCAAGAACTCTCCAATAACTCCCCAAGGCAACTGTAAATAGAGTATGTTAAAATAATTTATGCTGGCTTTTGCTGGTGTTTTGTCTGTTGTTTCATGCTCATTTCTAATTTTTATTAGCTAATATTGATTATTGCTTTTATAGTCCTATGTTTTGTTTTGTTTTTTAAAAGTTTGCTACCGTCTTGAGACAGCTAGTGTATAAATATTAAAATAAAAAGTACTTACCTGCATAAGCTAGATTCAGAAAGGAGCACTGCAGTCTGGTACACAAGACACATTTTGCACACTATGAAGAATAGTTATCCTATTGAACAGACAGCCACTGCTTTGGTGTCAGCCAGTTCAGCATCAATAATATTGAGAGAAGGATTTCCTGAATGCTCAGGAACACCATATAGCAGTTCTTAGATGTCTAACAGGGCAATCCTGCTGTTTACCCCAAAGCAAGCCCCACTGAGTTCAATGGGGGTTTCCCATGACATTGGTATGTATAATATTGCAGCCTGGATATTTGGGTTGCATGTGCAGAGCTTTGATCAAATGGGTTGAAGCATACTGTTATGAATGTGCAACAATATTTTGTGACACGGGTTCTCGTCACCCACCCTCTGCCTTCACTATTAGTAAGTGCCTGGCTATATTTAGCCCCTCTCTTTATATGACACTATTAATTGTATCTTTTATTTCTTGTACTCTCTGTTCCTAGTAGGAGGGCAGAAAAAGAACGCTTAATTAAAACCATTGTTCCTGTATGTTTTCCCCTTGCGAACTAAAGATCATGGGCTTGTCTGAAGGGTTTTTATAAGGAGTATTGGCATCATGGTGTAACTGTTTCAGAGCAAGGGAGATCACTCCTGAAGAAATTGCGTATTTCTTTTCACAGGCTCAGTTTGGAAGCCAAGTGTCAACTTGATTTGTCTGGTGGACAGTAGCACCAAAGGCAACTTAGAGAGGTCTTCTGCTACATTTGTGCAGCCTCACACTCCAAATAGCAGAAAGGTTTTTTTAAAAAAAAAAATTAATTAACTGTAGTTTTTGACTAGTTGTCTTTCTGAAATAATAATGGAAGCGAAGAATTGCACTGGGTTCAAGGCAGAAGTGAATCAATGTGAGGAAGGACACCATTGGTCTAGTGCTGTCGTAATGGCAGTGATCTTTTAACTGCAGTTTCAAGTGGGCTATGTGAGATCACATGTCCTCTCTTAGGTGAACTCCTCTACCATTTGCCCACTGGACTTAACTGTAGGTAAGCCTCACCTCAGCAACATCAACAGCAGCATTATCCCCTCCTACAGTTTCAAGCAACTGGTGATCTGACCAAGGCACAGCCATCGTGGCTAGGAGCCACTGATAGTCCTACGGGACCGCCTCTCCTGGTGTGTCCCACAGAGGAACTTACGGTCTTCAAATAAAAACATCGTGAAGGTCCCAGGCCACAGAGAGGTTAGACTGGCCTCGACAGAGCCAGGGCTTTTTGGGCTGTGGCTCCAATCTTGTGGAACGCTGTCACAAGAGACTAGGGCCCTACGGGATTTGGCATCTTTCTGCAGGGCCTGCAAGACAGAGCTGTTCCACCAGGCCTTTGGTCAGGGTGCAGCCTGACTCCCTCCTTTGGCAATCTTTACAGAACTTAAGCTTAATGATTGCTACCAATTGGATTTTAATTAATTTTTATAATGAAATATTTTTAGAATGTTGCATTATTTTATTGTTGTTAGCCGCCCTGAGCCTGGCTTCGGCTGGGGAGGGCAGGATATAAATAATTTTTTTTATTATTATTATTAGTATTATTATTAATCTGCATGAACTGTCTACTCTTTTTTTAAAAAAGCCATCCGAGCTACAAGTTCTTGCCCTGCATCTTCCAACACAGGAATCATAGAATCATAGAATCATAGAGTTGGAAGAGACCACAAGGGCCATCGAGTCCAACCCCCTGCCAAGCAGGAAACACCATCAGTGCACTCCTGACATATGGTTGTCAAGCCTCTGCTTAAAGACCTCCAAAGAAGGAGACTCCACCACACTCCTGGGCAGCAAATTCCACTGTCGAACAGCTCTTACTGTCAGGAAGTTCTTCTTAATGTTTAGGTGGAATCTTCTTTCTTGTAGTTTGGAACCATTGCTCCGTGTCCGCTTCTCTGGAGCAGCAGAAAACAACCTTTCTCCCTCCTCTATGTGACATCCTTTTATATATTTGAACATGGCTATCATATCACCCCTTAACCTCCTCTTCTCCAGGCTAAACATGCCCAGCTCCCTTAGCCATTCCTCATGAGTTCCTCAGGATGTCCATGAGTCCTAGTGTTATGAGAGAGGCGTGGCAGGAAATGTTTCTCTATCCACTCTCCCTACACTATGCCTAATTTTATACACCTCTTTCATGTTCCCCTTTACTTGCCTTCTCGCTAAACTGAAACGTCGCAAATGTTGTAACCTTTCCCCTTCCAGGAGTCACTCCATCACCTAGATCATTCAGGCTGCCCTTCCCTGAATATGGAGTACATCTCTGTAGATATTGACAAGCTGGAATGTGTGCAGAGGAGGGCAACCAAGATGATCAAGGTTTTGGAAACGAAGCCTTTGAGGAGTGGTTGAAGGAACTGGGTATTTTTAGCCTGGAAAAGAGGAGAGTGAGAGGAGTTATGATAGCCATCTTCAAATATCTCAAGGGCTGCCACGTGGAAGATGGAGCACACTTTTTCCCCCTCCTGCTCCAGACGGTAGGACTCAAACCAATGGATTCAATTTTCAAGAAAGGAGATTCCTACTAAACTTTAGCTTGTCTCTAGTATTACTGTAAGGCTATATTATGCCACCCACTGTTCTTCCCTCTTCATCCTGATGTCATATCTTAGTGGATTGTGTTACAGGGGGATTAAAGCCACAGAAGGGTCTTCTAGAACCTGGAGCCAGTAAAATAAGGGTGCACAGAAGAGGCATGTGTGAGCTGGGGGGGGCAGCAGATGTGACTCCCCTGTACTCCTTTTGGATTGGCTAGAGAGCAATCACTCAAGCAGCACCATTGGCCAAAGAGTTGCAGATGTGGCGTTTCTTCCCACCTGACTAGCACCCATCCAACATAAAGTCCTAATTTCCTGCATGCTTCCAGGTGATGAACAGCACCCATGTTGTTCAGCCTGGCACATTGGGGGGGTGAACAAAGTTGTGGTGGGCTAGATGCTGCCTTAAACTGCCAGTTGACCATGTCATCTTAAGCTATCCTTGACTGCATTGCAAATAGGGGAGAAACCCACAGAAATCATCTTGTCTACATAATCAATTAAATGAAAGGCTCTTGGTGATGATTACTATTTAAACCCTTTTAAGCAAGGGACCCTGCGCCCTGCCTGGTGTGCTCTCCTCCAGGCTGTTCATCCAGGCCTCCGTCATGTGCAAGTTAAATCAGCTCATTTGTTAGTTTGTTTGTTTGTTTACTGAAAGTCAGATATTTTGGAGCCCTTGTTTAATTGTGATTTTATTTTTAATTTAGCCAGTCCAGGTCAGATGAAAAGCAAATGAAAAGGCTCCAGGAAAAAGGGGGGAGGGTTCTTTGCTTGCAACTTTTGAGGTCTCTGAGATGTAGATTTCCAGCTGTGCTCAGTAAAAGTCATTGAAAACTGGCAAACCGGTTTGCGAGCCAACACAACATGACCACAAGCTTGGCAAGCAACGGCAGCTGCCAGATGCCTTTGCAATTCCTTTGCTTTCTATGGATTTCAGGCGCTCGTGGTTTTCTTCTTCTTCTTCTTCTCCTCTCCTTCTCTCTTTTTTCATTGCTGTTGTTGCTGGAAATACTTTCAAAGTGGAACACAATGTTTTGGGTCACCCAGCCAAAGTTTAACTGTCCTTTTGCAGCACTGCCAAACTTCCTGTTTTCAGCAAAAACAATTTATTATCATGCTGGTTCTTTAGAAATGAAAGGATTTTCAGGCACAAACCTCCCCCTCCTTAACTTGGCTTTTCATGCTTTTTCAAAGAATAAACTTGCTTGCTTCCTCTTAATTATTCTCTCTCTGTATACCAGCGCGGAAATGTAGTTAACATTTGGAATTGCTAGGAAGGTGCAGAAAGTGTTTTAATTGTTCACAAATTTGGCAGCCTGGACTTAAAAGAACAATATTTTTTTGCCCCATTGACTGGAGGAATAGTGCTGTGTGTATGTGCTTATTCCTCAGGTGGTTTGGCAATGCCACTTCTTCAAATGTGCCACAGATTCAGACCTTCAGAGTCAGTTCTGTAGTGAGTTTACTAATTATCCACAAGTTCAGGAAACTTTGTAAATTAATGTGGCTTCCAGCATCCACTTTGTCCAGTGCGAGGAGAATTAATAGAAAACAAGTATTCCAAACCACATTTGGAATTTACAGCCTGGTCCTTCCAAAAGGGTGATCACGTATTGGGGAATCAGACTGCAGTTTGCTGACAATGCCCAGCTTCCTAGGAATATATCCACCCTTCATATGCGGCCAGCGCTAACATCGGCTTTTGTGAAACAAGCAGCTCGAAGATCCCATGCAAGGAATCAGGAAGAGACCCTTTGAAAGTGGGCTATGCAAATTCATGAACGATTGGTCTGTCAGTGGTTACTAGACAGGATAAAGGTAAAGGGTAAAAGGACCCCCGACCATTAGGTCCAGTCGTGATCGACTCTGGGGTTGCGGCGCTCATCTCGCTTTATTGACCGAGGGAGCTGGCGTACAGCTTCCGGGTTATGTGGCCAGCATGACTAAGCCGCTTCTGGTGAACCAGAGCAGCACACGGAAATGCTGTTTACCTCCCCGCCAGAGCAGTACCTATTTATCTACTTGCACTTTGACGTGCTTTCGAACTGCTAGGTAGGCAGGAGCAGGGACCGAGCAACGGGAGCTCACCCCATCGCAGGGATTTGAACTGCCAACCTTCTGATCAGGAAGCCACAGCACCACCCACAGCGCTACCAGCGTCCCTACTAGATAGGATAGCTATATGTAAACTCCATGTCCATAGCGACTACACCTCCAAATATGAACTGATGGGGAGCAAAAACAGGTGCTCTTGCCTTCAGGCCCTGCTTGGGGTCTATGGGAGCACCTGATTGGCTCCTGTGGAAACAGGATGCTGGAGAAGATGGAACTTTGGTCTAATTGGGCCGAGCTCTTATATGCTAGCTCATCACTAGCTCATCCTCTGCACCAGAGCAACACAATGAGCCTTACATAGCACAGTTTTGGATTGGGGAATCACAGTGGTCAGACCAAAGCACAGCAGTACTTTTTTTCTAGAAAAAAGGTACCGGTACTCACCATGAAGTTGTTGCAGCAATTGATTGGTGTGGTTTTAATAGAAGAGAGAGAGAAATAAATAGCTAGGAATAGAGATAAATAGATGATATAGTTTTAATTTTATCCATGTGAACATATTGTTTTCATTTGCGTTTTAAGACAGAAGTACTTAAGTCATAAACACTACTCCTTTTCTTTTTTTTTAACCAAAAGAAAACCAGCCTAGAAATGCAATCCTAACCCCACACTCAAAGACCCACTGACCTCAAGAATACTTATTTCTGAGTAGACATGGCCAGGCTGTAATATAAGCTACCTCTCTGGAAAGGTGAAGCAATAATAGCAATAAAATGAGGCACAACTTTCTGAATTCACTGCTTCCAACTTTTCTGCAAATAAATAAATCTTGAGAGGAGGGAAAAATAAGGTTTTCATCTTAGGCTGCGTACTAAAGGTATTCAGCGCATGCACAGTATCGGAGGGGGCGGGGGGGAGGAACCCTTATGCAGAGAGTGGGGAGGGAAAGCTGGAGGATGAAAACAAAAACATGCAAATCAGAAGAAGGGGGTGCAATCCTGTCCATGCTGACTTAGAATCAAGTCCTGCTGAAATCAACAGGGCTTACTCGCAGGCAAGCGAACCTCTCACAGAAAAGTGGGGAGCTGCTGCCAAGGGCACCACTTGCCCTGCACACGCATTGTGGGTCGGTGGGAAAGACCCACCCTAATTGCCTCTCTCCTTGCCCCGCGCCCCTGCTCCCACTGTCCCTCCATTGGTGTCGTCCCCACACACAGTGGCCATGCTGCCTCCAAAACAGTTGGGCTCCGCTTGCCCCACATGAACTTCAAGCCATGTCCAGCTCATCTCCTTCTCAGCCCACAGGTGGCCGCAGAGACATGAAAAGAGAAGAGAGGTTGCAAACTGCGCCTGCCTGCCTGCCTCCCTTCTTTCTCTTCTTATGTATTTGGTGGGGGGGGGGCACTGAGTACCACCAGTAAAAGCACTGCAGCACAGGTATACAGGAAGGTGTGCCCAGTTTCTTCTTCTTCTTCTTCTTCTTCTTCTTCTTCTTCTTCTTCTTCTTCTTCTTCTTCTATCACTTGTAGCCAAGCAAGATTGTCTTCCATAAACACGGTTTTAACGACGAGTCCGTAAATGACTGTGGAGGCCAATTCTGGATCCACGCATCCTTCCACAGTGGGGACATAGGTTTCTGGGTGGGAGATGATCAATGTGAGGGTTTGCCAAGCATGCCTTCCTCTTAGCACATTTCTCCCTTTTGTCTTGAGTTTGAGTGTCTTCAAAGCCCATGACACCTTTGGTAAAGGCTGTTCTCCAACTGGAGCACTCACAGGCCAGTGTTTCCCAGTTGTCAGTGTTTATACTACATTTTTTTAGATTTGGCTTGAGACAGTCTTTAAACCTCTTTTGTTGACCACCAGCATTACGCTTTCCATTTTTAAGTTCGGAATAAAGTAGTTGCTTTGGAAGACGATGATCAAGCATCCACACAACATGACCAGTCCAATGAAGTTGATGTTGAAAAATCATTTCTTGAACACTGGTGATCTTTGCTTTTTCCAATACACTGGCATTAGTTTGCCTGTCTTCCCAAGTGATGTGTAAAAATTTTTGGAGACACCATTGATGGAATCTTTCGAGGAGTTGGAGATGGTGTTTATAAGTGGTCCATGTTTCACAAGCTTATAGGTATGTTTGCAACATCAGCCTTGAGGCTGGGCATTGACAGACTTGGGAGAAATAATCAGAAACCTTCTCTGCCAGTGCTGAAGATACAGAAGTCCTTTCTTGGTTCGAAGACAGGTGTTTAGAAATACATGGGAGAGGAATCTTCATTCTGTATGGGACTATTGAGGTTTGTGTGCTTCTCGACAATACACAACAACATCTCTATTTCCTTTATTTAGGTAATTCTGATTGCACTTCCCCCCTTATCCCTTTCTATGTTGGGTTTTCATTGAGATATTTTAACATGGGTACTTTTGGAGATAGTTAGGATGGGATACAATTTAAGGGAAAAAATAGGTAAGAATGTTATCTGTAAAACTCCTATATGCTGCTTATTTTCCTTTTAACCTAACCATTCATATCCAGTGGCATTGTATTGCTATGATATTTCACAAAAGAACATTTGTGACCGTGACTTCAGCAAAATACATTTCCAGGCTTGAAGGCAGTGGTTATCTAATTCTCCATGTGCTTTCAGAAATTATTATGCCTTACTTGCAGTGGCTAAGAAGCAGCTGCAGTCTTATTTTCTGTAGTCTACTTCAAAGAAGCTGCTAATTTTTCTTTGAAGGTGATTTAACTTCTGCACAATTAAAGCTTTTATTTAAATAAAAGCAGTATTTTGAATACTGGATTTGGATGCGCAATGTAAACTTCTAAAATGTATATTCTGCAAACCATTCACACCAATCAGTCTCACTAGCAATTCTGTTCTGGTGACCGACAGACATTTCCAAGAGAATAGCATTCGGTCTCACTTTCGGGAAAAGGATACATCTGTACTGAATAACGTGGTGAATTTTATACTCGTTTCAGGGTCACAGAAAATATGAGACTGGCACACTTAATTCCCTCTAACAGGCATTTGACCACCCTGAGCTTACTGTCAATTTAGAAGTGAAAAAGGGTCACTTCCAAATTAATGTAGCAGTTGAGGAACTCCATAGGTATACAGAACAGCAAAAGTTTGCAAATTAAAAGAAAAAAGTACAGGAGGAAACTAAGCACAATGAGGACTGAATGTGCTCAGTCATCTACTGTAGCCACAGAATGCTGAGTCCCTGGCTGAGTGTGCACCGTGCATTTAAAGTGCAACACCCCCCCCCCCCCCCGCAGAATCCTGGGAACCGTAGCTCTGTTATGGGTAAACCATAGTTCCCAGGATTCTTTGGGAGACGGGGAGTAAAGGTAAAGGTAAAGGTACCCCTGCCCGTACGGGCCAGTCTTGACAGACTCTGGGGTTGTGCGCCCATCTCACTCAAGAGGCCAGGGGCCAGCGCTGTCCGGAGACACTTCCAGGTCACGTGGCCAGCGTGACATCGCTGCTCTGGCGAGCCAGAGCCGCACACGGAAACGCCGTTTACCTTCCCGCTGGTAAGCGGTCCCTATTTATCTACTTGCACCCGGAGGTGCTTTCGAACTGCTAGGTTGGCAGGCGCTGGGACCGAGCAGCGGGAGCGCACCCCGCCGCAGGGATTCGAACCGCCGACCTTTCGATCGGCAAGTCCTAGGCGCTGAGGCTTTAACCCACAGCGCCACCTGCGTCCCTTTGGGAGACGGGGAGAATGTGGTTTAAATGCACAGTGTTACTGCAGCCGCAGTTGGAAAAGGCAAAGGGAAAGGAGCCAGGATTATAGTATCCTGGGGGGAGACCTGGCTGGCTGGCTGGAACCCTGAGCTGGAGCACTTCCAGTAGAGCAGGAATGGGGGGACATTTTCAACCTTCTAAGCAATAGATAATCTGCCCACCAAGTCCAGCACTTGGTGGAGAGATTTAAAGCTCTCTTCTAAGCCCAGTTTTGAACTTGGTGGAGAGCAAGTGTGTGTGTGTGTGTGTGTGTGTGTGTGTGTTCGAGAGAGAGAGAGAGAGAGCGCACTATGTCTATGTCTGCGTGTATGTGAGAGAGATTGGGTGCAGGGGGGCCAGGCTAACTTTGGTCATGCATGTTGGCAAAATAATAACATTGCTAAAGAAAGTGGGTCCGTTTCACCGTTGCAGCATCCTAAATAGTCTATATAATTAAACAGGGGGGAAACTTACGAAGTCAATATGAAAAATGAGTTGTGCACATGGAATGATCAACATCTGAATAACAAGTGCAAGCATGCTGCTCTTTGAACAAGATGTTCTACTCATCTATCAGTTAACAGCAATAGAAACTTCCAAAATATATCAGGAAGACAAACTGCAGCTGTAACACCACTGAAAGGAACATTTCTCTGCACCACTGTAGATTCTCGCTACTTCCAACCCTTGTCAAGAACTCAACATTTGTCCTTTTCACGCAAAAAATGAAAACCTACAGAACACAATCAGAAATAAATTTTGATATAAATGGCTTCAAAGATGTTGCCTGTACTTAGTGGCTTTGGCTTTCAGCTTCATTTGCTAAATCATGCTGGTTTTTGAATTTATTGGGAAATTATTGTTCTCTGGGGAATAATTATAATTTCTGGTTCTCTTCTGGTAATATTTTATCTGTCTAGGAATTGAAAGAAATCAGAATTTTTCACACATATTTGCCTTGTGAACAATATAAATTTGAACAAACCATGTGGCGCTTGAAAGGGTGCCCTGAAAGGATGGTGGCCCTCAGGCTTACAAGGTTTCAGCACCCCGTCATAGAGAATTAGCCACTTTCGTCCTTAGAATTTAAGCAGAATTTTGGTCTAATAGCAACAGCCTTTGCTATAATGAGCTAAGATTCCCCACCCACCCACCCTCTTACACAATCTCTTTATTTCACAGTGGCCGGCAACCCTGGAAATAATATGATAATGTGTATCTTTAAAACCTTCTGTCCCCATTTTAAACAAAAGTTTTTGATGTGGCTTACAATCAAAACTGACAATGAAAACAAAGTCAGGCAGAAAATAGCATAAAAGCAGCGGATAAAATCACTCAGTCAGTGCCCTTGCTGTCGCATTTCCCCCATAGTCTTCAAAGGTAGCCCCAAGTACGACACAGTGTAGTAGCCTTCAGAAAGTTGGACTTTTGGAAACGAGGATGAAAGGACATCCAGGATTTTTAGTTCTCTGTTTCAGTGCCAAAAGATTTAAGTTCTGAACTCACTAGCAGGTGACACTGACAGACGCTTATGCGGTCAGCACTAATGAGAAATTGATGAGATGTGCAGACCATGTTGTTCTGCTGAGTCTTGTGGGAGACAGCAAAACTCCTGGACAGATGCAATCACACCTGGAGGGAGGGCGAGAAGAAGAAGAAGAAGTGTATCTGTGGAAGAAGATGTATAAGGCTGCAAATATGCAGAGTTAGGCACACCAAAGCCCATCCATTCCAAGGGAATTAGGTCATTTAGCTGCATGGGATTGGGCTATAAGGTCAATGGGTATAATTACGTGTATAATTACGTATGGCTCTACATTTAAGCCTTTCTTGTTTACCCTGTGGCAACTTGCATCCGCCCAGTATTGGAGCACATGAAGCAGGAAATTTATAACATGCACCTTCTCCCGTTGTTTGTTCCAGGCTGACATTATTGCAGCTATCAATGCAAGCTTATGTCAAATGCACAGTTTTGTGCTGTTAGCTAAATTTTATAGAATAAAAAAATGGGCATTGCTATTGGAAGTACAGATCTGACATGCAGACCAGGTGCAAAAAAACCAAAGCTCTTCTTATTTCCTTCGCTGGTCCATCAGCATCTCCTCCTCCTACGTTATTATTATTTAAACCTTTTGACTAGAAGGGTTTTTCTTTTTTCAATACTCATCAATGGTTGGGGAAAGTAGACGTTTTATTTATTCATGCCACCTTCTTCACGACACTTTTCCTTAATATGAGACTGTGTTCAATGGAGCATACCATGAGATGGATCTGCGCAGGGCTGCAGCCTTAGAAGGGGCACAATCTCTCCCTCTGTGTGTGCTGAGACACTGCTCTGTTTCTTGGGTATGCACAATCCAATGTAACAGGGTATGTTAATCAGAATTGCAAAAGTTCATCAGGCCTGTGCCAATTTGCACCAGCTGGAGATTTTATCTCATATGTATATTTCCTTTTTGCTTAACAGGAGTCTCCCCTTTGATCTGCCTTTCTCACATCAGTGGAGGCATGGGGTTTGCACGTTAGCAACAGAGAGCCAAATTTCAATCTAACAGTAAAAATCAAAAACAATTGAGTGATTGTAAGTTTCAGAAAATGCATATGACATCTTTCAGCAATAGCTAGCTAGCTACATCAACTCATTCACAATATATGAACTATTTGTTCTGCATTTGTGTAAAGCCATTTTCCAGGGTAATAGCAAACTGGCAAGAGAACTAATTTGGCATGCATCAAGAAAATAAAGCAGATTGGGGGGCGGGGGGGGGCAATCTAGACAAAGTTGTAATGGTGGAGCTGCGCATCACAAGTGACATTGGACCGCTTCCTAAACAAACAAGCTGACAACGCATTCTCTGTCTAATATATAGGCTTTCTTATCCCATATTGCGCCATCGTTTCATTAGCGCTATTGAAATTACTAATGCAAATGGCACTGTGCAACCACACTCCACTCCCTAACCCATGTGCATTGACTGAACATGCCACTGTCCACGTCTGGATGCAACAATACTCCATCAAGCACTAGTAGCAAGTTTGCCACGTGAGATTTTTCAAAATGCATTAAAACAATTGGGAGTGCAGCAAACATACTGAGGCACAGCTGACAAGTGCATATAGTTTCTATTTAATAATAATACAACAGAAAATTGGGCCAGCCTCTTACTTGTAACCACACATTTCAGGGCAGGGATTCCCCCCGCCCCCCGCCTCCCTTCTGAAAGGTATTTATGGACCAAGATCTTGTATATCATGTTTCATTCCAGAGTAAATTTATACAGCCGAGTTGTAAAAGAGCAGCATATACTGCAAATTTCGGCTGAGGCTTTAACTATAACAGTGCCAATCCATTGCTACAGGAATCCAGTTGCAGTCGTGGCCCCTTCAGCTGGCAGTATGAAGAGGAAGAGCATTCAGCTCTAAACCACAATAAAAGCCCCACTGAGAGGACCAAATGCTCCAAACTTTAAGTGGTGAATGAATGTATTTACCTCTCCCCAGGGTTCAAATAGCCCAACATTTGGTAAGTGTTTAACCAGAGGAATTCACCTTCCCATTTGTCCTTTCCCCTCATATGTAGTAAATTAACAAATTTGATTTAACAAGGCGAGCTGTAATCCCTCAATTAGAGCCCTGCCTCCTCTTCCCACAATAACACCCCACTGCATTTGTGTGATAACAAGAGTGCCAACTGCAATTAGCCATGTGGTATTATTCCCAGCCATTTCTCTTCCGCCAGCTTGTCCTTTGAAGGGGGGGGGGAGGCAGCTTCCTTCCCCGCCCCCACCATAGGTCTGCCTATCTATTCTACTGAACCGAGGGTGTGCCCCTCTTGACAGAACTATTTATTTATGTTGCACCCCACAAGAAGCAGTTGCACACAATATTGCCAGGAGAGACATTACATCCTGTTACTTTGGATGAGAGCTAAGCTGAAAGGCAATCGTCTCTCTTTCTCCCTCTCGCAGGGAGAGTTGCATTCCTTGTGGTGTACATGGCTGCAGTGTATGTACAAAATTACTGCCTCTTGGGTGTGATATGCCCACCCACAGGGTTGCATTATCCACCTATGCACCACAGCCGTATGCGAAAACACCATAGAAAGCAGACCCCTGATCACTTAACATTTGCATGATGGAGGCCAACAAGAAACTTCGCCTGCAGTTCTGAGAACACCTGCTGCTAAGGCACTGCTTTGACCTAATTGCTCCCTATCCTTATCACCTTATCCTTTTTAATTTGTATACCGCCTTTCTGTCTTACAATACTCAAGGTGGTTTACAAGCTGAAGAAACAAAAAATGTACATCTTATAACAATCTAATGCAATACAAAAATGTGATAATAAAACATAACTTTAAAATAAGCACCCTGCATCGAAAAAGTAACATTCAACAATCATTAGAATAGTATAAAATAATAATATCAGCATATAAAAATTAAACAGAAATTCACTGTTAACAGTTAACAATAAATAATTTCTAAACTACAATAAATAAAACAACGGCAAGCCACAGTACATCGAATAATACAGTACAAATTGAGAAGCAGAGACTAGAGGGTGGAGCAAGGCAGGTGGAAGAAGACCTTGCCTGATGAAGTCCCTCCCCTCACCTATGGCAATTTATTAGGGCTATTTCCAACAAGCACATATAAAACGTTTGGTGCACATCCACTTCTACTGCATGCCTTTTTCTTCACCAAGTGTGCGCTACATAAATATATACTAGATGTTGGAGTCTATTGCTTATAAGGGGACAGGACATGTCTAATAAAAGTAAGTCTGTTGTTGCTGTTTAGTCGTTAAGTCGTGACCCCATGGACCAGAGCACGCCAGGCACTCCTGTCTTTTATATGCCTGTTGTTTTTGTCCATGGAGTTTTCTTGGCATTGATACTGGAGTGGTTTGCCGGTTCCTGCTCCAGGTGGATCACGTTTAGTCAAAACTCTCCACTATGACCTGTCCATCTTGGGTGGCCCTGCACGGCATAGCTCATAGCTTCTCTGAGTTATTCAAGCCCCTTCGCCACGGCAAGGCAGTGATCCATGAAGGAGAAAAGTAAGTCTACAGTACTCTAATAGGTGTGAGATCAAGAAGCATGGGAAACTGAAGGAGGAATGCTGGAAGGTTCTATTTTGGACTTTTAAAATACTTAGAAACAAACTGGAGGCATATTAGGCAACATTTGGACATTGACTAAGCTGGAAACACGTGTGGCTGACTTTATGTCATGCCAGCCTGAGCTGGTCCAGGATGTGTGGCATCAGCAGCCCAGTCCCATGAATGGCTTCAGCAAAATGAACAGCGCTTGCCCAATGACACTCCTGGATTGGCTGTGCCCCCACTAACATTCATGGTGCAGCTAAGAACAAGAGTCCTAGCCAGTGGCGTAGCGTGGGTTGTCAGCACCCGGGGCAAGGCAAGTAATTTGCGCCCCCTAACCCGTGGATTTTAGCACTCGAGTCTCTTCCACTAGATTAGCGCACACACCCCCAGATGTTGCGCCCGGTGCAGCCGCCCCCCCCTGCACTCCCCACGCTACGCCACTGGTCCTAGCTCTTGGTGGAACAGGGTGTTTCAGGATCCTACCTTAGACTGAGCCTCCAATGCATGTTGATGGTGAGCAGCTGGATGTACAAGCAAGATTGGTGAGATTAAAGCTCTGCAGTTATGGACCCTTTGGAGGGGCACATTTTCACTCTTGCAGCCTTTATGTGATGAGTGTAGGGATGAAGAAGAAGAAGAAGAAGAAGAAGAGTTTGGATTTGATATCCCGCCTTTCACTCCCCTTCAGGAGTCCCAAAGCGGCTAACATTCTCCTTTCCCTTCCTCCCCCACAACAAACACTCTGTGAGGTGAGTGGGGCTGAGAGACTTCAGAGAAGTGTGATTGGCCCAAGGTCACCCAGCATGTGGAGGAGCGGAGACTCGAACCCGGTTCCCCAGATTACGAGACTACCGCTCTTAACCACTACACCACACTGAACCATCGCTCAGGGCCAAATCTCCCATTGCTTTTCGGAAATTAAATAGCAGCCTCGGATTTAAATTGTGCTTCTGGCCCTGGAAGAATGGGATGTAATCCTTCCTCCTGCGCCATCCCCCTCACCCACCCCAAGCTGATATTTGTTCAGTTGCAGAAACACTGGTATCATATGGGCAATGCCTTAAAGTATTTCCCCTCAGAGCAAATTCCACCTGTAGGAAAGTATGAATTTCAGGAGCAGCTGCAGAGGTGAGGCAGAGGGACGGAGCCAACCTCACAATACGGTATCACAGCAGTTTGCACAGACAGAATAGGTTGGCAACCAGGTCAGGGCAGCATATGCACACCAATGGAGCCAGTCTGGTGTTCTGCACAATACATTTCAAGCAGCAGCATCCCGTGGACTGCAAGAAGATCAAACCAATCCATTCTGAAGGAAATCAGCCCTGAGTGCTCACTGGAAGGACAGATCCTGAAGCTGAGGCTCCAATACTTTGGCCACCTCATGAGAATAGAAGACTCCCTGGAAAAGACCCTGATGTTGGGAAAGATGGAGGGTACAAGGAGAAGGGGACGACAGAGGCCGAGATGGTGGGACAGTGTTCTCGAAGCTACCAGCACGAGTTTGACCAAACTGCAGGAGGCAGTGGAAGACAGGAGTGCCTGGCGTGCTCTGCTCCATGGGGTCACAAAGAGTCGGACACGACTAAACGACTAAACAACAACAAGAACAGTTTTCTCACAAAGAATTGTTGCAAATGTTAAGGGTGCTTGGGAGTTGGTACGAGAGACCCCTATTCCCTTCTCAGAGCTACAGTTCCTTGAGCCTTATCAAACTACAGTTCCCAGACATTTTTGGGAGAAGCCATGACTGTTCAAAGTGGTATGAGACTGCTTTCAAATGCATGGTGTGAGTATGATCTTATTCTGTTAGACAAGTGGCACTGTGAAAAGCTACCCTTTCATCGACAGGAATTTCTTCTACCTTATTTCATAGAATCATAGAATCATAGAGTTGGAAGAGACCACAAGGGCCATCGAGTCCAACCCCCTGCCAAGCAGGAAACACCATCAGAGAACTCCTGACATATGGTTGTCAAGCCTCTGCTTAAAGACCTCCAAAGAAGGAGACTCCACCACACTCCTTGGCAGCAAATTCCACTGTCAAACAGCTCTTACTGTCAGGAAGTTCTTCCTAATGTTTAGGTGGAATCTTCTTTCTTGTAGTTTGGAACCATTGCTCCCTGTCCGCTTCTCTGGAGCAACAGAAAACAACCTTTCTCCCTCCTCTATGTGACATCCTTTTATATATTTGAACATGGCTATCATATCACCCCTTAACCTCCTCTTCTCCAGGCTAAACATGCCCAGCTCCCTTAGCCGTTCCTCATAAGGCATCGTTTCCAGGCCTTTGACCATTTTGGTTGCCCTCCTCTGGACACGTTCCAATTTGTCAGTGTCCTTCTTGAACTGTGGTGACCAGAACTGGACACAGTACTCCAGGTGAGGTCTGACCAGAGCAGAATACAGTGGCACTATTACTTCCCTTGATCTAGATGCTATACTCCTATTGATGCAGCCCATAATTGCATTGGCTTTTTTAGCTGCCACGTCACACTGTTGGCTCATGTCAAGTTTGTGGTCAACCAAGACTCCTAGATCCTTTTCACATGTACTGCTCTCAAGCCAGGTGTCACCCATCTTGTATTTGTGCCTCTCATTTTTTTTGCCCGTGCAATACTTTACATTTCTCCCTGTTAAAATTCATCTTCTTTGTTTTGGCCCAGTTCTCTAATCTGTCAAGGTCGTTTCCCGCTGACAAAGCTCAAAGTCCATACATTTCTATGGTATAGTTCAGTATGTTTCAGTATTCCTCTTCCCTCCCCAACAAGACACACATTTCTCCCTTGTCAGATATTGCCTCCTTCAGAGATGTCCAGGTGTGCAAACGTGCCTGCGCCATTAACCTTTTCATTATGCTATTAGGCAAAACAAGTTATGTGGCATTCTCCAAATCTCTAGTGACCTTTTTGCACAGGAGATGGAGGCGTGTTACACCCCTGACTTAGAAAGAAAACAAGAAGAAGAAGGAAAAGAAAAAGCAGCTTTGTGTAAATCACACCCATAGAGGCAACAGGGTGGAGATCGGGTGGATAATCGGGTGAATATCAGCACTGGCTATAAGCAAGAAGAATCACCTTACAGCACAGATCTTTTCTCATTTTCTTTGCCAAGCAAGTTGGGGCCTGGTCAGTATTTAGATGGAAGGTTGCCAAAAGAAATCTAGGTGGAGCAGAAGGTAGCGTTCCATTAGGTAATTAGAGGGAATACAACAAAAAATCCTACAGTATGATGGCAATAATAAGCAAGGGGAGACTTGAGTTTCTGTATTTCCAATGAGGCATAAAACCGGATGGAATCTCAAATTACTATAAACCTAGAAACATGCTTTTGGGGAGATTTGCCGGGGCAACTAGAGAGTCCTTTGTGGCCATTCTGTGTCCATAAATAGTCTCATTCCAGTTAGCTGAGGCATTCATTCCTGACTCAGATCTAGGTTCAGTTGTGTTCTACGTCACAATTGTATAATAAGTCTTACCAGAGCCTGAGTGGAATTAAAGAATGCATTCAAAATCCCACACAACAAAACAGGGCTTATGACTAGATTTTGCATCACTGGCGCAAGAAGCTAGAGAGCACTAAGCATGGAAACTGAGGATTCAGAATGTGGGGGGTCGGGGTTTGAAAGGCTTTTATTTACTCCTTGTTTGTTTGTTCAATTTGTATCTTGCCTTGCCTTTGTTCAAGGTGGTGAAGAAAATCCCACCCCGCAATAAGAAATAATATAAAAAGAAAAGCTTGATACAGATGCTATTAGTGAGAGAGTTTTTACTTTATGTATATACTGTAAGAGTAGTGGTGAAGATAGTGAACACAGCATCCCAGTTTGCAGACCACTTAATATTACTGATAGTACTGGATATCAATATGTAGGGGGGGGGGAATGAGGGCAGGCAATACCTGCTTTTGGTGATCTCTGGACCAAAGAGTAGGGTCCCAGAACAACGGCAAGGGAAACTTATAGAATATGCAGAACTGGCAAAACTAACAGGAAAATTACATGAAAAGGACAACAAAGACTTTAAAAGAGAATGGGAACCATTTACAACATATATGAAGAGGCAACATAAAGAAATGGACTCATTGGCAGGGTTTGGGTAAACAATCACAACTGTATGCAACAAAAAATAAGACTCTATGTATTGAGAAAATTTTGGGGAAACAATATGCAGGGTGAACAATATGGAAATAAAACGAAACAGGAGTATAGGGGAAGTCCAGGGGAGGAGGGTTGAAATATGAAAAATTGTTAAAGATATATCGTTAGAAGAAGTATACATGGAAAAATCACTAAAAATTATATTTTTAAAAAAAGGGGGGTAGTGTCCCCTCCTGTTTGTTGTGTGTCCGAGAACTAAAGCAGAATGGCTGAGTGACTGTGCACACATCACACATTTAAAGCACATTTAAACCACGTGACTTCCCCCCAAGATTTCTAGGAACTGTAGTCTATCCCTCCCAGGGCTCCCACTTAACAAAGTACAGTCTCCAGAAATCTTGGGGAGAAGTCACAGGCTTCAAATGTGCTTTAAATGCATGGTGCATGTGTAGCCAATCTGCTTTCAGCTCTAATAGCAACTCTGCTTCTAGGCTTCTGGAATCTGGACAACATTATTTAATGAGATGGGCAGTTTCCATTTTCCCAGCCTCAAATGTTGAGGTGGCTTTCATTTGGGCCACAATGTGGTGGGGAAAGGTGAATTATCCCTCCACCCTCACTATATTCCTGATCATGATCGCATACCCCACTGCATTTGGGGCGGGGCAGGGCGACCATTGTAACAGCAATCCAATCTGGAAAGAGAAGGATTAAAGTTTGAGAGATGATTCCTAGGGAAGAGAGACAAACCGTGGAGAAGGAAAATGCTACAGCAATTGCTACAGACCATAACTAACCAAACAACCTACTGAACAGCTTCATAATGTGTCATCCAGGCTGAAGAAGTTGTACAACTCTTTCATTGTGCTAAAAGGGCAGATTTTCTGAGCTCTGAAAATAAAACAGAACCAGAAAAACATGGGAATAGGATATTCGGTTCATGGCATCATACAGTGTATGCACGAACTGTGGCTATTTCACAGTAAATGTTCTTGAGAGTACAACCAAGATACTTCGGTACTAGATTGTATCCATGTAATAATTAATACCTTGAATCAGACCCAGAAGTACACTGGTACCTGATACAGGCTTGTGCAGTATTCTCAAATCAACCCAACCAAGTTAAGAGCTACCATTTTCTGCAAGAGATGACAGCTTCACAACCTCACACAAGTAGAAGTCTCTCCTCAACTTCACAAAGGCTTAGTTGACAGTTCACTCTGAATCAAAATGAAATGGTTACGCCCTCCTCATCAACTGTAATTGGTAGCCAAGAAAAGGCAATCTAGTAGTATTCCTAAGTGGCAAATGTGTATGACATGCTTGAGAAACTGTGTATAGCATTTTTCCCTAGCACTTAAACATAAGCACTCTCCTGCTTATTTCTGTAACATAAATGTATCCTGGTTGACCAAAGGGTTTGTATTACATTTTATAGAGCTGAGAAATACTCGAGAAATTCTCACAGGAATGTGAGGTCATGTTCACAGGCATGACTTAAGTCCTTTTCACACATGATGCTTAAATTGGTTTGAGTTTAAATCAGCTTTAATGGAAACGTTAAAAACTGTATTGCCTCAGAGAGATGCACATTTTATTTTTTTTCTTTCAAATCCTTTTTTTTTTAATCAACAGCTTTCAGAAATAGAATCCTTAATGTCATACATAAACACATCATAATGCTTTGCTATCTATTTCTTGAAATAACTTGCACATGTGTTTCTAAATACTAGGGGTTGGGCCCCTGCTTGCCATTCCCCCACATTAACCCTCAAAAGGTTTCCATGAAACTACTAAACTCACATTTCACCTCCCCAACCCCATTTCTGAAGCTCCATGTTTCTCTTCTATTCTTCAGCACAGCTTTGCACCCGTGTTTTGACCTTCACTCGGGCCTGGATTAACCATTAAGCAAAATAAGCATGTGCTTAGGGCATCAAGGGAAGGGGGGGGCACCACAGAAATTTCCCATTGCCACATTTTTAACATTAGTGGTCACAAATTGCTCAACTGAGCGTTCATTTTCTCAATGGAAATACATTAAAAATCCCAACAGAACAACTATGCAACAAGGCAGGCTGGATGCCTCCTAAGGACAGAAGCAGATGTGTGCTGAGGATCTGATCAAAAACTTTGCAATTAGGAAAAAGTAGTGGAAATTTGATCAGAAGGTGTAAGTGCTGCAGCCAGGTTCAAAGCCCATTTGGCAGGCATTCAGACTGCGAGTAGCATCCAGGTGTGACTGAAGTTGCAGAGTGACCATAAGAAAAAGGGGGAGGTGGGAGATAAGGCAGTAAATGAGTAAATCCCTGCCTGATTTAACAGCAACATTTGAGGGGGGGCGTGTTTTATATATATATACAAAAAACCCTACCATTATTGACTTCCAGACAGACTCCTGTCCTCCAAAAAGAAGGCGCTGAAAATTCCAGACAGTGTTGAACTGAGCGCCAGTTCAGCCAGTACCTAGTGACTTCCATTCCCCGTGCTAAAAATCTAATATTATCAAAGTTAAGGAAATGGAATAAAGGCATCTGAATGCAACAACTGAGTTGACTAAAAATAATGAAAACCACCTTCTTCTACTGAATAGCTTTAGTTCTCATGATAGATTAGTAGTTTTGTGAGATGATGTGGAAATGTTCCTTATTATCACAGCTTTATTGCCTCCCCCTGTACATCTGTTCCAAAATTCATATTGAAATGGCCAGACATTTCAATAAGCCAATGTGGCTTGGAATTTTCATATTGTATCTGGTGCATTAAAATCTGGATGGAAAGCTGGTACTCTTAAATTTACAATTGCACAGACCTTGCAACATCTGGGTAGCTTTGCTCTATTGCTTTCCCTGTTCTTTTAAATTTAGACCAAAGTTATGATGTGCATGAAAGGCTAAAGACCTTGTGTGTGTGGCAGGTGTTACTGCAAGCTGACAAAAAAAATCAGTAATATGTTCATTTTCCTTTTGATACAATCTCTTCCAAATTGTGTATGTGGCTGCATCCAGCCTTTTCAAATAATTTTATTTTAGGCAAACTTTATTAACAGGCTTCTGAGATCAAAAAAGTCTTCAATATCAACTGTACTTTTCTGAGGAAGAGGCGTTTTATTCCTTTCTCTTTACAGCTACTGCATTAAGCTGAGTTTTTCTCTCCATATGTTCTATCTGCTGGCGTAAATTGCCTAAAATAGTTTTCATAAGATAAGCATAAAATGAAGGAGATTCTCTCTATAGTCACAGGTACAATAATGGTGTAGCATCAGACACATTTATATTACATCAGCAACTAGATCTGCTCCCCATCTCCACTACTTACTTAGGCTGCAATCTTATATACACTTTCTTGAGAGTAAGCTTAGTGAAATTTACTTATGAATAGACATGTCTCAGATTGCACCATTAGGTAATGATCCTACACACATTTGCCTGGGAAGGAGTTTCATTGAGCTCAGTAGCGCTTTTGTCATGTGTAGGACAATGCTGCAAACCGTCTAGCAGATCACACACCTTGAGCGCCATCCATTAGAACTCACCCTTCCTTTATTATGTGGCTTCAGAATCTCTGGGGGAGATTGTGAGGGTGGATAGAGAAATTCAGGAGAGCAGGGGGAAGTTCCGTTGAGCAAGTGAAACTCTGCCATGCTGTACACAACTCATCGCCCCTAAGTACCCATAGCATTAGAGCAGAATAATCAAAACTGGCCAGTTTTTGCAGCTTTGGAAATTCTGAAAGTGATGTTCTGAATTCAAATTTCAAATTCACTTTTTGTGACATTTTAAGTCAACATTCCGTTGCTTCAGGCTTGCTGGCATCTTTTGATTATTTTGGCAGGCTTCAAATATAAAACCTGATAAGCTGTCAGCTGTCAAATTCTAAATTCAGTTACATTGCAACTATCTAATACTGTCAAGTACGAAATATCATTTCGTGTGAACTGTCAAGTACAGCCAAATATCATATAATGAAATCAAATACTGGATGTCAAAACAGATATAAAATAATTGATGAATATTCAGGAAAAACCTGACCATTCAGAAAATATCTAGAAAATATTCAATGTGAAACCTCACAGAAGAAAATTTGAGGACAATTTGAGGAAGTGAGCTAGTTCAGCAATGCATACTATATTTTTCAAATGCTTTTCTTGATTTACATTTATTAATTTATTATTTAAAAAAAATTAAGCCTGCCTTTAATTGCAAAAGCTGGCTCTTGTCAGTAACTACTGTATACCCCCCTTTTGCCAAGACCACTTCTGGGGTCTATTCGGTCACACATGCCCCATGGCTTCTGGCACCAAGCTCTTGATTAAGTCACTTACTGATGTGGTTGCGAAACCTCCAATTTTGTTTTCTACCCATAAATTCCCCCCCTTTTTTTTGTTATTGGCAGGTGCCCTGATTTCTACAGGCCATTGCAGCAGTAGCATTTGCAGATATTGCTGAGGTTCAGGGCATTTGTTCTAAACCACAGAGCCTAGGGCTTGCCGATCAGAAGGTCAGCAGTTCGAATCCCCGCGACGGGGTGAGCTCCCATTGTTCGGTCCCAGCTCCTGCCAACCTAGCAGTTCGAAAGCATGTCAAAGTGCAAGTAGATAAATAGGTACCACTCCGGCGGGAAGGTAAATGGCATTTCCATGCGCTGCTCTGGTTCGCCAGAAGCGGCTTAGTAATGCTGGCCATGTCTATGGCCTATAGAGCGAGATGAGCGTGCAACCCCAGATTCGTCCACGACTGGTCAGGGGTACCTTTAACTTTTCAAAAGGAAAACAGATTCTTGGGATCCTAACACATGTTTGGCTACTCTGAGGGACTTGCATTTACACAAACCATCAGGTGGTTTGGGTGCCTTTAAATGTATTTAAGAGGAGTGGGAATATTTTATTTGTTTATGCATTTATATCCCACCCCACAATGGACTGTATCTCCCAGATGACTTGCATCATCTCAGTAAAACAGTATAACGTATAAAATATAAAACAACTACGGGAGCACCTCCAGCGATTAGTCAAATGTATATAGGGTAAGAAAGGAGCAGGAATTCCTGGAGTGTTCCTCTAGCTGAATTGATTCAGATGTTTTTATGCTATGAACATAGGAAGCCGGCTTATAGCTCAATATTGTCATCACTGACTGGAAACAGATTCCCAGGATTTCAGGCAGCCCTGCCTGGAGACACCAGGGATCAAATCTGGGATCTTTTGCACAAAGAGCTTCGGTGAGAAAGAACCACTTTTCACACATCTTTCAACACTTGACCCCCCCCCCATTTGTATGTACCCCAGTAAAACTGCTGTATTGTATTTTTTTAAAAAATATATTTATTTATTTTTCCAAAAACAAAAAAAGACATCAAAACATCACAAAACAGCAAAGACACTACACCAAATAAAAAATAAGAAAAAATAAAATTTTAAAAACAAAAGCTCCAGTTTTCAGACTCATGTTTACAAAACTTTGTTTCTTGACCTCCTCACGCCTCCCTTTTTTGTGTTCCCCTTTGTCCAATTAAATACAGCAACTCCTTACCCTTCTTCAAAACTTATTTCCGGTTATTGTAATCACTTCTATTATGTCTCCAATCTTTCCTCCTTATAATTAAACACCTTTAACATATTGATTGCTTTGACATAATATAACCTTGTTTTTTCACCCTTTTTCTATTACATTTTTTACATATTTTTTAACACTGTACCACTGATGCCGTGTTATTTCATATCCAACATCATTTTAACATTCGTACACTTTACAGTGTTTCTGCAGATAGTTCTTAAACTTCTTCCAGTCCTCTTCCACCACTTCCTCTCCCAGGTCTCGGATTCTGCCAATTCCATGTAGTCTATTACTTGCATCTGCCATTCTTCCAGGGTGGGCAAATCTTGTGTCTTCCAAAAAACTGCTGTATTGTAAAGAGGGCACAGGAAGATATGGGATTGTGCATCCTTTGCACAGCATGGTCATCACACGGAACCAGGTGGGTCAAATCCTTTACACTGAGACTGAGAGATACAGAAGGAACCCTGGAAGAGGTGGCCACCATGCCAATTTGAATAAGAGATTTGGTACTCACTTCCAGAGAGCAGACTGGGAAATATCTTCTTTATCAAGTGTCTGCCCTTTATCAAGGAAGGATGGATGCTTAGGAAAAATGCCCTGTCTTGCTACATCTGGTGGCAAATAAAATGGTGCTGGAAAAAGCTTGCACAAGTGAAACAAAATCCATACTAACGGCAGCCACTTAATTCCTGCAAGTCACAGTAACGTCAGCTGGTGGGCCCTTCCTTCGTAAAATAACCGATCAAAAGTGAGACCCAAGCAGCCTTGGCTTTTGGCTGGGGTTTAGCTTTAAGGATGGCAAAATGATATCCTGCAAGTTTAAGGATAGGTTGGAGCAGGCTGGATTTTCAACCTGACCTTGTACTGACCCCTAATAACTTCCTGGTTCCTTGGGCAGAGAAGGATTTATGAACAAGAACAAAGAATAATGTGTCTATCCAAGCAGGGAAGAAAAAAAGAAAAAGGAAGGGGAGGGTGAAGGGAGAAAAAAACAGAGACAGTCACACTGTACTTTAGAGTGAAGTACTTCAGGGCCTGGTCTTCTGTAATTACCTACTCAGTTAAAAAAATAAAACCGGGGGGGTGTGTCAATTTTATATTAAAAAATCAATGTTTTAAACAATTTGATGAGCTCTCATAATTTTAAATCTCTCTACAACGTATACATTGCAGCCCTGATCACCTTCGAAGTGAAGTGCTCCAATAATTTTAAATTGTTCTGTACTGAAGAAGGACAAAAGCGCCCATACTATTCCAAATGAAAGCAATCTGAGAAATGTGAAGCACGCTGATAATTTTAAATATCACTCCCTGTCTAGGACTCTTCCCCTCATATCTATTTTGTCCTGTCCCTAGGGCAGTTAAAAAAAGAATTTCAAAACAAGTTTCACTGACTGTAAATTTTATTCTAACCTACAAACAGTAAAAATAAAACTGTAAATTTTATTCTAGCCCACAAACAGTTTTAAAAGCTCTTTGTAATAACTAAATAAATAAACCTTCCATTCTTTTATAAGATGCAGATTTTTAAATCTGCAAGCCACTCCAAAAAAAAAAAAATCAGAATTAATGAATATATATATGATACATATATATTATACACACACTATTCTTTGCAGAATACAGGAAATAAAATGTATGTGTAGATATTTTTTTTAAAAAAATGAACTCTAATGTTCTCAGCAAGCACTTTAAGTCCTAATGTAATTAAAACACTCTGATCCTCTTCAAATTAGAAAAGCAAATTGTTACATATCATAAGTGGGTTCTTTTCACTGTAATGACACTCACTTAGATGATTTATGACATACATTATTCTATATCAAAGGACAATGAAATAGGCATTACCAAAGGTAATCTCTGTAATGTCTGGGAAGGGATCTAAAGCCTCGGTGCAGCGATGAATGCTGTATTTAAAATGCAAAACCCAAAGACGTTATTATGGTTTTGATTTCTTATGCTGCAGCTTCCCCTGATCTCTCATATTACTGTGGCAACACAAAGGGTGTTTTGGGGTGTATTCTGTTAAGATAACAGATGGGGGGAGGAATGAAATATAAAGTCAGCGTTTCAGCATTCCTTCGGTGACAATTTTTGCCTTAAAAAAGTTAAGGGGGAGGGAAGAAAGCTTATAATCTCAGTGCATACAATTGATGCACAAAATGAAAATATAAAGAGCTCTTGGGATATGCTTGCTTTTAGCATGTAAAGCCTTGCAGCATTGTGCAATAAAGTAAACTGCTAAACTAACATGTAAACGAATCAGACTAACGAGATTTCCAGACGGGGTTATTCTTGCAACCTGCCTCTTGTGCGCTGGCAGTTCCTGATATCCTTATGTCTTTGTTTCAACTCTGGAGCTGCTACCCAAAGCCAATTTCCCGATGACCACTGAAGTAATAGCATTCATTTAATGCCATTAAAGGGACGCGGGTGGGGCTGTGGGTTAAACCACAGAGCCTAGGACTTGCCGATCAGAAGGTCGGCAGTTCGAATCCCCACAACGGGGTGAGCTCCCGTTGCTCAGTCCCTGCTCCTGCCAACCTAGCAGTTCGAAAGCACGTCAAAGTGCAAGTAGATAAATAGGTACCGCTCCGGCGGGAAGGTAAACGGTGTTTCCGTGCGCTGCTCTGGTTCACCAGAAGCGGCTTAGTCATGCTGGCCATATGACCCAGAAAAACAGTCTGCGGACAAACGCCAGCTCCCTCGGCCAATAAAGCAAGATGAGCGCCGCAACCCCAGAGAAGGGGTCAGGGGTCCCTTTACCTTTACCTAATGCCATTAAATCTCAAATGGCGGAATTGCAGAGGTCGTCTATGCCTGTAGGTGGTGCTGTGTGGATGCTAGGCTCCTCCCAGTTACCTCTCAGTGGTTTTTTTTGTGAAGAAGGGGAAGGTTGGGAGATTATACTGCTTTCATAGCAGCTCCTGGAAACCTCAGGAGGGAAGAATGTTGTTACACTCAGGTCCTGCTTGCAGACTTGCTTTACGGCATCACCCTCTCCCCACCTCTCAGCCTCCCCACAATTATTATTATTATTATTATTAGTGCTTTTTCTAGGGGTACGCAGGGGTACGCATACCCCTAAACATTTTGTGAATCTAAATTTGGCCTTATTGAGGGGCAGTATTTCAATATGAGTAGGAAAATGAGAGCACCCCTAAACAGTTTTTTAGGGGAGGGAAATAACTATTAGTATACTATTATTAGTATACTGCCCTTCATCTGAGATCCCAGACCAGCGAACAAAAGATAACACAAACTACATGACAAAGAAACAAAACAACCCAATAGCACCAGTTCATAAACACATTTAAAAGGCTATGCATGCATACCAGGGACACAGGTGGCGCTGTGGGTTAAACCACAGAGCCTAGGACTTGCCGATCAGAAGGTTGGCGGTTCGAATCCCCGTGACGGGGTGAGCTCCCGTTGCTCGGTCCAAGCTCCTGCCCACCTAGCAGTTTGAAAGCACGTGAAAATGCAAGTAGATAAATAGGTACTGCTCCGCCGGGAAGGTAAATGGCGTTTCTGTGTGCTGCTCTGGTTCGCCAGAAGCGGCTTAGTCCCTTGGCCAATAAAGCGAGATGAGCACCGCAACCCCAGAGTCAGTCACAACTGGACCTAATGGTCAGGGGTCCCTTTACCTTTACCTTATGATCCCTTCAGAATGTTGAATGTGTTTAAATGGCTAAGGTTGGTTCATTTTACAAACTATACATGATCTGCACACAGGAAAGTAAGGGGTGTGTGGGCATTTTTCCTGCCAGAGGCAGTTCCCTGGCAAGCACTGGTCAGCCCGGCTGCATTAGGATTGTAATGGAAGGGCACAGATCAATTTCCTTTGTTTCCTGAATGGGCCATACTTAGGAAGCTAGCCTTCCACCAGAAAGCTAGCCTGGCTATTGCTTGGATTTTAACGCTTGCTGGATTCCAGAATTAGAAGGGTATCGGCATACAGTGGTGCCTCGCAAGACGAAATTAATCCGTTCCGTGAGGCTCTTCGTATAGCGGTTTTTTCGTCTTGCGAAGCAAGCCCATTGACTGCTTAGCGGATTAGCGCTATTAGCGGTTTAGTGGCTTTTAGCGGATCCGCTGATAAGCGGCTTATCAGCGGATCAGCTGATAAGCGGCTTAGCGGCTTAGGAAAAGGGGGAAAGGGGGGGGGAACCCGCAGGAACTCGCAAGACATTTCGTCTTGCGAAGCAAGCCCATAGGGAAATTCGTTTTGCGAAGTGCCTCCAAAACGGAAAACCCTTTCGTCTAGCGGGTTTTCTGTCTTGCGAGGCATTCGTCTTGCGGGGCACCACTGTACAGTGTTACACCCCCCCCCAAAAAAAAAACCCCTGATAACAGAACCCAAGGAGAGTCCTGCAGGATCAGGCCAGGGCCCATCTAGTCCAGCATCCTGTTGTCACAGTAACCAACCAATTGCTAATGGGAACTTCGTGATCTCTGATCCAAATCCTAAGGTTTATGGCCTTATTATGTAGGTAAATGGGCAGCAGGTGAATTCTTATCTTTAGTTTGTGGAATTTACAGTTCCAGGAAAATACTCAGTGCCCTATGAATTACTCAGAGGGGTCAGCAAGGGATTTGGTAACGACGCCTTGTTCTTTTCTTGGTATCATTTGTTTTAAAATTACACGTAGACAGGCGTTCTTTCAGAGCTGATTCAAATAGTATTCTCCTAATGAAGGCGTTCATCAATTTGAGTCACTCTGTCACCCACAGGCACCAGATTGGTGACCCCTGTGCTAGACAGTTGTCAATCTCTAATAAAAAATACGCAGTTTATAAACCTACCTGTCTACGAACTGACCTGCAAACATAACCTATTGGGGCATGAAAGCCTGAGTGTCAACTGCACTGTTGGGACACACAGGCAAAGAGAGAGAATATTATAATCTGTAAATTTAAGACCATCACAACTGATGCCTCTTGTATAGGTATTCGGGGGCGGGGCAGAGTAGCAAGGCTTAGCTGAAAATTTTTCATCCATTTTTCAGTCTATAAATGCAAGGGGGAAAAGGATAAGAGAGGCAACGTGTTCACTGAGCAATCAGGCAGCTGCACTCTGAAGAAGTAGTATGTCTCAAGAAGTATGTCTCAAACAACTCTGTCTCCTGGACCTTACTATTGAGAAGATGTTCCTGGACAAAGCTAAGATCATTCACAACTTAATGACTTGCAACAGAAATATGAAAGGGCAAACAAGCTTTCTCTGAGGGTTTTCTTTTTTATACTCTGCACCCTGTTCACATGAGCTCTTCAGGTATTTTCCCAGCACTAACACATACTTCAACTCCTGCTCCGTTCTCATAGATAAAAGGAGGGACACAGGTACCTTTACTTCTCAGCTGTGATCTGTGTTCACTTCTTCCTGATCCTTGGAAAGAATTATGTGTGGCAATTCTAGAGGATGACTTGGGGGGGTGGGGAGCCCAGCACACAGGACCTCTGGGAAACCCTTGTCATGTTGGCACTAAACTTTGCCTTATGTGTGGAAACAGTGTTGGTTAAATTCAAAATACTAAGTGCCTAGAGACAGTCACATCGTGCATCCGTAGCAGTGAACAAAGAAGGAATGACCGCCGGGAGGAGCACAGAGAGAAGAAACGCCATAGTGCATCTGCAGAAGCACAACCAGATATCAGCTGCAAAAAAATAAAATAAAAATGTCTCTCCTGCATTGGTCTCTACAGCCACAGCAGGCGCTGCAACCTTCCAACAGTTTGACTCCACCCCCAAAGGCACACTCCTCCATTTTCTCCCAAGAGAGAAAGGTGTCAACACAATAATACTATTTGACTATTGTTCACATTCTTGAATATTCTTGGGCAATAAAGAAGCATGACGTTGGCCCCTGTGATGGTTCACATCTATTCTATACCTTCCCTGGCATGAAACCTTAAGGTGGAGCCAAAACAAAACAAGCCCCCTATTTCTAGCATCTAGGAATGTGAAATATTTTTCCAGGCCTGCTTGAACCTTGATTTTAAAACTTGGGAAACCTTTTCCTGAAGATCTCAGCCCTTTGGCAGCATGAGTATTATTTCTAGCACTCCTGAGAACGTATTAGCCAGACTGTCCAAGAGAGTCTCACAACTCAAGCTTCCCTTCCCATCGAAGCTGCTGCTCAGATTCTCAGCTGCCAGTTTGGTTCGGTGGCCACGCATTCCCAGCTCTTAGATTCTTGCTTCCTTGTTTGGCCCTTAGATCCGCTAAGAAAGCCAAACTATTTTCCCCCAGACAGACTCTTCCATATGCTATCCCTTCCTGAAATGTGTATCACTGGAAACAATCAAAATGCAAATGTCATTCCTTAGTCCGTTAATCAAAATATAAAATGGAGTTTGGCCAGCCTGGAAGAGCTGAAGTTTAGCTTCCTTTTTCAGAGCGCAGCAACCCCAGAGTCATCCACGACTGGACCTAATGGTCAGGGGTCCCTTTACCTTCACCTTTACCAATTCAAAATATCATTGAATGTTAAAGGAAACGTCTTTGGTCAAATATTTGCACATGCAGAGAATATCTAGAAAGTATTTAACAGCAAAGTTGACATGTATGCATTTAAGCTCCGTGTGTTGGTTGTGGTTGGGAGAAACAGTACATGGAAAACACACAGCAAAATATCCTTCTCTTTGCTCCCAAGAATAGTCGAAAGTGGTCTAGAGAAAGGTATTATGCATCCTGATGCTTAACACGACATAAAAATGTCTTTCTGCTTGCAACTGTCGGTTTTATTAGGTTTGCATCGTATTAGTGTCATATGAGTACTTGATTTCAATATAGCAATATGAAAGTGTGCATGTAATTTCACTTCTATATCACATTAATACTAAACTGCTGAACATGGTAGTAATATAAAACTAATGTGACAGAATACTACCAGTCTGAGATGATGTAAAAATTCCTGATATTGCAGAAAGTTATTCAGACCAAATACAGAACAATGAAGGAGCAGTTTGATTTTAAAAGTCTCTCATTCCTTTTCCTTGACCTGCTTAAAAAATCCTGATCATCAGGTAAAGCACCTGGCTTGTAATTTTTCCATTCATGGTTTTCCATCCCATAGTCTTTTCACTGACCCTGCATTCCATGATGCAGGCCAACCCTGTATAACATATCACACAATAGACCAAAGGTAAAGGTTAAAAAGGTAAAGGACCCCATGATGGTTAAGTCCAGTCAAAGGCGACTATGGGCTTGTGGCGCTCATCTCGCTTTCAGGCTGAAAGAGCCGGCGCTTGTCTACAGACAGCTTTCCAGGTCATGTGGCCAGCATGACTAAACTGCTTCTGACACAACAGGAAACCATGATGGAAACCGGAGTGCACGGAAACGCCATTTACCTTCCTGCCGCAGCGGTACCTATTTATCTACTTGCACTGGTGTGCTTTCAAACTGCTAGGTTGGCAGAAGCTGGGACAGAGCAATGGGAGCTCACCCTGTTATGCAGACCAAAAGAACCCAATCAGTTCTATATTGTAGCCTGCAATTGTTGTTCCTGAAAGTGGAAGTAATAATCAAATAACAGCCAAGAAGCTTAAATATTATATATATATATATATATATATATATATATACACACGACTGACACCCTTCTTCAGAAATTAAACCAATGTCCAGAACTTTAACATTCAAAACCTTACATTCAAAAACTTACATTGCAGAAACTTATAGCTATAGATGAATTAAAACATAATATTAACTGTTGCATTGGCTTACAGTCTCATCTTCTAACTTCCCAACAACTGTATTTCCCTCCCTTTCCAGAGCTCAGGACTCAGCCTTCTGTATCTCAATTAAGCACATGCCTTGCAGCTCCTATGAGAGATTTCCACTTTCACCTTCTCCTACAACTTTGCTTTCTTTCCTTCTTTCAAGCAGAGAAGAAGCACTCCAACAATCTATTCAAGTTAGCAGTGTTCACAGTGGATTCTAAAACACAGCCCTTTTGCTTCACATAAAATGGAGTCTCTCCTTCACTAGAAACCTCCCATGGTGACCAACGTTAGCCAATCACATGAGAACAACTAGAGAAGGCTCTAGAATTCAGTTACCAACCAGTAAAATTTAAACACTTAAGCAATGCTTACTTAACAAGGGTGGCATTGTGGGTTAAACCACAGAGCCTAGGACTTGCCGATCAGAAGGTCAGCGGTTCGAATCCCCGCGACAGGGTGAGCTCCCGTTGCTCAGTCCCTGCTCCTGCCAACCTAGCAGTTCAAAAGCACGTCAAAGTGCAAGTAGATAAATAGGTACCACTCCGGCGGGAAGGTAAACAGCATTTCCGTGCACTGCTCTGGTTCGCCAGAAGCGGCTTAGTCATGCAGGCCACATGACCCGGAAGCTGTATGCCAGCTCCCGCGGCCAATAAAGTGAGATGAGTGCCACAACCCCAGAGTCGGCCACAACTGGACCTAATGGTCAGGGGTCCCTTTGCCTTTACCTAATGCTTATGTGCATTTACATTTTCTTTTTTTAAAAAAATAATATTTATTACTTTTAAAGCTTACAAAAAAGAAAGAAAAGAAAAAAGACAAGAGAAAGAAAAAAAAGAAAAAACAATACAATACAATATATAAACAATACAAAACACAACCTTAACACATTAAACTAAACACAATAAGCTAAACAAAACAAAACAAAAACAATTTAAAAGCATACATCAAACCTTTTCCATACTCTGTCTTTCATTCCCTTGTTTCATCAACCTCCTCTCACCTCCCTTTTTGTATTCCACTTCTATTAATTGTTTCAGCAATTCCTTTCTATCTTTCTCTATTTTCTATCATATAAATGTCTTAACATATTTTTAATCTTCTTTCCATTAAAACTAGTATACTTATTTAAGCTTAACTCCTCATAACATTTCTACTAAGGCCATAAAATTTCATTCCAACATTTTTCTATCACTCATTAATTTTACAATATTTCTATATATAGACTTTAAATTTTCCAATCTTCTTCCACCATCTCCTCTCCCCGGTCTCAGACTCTGCCAGTCACTTCCGTCAACTCTATACAGTCCATCAACCTGGAGATCTTATGTCCGAGGCTCTTAACTCTTTTCCAAGTCCCTTCTGCAGATCTTCTTCATATTCTTTGATGCTATAGAGCAGATCTCGAGGAAACTCCGACCTAACAATACTTTTATTCCTTCTCGACAGGTCAGCCAAATTTCCATAGTTAAAGCTAAAATCCATAAAGTATTTCAGGACATGTTTCAAGATTCCTTCAAATCCAAAGGCCCCCAGAACTCCAGTCTCCTCCTGACCCAAGTCCATGTCTCAAAAGTCAGTTAATCCCTGCATGGAGGAATCTTTCCAGCTTTCCTTCTCCAGTCCAGGCCAGGCTCCGATCCTAAAAATCTGACTTTTTCTAGATTCAATCATAAAAGGCCTCAACTTATAGCCCTCAATTTGCCTCTGTAAGGATGAGGCTCCCATTTGTATTATTTTAGGTTCAACAACAACAACAACTTTCTCCTTCTCCTTCTCCACATTTTGTTCTGCTAAAGTAGATTCCTGTAGCAAATCCTGAATAATTTCTGTATTGGTGCTCACTTTTTGTCCCAAATTAATCACTTTTTGTCCCAAGTTATCAATTTTAGTAGTCATAACATGTGTCTTCTTGTGAAGCTGTTCCAACGAATAGCTTATCTTACATAATGCAGTCACTAAGGCTCCTCCTGTCGACATTCTTAAATAGTCCAAGGTCAATCCCTGATTCTCACAGTTCTTATCCTGCTGCTGGAGATTCCCCAGCTCCACTCTTGTAACAGTTTCAAAAGCTCCCTCTAGAGGGAAAACAGTCTCCACTTGTATCAATCCTTTCAAGCACAGTTCTAAAAGTAAAGTTAGTTTCAATTTTCAGTTACTTTTCCTCCTTTTTAAATGCAGAAGAGGGCAATGGAAACAATATATTTCTCTTATTTAACTAACTGTCAACATACGTTTTATTCACAGTCAATGAACTCTCCCAAAACGTCAATCTACTGGCAGCCCGTTTCCAGGTTCAGAGCAGTGGTAATTTAATTTTTATCACTCTCTCCTGCAGGCTTACATGATCCAAAATTTCCCCCCTCTTCTCCTGCTTCCAAGGGGGGGGGGGTTTAATGATTTTAATCGATGGAAGTTTAATCCTTTACATAAGGCTTTCCAAGACCTTAGCTTGCAGCTTCTTTGCTTCAATCTATTTACAAAAGGGGAAGGCGGACTTCCTGTTTGAAACCTTCCCGTTTCGGTACCAAATTAAGACGTTTGTAAATCAAATTTTCCATTCTACTCACGGGTAGTTGTTTAGAGTCAAATTGTCCACAGGAAAAAGTCAGCGCTCTCCGGCAACAGCAATGCGGCTTCACTCCGTGAAAAAAGCAGTCAAGTTGAAATACCGCGCCACTCACCCCACGTCGCTCCGGTTCCCCAAAATTGGGTTTCCCCGCGAGCAGGGGAGGCGCAAAGGGTGCCAGACAAATCCCACGTTCACAAGCTTCTCCCGCCTGTGATTTTAGTGGGTCTCCGCCTTCGCCATGGCGGTCAGACCCTGATTTCCACGGAGCAAATTCCTCCCAATCGGAGGAACTCCGCCATTGCGGGAGGCGCCAACCCGGAAGTCACATTTTCAGTGAATTAAATTACTATGCTTAACACCGACGGCCCTGGAAGACATGGCCAGTAGACTGCATCCACTTTCATGGATCCTAATTTTACAGGCCTGATGGCTAACCAGTTCACTTCCGGGTCATGTGGCCAGCAGGACTAAGCCACTTCTGGCGAACCAGAGCAGCGCACAGAAACGCCATTTACCTTCCCGCCGGAGCGGTACCTATTTATCTACTTGCACTTTGACGTGCTTTTGAACTGCTAGGTTGGCAGGAGCAGGGACCGAGCAACGGGAGCTCACAACGTCGCAGGGATTTCCCATAATGCCATGGCCTGGTTTCCCCTACTACTGCACTGGTAGTGCTTCTGTAGCCTTTGTGGAGGAAATAGTGCTCTAACCACCTTGGGAAGTATTATCTTTGCTCCCTATGTGCCCCATTTCACTACAAGGAGGCAAGGATTCCTTTTTAGACACTGTTGTTTGAGGCCCAAAGCAGTTACCTCAGGCAAAGGGAAGCCCCAGTTTGCCTGGGAAGAGATTTCTTCCACTGCCGTTTCTGAAAAAAAAAGCTTATTCTCATGGAGCGAGAGGAGAAACGGAACCAAACAGGCACTTCAAGAGGGAGGGAAATGTGAATGAAATTGGTCATTTAAATTAAAGGGGGGGTGTCAAGAAAAAAGGCTGGTGTAAGTGATTGATCTGAATCAAGTTTCCCATTGATCATTTCTTGATATATTTTCTTAAAATGATGCAGATTTTACCATTAAGCTGCATATTCTAGTGTTGTTTTGTTCTAATAACTAGCCTTGCTTCTTGCACTTGTCAGATTGCATGTATTTTATGGGTTTTCCATTTTTAAAAACCTATAGTGGGAATGTGTTTAAAATATTCTCTTGCAGGGATAGTATGACCTGCAGCCAGAAAAGTTTGTGAGGCTTAAACACACACACACACACACACACACACACACACTGGTTTTAAGTTTTTTTTTTTAAAAAAAAATATTAATTTATTTATCTGTGGTAATCCATTCTGAATTTTGTTAATTTGCTAGTTTAAGGAACGGTTCCTTGCACATTGCGGAAGGAAAGGAAAGGAAGGAAAGAGTTGCCAGATGAAAAACACAGCAATGTGTTCATCTCAGATTCATTTTTAGAAATGAATGGCACGTTTCCCACCTTTAAAGTATACGTCACACTTTCATGAATCAGGAGGTAAAAATTCAATGGCATGGGTTGCTGCTTAAATACAAGAATGTAAGAGCTGTAACCACTAGCTCAAAACCCCTGACTGCATATTGGGTATAAAAGCAAGTCTTTTCGCGGTAGCTTTCAGCATGTCTCTGAGCACCTCTGCCACTCTGTCTGTTTTAAGTCTATGCATCCTTCTGGCTCTCCTGTAGCAATCTAGGACTACATTTGCACCCGAAAAAGCACATCCCTTTGTTTAATCAAACTCTCAAATACCAGCAATACAAGTTAAGGCGAGTTCAGCATAAAAGTAAGTGGACATATAGGGCTATGCCATTAAAAAAATGCCCTTTAGGTTTGCCTTTTTATTTTATTTTTAATTTTGGGTGCAATATTATTATTATTACTTGCACAATTTGTATTTAGGAACATTACTGCTTTAAGAGAGAAAATTTTAAACCCTCAGAAATTACTCTCAGTCTAACGAGTTCTTTTCCACTGACTACAGACATCATTAGGGGATGCCTATAGCCTGGGGCTGTGCATGAACTTTTTCTTCTAACTGTACACTTTATGTATAATTTAGCTTCCTTGCCTAAATTATTCAAGCAAATAGTGAGTGAAAATAATGGAGTTCACTGAAACCTTCCAGAGTATTAGAATAAAACAGTTTTTTATGTTGATTTGAATTTTTAAGCTTTTTAATCATGGGTTTCAAATGGAATATGAATGTTTTCAGCTCTTCATGGCTTGTCCCCCTGTGCCTTCTCCCTCTTTCTTCTCCCCGCCCTCCCCTGAAAAAGAAAATAAGGCAGGAAACTGCCTTTAACAGTTTATACTGTCAATTAATAAACACTGCTGAGGTAGAAAGCTACCTAAGGTAGAAAAGTTAACAGCTGAGAGGCACAAACTGTAGATACATTGTGCGTGGGGATTTCCTCTCAATATCGCTGTGTGCCCTACACTTAAAGCATATGATAGGTCAGCCTCATAAAGAGGCCCACAAAAGTTACTAGCCTAGTCTCTGGTTTGTTAAAGGGCTAGTAGTTTGTGCAGCCAGCCAGCAACTTAAAAAATCGCCTTTCCTCCAGTGGACTAGCTTGGTTTCCATGCTGGTCACAAAGGAAGAGGCTTCCTTCCACCACTGTCAGTGGGCTTGTTTCTGGTAACCTGCAGCTATTGCGGCTGTTGAGTCATTAAATACAAAGCTGTGGTCAGTCTTTCCAGGCACTTGGTGTTTGTTTTTGTTTTTTTAGTGTACCGAAAGCATAGCACCTACTAACATGTTGCAAAGGATCCTAATTCTTAAAGTAGTGCAGATGTTGTACTACCAAACATTTCCTTCTCTCTGGAGGAAAATTGCATTTTCCCAGTGATAAACCATAATATTTTGCTTTGGGGGAAATGCTCCTATTTCAATAGAGCCATGTGGATTTGAAATCTGATTGCTTGTGCACATATTATTAATGCTAACACTGATTAATATGTCCACTATGTCACTGGCGTTGTATCAGGGTCTCTGGGTGCATTCAGAAAGAATGTGTTAACTGATCAACCACCATCTTCAGATTAATGAAACCTGAGGACACTTGAAATGTTTTTAACATTATTAGGCTGAACAGCTTGCGACGTGCAAATTTGCTGAAATTCCTTACTACAGATCTTAGGATAATAGAAAAATTGGAACCAAGTCTGGCGTAGTTACACTCCTGCTGTTACCTAATCTCATGATTTGATAATGTCTTGATCTGTTTTCTCTGTGGTTTTTCCTCTGTCGCTGTCTCTCCCTCATTAATATATGTCTTTTTTAAATAAAAAAATAACCTATGTATCTTGGCATAGTAGAGGCTCAGGGGGGGAAAGGGCTTTGAAGTTGTGCAAAGTGGGCAATTGCAGTTCCTTCATCTGCAAGAAGATCTGATGAAAGAAGATTAAAGCAGAGAGGGAAATGTCTCTTCAGAGAAGTAGAGTTGTGTTCCTTGTAAACATGCAAAAAGTAGTCATCATCAACATCCATCCACTATGCAAAGCTGACTGTATTTCTTAGGATTTGAGTTTCTACATAGAATTGCTGCATAACTCCAAATCATTGTGATAAATGATCTGATCCACTGGACTGGGAATATTGGAGATGGAAAGATATTGTGATGGTGCTTAACACCCAAGGTGCTCTAGGATACAGTAAGTGATAAACATTAGCCCCACAATGGAGAGCTTTGAAGAGCACAGATAGAGCACAGTCTGGTATGTCTATTTGTCTCATTGAAATGAACAGGTTGTGACCCTGATTATTTCAAAGGAATCTAGGCGTCCAAAACTTCCTCTGAATCGTGCATACGTATCTACTGAAATGTTTTGGTGGAGCTGGTTTTGTTTGAATAAACCTTCAATTTGGCAATCACCACAAAGGCACAA
This sequence comes from Podarcis cretensis, assembly GCF_951804945.1. Taxonomy (NCBI): domain Eukaryota; kingdom Metazoa; phylum Chordata; class Lepidosauria; order Squamata; family Lacertidae; genus Podarcis; species Podarcis cretensis. The sequence continues at coordinate 119,462,748 of NC_137172.1, read as the reverse complement.
AATTCAGATTCACAAAATTCAGCCGCAGGATTTGGGGTTGTTGCTCATAACTGGTAGCCACTGGGGATTAGCAACCCAACTTCATACAGTCAGACTCTCAGAAATGTATGCACTCCAAAATTCCACTGAAGGTTAGAAAGAGCAAGAGTTTAATGTGAAGTCTTGATAGGAGCTTAGATAGAAAAGAGTCAATCTTCGTGGTCCATGAAGCAGAGATGAGAAATACTTCATGTGCATCCATGCTTACTCTTAGTACCTGACCCAATACTTCATTATTTCACCAGAAGTCTGAATTAGCTGGCATAACCTTTGGATCAAGTCCTTTATAACTTATGCAGTACAGACTTCCATACGATTCTAGATCTATTTAGTGGACCATAACACTATTTGTGCAACCTTAGGAATCTTCAGAGGTTCCATTCCAATAATCATCTAGAAGTTTGAATATTTATCTGCTGCCTGCCTATCCAAACATATTCATAACTTTTTTCTCAAACCTTCTTTCGGAGAATGGGGGATTTGCCTGAAATATTTTCAATAGGTTACTGGGACAAGAAACAGAGAGAACACCAAAGACTTATGAGTTTCTAAAACGGCTGCTTCAGAGTTAGTTATTTTTATTACAATAATGTTAATAATTGCTTTCCCCAAGTGATATTCTGAATCTGTTCATTACCAATTGGGCATGGTCAAACAATCTTCATAAGAAGCCACAACACTTATACAAGTTTTAAAATTGAACTGTTTAGGTATGCACCCAATATATTTTTCTGTGAATTTGTGAACACATCTAAGTAAGCCCTGCATGAATTGAAAGGTGCCCCCAGATTTTACAAGAGCCTAAATCTAAATCATGTTTTTACACACTTTCTCAAAAAAAGTGCTTTCCCTGGCATAGGATCAAGGGAAAAACTGTAGCTTTTCTTCTCTGTGTCTTTCTGTAGGACATCCAAATGGCTCTTCATAACAACTTTTTGGTGGATGGTCTTGAGGTGAAGACCTTGCTAGCATTGTAAGGGAACCAGACCACTGTCACAGAGAAACTGGAGTAAATGGGGAAAGAAGAAGTGAAGAGTTCCTTCATATTTACTTTGCAATGATGCAGTCTTTTGAGGTGCCTTCTGAACATGTTTGTCTGGGGCTGGGGCCAAAGTAGCCACACCTGTACACAGGCTGTGGCTCAGTGTCTCCTCCAGATCCAAACAGACTTGTTTTCTCGAACCCTCTCCTGAATTTTACACTGTTTAGTACAATCCTTAGTCATGTAACAGTATTGCTCTATTCTGCTTTGATCAGACCACATCTGTGTCCAGTTCTGGCCACCACTATTTAAGAATGATGTTGACAAGCTGGAACGTGTGTAGAGGAGGGCAACCAAGATGATCAAGGGTCTGGAAACCAAGCCTTATGAGGAGCGGTTGAAGGAGCTGGAGATGCTTAGCCTGGGGAAAAGTAGACTGAGAAAAGATACGATAGCCATCTTCAAATATCTCAAAAGCTGTCATATAGAAGAGGGAACAAGCTTGTTTTCTCCTGCTCCAGAGGGTAGGACTCAAACCAATGGATTCAAGTTACAAGAATGAGCACTCACACTTTACATTGTGGGTGCCCTTTGTGGGATCGCGTGTGGTGCTACAGTTCTCAGGGAGCTTACTGGCAAACCGGGGCTGGCTTGCCTCTCAGTGTTAGTTTTTGGAGGTTCACGCCCAGCCTCAGTAACTATTTGAAAAGCAATTGTACTATATAGATTACGCTAGTAGGACTTCAAGAAGTTTTGTAAGGAGGACTATATGAAATATTGCAAGGAGGACTATGAAGAGAATTATTGGTTAATGATAATTAAAAGTAATAGAGAAATTAAGAAATGCAGAATAAGTGATAAAGAACAGAAAATCTTCAGAGGTTGTTGACGGAAGTCTAAAATACTGTATAAGATAAGAAGTTATGTTAAATGACTGTTGGAAATGATATGTTAAAAAATTAATAAAAATGTATATAAAAAGAAAAGAAAAGAAAGCTGCCCATAATTTTGCACGAGCAGAAAATGTTTTTTTAAGGGAAAGGAGAATGTTAGCCGCTTTGAGACTCCTTAAAGGGAGTGAAAGGCGGGATATCAAATCCAAACTCTTCTTCTTCTTAAAAAACAAAAACAACAACTAATACCCTGTTTTGGTGCTTTGTCTGTCTAATACAACTGTGTCCGGGATTTTACTACAGGATTCCACAGCACTCATCTGTTTCCAGACACCAGCACAAAATGTATAGCATGTGTATTTGGCACAGTTATACAAACACAAAACACAACCCTTATTTTCCTTTGCAGGCCTAAAAGTTCACACATGCCCTACTGCACTGATAATACCACTGAACAGTTCCCTGACATAAGGTTTAAATAAATATATGTTTAAATGAAGGGGGCAGGGGGAGAAGAGCTGAGAACTCGGGAAACTATTGGTCGTTCCCTTTTTCATCAGGTCAACTAAGCAGAAAAGAAAGAAATGGCTTGTGAAATCTCTTGATAGAGTTGCATTATTTCCCACAGAATTCAAATTTGCAAAAGCCTCCTGCAACTCTCCCTTATGAGAATTTCTTTTCCAACATTGTTAGCGATAACATATATCCATAGGTAAGCTCAGCCCATCTTCCCAATTCCCCGTATCTCTTGAAAATTAATGTATTCCCTTAAGCCGATATAACTTTCTGACATCTCGATCATCTATCCTTTTATCTCACTCTTCCCTTTAGTTTGAATTTTTGTTTTATTTTTAGTTTAAAGCAAGCCTGTGCTAAATCTATATGAGGCTTATTTTTTCTTACAAAAATGCCACTTATTGGACTTGGTGAAAGACCAACAACCTCCTATTCAGTGTGAAATGGTTCTCTTTCGTTTAGATGTGAAGTTCGTGGCCAGTGCTTTTTTCTGGAGGGACACAGGGGTACGCATACCCCTAAACATTTTGTGAATCTTTGCACTTTTGTCCATTTTCTGTATTTATTTCCCCCGATTTGAAAATGGTGGTTTTCTTGAGTCAAAATGAGAGTACCCCTTAAACATTTTTTAGAAAGAAGGCACTGGTTTGGGCACATTTTCTAGAAGTGCTCCAGGTTCTTCTTTGGTATCTTATGGGCTGGCAAGTGTATACACTATATTGAAAAGTGTATGATTTCTTTCTTGACCCTCATGTTCCATTAGGAGTATGCCAACTTTATACTTTTCAGATGCGAGCCCTTGTTCCATATTTGCCAGAGCTGTAGCCACTGCTGCCACCAGCCTTGTGGCAAAGTTTACTTCCGCAAGTGGTTCCATCAGATAGAGCAGCACTTAGTATATTGTTGTTTGCATCTGTCTGCCTCGGGAGGCAATGGAAGAGTGTGCCATCTGGGGTGAAGTCACACCGTTGGAGAGTTACAGCGTCTGCTGTGGCTGTAGAGACCGATACAGGAGAGATCCTGGCCAAACTGCACTGACTGCCAGTTAATTTCCGGGCCCAATTCAAAGTGCTGGTTCTGACCTATAAAGCCTTAAACAGCTCAGGACTGCAATACCTCAAGGACCACCTCTCCCCATATAAACCAATCCAGACTCTGCGATCATCATCTGATGCCCTTCTTCATGTACCTCCTTCAGGAAAGGTCCAGAGGTTGGCACAGGGAGGTTCATCTGGTGCCTTCATTATACACCTTTAGGTGCCAGGCAAACATGTTCCTCTTCAACCAGGCCTTTGGCTAATTAATATCCTATGGCCCTTTAAATGTGTTTGTGGCAGATGGGGTTATTGTCTTGTTTTGTTTTTGTTCTCACAGTTTTTGTGCTTTTATCATGTATTTTCATCTTGTGAAGTCCCCTGAGCTCTTGGGATGAAGGGTGATATATAAATTTAATTATTTAATAAATTGCTTTCAGCTGGGGCAGATAGAGGCATCTAGATGTGCTGCTACAGATGCACCATGGCGTTTCCTCTATGCGCTCCTTCCTTCTCTACCTACCCACAGCTATGGATGCATGACCTGGCTGCCTCCAGGCACCTGGTATGTGCTTGACAAGTAATGCTGGTGTTATTTGCTATTGAACAACACGCTTATGTCTTTATAATAATAATAATAATAATAAATTTTATTTATATCCCGCCCTCCCCAGCCGAAGCTGGGCTCAGGGCGGCTAACAACAATCAAAATAATCCAACGATTCTAAAAACATTTCATTATAAAAATTAATTAAAATCAAATTGATGGCAACCAATAAGCAAAATTCTGTGCAGATTGCCAGAGGAGGGGGGTCAGGCTGCGCCCTGACCAAAGGCCTGGTGGAACAGCTCTGTCTTGCAGGCCCTGCGGAAAGATGTCAAGTCCCGCAGGGCCCTAGTCTCTTGTGACAGAGCGTTCCACCAGATTGGAGCTGCGGCCAAAAAGGCCCTGGCTCTAGTTGAGGCCAGCCTAACCTCTCTGTGGCCTGGGACCTTCAAGATGTTTTTGTTTGAAGACCGTATGTTCCTCTGTGGGACATACCAGGAGAGGCGGTCCCGTAGGTCATGTTATGTCATGTTAAGCAACAGTATATACACCTGCACTTGGGAGAACATGCACGAACATTTCATAAGGTGGGCCAAAAGTAAACAAAGGAATAATTTTGTAAAAAGCAGAAGCAAAAAGCACTGCCCTTTTAAAATGCTGACCCAATGTTCTGCAGGAATTTGTCATTTGTCTTTCTTTAAGCTTGGTTGAACTGCCCTTGGAATCCTTCTGAGCTCTAGAGAGATATATTGGTTTTGTTTGTTTGTTGCTCTCATTTCCAATGCACAGAAGTTCTTTGAGCCAATATTTCATTTTGGCATTCACACTGTACATACAACATGCAATCATAGGAATGGAATGGTGGGCCTGTCTATGTAAAAATGCAAGTGCAATGCTCTTCCTTATAATGAATGCTTGAGCCTTGTACTCGGCTTTTTACAAAATGCGTTTCTGCTTAAGTATCAGATAATCACAATGAAATATTCTTAACATTCCATCCTGTAAATGGAATTTTGATGTCACACACATTTCTCCATCAGTTTTGCTCAGGAATGAATTAATGACAGTACTGATGATGGACGCATACATTAGCAACTCTTCCTAGTGAGATGCTCTGGCCTGTCATATTATCATGCAGAGCTAAACAATGGAACTGTACTCCTGGAGAAAGAACTCTGTGTGACAGAGACCAAAAAAAGACCAAGCATACCAGTTCACTTTCACATGCTACACAAACCAGCTGTTGCTATTAAAAAACAGCAACAACACCCTGTAATATTTGTGTAATGTACCATGATGTACATTAAGCCATTTGGCGGCAATAAAGAAATCACAGTACAGTGGTACCCCAGGTTAAGAACTTAATTCGTTCTGGAGGTCCGTTCTTAACCTGAAACTGTTCTTAACCTGAAGCACCACTTTGGCTAAGGGGGCCTCCCGCTGCCGCCGCACAATTTCTGTTCTCATCCTGAAGTAAGTTCTTAACCCGAGGTACTATTTCTGGGTTAGCGGAGTCTGTAACCTGAAGCGCCTGTAACCTGAAGCATCTGTAACCCGAGGTATCACTGTATAGGTTCTGGGGGAAACTGGGAAAGTCTAATTTTGATAGAGCCTCTAAAACTGGGGTGAAGAACCTGTGGCTCTCCAAATGTTGGAGTCTAACAAGTTCCCCATTGATGCAAACATATGAAAAAGATTCTGAATTTGAATTTGTGACATGAATCAGAAAATGACTCCTTGAACTGTGTCTGGGATGTCTATGATACCTGTCATATTTGACTGCATTGGGCAATACATTCCACTAAACCCTTCAAGTACAGTGGTACCTTGGTTGTCAAACGGCTGGGTTCCCAAACAAATCAGCTCCCAAACAACGCAAACCCAGAAGTAAGTGTTCCGGTTTGCAAATGTTTTTTGGCAGCTGAACGTCCAGTGCGGCTTCCACAGCTTCCGGTTGGGTGAAGGAAGCTCCTGCAGCCAATCGGAAGCCACGCCTTGGTTTTCGAAAGGTTCCGGGAGTCAAACACACTCCCGGAATGGATTAAGTTTGACAACCAAGGTACCACTGTATATATATATATATCTAAGTGAACAAGTCTTAAACTCAACCAGTAATTGCTAAATAACAAAGCTGATTCCAGTTCAGATAAACTTTATCTGGGCATATTCATATTACGGACTGAAATTGATCTAAAAATCATTCCCTCTTCCCAGGAAATCCTGAGAACTGTAGTTTAGTGAAGGAGATCGGGGACCTCTAAATGTGGAATGTGCGCATCACCATAGAATAATTTGGTGGTTCTCTTACACAGATGTCAAATGAATATTTGCAGAGGAGAAATTATCTTCTCCTTCAGCTCCCCACCCACTTGTGACGTCTCATCTTCTACCAGATTGGCAACGCAGCGCCTTTCTCTCAAGGCTGAACAAACCAACTACTTGGAGAAACTGGAGACTTTAGTTTCAAAAATTCTGGGACCTGAGAGATACCAAAGGGCACACTCTGGAGCACACAGCACTGTCTCTTCCTTCCCTACCCCGCCCCCCGACTGCATGTTTAATTCGGGTTTCTAAACCCTGATTAAATGTTAGGTTGCCAAAGGTAGGAACACAGCAACTCTCCTTCTTCCCTTGCTCCCCTCCTGCAGATTTAATTGGGGTTTAAAAGCCAAATTAAACTTTAGGGCTGGCCCCTGAATCATTTGGGGTCTGGTTAGGTGCCAGATTGGATCAGGGAGCGGGTGGCAGGCACAGATCTACTGACTGCTGCCTCACATTGCTGCTTAGCATCTGTTCTAGAGTCCCCAGCAGATACACCAAGGGACAACGATGCTACTGACTTTTACTGAAAGAATTCTAATTACTGTCCCACAGCCCAGGCTAATCTTTCCCCTTTGGTTGGCTGGCAACATTAATTGGATCTGTTTCACTTGGGCATAAACCTCCATGCTTATACAAGGGATGCACAGTAGATTTTGGGGAGAGTGGGGGGAGACCTGGAAGTGTGTGTGTGAAGGTTCTGTTTATTAACTGAATAGAAAAACTGGTTAAGGAGAAGAGAAGTTGGCAGTTGGGGCCTTAAGTTATTCACCAGCTTTATTCTGCAAGGCTGGCATTCAGCGCCAGCACTGTGCATTGAGCAAAGAGGGTGAACGATGCAGTTCATTGAGAGGCAGCGATTCAATAACCAGCCCTGAAAATGATAGTATTACAGTTGGTCGTGTGCCATGCAAACTTAATGCCTGGATTCTTGAACTGGCAGCACCAATCCAACAGCCAATTGTTCCTTTTTTCTGAGGCTCCTCTCTTTTCCCCTGTGCTATTATCCTACAAATTGAAATTGGCCTTTGTTTTAGACTGATAGCCCATAGCATGGCTTAGGGAGATGAGACTTTATTGGGTGACAGAATGCATTATAATTGGAGGCCCACCGAAATAGGATGGAAATTGAAATGTGATGGCTGCATTGGTAAGTGCATTTCACCGGTGCCATTGTCTTGCGGTGGATCTGATAGCTCGTTGGGAAAGTAGTAAAAATGAAATTAGCCTAGACATCATGTTTGAAAAATAGTGAGGAAATTATTCTTTCTCTTTGTGGCAAGGGAATGCATCCTTCGCTTCCTTGGCAGAAAAGGAAGCTGTATTGTGGCAGAATTTCTTCCTGGCTCTTAAAACTTTAGCATCCCTTTCCCCAAAGATACTAGGGCAACTGACCACAGCACCTGTGGGAAGAAGAAGAAGAGTTTGGATTTGATATCCCACTTTATCACTCCCCTTCAGGAGTCTCAAAGTGAATCCGGTACCCCAGATTACAAGTCTACCACTCTTAACCGCTCTGGTTGAGTTGCTGGAATATTAAGCGAAAGGTCTCCCCAGCATCCCATAATAGCCCTGTGTGGCTAGCAGATAACAGGGGTTTTGTTTCACTGACCTAACCAAGGTATGGAAAGGTGTGTAAGTGCTAAAATACAGTGATACCTCGGGTTAAGAACGTAATTCGTTCTGGAGGTCCGTTCTTAACTTGAAACTGTTCTTAACCTGAGTTACCACTTTAGCTAATGGGGCTCCCTCTGCTGCCGCCGCGCTGCTGCTGCTGCTGCGTGTTTTCTGTTCTCATCCTGAAGCAAGGTTCTTAACCCGAGGTACTATTTCTGGGTTAGCGGAGTCTGTAACCTGAAGCATCTGTAACCTGAAGCGTCTGTAACCTGAGGTACCACTGTACCAAGGAGGCTTTTTGTAGCCCCACCCCTTCTTCAACTTGCAAGTGAAAAACTCTTGGGCGAGTGGTTTCATTTAGGACTAAACTACACTTTATGGTAGAGGAACACGTGTGGCACTGTGGTCTAAACCACTGAGCTTCTTGGTCTTGCCGATCAGAAGGTCGGTGGTTTGAATCCACGCTACGGGGTGAGCTCCCGTTGCTCGGTCCCAGCTCCTGCCAACCTAGCAGTTCAAAAGCATGAAGTGCAAGTAGATAAATAGGTACCGTTCCGGCGGGAAGGTAAATAGCATTTCTGTGCACTGCTCTGGTTAGCCAGAAGCGGCTTAGTCATGCTGGCCACATGACCCGGAAGTTGTCAAGATGAGCGCCACAACCCCAGAGTCGTCCACGACTGGACCTAATGGTCAGGGGTCCCTTTACCTTTACACTTTATGGTGAACATGTGCTGGTGCAAACATGCTGGCAGGAGCACCAGATTGGCTCCACGGGTGCATTTGCACTGTGCAACCTCACCACTGACTTGTTCTTCCTTTTCATGGTTTGCAGGAGTGACTCAGCTAGAGAGACATCAGTTAAGTGGTGCCATGTCACTGCATCATCTTCTATATTCTTTCCCAGCTTCTGACTGTTCAGTAGCATGACATATATATTAACTTCTTCATCTTATTTGCATCTATCATCGATCTACCCTAGATATGCCATTCCAGTAGCATGTTTGGCGGAGGTGCTTTGATACAACATACAATTGGCTCTGCAACTTTACGCATTATGTTCTTTTCCTGCACAAAATGTGCAGTGTTCACTCACTCCATATATCCCAGAAGGCTTCTCTTGCTAAACTTTGTTTTAAATAATTATTTTATTTCAATTATTTCAATTATAAATTATTGTTATTATTTAAGAAATGGATTTATTAGAATTGAATGTCCACAAAGATATTAAAGGCTTTGGCCAGCATCTAGGCTGCAGTCCTTTATGCAACCAGCTTGGGAATGACCAAACCCAAAGAGTGCTCACTTAGGTGAGCACCACAATTTAAAAAGAATATTGACAAGCTGGAACGTATGCGGAGGAGGGCAGCCAAGATGATCAAGGGTATGGAAACCAAGTCTTATGAGGAATGCTTGAGGGAATTGAGAATATTTAGCCTGGAAAATAGGAGAGTGAGAGGAGCTGTGATAGCCATATTCCAATATCTCAAGGGCTGTCTCATGGAAGATGGAGCAAGCTTGTTTTCTCCTGCTCTGGAGAGCAGGACCCAAACCAATGGTTTCAAGTTACAAGAAAGGAGATTCCAAATAAACATCGGGAAGAACTTTCTCAGAATACATATCCAGAACCATCATTGATACATCACTGATACATAATACATGTGAAAAGGATCTAGGAGTCTTGGTTGACCACAAACTTGACATGAGCCAACAGTGTGACGCGGCAGCTAAAAAAGCTAATGCAATTCTGGGCTGCATCAATAGGAGTATAGCATCTAGATCAAGGGAAGTAATAGTGCCACTGTATTCTGCTCTGGTCAGACCTCACCTGGAGTACTGTGTCCAGTTCTGGGCACCACAGTTCAAGAAGGACACTGACAAACTGGAATGTGTCCAGAGGAGGGCAACCAAAATGGTCAAAGGCCTGGAAACGATGCCTTATGAGGAACGGCTAAGGGAGCTGGGCATGTTTAGCCTGGAGAAGAGGAGGTTAAGGGGTGATATGATAGCCATGTTCAAATATATAAAAGGATGTCACATAGAGGAGGGAGAAAGGTTGCTTTCTGCTGCTCCAGAGAAGCGGACACGGAGCAATGGTTCCAAACTACAAGAAAGAAGATTCCACCTAAACATTAGGAAGAACTTCCTGACAGTAAGAGCTGTTTGACAGTGGAATTTGCTGCCAAGGAGTGTGGTGGAGTCTCCTTCTTTGGAGGTCTTTAAGCAGAGGCTTGACAACCATATGTCAGGAGTGCTCTGATGGTGTTTCCTGCTTGGCAGGGGGTTGGACTCGATGGCCCTTGTGGTCTCTTCCAACTCTATGATTCTATGATTCTATGATTCTAATCATCATGTCACAAAGAGGGAGGGGAGTCTTGAGGTTACCCAAGTTCATCAACTTGCCCTGGTTATCAGATCAAGTTCCCAACACCTTAAGTACCCACCACCTAAAGAACAATAAAACTATCAATACATATCCTTGCCTTCTGGCCTTCCCAAGGATGAGCTGTGGGAACACTTGGCCTCAGGAAACCTATCAATGGATGTTCATTGTTCCCCTCAAGGGAGGGGTGCTGTGTACTTGACTGTATATCCCAAGGATTATGGGAGGTGGTGGTATCCAAGTTGAGTATGTGACTTCCCCCTTAGAGGATTATGGAGGAAGACGATGTCCAAGTCCGCCTTTCCTTTTGAAGCATAATGTCATTGAAATGAGGAAGAAATGCCCTTGCATGAAGTCTTGGGTTTGCAATTTTGGGAGAGGGAAGACTGTCTGCGGCACTGGGGAGCAGGCAGGATGGTGAGGCCCCCTAAAACTAGAAGTCCTAGGCTTCACCCTATGAAGCCTATACATAAATCCGGCCCTGACTTTCTGACAGTAAGTGCTGTTTGACAGTGGAATGGACTCCCATGAGAGCTGGTGGGCTCTCCTCTCCTGGAAGTTTTTAAGCAGAGTTTGGATGGCCATCGGTCATGGATGCTTCAGTTCTGATTCTTGCATTACAGGGGGTTGGATTAGATGACCCTTGGGGTCCCCTCCAACTCTACAATTTTGTGATTCTAAGTCCCGTTGGACTAAATCAGGTTTCCTTCTTAGTAAGCACATATGTGCTGTCAGCTATATTGAATAGCTATTGACCTATTATCCTCTATGAACTTGGCCAATCCTTCTTAGGCATGGCAGGGTAGGAGGAAAGTAATTAATGAATAACCCAATGACATAATTTCTTTCAGGATGTCTCTTTAATATGTTTCAGCACTGATTCCATGGTGAGGAAGCACACTTGCTGCCTCATGTATTTTCTTGGAAACAGTTGCTATCTATCTATCATCTATCTATCTATCTATCTAGGAGCTACAGCGTTTATACTGCACTGTTGAATTAACATTTTCTGGTTAAGAAAGGCAGCCTGAGAAATTAAAATGATATTTGAAACATAAATCCTGTGTGCTAACAACTATCGTTATAGAAGCCAGCCAGAATCAACAGACACGGCTTGTTTTCCACACGGTCCTTCCTGGAGGCCAGTTTCTCCCGTTTTTCAGAAAACATCTGTGCAAATGCAGGGGGTGGAGGGAAACCCAGCAGGAATAGAAGTCATCAGTGGTTAGGTGTGTTATAAATACATTATTACTTCATTGTAATGGCATACAGGCCTTGGCTAGACTTCTCAATGACCTCACTAGCTGCTGTCAACCCTTGACTTGCTTGGTGAACAAGCATTCAAGACTCAAGAGCCTGCTAGAATGAGCTCAGTGCATGGTGAGCAAACAAGGAGATCCATCAGGAGGGATCCACACTCATGTCGGACCATAATTCCTCTCCTTGTAGAAAGGGTTGGGTTATATTAAATATAATGTCTAATGACAGAACTGCAAAGTGTAACCTTATTCAACCTTTTCCTATAGTTTTAGCTCTGGAAGATTTCCTTTAGAAGGTATGGGGAACCTGTAGTCTTCTGTAGGTTGTTGGAGTATAACAGCTCCCATCATGTCTGACTGTCCCTGCATGCCATGATCCCCCTACCATTTTTGTTAGCAGAGAGGAGCTAGACATGTTAATTGCCATAAAATATTCCGTGTCATGTCCCATTCGGCACAGGATAACTATAGCTACAAACATTCAGCTGACCCTGTACTCTATTATGATACAGCCTTTATTTTATGGATGGCAGGTTGCTGAGTTTTGTTTCTTTTTCTTTTTGGTAACCCTGCTATAGTTAGTATAGAAAGTAATCAAACTTGTGCTTTTAAAATACACCGCTTTAAAAATAATGACAATGGTTTATGTACTCTTGAAATCATGATTAATCTTTCTCCCGCATACACACAAACACACTGAACACAGTTCAGCCTCCCCCAACCACACAATTGGAACCAAAAGTAGTGCTGATAGTGATGAGATTTGTATTTTTGTAATTTATAGGCTTGTTTAAGAGGAAAGGAAACAAACAAAAATACGAATCCGTGCTGAAGTGCTTTACAGGTTGCAAGTGTTGTGTAAATGATAAATAAACCTATGTAAAAGTGTTTACATTTTGTTGTTTTTTGCCTTCTGTTGTCATTGAGAAACCAAAATAATAAAGCTCCCAAAAAGTGGGGTGGCGGAGGAAAAATCTGAGGGATATATAAAAGCTTTCATGAACTGACTATTCAAATAGGGACCACTTGTAACACTTCAGATAATTCTGCTATCAAATATCTCTACCATGGGTAGAACGCTGAGGGTTTTTTTAAAGAAAAGGAAAAAGAAAAATAGCACTTGTCATAACAAATTTTGGAGAGGATTATGCTGTCATAAACAGACCCAGCAGGGGTTTCAACTGCAGTTGGAGGAGAAAATTATGCCGGAACCTACTTTCCTTTGCCGGAGATCTGTGGCACTTTGAGAACGGCAGACTGAATCGACACGCCATTTTGTACATTCTGCTTTTTCATTTCTCACCATCATCCAACAGGTCAGAAAATACACAGCAAATACAATGGGCATGATCTCTCCCCTGGTGTCTCCACCTTCGGAGTTGCAGTGCCCATGCCCCTGTGATCATTCTCCCCAGAAAGTAGCCTGGCTACTTGGGAGGAAGTGAAAGGGCATGGAAACACCTGTGTGCATAGCTGTCAACGTTTCCCTTAATGGAAATTCCCTTATTCTGAATAGGATTCCTCGCAAGAATAGGGAAAAGTTGGCAGCTATGCCTGTGTGGATCAGGGTTTGAGCCAAGAAGGGATGTAACCTTCTCAGTTCCCAGTTTGAGCTGCTTCACTGCTGAAGCTTCATCTGAGCTGCAGTCTGCCTGACCTGAAGAACCAGGTGGCTGGTGGATGCAAGTTGGAGCAAGAATGCGAAAAGGCAAGCTGTGGGTTTCTTAGGACTGCAACATGGAATGGAATGTGAGCTGGAATAGCTCAGTTGGTAGAGCATGAGACGCTTAATCTCAGGAACATGGATTCAAGCCCAGTGGCGGAGGAAGAGGGGTGCGAGGGGTGGACCGCCCCGGGTGTCATCACTGAAGGGGGTGACAAAATGACAAAAATATGAGTTTTGAAAAATATTTTTTTAATTCCTAAGCAGGGGTAGATGAATGGGGTAGAAGAAAAACCTGAGGATAAACTGGGCCACATTGTTTGATGACTGGAGCAAAATTAATAACTAAATATAAACCTGACATATGCCCACTTTGCAAAAGAAAAAAGAAACAATTAAATAACTGTTTGCCACCTTTGAAACATCACAGCCCTGTTCCAGCACTAATTGTGCTATGTTGCATTTGACTAGCGAATCCCAGATGGAGATAGGCATTCACTTTCACATTAGACACATCTATCAAATTCACTGGGGACTAGAGGAACATCGCAATGTGCAACTAGATATGCATCTGTGTAACAGCTGCATGTGCAGATAGCTCTTGCTGGATTGTCATGCACATCCCAATGGTTTTAAAAGCTCCTTGTGGAGGCAAATGATAGTAATAATTTTCTCTTCCTTGGCTTCCGAGTTGGCTGCGTTGCTACCAGTCCTGGGACTTGTTGTGTCACACCGTGAATGTGTTCTACAGAGCTCTAGCTACTACTCATATATTTAACCCAAAAGCAGACTTGAACTCATCTGCTATTCTGTTACACATTCAGTAGCCTGCTTCTGAATACAGAAGAGATCCTGCTCTGCAGAAAGATTGTTTACAAAAGACGTGGAAATTGTGTGGGTATCTTTTGCTTGATCTACACATCAAAAGTGAAATTGGAAGCATACATTTCATAATAGCAGACATCATTTAAGCAGCGCTACTGTAGATAAAAGCAAGGCATGGCTGATTCCTCTTTGCCTTTGCCTTGGGGATTTTTGCCTCTAAGGCTATGTAATAGTCCAATCCAGGCCAGGGCTTCATTTGAGTAGCTGCATGCCATCTTCATTTCCCCACAATTCTTTCAGACTAGCAGTAAAAAAGAGAGAGAGAAAGGTGAACCCTTAAGCTGGTAGCCATCCACCATCCCAGCACAGAATTGGCAAAAACCTCCTTAGTGGCATGAGTTCATATAGTATAGTAGTTTTCTCAAGATCCTGTCTCCATGATGTTGTCCATATGGAAACACAAGCACTGTACACACACATTCTACATCCAAGAATGATGGGTTCATGGAGCGAGATTGCAGCGACAGACCTTGATTTCCCAGTGGTCATGAGTTGATTTGGGATACAAAGCCCAAAGAACACATGTACCTACATTTGTGCAGACTTCTGCAAGCATAACACAGGGCTCTCCATTTTCTTGGATGTTGGACTCAATTGTGCAGACGTGTGTAGGCCCCATGTATGATCACAATCCTGCCCTGACATGTTGATTGTACCTAGATTTAGAACATCTATACAAGCTTTTTATTTTTAAAGAAGTAACAGCTAAGAGAAGGAATTAAAAAAAATAAAGTGAGCATTTTGAACTGATACAAATATTGATTTAATTTTGAATGACTGTGGGTTGGTTGGTTTTTAACATTAAGGCCAGATCCCCAGCTGGTGAAATTTAGCATAACTCTGTTAACCAGAATGGAGTTGTGCCAATTTAAGCTAGCTGAAGATTGTAAAGATTGCCACATAAAAGATCTCAAATGTAGATTTTTTTCAGGCAGCTGTATACATTTAGTTCAATTCTCTATTACTAAATCTATAAAGTATTTATAAAAATGCTTCAAATTTTACAGTTTCCCATAACGATAGTAGAACAGTATTATCTCTTTAAAGTTGATGTCTTTAAAACAGAGTTTGTCAGCCTGGGAAGGGAGCCCATCTATGAGAATGAAAACTCTGATCCTAAACGTTTGCTGCCTTGCAAAATATCTTCGGGAAAAGAAAAGGCCACGTAGAGTAAATCCTACACAAATCCAGAGCGGAGTCCGTAAGGCGGTTGGAAGGTGCCTTGTACACCTCCTTCCGGAAGTTTCTGCAGCCAAGCTGGTGCCAAACATATTGCTCTGCTTTCCTTTGGACCACATCAGAGAGGCCGAGAGGGGGGTCTTGTTGTCTGGGCAGCCCAGAACCTCCAGACACACTGGACAGACTTGTACCCCACGGAGGTCACTTTGGTGCTGCTAATGGGGCAGTTTGACTTCACCCCCCAAAGACGTCCTTCATGTTCCTTGAGACAGACAGATGCCAACCACAACTTCTCAGGTTGATGAGCCCCATTTGCCTCTCACTTCCCTCTACAGTGCATACAGAAACTGCCTTGTTGACTGTTGGACCCTCTATTGGTTTCATCCACTCAATCCACCAGTGCCTGTCTTCACATGCAAGGGAAGTCCCATGAATGTACCGTGTAAAAAAATCAAAATATACATATATATTGGATTTTCACATCTTCTTCATAACTTCTAGATGATGTCAACTGTTGTGGAACTGAATGTTCCCAGTGTTGGTGCTTCTGGGTTCAAGGCGGCCTTCTCCCAGCACCAGCACTGGTCCGGAACGCATAGCACAGCATAGCACAGCATTCAGAGCCAGTATGGTGTAGTGGTTAAGAGCGGTGGACTCATAATCTGATGAACTGGGTTCGATTCCCTGCTCCTCCACATGCAGCTGCTGGGTGACCTTGGGCTAGTCACGCTTCTCTGAAGTCTCTCAGCCCCACTCACCTCACAGAATGTTTGTTGTGGGGGAGGAAGGGAAAGGAGAATGTTAGCCGCTTTGAGACTCCTTCGGGTAGTGATAAAGCGGGATATCAAAACCAAACTCTTCCAAATTCAAGCAAGCAGCAGCTTTGCAGAAGTTGAGACTGAGGATATGTAGCATCTGGGTTTAGTGATTTATTTACAGGATCAAAATAAAGAACAGAGCAATCATGGTGTGTCTCTTCTCCGAGAGAGCACAACAACAGAACAAAGAAGACGGAAGTGGCGTACAGTTCCTTCCGTTCCCACACTTCCACAGAACGGAATGTCAACACACAGAGCATGTGATCTAGTAGACACATATCCTGCAGCACAAGAGAGAATGAAACTCCTGACACCCAAACCCTGGGCTGCTGTCTAGGCTAGAGGTGGAAAACCTCAGGTCTGGTGGACTTATGTGGCATCTCCAGGCCCCTCCATCTGGTCACAACCTCTCCTCAGACAAGTCCCCTCTCTTCTGGACCTCACCTGGAGTACTGTTTCCAGTTCTGGGCACCACAGTTCAAGAAGGACACTGACAAACTGGAACGTGTCCAGAGGAGGGCAACCAAAATGGTCAAAGGCCTGGAAACGATGCCTTATGAGGAACGGCTAAGGGAGCTGGGCATGTTTAGCTTGGAGAAGAGGAGGTTAAGGGGTGATATGATAGCTATGTTCAAATATATAAAAGGATGTCACATAGAGGAGGGAGAAATGTTGTTTTCTGCTGCTCCAGAGAAGCGGACACGGAGCAATGGTTCCAAACTACAAGAAAGAAGATTCCACCTAAACATTAGGAAGAACTTCCTGACAGTAAGAGCTGTTTGACAGTGGAATTTGCTGCCAAGGAGTGTGGTGGAGTCTCCTTCTTTGGAGGTCTTTAAGCAGAGGCTTGACAACCATATGTCAGGAGTGCTCTGATGGTGTTTCCTGCTTGGCAGGGGGTTGGACTCGATGGCCCTTGTGGTCTCTTCCAACTCTATGATTCTATGATTCTATGATTCAGACCACACCCTCAGCAGCCTTACTTCATACCCTCTTGCCTGAATAGAATGTGCTCTTGAACAGTTATCATGCCTCTTGGATCCACACATGGAGGAGAGAGAAGGTGACGAGGGGGTTACTGGCCTACTGTGCAAAGGTGAACTTTGCATTTGCTTCTACGCCACACTAGCAGAAGGTTGCTCAGATGCGAATGCAACCCTCTGTCTGAAAAGGGTTCCCGAACAGTCAGTGACCCCAAGAAAACAGGCATTGGCCACTGGCCATCCTTGATCTAGATTACAGTGAGACTTCGCCCATGTACAAATCTGCAGATAAGCCTCTGGGATGCAAGTCATGAAACTCTCTCTAAAGTGCTTGCTAAATGTTTTGTGCACATGGCAGAAGGCCAAACTAGATGTGCTCTTAAATGCATCTTTTTAAATAAATAAATAAATAAATAAATCCTAATAACAGCTGTTGGAACGGAGCTAATAATTACTGGGGTAGCAGCAGATAGGCAAAAGGAGTTTGCCCTGCAACAATCTTGTTGAAAATTGCGCTTTTGAATCTTTCATTTGCATTTCGTTTGCAGGAGATGCCCTATGGATGCCCATTGCAGAAGAGGAAAGAGATAAACTTCCTTTGACTGCCTGTTACTATCTCAGTAATTATTACCCTCTTTTTAAGTGTTTGTTGAATGCAATACTCAGTTTGACCCTAAGACTGTAAAAGTGCAAGCTGGAGAAAGCTAACCATGCATAAATCCAGGATTTAAATGTTTGAACATGTACTTAGCACCTATTGATGATCATGAGGCTTAAATGCATTCAACTGGAATTGTCTTGTGCCAGATATAAAAACCCAAACCCCTTTGAATACATGGCTTGAAATAATGTTGTTAACAGCATGCACTGCATCCCAATGCTTAGTTTGCCCAATTGTGTGTGTGTGTGTGTGTGTACATGCATGTGCATGTGGTCACTCTTAGGTCAAAGTTAAGTACTTTATTTATTTAAAAATATTTATATACCACTGTCATCTGAGTAATAGCACAGCGATTCACAAAATACTCCTATTAGCACCCATAGGACAAAGACTTAACCCTCTCATTTAACACTTACCTTTGGTAGGATCCTGTCCTTTACCGTGAGCCCATGTAGCCTAAATCATACCACATTTGTTGCACATCTTTCAGGGCAATTTGCATGGTGGAATTATCCCACTGTATCTTCACAACAACTCTTGTCAGTTTAGCTACACCTGGGAGATAGTCCATGGCCGGTGAGCATCGTGGCTGAGCAGGAATTTGAACTTAGGTCTCCCAGGACCAGGGGTGGAAATCTCAGGCCCAGAGTCAAGCATGGCCCTCTGGGCATCTCTTTCTCCCTAGGCCACGGCCCTCACTGCCTAGCTCATATCCCTTCTTGAATGCTTAACAGTTGCCATGCCTCTTGCCTGTAGAGAGGATGGAGGAGGGGATAGAGAACTCTGACCTTTGCAAGGCTGGAACGTAACCACCTTTGCCGTGCCCACTTTGACTCTGGCCCCATCCAGTCCTAGCATGTGGCCCCCCAGAACACTGCCCTTGAAGGAATGCCGCTCCTGGGACATTCACCAGCCCTGCCTTAGCCCAGCACCCCATTCAACCCACTCCACTCTGCAGTTGTTGCTGTGGGGACGATTTAGCATAATTTGCCTGGCACACACGGATATGCAATTCAAAGGCAAGTTCAGTGCTGGGTACCTTCTGAGTGCAAACCTCTTCCCTAAAGCCAAGCCTGCGTGTTTTGAATGCTCGTTCCCTGTTATGAATAACAGTAATTGTTTGGCTTGCTCTGCCTTTGCACGGCTTCCAGCTGGCAGCACACAGAGGCTGTGACACATGACACTCCAGCTGGTTCCACATGTTCCAGGACTGCAACATCCACTTAAATAATTTACTCTTTTTGATCAACAGTTGAGCTGTTCAAGCAAAGTGCCGTTTACTTCTTAGATCACCCATCAAACTCTCCAAGTAAGTTCATCAGGTTACATATGCCATCCATACTCACTGGTTCTCCAAGAATACTTATTTTGCTATTTTGAGGGGTTCTTTTTTTTTTAGGAAAACAGCTTTATTCATTATTCTTTATAACTTGCAGTGCTGCAGCAACTTCATTAAACCCAATGCAGTAAAAAGCCATATTCCTGATTGAACATGTCTATTGTTTTTTCCACTGAATACACATAATTACAAGACAATCACTTAGTATTTAATCAAGGGACATTAAAATGGTAACTAACAGTGACCTCTTGGATACTGATGGGAAAACAGAGAAACTGTGTGGTTTGAGCTTTCTCTTTAGAGCTGTGAGGCATCAGTATATGGTCATTGAAGTTAAAATGCAAATCCATTAGCCCAGCCCAGTCCTAGGCATGCTTACTCAGAATATTGGAGATTACTGCCTCACAACTTGCTAAAGGTAAAGGTAAAGGTACCCCTGCCCGTACGGGCCAGTCTTGACAGACTCTGGGGTTGTGCGCCCATCTCACTTAAGAGGCCAGGGGCCAGCGCTGTCCGGAGACACTTCCGGGTCACGTGGCCAGCGTGACCACGGAAACGCCGTTTACCTTCCCGCTGGTAAGCGGTCCCTATTTATCTACTTGCACCTGGAGGTGCTTTCGAACTGCTAGGTTGGCAGGCGCTGGGACCGAGCAGCGGGAGCGCACCCCGCCGCAGGGATTCGAACCGCCGACCTTTCGATCGGCAAGCCCTAGGCGCTGAGGCTTTAACCCACAGCGCCACCTGCGTCCCTCACAACTTGCTAGTTGTGCACAATTGGAAATAAGTCCTACTGAACACAATGTGATTTATTTCCGAACCAATATGCTGCTGCACATCTGCCACCCTTAGCCCACTTCCTAAGAAATAAATCCTATCAAATTTAGTAGCATGTACTCTGAAGTGAAGACATACCGGACTTGGCTCTTTAAAAACGACAATGTTCTAGCAATGTTCTAGCAACGTTCTTACATCACAGAAGTAGGATTTCTGGAAACCTTTTGATTTCTTTCAAGACGCTGCTTGCGCAAAACTTAAGGATGTAATGGGTGGATAAAGGGAAGTATCCATACATCTGAAGGCATCTCTGTTCAGGGAAGTCTTTGATGTTGTATTGTGTTCTTACTATTTTTTGTTGAGAGCCACCCAGAGTGGCTGGGGCAACCCAGTTTGATGAGCAGCATATAAATTAGTAGTAGTAGTAGTAACAACTGACCGAGCTTAAAAAAGGGCAGATAAAGGGAAGTTTCTGTGCTCAGGAAAAAAGCCACTGGCAATCTTTTACAGATGGGCAAAAACTGAACAGAATAAAAACCTGCACAATAACCTTTAAGTCAGGCATAGGCAAACTCGGCCCTCCAGATGTTTTGGGACTACAACTCCCATCATCCCTAGCTAACAGGACCAGTGGTCAGGGATGATGGGAGTTGTAGTCCCAAAACAGCTGGAGGGCCGAGTTTGGGGGTGCCTGCTTTAAATCATGGCAACCATTGTGGTGTCCTACAGAAGTCGTTTGAATCCTCCCATCATCCTTCACTATTGGTCATACTTCTGGGTCTGTAGGGAGTTGTTGTTTTTCAATAATTTTTTTTATTAGAAATTTAAACAAAACATATTATCCAAAAACATGTCATCCTTATTTCCCCCATTTTCCTCCCTCCCCCCACCCTCCCATAAAGAGCCCCCCACCCCACCCCTCATCCCCTTGACGTCCCTCAGTTCCAATTTTGGTTTCTCTACGAATGATATTCTCTGCATGTTACAAAGTTGTTTAAATCCTTAAATTATCTAACTGATTATTGCCAATAAAGAGTGTTTATTCAAAACCTGCCAAGGAGTCCAATTCACTTTGTTGCGTCTTCAAGTACTTTGTAAAGGGTTCTCATTCATCTTTGAAGTCACAGTTGTCCTTGTCCCGTAGCTTATGTGTAAATTTTGCCAGTTCTGCATAGTCCATCAGTTTCTCTTGCCATGATTCTTTAGTTGGAATTTCTTCAGTCTTCCATCCTTGTGCTATTAAGACTCTTGTGGCCGTTGTCACATACATGAAGATGATTTTTAGCTTTTTTGGCAGGTCTTTCCCTACGATCCCTAACAAAAATGCTTCAGGTTTTTAAACAAATGTTAAGTGGAACATTTTCTTCAATTCATTGTATATCATTTCCCCCCAAAATTAATTACATTACAATCCCACCACATATGATAAAATGCCCCCTCCTTTTCCTTACACTTCCAACATATATTTGAACTAATTTTGTACATTTTCCCTAACTGCACTGGTGTCATATACCATCTATACATCATCTTCATATAGCTCTCCTTCAACAGGGAACAGTCTGTAAATTTTAGATCAGTTTTCCATGACTTTTCCCAATCTTCCATCATAATGTTGTGGCCTACATCTTGTGCCCATTTAATCATGACTGATTTTACCTCTTCATCTTTTGTCTCCCATTCTAATACAGTGGTGCCTTGCAAGATGAAATTAATCCATTCCGTGAGGCTCTTCGTATAGCGGTTTTTTCGTCTTGCGAAGCAAGCCCATTGACAGCTTAGCGGATTAGTGCTATTAGCGGTTTAGCGGCTTTTAGCGGATCAGCTGTTAAGCGGCTTATCAGCGGATCAGCTGATAAGCGGCTTAGCGGCTTAGGAAAAGTGGGGGAAAGGGGGGAAAAACCCGCAGGAACTCGCAAGACATTTCGTCTTGCGAAGCAAGCCCATAGGGAAATTCGTTTTGCGAAGCGCCTCCAAAACAGAAAACCCTTTCGTCTAGCGGGTTTTCCATCTTGCGAGGCGTTCGTCTTGCGGGGCACCACTGTAGTATGTTATATGCGGCCAGGTCTGTAGGGAGTTGTAATCCAACAATATCTGGAGTCATAAATGGTCAGCACAGGAGGTCAGTGCTGCAGAGCTGCATTGCTGCAGTTCCATGATACCAACTCGCCATGCCAGCTGCTTCTGTCTGGAAGGACCATTTTGGCTGCTCCTGCTTTCAACCCTTAACAGGCAAAAGGCAAGCCAACAGACTCTACTTTAGGCTAAGTGCCATTTGGCCATACTAATGAGGAGGAAAGGAGGGGATGTGTCAGTAATACCAATCTGTGTCGGGTTTTCATAATCGTCAGATAAAATGAGAAGGAAAGAATTAGGCCCAGCTTTTGGTATGCAATGAGAAGAACCTGACAATTGAATATTAAATGTTGTCCCCATTTGGTGTGACTGACTTGCAGAACACTGGGAGATTAAGCAGACATGAGTGAAATTTACACATCCTGATTCCCCCCCCCCCAAGCACTTTGAGTATTATATTCTTCATCTGCAATGAGGCCTTGATGTTCAGATTTTCACCCAGCATGGGAATGTAAATAGCATGTCGAACCGAATTGGAATAATGTCAAATGATAAAACAGCCAGTGATTGTTCACTTAAAGAAAGAGATGCTTTTTATTAGGCAAAGAGAGCCCAAAAATAGCTGTTGGTGAGGACCTTTTTTACCTCCACACTTTCTTGCCAGCTTTCAGTATTTCACAGTCATTCAAAATCTCTAGAACAGAACTCCCAAAACATTTTGTTACCAGTTAATTATCATACTGTTAACTTGTTCTTCCTCCAAGGAACTCAGTGTGTACCACATGGTCCCATCCAATCAACCTATAGTGACAGACTTTCTTTAGTCCTGACACTCCCCAAATCTGAATCAGCCACACTTAAGGTACTTCCACAGATGATTTTCTCCCCCGCCCCCTTTATTAAGTGGTTTCCTACTGTTTCCAACTGTCCCAGGGAATCCGTATAATATTACTCTGAGATGAAGTCAAAGCAGGGAACTGGGGACGAAAAGAAATGTATAGCTGTCATCTCTTGTGCTTAAAGGTAAAGGGACCCCTGACCATTAGGTCCACTCGCGGACGACTCTGGGGTTTCGGCGCTCATCTCGCTTTATTGGCCGAGGGAGCCGGCGTACAGCTTCCGGGTCATGTGGCCAGCATGACTAAGCCACTTCTGGCGAACCAGAGCAGCGCACGGAAACACCGTTGACCTTCCCGCCGGAGCGGTACCTATTTATCTACTTGCATTTCGAACTATGACGTGCTTTTGGACCCCATGAACCAGAGCATGCCTTGGAAACTCTCACTTTCTTCTCAAAGCTTCTCCTTTTTTATGTCCGTGGAGTTTTCTTGGCAAAATACTGGAGTGGATTGCCAGTTCCTTCTCCAGGTGCATCACATTTAGTCTAAACTCTCTGCTATGACCTCTCCATCTTGGGTGGCCCTGCACGGCAGAGCTCATAGCTTCTCTGAGTTATTCAAGGCCCTTCCCCACAACAAGGCAGTGATCCATGAAGGGGGTAAGGGGAATAAGGTAAAGGTAAAGGGACCCCTGACCATTAGGTCCAGTCGTGGCCGACTCTGGGGTTGCGGCACTCATCTCGCTTTAGTGGCCATCTCGTTAGTCATGTGGCCAGCATGACTAAGCCGCTTCTGGTGAACCAGAGCTGCACACGGAAACGCCGTCTACCTTCCCGCTGGAGTGGTACCTATTTATCTACTTGCACTTTGACGTGCTTTTGAACTGCTAGGTTGGCAGGAGCAGGGACCGAGCAACGGGAGCTCACCCCATTGTGGGGATTCGAACCGCCAACCTTCTGATCGGCAAGTCCTAGGCTCTGTGGTTTAACCCACAGCGCCACCCACGTCCCACCCTCTTGTGCTTAGAAGGTGGCAACAGAGACCTGGCACTCCATGCATTGATGACTTCCAGAGTAGATAACTCCAGGCCACTATGTCGCAGTGATGGAGTGGAGACATTTCTGTTTCTTGTGCAGAAGTGCCCTGTGTGTTCATGACGTTGCAGGATGTCTTCCAGCTCCCTTTGCCACAACACCAACAGTAGAAAGGGGGCGGGGAGGGGAAGTATTGCTATAGCTAGGCAGATTTCTGAGCCTGGGCTTAGCACCACCTTTTTCTTTCAAGCTGGACAGCCCTGATCTCAGTGGAGAGGGAGAAATACTCTGCACACAAACACAAAATGTCGTTCAATATTACTTCACCTAATTCAAGTCTGTGCTGTGGTACTAAAAAAGAAGAAGTTGCTAAGGCGAAACCCAGTCTCTGAAATCCATTTAACTCAATTGTTTGTTTCTCCCTCTTCATTATGACTACAGTGGACGCTCGGGTTGCAAACGGGATCCGTGCGGGATGCATGTTCACAACCCGCAGCGTTCGCAACCCTCAGCGGGGCATCTGCGCATGTGCAGATTGCGATTCAGTGCTTCTGTGCATGCGCAAAGCTCAATCTAGCCCTTCTGTGCATGCATGACTGCTGAAACCCGGAAGTAACCCGTTCTGGTACTTCCAGGTTTCGGCGGTCCATAACCCGAAAAAACACAACCTGAAGCATCTTGAACCCGAGGTATGACTGTATTGTAGTAAAGTATCCTGCAAGATGTGCAAAAACATATCAACTGCATTGTGCAGAGTTGCGCGTGCACACAGAAGAAAGTCCCTTGCAGCAACACAAGTGGAAGGGACTCCAGTCTAGGGGAGTCTCCCACTTAATGAAGGTCAAGGCAATTTTGGCCAATTCCACCTTACCTTTACAGCCTGCTCCCACACTCTCGCTCCCCATCCTCTGCAGCATAGTGTTATAGGTTAGTGGGGGAGCAGGCATCCCCCAGAACTCTGAGTGCCAGATTTCCCTCACCAGATTCCCAGGTGCTGGGGTTTCACCAGAGCTTTGATAATTAAGGTGAGTGGACTGGCTGGTTTTTCTGCAATGATGGCCCTGCTACTAACACATTGCAATGATGGCCCTGCTACTAACACATTTACAAGACAAGAGACCCTACTAGTAACCAAGGGGCAGGTTGCCAGGGCAACGTGGATGTGATGTCACACAGGAAAACACTGTCCTTT
Organism: Podarcis cretensis; assembly: GCF_951804945.1. Taxonomy (NCBI): domain Eukaryota; kingdom Metazoa; phylum Chordata; class Lepidosauria; order Squamata; family Lacertidae; genus Podarcis; species Podarcis cretensis. Next base: position 119,437,722 of record NC_137172.1, on the reverse strand, counting down.
ACACAGAGGTTTTTGGCAAGGTGTTCTGGGAACAAGGAGGAGGAAGTTAGGCAGAAGGCTTCAGGTTAAATATGTGTGAAGAAACCATATTTCTAAGATACTGCAGGCTCCACTTTGCCTTGATTTTCCAAGCCTGGCTGAGCACCTGGAACCCCCTGGAATCTTGCTACCATTTGACAGAGATTGGAGGTGGTGCAAAACAATATTTTCAAGGGTTCAAGAGGCTGCAGAGGGAAGAAGAGATGAGCAAAAAGCATCTCTCCCTCTCCCTCCGATGGGATTTTCCAGCAAATCTGGATCCAACCAGTGTCTAGAATATGCTTGGTCAGTTTTATTATACCCAAATAAGCTATAACAACTGAAGTCACAATTTACTCCCTGATGATTTTTCATGTGTTTATTTCTGTGCTGCTGTAAAAAAGATAAAAGTGCCATGACCGACTGGCAATTTGGGAAGCAGGGAGGAGAGGGTTGCAAGCATTTCTGTGTCTGATACTGCCTTCTCTAAGATACTACTGAGTATGTGAATTCAGCCCTTTCCTCTTCTTTTTTGTGCTTTTTTTACACTATGTGCCTGCTGGTACTTTGTGAAGTACAACACTCATGAATGTTGCTATATGGTTTACTTTTTCTGTCTTACATAACTTTCTGTACGTTGCCAGTGATCTTCACATTCAGAACTTCACGGTTCTGTTTGGCGCTGTGGGTTAAACCACAGAGCCTAGGTCTTGCTGATCAGAAGGTCGGCAGTTCGAATCCCCGCGACGGGGTGAGCTCCCGTTGCTCGGTCCCTGCTCCTGCCAACCTAGCAGTTAGAAAGCACATCAAAGTGCAAGTAGATAAATAGGTACCACTCTGGTGGGAAGGTAAACGGCGTTTCCGTACACTGCTCTGGTTCGCCAGAAGTGCCTTATTCATGCTAGCCACATGACCCGGAAGCTGTACGCCAGCTCCCTCAGCCAATAAAGCGAGATGAGCACCGCAACCCCAGAGTCATCCGCGACTGGACCTGGTGGTCAGGGGTCCCTTTACCTTTATGACCAACTTTAAACAGGTTTGTTGGCAGGGGATTAATATTTTGCTCCATAGCAACTTAAAACCAATTCACTCATGAAAAATGGGATTGTGAGCATTGCTTCCCCTACTTAGGGAGAACAATCCAGAATAACTCATTCATTTTCTGTCATTGGGGCAGCTACTGACTGAGGGCTATCTTCTGAGCATCCTTGGCAGAAATATGGAATTTGGTGCTAGGAAACAGCAAGACCCACCAGCCCAGAAAAACTTTAAATGAAATCCATGGCAAATGCTGCCATTTCTGCTGCTCTTTTATTTGCAACAATATTTACAAATGCGAGTTGTTTGACAGTGGAACGGACTCCATAAGAAAGTGAACTCTTCCTTCACTGGTGGTTTTTAAGCAGAGGTTGGATGTCTAGCTGTCATTTGTGCTTCAGCTGAGATTCTTGCACTGCAGGGGGTTTGACTAGATGACCCTCAGGATCCCTTCCAAAGCTATAATTCTGTGATTCTATGACTCTGTGAACAAGCATAGGGTTCATTTGGATTTGCAGGTAATTTCTGTTGGGTGCTGTTTTACACAATATTCTTCCTATGATTCTTGCAGGTTGTTTGCATGTGTGAACCTGTGTGGACATCAACCATTGTCTGTCTCTGCTATTACCTCAGTGGTCTTGGGCCAATCAAACTCCTGCTTTAATTTGTTGGAGGGAGTGGGATGTGATGTGCTTTATGTCTATAAATAAAAAGTACTATCTGACTCCTGTAATTTATCTTATTCCCCTGTGACTGTGTCTATCACTACCAAGAACAGTTTAGGGGTTTGTTTTAGATTCAATTTGCATATATCTCTGTATGTCTATGTGCAGTCTTAGATCAGTTGGGTGGGTGGGAGTTATAAAGTATGACTTTTTCCCATGGTCTGGACTTTTTCCATGAGCCCTTTGAGATTTTGGGTTATGGGATCGTGTCAGTTTGCACAGATTCACACCTGTTTTGTAGGACTTCAAGTGCGACTAAGTGTTGGCTGAGATTCAATAGAATTCTGATCTCAAGGACTCCAATTTCCCTTCTCATATTAGGCTTACGTACATGTGTCAAAATACAAACTGGTTGTGAAGCTGTTCTGGGTCAGTAAAAGAGAGAGCAAATCTCTCTGCAGTTGCCTTCACAAAGACATATAGTAGTTCTGGAGCAAATAGTGTAATGACACATTGAATTGAAGTGCGGGGGGATTCATCAAATGAGGCCCAATCAGCAAAAGCCCTGAGGAAGAACTTCTCCTTGCACAATGGGGCTTCCCTCCCTCTTCCCTCCATGCCCCTCCAGTTGGCTCTGGGAGGGTTGGAAGAGCCCCCCAGAAGAGCGTACAGGAGGAGGAAATGGGCTTGTTTTACTTTGAATCAGAGTTTTGAACTGGGATCCATTTCAAGTTGGCATTTGTCAAGCCCAATGGGTATGTGCTATTATCATTCACTAATATGATTATTTGCAGTCATAGCCAGTGTGCCAGGCAAGCAGCTGGCAAGGTGGAAGGGGAAGCAAGAGCCCATGGATGTACTATACAGAGGCCCAAGGAGCTTGCAATGGTATTCTATGTCTGTAATGGTCGACCCTGCCCTGCTCCAGAAATAGAAAGGCCCAGTTTCTGGATATTCTACAAGATGTTGCTCAATTACTGAAGTAGAGTTGAGTATCCTTTTCCTACACCCTGCAGCAAGAGCTGGTGAGATGATTCACTGGTGAATATCATGCAAGGATTGAAGGCCAATCAAGGAAGGAGGAGGAGAAGAAGTGTCTTCCATGTCTACCAATCAGAGCCCATGCTGATGTTAACAGCCCATATCCATCCATGGGGCTATTCTTGCACACTACAATCTCAGCCCCTTCACATTCTTTTCTTCACCACCCACCTCCAGCAAGGATATACATTATTTTTCTCTCTTGATCAATATATGGCAGAAAACCCTCTTACCAACAGTGCCCCTGAGCCTCTAACAACAATTCGATATTCAGACATCAGAAGGTGATGGTGTTTACCTTAAGCAGATTCCTACCTATCAAGCCAGTTCTACAGGTGGAGTGGAAAGTCAAGGATTTGTGGCATCATGCCTCATGCTTCTGTTTCTTGCTATATAGTCAAGATGTTCCAAAGCTGTCATCTGAAAACACACTTGCGTGGCTATTCCCGCCCCCTCCCACAGAATGGAATAAATAAAGACACAGGACAACGAATTTAGGTTAATGGGCGAAAAATGGCCACAACTTTATTGATTACATGTCAGGGAACTGACATCGGAGCCAGCAGTGGAGGCAGAACTCTCCAGCGATGCCGGAGAAGGGCCAAGCAGGGAGAGAGGGAACTCATCGGCTGGGGAAGGAAATCAGCGTAACACCAGGGATAAAGGGGGGCGGTTGGGGGAATCGGGGAGGGGTCTCCAGGACTCTTCACTGGAGACCAGCAGGGAGAGCACAGGTCCTCCTCTGCCCACACCCACCCTGCGCAGAAGACTTCCGCGCAAGGAAAGTAGGCATAGACTTGGCGTCAAAGAGCTTTTGTGCTGGAAGAAGTTTAAGAAACGCCCACTGACGGATTCTGCTAGCGACTGAACAGCCACAAAGTGAAGGGCTGTCCAGCCAGGAAAGGTTTAACCAGGCTAACTAGCCAGGCATGGTGGCAATTTATGCACTAACCAGTACTAACCAGTATAACCGGGAAGGGTTAAGCACCAACAGGGGGAGCCCCCGAGATGCACATCCCTAGGCGCTCCCCGAGGGGTTACCGCTCGGGAGCGCGCTTTAGGCCCTAGCCTCCATAGGTTTCGGATGAGGCGACGCCCCCCGGAGTCCTTTAACAAACTACCCTTCAGCATTTGGGGGAGGTGATGGCGTTCCTCCCCCCCCCCATCTCATTTGCATAATAATACCCCTGCCAATGCCTAACCACCCAAACCAAGGTGTTGTGACATTTTGCTATGAGGTAGGCGAAAAAACCAAGTGGCTTCCAAAATATAGCCAATTAGCCAAATGGAAAAACTCCTACCAGGCCCCTTGTGGCGACCAGCCGAAGCCCATAGCAAAGTCCAGATGATAACCTAAAGGGCAGGAGGGAGGGAAACCGCAGCTGCTGAAAGGAAAAGAAAGGGGCAAGTATGGGCTGCCCCGACCTTAAATGCCCCTTACAAGTCCCTCCCCCGCCGCCAGCCGATTGGCTGGTGCGGTAAATAATGAATACTAATCATCCCGGGATTCCCTTGGTCCCGTGGGGCTGTAGCCAGCCCCGCGAGGGTGTGAATGGGGCGTGAGCCCGCAAACGCCCCCCCTCCAGATGTCGGGAGTGGCATTACTTGAGAGTTTTGAAGCTCCCATTAAACTCAATAAACATGCAATGGACTATGTTGCTCATCCCAAAACCTGTTACAGTGTTCATGCTGTGTAACTGGGGGTTCTCCTTTTCAGCTGTAGGATCGTTTATAAATTTTGAGCTACCATTTTCAGAACAGCAACAAAAGTAGAACCTTCCCAGTCTTAGGTATAAAATAGTAAGGTTAAATCTTCAGGAGAGGAAAAGGCTACCTTGTACACCTCCTGCAGCCAAGCTGGTGCCAAATGTGTTGCTTTCCTTTCCGTTGGATCATTTTGATGACTTTGGGGTCATTTTGGTGCTGCTAATGCAGCAGAAACAATGCAGGAGGCTGCAGTTACGAATTATGAGATCAACCTGATTGGTGTATGGTATGAGTGGTATGGGTGGCGCTGTGGTCTAAATCACAGAGCCTAGGGCTTGCCGATCAGAAGGTCGAATCTCCACGACGAGGTGAGCTCCCGTTGCTTGGTCCCTGCTCCTGCCCACCTCGCAGTTCAAAAGCACATCAAAGTGCAAATAGATAAATAGGTACCGCTCCAGCGAGAAGGTAAACAACGTTTCTGCGTACTGCTCTGCTTCACCAGAAGTGGCTTAGTCATGCTGGCCACATGACTCGGAAGCTGTCTGCAGACAAACGCCGGCTCCCTCGGCCTATAGAGCGAGATGAGCGCTGAAACCCCAGAGTCGTCCACGACTGGACCTAATGGTCAGGGGTACCTTTACCTTTATCTTTACCTCTATGAGTGCTACAGGTTTCCTTCACCAGTAGGAGAGATCATCCTGTCCCACTGGTTAGCTACCACTGCCTCAGTTAATACAGTGCTCACCTGTCACTGTCTGCCTGCTTCATTTTTAAAAAATAATATTTATTAACATTTTAAAGACTACAAAAGAAAGAAAAAGAGTTAAACAAAACAATACAATACAATACAAAAACAAAAACACCACACAACACCAACACCATAATATTAAATTAACAAAACAAAATAAACACAATTTAAAACACATCCAATAATTTCAGTATCTTGTCTTTCATTCCCTTGTTTCAACGACCTCCTCACACCTCCCTTTTTGTATTCCACTTTAATTAACTGTTTCAGCAATGCCTTTCCATCTTTCTCTGTTTTCTGTCCTGTAATTTATCTTAACATATTCTAACCTTATTTTTTCCCTTTAATATATAATTGTCTTAACATATTTTAACCTTATTTTCCCTTTAATACTCTAATAATCTATTTGTACTTAATTCCTTGTAACATTTCTATTAAAGCTATATAGCTCCTTTCCAACATTTTTCTAACACTCATTAATTTTACAATATTTTTATAAATAGTCTTTAAACTTTTTCCAATCTTCTTCCACCGACTCTTCTCCCTGGTCTCGGATTCTGCCAGTCATATCCGCCAATTCCATATAGTCCATCAACCTGGTGATCTTCTGTCCGATGCTCTTAACTCTTTTTCAAGTCCCTTCTGCAAGTCTTCTTCATATTTATACATAAACTTTACTTTGTCTTCCACTGATCTTATTTTTATTTTCCTTCCTTTGAGGCTAAAGAGTAAATCTCGGGGAAACTCCCACCTAAAGATGATTTTATTCCTTCTCGACAGGGCAACCAAATCTCCGTAGTTAAATCTAAAATCCAAAAGGTATTTCAGAACGTCTTTCAAAATTTCCACTCTTAACTGTTGTTCTTCTAATTTCTTCTGGTAGTTCCAACAGTCTCTTATTTTGTTCTTCTCTTTTTTCCCTCCTCTTCCAAGTCCAAAGGCCCTCACAGTTTTAATCTCTTCTTGACCCAAGTCCCGGTCCCAAAAATCATCAAATTCCTGTGTGGGGAAATCTATCAAACTTTCCTTCTCGAGTTCAGGTAGCGCTCTGATCCTCAAAATCTGATTTTCTTTAGATTCAATCATAGCAGGCATCAACTTATGGTCATCAAATTGCATCTGTAAGGCTGGGACTCTCTCTCTCTCCAATTGTGTTACTTTAGGTTCAACGGCAGTAACTTTCTCCCTAGCCTTCTCCGCAGTTTGCCATGTCAAAGTAGATTCCTGTATCAATTTCTGAATCGTGTCTGTATTAGTGTTCACTTTTTGTCCCAAATTATCGATTTTGGTAGTTACCACAACCACCTTTTTGTGAAGCTTTTTGTGCAGTGGTATTTTAACTCTGTTCACTCTCTCCTGCAGGTATACCCAGTCCAAAACTTTCCTCCCTCTTCTCCTGCCACCAAGGGGGGTTTAGTATTTTTTTATCGATGGAAATTTAGTCCTTTACAATAGGCTTTCCGAGGCATCAGCTTGCATCCTCATTGCTTCAATCTATTTACAAAAGGGGAAGGTGGACTTCCTGTTTTAGACCTCCCCGTTTCGACACCAAATTAAGACGTTTAAAAATCCAATTCTCCGCTCTACTCATGGGTAGTTGCTTTAAGATCAAATTGTCCACAGGAAAAAGTCAGCGCTCTCCGGCAAAAGCTATGCGGCTTCACTCCGTGGAAGAAGCAGTCAATTCGAAGCACCACACCGCTCACCCCACGTCGCTCCGGATCCCCGAAACCGGGTTTCCCCGCAAGTAGGGGAGGCGCAAAAGGTGCCAGCCGAATCCCACGTTCACAGGCTTCACCCGCCTGTGATTTTTGGTGGGTCTCCGCCTTCGCCGTGGCGGCCAGTCCCAGATTTCCACGAGGCAGATTCCTCCCGATCAGAGGAATTCAGCCATTGCCGGAGGCCCCAACCCGGAAGTCACTGTCTGCCTGCTTCAATGGGTGCTTGGAGCTCAGAGTATCAATTGACAAGCAACTGACAAGCACCATGCTAAAAAGCTCCCGTATCTGTCTCTACAGCCACAGCAGGCACTGTAACTCTCCAACGGTTTGACTTCACCCCCAAAGGCGCACTCCTCCATTGTTTTGCAATGCAGATTAATGCCATCTAAATAAAGGAGTTGCGCACAAATACACAAACACAAACGCTTCTTAGAAAAATGTGCACATTTCATTTCCTTGACTGCTGACTAGCAAATACAGAGGAGTGAGAATGCTTTCCTTGATAACAAATGCATAAGTAAATGTGTGGGATTTTCTGGCTCAGCATCTCATCCTTCACAAAAGTTTCCATGGCCAGATTACAATGCTCAGAGTGCTAATAATGTCTGCTAGGCAGCCTTCCCTACTGTTCAGAAAAGTTCACTCCTGCAGTGTCTTGGCTTCCAGCAAGAAATCGCTGTTGAGGTTAGTGAACCTTTCAGTGTGCTGGTATTTAAACTGTGGTCAGACAGTTCAAAAAGAAAAAGGGAAAGGTTAGTTCTCAGAAAGATACTTCCTGCCTATCCAAATCTCTTAAGCTGGCTGGAATCAAATATTTCTCAAAAATTGGTTTTTAACATATCTTAAAGAAAATATGGCACATTAAATGGAAAGCTCCTTAAAACAATGCCGGGATTTTGTTCCCGAGAAACATTTGGGCACTTTTGCTGGGAAAGGAGGTTAAAAGGTTGTCATTGCTTTCTCCAGGGGCTCGGTCTGACAGTGAACATGTGTTTCCTCCCTTTAATCGGCTCGCCAGTAGCCAGAAAGCTGCTTGTTTTCTGCAGAGGTTGTCAAAAATGATTTCGGTCTGGAGACGATGAATGATAAAAGAGGTTTTCAAACACAGTTTTGCACTGTAGCATTCGCAGTCCCAGAGAGGATGGATTGTATTACAATCACAGTGTAAAGGGCCATGTTCCTGCAGCAAGAAAACAGTACCTCCTTCAACCTGTTTGATCCTTCCACTTTTCTCCCCACCCCCCCACCCCACAAATTCAAGCAGAAAGCAAAGGCTGGAGCACAAGAAAGGGAGAGGTGGCTTTAAAAGCAAGCAGCAAGGTCAACTCACTCTTGAAACTTGATCTCCTGCCCCCAATATTCACTGGGAAATGTGGCGCTTCTTTATAGAGCAAAACACACTTCAGAGGTAGAGTCTTAATTTGTAAAATGAGAAGTGGTTGGATCACTTCCTATTGAAGTTGAGACTTCCAGCAGCACTTCCCCCTCCGCGAGGGTATGGTGAAGCCATTAAAATGGTCCATCCCCAGAGGTGAATGGATTTCAGGGAATTCCAAAGGGCTCTTGAGGATTCCCCTGTCGGTGTTTCAAGCATTCTGGTCACAATGTGGAATGCAGAGATGACTCAGGCGGTTGGTAATGCTGCCACCCAACACTTCCCTCTCCCTCTGAGCAGAGAGAAGGAAGCAAGAGACAGCCTGAATGCAGATGGAGGAAGACTTGTGTCAAGACCAGTCAAGCACAGGGTTCATTATCAAGCCTATTCCACAGCAAAGAAAGGGTTCTGTTCCATCACCAAGGCATTTCCAAAGTGGTTGGTGGCCTTTTGCAATCTGAATCAGGAGAGCGGGCGCATGCAATCTGAACTGAATGAACAACATGGATGCTAGTGGGTGGCCATCTGCCCAACTGGATGCTGTTCAACCTGTTTTGAAGGAGGTTGCATTCCCATTCAAGGGTCTGGTTCATCATTGATGGGCGCTCTTAAACCCAGCACAGTTGCTGGAGTCACAGGTGGCTTCAGCGTGTATTTTACCAGTTTCGACATTCCACCTATGGCCCTATTGGGATAGAAATAGACTAGCTACAGTTATCCATGCTCTGGTAGCCCTTTGTTTCGATTACTGCAATGCATTATACATGGGACTGCCCCCCCCAAAAAAAAACTTCAGCTAGAATCAGGGCCATCTTAAGCATATCCGGCGCCATGGTGCAAAGCTCCCTCTGGCGCCTCCCCCTTTCCCAGAGTTTTTTAGGGAGGATGGTGCTGCTGGAGAGGCTGGAGGAGGCGGGCAGCGGCTGGAGGGTGAAGAGGTGGAGGCTGGGCACAGTGCTGCTTCGGCGTGGCGTGGCGGAAGCGGACGAGGGCAGCGAGCTGATGCTGGGAGGGGCCGCATCCAGCCTCTGCCTCTTCCCTGGCGCCCTCCAGAACTTGCCTCTAGCCTCTATGGGTAAGACTATGATGTTAACTGGCACTGGCAATACAATAATATTATTTTATTGGGGTTTTCTGTTTCTTAATTTAAGGCCCTTCTAAACCACTATTCATTGAAAGAATTCCCCAAGTGGGGTACATGATATAAAAACACAATGCAGAATAACATCCAGTACACAACCCACCCAGCCCCTTTGTGCTGCCTCCTTCATTTGGTACGTCTGGCAATATCTGATTTGAGTTTGTTTGCGTTTGCTAACAAAAGCAGGCTATATCTCAAACATCAATGTATTCCTACTTAGGAAACCTGAACATGGTACTGGACAATGTGTTCCCCACCCCACCCCCCACCCCAACCACCTGATTTTAATTATCATTTAAACTACATAATGAGGTCACTCCACGATCCCTCAACATGTATGATCTACAAAGAAATATCCTCTTCTGGATGCCAAAGAAAGCTTTCTAATCAGAGCGCAGAGAATTTGATAACTCGTTTCACACAGTCTTTCCAAACCTAAAAATGAATCAAGCACATGCACCCCAAACTCTCATCCCCTTGATAAAGTCTGGTCTTGATGAATTTCTGCGCAGCCTCTGGAAATGTCGATGCTGCGCATTATCCTGATCTTCCCTGTCCTTAAACATAACGCTCAGAAGCTTCTTCTCTTTTAAGGTATCAACACCCATTCAAAACATTTTAATTCCTTCCGGCTCTTCCAGCCTCCTAGAATATTTGGCTAGTGTCATAGAGATTTGGCTAAATGGGTTCAATCAACTGTTTTCAGCCTATTATAGTTCATAATCCCTATTCAAGATGAAGTGTACTGCAGCCTAATGAATGTGGTAATGGAATCCTTGTGTATAAATTTCCACAGCAGGGTGCAGATTAGCATAAGTGTCATATTCTGTTGCCATGCCTGCTACAGTATCTGAAGAAACTGCACTTGCTGGGATTAAAAAGCTGGATAATAGTAAGATCGATGTGGTATACTTGTATGTAAAAGAATGAAATGCTTTTAGAAAAGGCTCTATAACTGATCTCACCTGGAGAAGCATTATGGATAGATTAGCACTGCACTTTGCCTCTCTGTTAAAGCCACATGTATAAAAATAAAAATACGGGAGAATTGGGTTACGCCTGTGCCACAATTTTAAATAATGTACCACTGCAGGACCACCAAGCAGCTAGTAGAATAATGCTCCACAGCATTCTCTAGTTTCATATAGTCATATATAACATAGTTTCAAACTTGGCTCAATCATCACACATCGCCACATCTAATGATGTTCTGGCTCTGGAGCATGACACATTGAGAAAGGTAATATTTTTGATAGTGTAACCATCCTAATGTACTCTCTTCTTTAGACAGTCCCAGCTTGGTTGCCAAAGCAAGGTGGGGAAGAAAGTTTTCTTCCTCCTTTGAATAAATAGCCCATCATAATGAGAGCTAAATCTTACCCTCCTTCATTTTTTATCGGAAATCACTTAACAACAAGAGAAGTCCATAAAACAAAACTCAATGTAGGTTTCAGAGTCCACGTTTTGACCCTATGAATTGAACTTTTTGAGTCGAATGCATGCATCTTTAATTTCTCAGGTATTTTATTTTTAATAAGGCTGGAGGAAAGTCCTGAAGAATCTCTTTGCACATGCATAGAAAAGATACCACTTATGATTAGTCCCAGAATTTATTACTTGATTATGAAAAATGCGAGCCTGAGAAAAATGCATACCACTTAAGCAGCGGTTTAGTGTGACTAATCAAAGAGGTTTTCCTGGCACACGGGAGGTATGAATATATAGAGGACTGGTTGAGAAAAGCATATCTTTGTGCTTTTAAGCATGGTGGCATGGTAACAGCATAAGCATATTAATCAGTCTGAGGTAAGTGCAGCTTCTGGGTCATATTTTAATCTGATTCTTTCTGCTGTATTAAAGGAAATTATAGCAGTAACAGGTATAGCATTTCACAAAGAAATTGTTTGCCAAGTTACTGAGACAATCAAACCAGTTACTGGGAGTTTTGGATTAACTGTGAATCTCATTTTCCTTTATTATCAGCACATTTCCATGTAACTATCATAGCTCAGGTTATTTAATGTTAACTAGAAAATAATATAGTCCTAGAATATTGGTGGGGAGGCCTGCTTCCAGCATGACCTTCAGAATGTAGGAGCTGGAAATCAAGTGAATATCTTACACATGGGGAAAGTCATTTTTGTGAAAGGCTTCAGATGCAGTATGGGACAGTTTTTAACTGTGCCAACGAAATCTAGTGAAAGAGGAAACCCCCAGTATTGTTAGTTAGCCCAAAGCAAATGGGAGACACTTATCACAAACAGCATCCAATACAGAAAGGATTCTAAGTAATCCTTCATTTCAATAGCAAATGCAGCTAGCTGGCAGCAGGCCATTCTGGATCACAGGCACTCCTGGCTATTCCTGGATCTAGTGACAATGTTAGATTCAGAAGTACCCCCAGACTACATGCCTGATCCTTTAGGAGGAGGTGGCCACCTCAAGAACAAGCCGTCACCACCCTGATTACTGATGAGAAGATCCAGTTGCACAGCTTCATTCTTGCCTGGATTCAGACTCAGTTTATTGGTCCTCATCCAGCCCATTGCCACCTCCAGACAGTGTCCCATCACCACCAAAGCCTCACCAGATTGTGGCATCATGGAGAACTAGAGATGCGTGCCACCGACATATGGGTGACACCTTTCTCCCTTGCTCCTGGTGACCTTTCTCAGTGCCTTCATATTTAATGGGATATAAAATTGAGCCTTGTGGAACCCCACTACACAACTGCCAAGAACTTCCTTTGGTGCTACTCATTGGAAATAGCCCTTCAGGTAGGACTGGTATCCTTGGGTCACCATACCTCCAACTTCCAACCCACAGAGCCGCTCCAGAAGTATACCACAGTTGGCGCTATCAAAAGATCAACCAGGGCAGCTAAGGTCATTTCAGTACCAAATCCAGGCCTGAAATAAGATTGAAATGGTCCAGATAATCCATTTCCTTAAAGCACACCTAAAGTTGGCTGACTACCTTGTCCCAAAACAGGATATTTGCAACCAGGTTGTAGTTGTTGCACCTTCACCTCTTTTAAGCAGTAAAGCCGGCAGAGAGAGCACCTTATCTGGGGAGAGAGGCAAGGCATCTGGGAAGTCTTCTTTGTGTAGGAACAGCAGCAGGAAGACCAGATTGGCTCTACCACTGCATCCACACCTTGCCAACTTCCCCACCTTCTCCCCTCTGATGCATGGTGGCACCTCTCCCTGACAGCCAGCCTCACTTTCAAGGCAGCCAGGCAGTACCACTTCTTCCTGCAAAGAAGCATGAACCACTCAGTCAACCTCTTTCCAGCTACAGGGCCATATGGGCAAGGATCAAGGGTACATGAGGTGGGCCAAATTCGTTCAAGTGTCTTGTTCACATCATTAGGTCCCCATCAGAACTGAATCTGACCGCACCCACCTTGACATTGGGCATCGCCTCTAGACCTGTATCAACTGCAGATCAGAGGAAATGTGAGTGTCTCTGCTATAAAAGTGCTTGCCAATTTGTCACAGGGTGGCTGCTCACCAGACAACAGTTTGTTCTGAGAGAGCAGCTCACCTGACCTACCTTTCGAAATTGTTCTATTTTTTTCCAAAACATTTTTATTGGTGTTCACAACATTATAAACAAACAAACACATAAGACAAACAAACATAAATCATAGCCTTATTGAAAATTACACTTCTTAACATTGTTAAGTGACTTCCTCGCTTCCCTTTGGTTGAATTTCATTGCATGTCCTTTTAACGGTTTTCCAAGTCACAATTCTTATCAAATTTAACTTAAACACTAACATCCTTAAATCTTCACTTTATGAAATCAAACCTATTAATTCATCACTTAACATAAATAAAATCCTAAGCCAATTAAGTATCTGCAAGCTATTTTCAGTTAATTTAACTTAACATATTTAACTAAGTAATCATTAAATTTAATCCACTCTTCCTGATACTCCTCCTCCTTCTGGTCGCGAACTCTTCCGGTTAGGTCATCTTCATCTGCCATTCTTCTATCATTGGTAATTCTTGGGTTTTCCACTTTTTAGCTAACAAAATACAAGCAGCAGTTGTTCTAAATTGTTCTAAGAGCTACAGGTACCTGCAGTTAGGTGGGCAGGTAAAGGTTTTTAATGGCACTCCGAAGTGAAAAGACAATGAAACGTGCACATCAACTTTAACCACACTCATGTCTCAGTATATTCCATTGAAACCAGTGGGAAATTCAAGGAAATAAGTTTTATATTGAAGTGCCAGCTCTGTCTTGCTTGTGCGTCACACATTTTAGTGGAAACAAGCTTCCTAGTAACTCCATGTGGCTCATTAAAGCAATCCTCACATCTCTTAAAAACAAGGAAACACTAGAATCCCACTGAAGTCCAAGTATCCCTTCGCAATGCCACTGCCTACTTCCTAGCATGCAGTGTAAGTGACTGGGTGGCAAGAACATTTTAGGCTCTGAGGAAAAAGGTTGTTAAGTCAACCTTGGTAACTTAACTGAAACAGTATATGTGTAAATCCATCGCAAATCCCTGGCCTTTTACAACTTTTGTCCCTATGGAAATCAGATCATAAGACTGTTTACAAGAGACTACGATTCATTTGGCTAAAGAGCCGTGACAGCAGGACCCTTAGTATTATTTGGAATTGCAGTAACTTAATCTTACGCAAATAGCCCGAAAGCAAAATAATAAGGATTAGGTAATTATGGCAAAGTAATCACTTTCAATATTTCATATTCAAAGAAGGGCATAATTTCACTGTAAATGTCATGTTTTGGCATTTTGGCAATCTATTGCAATTTTTCACAATGTTTAACAAAATGTCAACATTTCCACCTTTATTCCTCCTTCAGATTTTGAGATTTTTGAGCTGCAGTCTTTTAAACCATTGAAAGCAGCATCATAAAAATATTTTACTGCATGGCTTAATGTATGAGCTAATCCTAAATTAATGGTCAGTTTTAGCCATTATATTCCAGAAAAAAGGGAGGGATATCTTCACAAATCCTCTGTTCAGAAATAATTACCTCTTCCAACTGGAGTAGAAACGGGTGCTTTAAAAATCCAGTAGTAAAGTCCCATAATATTGGCATTTGGAGCGAATACAGTTTGATCAGCACTTTGATTAATCTTCCCAAGATCATCATATATATCCATATGCTTGGGAGCATCATCTACACTGGACACGTTGTGTCTTTCTTTTTTCCACCACAAATCTCTTAGAAATATTTACTGCAAACAGATGGGTGTAAAATATCGGCCTGAAGGATTTGCCTTAAAAATTCTGTCTTTGAAAAACATTAACGTTTCACTACATAAAACGTTCCAGTTAATTTTTGTAAACTGTGAACTAGAGGACAGACTGTTCTTTGCCATTTTCTTTTTTAAAACCAACACCTTCCCTAATTATCCACATTCTCTGAATCTGGCATCCCTTGTTTCTCTTTATGCCATTATAATCCTGTATAGTTTTCTTAGACTGCATATTTGTTAGCTTTTTTCATAAGATGCCTTTCTGTCCAGCAAAATGCATGACTTACAACGTGTAAGAACTTCAAAATATATAATTGCATATGCACTGATTATACTGAATTTGAGAGACTTTGCCTTGGTACATCTTATATGGTGGGTTTTCTATGATTTCTAGTCAACCAACATCTTCCCAGCCTTATATGATACTCATTATACCACAGTTTGGCAGACTTTATCACACTTTATCCCTTAAATGAACACGCAAACAGCCTTGTGATATGCTGTCCATAGGGATGAAAGTTGCAAAAGGGCCAGGGATTTGTGGTGAATTTACAGGTACGCTCAGACCAAGAGAGCAGCATTTTTTTTTTTTTTTTAAGGAAAGGGAATTTTCTGATTGTGAAGCAGCACTGATGTTCACCAGCTGCTTAGATTGGGAATGATAACAGTCCAATGGGAGGGCTCACTTTTTCGGAATGCAGGTGAGCTCATCCACCACTGGTTACGATGCCTTCAGCCGGGTTCCCTGCCCCCGGTGTAGGGACTTGTCCAAAGCTTGTTTCTTATTTCTCAGTTCAAACCCCCAAAATAGGGAATGTCAAATTGCTCATTTCCTAAAATAAGTTGTAGTGCTACAGCCCAGAAACCTATTCTTTTCAGCCAGCTCAGTAGCAATGAGTATCGTTTGCAGATGGATTTGCATGTTCTTATTGCTGCATGCAAAAAGACTCCAAGATTATTTATTAAGCCCTTAGGCTCAACTCTTGTCAGTTGGTTTTCCTCAAGCCATAGTTATGCTTTCAGAAGCTCATTAGTGAGTGGGTACTGTAGCAGCTCCTTCACTCCACAAGCCCTTGTATAATAAACTTGCGCCCACAATGCAAGGCAATCTATATTTTCTTTAAGATGGTTTTTTTCCTGGCTTTTCTAGGATGCATTGCAAAATGAGGAGCAGAAATGAAAATTAAGGGCGACTTTCTTGTTCTCAGCCACATGGCTGGTGCTCATAACATTTTGCTGCCTGAGCCAAAACATATCTCCCTCCCTCCCCTTCTCCCTCACACACAGAAGCCGGTCACATTGGAAGCCAACTCTGGCCTTAACCCAGGTGATGGAACTATGTCCTCCACTTCACCAGAGGGCACCAGGTGAGTTTAGGGGTCTCAGCCAACATGGTGTACATCTCACCACCAGTCATTCACTGATCCATCTGGCAGCTGCTCACTGTCCACTTCCTCAGACAAATGCTTTAATTCACCAGCAATGGTGTGTCAGTGGGGGGTCACATAAGCAGAGCAAGGTGGTAATAATAAAATAAAAATAAAATTTTATTTATACCCCGCCTTCCCCAGCCAGAACCAGGCTCAGGGCGGCTAACACCAATAAAATTACAATACAACGTAATGGGGGGGGGGGGGGACAGTTAATTAAAATACAGTTAAAATACAGGTTAAAATACAATTTAAAATGCAGCCTCATTTTAGTAGTAGCCCATAAATCAAAACCATAAGGGGGAGAAACATAAGGGTCAGACTGAGTCCAAACCAAAGGCCAGGTGGAACAGCTCCGTCTTGCAGGCCCTGCGGAAAGATGTCAAATCCTGCAGGGCCCTGGTCTCTTGTGACAGAGCGTTCCACTGAGTCAGGGCCAGTACTGAAAAGTCCCTGGCCCAAGTTGAGACCAATCTAACCACCTTGCGGCTGGGGACCTCCAAAGTGTTGTTATTTGTGGACCTTAAGGTCCTCCATGGGGCATACCAGGAGAGGCGGTCCCATAGGTACGAGGGTCCTAGGGCTTTAAAGGTCAAAACCAGCACCTTAAACCTGACCCTGTACTCCACCGGGAGCCACTGCAGCTGGTAAAGTACTGTATGAATGTGATCCCATGGCAAGGACCCCGTAAGGAGCCTCGCCGCGGCATTCTGCACCCGCTGGAGGTTCTGGGTCAGCTTCAAGGGCAGCCCCGCGTAGAGCAAGTTACAATAATCAAGCCTGGAGGTGACCGTCTCATGGATCACTGTGCCCAGATCAGGGCGAGAAAGGTAAGGGACCAACTGCTTGATACGGCAGAGATGGGAAAAGGCCACCTTTGCTGTGGTATGCACACACATGAGACCAAGTAGAGCACATGACTTGGACTGGCTCCCTCTGCCAGAATAAGATCATCTTTGTATTCTTCTGTTCCTAACACACACACACACACACACACACACAAAACCCCAAGTACTTGTCTATTAGGATTGTGTCTAAGGAACATTTGTTTCTGTTTGCGTATGTGTAAGCTAAGCATTGGCAAGGTGCCCTCATGCCTGTAAAAGTCTGTTTCTTTAACTTCATTAAGCGTTTACAATTGAATTTTGCGAGTGGTGGGTTTACTGGCAATTCAGCCTGAGCGGCTGCCAGTGTTTTCAATCACTGCAGTACAGTGAGTGTACCAATCGAGTCTCTTGATCTTCCTTTCCAGGTTCTTGCAATTACTTGCAGTTCAGGATCTGGGTCCTTTAAAACTGCACGGCCTCCTTGCTGGTCAGAATCTCCTCCTGGCTGTAAAGTGCAGAAGAGTGTTTCTGCTGCCAACAACTCAACTTTTGTATTCATTTTTAAAATTTAGATTTCTTTTTTCTTACAGGTTTTTTATTGTTACAATCTCAGCATAACACAATTTAAGCAAAACAATTCATATCCAACTTAACAAGCTCTCAATTCAAATACCATATTGCATAAAAGGTAACATTATAAGGGTGTTTCTATGGGCACTTTAACCCCACTGCTCAGAAAACTGCCTACCCATAACTTGTATTTCATATTAGCTTATTTCTATTACAACATTCAATAACCCATGTCCATCTTATCATAAAGTTAGAATTCACACACACACATATATACATATACATATACATACATGCATGTGTTCACGTATATATATTTCTTTGCGTGCTTTTCTCAGCATATTATAAACAGCAGTGATTTTTAAGTTCTGGTAGAAGGAAAAGTGGTCAGGGTCATGGAGTGCAGCTAAGCCCACCCAACATCTGGTCCATACTGTTCCAAGATACCTCTCTGATCAAGTTTTAGCTCTCCTTGAGAAGTGCACTACTGTTAGAGGGACCTGGGCCAGAAACTCTATTCTATATGTAGACACAGTGGGTATGTTCATACTGTTGAGCTTACAGCTGGATATGCTCCTACCGCTGTATGATTTGAACTTGATGAGCGACAGTTTGGTGTTAAATTACTGCTATAAGATCCAGCTTTAATTTACTACTGTGTCCCCTGGGATGCTTGAAAGAGACAGCGAGGATTCAGGATTAGAGAGTGGTGTATTTTGCCTTCCTGAGCAGAAAGAATTGATCTGAGCACCTTTTTTGAAAGATGCACTCCTCCTTTACTTTGCAAAGTAAGAAAGCAGCTAATTTGTTTCCCCCCCCCCCCTAAGCCTAGGAGCAAACCAAGAAAGAACAACAGTAATTTTCTACACATGGAAGTGGCAGTGTGAAAGAGCACAAACATGGAGCGTTGGACTTCTGAAATCCTGGCTGGAGAAAGCAATCAGGGCTGGGAAAGGGCAGGGCAAAGGCACCCAGAGTTCCATCGGAGGAGCGGCTAGGTTGCTCACTGAGCCCTGAGCCTTGGGGACAAAGGGAAGAATCAGGCTGTAGCCGAATGTGGCAGAAAGGGCTTGCACACCTGCCTGGCACTGCTGCCATCTTTGCTCAGACCTCAGCTGTGAGTAGGGAGGGATGAAAGCACCTGTTCTCCTCCTCTATCTCCAAATTCTTTTCTGCCCTAACTCTGTGTGGCTGCAGAGAATTCTGTGGGTGATTCTCCTTGATGGGTGTACCTAGCTGAGTTAAGAACAGCACACACACTGACCCAAAAATCTATTTCATGTGCGCTTGCATTAGTGATTTTCACTCCTACACAAATAGACTTATCATGGTCCAGGTTGAGGTCTCAATGGGGAGAAAATTACTCCTGAATGTGGATTCCTCTCTTATAATAGAGAAATTTTCCTCCTTCTCCCTACTGCATAGTCCTGAAATGCTAAAACAAGTGAACACATAATTTTCCCTTTAATAATCTGACTATAGCTCTTTAACACTGACTGTTTAACATTTTTGCCTGCACCATATTGGATGAATTATAGAGATGCTCTCCATTTGGCCATTATGCGATACTCCTTTTAGCTCAGATATACTCTTTGGATTTTGTGTATGTGTTTATGTTGTAGAACTATTGAAACAAAACTTTTCTTCCAGCTTTGCATTCTGTTCCTCTTTGAAGCCCAAACAAATTAGCAGAGTTGAGAACTTTACTTTCAGGGTTCATTAAGGCTTGAGCAGTAAATCCTTTTCTCACATTCCAGATGTTGCGGTTTCTTTTGACCTCAGTTTATATTTCCCTGTGATGTGACTAAGCCAGCATCTTAGTCTGTATATGTATTTTTTTTTCTCCTTTAAGGGCCAGGGAAAATTAGACACACCTAAACTGCAAGGACCCTTTAGAGAGGCTAACAAACAGAAGACTGCAATATCATTTTTATTCTTATTAGTTAATTTGAAATCATGATGAAGTTCCTCCACTCTTCGAGACTGCTGCAGTCTGGCAGGCAGCAATTGTGAATTCAGTGTTTTTTGACTAATATATTTTTCATCCACTTCTCATTTCTACCAAAGTACTTAAAAGTTTTTCAGGTACTGCTCTCCTCAGCATGAGCATGTTTAAAATGTAGCCCTTGAATAAATAAAGCATGTTATTTAGAGAGCATTTCCAAGTCCATACAGTACATTTC
Source organism: Podarcis cretensis (assembly GCF_951804945.1). Lineage (NCBI taxonomy): Eukaryota > Metazoa > Chordata > Lepidosauria > Squamata > Lacertidae > Podarcis > Podarcis cretensis. The sequence continues at coordinate 119,418,019 of NC_137172.1, read as the reverse complement.
TTTCAGGCTGTAACCCTAGACTTTTATGCACATGTTTAACTTTATGCATATGGGTAGTCAGAATGGATTTGATGCCACAACTTATCTTGATAGAGGGAGCTTTCATGATGCATCTGGGCAGAGGGACTTGGGGGGGGGGGGGTCAGGAATGGATGCACTTAGTACAAAATTATCTCTCCAAACCACCCACCCATGTACACCCTCGTGGTGCTCAAGACTCTTAACCAATCCAGACCAGGCAGAACTGTCTAAGAATACAAGAAGGGCCTTGCCTAGGTCAGATCAAAGGCCTATCAAGCCTAATAGATGGCTTCAGCTAAGGGTTAATGTTGAGAAAATAACATAGTATGTAGAGGAGGTGCTCTGATTGTAGCCCAGTATGGTTATCTCCCGCTTGGACTACTGCAATGCGCTCTATGTGGGGCTACCTTTGAAGGTGACCCGGAAAGTACAACTAATCCAGAATGTGGCAGCTAGACTGGTGACTGGGAGTGGCCGCCGAGACCACATAACACCAGTCTTGAAAGACCTACACTGGCTCCCAGTACATTTCCGAGCACAATTAAAAGTGTTGGTCCTGACCTTTAAAGCCCTAAACAGCCTCGGTCCAGTATACCTGAAGGAGCATCTCCACCCCATTGTTTTGCCCGGACACTGAGGTCCAGCGCCAAGGGCCTTCTGGTGGTTTCCTCACTGCGAGAAGCAAAGTTACAGGGAACTAGGCAGAGGGCCTTTTTGGTAGTGGCACCCACCCTATGAAATACCCTCTGTTACGTTGTGGGCGAACATGTCAGACGACACAGCGATTCTTTAAACAGCTCTTCTTTATTCAGATGCCAGAACAGAACTAGCTGAGGAGCTCAGTCAGCCTGCTTATATAGAGCTCCAGAACAATGCAACTGTTGCCATTTTCTAAAACTATCCAATCACTGAACGTCACTTTTCGATCCTTCATTTGCATACAAAACTATCCAATCACTGAACGTCACTTTTCGATCCTTCGTTTGCATAACTATCTACAGTATCCCCCTGCTGGCCCAGGGTGAGAGCTTCAGTACATAACACCCTCCCATCAGGTGTCAAAGGAATAAACAACTATCTGACGTTTAGAAGACATCTGAAGGCAGCCCTATTTAGGGAAGCTTTTAATGTTTAATAGGTTATTGTATTTTAGTGTTTTGTTGGAAGCCGCCCAGAGTGGCTGGGGAAACCCAGCCAGATAGGGAGGGTATAAATAATATATTATTATTATTATTATTATTATTATTATTGTTGTTGTTGTTGTTGTTGTTGTTGTTGTTGTTGTTGTCTTGAAGGGAGTTCTAACCTTACTATCTCCTGGATTAGACTTGGTGGTTGGACTTCAGTGCAGCCAATGCTATTGTACTGAAGAGAACTTGACTCACCAAGCTCTGCTGCTAGTAGTACAAAGCAAGCATTTGCCCATGACATGGTGCTGTTCCGCAGTGTATCTGCTTTTCAGTGTGTCTTTGTTTCTTGCACAGAATTGGGTGTGCGGCCAAACAAGTTGTGCTAAGGATTTAGGACACGATGGGTGGGTGGGTGGGTGGAATCGGTGACACAAAACACAGAATCAAAATATAGGCCTACTAACTTTTTGAAAAATACCTAATAAATTCATTAGATGATAAAATTAATTGCTTTGTGCTTGGCAGTCATTCCTGTACAGAATACAAGTAACAGCCTAATCCTGTGCTTGGTGAGGTGCGCCCAAGCCCACTGACTGCATCAGGCTCAGAAGCGCCTTTGGGTTTCACACTATTGGAAGACCAAGGTTGGTAAAGCCAGAAATCGTTCTATTCTTGGGGAGAAGCAGAAGGCTTAGGAGCTGGCCTTATGCACTGCATAAATGGCAAGGGATTGGCTGGAGGCACAAGGTGCACTAGTCTGGGATGGCAGGATTTGACCATTAATATTACATCCCAGTTTTCTGGGGCTGTAGGCGGTCAAAAGAGAGGGATAGCTACTAGAGCGTAAGCCCCAACTGGCAGCACTGCAGGGCTGTTTGGGTCAAGAAAGGGGGTGAGCAGCAATTTTGAGCACATGCACACACACACACACCCGCTTCAGTGCACACCTAACTTTGTGGAGTATCAAGCAGCAGAGTGACTAGACTTTTTACTGAAATATGAAAATTCAGGCAAGAGGCCTGGAACATCCTGAAGGGGCCAGGCCTTTACAGCAGCCCCTGCCCCTGTGACCCTGGCAGAATTAGAAGTATGATATAAGTCAGTTAGAAGTATGATATAAGTCTTACAGCATCAAGTAATAGATGCCAGGCAAAACCATCCTTTTTTTCATCAGGCCTTTGACTTTTAATTATCTATGGCCTTTTTGCATGGGTGGGATGTTTCAATTTAGTCTTTTTAAAAATAGGTGGGAAATGTTTTTTTTAAATGTTGTTTTTAATATATGTATGTGTTTGCTTATGATTTGCTTTAGTTGTCATGGTAAAAAGTGATATAATAATAATAATAATAATAATAATAATAATAATAATAATAATAAACCCCACAGTGTTGTTATCAGTCCATAAAGTAAAGCCCAAGTAACATGGCACCTATAAAAAATTATTGCCATCTTACTTTGGGGTCACCATGCAGAATTCTAGAACAATATGTAATTTTGCAACTATTTCTATAGCTATTTCAGATCTCTGAAACCTAATTTCAAATCATCTAAGTTATTGCAGAAAGGAACATAGAACTGCCACAGTGCTTATCAATTTCCACCCACTTTTATGTGAATTGTGATGATTCAGGATGTGTCTTGTGGTTTCAGCTTTGTACGGGTCAAAATGTCTTCATCGAAAACCTGCCACACTATTGTTGCCACAGGAGAAATTATGCTTTTGCAAGATAAATATATGACATCTCTGAAAAACACAGTGTTTTAGCTCTTGGTTACCCAAACTAACAGATCCTTGAAGATTGCTGGAAGATTCCTCTGTTTGAACATGTAGTGCCATCAGATTAAATAAATGTATTCATAACTAAACTGTATCGTGCTTATACTGTATGCCTAGAGTAGGGTTTGAACACACTTATAAATGGGAGTAAGTCTCACTTAAGTCAGTGGGACCTTTGAGTAGAGTAGAATGCTAAGAACATTGAAAATATTGTGGAGAGAAAAGGGGGAAACTGCCACTCACTCCCCAGTCTAAGTGCATTGGCTAGGATCCAAAGTGCTACTTCAGGTGTGTCCTGCCTGGTGGGATTTTGTCCCCCCCCCCTCCTTAAACATCCCTCATGCTAAATCACAAGCTGCTTTTGAAACTCCCCTTAAGGGAGTGCCACATAGCATAGAGATTTCATGTTCAGGAAACATAGGACCAAAATCATATTGTGGAACCAGTTTTCATTTTGATGTTATTTTGTTTTCTTTCTTTGTTTCGGGATTTTTAAACCATTCAGCATTCAGGGGATATCAGAGCAGTGTGCAGAAACAGAATATAAAGCACTGCACAGATCATAAAACAGTATTAAAACATAAACACAAGAATTAAAAAGTAAACTAATACTGGATGAGTAACAAATTCATCATGCGAAAGGCTGGACTGGATGAATCCCAAGGCGGGATTAAGATTGCTGGAAGAAATATCAACAACCTCAGGTATGCAGATGACACAACCTTCATGGCAGAAAGTGAGGAGGAATTAAAGAACCTCTTAATGAGGGTGAAAGAAGAGAGTGCAAAATATGGTTTGAAGCTCAACATCAAAAAAAACAAAGATCATGGGCCACTGGTCCCATCACCTCCTGGCAAATAGAAGGGGAAGAAATGGAGGCAGTGAGAGATTTTACTTTCTTGGGTTCCATGATCACTGCAGATGGTGACAGCAGTCACGAAATTAAAAGACGCCTGCTTCTTGGGAGAAAAGCAATGACAAACCTAGACAGCATCTTAAAAAGCAGAGACATCACCTTGCCGACAAAGGTCCGTATAGTTAAAGCTATGGTTTTCCCAGTAGTGATGTATGGAAGTGAAAGGTGGACCATAAAGAAGGGTGATCACCGAATAATTGATTCTTTTGAATTATGGTGCTGGAGGAGACTATTAAGAGTCCCATGAACTTCAAGAAGATCAAACCTCTCCATTCTGAAGGAAATCAGCCCTGAGTGCTCACTGGAAGGACAGATCCTGAAGGTGAGGCTCCAATACTTTGGCCACCTCATGAGAAGACTCCCTGGAAAAGACCCCAATGTTGGGAAAGATGGAGGGCGCAAGGAGAAGGGGATGACAGAGAACGAGATGGTTGGACAGTGTTCTCGAAGCTACCAGGATGAGTTTGACCAAACTGCGGGAAGCAGTGGAAGACAGGAGTGCCTGGCATGCTCTGGTCCAGGGGGTCACGAAGAGTCAGACATGACTAAACAACAACAACAACAACAAAGAAATTGGATGGCTAACAAATAAAACCAATTTCTGCTGTTGTTGTTTATTATTTAGACCTCCCCCCCTTTCGTCACAAAAATTTCAAGGCAGTTCAAGTGCAATTGTCCAGTGCTTGGATCCCAGATGTTAGGTGAACAAAAGAGCTGGTTTCACACACTCCCTTGTACATCACCTCACTTTTCAACTGGCTCAATCTGCCCAGAGTCGGATTTAGGGGAGCACAACTGGTTCAGTCGCACTGGGCATGGAGCCCCTCACCCACCACAGGGGGTGCCACAACTATGGTGTATAGTGGAAGGTGAGAGGGAGAGGGCACCAAATTTTTGCATAGCACAGGGCGCCGCTGAAATTTGGGACCCCAAAGTCCACCACTGACCTGCCCTTGATGATTAGCAGGTTAATGTGTGAAATGACCTTACTGAAAAGCAGATAGCACACAAGCTTTGGCATCAGCATGGCCAACTGGCGAGGAATGATGGGATTTGTAGTCCAACAACACCTGGAGGTTCCTCATCCCTGGCCTAGGGGATTAGAACCACAACTTGATGTTGTAGTCAAGCGATGGGCACACAGGTGAATCACTACTGCTGTGTCCTAATGATTTCAGCGGAAACTATTTACATGTGCATGTGTTAAGGATTATAATGTTTGAATAATCTACTACTCTGAATAGACTTTCTTTTTTCTTTCAGAGAATATATAGGTTTAATTATCTTTGGTTTTCAGGGGGCAGACACCTGCAAGCCTTTGAAAAGGTGTTGCTATTACTGACACTTTAGAATAAGTACAGAAATAAATGCGCCAAATGCTCCTTTTCAGATTGTCTAGTGTCAACACTTACCTCATTTAGAAGTAGCAAGTCAGTGTTGTTAGAATTTATAGCACAGGCCCTGCCTCTGGCCTTCAGACCTGGCAGTGATCTAGTTTTGTATCCATCACTAAGGTGTCCCTTGAAATGACAGTGACTCTCCAGGTCCATTTATATACATATTACCTGAAACGTTTGTCGTCGTGCGATTGCACATGGATGAGCCAATGAAATATTAATCAAGAATGCCAATTCCTTAAAATTCTCCATTTGTACACACATCTACGTCTCAAAGAAAGACAAATACATACTCTGGCACGCTAGGATGCTATGCAGCTCCAATTTTAGTTTTGGTTTTTGGCAGAATTTAGGCCACAACTTTATTGATTACAGAAGGTGAGTGGTTGTATAGGCTTTGGTTCGACTAGCTCCCTACACACTTCCTGGCAGCGCTGACCCAGGGCAGCAGCATTGGTCAGCTAAGGATGAACACCTGAGCTAGGCAAAAAGCCGGGGGCAAACTCTGTTCACCCCCCAGATGCTCCCCTGGACTCAGGTACGGGCACAGCCCCCTCTCGGGTGTTGAGCAAACCAAGTTGAGTCCCTGGATTCCTTTAACGGAATACCCTTCACATAGGGATGGCAAGAACGTTCTCCCATCCCTATCACCTGAACCAGAGCCTATCCACAACCTTACAAGTTGTGATGATTTGCTACGCGGCAGGCAAAACCCAAATGGCAACAGCCAATCAGCCAAGTGGGGGAAATTCCTGCTGTGCCCCTGTCCCAGTGACAGACGACACATGATGGCATAGCAAGGTCAAGTGCAAAATGCCTTAAATGTAGGGAGAGGTGTGCGGGTGTTCCGATGCACGGGCCAAAAGATGAAGCTCTGGGTCACGTGCATAGGTATATATTGGTCCCTTGATCCATTTAGACTGCACCCCATTGGCCAGATTCAACCCAGCAATGCGGGATCTTCCAATCGGATAGGTAGCTGTCCAATATACCCACTGTCCAATATACCCACCCACAACCAGGAGGTCAGTCTCCAGGTCTCACCGCAACATGTGCCCTCTTTGAGGGAGGACATGGTATACCGGAAGAACCACCTGTCTTATTAGTTATTTTAGAAGTATAGCTATTTTACCTAAATTGTATCCCCCCATTGAATTGTATCACAAAGCACCTCGAGTATTTTATTATAAGGTAGTGTATAAATAGCCATAATAAGCAAGAAATAAACCTTGAAAGTCTACTACTGAAGATGACTTCTACATAGCCACTTAATTATATGCACAGTTACCCAACGGGCTCCACTCTAAAAATAAAATACCCACTATGTATTTTGCTGAGTTGTTTGTTAGTTTGCTCAGTATGCATTGGGACACCTCCAGTATGTGGCATCAACTGTCAAATGCGAAGACTAAATGGAGAGCAGGCAGGTGACCTATACATTGCGTAAAGATCATCTCCAAGAGAAGGAACAGAATTAACAGGGATTTGCAGGGACCATCATGTTTTGCATGAAAGTAAGAATTCCCTGCTTCTAAAAGAATACCATGTTTGGTTTGGTTTGGTTTGGTTTGGTTTGGTTTGGTTTGGTTTGGTTTGGTTTGGTTTGGTTTGGTTTGGTTTGGTTTGGTTTTCCCATTATTAGCTCCTAACTTTGAGGTTCAGTTTTTTGGCCTGATGAATCAGCCATTGCTCCAGCATTCCCTTCATCCTTTCTGCTTCTCTGGCCACTCCTCGCTGACTGTCAGCTGCAGTTTTTGCCTATATTTTAGCTGGCAATAGCCAAAACGAAGCAGTCTTCTATCCTCTCCCTGTACCCCCTGACAACCATCCAAGCCCTCAGTACCAAAACATTCTTTGAGGTGTGTGGAGCCCCAGTGCCTGCTCCCTGCCTACAAACTCATTAGGCTCCTGGAGAGATGACTTACCGTAATATTCCTCGGAGTGGTTTTGTATCAAATTCATCCCACTGAAGGACAACGTGGCATAATGATGACTTTTGAAAGCGCATTCCCGATAAGTAGGCTCTGCGTCAAGATGCACAGCTTCGTTTCACTTGCAGGCAACCCAAGACACAATGCCATCACTGTAACCGCAGGATTTGCTTAGGGGAAGCTATAGTGTCCGGTGGCATGCCTGAGAACGTGTTTTCTGGCCTCAACTGAAGGAAACAGTCAATGTTCATGGAGTATCAGATAATCCGCTGTGACATATGATCCCAAAACATACAGCTGACTAGTATCTTGGCAGTGAATTCCACTGCTGAGAACAGCTTGATGTTCTTTCAACAGTTAAAAAGCCACAGTATATAGCCACTGAGAACAATGAAGATATACGGAACAATCACTTTTACTACTGGAATAGATCTGCCCAATACTGTTTTCAATGGCAATACATCGTGTGGACCCAGAATTTATTTGGGGTCATATTCTCAGTCACCACTTCCCCTGAGTGTGACCCCCAAGTCTCACTTTGCATGGTGCCTGCAAGAAGGGCAGCGCCAACATAAGAAAATTCTCAGTTTGCACTCATCAAGGTTAAGGGGAAGGGAGACTAATCCTGTGTTTGTGGCCTTATCTGTACCAAATGTGATAGCCATTCAAGTTCTAAAGGAGAAGAATGAAGCTCTGCTTTCGCATTCATCACTCTCTAAACCACACATAAGCTCTTGACAGCTCTATGGCATGGCAAGTGCAGGCCATCATGAATAAGGATGAGGTAAACAACTAACAAAACGAAGCCTAGTGCAGCGGTGGACCTTGGGGTCTCAAATTTCAGTGGTGCCCTGTGCGACCCCACAATTTGCACCCCACCAACCTCTCACACTCAGTTCTTATGTATAGTTGCAGATTTCCCTGACCAAACCAGTCACACTCCCTTAAATTCGCCTCTGCCTTATGTGTTGGTGGCTGCCATCGCCCTGAATTTAGCCCATGCAGCCAATTTGAATCTTCAAAACCGACTCTCCCCAATCTTTCTCAGGGGGGCATATTTCAGCCAGAACATTGCTACAGTTCTGTCAAGGGTTTGACACTCCCTGCTCAGCAGATGAAGTCAGGGATTCAATCTTATTGTTGTTATTATTATTTATTAAATTTCTGTATCACCTTTCATCCGAAGATCACAGGCCACCCATTTAAAGCACATTTAAAGGAATGACTTCTCCAAAGAATACTGGGGACTGTAGTTTTTAAGGGTGCTGGGAACTGTAGGTCTGTGGTGAGTAAACTACAGTTCTCAGGATTATTGGGGGGGAACCATGTGATTTTCCATGCGCTTTGAACATATGGTGTGCCTTCTAGCAAAGGTAATATTAAGTATATCTGTGTTTCCTTCCAAAGAGTTAAGATAATCTGTGAGCCAATTGTGCTACATGTTTACTGTCCCGCTGGCAGTGCAAATGTGCCCATTGCCATCTCAAGGCATGGCTCCTGTGGTGGGATCAAACGTTAGGATTTTAAAAGCTAAAGTTTGATGTGGATGAACAACTGCCTATAAAACGCACTAAGCTCTTGCCCTGTAATGTATTTAATTTCACACTGACTGATGATATTGCCCCTGAATGGATTACGGCAGGGGGCTGCCATTGTCCCACTAAACCACCACACAGGCTAAATAATACTTCAGTCTAAGTCTGCTCTGGGGGCATTTTGTGTTGGCTAACACATGACATGAATACTCAGCTTTTCTCTGGAAGCACTTTTAGGGCTTGGTTCAGAAATTCGCGGTGCACTGGCGTATAGTGCAAAATATATTTACACATTTATGGGGGTTGGCCTTCAGACTCTCCTTGCAGCTTGCTCTTCGGTTCCAAGAATAATAGCTCTTGAGCCTCCAGAAAGCTTAAGAGGATACTTTTGGCTTCAGCGCAATTTGAAGGTTACTGGCTCAGCATCTGTCTGGCTAGCAACACCAGGCCAAATTCCCCAAAAAATATGGTGTTGCAACATATAACACCATATAACTCTAGGGAGAAGATGAAACAGAAAGAAAGGTCGGGAGGGAACTAAAACATGATTCATGTTCCAACATAACATCATAGTCAAATTTATCAGTTAAGTTTACTTCATAGATGATAGATAGATGATAGATAGATAGATAGATAGATAGATAGATAGATAGATAGATAGATAGTAGATGATAGATAGATAGATAGATGATAGATAGATAGATAGATGATAGATAGATAGATAGATAGATAGATAGATAGATAGATAGATAGAGACAGACAGACAGACAGACAGATAGATAGATAGATGATAGATGATAGATGATAGATGATAGATGATAGATAGATAGATAGATAGATAGATAGATGATAGATAGATAGATGATAGATAGATAGATAGATAGATAGATAGATAGATAGATAGATACCGTAGTTTTCGCTCCAAAACACGCACTTTTTTGCTCCTAGAAAGTAAGGGAAAATGCCTGTGCGTGTTAAGGAGCGAATACATGGATCGGAGCCATGGCTGCCGTCAGTCAAGCAAAGCAGGAGCCGCTTACACACTCTAGGAGGCTCTCGCTTTGCTTGCTTTAAAGCGACCTGGAGCCGGGGAGGAGGGAGGGAAGGAGAGCCATGGCAGCAAAGCGGGCAGCAGCCGCTTACACGGGAGGAGGGACAGACGCTAGCAAAGGTCCGTGCGCTCTCTAAACAGAGCAATGAGGCTGCAGAGGGACGGCAGGAAAGATAAAATTTAAGCAACCAGCAGCAAAATAAAACCAACCTCGAGCTCTGAGCCACGCAGTGAAAACCAGGAAGTTAAAAAAAAAAGGCTGGGGATGAGGGAGAGGGGAAAACTTTGCAAATCCCCTCGTCTCAGCTGATCCGCTGGGAGGGAGCAGCTTGTTTTCAGGCAGGATAGATTCGAGCATTGTCTGGGTCCTAGTGCCCCTACCACTTTTTTGTGCTCCATTCTATTGCTGCTGGTGGCTGCTTATCACTCAGGCTACAAGGAGGAGCGCTTTTACACAGCTAATGGTGAATCCCCTGCCATCCAAGTCCTCCTCACTTGCTCAAATCTATTCTGCCTCAAAACAAGGAGCGGAAGGAAAAGGCTGCAAACTGTTAAATGGAAAAAAATCCAGGCACAGGGCAAGTACCTTAAGTATACCTTTAAAGCAACAGTGCTCTTTCCCTCCCTCCTCCCCGCTCAGCTCGCCGAAAAGCTCCTTCTCCACGCGTGCTCCTTGTCCCTTGAGTGCTTTTCCTTCCCTCCCCACATAAAACGTGGTTACAAAGCACGGATCCACATGGATCCTCAGGATTTTTGCATTGGGCTACCCCAAACTCACCATCAGATCACATGTCTGTGGCCACAGCATGAACCATAAAAATCATGCACCCACTGTTTCGTTCAGAATATTTTTTTCTTGTTTTCCTTCTCTAAAAGCTACGTGCGTGTTATGGTCAGATGCGTGTTATAGAGCGAAAAATACGGTAGATAGATAGATGATAGATAGATAGATAGATATAGATAGATAGATGATATAGATAGATAGATAGATAGATAGATAGATAGATAGATAGATGATAGATAGATAGATAGATAGATAGATAGATAGATAGATAGATAGATGATAGATGATAGATGATAGATAGATAGATAGATAGATAGATGATAGATAGATAGATAGATAGATAGATAGATAGATAGATAGAGATAGATATAGATAGATATAATATGGTGTTATACAGATTTTCAAAGAACGCAAGTCTAAGCTGCACCTGAAAACCCGTCTTTTTAGAACTGACCTCAGAAGCTAAGATCCTTTGACCTCCAGCTTTCCTTTTCCTTTTGTTTCTTTCATCTCCTTCCTTACTGTTGATCTGTAAGAGATTGCGAGGCTGCATGGCCTCCTTTTAACTCTTCTGTAGTGCTTTGAACGTGAAGTGCTGTAGAAAAAAGCAGTGGCGGATTTCCCCAAACCACAACCTAAAATAGCTTAATGGAACTGGTAGCATTTTACTACTCCAATAAAACCTAAAAATGGAATTTCTTGTCATTAACTGTGTGGCATGGTCCAAGGATATTACTGACTAGGCTGTCTAAGGAAACAAAAGAGACAGGGACATTCACAGACTAGATTTTCAGAAGGACTCGTGAGTGTTTTGAAATATTACGTTTATAGGTGTTTCCAGGTGGGTCTGTGAGCAGCACCCTTCGGTTCTTTTGGCTCTTGCTCATGAATCCATCTCAGGAAAGGTTGGCCATTCCCCCATAAATTCCAGAACTCTCTTATATTTTTTAAAAGTCACTCTGATCACAAAATGATACACCCCAAAATGGCAGTCAAGAAAGTTGTGACTCTAAGCATCTTATTTGGAACTAAAATGCATTGGCATTTTCTAAATTTCTCACTAATCAAGTTTTTTTTTGGTCCCTTCCATCTGAGTGTGAACTTCCCCATCCCCACTCATATGCACTCTTACATGTTATTATAGGTATATCCTGACAATGCTTAAAATTGTGGGTGCTTGGAAGCAGAATGGTTAGAGACAAAAAGGACTGGAATCCTTCACTTTTAAGAGCTGCACAGAAGAGGGAATTTCAGGTGTAGCTTCTACACAGCTGTGAAAGGTGTAGCCACCCTGCTTAGCCATGCTATGTGGAAGAACAATAGTTTGTCTTGAAGCTCATCTCCCCACACTGTGTTACTTAAATGTTCTTCCCAGTCTTGCCCCCCCCCCCTTTGTTAGAACCGAACTGATTTACTTGTATGTTCCACTCATGACATAATGATTCATTGGGAATCATTTCCCAGCAGACTAGAATCCCAGTTTTGTTTTTTGTTTTTTAAATAGTATTTATTCAAATTTTAAAGATTACAAAGAGAAAAAATAAAAAAACAGAAAAATAAAAATAAAAATAAAAAATACATAAAAAAACAAACAATTAAAAAAAAACAGATCCAACCTTTACATAGCTTTCTTTCCTTTGCTTATTTCCTTGACCTCCTCACACCTCCCTTTTTTGTATTCTAGTTCAATTAAATGTTTCAGCAAATCCTTTCCAGCTTTGTTTTTATCCCAATAATTTATCTTAATATACTGTAATTCTCATCTTTCACCAAATTAAAAAATCAATTTTACCCTAGTCCTTTATATCATTTCTGCTAAAACCACATTACTTCATTCCAACAACCTTCTAACATTCCTTAATTTTGCACTGTTTCTGTAGATAAACTTTAAATTTTTTCCAATCTTCTTCCACCAACTCTTCACCTTGGTCTCGGATTCTGTCAGAATCCCAGTTTTGGACAGGTTACCAGTCCCACACATTAAGAAACGATGAATGTCTGCATGTGTGGCAAGGGAACTAGATCTGGAACACCATTGCCGGTGGGTTTGCAACATTTCAGCCCTTTGGGAGAGCTGATTGTGGGTCTTTTGAAATCTCACCTTGGCTATGAACTTACTAGAAAGATAGCCCTAGCAGAGGTGCCCAAACTTTTTTCGAAGAGGGCCGGATTTGATGAAGTGAATATGCATGAGGGCCGACCAAAGTTGTTGAGTTCTTTTTAGGATTGAGGTTTTTGAGGCTTTTTTTTCTTACAAGTTTACCCCAAAGTTGTTGAGCTTGATTAGGCCCCCAAAATGGACTTTAGACATGCCTGCTAGACAAACCACTATCCCTTATCTTCAGTAGCAGCAGTACTAATTGGTAGTAATTGTTCACCATTGCCCTGTGGGTAAAATCCTGATTTCATTGGATCTACCGTTTTGTCCTTAGTCATTTTTTAAAAATGTGTATTTTATCTGGTTAAACTATAGCAAGTGTCATGATGAATGTAAGCTGGGCTGTATATATAACTCCTTTAAATATGTTGTGGTACCGGGACACTTTTGTCTTAAATAGCATGTCTCTTTGAGAATTTTAAAATTCCTTTCTCTTCCTTTCTTCCTTTCTTTCTTTCTTTTCTCTCTCTCTTTTAAAAGCTATGGAAAAGAAAAGGTTAAGGAAGTTGCAAAGCTTTGCTGCCCTCGACCAGCACACACACACACACACACACACACACACACACACACAAACAGCTTCAGCCTCAGAGGCCAAATAGAATGTTGGAACTCATCAGAGAGCTGGTTGGAACAGAGAGTGTTAATTCTTCCATATCTAAGCCTCTTTGTAGAAATTCCCTTTGTCTCTTGCCCCAAGTCATTAAACACTAATCCCATCACTCTTCCTAATCCTCTGCAGTGGAGCCAGAGTTCAGTTTCCGAAACTGTCTTTGTTGCCTCCCTAATAGACAGCTTGCTCTGGATTTCAGTTGCTTCAGTCACATTAGAGCTTCCCTTTGCAGCTCTTTAATGAAGTGCCATTAATGAATCTTTTCCTCCTTCATGCAGTGTCCATGGGCATCAATTGGTTTAGTGTTAAGAAGGGTTAGGTGGCTAGTCATCTTAGTAGCCTTTTTGCAACCCAAAAAAAAAAATATATGACTGTCAAAGGCAAAACCTAGGAAACAGGCCCATTGAAGGTCATCACTACTGAAGGACTCATTTAATTACTGGGGATTTACAAAAAGAAAATCTGTCCTTTGTGACTGACAAAAGACAACAAACTAAGAAGCAACAGTGCAGGGTCCTCGTCCCCCCCGCCCCCAAACAAATCCTAAGAGAGGAAACATGGCTCAGTAAACCCAACCGACCATGTTCTAAGCTCTGTCCAACTTGTCGTGTAAGTGGTACCTTTCTTTCTAAATATTAGTAGGCACTCCACTTGTTAAAATGCTTTTTGGAGCTGCCAAGTGAGATAGACAAATGAATGAGTTTTAAAAATTCTTCACTGGTAAGAAGTCAACCCACATTCATGGCGGTGATAAAAGAGGCTGTTTGCACTTGTTGCCTATCAATGTGCGGGAAGTTGATTCTCTTTCAGTTTGAGCAAATTAGGTTTTGCTTACAATTAATTGCCTGCTAGCAATATTAATATGGGGATGCGGGTGGTGCTGTGGGTTAAACCACAGAGCCTAGGGCTTGCTGATCAGAAGGTTGGCGGTTCGAATCCCCGCGACAGGGTGAGCTCCCGTTGCTTGGTCGCTGCTCCTGCCAACCTAGCAGTTCGAAAGCACGTCAAAGTGAAAGTAGATAAATAGGTACCGCTCCAGCAGGAAGGTAAGTGGTGTTTCCGTGTGCTGCTCTGATTCGCCAGAAGTAGCTTAGTCATGCTGGCCACATGACCCGGAAGCTGTATGCCGGCTCCCTCGGCCAGTAAAGCGAGATGAGCGCCGCAACCCCAGAGTCGGTCACAACTGGACCAGTGGTCAGGGGTCCCTTTACCTTTACCTTTAATATTAATATGAAGTACTCCATTGTTTTCTCATTCCTATATGGTCTAATTTTTTTTTAAAAAAATGAGTGGTTGGGGAGGCCCGGCCAGATGGCCAGGGTATAGGGGGGGCAGGACACATTGATACACCAATAATATTTCAATATCGAGAAATGTTATTCGTGTTGTGACATCACTAAAATGTGTCTATACATGTGTGAGTACGACAGTAGCAACCGCGCCACCCACCAATTCGCCGTTGGCGTTTGACGAGAGTAGGTGCGTTTTTAAAATTACATGAAATGTAAAAGTGTTCCAATGCTGTTTTACGTCGTTTAGTTTTAAGAATACCAAAGGTAAGTTATCCCATTCAGAAATCAGGATTACACGTGATTTTTAAATAAGCTCAGTGGTTTTATTAAGAATTGTTAGTTTTCTGAAAATGTCCATTGGGGCACTTTGATACACTAGGACATGGGGCACACTGATACGTATAAAAGTGGCCCGCTAGTGTACAATAGTGCCCCAATATACAAGTTTGCAGGAAATCTCTAAACTGATTTCCTACTCATGAAATTTGAAAAGAAAAAAAACCTGTTGTTTACTACGTGGCCAAAGTCATTTCTAAATATAATATGACTGATTATCAAGTGTCATATCTCAGGAAAAAACCAGGTTCTTGTATGTTTGTCTTCCCCATTGTAGAAGATAAGGCAAGCGCTGATTTCAAGGATGTTGTTTTGCAGTTGCCAAAACCAAATTTCTCAAAGGGCACCTCTAGAACATCATCTTTCTATACTTTTTCTTTTGACTTCAGTGGATATAATGTGCAATAGAAGCTAAAAGTTAAGTAATTATCTTATTTTTTTATAAGCATTTTGTTTAAATTACTATTTTTTGACGATCTAATGTGAGTTCTTATACTTTAAGTTTTTCCAAAGTTTTTTTTTAAAAAAAATGGATAGGTGTTTAAAGAAAGATTAATATAAGTTTTGATGTTTTGTTAAGATAACCTGCCATAAAGTCTGATATGTGTGAAAGACTGTTAGTTTTGATACATAATTTAGATTTTAAGTAACAAATTGTAAGGCTGGTTATAATCTATCCCAATAAAAATTGTTTTTTTCATTTAACTTTACACTTTGTATCAAAGTGCCCTGTCCACTTTATTCAAGTGCCCTGTAGAATGATAACAAAGTCATTATATTCTCATTATCTTCTAACTTTAATGGTTCTTTTGATTGCTATTATAATACTGATTAGTTATGCCAGGCATAAAGCATATAATAATAATTATTTGACTCATTTTGGTACATAAAATATGAGGTTAGATTGGCCTCAACCAGGGCCAGGGCCTTTTCAGTACTGGCCCCAACTTGATGGAACGCTCTGGCACAAGAGACTAGGGCCCTGTGGGACTTGACATCTTTCCGCAGGGCCTGCAAGACAGAGCTGTTCCACCTGGCCTTTGGTTTGGACTCAGTCTGACCCTTATGTTTCCCTCCCCTTATGGTTTTGATCTATGGGCTACTACTAAAATGAGGCTGCATTTTAAATTGTATTTTAACCTGTATTTTAAATTGGGTTTTTCCTCCCTATTATGTTTTTATTGTAATTTTACTGGTGTTAGCCGCCCTGAGCCCAGCTCTGGCCGGGGAGGGTGGGGTATACAGTGGTACCTCGGGTTAAGTACTTAATTCGTTCCAGAGGTCCATTCTTAACCTGAAACTGTTCTTAACCTGAAGCACCACTTTAGCTAATGGGGCCTCCCGCTGTTGCTGCGCCGCAGGAGCATGATTTCTGTTCTCATCCTGAAGCAAAGTTCTTAACTTGAGGTATTATTTCTGGGTTAGCGAAGTTTGTAACCTGGGGGGAGAAGCTCTTTGGGAAAAAGTCTACATCTAATCTTCCACCTTTCCAAAATTTATTTATGGGTGTGTGCTTTTCCTTTTGTAAATTTGCCGAAGAATAAAAATCAAATTGGGATTAAGAGGTTTTCTCTGGAGGGTGTGTATGCTATGTCCCCTTGCCCTTCTTCTGCTAGGAATGCTCTGCGGGGGGGGGGGGAGGCAAAAAAGGGCGGTCGAGGAGGAGCAGTTGGAGGGGGAGTGAGAATTGTCCCTATTTTCATATGAGAAATGTTGGAGGGTATGTTGAAAGCAAAACTGTACTAGTCAAAATTGCTTGCTTACATCGTTTCTCAGGGCTAGTTTCCACCATGGTGATCGACCTGTATAAGTAGGGCTGCCATACATCTAGAATTTCTCAGATACATCTAGGAGTCATCCATCGGAAACAGCGGGGGAAATCAGGGGAAATCGAGCATATGGTAGTGTTGATGTTTTTTGCCCCCCTCTCAAAACAGCTCAGCCATTTTTTCTGTCCACAACCCTAGTAAGGACTATACCACGTCAGGTACAGGCTCACATGTCAGGATGAGGGAAAACTCAGGGCTGCAATACCTCAAAGATAATATTATATGCTGCCCATCTGACTGGATTGCCCTCTGGGCGGCTTCCAACAAATTATATAACCACAGTCAAACGTCTCATATTAAAAACTTTCCTATACAAGAGCTGCCTTCAGATGCCTCCGAAAAGTCAGTGGCACACTGAATGTCGCATCTAGTTTGGCACATGGGTGTAGCCAGGGGGGGTAGGGGGCCGCTATTCCCCCCATATCAGTACAAATCAATACAGGTATGAGGTTCTGCTCCCCAACAAAAGCCTGGCCCCCCTAACAAAAATCCTGGCTACACCCATGGTCTTGCCCCAAGCAATGTATCGCAGGGGAAGACAAAAAAATGATTAACCATTCAATTGCCTAACAGATCAGTTGATGGAAGAATTCATATGCTGTCCAGGGTAATAAAAAACCTCACAGTGGACTTCATTTTTTTAATTGTTCTTTATTGATTAAAAAAAATTGCATGTCTATACAAACGTATACTATCTCTTAACCAATAACAAAAAATATATATAAAATAAAGACGTAAAAAAGAAGTAACAAAGAAATAAAAAAAGACAAGATTATTTACATAATAAATATTTACATATAAAAGTACTTGTCAGCACAATGGACTTTAAGATCATAAAAATGGTCTGTAAATATAAAAAATACACTAACAGTCAAATAAAATGACAATGGCAGAAACATAACAAACACAATGGTAAAAGGATAAAAGCTGGGCAAACGGGGAGGGACGCAGGTGGCACTGTGGTCTAAACCACTGTGTCAGGGGACTGCCATCGGAACAGGGAAGGGAGGTAGGGGGCTACAGAGAGCCTCCGACGCTGCTGAGGAGCAGCTCCTCGTTGAGCGGTGGGGAAAGCCACACCTCCAGTGGGGCAGAGGGGGAAGGGGGCAGCCGAGCCAGGGGAGGGCTTGAAGATGCTACTGAGAGCCCAAGCGCCTCATCCAGCCCTGTTGGCCATGAGACAGACATGCCATTTCCATCGCTCAGTTTACTCAGGGGGGTGAAACGTAAGGAGGGGAGGAGAAGATTTGGGTTGTCTAAGTTCTTATGCTGGGGGAGAAACCGGAAGGGGCCACTCCCGGAATCTGCAAGCGACTAGGACGGACATGAACTTTGTGTTTCTGCACTGTATATACCGTATTTTTTGCTCTATAAGACTCACTTTTTCCCAAATTAAGAACTTGTCAAGAATGTATAACTTGCTGTTGAAATGGAACACTCAGGATGAAATGGTGAAATCTGTTATGATTAAATGGGCACAAGACGTTGGACATAATATTATGATGGCTGATTGGGAACAGTTATGGACCACAGGTATGAAGTTCACGGCATGTAACGCCTTAAGAGAGAATATAATGAAAATGATATACAGGTGGTACATGACACCAGTCAAGCTTGCAAAAATCTATCATCTGCCCGATAATAAATGTTGGAAATGTAAAGAGACCGAAGGTACATTCTTTCACCTTTGGTGGATGTGCCCAAGGATTAAGACCTTCTGGGAGATGATCTATAATGAAATGAAAAAGGTATTTAAATATACCTTTCTGAAGAAACCAGAGGCCTTTCTCCTGGGCATGGTCGGCCAATTGGTGCCAAAGAAGGACAGAACTTTCTTTATGTATGCTACAACAGCAGCAAGAATACTTATTGCAAAGATACCCACCCGGGAAGAATGGCAGATGAAGGTGATGGACTATATGGAATTGGCGGAAATGACTGGCAGAATCCGAGACCAGGGAGAAGAGTCGGTGGAGGAAGACTGGAGGAAATTTAAAGACTATCTACAGAAACATTGTAAAATTAATATTTGTTAGAAGGATGTTGGAATAATAATATATGATTTTAGTAGGAATGATATAAAGGATTTGGGAATAATTGACTGTTAATTGGTGAAAGGAGGAAAAGTAAAATTACATTATATTAAGACAATTTACAGGACAAAAATTTTAAAAGAGGGAAAGGATTTGCTGAAATAGATAATTGACCTAGAATACAAAAAAGGGAGGTGTGAGGAGGTCAAGGAAACAAGCTAATGAAAGAATAGAAAGGAGATTTGACGCTTTTTCTTTTTTCTAATTTTGTTTTAGTTTAATGGGTGTTATTTTTCTGGTTTTTTCCCCTTTTTTATATTGTGGTGTGTTGCTCGGTTTTTGTTTAACGTGGTATGTTCTTTTTTTTCTTTTTGTAATTCTTGAAACTTTAATAAATATCATTTTTTTAAAAAAAAGGACTCACTTTTTCCCTCCTAAAAAGTAAGGGGAAATGTGTGTGCGTCTTATGGAGTGAATGCAGGCTGCGCAGCTATCCCAGAAGCCAGAACAGCAAGAGGAATCGCTGCTTTCCCTGCGCAGCGATCCCTCTTCTTGTTCTGGCTTCTGAGATTCAGAATATTTTTTTTTCTTATTTTCCTCCTCCAAAAAACTAGGTACGTCTTATGGTCTGGTGTGTCTTATAGAGCGAAAAATACGGTAGTTTGCACTAATAAAACCTGTAAAAGACAGGTCGGAGTCCTGCCTGGTTACTCGGGAGCAACCACCACCAGCACCTGACACACTAAGCCTTGGGCTTGCCAATCAGGTCGGCGGTTCAAATCCCCGTGACAGGGTGAGCTTTCATTGCTCAGTCCCTGCTCCTGCCAACCCAGCAGTTCAAAAGCACAAAGTGCAAGTAGATAAATAGTTACCGCTCCGGCAGGAAGGTAAACGGCATTTCTGTGCACTGCTCTGGTTTCACCAGAAGCAACTTAGTCATGCTGGCCACATGACCCGGAAAAGCTGTCTGCGGAAGCGGACAAACGCCGGCTCCCTCGGCCAGTAAAGCGAGATGAGAGCCTCAACCCCAGAGTCGTTCACAACTGAACTTTACTATCGGGGTCCCTTTACCTTTACAAAGGTAACAGAATGGCATCAGATGGGCCAATACAGGGCATTTCACCTGCATGTTGCCTGAGGTGGCCACTGATGCTTTGCCCCGAAAAGAGAATTTGCATCACACACAAAAAGAGGGCACCAATTTGCATAAAATTTGCATGGGGCAATTGCATGGGCAGTAACTCAGAAATAATTACCATAATTTAAATAGAAACGAAAGCAGCCCACCAGAGATGGGAAGACACCTGCTGACCTGGGTACATACTCAGTTTTCTGCCCAGGTCCTGCTGACTGTTGATGGAGAACTTCAGGGCTCCTGCTCTCCCGCTCAGTGGTTCCATATCTCTCTGTTTCTGTTTGTTAAAACATTTATATGCTGCCTTTTTAAATGAAAAAAGGCAGCTTACAAAGAAAAAAAAGCATAAAAACAACATTAAAATGGAATAAAATCACCAAACCTGATATCTGTAAAACTCAGCAGGGAAGAATAAATAGCTTAACAATAAAATCTTGAAAACATCACAAATTCATCTGTATGATTTCACTTCTTCTCTTTAGTTTCCACCCCCCAAAAAAAGTTATTACACGTGGCAAATGATTTTTCATTAAACATTACATTCTGGTTTTCCTTCCTCTTATTTTATCCAGACTATCACTTGCCTGAATGAAAACCTTTCAATCTTCCCAAGAAAACAAAAGGCATCTCTACTTTCAAACTGAATAAATCAGAACAAAGTGACTCATCTCCAAATGAAAGCCAAGGCATTCATTTGTAAACAGAAAAAGAATCCTGCAATTTGGGGCAGGGAGCTCCTTTGCCAATTCCAGTGCATGTCTACCCCTGGTAGAAGAAGTTATGCTTGTGCATTGTTTAAAAAATATCGCTCTGCTTCTACTTCTTTTGCCACTGGCTTGCCATATCCCTTCCTTTAGGGAACTCAGAAGATTTCGGTGAGGATACAAATGGTCACTTAACTTTGAAAACAACACCAAACCTACCACCCCCTTCTCACAACACCACAAGCACTTTTGCTTTAAATGCATTAAATAGAAACATGCATCATTTCAGAGGGTATCTATCTGCTGCTGCCCTTTTCATCTGCCTTCCCTCTCCAAAGTGACGTGGCTGCAACTAGGAAGGTGCCAATTTTCACCTTGGCCCAACTCTGCTTCCTTTAAGGCACTAGGCAAAAAAAACCCTTTTTTTATTGGCTCAGGATTTTCAAGTACTCTAGCACACCCTTTAAGTATTTTCTTCTCTCACCTTTCCCTCCTCATTACCCTCATCTATTATTTGTATTTTTATGTGACTGTTTTTGTGCTGTTTTTTAAAATGAAACCAGAAATCAGCACAGACAATGCTTAGTATAAATATGTATTAAAAATAAATAAACAAATGAATGAATGCATGAATAAGGATACATTGAAATGCAAGCTGTATACTCAGATACACAACAACACGGTCAAATATTATTGTGAGACACTTGTGTTGCAGGAACATGACTGCAACTATCATCCATAAATGTTGTTGTTGTTGTTTATTAAATTAGTAGATCTCTAGAAGTGTGCATCTGCTTTGGTTGATAAAGGTGCAAAGAGTTGTTAGAGGACTCCTGTTCCTCATGCAGAGCTACAATTCTCAAAGCGGTTTAACAATTACTAATCCCCCTTCCTAGGAAACTCTAAGGGGAATTTTGTTGTTTAGTCGTCTTAGTCATGTTCGACTCTCCGTGACCCCATGTACCAGAGCATGCCTTGGAAACTCTCACTTTCTTCTCAAAGCTTCTCCTTTTTTATGTCCATTGAGTTTTCTTGGCAAAATACTGGAGTGGATTGCCAGTTCCTTCTCCAGGTAGATCACATTTGGTCTAAACTCTCTGCTATGACCTCTCCATCTTGGGTGGCCCTGCACGGCAGAGCTCATAGCTTCTCTGAGTTATTCAAGCCCCTTCGCCACGACAAGGCAGTGATCCATGAAGGGGGTAAGGGGAATAAGGTAAAGGTAAAGGGACCCCTGACCATTAGGTCCAGTCGTGGCCGACTCTGGGGTTGCGGCACTCATCTCGCTTTAGTGGCCGAGGGAGCCGGTGTACAGCTTCTGGGTCATGTGGCCAGCATGACTAAGCCGCTTCTGGTGAACCAGAGCTGCGCACAGAAACGCCGTTTACCTTCCTGCTGGAGTGGTACCTATTTATCTACTTGCACTTTGACGTGCTTTCGAACTGCTAGGTTGGCAGGAGCAGGGACCGAGCAACAGGAGCTCACCCCACTGTGGGGATTCGAACCGCCAACCTTCTGTTGTTGTTTTTTTGGTGTTTTTTTAATAAATATTTATGAAAGATTTTTTGGTTACCATACAAATAAAGAAAAAAACAAAATAACACATATCATAACATATTTTCTTAACTTCTTTGGACTCCCTCACATCTCCCGCTCCTGCGTTCCTAATTTATAAATGTCTAACCAGCAATTTATCCCCTTATTTCCATTCTTATTATCTATTTTTCCAGTGTTATATCTCTAATTTTAAATATCTTTTATTCAAATCTGTAAAATTTAAATTTACCCTGATTGTGCTGGTCCCGGGGGAAAGGTACCGTGATCGTAGTCAGAGTTCACGAGATGAGAGGCGAGGTCCGAAACAGGGAGCCGGGCGGGGAACAGGAACGCTGGGAGGTCAGAAGCAGAAGGCTGGGCAGGGAACAGGAACGCTGGAAGGTCAGGAACAGGAGGCCGAGCAGGGAACAGGAACACTGGAAGGTCTGAAGCCAACAACAACGTTGCTCCCGCAACCTGGGACCGGGCTGACTGACCTTTATCTTCTTCTAAGGCCAGGGGCGGTCCTGGCCCCCAGGAGCCCCGCCTCCTCTGGCCTTAAGGCAAGCACTCCTCCTGGGAGCAACCAGTTCCCTTCGCCTCTCTGCCCTAAGCCTCTGTAGTTCAGGAGAGGCCGAAGGGTTACTGGGCCCCGGAGGAGGCTCACCTGTAGCCACTGAGTCCTCAAGCACCTCTGGGGCCAGAAGGGTTTCACCTGGTGCCTGCTCTTGAGGATCTGACACAGGTGCAGGCTCCTCAGAATCTAGGCCTTGCCCCAGCTCAGCCGGCCCTGGAGGCGGGGACTCCTGTGCAGGCTGGGATTCCTCTGGTTCAGCCTCTGAATCGGAATCCCATGCCATCACACTGATGATTATCCAAAGTTTATCTTTTCTTCAATTTAACTTATCTTCATACTTCACTTCATCTAGCTTAATGGTGCCAAGTTACTTCCAATCTAGCATCCTTCTTAACATTCATACAATTTACAATGTTTCTGTAGGTAGGTCTTAAATTCCTTCCAGTCTTCTTCTGCCGTCTCCTCTCCCAGGTCTCGGATTCTGCCAGTCATCTCAGCCAGTTCCATATAATCTATCAGTTGCATCTGCCATTCTTCCAGTGTGGGTAAATCTTGAGTTTTCCAGTGCTTGGCGACGAGTATCCTTGCTGCTGTTGTTGCATACATAAAAAATGTTCGATCTTTCTTTAACACCCTCTGGCCGACAATACCCAGAAGGAAGGCCTCTGGTTTCTTAGGGAAGGTATACTTAAATACCTTTTTCAGCTCATTATATATCATTTCCCAGAAAGCCTTCACTCTAGGGCAGGTCCACCAGAGGTGAAAGAAAGTTCCTTCATTTTCTTTACATTTCCAACACTTATTATCAGACAAGTGGTATATTTTTGCAAGTTTGACTGGGGTCATGTACCATCTATATATCATTTTCATAACATTTTCTTTCAAAGCATTACATGCAGTGAAATTCAGCCCAACGGTCCACAACTTTTCCCAGTCTTCAAACATGATATTATACCCAATGTCCTGTGCCCACTTTATCATAGCCGATTTGACCGTTTCATCTTGTGTGTTCCATTTTAACAGCAAGTTATACATTCTTGAAAGTACCTTAGTCTTAGGTTCTAACAATTCTGTTTCCAACTTCGATTTTTCCACCTGGAATCCTAACTTTTTATCAAGTTTAAAAACTTCTTTAATCTGAGCGTAATGTAACCAATCTCGCACTTTGTCTCTCATTTTTTCCATACTCTGCAATTTCCAATTATCTCCATCTTTTTCTAATATCTCCCAATACTTCGGCCATTCGGCCTCCATATTGAGTCTTTTGCGGGCCTTAGCTTCCAATGGTGAGAGCCACCTTGGAGTTTTATTTTCCAATAAGTCTTTGTATTTTGTCCAGACATTAAACACTGCTTTTCTGACAATATGGTTCTTGAAAGCCCTGTTAATCTTTACCTTGTCATATCATAGATATGCATGCCAACCAAAAGCATTATCAAAACCTTCCAAATCCAGTACATCAGTGTTTTCGAGAAGCAGCCAGTCTTTTAGCCAGCAGAAAGCTGCTGATTCATAGTACAACCTTAAGTCTGGCAGGGCAAAGCCCCCTCTTTCTTTCGCATCAGTTAATATCTTGAACTTGATTCTGGGCTTTTTGCCCTGCCAGACAAATTTGGAAATATCTCTCTGCCACTTCCCAAAGCACTCCGTTTTGTCCACAATCTGTAAAGTTTGAAACAAAAACAGCATTTTTGGCAATACATTCATCTTTATAGCAGCAATCCGGCCTAACAAGGAAAGTTTCAATCTTGACCAACTTTCTAAATCTCTCTTAATTTCTGACCAGCATTTCTCATAATTGTCCTTAAATAAACTCAAATTTTTTGCTGTTATGTTCACCCCTAGGTATTTTACTTTTTTGACCACGTTTAACTCTGTCTCTTTCTGAAACCTTTCTGACTCTGTAACTGTTAAGTTTTTTTCCAGTACCTTGGTTTTTTGCTCGTTTAATTTGAATCCCGCCACCCGACCAAACTCCTGAATCAATTGTAATACCCTTTTTGTGCTAGATTCTGGCTCCTGTAAGGTCAAAACCAGGTCATCTGCAAAGGCTTTAAGTTTGTACTGTTTAGCTCCGACCTGAATTCCTTCAACCAACCGGTCTCCTCTAATCATGTTCAAGAGCACCTCCAGGACCGAGATAAATAACAGGGGAGAGATAGGGCAACCTTGTCGTGTTCCTTTTTCAATATTAAACTCTTCTGTCACCACATTATTAACTATCAATTTAGCCTTTTGTTCTGAATAGATTGCTTCTATCCCATTTTCAAAACCCTTTCCCACTCCCATCCCTTCCAAATTTTTCTTCATAAATTTCCAGGAAATGTTATCAAAGGCCTTCTCTGCATCTATAAAAATTAACACAGCTTTTGTATTGATATTTGTTTGTAGAAGTTCCAAAATATCAATAATGTTTTCCTTGTGTTAGCAAACAAATGTCTACCTGGGAGAAAGCCTGCCTGGTCCTTATGAATTACTTCATTTAAAACTTTTTTAAATCTACTTGCTAAAAGCGAACCGCCAACCTTCTGATCGGCAAGTCCTAGGCTCTGTGGTTTAACCCACAGTGCCACCCGTGTCCCAAGGGGAATAGAGGTCTCCTAACAACTCTCAGCGCCCACAACAAACTACAGTTCCCAGGATTCTTTGGGAGATGCCATGATTGTTTAAAGTAGTATGATACAGCTTTAAATGCATAGTGCAGATGGGGCCTAAGTATTCCCTTTTTAATGCCTGGGTTCACCAAGAGGTTTACAAAAGATCAGTGCTGATTGACAATTCAGGAATGAAAGTGGGACTGACACTCCCATATGACTCTATGTTTTTAGAGAAGTCGTCATAGGTCTCAAAACTTGTGTGAAAGGTGATTCATAAATTCTGCTGCTACTGATGATGACGATCATCATCACCACCTTCATCTCCCCCCATATAAAGACATTCCCTGCATGAATCGAGCTTCAATGAGTCTGAAAGGGGTGGAAATTTTTTGAGGGAGTGAATCCTTCCACAACATGCATTCTGAGATGGCAGAGTCCCATGAGAGCATTTCAACCATGGCTCAATAATTCTTATATTGAAAAAAATTAAGAACTATCATCTGGCATCCCAGCTGCTGAGATGTCTTTCCAAGGTGGTTCCTGGATATTAGCATGACAGTTGAATAATGCCATTAAACAGATATCAGATTACTTGTTAGAGTATTAGAATTCAGGCTTTTGGTTACATTCAGAACCATATTAGAGATTCGTCTGCACATGTAATTAATAAGCTTTGAGCTTATATAATGGCTAGGCTACAGGATTATCTCTGTAAAAGGCTATCTATGGTCCTGGTTTTCCCAGTCCCTGCTTTTGTTTGCATGTTCTTGAATAGCCAGCTGTTTAATAAAATACCAAAATTGGGTTTTGGAAATTATCCTATTGTTCTTTAATCCCCCACATTTTTGTGAACAACCAGAGAGGAAGCATGGTGTAAGTTTACTGAATATCTGCCAGAAGAGATTTAATTGCTAGTGTAAGTCTACTTGCTTTCTCTAAAGTCCTGGAGAACCTCAGCACTAACCCACCGAAGAGTGCTATGGCGTAATGTGGACTTCAAATAATTCTTCAGTGAATTTTACATCAATTTTGAGCAGGCAAAAATAAAATAAAAAGTCTACTATATGTTATTGCAAACAAATTGAAATGAGTAAATGACCCTATTCCAGATATGATGTTTCTAAGACATAGTTTCAAAGCAATTTGTAGCACTGTGTTAATGGCAAGCCTACACATGGTTGGGTGTTTGTTGTTATATCCAACTTCCATTGCAATTCCTAGACACTCATATAATAAGTCATACATTTCTGCTCACTAGAAGTCAGTGTGATGTTAAGTGTGCTCATATCTGAACCAAACATCTATCCAGGTGTCTGCTTATGAATAGCCACTCACTGGACATCCCCCCCCCCCCGCATTTTGCAATGACAATTAATTATTTCATTGTTTTGGAAAGGTCAAAATAGCTCGCCTCTGTTTGTGCAATTGTAGATGCAATTGTCATCTATGAAAATTATCAATATGAAAGCTAGACAGGCACCAACTGTTGGATGCTCTCTGCACGCTTTAAAAACATAATCTATTTGCTCAGGCATTCCTAGGCTGTTAATGCCAGTTTTTAACTGCCTGGTGTGACTATTTTACTGATAATGCTTTTATGGAGTTGTACTGATACCGTTTAAGATTCATAGTTATGTTGCTGTTTTGTTTGTAAGCTGCCCTGGTACTCTCTGGAGTAAAAGGTGGCATACAGATGGTTTTATAAAATAAGATTACTCCATGGGGAATTTGATTGGGATCTTAAACCAACAGGTTAATTTCTCTGTCTCCCTCCTTCTACCTCCCTCTCCACATTTGCACACATAACACCAAGTAAAAGAAGATCACAGAGTCCTCTACAGCATGTTCATATGGTCTGCTTTGGCATACTGTGTCATGCAAACCACACACACACACGCACACACATTATCTCTTCCCACCCCATTTTTTTTAGTCACAATCTTCCAAGTCCAGCCTTTGTAAATATGTTTTTGTGTAGTTTTCAAGTAAAATCACAACATTTCAATTTACCTAGAAATTTTTTCCCACTTTGGAGATGAATTTGAAGGTTTGCCATTGATTTTTTCACAGAAAAGCAGCTCCGTTACAGATCTCACTGAAGATCTGTAAAGGCAGCATGAGAATAGCAAACTGCATTTGACTCAAATCTCTGTGATGAATTAGAAGACAGGCATTTGCACCTGTGAGAGGGGAGATCTGGTAGGAGCTATCAGTCTTCCTTGTGACAGATTCTCTGAGGAGGGTTCAACAATAGCATTCATTTTTTAAAATGCTAATGCAGATAAGTCTGTTTTGGAAAAAGACAACGGAACTTTTGGAAATGAGTCAGTCTTCCACAAGTTTCCTGTAAAAGAAAAGGAACCCCTTTACATTGTTCCCCCATGTATGACACCCGTGAAGAATGAGCCTCTTAAACTACCCCACAAAAAATGGAGGGAGGAAGAAAGAGGGCAATTGTACACACATGCCAGAGATAATTGAAGATTTACTAGATATATCATTTAGCTTCTGAATGTTTAAATATGCAGATAAAAGCATGAAGGTTGCCCATCTGAATGATTTACGTTCTAGGAGCAGGATATTTTACAAGCTAAAGCAGGGGTCAGTAAACTTTTTCAGCAGGGAGCCGGTCCACTGTCCCTCAGACCTTGTGGGGGGCTGGACTATATTTTTGGGGGGGAATGAACAAATTCCAATGAACCACAAATAACCCAGAGATGCATTTTAAATAAAAGCACACATTCTATTCATGTAAAAACACCAGGCAGGCCTCACAAATAACCCAGAGATGCATTTTAAATGAAAGGACACAGTCTACTCATGTAAAAGCACGCTGATTCCTGGACGGTCCGTGGGCCAGATTGAGAAGGCGATAGGGCCTACCCATGAGCTAAAATTTTCCTTGCGTACATATTAACAACATACACACACAAGCTCCCCACCCCCCATAATATTTAGGGCATTCTTAGGCAAAGTTTTCCCTCCCTTCAGATCAGGGCCGTCTTAAGCATATCTGGGGCCGTGTTGCAAAGATCCCTCCGGCGCCCCCCCCCCCCCGGCAACTCCAAAACAAGGGAGTGGGCAGTGGAAAATGTCCTCTGGATCCCCCACCGCCCAGATCCCCTGCGTGGCAGACATGCTCTCCGGAGTTGAGGCGCCCGAGAAGGCAGCCCGGGAAGGCTGTGCACTGCCTTTCGCCAGGAAGCAGGAGAAGGACAACGACCAGGATCAGGGCCGTCTTTAGCAGATGCAGAGGCTTGGGAGGGAAACTGCACACAGCTTCCATCCTAAGCCTCTGCGGGGATCGCTCTCCTCCTGCGGAGGCTTGGGAACAAAGCTGCACGCCTGCCAGCCATATAGTTGGCGGGGCACAGCTGGTGGCGCGCAGGGAAAGGGGAGGATGCTGGCAAAGCCGGGCAGCTCCCCCACTCACTAGGGCGCCCCTGAAAGGCCAGCACCCTGGCATAACGAACCACTAACACCAATGGGAAAGACGGCTCTGCTTCTGATGTTGTGTAGTATGCAGCATGTTGCCCAACATCTGGACACCACTCGGCACCCCAGAGATGGCTGCGCTTCAGCAGGGAAATGCCTCTGGTATGCACATAGCAGTTCTTTCAGCACCAAAAGAACGTCACTCATGAGGAATATACTGCACAGTTTTGAGGAAGAAAATTCCCCCTTGAAAGAACTGTAAATCGTTTGCCACAAAATTCATGTAAGGCTTTATAAAGGTAAAGGTAAAGGTACCCCTGCCCGTACGGGCCAGTCTTGACAGACTCTGGGGTTGTGCGCCCATCTCACTTAAGAGGCCAGGGGCCAGCGCTGTCCGGAGACACTTCTGGGTCACGTGGCCAGCGTGACATCGCTGCTCTGGCCAGAGCCAGAGCCAGAGCCAGAGCCGCACACAGAAACGCCGTTTACCTTCCCGCTGGTAAGCGGTCCCTATTTATCTACTTGCACCCGGAGGTGCTTTCGAACTACTAGGTTGGCAGGCGCTGGGACCGAGCAGCGGGAGCGCACCCCGCCGCAGGGATTCGAACCGCCGACCTTTCGATCGGCAAGCCCTAGGCGCTGAGGCTTTAACCCACAGCGCCACCTGCTTTATAGGATTTATAGGCTTTATAGGATTCCGTTATTTCTTATGAGAGGGAGAAGTTCTGAATGGTTGCATGGCAGCAGCATTGACCTATTGGATGTAGCCTAACCTGTCAAAGCCCAATCTAGACAAGGCAGAGGTACTGTTGGTTGGTGGACAGAGCTCATCTGGGATTGGCAGTAGAGCCCGCGGGAGTGGGATCAGGTTCACAGCTTGGATGGATCTAGCCTTGTTCTTGGATGCTCAGGGCTGCTGCAGGCCCAACTTTGGCTTCTGCATTAACTGTACCTCCTAACTTGAAAAGGGCAGATCTAGCTGTACTCAGGGCCGTCTTACCCATAGGCACAAGGGGTGCCGGGCTCTCAGGGGCACCAGGCCAAGAGTCCGGGGCCAAGATTTGGAGTCCAGGGATTGGGAAGAGCCAACAGCCGCTGCAGCACCACAGCAAACGAGGCACTGAGGCAGCCAGCCAGCTCCACCCTCCTGCACACCTGGGATTGGTAGGCCATCAAAAGGCTCGCCCAGCGCACGCTGCTCACACAAGGTGCCCAGCTTTGCTCAGTTGCTGCTACCACCACCACCTCGGGCTCAACTGTTTTTGCGCTGGGCTCTGCTTGCCTCCCCCCCCCCCCCAGGTGCCCAGCAGTATTTGGGACTGCTTCAGAAACTGCTGAAATATGCAGCAGCCAGATTGATTTCTGGAGTATACTTTTTGAGACACTTTACACTGATCTACCAATGTGTTTCTGGGCCCATTTCAAGGCCTGTTGCCTACCTATAAAACTCTAAACAGTTTATGACCACCTCCTGGAGTCTGAAATCATATCACGAGGCCCCTGTTATGTATGTCCCACCCACCAAAAGAGATTTTTCTGTGGAAGCACCCCAGTTGTGGCATCCTTTTCCAAAGCAGGAGGGAGTGTTTAAGTGTTTAGGTTGGCCACGAAGAAATTTTTATTCCTCACGGCTTTCAACATTTGTTTGTCTTTCAAAGTGGTATCATTATATTTGCATAAATAAATACATATTTCAGAGTTCTTCACAATTTTATTTCAGTGTTCTTGGAAAGCAAAATATGAGAACTTTGTCAACAGAGATTTTAGGAATGAAAACAATTGTGAAGAGACTTTTTGCAAAAATCGAGTATATCCTTAATACATTATTATCTTGGCACGGATCAAGTCTGCCAGTGATGGAGGTAGATGTTCTTGAGGAGATGAAAATGATATGGCAGTCGCATTGTTGTCTTTCATGTGCACTATAGGGATGTATCTTCTGCCCCCCTTATATTTTCTGGTCAAACTGGTTTGGTAGGTTTTCAAAAGAATACATTAGAGGGATGTATGTTTCTGGGAGGTGGGGGGAAACTACTATCATTCATCTCCAACTCAATTTTTAATTTTTTTAAAAGTTAAATTAAGGTGCAAGCTTCATCACTTTATCTTACTTAGTGCTTCATTACTTAATTAAATGCTGATTATTATAAATCCTAGCCAGCTTTTTGAAATGATAGCATAGAATATCTCTGCCCATGAAGCCCCACAGCTCCCTATCACAGATATTACAAACCCTCCAAATGTCTCAGTTTTCCAGGGACTGTCCCAGAATTACCAAAGCCGTCCCAGCTTCTGATTTGATCCCAGAATGTCCCTATTTTGCTGCCAGTGCTGCCGCTACTGAGCTGGGGCGGGGAGATTAGCCAGCACTTCTCTCGAGTGATGGCAGCTGTGGCTGCTGTGGCTACGAGAAAGAATCCTCTTGCCTCTCCATTGCCGCTACTGCCAGCTTCCTCCCTTGGGAAGCTCAAAGCAGCTGCTGGAGAGTGGAGCAGAAGGAGGAGAGGTTGCTGGCACCGAGGCCTAGACCCGTGTGATGTGCCAGCTCTGAGGGGCAAGCAGAGGGCAAGGCCACACTTGGCCGGAAGAAAGGGGGAGCAGAGTCTTGGTTTTTTTTAAAAAAATATGCTTTTGGTGTCTGCGTCTAATCCTTCCTCTTCCTAAAATTGGTTTTGGGGTGGTGGCCTTGCCCTTCTTCTGATGGAAAATGCCTTGGGAGTGGGAGACAGAGGAGGGTCAGTTGTGGGAGAGTGAAAAATGCCCCTTTTTTTAACCTGAGGTGTGTTGGAGGGTATCGTATTATTTAAAAAACTTATTCTCCCTATAAAAACTTATTCTCCCTATAAAAACTTATTCTCCCTATGGCCCCCAAGCGGCTCACAAAGATATTGTATTGGCCTGAATATAAGCCCCACCTTTTTTTTCCAAATTCTGACTGTGAAAGGTTGACGTGCAGCTTAAATTCGCAACCTTACAAAAATTGGCTTTTGCGATTCCGCTGCTGAAACAGACATACCGTAAAACGGAATGGGTGTGAGTGCCTGCGGAATTTAAAGGGAGCAGCTTATATTCAGGAATTGTCTTTTTCTCTTTTTTCCTATTGAATTTTAAAGGTGTGGCTTATATTCGGGTGCGGCTTATATTTGGGCCAATACAATACTCCATGCTGTCATTTCAACACGTCAAACTTAAAGGGCCCCATGAGCAGTCAAGTCAGCCAATGTCAAAACAATAATAGCAGAAATGCTACCATATTCCTGATTTGGGAAGCCTTCCTGTATGAGGAATCCATGCAATCCCTTTAATTTCTGATAAAACAACCAGGCTGTATCTCCTCTTTCTTTTGTCCTTTTTAAAAACTTTTTTTTAAAAAAAGTTATAGGGCAGCATACCGTTCTGCTAAACATAATATAAATTAGCCTATGCAAACGTTAAGAAAATGTGTTTCATGGGAACAGAACACGCCTGCATGGATTTGCTCTGGTTGGATTAGGCAAAATAAATATATTTTACAAAAACCAAGGCTGTGTGACACACAGCGCCAGCGCAAACAGTTGAAAGGATTTGTTTTTAACTCACAGTTTTGTACACTTCCCTGGAATCTTTTCATGAGGTTAAGTAATATTTTAAATAAAATAAATAAATATAAGTGCAGCATACTCTTGCCCTCTATTTCCTTCTATACTGTGCAATATATGAGTAGTTATGGTTCTGGCTGAGGGACGTGGGTGGCGCTGTGGTGTAAACCACTGAGCCTCTTGGGCTTGCTGATTGGAAGGTCGCCGGTTCGAATCCCCGCAACAGGGTGAGCTCCTGTTGCTCAGTCCCTGCTCCTGCCAACCTAGCAGTTCGAAAGCACGTCAAAGTGCAAGTAGATAAATAGGTACCACTCCAGCGGGAAGGTAAACAGTGTTTCCGTGCGCTGCTCTGGTTCGCCAGAAGCAGCTTAGTCATGCTGACCACATGACCCGGAAAAACTGTCTGTGGACAAACACCAGCTCCCTTGGCCAGTAAAGTGAGATGAGCGCTGCAACCCCAGAGTCGTTTGCAACTGGACTTAATGGTCAGGGGTCCTTTACCTTTACCGTTATGGTTCTGGCTAGGCTGTCTGGAGGATCTGAAACCATGCAAATATCTCCTCCAAAAAACAAACAAACAAAAGTAGCTTATTATAGTGCAAAAATGTAAATTTGACACTAACTCTCTGCAGTTCTTCGAAAGGAAAATACTTGACAGCAATCCTATGAAAATCAATGAATGAAGTCCATCTGGCAGACGTGTACCAATGGCAGGGTGAAGTTACTGTTTTCAAGCCCCCACCCCCTTGGTGGAAATTTACATTGCCAGCTGATCTGTGTTTATATGGTATGTACTCTTGGTGTGTACTTGTGGCTTGATCATTGTCAAAATAAGAAAACAAAGGACAGAAAATGAATTTGAAATATCCATTTGAACTTTTTCAGAAGCGTTAAATAATTAATAGAATCACAAGCATCATGTTGTCCATTCTGCAACCTTTTCCCTATATCCTTGAAAGTCAGGGAGGATAAATTACCACACCCTCCTTTATAAATTTCCTAGAAATCAAATGGGTGACTTTCCTAAAAAAAAACAATTACCCTGAATTACTTACACTGGTGGTGAAAGTCACAGAGAAAAATCCTAAAATTATGCAATTATAATAATAAATCAATTCAGTGTGTCATTTCTGCTTTTCTCCGTTAATAAATTAACCATGTAACATTGTTCAAAATTATGTCAGTTACGCATATAATAATCTTTTAAATTAATGAAGTGATGAAGCAGTTTGATGACACCCATGATTTACAGGGCTGCTTTTAGCTAATGTTAAAAGCCTTTCATTTAATAAATTGTCCCCTTGAGAAATTACCAAAAATGAATATTTTCTATGCTAAATGTTTCAAGGTTTACACTTTTTCAATATATTAACAAATGACAAGGAAGAAGCATTTTTCAAAATATATCTTCTTTTACATATATTTAATTGAAATTAATTAGTATATTACTTTAGAAGGAAATGATCGGTAAGAAAGGTGCAGTGTCATTTATGAGAGTTTCTTATGGCAATAAAACACAATTTAAACAATGGAATTAATCATGTCCTTTAAAACATTTTATGATGGATTAGAAATAATTCCAAGAGTTTTGATTAAATAGGAGGGCTGTGTACGTGTGTATAGTACACCAAAAAAAACCAACTCCTAACTGATCTCCTGTAATTAATATTTCGTTCATTGACTTATTGCAGAATATGTTCGTGCTGAATATTTACAAAGCTTAAAGCAAAATTCCTAGTGAGACTGATTTGCCATTTTGCTTTAAATACTGTTCAATAAAGCTTGTGACTGCTTCATTTTGCCTTATTTTCTGGATTTATAACAGAGTTCTGTTCTAGCTTCCTGTTGTCTTCCTGGAGTAGTTCAACGTGCCCCAAACAAACAGACATATCTGATCTCAATTACTATGTCCTCCCCATATATCAGTTCACACTAAAATTTCTCCATGCCGTCATAGGCATGATTACATGCATGATTATGTCTTGTACAACCAGTAGAACAGAGACATGAGGCAGAGAAGTACTTTAATAATTGATATTCTTCCAGCCCTACTCATCAAAATAGTAAAATAGACTAATCTGATAAATTAAATAAATGTATTGAGTAATACTTAAAAATACAAACCAACCACCTGAAAAGGCATTTTAAGCCAGTCTTGCTGGTCACCAGTTA
The DNA here is from genome assembly GCF_951804945.1 of Podarcis cretensis. Classification (NCBI taxonomy): domain Eukaryota; kingdom Metazoa; phylum Chordata; class Lepidosauria; order Squamata; family Lacertidae; genus Podarcis; species Podarcis cretensis. Next base: position 119,383,484 of record NC_137172.1, on the reverse strand, counting down.
CTGATTCACGCACAGGGAGTAATGACAGCTTCCAGCACAGTAACTTGACTTACCTGCCATTCAAGGTAGGTGGGCCAGATGGCTTAGTTGTGCATCTTCTTGTGTGTACATGTTCTTTGTTTCGTGCTCTCATTTGGTTAGTAGCTGCTTATTAGTCACTATACCCTGTATCAAAGTTTGCCTTGCTAGGGAAATTGCACTGCAGATTTGGGGTCCAGTGTTGTTGCATTTTTTATTGTGAGGAAAACCAACCCTCGCATTCAGCAGCACTCACTTCTCACCTGTTTCTACATGGCATGTAAATGACGAACCGTCGTTGTGGAAAAGTACAGTAAGTATTCGCATCATGGTTGTTCATCTTGGTGACAAAATCCCTCAGCGTTTAATTCATAGACAATTTTTGTTCCTTCAATGAGCCATATTTGTTAAAAGGGTACCCAAGCTTGCCGCTTGTTCACTGAGCAGACACAATTAGGGAATGAAAGATGAAAATAAATGGACCATGTATTGAATCCTCTTTTAATGTTCCCCTATCTTAGCCTGGTGCAGATAGATGGCACGTGCTTCAAGATAAATAATGGTCTGCTGCCCACCACTAAGATATTATTTTTCCTCTCACTATTGTTTCTGTGCAACCCATGGTGAGACAGGAAGCTTGTTGGTTCTTACATTGAATTTTTTTAAAATGTATTTTATTATTGCCGTTGCTAGCCCTCTTGAACTGCATGTGAAAAGGTAGAGTATAAGGATATCCTGTGAACAGTTTGGCCTCAGCTTCCCTGGACATATGCATGAGCATAGACCGAAATTTAAGACAACTGCTGTTACCCATTTCATTGTGTCTCCTTTGCTTTGCTCCATTACTCTGGTACTAAACACACATTATTTTAAGGCAGAGACTCTGAACATAGAAAACTGTCTACATGAAAGTACAGCCACAAACCACTTGGATTCAGCATACCTACAACAAGGTAGGAAGTCAGCTCTTCTGTCAATTAGTAATGAGAGGCGCCTTCTCCTAAGTCCCACCCACCCACCCAGCTGAATCAGTGCTCAGCCTCTCCTACTTCTGCCTCCATCTTACCTTACAGAAAAACTAAAAAGGCAGCCAGAATCTGACAAGCAGGGAAAAGTCCATATTGTGAAGCCTTTCTTCCTTCTCTTACACTTCTTCAAGAGACAGCCTAGGTAAAATGGAAGTGGAATGGCAGAATAAATAGAAATAGGACATTGCACCTTGGTTTCGTGTGCATGGTCCAAGCCCCACCTGTTTTGATTATAGCTTGAAGCACAAAAAGGAAAACTAGGGTGTTGTCAAGGAAAAGTTCACTTACAATTCTCAAGGATGTAATTTGTCCAACCCTTTGACCTACAGAGCCTGCTGCAGTACCCTGGCCTGAAATATTGAACAGTGCTATGTTCTGCGCTGACATTACTCAGTACACCTGAAAGAGAACAATAGATCACTTGTTAAGATTTTAGCCAGAGAATCAAAGTACTATTGGTTACCTAGGATTAGCATGGATATTGGGAGAAATCTCCCCGGATGCTGTTGTACTGGGACACATGCATAGAGAGCACCAAGAAAAATCAGTTGCTATTAAGAAAAACTGAATGAAATTAGGCTAAATTTGCTCTTTGCACTAAACTTGCTACAAGGGTGACAGAAATCAAGGAGGAGACCTGAAAGGTGCCTCTGCGTGCTTTACTAATCTGTGTGTTATTCAGAACTATTTTTATGTCTTTTGGATGATCAAATGGTACAGAAGCTGCATTGTACACCACCATCGACAGGTCTAAAAAAAGGCGCAAAGGATTACAGAGTATCTGACATTACAACTATGTATCCATATATAGATCTACATAAGCATTATTCTCCCTGCCTTCACTTTAAAACATGTCCAGAGTAATTAAGTGCACTTTAACTCAGGGCTATTATTATTAATATTGCTTGCAGTGGCTTTTTGCCCCAACGATAAACCTTTTCAGCAGACAGAACTGCAATGTATCAAAATAAGAGAGAGAGAGAGAGAGAAAGAGAGAGAGAGAGAGATGTACCAGGAAACCCAGGTCTTTGAAATCTTTGGCCATAAGAACCTAATAAACAAACAATCAATTTCTTTATTGCAATTTTTAACAGCTTGACTGCTATAAACTGCTTGAGGAGCTCAGAGTTGGTGCTGTTGTATCAGAAAGAGCGGCAACCAAAAAATTAAAAGCCGAAAGGCAGTTAATACATTTTAAAACTCATCAGACCCTGGCATGCTAAGATGCCATCAAACTTTCAACAAACCCAAAGCCATATGAAACCAAAGAAACCAAACAGTGTTGCCCCAACATTTGCCCATATTTCGCAGGCAAACCAGCAAGCTCTCTGTCTCTTATATAACCTTTATGAATAATCTTATGAATTTTATAATGCACACACATTCATTTTTAATGCTTAAATATACATTAAGGGTAGTATTCAATACAGATTGATACCTGACTCCATCAAGAGCGAAGCTAAGTAAATGATACATGAAAATTGGAGTGACGCTAGCATAGTTCATACATAGCGAGTCTCTTCTGAGATAATATACCAGTTATTAGAATATAAGAATCTTGAAGCTCTGTATCAGTTCCAAGCTTTTGAGTGTCTTGGGACTAAAGACTCAGTGGGTGAAGAAGTGCAAATAAATTGTACTTAACTCTTGAAGTACTTGTGATGTCATGTTTAAAAAGTAACTTGAGATGAGAAATAAACAAGCTCTGGATGTAGAAGTAGCTTGAAACATTTCCCCTAAATGAAATTCATTGGCACTCTGCTGAGCAAAAGTACAACTTAATTGTGCCACCTCTCTGTGGTTTTTTTTTATATAGTACAGTATCTGAAACCACTGTTTTGGGGGGTTGAGGTCTGGCATTCGCTACAATATCCTGTTTAGTGACTTGGGAGCGGGGAATCAAGCACAACCTTAGATTTATAATTTCAGCCTGCCCTCTTCATGTTTACTCCCAGGTGCATATGTCAGCATAGCATTTTAGCCTTAAATGCTTTTTTAAAAAGGATGAGCAATTGAAATTTGAAGCTGAAATTTAATCTCGACTAGACGAGGGTCCTCTGAGCAAGAGTTCCCATGTCTGGGAGGTGGGTGCTCTGAGAGCCAGTGTGGTGTAGTGGTTAAGAGCAGTGGACTCGTAATCTGGTGAACTGGGTTCGCTTCCCTGCTCCTCCACATGCAGCTGCTGGGTGACCTTGGGCTAGTCACACTTCTCTGAAGTCTCTCAGCCCCACTCACCTCACAGAGTGTTTGTTGTGGGGGAGGAAGGGAAAGGAGAATGTTAGCCGCTTTGAGACTCCTTTGGGTAGTGATAAAGCGGAGTATCAAATTCAAACTCTTCTTCTCTGCCTGTTCTGTTCTGGAGAGGTTGCACTCCCCTTAAAAGAGCAGCTTGCCTTGCCATTCGCATGTTACACCGCTACTGAAGGAGCTACACTAGCTGCCAATAAGTTACTGGGCAAGGCTTTAATACAGATGGCTTCTGGATTTAAGCTATAAAGCCCCAAACAATTTTGGAACAGCATAGCTGTGGAGAGTGCCTTTCTTCTTGCTGCCTTGCAAGAGCATTTTGCTCAGCTGAGGAGAGCCTCTGAGTTGTGCCACAGTCTTGGTTAGCAGCAGCCATAAGAAGGGCCTTAACTCTGCACCACAACATGAAGCAGCAAAGGTTGTGAAGTTTTCTGTAGCCAGCTCAATCTAAAATGAGTACCCAAAGAATGCTTATCAAGGGTGCTTTGTCATTCTGGGGTGATGCAAAAAGTGGGATGCCACAGGGTTTTGTCCTGAGCCCAGTGTTGTTCAACATCTTTATAAATAACTCAAATGGAGAAGAAATGAGGATGCTCATTAGATGATGCCAAACTGGGCAAGGAAGATACTACCTTCGAAGTCATAAACAGGATTCCATATTATCTTAACAGGATGGAGAACTTAGCGAAACAAATAAAATGAATTTCAGCAGAGATCAATGTAAAATTCTGCATTTAGGTAGGAAAAATCAAATACACAAACATAGGATGAGTAACACCTGGTTTGACAGCAATCTATGTGAAAAGGATTTTGGGGTTTGAGTAAACCACAATCTAAACATGAGTCGTTAGTGCAATGTAACAGCTAAAAATGCCAATGAAATTCTAGTTTGCGTCAACTTCAGTATAGTCCAGGGGTCAGCAAACTTTTTTCAGCAGGGGGCTGGTCCACTGTCCCTCAGACCTTGTGGGGGGCTGGACTATATTTTTTTGGGGGGATGAATGAATTCCTATGCCCCACAAATAACCCAGAGATGCTTTGTAAATAAAAGCACACATTCTACTCATGTAAAAACATGCTGATTCCCGGACCGTCCGTGGGCCAGATTTAGTAGGCGATTGGGCTGGATCTGACCCCCGGGCCTTAGTTTGCCTACCCATGGTATAGTCCCTAGGCATACATGTGCACGCACACACACACACACACACACACACACACAGAGAGAGAGAGAGAGAGTATACTGTGTCCAGTTCTGAGTTCTGAAATTTTAAAAGGATAACAAGAAACAAACAGCAAACAGCTGTCTTCAAATATTTGGAGGACTGCCTTTCACATAGATGATGGAGCATATTTGGTTTCCATTGTTCCAGAGGCTGTGACCTGAACTAACTCTCATGGCCCCAGCCTCAATGTTATGGACTAGTGGGAGTTGCCAGCTGGGGAACCACCAAGGGAAGAAGAAGGCTCAGAGCCAGGGGAGTGGTGGTGTGACAATGATGAGTGGTCCAAGGGAGAAGGAGGTGTTGGAAGCTGAAGAGGTAACAGGGCCTAGTGAGCTGGGAGAGTTTGTGGCAGAGAGAAGTCCAGAATCAGAGGCAGAAGCTGAAGCGGAAGGGTGGATGGCGAAAGGCCAAGAGTCAGGTGTGTCTCCCCTCCTGCTGGGACAAGCTCCTCCCCCCCTGGTCTCCCAGATCTAGAAGAGGCCTGAAAAGGATCAAAGAGGGGTTGGCTGCACACAGAAGAGCTATCTCTGATTGTTTGGAGAAAGCCCTGGAGGGGAGGGGGACACAGACAGCTGTGAGGAGATGGGGACTTTCAGTCTGGACAAGTGATTTTCATGGAGTAAGATTACCAAGAACAAGCTGCTCTGCTCAGTAGGTCTGACACTCAACCAAGTCTGCGGAGATTGTGTTTTTGTTAATATAGAGTTAACTCCAACTTTGAACCGTGTGATTACTGACTAGTACTTGATCAAGCTTGATCAAGCTCAGGACCCTGAAGCTGGGCCTTCTGAATTGAAGCCCACCGAACCAGAATCAAGGACTGTGTCCCATGTCACTGTTGTTGTTTAGTCGTTTAGTCATGTCCGACTCTTCGTGTCCCCAAGGACCAGAGCACGCCAGGCACTCCTGTCTTCCACTGCCTCCTGCAGTTTGGTCAGACTCATGTTCATAGCTTCGAGAACACTATCCAACCATCTTGTCCTCTGTCGTCCCCTTCTCCTTGTGCCCCCAATCTTTCCCAGCATCAGGGTCTTTTCCAGGGAGTTTTCTCTTCTGAGGTGGACAAAGTATTGGAGCCTCAGCTTCACAATCTGTCCTTCCAGTGAGCACTCAGGGCTGATTTCCTTCAGAATGGATAGGTTTGGTCTTCTTGCAGTCCATGGGACTCTCAAGAGTCTCCTCCAGCACCATAATTCAAAAGCATCAATTCTTCGGTGATCAGCCATCTTTATGGTCCAGCTCTCACTTCCATACATCACTACTGGGAAAACCATAGCTTTAACTATACAGACCTTTGTTGGCAAGGTGATGTCTCTGCTTTTTAAGATGCTGTCACCACACCTACCTAATAAAATAGGAAACCCATCAAATGTTGTGGGAAGGGTGCTACAGAGAGAAGTGTCTGTTTCAAGGTGATTCTTGGAATGAGGGGAGGTAGAGCTTAAAAGGGCTAGATGGGAGATCACAGTTTCCTTCTAACCTTTGTTGGAGAAAATTGCTCATTTACAAACACAACTCTGCCTTACACTGGAATAAATAACATGCCAGCCTATGCATGTCTACTCTGAAGTAAATGTCACTGATTTCAGTAGGATTTACTTCCAAGTAAGTGTGTATTGGATTGCAGCTTTAAGTTTGCATAATTTAACTGCATTGGACCCATTGATGAAACCTATAAGTGCTTAAGTCTGATATAAATAGAATTATTTAAACAAGACAGAGTTATTCAGAAGTAACTCCCACTTAATTTAATTAGATAGACTCCCAAGGAAGTCTGCAAAAGATTGCAACCTTACTTTCATGTAATGACTCCAGTACAGAGATTCTCACTTCAAAACAACATTATTAAGATAGATTAATTGATGGAAACTTGTGGCTTTGAAAACACTTGCCTGCTATGGCAGCAGAATTAGATAAAAGCCAATCAACTTGGACAGAGGATCTGTATGTGACCCAGAGCTAGCAAGGAACTCTGCACATAAAATCCTACCTGATATATACTGCATCAATACTTTAAAAGACGGTTAAGTAACTTCCTGAACAGGAGCAGGATTCAGTATTTATTTTTTAAAACTTTTCTTTCTAAATTGAAACATAGTACAGGTCCTTGAGATGGAGGAAATGTGAACACAGCACACCAGAGATGCAACAATTAAAATAAATAAATAAATAAATAAAAAATAGTTAATATAAATTCCCCCTTCATGGATCACTGCCTTGCCGTGGCGAAGGGGCTTGAAGAACTCAGAGAAGCTATGAACTATGCCGAGCAGGGCACCCAAGATGAACAGGTCATAGTGGAGAGTTTTGACCAAACGTGATCCACCTGGAGGAGGAACCGGCAAGCCACTCCAGTATCCCTGCCAAGAAAACTCCATGGACAAAGACAACAGGCATATAAAAGTTATGACGCTGGAAGATGAGCCCCTCAGGTCGGAAGGCGTCCAACATGCTACTGGGGAAGAGCGGAGGGCAAGTACAAGTAGATCCAGAGCTGATGAAGCGGCTGGGCCAAAGCCGAAAGGACGCTCAGTTGCGGATATGCCTGGAAGCGAAAGGAAAGTCCAATGCTGTAAAGAAAAATATTGCATAGGAACCTGGAATGTAAGAACCATGAACATGGGTAAGTTGGAGGTGGTCAAAAATGAGATGGCAAGAATAAATATTGACATCCTGGGCATCAGTGAACTAAAATGGACGGGAATGGGTGAATTCAGTTCGGATGACCATCATATCTACTACTGTGGGCAAGAAACCCATAAAAGAAATGGAGTGGCCCTCATAGTCAACAAAAGAGTGGCAAAAGCTGTACTGGGATGCAATCTCAAAAATGATAGAATGATCTCGATACGAATCCAAGGCAGACCTTTTAACATCACAGTAATCCAAGTTTATGCACCAACTACTGGTGCTGAAGAAACTGAAATTGACCAATTCTATGAAGACTTACAACACCTTATAGAAGTGACACCAAAGAAGGATGTTCTTCTCATTATAGGGGATTGGAATGCTAAAGTAGGGAGTCAAGAGATAAAAGGAACAACTGGCAAGTTTGGCCTTGGAGATCAAAACGAAGCAGGGCAAAGGCTAATAGAGTTCTGTCAAGAGAACAAGCTGGTCATCACAAACACGCTTTTCCAACAACACAAGAGACGACTCTACACATGGACATCACCAGATGGGCAGCATCGAAATCAGATTGATTATATTCTCTGCAGCCAAAGATGGAGAAGCTCTATACAGTCAGCAAAAACAAGACCTGGAGCTGACTGTGGCTCAGATCATCAGCTTCTTATAGCAAAATTCAAGCTTAAACTGAAGAAAGTAGGAAAAACCACTGGGCTGGTAAGATACAATCTAAGTCAAATCCCTTATGAATACACAGTGGAAGTGAGGAACAGGTTTAAGGATCTAGATTTGGTGGACAGAGTGCCTGAAGAACTATGGATGGAGGCTCGTAACATTATACAGGAGGCAGCAACGAAAACCATCCCAATGAAAAGGAAATGCAAGAAAGCAAAGTGGCTGTCCAATGAGGCCTTACAAATAGCGGGGGAGAGGAGGCAAGCAAAATGCAAGGGAGATCGTGAAACATACAGGAAATTGAATGCAGATTTCCAAAGAATAGCAAGGAGAGACAAGAAGACCTTCTTAAACAAGCAATGCAAAGAAATAGAGGAAAGCAATAGAATGGGAAGAACCAGAGATCTGTTCAAGAAAATTGATATGAAAGGAACATTTCGTACAAAGATTTCCATAATAAAGGACAAAAGTGGAAAGGACCTAACAGAAGCAGAAGACATCAAGAAGAGGTGGCAAGAATACACAGAGGAATTATACCAGAAAGAAACGGATGTCTCATATACCCCAGGTAGTGTGGTTGCTGACCTTGAGCCAGACATCCTGGAGAGTGAAGTCAAATGGGCCTTAGAAAGCACTGCAAATAACAAGGCCAGTGGAAGTGATGGTATTCCAGCTGAACTATTTAAAATTTTAAAAGATGATGCTGCTAAGGTGCTACACTCAATATGCCAGCAAGTTTGGAAAACTCAGCAGTGGCCAGAAGATTGGAGAAGATCAGTCTACATCCCAATCCCAAAGAAGGGCAGTGCCAAAGAATGCTCCAACTATCGCACAATTGCACTAATTTCTCACGCTAGCAAGGTTATGCTTAAAATTCTACAAGGAAGGCTCAAGCAGTATGTGGACCGAGAACTCCCAGAAGTGCAAGCTGGATTTAGAAGAGGCAGAGGAACCAGAGACCAAATTGCAAACATGCGCTGGATTATGGAGAAAGCTAGAGAGTTCCAGAAAGACATTTACTTCTGCTTCATTGACTATGCAAAAGCCTTTGACTGTGTCGACCATGGCAAACTATGGCAAGTTCTTAAAGAAATGGGAGTGCCTGATCACCTCATCTGTCTCCTGAGAAATCTCTATGTGGGACAAGAAGCTACAGTTAGAACTGGATATGGAACAACTGACTGGTTCAAAATTGGGAAAGGAGTACGACAAGGCTGCATTTTGTCTCCCTGCTTATTTAACTTATATGCAGAATTCATCATGCGAAAGGCTGGGCTGGATGAATCCCTAGCCGGAATTAAGATTGCCGGAAGAAATATCAACAACCTCAGATATGCAGATGACACAACCTTGATGGCAGAAAGTGAGGAGGAATTAAAGAACCTTTTATTGAGGGTGAAAGAGGAGAGTGCAAAATATGGTCTGAAGCTCAACATCAAAAAAACGAAGATCATGGCTACTGGTCCCATCACCTCCTGGCAAATAGAAGGGGAAGAAATGGAGGCAGTGAGAGATTTTACTTTCTTGGGCTCCATGATCACTGCAGATGGTGACAGCAGCCACGAAATTAAAAGACGCCTGCTTCTTGGGAGAAGGGCAATGACAGGCCTAGACAGCATCTTGAGAAGTAGAGACATCACCTTGCCAACAAAGGTCCGTATAGTTAAAGCTATGGTTTTCCCAGTAGTGATGTATGGAAGTGAGAGCTGGACCATAAAGAAGGCTGATCGCCGAAGAATTGATGCTTTTGAATTATGGTGCTGGAGGAGACTCTTGAGAGTCCCATGGACTGCAAGAAGATCAAACCTCTCCATTCTGAAGGAAATCAGCCCTGAGTGCTCACTGGAAGGACAGATTGTGAAGCTGAGGCTCCAGTACTTTGGCCACCTCATGAGAAGAGAAGACTCCCTGGAGAAGACCCTGATGTTGGGAAAGATGGAGGGCACAAGGAGAAGGGGGCGACAGAGGACGAGATGGTTGGATAGTGTTTTCGAGGTTACCAGCATGAGTCTGACCAAGCTGCGGGGGGCAGTGGAGGACAGGAGTGCCTGGCGTTCTCTGGTCCATGGGGTCACGAAGAGTCGGACACGACTAAACGACTAAACAATATAAATTCAGACTTCCTGAGCCCTTCAGCAAACCTTTATTTCCCATTTACATACAATTCTGCATGCACAGGCCTCTGTGTGACTCTACATCCTCCACACTGGCACAACCTCTATTAAAAGACATATGGCAACCCCATTAATTTTAAGTTTGCAAAGAAGGTTAGCAAAAAGATAAGAAGCTCTGTTAAACTGGAGAAAAGAAGGGCAATAGCTGGGGTACAAGGAGCTATAAAACATTTGACCAGATAGGTACAAATCGTGAGGAGGAAACATGGATGTTTAGGAGGTTCTAGTTTCACTATTAGAATATCTCAGGAGTACAGATCAAATCAGGACAGGAAACTTAGTTAGGTGCAGACTACACAACTGTCAGGCATTTGAAGAAATCAAATGACAATGGGACGATCCCAGGAATCCTCTGTTGTTATTGCGTGCCTTGCTCTTGGTTCTCTGCCTTGCAGGGCTTTCTCTGCCTGGCGTGGGAAGGTGGGGCCTTGACTGACTCCAGCTACAAAAGCTGAGGCTGCTAAACAGACGCTTGAGCTCGGGTGTTGTGGCTGTTGTCTTTATCTTTATAGCTTTACTTTAGATCTTGATGTGTTTTATGTGGAAATTGTTCGGTTTGGTTGTACATTTTTTAAATGTTTTATCTATGATTCGTTTTGTTATGTTGCAGTTATTTATTCCTTTTCATGTTGTAAGTTGCCTTGAGCATGGTTTGAACTGTGGATAGGCAGAATACAAATAAAATTATGTATGTATGCTATTTCTTGAATTTGAGAGGCAGGCAAGGTGTGTGTGTGTGTGGAGGAGAGGGGCTCAGGTGTTTGATTAACAGGAACAGGACTTTCATTTCATTTATCAATAACAAACAATTTCTTAACGTATTTTTCTGATATGACTGTACTTCATTGGAATTGTTTTTATTCTCTTTATGGAAGCTACCTTGAGTGGGCTTGGACCCCAAAAATAGTTAGCAAGCAAGCAAACAAGCAAACAAAAAAACATTTAAAGCCTTTTACGTAACGGTACTGCCTAGGTTAAAATGGTTTTTAGACATTCCCAAAGCATATGTTAATTTATGATTTGTTCAGTGCATTGCTGTTATTAGACACATTCCAGCCAAAGTTAAGCACTTTTAAATCCCACTTATTTCAATGGGAGGGACTGAAGCACATGCTCAACTCATCCTTTCAACTCAGTGGAACTCAGTTTTTTTTGTTTTACTTTGGCTGAATTATACCCATTATGCTTTATTGAAGTGTTTTACTACAGCTGAGCAAAAGCTCCTCCAGTGCTAAGTAGAGTGGGAGGTGTACCTCCCATGTCTTATTTATAATTTCCCTGTTAATACAACTCAGTATGGTGTTCGCTTTCTTCAGTTATGTGGCATTGCTAAACCATATCCAGCTTGCCATCAGCTATGATCCCAGGTCATTTCCCACATTATTATTTGCTAGTGAGACATTTCCTTCATGCTAAAGGCTGGGCTGCATGAATCCCAAGCCGGAATTAAGATTGCCGGAAGAAATATCAACAACCTCAGATATACAAATGACACAGCCTTGATGGCAGAAAGTGAGGAGGAATTAAAGAACCTTTTAATGAGGGGGAAAGAGGAGAGTGCAAAATATGGTCTGAAGCTCAACATCAAAAAAACTAAGATCATGGCCACTGGTCCCATCACCTCCTGGAAAATAGAAGGGGAAGAAATGGAGGCAGTGAGAGATTTTACTTTCTTGGGCTCCATGATCACTGCAGATGGTGACAGCAGTCATGAAATTAAAAGACGCCTGCTTCTTGGGAGAAAAGCAATGACAAACCTAGACAGCATCTTAAAAAGCAGAGACATCACCTTGCCGACAAAGGTCTGTATAGTTAAAGCTATGGTTTTCACAGTAGTGATGTATGGAAGTGAGAGCTGGACCATAAAGAAGGCTGATCACCGAAGAATTCATGCTGTTGAATTATGGTGCTGGAGGAGACTCTTGAGAGTCCCATGGACTGCAAGAAGACCAAACCTCTCCATTCTGAAGGAAATCAGCCCTGAGTGCTCACTGGAAGGACAGATTGTGAAGCTGAGGCTCCAATACTTTGGCCACCTCATGAGAAGAGAAGACTCCTTGGAAAAGAGCCTGGTGCTGTGAAAGATTGAGGGCACAAGGAGAAGGGGACGACGGAGGATGAGATGGTTGGATAGTGTTATAGAAGCGACCAACATGGAAAATAAATACAACCCGGGTGGTTAAGAAAGCCCAACAGAGACTCCATCTCCTCAGAGTATTGTGGAAGAATGATGTCAATCAACATCCGATGATCTCCTTCTACCGGTCAACAATAGAAAGTGTCCTTTTATACTGCATCACAGTGTGGTATGCTGGTTTGACATCATTTGATAGGAAGTGCCTACAGAGGGTGTTGAAGACAGCACAAGATATTATGGGCTGTCCCGTGAATCCACTGGTTGAAATAGCGGGAAATCGTTGCCTCAGGAAACTGAGAAAAATTCTCAGGGATGATTCACACCACGGCCGGCACTTTCTTAATCTCCTGTCCTCAGGCAGAAGATATAGAAGCATGATTAGTCGCTCCAACAGAGTAAAGAATAGCTTCTATCCGTGGGCTGTTAGGCTGCTGAATGAAAAGATAACAACAGGACAACTGACTTTCGGGTTTGGTGGGTGTGCATCAGTAAACGAGGGGAATTAAGACTAAGAGAACTGAGTGGGGGGTGCTCGTGTAATCTCACTGTATACAAGTTGTACAAGTGACAATAAAGTATTTCAATTTCAATTTCAATTTCAATTTCAATTTCAATTTCAATTTCAATTTCAATTTCAATTTCAATTTCAATTTCAATTTCAATTTCAATTTCAATTTCAATTTCAACATGAGTTTGATCAAACTGTGGGAGGCAATGGAAGACAGGAGTGCCTGGCGTGCTCTGGTCCATGGGGTCACAAAGAGTTGGACACGACTAAACGACTAAATGACAACAAAGTGAGACATTTCCTAATTATTAATTGTGTTTTTGGTCATTCCTACTAAAGAAGGACGCGGGTGGCACTGTGGGTTAAACCACAGAGCCTAGGACTTGCCAATCAGAGGCTAGGACTTACCTTCCGGCAGGAAGGTAAACGGCGTTTCCGTGTGCTGCTCTAGTTCACCAGAAGCGGCTTAGTCATGCTGGCAACATGACCCGGAAGCTGTACGCCGGCTCCCTCAGCCAATGAAGCGAGATGAGCGCCGCAACCCCAGAGTCGGTCACAATTGGACCTAATGATCAGGGGTCCCTTTACCTTTACTAAAGTTCAGCGCCTGGCTACTATCCTTATTAAATTGCTATATATAATTTATTAAATAGCACTGAGCAGGACAAAATATTTTGGTACCCAACTTGCTGCACAATCCTAAGCACCTGCTGAATCATTTACAGATACTCTCTCCTGATCCACCAATTACTGCTGCTGTGAATTTCCACTTTGTTTACCTTAAGCATTACACAGAATTATATTCCAATGCCATTTGGCTCCATGTTTTTCTCTGTTCCAATGTATATGTGCATATATAGACCTGCTAACCTAGGGTAACACCACGCCTCTGATAATGTGGTCATGAATCCTTAAAGGTAAAGGGATCCCTGACCGGTAAGTCCAGTTGCGGATGACTCTGGGGTTGTGTGCTCATCTCATGTTATTGGATGAGGGAGCCGGCATTTGTCCGCAGACAGCTTCCAGGTCATGTGGCCAGCATGACTAAGCCACTTCTGGCGAAACCAGAGCAGCGCACGGAAACACCATTTACCTTCCTGCCAGAACGGTACCTATTTATCTACTTGCACTTTGACATGCTTTCGAACTTCTAGGTTGGTAGGAGCTGGGACCGTACAACGGGAGCTCACCCTGTCGCAGGGATTCAAACTACTGACCTTTTGACTGGCAAGCCCTAGGCTCTGTGGTTTAGCCCACAATAAATCTATAAACCTTTAAGGTGCCACTTAATTCTCAGTTGTTGTTTTCTGTACATTCAGTATTTCTTTCAGATGTTTATGAGGACAAAACATAAGCCATGTGATTCTTCCCTTTCTAACCTGTGTTAAACACTTTAAAGTCACATTTATTTTAATGAAAGACAGAAAACTCTGCATATATTTATGCTATGAGCACACAGTAAGCTTTTCTGAAAAGCAAATTAAACCAATCATCCAGCTAGTAAATCTTGTCATAACTATGTCAAGCTCATCTCGAAAAGTTTAAAGACCTTGAGGTTAAATCATAATTGCTATGGAGATGCCACCTAGCCTTTAAGATGGATATCTCCTAAGTGGTTTTTATGCCACCTAGCTGGGATTTGACAGTCTAGCTTCAACTCTAGATAATGGGGAATGTAAATTTCTACTTATTAAATAATGAACATGTACAAGTATATGGGCCCTTTTATATATACACACTAAACTCAGCCCATTTTAATCAACCACATTGTTAAACTTTTTTTTAGAAACCCACCAAAATTGTTGAGCCATTTTGGGGAAACCTCACCCAAAAATAGTGATTTTAAGCTTTTTGAGCTATTTGCACTGCCTTTTCCATTGCACTGCATTGCCATACATCCAAGTTTCCCCTGACATTCCCCCCAACACCATTTTTACACCCGAAAACCAGGACATGTCAGGAATTTTCCTGATGTATGGGAAGCCTATTTTTCACCAGTTTTTTATATTTTAGATAACAGTAGATGGGATGAATGTGAGATGTCTCATGTTGGCTCTTTTGTTGTGTAGTCGTTTAGTCATCTCCAACTCTTTGTGACCCCCTGGACCAGAGCACGCCAGGCACTCCTGTCTTCCACTGCCTCCCGCAGTTTGGTCTAACTCATGCTGGTAGCTTCGAGAACACTGTCCCACCATCTTGTCCTCTGTCGTCCCCTTCTCCTTGTTCCCCCATCTTTCCCAACATCAGGGTCTTTTCCAGGGAGTCTTCTCTTCTCATGACGTGGCCAAAGTATTGGAGCCTCAGCTTCAGCTGCAATTGTTGGCTCAAAACAACAGGTCTATTTTCCATTACATTTGTTTATGAAGTTTCCTTAATGAACTCATACAATTCTAGCCTATGTGAAGGGACATGGAAATTAGACTTGATTTCACAGACTTTTACAATGTATACTGTAAAGATAAGCTAGGATAAATTTGTGGAACCAATTGTCTACTACGCATTGGTGAAACGTGAAAGTGATTCTCTTTTCGGGAGGATGTGATGTGCACCTCAAGTGATAAAATAGTAAATCTATACCATTGACACTCAAAAGCAGGGGTAGGCAACCTAAGGCCCGGGGGCTAGATGTGGCCCATTCACCTTCTCAATCCATCCCACAGACGGTCTGGGAATCAGCATGTTTTTACATGAGTAGAATGTGTCCTTTTATTTAAAATGCACCGATGGGTTATTTGTGGGGCACAGGAATTCATTCCTTTTTTTTTTCTTCAAAATATAGTCCGGCCCACCACATGGTCTGAGGGACGGTGGACAGGTCCACAGCTGAAAAAGATTGCTGACCCCTGCTCAAAAGCAACACCGGAGGTGAAATCACCAGGGAACTATGGTACTGAAAGCCACTTTCCAAGTATGTAAAGAATGAAAAATGAAAGGGAAATTGGGGGATTTGGGTAAGAATGAAAAAATTATAAACCTGTAATGGGGTATGGGGTTGCTTGTGCGTAAGGCGCAAACTGCTCCGAGCTGAGTAGTTTGGTTAAAACTTTCCCCAGGCTGGACAGTCAGTACTCCATGACTGTCTCAATCACTGGCAGAATCCGTCAGTGGGCGTTTCCTGAATTTCTTCCAACATAGAAGTTCTTTCACACCCAATCGCCGCCTGCCTTCTCTGCGCGAAACCTTTCTGCGCAGAGTGGGCGTCCCCAGAGGAGGTCCCGTGCTCTCCCCGCTGGCTTCACTGGAAGAGTCCTGGAGCCTTCTCTCCGAAGTTCCCTCAGACTCCCCTTTCTCCCTGGCGTCACGTCTATTTCCTTCCCCAGCGGAAGCTTCCTCTCTCTCCTTGCTGGTTCCCTCTCCAGCATCATTTTGGAGCCTCACCACCAGCCTTGGCTCCGATGGCAGTTTCCTGACAAAACCAGTCCTGGTTGAGACTACTCATTGCAACGGAATGTATAACTTGCTGTTGAAATGGAATACACAAGACGAAATGGTTAAATCGGTTATGATAAAGTGGGCTCAGGATATTGGGCATAATATCTTGTTTGAGGACTGGGAAAGGTTGTGGACCACAGGGCTGAACTTCACTGCATGTAATGCTTTGAAGGAAAATGTAATGAAAATGATATATAGATGGTACATGACCCCAGTTAAACTTGCCAAAATATACCATTTGTCTGATAATAAATGTTGGAAATGTAAAGAACATGAAGGAACATTCTTTCACCTCTGGTGGACTTGCCCTAGAGTGAAGGCCTTCTGGGAAATGATATATAATGAGTTGAAAAAGGTATTTAAGTATACCTTCACTAAGAAACCAGAGGCCTTCCTTCTGGGCATTGTCGGCCAGAAGGTGTTAAAGAAGGACCGAACATTTTTTATGTATGCAACAACGGCAGCAAGGATACTTATCGCTAAGAGTTGGAAAACTCAAGATCTACCCACACTGGAAGAGTGGCAGATGCAGCTGATGGACTATATGCAACTGGCCGAGATGACTGGTAGAATTCGAGACCTGGGAGAAGAGAGGGTTGAAGAAGACTGGAAGAAATTCAAGATTTATTTACAAAAGTATTGTAATTTGGTAGAAGGCTAAGAAGGATGCTAGATCATAAATAACTGCCTACCATTGAATTAGATTTGAATTTGACGATAAGTGAGATTGAGGAAAATATAAAATTTTTGGAGAATTATTAGATTAAATTAATTGAACGAGATTTAAGAATGTAAACAAGATGATAAATTGCTGGAAAAAGGTCATAATGATGTAAGTGGGAGTGGGAGACGTGAGGGAGTCCAAAGAAGTTTTGAAAAATGTGTTATGATTCATGTTACATTGTTTATCATTTTTGCATTTTGTATTTAAAAAAATCTCAATAAATATTTATATATATAAAAAAAAGAGAGACTACTAATTGCAACGTTCATGGGTTTAACATTTTCCAGTTGTGCAAACAGTTCGGTGAAATTAAACAAAACAGTTATATTAAATAATGTGGAAGAGTTGTGCATGATACAGCCAAGTAATCTGGCTGAAAGAAAAGCCATTTGAACTTTTTATCAATAGAAATGTGTACATCAATACCAATCTCCCCACCAGTAAGATAGGTAATATTTACTTTTGCCCATATAAGTGAATGGCTTCTACTGAATTATCCAGGAGTAATTTAAAAAACTGCATATGGCAACACTATTAAGAAAAAGGCACAATCTGCTGTTTTTGATGTTGGAGGGTCACTGGAATCTTGAATAGAAAAAATATCTCTAATTACCGTCATTTTACTTCTTCATTACCCACAACATCTTTAGCTACTGGTCTTGACAACAGTCACCTTACTTTGCTACTGAGCTTTACAGACAGAGTATACGGAGCTGCTGCTGCTGCTGCTTCTTTGGCAATCACTCGTAGCCGAGTAAGATTGTCTTCCATAAACACGGTTTTAACAATGAATCCGTAAGTGACTGTGGAGGCCAGTTCTGTATCCGCACGTCCTTACACAATGGGGACATTTATACTACATTATTATTATTATTTTAGATTTGCCTTGAGACAGTCTTCAAACCTCTTTTGTTGACCACCAGCATTACGCTTTCCATTTTTAAGTTCGGAATAGAGTAGTTGCTTTGGAAGACGATCATCAGGCATCCGCACAACATGACCAGTCCAACAAAGTTGATGGTGTGGGAGATGATTTATAATGAAACGAAAAAGGTATTTAAATATACCTTTCAGAAGAAACCAGAGGCCTTTCTCCTGGGCATGGTCGGCCAATTGGTGTCAAAGAAGGATAGAACTTTCTTTATGTATGCCACAACAGCAGCAAGAATACTTATTGCAAAGTACTGGAAGACACAAAATTTACCCACCCGGGAAGAATGGCAGATGAAGGTGATGGATGACTATATGGAACTGGCGGAAATGACTGGCAGAATCCGAGACCAAGGAGAAGAGTTGGTGGAAGAAGATTGGAAGAAATTTAAAGTTTATCTACAGAAACATTGTAAAATTAAGGAATGTTAGAAGGATGTTGGAATGAAGTAATGTGGTTTTAGCAGAAATGATATAAAGGATTAAGTAAAAATGGATTGTTAATTGGTGAAAGAACAGAATGCAAAATTATAGTATATTAAGATAAATCATTAGAATTCATCATGCGAAAGGCTGGGCTGGATGAATCCCTAGCCGGAATTAAGATTGCCGGAAGAAATATCAACAACCTTAGATATGCAGATGACACAACCTTGATGGCAGAAAGTGAGGAGGAATTAAAGAACCTTTTATTGAGGGTGAAAGAGGAGAGTGCAAAATATGGTCTGAAGCTCAACATCAAAAAAACGAAGATCATGGCTACTGGTCCCATCACCTCCTGGCAAATAGAAGGGGAAGAAATGGAGGCAGTGAGAGATTTTACTTTCTTGGGCTCCATGATCACTGCAGATGGTGACAGCAGCCACGAAATTAAAAGACGCCTGCTTCTTGGGAGAAGGGCAATGACAGGCCTAGACAGCATCTTGAGAAGTAGAGACATCACCTTGCCAACAAAGGTCCGTATAGTTAAAGCTATGGTTTTCCCAGTAGTGATGTATGGAAGTGAGAGCTGGACCATAAAGAAGGCTGATCGCCGAAGAATTGATGCTTTTGAATTATGGTGCTGGAGGAGACTCTTGAGAGTCCCATGGACTGCAAGAAGATCAAACCTCTCCATTCTGAAGGAAATCAGCCCTGAGTGCTCACTGGAAGGACAGATTGTGAAGCTGAGGCTCCAGTACTTTGGCCACCTCATGAGAAGAGAAGACTCCCTGGAGAAGACCCTGATGTTGGGAAAGATGGAGGGCACAAGGAGAAGGGGGCGACAGAGGACGAGATGGTTGGATAGTGTTTTTGAGGTTACCAGCATGAGTCTGACCAAGCTGCGGGGGGCAGTGGAGGACAGGAGTGCCTGGCGTTCTCTGGTCCATGGGGTCACGAAGAGTCGGACACGACTAAACGACTAAACAACAACAAAAGATGGAAAGGATTTGCTGAAATATCTAATTGAATTAGAATACAAAAAAGGGAGGTGTGAGGAGGTCAAGGAAATAAGCAAAGGAAAGAAAGTGATGTAAAGGATTGATTTGGTTTTTTTTTTCTTTAATTATCTGCATCTTTTTTTCTCTGTTTTTTCCCCTTTGTTCTTGTATTGTTTTGTATTTTTGTTTTTTTCTGTTTAAATATGTTCTTTATTTTTTCTTTTTGTAACCTTTAAAATCTTACTAAAAATCTATGGGGGGGAAAGTTGATGGTGAAGAATCATTTCTGTATCACTGAGATACATGCAAACTATAAGTCCCAGCCATACTATAGTATTCCCATGTATCAGAGTGTGTGACAAGTTTCTGTTCTGGCCGGTACCCATATTTGGAGAGGATAGGAATCTTGAATGACAAACAAGAAGAATGAATAAACTTAGTTCCCTTTACTTTGACATCTCATGCTAAAGCAATCTCAGTGTTAGTTAGACATTTGTTTCATATTATAATGTCTCAGACAAATACACATTTTTGACATTTTTCTGATCAAGTCTTACTCCAGACAGAAGTTCAGATGGAAATCTATCTGGAGTCTGCCATCAATGGGCACTACATAAACTAAGAGATCAAAACACTCAATTCTACTCACAAATGTACATCACATAATTTGGGTTAAAAGATACTGTGCCACTGACTGAAATGCGGTTGCTGCATATGAGGCAATACATATTGATGAAGAGAGACATCAGGGGCAATAACTGAACAACTTTATTGCAGACAATCATTCTGCTTCCCGAAGAAAAATGAAGGAATAAATGCAGTTAAAAGCACATATACTTAAAGTGACCACACAGTAATGTAGTCTTAAAATTCTGTTAGCTGAAAGCTTAGAAGAAAGATTCATTGCTTTCCACCTACAGACTTTGGTACAATTAAGGTTCTGGAATAGATAGACCATTGGTCTCACCCAGAAAGTTCTGTGTAAACTTAAAAAAAGACCTAAAAGTCCCTGCTTTGGTCCCAGGTTTCAGCACCAGTAGCTTCCATTTAGCTGAGATTCCTGCATTGAAGAGGGTTGGACTAGATAACCCATTGGGTCCCTGCCAACAATTCTATTTATGAAATATTTCTAGAAGGGTGAACCAATAGGGGGGAAAACTGAATAATATTATAATTTCAGACTATCTAACTGTGAAGATACACAGAATGAAAGGGTTTAAGATCAGTGTGAAAGGGTAGGATTGGTTTGAGAAGATATTGAATTATTTGGGTAGGTTTGAACAATTTGGGGCAATTAAAATGTTAAAAGTTAAATAAACCTTGTGGATGGAGGAGTGTTAACGTATATAAAATTGTACATATGGTTGATTTGAATATGTTATTATTGATTATGTATACCCAATGTATCAGCCGCCTGGGGGGTTTCACTGTGTTTGGTTGTTGATTTAAATATATATATATATTTAAAAAATGAAATATTTCTAGAAACGAAAACAGAAATTCTTAAATCACTTATAGTAGGTGTATGAGGGCTGTTTTGCACATAAGATGGGTTTGTCATTAAAGGTGGCAGAGAACCCTGACCAAACTCTGTTCCTTTATGAATATATGGGGCCTACTTCATATGCAGTAAAATCTCCCATGGAGAGAAATTCTTCATGATGGTATAAAATGTCACTCTCTAGCTGCATGGCCCCATCAACATACTGTACATTATTTCCAGCTACAGCCACAGGACTGCTATATGTTGTTTATAACTGGAAAATTTTTAGGTCTGCAGGGCCTGTAAGACAGAGTTGTTCTGCCAGGACTTTGGTCAGGGCTCAGCCTGACTCCCCTTCCCTTTTTGGACAAGAACGAGTGCAAAAGAGGCCTCCCAGAATTCCCACAGGCCCATATAAGATCAGCATCCACAGTTGGGCCTGATGAGCATTTACTGTTCCCAACCCAAATCCTGTGGAAAGCCATCTAATTCAGATTTTAATTTTATCCTGACTTGTTTTTAAGAGGTGATTTATTGTTTGATTTTATATCAATGTTTATATTTGATGTTAGCCGCCCTAAGCACCGGTCTCATTCTTATTATTGTTAATGTTATTATTACCATTTGATTTTATCAATATTTTTAATATATGCTTTATGCAACCTGGAGGCTTTGAGGCTTCACTGACTAAGCACTGTACAAACCCTCTTAAATAATAATTTGTAAATATTACATTTATACAGTGGTACCTCGGGTTACATACGCTTCAGGTTACAGACTCCGCTAACCCAGAAATAGTGCTTCAGGTTAAGAACTTTGCTTCAGGATAAGAACAGAAATCGTGCTCCGGCAGCGCGGCAGCAGCAGGAGGCCCCATTAGCTAAAGTGGTGCTTCAGGTTAAGAACAGTTTCAGGTTAAGTACGGACCTCCGGAACGAATTAAGTACTTAACCCAAGGTACCACTGTACCCCACCTTTCCTGCAAGCAGCTTGAGTCAGCACTCATGGTAGTCTTCCACCCTATTTTATTTTATTCCATCAAATTTAAACACCGCTTGGTTGTTTTCTTTTTAAAAAAAAATTCAAAGTTGTTCACAGAGAGATAAAACAATAAGATCATTTTTAAAAAAATTGCAGTTTTACAACCTTAGGTTAAGGTAAGAGAAGGCGACTAGCCTGCCAACCATTGAGCTTCTAGGTCAAATTGAACCCTGGGCTCCAAATCCCTAGTCTAGCTAACCACAGTACACCACACTGGAGCTCTTGGGGACCTTAGCATACACAAACGAGGCTTCTCTGCATGACACTGATGCTTGCAAGGCCTCTCCTCCTCCCAGAGAGGAGGGGTTGTGAGCGGGAGCAGCGTATTCAGATCCCTGCTCCTGATTGCTTCTGCTGCCGCGGCCAAGCCTTCCAGCCGACCAATAGGGCCGGCTGGTGGGCAGGGCTAGCCGCTCAGGTGGCGGTCAGGCATTGGAATATGTGTGCTGTGTTGGAGGATTGGGTATGCGCCATCATCTACGCCTCCTCTTTTAGGTATTCCATTAAAGGAATCCGGCGGTCGTGGATCCTGTCCGATGCCCTGCTGGTGGCTAGGGCTATGGCACAACCCCGGTGACGTCATGGGGGAGCTTCCAGTTGTATTTGCATCAACAAGCTCC
The DNA here is from genome assembly GCF_951804945.1 of Podarcis cretensis. NCBI lineage: Eukaryota > Metazoa > Chordata > Lepidosauria > Squamata > Lacertidae > Podarcis > Podarcis cretensis. Next base: position 119,361,195 of record NC_137172.1, on the reverse strand, counting down.
TCCCATTGGTTGTTAACCCTAATATGACTCCCAGCTGTGCAGGGTGGAGTCTGGTATTGCTGTTTCATCCAGTGCCTAAGCCATACTACTCACATGCTGTAGCCAATAAAGGTAAAGGTCAAGGGACCTCTGACCATTAGGTCCAGTCGTGGCCGACTCTGGGGTTGTGGCACTCATCTCGCTTTATTGGCCGAGGGAGCCGGCGTACAGCTTCCGGGTTATGTGGCCAGCATGACTAAGCTGCTTCTGGTGAACCAGAGCAGCGCACGGAAATGCTGTTTACCTTCCTGCCAGAGTGGTACCTGTTTATCTACTTGCACTTTGATGTGCTTTCGAACTGCTAGGTTGGCAGGAGCAGGGACTGAGCAATGGGAGCTCACCCTGTCGCGGGGATTCGAACCGCTGACCTTCTGATCAGCAAGCCCAAGGCTCTGTGGTTTAACCCACAGCGCCACCCATGTCCCCATAACCAATAAAAGTTTTGGACTAATTTTGCCCATTAACCTAAAATAATGTGTCTGTGTGTCTTTTTATAATCCTATGTGGGTGGAGGGCCCTCGACTCACAAACACACATTTGTTGCCACATTTTATCTTTAGTTGTGGACCTTGAAAACTAATGCATGCAGTGACCCTAATTATCTTTGCAAATGGCTACTCTATTTCTCTAAGCTCCATTGCCTAGCTATCAGTTAGCCAAATTCACTGTCATTTTAATTCACTCTATTGCCATCAACCACCAGGTTAGTCCCACTGGGCTATGCACACAGTACTCCAGCTTTTCTAACAGTTTGATTTATGCAAAGATGGTGAGTCGTCCCCCCTTAATTTGTTTGTAGTGGCACTCCATAAATTACGCTGCAAAACAAAAAAAGGAACAGGGGTCTTTTGATCGCAACCTGAAAATACCTCCTTCACTTTCTAGGCTCTGATACATTTGATTTTTCAGGTCTGAAACTTGAACATCTAAATTTGAATGCCGTTCCAATAAAGCTTCGTTATCAAAGGCAGTTCTGTGCGAAATGCAGCTCTCCGAAACAAACTGCAAACATTTGCAACAGAGTTAAAAAACAAAACAAACGCGATACTTGCCAAATGTTTCTTCTGGTACCTGGAGCTGACTTTATGTAACCCCTTCTCATCTAACAAAGGCTGGATGGGGGGAGTATTAATACTGTATCTTAATTGCACTGATCTCTGCAACATTTTAATTTAAAAAAATAGTTTCCTGTATCAAAAACAAGAACAAGTTCTACATGCCTTTACGTATACCAAAGGCAGTTGATTCCCTACAGGGTAGATCTGACCCCCTGTGGAGCAGCAAGAAGACTGCATGGAACTGCCAAGCTGAGTCTCCATCTGGGAAATGACCACCACTAGAGGTATAATAATAGTAAGAATTATTATTATTATTATTATTATTATTATTATTATTATTATTATTAATACCCCACCCATCTGGCTGGGTTTCCCCAGCCACTCTGGGCGGCTTCCAACAAAACACTAAAATACAATAACCTATTAAACATTAAAAGCTTCCCTAACATGGGCTGCCTTCAGATGTCTTCTAAAAGTATGGTAGTTGTTTTTCTCTTTGACATCTGGTAGGAGGGCGTTCCACAGGGCGGGCGCCACTACCGAGAAGGCCCTCTGCCTGGTTCCCTGTAACTTGGCTTCTCGCAGCGAGGGAACCGCCAGAAGGCCCTCAGCGCTGGACCTCAGGGTCCGGGCAGAATGATGGAGGTGGAGATGCTCCTTCAGGTATACAGGACCGGGGCCGTTTAGGGCTTTAAAAGTCAGAACCAACACTTTGAATTGTGCTCAGAAACGTACTGGGAGCCAGTGTAGGTTTTTCAAAACCGGTCTTATATGGTCTTGGCGGCCGCTCCCAGTCACCAGTCTAGCTGCTGCATTCTGGATTAGTTGTAGTTTCTGGGTCACCTTCAAAGAGCACATTGCAGTAGTCCAAGCGAGAGATAACTAGAGCATGCACCACTCTGGTGAGACAGTCTGCGGGCAGATAGGGTCTCAGCCTGCGTACCAGATGGAGCTGGTAGACAGCTGCCCCGGACACAGAATTGACCTGTGCCTCCATGGACAGCTGTGAGTCCAGAATGACTCCCAGGCTGCGCACCTGGTCCTTCAGGGGCACAGTTACCCCATTCAGGACCAGGGAATCCTCCACACCTGCCCACCTCCTGTCCCCCAAAAACAGTACTTCTGTCTTGTCAGGATTCAACCTCAATCTGTTAGCCGCCATCCATCCTCCAACTGCCTCCAGACAGGAACAGGTTTAGAGTCTAAACTCTTTCTTCTAATGGTGGTTATCCTGTGAGATAAGCAGCCAGTCACTGCTGAGCATTTTTTTAATAGTAGGTCTCCTCTGCCTGTAATAGTTGTGTATGGTAGGCAGGCAGAAGTTCAACCAGTGTAGAGGCATTTCCCCATTACTATACCCTCTGCTGAGGGTACTGAAAGAGTTCCCTGTCAGGGTTTCTGAATGTCTCATACATGCCTCATACAGCACCAACAAGCCGAGGGAAGAGGCTACTTCTGGGGAACATGAAGATTTCACAGTCCTTGAAGAGCTGCCATATTATTGGTGCAGCAAGGCTTATGTGTTCCTTTAAACACAGGGATGAGGAATCTGTGGCCCTCCAGAGATTGCTGGATTACAGCGTCCATCAACCCTGACCATTGGCCTTGCTGCTTGCCAGTGGCCAGTCCACCCATGAGGCAAGGTGAGGCACCTGCCTCAGAGGGCAGGATCCACAGGGGCAGCAGATCTGAGGTAGATATTTACTCCTCTCTCTTTGTTCCTGAAGTAGATCTTCATTCACCCCATCGTCCCTGGAGGGGAGAGGGGGCGCCATTGTGTGGTTCCCCGCAGGTACCTTTTTGGATGCTACGTCTTTTGCTTGCTAACCTTCTTGGATACGACTTCTTTAAAAAGAAGTAGTAAAAAGTAGTAACAGAAGAAGAAGTAGCCCATCTTCAGGTGGGCTGAAGATGCTCTTAAATTGATAAACAATTCCCTACTCAGCCATGAAACGCCTCCTCCTCTGGACGGGGGGGGGGGGTTGAATATGCTTTGTCAGCTTTTGGAGAAAGAGCAGGATTCAACCCAAACACATGGCTCTCATCCTTGCCCCATTCACGTATATTTGGACGCAAGTCCCCTTGATTGTGTCAGCCGCTGGGATTTGTTCTGAGGATCGCAATTCTAGGCGCAAGTATGGCAGGCAATCCTGTGTTGCGTTGCGTTGCGCAAGGAGCGCATTTGCACCCTTCTGGAGCCCACGAACCACGGGCACGCGCGTTCTCCTGCAGTCCTCACACCTTTCACACGCGATTTGTGAGTCCTCTTTTTTTTCCCTAGGGCTGCCCTTTAGGATTAAGCTGCGCTCTCCGCCTCTTAGCCCTTCGTGCGCCAGTGGGGGAAAGCAGATGCCCAGACAGTTTGGTGGCTCCATTTAGTAACGCCAAGATGCAATTATGCAAAAGACCTTGGTCGCGCAGCCTCCGCGGAGATCAAGTGACCACCGCGCAGGAATGCGCTGGCGCCCTGTCGCCGGTTCGGGGGCCGAGCTGGTGGGGGAAAGAGGCGCCTCGGGGCCATTTGTTGGCCATTGGTTTTATACGCGCTCTGCTGAAGGATCGCGCACGGTGCACCCCCTCCAGCCCAGCCCTTTCTCCTCCTTTGGATCCTCTTTCACACCCTGACACATGTCCCTTTTCTCTCTGCTCCCTACCCCCCCACACCCCTCCCCTCGTACCCAGCTAAGCCTTTCAGGTGGAGGCTGAATTAGCAGCCGGAGGGAGGCGAGACTGATGCCTTTTTGTCGCTGCGCTTCGGCGCTGGCTCTGCGAGTGACCCTCTCCTCTCACTCCACCCGGTGCCTCTGAAATTAGCTGCCTCCCCTTCTGGACTGGGGTCTGGAGACTCCGGGGAGGCAGCTGCTGGCGGTACCTGCGAGATAGAATCTCGTTTCCCCTCGCATTTTTTTTTTCCCCACCCGCCTCTAATCCCATTAGCACACCTGAAATAATAGCCTCGGTGGGTGACAAAACGCCGCCTCTTTTTTCCCTTGGTTTTGCCGCTTAGCGGAATAAAAGAGAGGGTTTCTCATTTGGGCTGCCTGGGTGTTTTGTCTTGTTTTTCTATGCAGAGGGGAGGGCTCGCGCAGCGGATCAAAAGCCTTGGCACCGAGCACCCTTTTTTTGGAAGGAAAGTGGCACTGAAATCGCTGCTGCTTCCACGCAGCGGTGTTTCCTATTGATATGTAAAGGGGGGAGATGGGTGGGAATCCTGCCAGCAGCTCTTCTGCCTTTGCATAGTAGAATCCAAAATCTTCTTTGCCCTTAATTACACACACACACACACACACACACACACACACACACACATATGCACAACATATGCACATATATACCACATCAGTCTTAGGCAGCTGATTTCAGAGTAACATATCTCAGGAGATGTGCTTAGATGACCTCAGCTTTGTATCCTCATCTTAAACATGTTTACTCAGAAGTAAGTCTCCCACTGAGTTCAGGACTTAATTGCATGCTATATATTTAATGATTATTTGCTTCAGTCAACATCACTTTGACCTGCTTTCCTACTGATTGCTAAAGAGAGTTCTATACAGAAGCATAAAGACCAATTTATATAATATGAATCCCTTTTCCCCTTAGTTTTTAAAAGTGGTTAAGGAACATTACATTTTAGAAGGTTTTGGGAAAGTCCCCTCCCCTGAATTATTATAATATACCAACAAATAGGAATTCATTGAGCTTTTCTTTTTTAGGTCATATCTGGCACATATCAAAGACATCTGAAACTGCTGCTTAAATTTAAGGAAGATTTTTCACCCTCTTTTGTGCATGAGAAATCGATGGGGCTAACTCCTGTGCTACATAGGAAATAATATAATTGTGAACATTATTTTAATCCCTCCTTCAATACATTAATTTAAGTCATACTGTTCTATACCAAAACCAACCACATTACAGTATAGGAGGATATTTATGGTGCATGATGTTCCAAAATTCACTCAAGCTATGGGAAATTTTTTTTCATATAAAAATGTTTTTGATGTACACTGCCAAGAGCCATGGGCTGGTGTTTTATTTTGATGCAATAGAGAGCCTCCATTTAAAAAAACAACCTTTGCGTTGTTTTTCTTCTTCGTCATCAGATGAGTCTCTGCAAAAGCACTCGGTATGTCTGCAGCCCCTTTTCACCTCTGATTTACTAAGGAAAACATTTCTTGCTTGTAAGAGCCCACTTAAAAGACTCAGTCCTCCAGCCTCTTCGCCGGCAGCGTCCGAAGGTGCAGCGCCACCAAACAGCGCCCACAGGCGCTCCTCATGACCAAACTGAAACTATACCTCTCTACTCAAAAGTAAGTTCCATTGTTCTCAATGGAGCTTGCTCCCAGGTGTATTAGGACTGCAGCCTTTCAACCGAACACGTTTTCATCCCTCTTAACCTGATAAGACAACTTTATTTCTCTCCCACACGAAACCACAAACAGTAGTTTACTTTCCCAGCGCCTCTACCGTCTTATAATAATTTGCTTCAAACCCAAATTATATCTAGTTTTTTTACTTCAGCTAATTTACTGCGCGACTAACATTTTTATAGACTGGGTTAAGAGGCGATCTCTAACGCTTGCCATTGAAACACTTCTAGCAATAAAGTATTCGCTTATTTAATTCATTAAAACTATGCTTCTTTTCCTTTATTCGCCTTTCTTTGCCTTAAAGTTTCGCGCACAAACTCAAACAGCAGCGGCACATTAATAAACTTTATTGTTACAGTGAATTAATTCCTGGCACAGTATTGTTAGGTACGGCAACTTATTGAGTACCAAGAATGTAACTTGGTCAACTCCGAAATGTGAAATTTGCCGTGTCCCGTCCCACTCCACGCACTCATATATTCTGGCTGAGAGATCACTTTTATCCCAAACGAAAGTTTTCTTGACAGTGTGGCTGTAGTTTTTCCAACGTCCAGTAGACGGCATAAACGTTCAAGCCTTCAAATACCAGGCGACCGAGCAGGTTTTGTTTTAAATAATTAAGCAAGCTGACTTTTTTTACTCAGCGAGTGTTTCGGTTGCTTTTGTTTTTGTATGAAGCAAGTAGTATATTCACATAAATTACGATGGCCATATTTTTTGTAAAAAGAGGCAGACTCGAAATCAGGTGACAAAACCTACCCATATTCATAACTCGAATTAAATATAAGCAAATTATCCCACAGCCCTTACCCCAAACCTGCTGAAGAGCATCGTATAAAGGACTGATTTATAGATCTTTAGTATTACAACTATAGTATGTACACCTGAAATTCTTTTGAGGCGTTTTCTGTAGTTTGGGAGAACTAAACTCCTGTATCTGAAATTTAAATCAAAACAACAAGCTCAATGTTCAAATGATTTTCCACTGCACGCCAACAAGTTACAGCAGCTCTTTCGGAACTATAACCGTGAAGTGACTGGGAAGAGTTTGTGTGTGTTTTAGATGCATAAACCAGGCAAACTTATGTCTAGACCTCCCCTCCACTTTCTTGTTCTGTGCAACTCCGCAACTTCACACGTTTAAGTTTCTGAAAGGCTTCCATTTTGACTTCACGCCACGCTCCTTGCTCACGTAGGAGTTTTTCGTGACAAAAGTCGAAGGTAGTAACTCATTTCCCAGTTCATTTTAGTTTTTAACAAATTTATAGCGGTGTTTAGAAAGTTTTAAGGCAACCGTAAATTTTATTAGGAATATTTTATTAAGCCCTCCATTTAATTAATAAAAGACCTCTATAACTCTGAAAATGTCAGAGCTGGTAATTATGTTAAACAGTCTAGCTGCCTTTCTCTCCCTCTCCTTCTCCCCCCCCCCAAAGAGATTCAGGCATTTTAAAGACTTGAAAAGAAAAAGCCACTATGCAAAGTCCTGCTTTCTCCTCCTCCTCCTCCTTCTCCTCTTCCTCCTTCTTCTTCACCTCTTTCTTTTTTTTCTTTTCTGCAGAATGCGTTTTAGGCCTCTCATTCTCCATCCAGACTGTTTACTGAATACAGTGACTTGGCTATTTTGTCTTTGCCTGTCCCGGTAGTACAACCTGACCTCTGGTTGACTCCTGAACTGGACCAGGCGCCCTTTGTTTTCAGAAGTCAGAATCCAGTAAACAAATCTTCTCCAACTCCAAGCGCCCCAGTCCATGGCTCGCACATGGCCACTTGATTCATCTTCACTTAATCCCCCCCTCAGTTAACCTCCTTTTATTATCACCTTCTCAGGTTTTGCCCTTTAATGGATCTTTAAATAGTTTTCTTTTTCGCTCGCTCACAGACATTCATTAAGCGTTTGACTTCTTTTTGCTTTTTGGTAAGGTCACTCCGATCACTTCAAACTCTTATCTGCAGCATTCCTTCATTATCTCTGCCACATTTAAAATCTGTTTTCTTTTGTTTGTTTTTCCTTATATCATGCCCTAAAACCTAAATACTGATGGATGAGGGGTGACCAGGGAGGAAAAACACACTTGTGCTGCTGGTGTTAGTATAATGACATCAGGCTAGTGTGTAACAACAGCCTGTAAAGTTTGTTTGTTTTGGTGAATATTTAGTAATGTATGATGTCATGGATCGTCATATTAAAACTAGAGAGGTACTCGGGAAGTTGGAAGGCAAGAACTTTCTGTTTAAAGTCGTAGGCGCAAGAGACTGGTAGTTTACACTAGTGTAATCCGTCGGAAATAAATGTGTCTACTCCAGAATAAATGGTTAATAATTTACGCCCTATCTGGGGTACACGTCTCATTCTTTTTCTTAAACTTGACATTTTAGGCAGTGTTACTTGAGAGCGAGTCCCAGTGAACTCATCAGGATTTACGTCCGAGTAAACACGCATGAAATCGGGCTGCCCAAAGTTCTGTTAAAAGTATGTGCCCTGTTTTTAGAAATTACTATAGAAAAGTCTACCCTGACCCTGAAACATCTTGGTGTGATTCGCCATTGAAACTTTTGAGAACTTTGCTTCTCGTTCGTATGCGAGGCCTGCAGAGGTGTAGAGAGCCAGAATATAACCTCTGAGGAACTGAAACCAAATGGGCCGAACAGTCATCACTGAACGCTCACAGAAGCTGTGCTCGAAACACAAGCGCAGCACGTCTTTCTAAAAGCAGTAGTGTCTTGGAAAGAAAACAGTAAAAGTTGTAGCCAGTTTTCGGGGGGGGGGGTTAGTTTTTTTTTAAGCTCGCTGCTCCCTTTTCGTCCCCTTTGCAGAGTTTTCTAAAAGAGTAAAGAGGCGACAGCAGCGAGACTGTATATTTCAGAGTCCTAGCACCGATAGGAAGTCAGTAATACAGTGAATTCAGATCCCAGGTTTTGGGTTGAATCGGGTCAGTGCTGGGGGGCGGGCGGGCGGCGGTTATAGTTGCATTTCCTAAAAAGGCCATCTAGTAGTCAAAAGCACAAAACCCAGGGCTGCCTCGGACAGTTTACGGAGATAGTGAGGAACTGTGCGTTTACTTTTTCCTTTTAATAGATGATTAATTGCCGCCCGCTTAGTCTTTTTATGACCAGTATATTGCAACTCGATACGGCCACGGTGCAATTTCTCACAGCAAGTTCCCGCTGTAATAACTGTTTGCTAATTGTTAAAAAAAAACCCCAACCCTTATCCAGAAGGAGCTTTGCGCAAACAATTTGTACTACTGTAATTACACTGTAAAAGTGTTTCAGCCTCGATTGGGCTGAATTAATCTCAGAAAGGCCTGGGAATGACACTGGGTACAAGATGAATAGCTCCCTTCCTTTCCCTTTCTCCCAGACCCACCCCCTTCTAAAGAAGCATTGCATGGCTAGGAATGCTTTCCTAACAGAAACTTGGGAAGCCAGGGGGTCTCGCTTCTGTTATAGAGAAGCGCACAGGAAAGTGAGAGGTCCTGGCCCAACTGGGGTTTAAAGTGGGCAAAATTGCCTTACCTGGGAAGCTTTAATTTTTCCTCCAGCCCCCGCCGCTGGTGCGTAAGGCTGAGGTATCTCACCGCGAGGTGGTGAGCCCAAAAATTGTGCGTTTGTGTGTGTGTGTTTGGAGTTTGTTTCTGAAAGTAGTTTGAAACCTCCTAACACATGTACCAGGGGAACAATATTTGCTAGCATGCAGCAGATTGCTCGTTCTCTCTTTCCTTTCTATGTTTTTTTCTTAAATAGAAGAATGCTTCTCCCCTCAGGTGAACCCGGTTCTTGGAAATATGAGCGTGGAGCGATTACTCCGCCACTCTTCGGCCACAGCCATAAGGCTGCTTGGATACTTGGTGTGACTGCACGGCAGTTGGATTTTGCGCTTTATTCCCCCACTCGTTGGACTGGTGTGATAGATGTCAGGCCTTCCTTTTCTTTCCCTTAATACTCAACTTTTTATTATCTCCATCAGCCACCAACAGGTATTCGTCTCTAAAGAACAGGGGCCGGAAAAATAACAGACCATTGTACGGGGAATTGTGGAAAAAGAGACCCCTTATTATTGTGAATCTTCGCCTTCAACTCCCAGAAGCGTCTGTGCGCCGTCCCATTTCTGTTTGAAAAAGCAAATTTAAATCAAACCCTCCCGTCCTTTAGAAATACATGTTTTGTGGCCCAAAAAACCATAATAGCAACACGCAGGAGACAGAAAGCGAGGCTGTGCTGTTGGAAGCAGCAGCAAAATATTTCTGTTAACGTTTCACTTAAGTGTCTTCTTTGGCCCGAACCAAACCTTATGTGATTTATTTCTGTTGAAATATATTGGTAGAGCATGTGAGAAGAAAACCATAACATTGCCACGGTGCTAGATCAGAGTGGACAGAAATTCTTCATTCGAGGAATGAATTGGAACAACAATAACAAACTTTTTTTTTTTAATCTGGAACACTTCATGATACCTCTGCTGCCTATAAAAGGTACCAAACTGCAGCTTTTGCTGTCACGTGTGAACAGGATGCTGCGCTCAGGAAGACGCCTGGAGATGCGATCCCCGATCCACCTCACCTCTTGCCTTTCTGGAATCACTCGGTGCAGGGGGAAGACATCTGCGTGAGCCGACCAAGAAAAAACATTATACCCAGACAAAGTGACAGAAGTGTAAACCAGCTCCCAAAGCCCACTCCAAAACAGAAGAGAGAGCACTGGATCTCACATGTTACCCCTTTTTAAAGAGTCAAACCAAGAAAAACCAAGATAAAGCCTTTTTCCACCCGCCCGCTCTGTTTAATAGTAGCAGCGGTCGTCTTCCCCTTTTGGGTTAAATCCCAACCCAGGGCAAGGCAAATGAGCAACCTTTCTGAACTTATCAACTTCGGTTCTCTGTGAAGTGGCTTTTGGGGGAGGAGGCGCTCCCCGCAGATCGAAGCTCCCTGCTGATCGATTATTTGATAATTGATTTCTCCCAAAAAACCAATCCATGCCTGGCTTTTCGAGAAAAGGTCCTGATTGGATTACAGCTGCTCCACTGCTGCCTGCGGCGGGGGAGATTCCCCATTCTATGAGTTTTTCAAAAGGAATGGAGGGGAGTCGGTGGGGGCGGGGAAACCCTGCCTGGCGGAGATCTCGGCTCTGGGGCGGGGGGAAAGATGTAGCAGTTTGGAGACAACTCCTGGCGCAAACGCCTCGCCTCGGACGGCGGAGGTGCAATTCCAGCAAAGCAGGCTGGTTTGCTCCCCTAACAGGGCTTTCTTCTCCCTTAACTCCGCTTCCTTTTGTATTGGCTTGCGAGAGGGAGAGAGAAAGGGGGACGCGTAAAAGTCCTGCAATTCCAAGGCGCCAAGCAGTGGCTCGCTTTTACAGAGCGAAGAGTAAATAGAAATTAATCACTTTATTTCTAGACAAAGGAAATGGCCACTAGCCTCGGAGGTTGCTAACAGTGTAGTGAGGAGGGGTCGCTGCTGCATGTGCCCTAGATGTGACACGGGGGCGGGGAGTGGGCGATCTGGTGCACCAGACACAGCCCCCCTCCTCTATCTCGTGTGTGCGGGGTGTGTGGGTGGGTGGGTGAGAGAGATGTCTTCAGAACTGACCTCGGTCCCATTTGATAAACCTAAGCAGAACCGCAGTCACAGAAGCAGATTCACTACAAGAAAGAAAGAAAGAAAGAAAGAAAGAGGGAGGCAGAGGAGAAGAAGATAGAGAAATTCCGTGCAAAAGAAAACACACACACACACAACCTTCAACGCCACGTTGGGGTGTGTTTAAAGAGAAACCACCCAACGCCAGAAAGCCCATTTTCTCTTGACTTTCGCCCCTGTTAGTGATTCAGAAGGTAGCAAAGGAGAAGCTGGAAGTGAGGGGAGGGGGTAGTCTTCGGACGAGCAGGAGGAACCGCGCTCCAAGGCAAGCCTCCCAAACATTCGTGAATCTTTTCAAACATCAGGCAAGGTCTGCCACTTGAGGCTTAAAGGGAGGTTGTTTTAATGCACGTGTTAATAGGTGTCCTCGTTTTAACTTTTGCTGAGAAAACGTAGAGGAGGCGGCATCTTTCCAGCATGCATTTATGTTGAGCAGGACTCCAGAGAAGTCCTCCATCCTCCAGTTAACTTTTTCATTTCCACGAGGACGCTGTGCCAGGACCCCAGGAGGAAAGTACTGCGAAGGCCTAGTGGAAAATGCATTGCAGACTGGACCCAAGACCAAAGAAACAAAAATAGAAAAAACAACACCCCCCCAAACCAAACCGCAGGGAAAACTTCTTACACTTTTTTTTTTTAAAAAAGACGCGGCCTTCCCGGTCCCTGATGTTTCCCATCTTCCTCCCCAAGTGACAGAGTGGATCTTCTGTACGCCTTGGTTCCCATTCTCCTCGCACCCACCCCAGCACACGAAGTTGCTCCCCCCCCCCTTTAAACTGCACCGCGAAGGACTGGCCTTCAAGCTGACCCTTTTCTTTTCCCTCCTGTCTATTATGCAGTACGACGATTTACCCCATTACGGTGGGATGGATGGAGTGGGGATCCCGAGCACCATGTACGGGGACCCCCATGCCGCCAGATCCATGCAGCCCGTCCACCACATGAATCACGGTCCTCCGCTTCACTCCCATCAATACCCGCACACAGCTCACACCAACGCCATGCCCCCAAGCATGGGCTCCTCCGTCAATGACGCTTTAAAGAGAGATAAAGATGCCATTTATGGGTAGGTACAGCTAGCATCAGGTTCATTAGCTTAAGACGTGCTCGTTCCCCGTTCTTCCCCTCCCTGAAGAAAGCCACCGTTTACTCGAGACCGTAGGTAAATAATCCGGGGCAGCCGAGGCTTTGCATGGGGAGGACGGAGCAGGGGGGGCGGCGGGTTGATTTCAGTGCCTCTCCTTGCCAATCGATCTCGGATGGACAAATAAACACCCTCTCTGAGCGAGATTTTGAAGGATAAATGCAAAGAGGTTGAGCCACTTTACACTATCATTCTAAACACCGCAACACACCTCGCCTAAACCCATGACTTGTTATAGGTAGAGAGGGAAAGAAGGAATGAAGATAGAGAGAAAGAAACTGTGGTGGCAGTAGACATAAAAACAGAGGGAGCTGATTGCAAGTAAAATCTTTTCAGGAATAGTTGAGAAATAATGAATATTTCCTTTGCCCTCCCCCTTCTACGTTAAAGTAAAACGTTTTAAAATCTAACAAACCTTTAAATAATGTTTCATTTTAAATGAGAACTTCAAGGCTGACTGCAAAGTTGCAATCCCACGTCTCTCTATAGCATTTGAAGCCTCTCCAACGTGGGAACCTTAAAAGTAGGGGTTTTTTTGGTGGGGGAGCTTGATCTGTCTCACAAATATGATTTAAAAGGAATGATCACCAATTCAGTTTCAATTCGGAGTGTGAAGGACAAGGTGTAAAATAAAGGAGGACATAACGTTGCTGTGGCAAAATGTTTAAAACGTGAGATTTCATCAATCCCACAAGGTAATTTATTATAGTGCAGTAACCAGGCAGTGTGTGAGAGTGAGAGAGCGAAAGAGGGATTGGAAAGGGATAGTCTAGGCCAACTGGAGAGGAAGGGCTGGTGTCACACATTTTAGCGGTTAGAGATGGGTGACTTTTAAGGGGACGTGTCCCCCCACCCTACCCTCCACGCCTGCACCCCACCGGTTCCAAGCCTGGTTGGCAATTTAGCTGAGCTGCGTAAATTCGCAGCCCACTCCAAATTATAAATAAAAACAGATTCCCCACTCCACCTTAGTGTACATGGGACTCCATTCGGTCTCCCCCACAACTAAACCTACAAAAGAAGATTTTTTGCGGGGGGGGGGGGAGAGATATTTCAAAATGGCAACTAGACCCGAGGTTGGTTTGAACTTTAGCTAACGTTAACAAGCTCTCTGACCAAGTTTGCTTCAAAACGGCCATCCTGGAGATCTCTATGGCTCAGGCCCTTGGGATCCAAGTCTGGAGAGTAGCAAAGTGAGCAGTGATTGGAGAAGTGGGTGTAAAAAACCGGGGTGGGGGGGTGGGGTGCCGGTGGCTGAGGAGACCTGCTGTTGTAAACTTCATTTTGGGCGCTCCTTTTGCATTTGCTCTAATTGCTGTGTCGTCTTGTGTGTTGCTTTGGTGACTCTTGTATTTTTCTTTCAGACACCCCCTCTTCCCCTCTTAGCACTGATTTTTGAGAAATGTGAATTAGCGACATGCACTCCCCGGGAACCCGGGGTGGCGGGCGGCGATGTTTGCTCCTCAGAGTCTTTCAACGAAGACATAGCAGTGTTTGCCAAACAGGTCAGAAAACAAGTCTCAATGCAAATCTCTTGCACTTTCCCTCCTGTACTGTTCCAAATGTCTGATGATGACGAGAGTAATAGCAGCAGCAGCAGCAGCAGTAGTAGTAATAGCACTAATAAAGTGACAAAGCTAGAATGCATTGGAACTGTTATCCCTTGTCACACACGCCCCCTCCCCGGAATGGATCGCAAGCCTCTGGCCTCAGGTTCCTCCCCACATTGACTTGGGGGCGAGCCTCGGAGGTTTTGTGCCCTCTGCCCGCCACCTTGCAAAGGAGCCTGCTTCAGGCTTTTGGACCAAGGCGCAGCTGACGCTCGAAAGCCTCTGCTTGGCGTGGCGAAAGTACTGCTGGCTTCAGCCCCCGAAAGTATTCCCGGTGCCTGCGCTTCGCTTCCCTAAGCGGGTGCCTTCCTAATCCAGCACTCGGGGGCTTTGCATGAAAGATGGGACCCCACGGGTGCTGTGTTCAGGAAGAATCCTAGCGATGCGACCCCCTATCCACTCCCCCTCTTGCTTTTGTGGAACCTCTCAGTGCAGAGAAGGGAGCGAGCCCCCTCTGCATGCCAACCAGGAAAAAGAAGCATATTTCCCAGGGATATGGACAGACGTGAAGACGAGTTCACATAGACATAGCCTACCTCCAAAACAGAATAGAAAGCAGCATTTCATAGCTTTAAAAGCCCAACCGAAAGCCCCCCCCTCTCTTTTCTCCTTGCACGAAGGGTGGGCTACACTTTCTATTATTACTATTTTGGATTAAATCATAACACAGGGCAAGGGATCACTTTCTAAACTGATCAACTTCGGTTCTGCGTAAAAGAAGCCGAAGTGGCTTTTTGGAGAGGAGGCGCTCCCAGCAGATCGAAGCTCCCTGCTGATCGATTATTTGATAATTGATTTCCCCCTCAACCAATGCACGCCCGGCTTTGGAAAAGACGATCCTGATTGGACTACAGCTCCTCCACTGCTGCCTTCTGAGATTTGGGTGAGCTCATTCTCTATCCTACGGCGGGGAGATTCCCCCCCCCTTTCTGTAGGGTTTTCGGAGCTTGGGAAGGGAATGGAGGGGAGTCGGTGGGGCGGGAAACCCTGCCTGGCGGAGATCTCGGCTCTGGGGGGAAAAGATGTAGCAGTTTGGAGACAACTCCTGGCGCAAACGCCTCGCCTCGGACGGCGAAGGTGCAATTCCAGCAAAGCAGGCTGGTTTGCTCCCCTAACAGGGCTTTCTTCTCCCTTAACTCCGCTTCCTTTTGTATTGGCTTGCGAGAGGGAGAGAGAAA